>NC_135373.1:6285416-7542500 GCF_049243985.1 Paroedura picta | reverse complement strand
AGATAGATCTGGAAAAAACACCAATATTTTCAGTTGATATTCATGTTTCAGCGTGATATTCATGATTCTCAAGAAGGCTTGAGAATCCTGACCCAGAATAAGGGAGGAGAATAGATGCTTTGGAATTATGGTGTTGGAGATGAATGCTACAAATACCATGGACAGCCAAAGTTACCAACAAGATAGTTTTAGAGAGGAGCAAACCAACTGTCATTAGAAGGCAAGCTATTACGGGTAAAGCTCACTTACTTTGGACACATCTTGTGATCAAACTCACTAGAAAAATCATTAATGCTCGGCATGGCCAGAGGCAAAAGGCAGCGTGGTCGCCAAAGAATCCACTGGCTCAACACAATCAAAGCCAGTACAGGCATGATCATGAACCAGCTAAAAGAAGCAGTCAGAGACAGGGGCACAGGGCGAAGACTTTCCTATAGACTCACCGAGGGTCGGACATGACTGAACAGATGACATCATCATCAAGAAGGCTAGATATAGATTACCAAATATATTGCTGAACTAGTGAGGAATATCCAAAAGTATTCATAGCTGGTGTTTTCAGGCTTCTGTGACTGTTTTCTTCTCTTCAACTTTACAAGCTTTCTGTTGGCCCTGGATTCTGCTGGTATTCTTTGATTTTACAGGTCTAACACAGCCAGTGTCCCTTGCTTGAATAAGTTCTTCTAGGATTTGCTGGTTGTGTTGTGTTTCTCACATTGGCCTGGGGCCCTGTTGGGATATTCTGGTTTTATGTTGGCTTTGTTGGGCTTCCTAGTTCAAAGTTCAATTGGAGCATTTGTTTATTGCTTCCTCGTGTGAGTTTGGCTATGGGCTTCTTTGACTATTTCTTCCAAAAGGAACAATGAGGGCAAGAAGGAACACTGCTTGGCACCTTGTTCAGGGGACCACAGAACTGGATCTATTTGATCAACATATTTGAATCTTAGAGGGCAATAGGGCTGGTGTAATTTTGGCGTCATTTTAGTAATAATAAAACCCCCAGCCACTCCAGTGTTTCTGAAATCATCCCAACTAGGGAATCATGGAATGTAAACAATTCCAAAATCCTCTCCCCCAAATAGAAACCTGAATCCCAAAATGGAATCAGAACTTGAATACCCAAAATACTGGTATTTAAGGTTTTCTCCAAATCCAAATTATGAATAGTGATTTTGTAAAAGGCACATCCTTAGTGCCATTCATTATGATCTTGGAACTTTACCAATGTAGTCACTGATGCATTGCTTTGACACCACCCAAGACACCAACCAAGATATTTTGGAATAATAAGGCCACAGCTTTTATTACCTTCCTAGCAAAGGAGAGTTTGCGTGGCATGAGTAAGAATCCAGCAATGATGAATACCCCAATGTCTCAGATGGCGCCCTGGAGAGCCATCGTAGGTATCAGCCTAAAGGTGGGAATCCTTCCCATCTGAAAACCACCCTGGGAAGGTGGTATAACGAGGGTCCAATGGGCATAAGCCTCTGTCTGTCTCCCCAAACCACCTGGCAATGTGAGCCTGCCTACCCAGCAGGGTTGGCATTCCGCTCACATAAATGCCGATCTTTTAATGAGACCCCCAAAGAAGGAGGGAAACTGATGCAGAGACCAGTTCCCCCAAAAAGGGTTCTCCTCATGCCAACCCACAACTGTGACAATAAAACATAAGAAAAAAAACTAACAATAAATTCTAACACTGAACGCAACGCGTAGGAACAGAATAAAAGAAAGCGAGAGAGGGTGGGAAGCTTCCCACTGCTGCTCCAGGGAGGAAAGAGGCTGAGCACACAGACTCAGCCCCTTTTAAGGTGTCAGACACACCCACTCCTCCTGCACCCTACAGAGGCACAGTGTGCCTCACAGAGCCTCAGAACAAAAGGCTCTTCAGGGCGGTGCATCAGAAAGACGCTTTTTTAACTGCCGGGATCACTTCTCCACAACAGCAATTGAAGCCTCCAGTAAGTCGTGGCTTCTTATTGTAGTCACTGATTCATTGGGAATGTTTGTACTAATACCTATTATTTGCATTGTAGAGCAAATAAGGGACATGACTTTTGTGAAGACCCCGGACCACGATGACGATGCCTTACGTTCTTCTCTACTTCCTGCTCTGCGCTCACTCAAGCCAATCAAATGACAATCGATCATTGCAAATCACAGTGGTGTTATCCAGATTAATTCTTGATTAGTTACTGATTTTGTTGCCTTAAATCAAATGGCTCAGGACAATACAATCTGTTCTGTTACAGCCTTGGGGAATGGGGAAAGCTTTGCAAAGAAATAAATAAAAGAAAACTGCAACCGCAGGAAAATGGTTTGTGTGATTTCCTGGATGGTCACAGGAGGAGATGATATTTTCATCGTTGTTTAAAGAAATTCAGCTCAGTTCTAACTACTGCTGATTTTGCTGAGAAATTCTGGACCTGCCCAAATGTCCCAAAAGTATCACAGAAGATCACAAGGATTAGTCAACCTGGAGTTTAACAAACCTTTAACTGCAACTACTTGCTCCATTCCTACTTCGCTGCTAAACTAGGATCCCAGGGATTCCGCAGCACCATACTGGTTCCTACATCTGTTTTGTCACTTAGCTGCCCCACAGGCATCACAGCCTGCACATGACAATGTGCTCTAAGAATCTGACAGTTTAACGCTATCCCCTGACAGTGATTGCCATGCAGATTCAGGCTCTATACCAAGCGACTTCCATTCCCCAGGCCCAAAAGCCTGTGAGGTCACTGAGGCTGATTCCGCACCAGCGACACCACTCCAAGCCACCACCAGTTGTTCCCAGCAGACCAGCATTCTCTACCACTTCCTGGGTTCTAACACGGGCCCATTATCTCTGGTGTATCCCATCTCTCCTGAAGTTCTGAGGCCACACTAGGTGGTTGGCACTATCAAACTCAGGATTCTTTCTGTATTTTTTCAAAACACTGTTGCAATATCCATGCAAGGGGAGGACATAGAAAAGACTGTGGCCATCTCACAAAGGATCCTCCCCCCATCCCCATAGAGCCTGTCTCCATATAGTGGCCCCAGGATGCTTGAGACATTTGCTGAATCCTGGCTTCAGTCACTTACCAAGCTATAGTGGCCAATAGGGCAGAGGGAACCGCACATTATGGTCAGGAGCTCCCAGTCCCCTCAAGTGTCCTTTCCATCCCAGCTATGCCTCATGATCATTTCACACCCAAATTGGCTTCTAAATCATCTAGCATTCTGACATCTTACAGCAAGGAACTTGGGAGTGATCCTGGATGATTCTCTTGCAATGGAGGCACAGGTCACAGGGGTTGCACACATCGTATTTTATCATCTTCGCCAAGCACTGCTACTAGTGCCCTACCAGCCCACAGACTGTCTGGCCACAGTGATCCATGTGACGTCACCTCTAGACTTGATTTCTGTACCTCACTCTATGCTGGCCTATTCTTGTCCTTGTCCCGAAAAACCAGGTGGCAGCAAAAGCATCTGCTAGGGTCCTCACTGAATCATCTTTGAGGACACATATCCAGCTAGTGCTGAGGTAGCAACACTGGTTGCCAGTTTTGGCCAGGATCAATTTCAGGGTCTTGGTTCTGACCATTAAGGCCCTTTGCGGCTTGGGCCCAGCCTAGATGAATGACCCCGTATTTGCTCATGCCCCCCACAGGGCCCTTCTGTCTGTGGGTACCTGGCCTTGACCCAGGCCTGGACACTTATGTTTTTGTCCCTGACCTGGAGGAATGAGTTCCAGAAGAGCTGAGGTCCCTGATGGAACTGGCAGATTTACACAGGACTGGCAAAATGGAGTTCTTCCACCAAGTCTATGGTTGAGGCCATGTCTATAAGAATGATGCTCCCCCTTGTGCTGTGCTATACAGCTGTGGGTGGTAGGAGGGACCTGGCCCTCTTGGTATCTTGGGAGTTATACTGGCTAGGGGGGGTTTATGGGATTTTATAGATGTATATTTTTATTTAAACTGCCGCATGTCTTCGTAGGAAGGTGGACTATAAATTTAATAAATAATGATATTAATAATAATAATCTACACATCTGTGATTTGCAGATGATGCAAATCTTTTCTCCAGAACACCTATAGGGATGCTGAGAACGTTGAAGAATACTACAGCACACTGTGAGGAGGAACAGTTGAAAATTAGGGCTTTTCCTCATCCAATAACTGTAGTGTAATCCTAACTGAATGTAGTCGTTATATTCCAGCCACTCGGCATCACATCACCAGCTTCCAGCTTCTGGTCAGCAGACTGCTCACAACATCCTCCATTTTAAAGCGTGAGTTTGGGAATCACAAAGCGGATTCACCAACCTATTTAGCGCTAGCTACCGGAGAGCAACCAGCAGGCAACCAGTAAAGGGAAGGTATGGAGGCTCAAACTCACCTGCCTCATCCCGCCCTCGCACCCACCTCTCTCTACCTTTTTCCCGGGGATGGAAATTTCTTTTTAAAAATGGCTAACTTAATGAATAGGCGGATATGCACGCAGGCAAAGCCAGATATAAAACAACAAGGAAGTGAGACAACTAGAGCAAATGTGGAGGAGAACTCGTGATGATGTGTCTAGGACATCCATGGCACTCTTATGAAGGCACATGAGAATGCAGTGAAAGTGGCGAAACGAGATCTCTACACCGCAGAAATCGTGTCCGCAAGCTCTCACCCAGTGCAATTATTTAGAGTAATCAGGTCTCTTGCTGCCCTCAAGGAACGGCCTCACAGGGAAAGGAAGTTTGATTTGAGCTGTGCATCTTTATCAAGCTATTTTGCGGATAAAGTTCTATCGCTCCGCCATGACCTACCTGCCACTGTTGATACAGTTTGTGAACTGGAAGCTCTGTGGCTGTTGAGGGGGTGATTGTTTGATGGCTTCAGATGGCTCTCATTAAACAAGGGGATAAGTTGCTGGGGTCAGTGAAAGCAACCACTTGCCCCTTATATCCTATCAATCCTGGTTGCACAAGTTGGGTGTACAGTGAATAGGAGGCCACTGGAGGGAAATTGTCAACCTCTCCTTAACATCTGGAGAGTTTTCCAAAGGGCTTAAGGATGCAATAGTTCACCCTCTACTGAAAAAAACCATTGCTGGACCTAGAGGACCTCTCCAACTACCGCCCAGTCTCGCATCTTGTGTTTTTGAGGAAGGTTGTGGAGTGGGCCATGGTGGACTGACTCCTAGCATTCTTGGAGGAAACTTCAGTCCTTGACCCATACCAGTCTGGCTTCCATCCTGGACAAGGGGTGGAGACTGCTTTGGTCATCTTGATGGATGATATCCAGCGCTAGCTTGACCAGGGCAGTTCACCCATTCAGCTTTTAGATCCGTTGGCCACATTTGATGTGATCGACCATGAGTTTTTGGCCCACCACCTCACCAGGGCTGGGATAAGGGAGACTGTACTGCAATGGCTAGTCTCCTTTCTCCGGAACCAGACTCAGTGGGTTGCTGGGGGGGGATGACCTATCGGACCCTGTGGAGCTCCCTTGTGAGGTCCCAAAGGGGGTGATACTCTCCCTCACACTCTTCAACTTCTATATGCACCCTCTAGCCCAGCTGGTCTGCGGTAATGGCCTGGGCTGTCATTAATATTTGGATGGCACCCAGCTCTATCTCGTAATGGACAGGTAGCCAGACTCCCCCCTGATAACTTACCAGATTTGGCAAGCAGTGCCTGGATGGCTCAGGCAGAGTCATGTGAAACTCAGCTGGTGAGAAGAGGGCAGGATCAGGAAGTGTGTCTTCCATGCCTGGATGGATTGCATTTAACAACTGCACCATTTGACAGGAATCTAGGGGTGATCATTGATGCCTCTTTGTCTACGGAGACTCAGATCACAAAAGTAGCCCGGATGGCATTTTTCCACCTGCAACAAGTGTGGCTACTAGACCCCCATCTGTCTTATGACCACCTCGCTACAGTGATCCATGCAACAGTCACTTCCAGATTAGACTTCTGTAATTCACTCTTCATGGGCCTACCCTTGGCTTTGACCCAGAAATTGCAGCTGGTCCAAAAGGGGGCTGCCATTGTCTTCACTAGAACCCTGTAGAGGTCCCATATTCAGCTGGTGCTTCAACAACCTCACATGTCACATGTATCTGAATCAAGTTCAAGGTATTGGTACTAACATTTAAGGCTTTACATGGCCTGGTTCCTACTTATCTTTGGGACTGCTTAGTTGCTTATGCCCTCCCACAGGGCTCTTCACTCTGCAGGTACTAATTTGCTGGTTGTCCCCAGCCCCAGGATGTTTGTTTGGCCTTGACCAGGGCCAGGGCCTTTTCAGCCCCCAGCCGCAGCCTGGTGGAATGAGCTCTTGGAAAAGCTGAGGGCCCTGCCGGAATTGCCAGCTTTCTGCAGGGGCTGCAAGACGGAGCTCTTCTGCCAGTCCTATTATTATTTATTAGTATTAATTATATTTATTTACCACCCTCCCCGAAGACTCAGGGCAGTTTACATCAAACAGAAACAATAGAAATGACTCAGTATATAATAATACCATAATAACTAAAACATTATGAACACCAGAATATTGGGGAGAACAATAAATCAGCGCTTACTGATGGCTTGGTTGGTGGACAAATCTGCAATGAAGTTTGTAGGAGTCAGGCTGAGGGGAGTCGATTGGACGGGGTGGTTCAGGTCGACTTTAACCAAATGCCTGGCAAAGGAGCATCCTTTTGTAGGCCCTGCGAAACTGTTCAACAACACAGGATCAGATACTGAATATGCAATATAACAATTTATATATGCAATATAACAATATAACATTATATAATATATCATTTTATAATGATATAATATAATATATATAATAATATATAATATATATATATATATTATAATTATATAATATATAATTATATATAATTATATATAACTAGTATATATAACTAGAAAATAAGCCTGCTGCCCCCCGAAATACAGCGGGTGCTAGCGGGGCTGGCGAGTTCGGCAGTGCGGCTCTCAGGGGCCAGGCCGGGCGCGGGGCAACCAGTGAGACGGTGTGAGTGGTGGCTGGGGGCCTAGATGGAGCTCCTTACCTGGACCTGTGGTGTGGCAGCTGGCAGTGGGGGCGGCCAGCGTGGAGGGCAGGAGGCAGCAGTTACTTACAACTTCTCTTTAGTATTTGATTCTCTTCAGAAGACATGGTTCCTTCAATAAGGAGTGGGGTTCTAAAAAACAGCTGTTCGTCATATCAAGCATGAAAACTCTATTGAAAATGTGCTTGTTTTCACCCCGCCCTCCAAAATTCAACTCAGTGACCCATTATGCACGGGGCAGAATGGCCACGCTGGTGGCGGCAGGGCTTCGGGGAAAATCCCCAAAAATGATCACCGCACCAGCGCAGGTGTGTCCCAGCCCAGGGCTATGGAAGGCTTGCGTTATACATATGTGGGAACTTCCGCAGCTTCCTGGATACGCCGGGTGGCAGCAGGGGCTGAGGTGGGCCAGCGCTGTGCATAATGGACAGCACCGGGCTTTTTGGCCCGCCCGGCATTGACCTACAGTGTCCCTACAGGGACACCGCACACCCTTGAGGGCTCCAGGGAGCCGCAGAGCCAACAGGGGCAACCCCCTTCCCCTGCTATATCATAACAAGGAGGGCCAGCCACCCCACTCCTCCCTGGCCCTTTCCCACCTCCCCCCCCTGTCAACTTCCACTTACCACGGCCAGCAGCATCTCCGGCCTCTTGGCTCCGGCGCAACGCTCATGTGCATGCTACACCAGGGCAGCCCTTCATGCGCCGCCCCTGTGCATATACGGGGAATGGCACAGTGGCAGCATGGAGTAGCTGCCGCCATGCATAAAGGGTCAGCTTATTCCATGATATTACTCACATGTTCTTTGAAGGTGAACTGTTATTTTTACCCATACTTGGCTCTGGCATTTGTCTGTTTGCACATGGTTATGACAAATAATGACACTGACTCTTTGGCATCAAGGTGACTTCTGGCTTTTGCAATCAATATTTATCCTTCACAGGATTTAACCTTCCCTGATGGGCAATCGTAAGAGTACGCTTGATCAAGGAGGTATTGTATTTTATCATCCAACCTTGCCATGCAAGGAGTGAGACACAACATAAATACAGTTGATAAGGGTCTTATTTTCTCACACCAGAGACTTTATCTTTGAAAGCACCCAAAAGAAGCCAAGATGAAAATTCAACTTTTTGCTGCTGTGCTTCTTGTCTTCCTCCTTTGTCCACAGGACAGTGAACTGGTAAGACCCCCTTTTGCTTTGAATAGTATAACATGATATTTTTCATTAAGATTTATTATGAATGTTAGTTTAGAAACAGGACAGGAAAATTTTGAGTGACTCAAAAACTCTTCTTCCTATAGAAATTATATCCATTTAGTGAACACTAAGGGTTTGATTTTTAGTTTTACTTTTTAATATATTCTCTTTCTATAACAATGAGAAAAGGGCATTACTTAATTAAGGGAATGATATCCAACCAGTAGCAAATATTAAATGTACACCAGTTTCTTATTGTGTCTCTCACAATGACAAATGTAAGGGAGAAAACAATCAGATTGTTTCTACTAAGAATTACATCAATATCTGAAAGTATAAATAACTGACTGCTTACTTTCTTAATACAGGCACCTATTCCCCAATCAGTAAGTATTACAAATTATCAATCAATTATCCCAAGTCTTCAATGTTCTTCAAGAATTCCATGAGTATTTTCCACTCCAGAACTGTATAGAGCAGGGGTCCTCAACCCCCGGTCTGCGGCCCGGCACCGGGCCTCAAAGGCCATGGTGCCGGGCCGCAGCGAGAGGGAGGGGAAGAGGCAGGCACAGCCACCGGCATGCCAGCGATGCAAATGCGCACGCGCGGAGCTGCTGCACATGCGTGTTTGCGCCCCCTGCTGGCGAAAACGTGCATGCGCGCCAGCTCTGCGCATGCACGTTAGCGCCATCTAGTGGCAAAAATGTGCATGCGCAGCAACTGCGCATGCACGTTTACGTGCAGCTGCAGCAGCCGGGCGGCTGGCTCTCTCCCACCCTCAGAGGCGGTCCACAACTACAAGAAGGTTGGGGACCGCTGGTATAGAGTGCTATTTAGAGATGGATAAACCAGACAGCAGGTTTGTGACCTACCTTCCTGCCACTGAAATAAGGTTTAGATAAAATATAGACTAGGGTAAGATACCTACACAGTTTGTCCACAAAGTAAACTCCACTTCATTGGTCCCAACGTGGGTGAACTGGGTGACCTGGGGAGAACATTATAAATTCCTATCTTGGAAATAAAGGGGGCAGTACAAGTCCATCAATAAATATAGATAAATGGGTGTAGGGGGAGGCCCAATAATAATATGCTTTGTTCAACAACAAAAAAGCAAACCAGTGCAGAAAGCACAGCAAACATAGTTTTCAAGAGGAAAGCATTCAGTCGAGAGAGAAATTTAGCATATGGCAGAGAATCTTTTCAAAGCTAAGGTGAATTAGAAATGCAGGCATCTTCAATATATGTCATGAGTTTAAGGCTGGCACTTTAAGAAATATATAAACTAATGTATTTTCCTTCCCTTAGTGAGAAAATCCTGGTATGGAGAGTGTTATAATTCTCTGTTTTTGCAGCATGATTTATAAAGCTTTTTTCCCCTGGTGCCAGTCATATTTCGGTCTGACTATGTGTCCTTGCACAGGACAGTTGCGTTCAATTCAAGTGCTACTTAACCCAAGGGAAAGGATACAAATGTTGTGTGCGCGCATGTGTATTTTCCATGGTTTTGGATTAAAGGAACGAGCCGTATAAAACCCTTCCAAGTGCTTGGAATGAGTTTAAATGTATTTAAATCCATGCATCCTCCTCCATGCCTTTAAATCCATGCATCCTCCTCCATACTCTTCATGAACCAAAACAAAACAGTTCAATTCACCTTTGATCCTCCTGGTTCACTTCAGTTTGTGATTTGGACAAGTCTTAAGAACTGAAGCACATTTCTTGTGGTTCATACCCGTCCTTAGAAGTGACCTACAAAGTGGCACATCTGTTGTTTCTTGACATGTATGATTCCCCACTGCAAATATATAGCATAAGGTTATTAGGATACAGTATTTTCCTTCCCAGTCATTGTGGGCACATCAGCAATTAACCTTAAAATAAACTTTTAAAATGTCATAAACTCCACTTCATTGGTCCTAGCATGGGTGAACTGGGTGACGTGGGGAGAACATTATAAATTCCTATCCTGGAAATAGAAGGGGTAGTATACATCCTCACATCTTGTGGTGCAGAGTGGTAAGCGGCAGAAATGCTGTCTGAAGCTGTCTGCCCATGAGGCTGGGAGTTCAATCCCAGCAGCCGGCTCAAGGTTGACTCAGCCTTCCATCCTTCCAAGGTCAGTAAAATGAGTACCCAGCTTGCTGGGGGGTAAACAGTAATGACTGGGGAAGGTACTGGCAAACCACCCCATATTGAGTCTGCCATGAAAACGCTGGAGGGTGTCACCCCAAGGGTCAGACATGACTCGGTACTTGCACAGGGGATACCTTTACCTTTACCTTTAGCATACATCCATCAATAAAAAAAGGATAAATGTGTGTAGAGGGAGGCCTGATTATAATAAACTTTGTTCAACAAAGTAATGAACCAATGCAGAAAGCATAGCATTGTGCCATATAAAACCCTTCCAAGTGCTTGGAATAGCATTAAATGTCTTGGAGTCCCATTATGCTTTCTGCTCCTTGCTATTCAAGAACCAAAAAGAAAGAGTTCGGTTCATCTGGGAGTCTCCTTCTTCCTTCAAGTTTTTTTTCC
The DNA here is from genome assembly GCF_049243985.1 of Paroedura picta. Lineage (NCBI taxonomy): Eukaryota > Metazoa > Chordata > Lepidosauria > Squamata > Gekkonidae > Paroedura > Paroedura picta. Next base: position 7,531,710 of record NC_135373.1, on the reverse strand, counting down.
CCCAATCTGTGGTTTAGCCACAAATCAAGAACTAAACCACATTTTGAAACTTTTGTTTTTTGTGGCCATATTTTGCTCCCTCCTCAGCCAAGATACATCCCATATCGGCCGTCGTGATGTTGGTGGTAGGGAGAAACAGAGTAAATCTTGGGCTCTATGGAAGCCAAGGGAAATTTATCATGATCACAGGAGGGAGAGCCCCACATTCACAATTATGTTTATATATATAGAGAGAGAGTTTTAAAATATTAGGATGCGGTATTTGCTGTGCACATTATGGCCGTTATCTTCTGGCTGCAAGGACAGAAAGAGCTAATCTCCTGGCAATGTTGGATCAATATCAGACAATACATCTATTGACCTTTCCCAAACATTGTGGGCACATCAACAATTAACTGTAAAATAAACTTTTCCTTGGGTTGTCATACATTGGACAAGAAAAGATATAATGGGAGAGATCCTAAACTTCAAGGTTCCTATATAGATACAAAGACACTGGAATCTTGGTATACATGAGAATGGGCCCAGTCATAAGGACTGTGGCCATAGCTTGGAAATTTAAATTGGTATCAGTTTTAAGGTAATGGCATCCATATAATATTAACTTACTAAGGTGATCTTCTATGGTCTGTTTTAAAGGATTTAAACCATGGGGTTATTTTTCACTGAGATATTATATAACTATTAATTGCAGCATCGAGTTGGTAAATCCAGTCACAGAGGTCACTTCCAGCTCCCACCCCCCACCTCTCAAGTTGTCATTTGGCACCGAATATCATGACTGAATTGTACTAATCTGTTCGATACTAAATCCCTCTAGATGCATAAAATAGTTAGAATCTGCTAACTGTTGTAGTCATTGCTTTGGCTTTGCTCACATATTTTATTGTGGTTAAATTTGCCCTTGCTCTCATTGAAGGCAGACTTAATGCTGCCCTGATAAGGGCAACTGTGTTCCCTATAGGTAATGACAGGATCTGTTTCATAAAGAGGTTTGCAATTATTCAATCATATTAAGTGCTTGATCTCTCCATCACTGTTTTTACCCCCTTGGAGTAGATAAGGGAAGTTTCAGGGCAGGGTCTATCACACATCCGCCCAATGCATAGAAAAACTTCACTATGGCCCTGTAGTTTTTTTAATGTGATTTCTCTTACCGTTGCTAAATGTGATTTCACTGAACAATATTCCTAGATGTGCTGCATTGTTCTATATGTTTGCCTAGAATGCTCCAGGCATTTTTGGGGGTGGTTTTCTCTTAAAGACTGTAGTTCTTGAATCATTTACAAATACTGTCCAAGTTGTTTAGTAGCCTTCTAAGGCCAATTCTGGTCTACAAGATTAGTATCATGTCATCTGCATAAACCAAGAAGGGTTGTTTTGATTGTCCTATAGAAGGATATATTTGGGCAATGAAGCAATGTAAATTCCCTCTAATCCATAAACTAATGTATTTCTCCCCTTTTATTATTTAGGATAACATGTCTGTGAGTATTTTAAATCCTGTTTTTTTCCGTCATGATTCATAATGTATTATTTTCTGTAATTTAGATGATGCCCATAAAACATAATGTAAGTAGAATAAAAATATTAAAAGGGTAAGATGCCCATACAGTTCCTCCATAAAGTCAGCTCCACTTCATTGGTCCTAGCATGGATGAACTGGGAGACCTGGAGATTTCTTGATCCAATTCCTTTGAAGCTTATTTTGTGGGGACTTATCTAATAAGTCACTTTTAAATATAAGAGACATTGATTTTGTTTCATTTCCCCCTCTTTTGAAAGAGATTTCTCTTTGATTACTTTTTTATGCATATGTTTGTTAAAAACAGAATTGCATAGGAAATGGCCGATTCCAAGTTTTCTTTGCATGAGTAAAGCATCATCAGCCTTAACAGAAACTCTCACATAGACATTAGAAAATGCTTACGAAGTGTTCAAATGAATTCAGTCGAGTTGCATAGTTTTATTTACTTGAGAATTTATATGAATGTCAGAGCTATTACTGCATATAGTACAGACTAGGGATGGGCACTTTGGCGTCTGAAGTGGAAGTTTAAGGCTGGCATTTTGAGAAATGTATAAACTAATGCATATTCCCTCTCTTATTAATCTTAGACATTCATAGAGCTGGTGAGTGTTTTAAATCTGTTTTTGCAGCATGATATATAATTTTTTCCCCTAAGAGTCTAGGTGGTACCTGTCAGATTTCACCTAGTGTTCTGATGATGTGTCCTTGCACAGGACAGCTGCATTCAACTCAAGGGAAAGCATACAGGTATTGTGTGGGTGCATGCATATTTACCATGGTTTGAGTTTAAAAGGACTTGATCTGTATAAAAGCCTTCCAAATGGTTAGAAAGAGTTTAAATGTCTTTGATACCCATTAAATTCATAGTTCCTCCTCCCTACTATTCATGAACCAAAACAAAATAGTCCAGTTCACACTGCGAGCCTTCTGGTTCAGTTCACTTTGAGATTTGGCCATGAACTAAGAACTGAACCATATTTTTTGTGATTCATACACTCCTTTGCAGTGACCTACAAAGTGGAAATTTTGTTGATTCTTGGCATGATTTGTTTTCCCCATACCCAAGGTACATCCCTTCTTAGGGGCTTCACGGAGGGTGGAAACAGAGCTAGTCTTGGGCTCTACTGAAGCTAAGGAAGATTGATCATGATCACAGGATATAGTGCCCCACATTCACAAGGAAGAGAAAGAGAGAGAGAGAAAGAGAGAGACAGAGAGACAGAGAGACAGAGACAGAGAGACAGAGAACTTAAATATATAAGGATACAGTATTTTCATTGCTCATTATTACTCTTACCTTCCTGGCTGCAAGGGAATAAAGAGCTAATCTGCTGGAAATGTTGGATCAATATCAGACAATCCATCAATTTCTCCTTCCCAGACATTGTGGGCACATCAGCAATTAACCTTAAAATAAATTTCCTTGGTTCGTCATGTTTTGGACATGATAAGATATAATGGGAGAGATCCTCAACTTCCAGGTTCCCACAGATACATAGACATTGGGATCTTGGTATACGTGAAAATTGGCCCAATCATAAGGGCTGTGGACATAACTTGGAAATTAAAATTGGTATGAGTTTTAAGGTAATGGCATTGATATAATATTAGCGTTCTAAGGTGATCTTCTATGGTCTGTTTTAAAGGATTTAAACCATGGGGTTATTTTTGAATGAGATATTATATGACTATCAGTTGCAGCATCCATTTGGTAAATCAAGTCACAGAGGTCACTTCCAGCCCCCCTCCAACCTTGTTCCTCACAAAAAGTGCCCCAGTTGTTCAGTAGTATTTTAAGGCCAAGGTTAGGATCATATATGAAGCAAGATGGATAATTGATTGAAGGAATCATAGAATCATAGCATTGGAAGAGCCCTCCTGGGTCATCTAGTCCAACCCCCTGCACTATGCAGGATGCTCACAACCCTATCACTCATCCACTGTAACCTACCACTCCCTTGAGCCTTCACAGAATCAAGTCCAAAATAGCAGACCCGCTCATTCCCCTCTCTGTTCTCTGAGATATCAAACTGTCGGCAAGACAAGTTAAGAAATTAACAGAGTTTGTATTTTTAGCAGAGTTGGTCTTCCAACAGATATATGGATAATTGCAGTCACCCATGACCACTGTCCCCCCCCCCCCCCGTTTTGAGAATTATGTGATTTGGTCTAGGAGTATCTCATGCAAGCCCTCTGATTGACTTGGTGATTTATAGCAGACCCCCACAATAATACCATTCTCCTTTCCTACTCCTTTTATATTTACCCAAATACACTCAACTGAACTATCATGAAGGACATGTATATCTGGGTAATGTAACACTAGGAAGTATAAATTCCCTGTCATCCATAAACTAATGCTTTTCCCCCCTCTCATTAGATTGACGCGTTTGTGAGTATTTTAAATACTTCAAATTTTTAAATCATGATTCATATTATATTGTTCTATGGGCTTAGATTATGAGAGTAAAATACAATATATGTAGAATAAAAATTAAAAATAGGGTAAGATACTCATACAGTTCCTGCATAAAATCAACTCCACTTCATTGATTCCAGCATGGGTGAACAGGGTAACTTGGGGAGAAGAATTTAAATTTGTATCCTGGAAATAGTGGGGGTGGTATACATCCATCAATACTTATGGATAAATGTGTTTAGCAGGAGGCCCGATAATGATATGCTTTTTTCAGCAAAAAAACAAACCATCGTAAAATGCACAACATTGACTTATTATGCACGGCAACAGCCCAGTGTGGCTGCTGCCACATCCTTGCAACTGGGTGGCATGCCCTGCCACTTCCTGCATATGCATGGGGAGGGATTCCCCTGGCATATGTAGACTGTGCCAGCATAGCATGTGAGTGTGTAAAACACTGGGGCCGGAAGAGCTTGTTGCACTTCATGGCAACGGTAGTGGGGGACAGAGGTCCTCCAGTGTAGAGACATGCTGCTCTCCCACCAAGGTGGGTTGGGGATTGACCCATCCAACTTCATGACTCTGCAGAACTGACAGGGGCGTGCGGTGTACCTGCATGGACAAGATAAGTCAGGGATGGTGCGAAACTCCATAGGTCCTATTATACATCGGTCTGGCACCGGAGGGCCATAGATAGCACCCACAAAATCATGGGGAATGCGGGAGTTCCCACATTCGCAAACCACAGGCTATCTGGGGCGCTGCATCAGGCCAGGGATGGTGGCAGCGATATGCATAATCTGTGATTAGCCCTGCTGCCTTGCTCCCACCACCCTGGGCTGCCCACACCATGCATAATCGGTCATTGAGTCATATAAAACTGTTCCATGTTCTGGGAATAGGTTAAATGTCTTGGAGTCCCTTTCTGCTTTCTGCTAATAGAATCATAGAATAATAGAGTTGGAAGGGACCTCATCGGTCATCTAGTCCAACCTCCTGCACTATGCAAGACACTCACATCCCAATCACTCATCTACTAAACAGACCCGATGTTCAAGAACTAAATAGAAACAGTCCAGTTCATCTGGGAGCCTCCTTGTTCTCTTAAATTTGTTTTTGTCTGTGATTTGGCCACAAATCAAGAACTAGACCATATTTTGGAACTTCTGTTTTTTGTGGCCATATTTTGCTTCCCCCATGGCCAAGATACATCCCACATTGGTGGTTATGGTGGGAAAGACTGAAGAAGTTTTCTGTTCTATTGAAGCCAAAGGAAATTTATCAGGATCAGTGGAGACAGTGCCCCACATTCAAAATGAGAGAGAGAGAGAGAGAGAGAGAGAGAGAGAGAGAGAGGAGAGGGAGAGGGAGAGAGAGGGGGAGAGAGAGAGAGAGAGAGAGAGAGAGAGAGAGAGAGAGAGAGAGAGAGATTAAAAGTATTAGGATACAATATTCACCTTATTATGGGTCTTATCTTCATGGCTGCAAGGGCATAAAGACCTAGAAATATTGGATCAATACCAAACAATATATCAAGTTCTCCTTCCCAAACATTGTGGGCACATCAGGAATTTACCTTAAAATACACATTTTCCTTGGCTTGTCATATATTGGAAAACTTAAGATATAATGGGAGAGATCCTCAACTTCCAGGTACCCACAGATACATGGATATTGGGATCTTGGTTCACATGACAATTGGCCAAATCGTAAGGCTGTGGGCATAGCTTGGAAATTTAAATTGGTAAGAGTTATAAGTAATGACATGGAGGTAATATTATCTCAATAATATCTTTTTATATGGTTTGTTTCAATCATTTCAAGTGCTTGATCTCTCCATCCCCATATGTCTGACCCATAGAGTAGATAGAGGATAACTTTCCTCATATAAAGTATAACAGCAGGCTCTATCACACATCCACCCATTGCATAGAAAAACTTCACTATGGCCTTATAGCTTTTAATGCCATCGCTCTTACAGTTGCTACATGTGCTTCCACTGAACAGAATTCCTATATATTTATATGGGCTGCATTGTTTGTTAGGTTTACCCAGGAAGTTCCAGGAATTTTTTTTTTTTGCTTTCTCCTAAAGACATGAGCCTCTTGTGGCGCAGAGTGGTAAGGCAGCCGTCTGAAAGCTTTGCCCATATGGCTGGGAGTTCAATCCCAGCAGCCGGCTCAAGGTTGACTCAGCCTTCCATCCTTCTGAGGTTGGTAAAATGAGTACCCAGCTTGCTGGGGGGTAAACGGTCATGACTGGGGAAGGCACTGGCAAACCACCCAATATTGAGTCTGCCATGAAAACGCTAGAGGGCGTCACCCCAAGGGTCAGACATGACTCAGTGCTTGCACAGGGGATACCTTTACCTTTACCTTTACCTTCAAGACCTTAGTTTTTGAGTAATTTATAGTTAGGCCCTCTTCCTCACACAAAGTGCCCATGATGATCATTAACCTTTTTTTTTTTGTGCAATTCTGGGCCACAGTTTAGGATTATGTCACCTGCATAAAGCAAGATAGATACTTTTGACCAATAGAAGGTGTATATTTGTGTAATGTAACACTAGGAAGTATAAATTCACTCTAATCCACAAACTAATGCATTTTCCCCCTCTCATTAAATTTAGATCACCCTATTTGTGAGTATTTTAAATCCCTTGTATGTTTGATTCGTGATTTATAATATTTTGTTCTCTGGGGTTTAGGTGATGATGGTAAAATTCAATTTAAGTAGAATAAAAATATAAAAGAGCCTCTTGTGGCGCAGAGTGGTAAGGCAGCCGTCTGAAAGCTTTGCCCATGAGGCTGGGAGTTCAATCCTAGCAGCCGGCTCAAGGTTGACTCAGCCTTCCATCCTTCCAAGGTCGATGAAATGAGTACCCAGCTTGCTGGGGGGCAAACGGTAATGACTGGGGAAGGCATTGGCAAAACACCCTGTATTGAGTCTGCCATGAAAACGCTAGAGGGCATCACCCCAAGGGTCAGACATGACTTGGTGCTTGCACAGGGGATACCTTTACCTTTACCTTAAAAATATAAAATTGGATAAGACACCCATACAGTTCCTCCATAAAGTCAACTCTACTTCATTGGTCCCAGTTCTGCCTGGATAAGATACCCATACAGTTCCTCCATAAAGTCAACTCTACTTCATTGGTCCCAGTGTGGGTGAACTGGGTAATTTGGGGGTGAAGATTATTACTTCCTATCTGGATATAGATACAATACATCAATACATATGGATAGATGTGTGCAGGGAGAGGCCAGATAATAATATGCTTTGTTCAACGAAGAAATAAGCCAATCCAGAAATCACAGCATTGATTCATATAAAACTCTTCCATGTTCTTGGAATGGGTTTAAATGTCTTGGAGTCCTTTTATGCTTTCTGCTTCCTGCTGTAACCAGAAAGAAACACTTCAGTTAATCTGGGATCCTACTGTTTCTCTCAAGTTTGTTTTTTATTCTGTGGTTTGGCCATGAATCAAGAACTAAGCCACATTACAACGTTTGTTGTTTCTAGACATATTTTACTTCCGCTATGTCTAAGATACATCCCATATTGGTGGTGGTGGTAGGGAAAGACTGAGTAAGTTTTGGGCTACAGTATTTTCTTTTTCCTTTTTTAATAGTTCTGGTAAACCATCATTTATTAAAGTTTACATATGAAAAGGTAGAGCAGAAAACAGAAATATATATAACATAATTTAATTCCCATCCTCTAATAAATTGGCTAAGACCTAATTAATCAATTTAATAATTCCAGAGTCCTTGGAATTCATCAGCAGGACAGTTATTTGTTTTATTTGTTTTAAGAAAGTACCGAAAAGATAATGAAAGTAATTACATATAATAACAGATTCCACCATCTCGCCCCCATTCTGAAGTTATTTTAATAAATCAGTTGTGAAGATAATCCAAATACAAATGCCACTGTTCTTGATATTATTCCGGTGGTTTTCTGCTAACCATCATGGTGAATTTTGTCATACTCGATAGCTCAGCCATTTTATCCATCCATGATCAGATAGTTGGTGTCTCCGTAGATTTCCAGATCTTAGCCAGCATTAACCTTGCTGCAGTTGTGGCATAAATGAAGACCATTCTGGTTTGAGGTGGTAATACATCAGGACATATACTCAACAACATATATTCAGGTTTCAATGGGAACTTAATTTTAAACACCTCTTCAAATACACCATGTATTTTTACCCAAAATTTTGCCACTTTTTCACATCTCCACCACATATGGAAAAAGGATCCAACTTTTAAAATACATTTCCAATGAACATAATTATAGCCCTCTGACATTCTGGCTATTACTTTAGGAGTTACATATCACCTATAAAACATCGTATATCAGTTTTCTCTCAAAATCTATTAGTTAATTTTGGTATCTTAACCCATATGCGTTCCCACTCTTCCAACGTGATGCTGGTTCCCAGATTCTGCATCCATTTAATCATACATATCTTTGCCTGTTCTTTCATTTTGTACCTCAGCAGCTATTTGTAAAATAATTGTATGTCCTTAAATACTCCTACCTTAATTAACAAATCTTATATTTTCAACACATTAGCCTTTTCTCAAGTTTTTTATTTTAGACATAGAAAAGAAGAAATAACAGTGTTATCACGCATATTGTGTAGAAAAAACAAAAAGCAACCGAACAACAACCATGAAACAAACACATTACGACTAACAAAATATACAAAGTAGCGTATTTATATAATTAATTCCCAAACATTGCTATTTAAAGGTTTTTTTGTATTCTATTACATTTTTTCAAGTTAAATCAAATTCATTACTTTGACAGACTCCTTGAATCATTCTTTTACTAGTAAAAAAGCCCATTGTATCCTAAATACAATGGGCGCTAGGAGGCTGGGGGAGAGTAAAAGGTGGCTTACCAGTCGCGCGACTGCCGGGGGCTCCCTGGCCGGCAGCCTGACGCGTCGGAGGCGCTTTGCGCCTCCGACGCGTCAGGCCGCCGGCAAGGAAGCAACTCGCAGTTGCTTCCTTGTGAGTGGGATGGGATTCGGCCGAGCAAGGAAGCAACTCGCAGTTGCTTCCTTGTGAGTGGGATGGGATTCGGCCGAGCCAATCGGCAGGCACTTCGCGCCTGCCGATTGGCTTGGCTGATGGTCTGTCCAGAGAAAGGGGCCAATCGGCACCCTTCCTCATCCCGGACCGAGCCCGCCCTAACTCCTCCTACACAGCCCTTATGGCTTTATTTAGTCCGCGGCGCCACGGGCTGTGTTAAGATTGTAAGTTATTTTCTCTAGTATCATAAGTTGCTTTAGTTTATTCTATCACTTATCTATCACAATATTTTCAGCATTTTTACAATTGTTAGCAATAACTATTCTGGCAGCTATGGTCATAAAATTAACCAAAGTTTTTTTTGGTTACAACTCATGTTATTATTTAAAAATAAGTTAAGAAACACTAATGAAGCTGATGGTTCTATCTTGTCTTTTATAATTTCTTCTATTTGCTTTGCAGGTGTCTAATTAATCGCCCTTCAATAAGGATACAACACAATAATTCTTTGGCATGAAAAGGCCACAGCCGTTTTATTAACTTGAGAGTGGCGTAGCCTGGAAGCGGAAAAATGCCATCTTGTGGTCAGCCGACCACAAGGCAGCCCCTTTAATTCAACAGGTCTCCCTCCAAGGGTTGCGCTGGCTCACATGCCAGTTTTCCCAGACCTCTGACCTGCTTCCTGTGGGAGGTGGCATCCAACTGCGAACCCATCGGGCGTCTTCTGCCTCTGTTGGTTTCGCCTGCCACCCGGAAATGCGAGCTCCCCAAATGGGCTCCGCATCCACACAGCCCCATAATGGGGCCCCCGTCTACTTAGGATGCCAGCGCGCAAGTTTGGCTCCCCTTTTCAAAACTCCGCTTCCAGCTCCCCAACCACCAGCTGTGACAATAAACACATAACTATCAACTTCATTATTTGTTACAAGTTTGCTTCGTCCTTTCCTTTCCTTCCTTTTCTTTCCTTCTTTCTTTTTTCTTTCTTTCTTTCTTTTTTTTTAAACAATATAAAGCACCCCAACACAAGTTACAAATTTAAAGGGGAGGGTGGGCAGGTGTTCGCTTTGGCGCCACGGGGAAAAGAGGCAGAGCGGGAAATCTTGCTCCCTCTATTGGAGCACTGACCCTGCCTCTTTCTTCTGCCCAGGGGCTGCTGCCGGGGATGCTGGGACATGTAGTCTTAACCCCCGCAGTGTCCCTTCTCAGGGCTCTTCACCACCACGGCAGCAACGGCCCCCTCGCCAAATCTCGGGTGCTATTCTTTAAGGATTCCCCCCACATGATAATTTGAAAGCATCTATTCTCCTCCTGTCTTCCTTCTTCAGGGTCCAGCTTTTACATCCATAGCTTGTTATGGGGAAGACAACGTATTGACTAGCTGACAGTTTATATTAAGGCTGATATCCTTAGTCTTCCCTAATTGGTTCATGCCTAACATTGTGTTGCGGCCCAGTGTTATTCGCCATTTGATTTCACGGCTGCATTCACCACTTTGATTGATCATAGAACCAAGAAAAATGAATTCATCACTACATTCAATGGTCTCGTTGTCAATTGTGACTTTGGTGCTACTGCCAGTAGTTGTTCTTGGTCTTTTTTATATTTAGGTATAGTCCTATCTTTTCACCTTCCTCTTTTAGTCTCTTTATCAAGGTCTTTAGATCATGCTCTAATTCAGCAAGGAGCGTTGTATCATCTGCATAGTGGGGATTATTAATGTTACGACCTCCAAGTTGGATTCCAATTGTAGATTCTTCCAGATTAAGTTTCTGCATAATTACATCTGCATAAAGGTTAAAAAGGGTGATAAGATACATCCTTGTCTCACTTCTTGGCTGACCTTGAACCAATCAGAGTTTCCATATATTGTTCGTACCGTGGCCTCCTGGTTGTTGTACAATGAACTGATGAGGTGGGTTAAGTGGGACGACACTCCCAATTTGTGTAAGGCATCCTATAGCTTCTTGTGATCAACACAGTCAAATGCTTTAGAATAATCAGTAAAGCATAGATAGATGGCCTTTTGATATTCATGTGTTTTTTCAAGAATCCAGCGCAAATTTGCAATGTGGTCTCGGATGCCATGACTATGTGGAAAACCAGCCTGGACATCTGGTAGCTGAGCATCAATGGTTGATTTGAGACAGTTCTGGATGATCTTCAATAAGATTTTACTTGCATGGGAGATCAGGGCTATAGTTTGATAGTGTGAGTAGATGCAAGCATCCCCTTTCTTTAATAATGGGATAAATATGGACCTTTTCCAGTCTATTGGCCATGTGCCAGTTTCCCAGAACCTAATGGGATTTAAAATATTTTAGTTCTACATGACCACACCAAAATATTTGCAGAGAAATGATTCTATGTAGCCACTGATTCATGCCTTCACCCCAAATTAAATGGAAGTGTTTGTACTAACAGCTATCATTTTACAATCTAGGCTCAATAGAGGACAAGACTTTTGTGAAGACCCTGGACCACAATGATGATGATGCCTTATTTTATTTTGTCGTTCCTGCTCAGTGCTCACTCAAGCCAATCACATGAAAATAGATAATTGCAAATCATAGCGGTGCTATCTACTTTTATTCTTGATTAGGTACTGATTTAGTTGCATTTAAAATAAATGGCTCAGGCAATAAGATCTGTACTGTTCTAACCTTGGGGGATATGGAAAGCTTTGCAAAAAATAAAATAAAACTGCAACTGCAGGAAAATGATTTTTTAAAATATTTTTTTTAATTTTTATATAGAAAATATATCTTTGATTACAATATTACAATATCATCCCACGCTGTACCCCCCAAAGTTCCCATTTGCTTGAAGTTTCGTATTGCTGAATATTCTAGATGTCTGTTGCCTGTATATATAAAAACAAAGCCACAATGAAAAAATCCCACTTTCAATTCAAATTGTTTTAAAATCTTTGCAGTTACCGTAAGTATTAATGCCATCATATGTTTCACCTTTCTCCCAGAGTTTGAAAAAAGACAAGAAAAACAAGTAGGAAATTCTTTGTGAGAAGGAGGAACTCACTGCCGCAGCTTGGTAGACAAGACAGGGGGAGGTGTACAAAAACAATTTAGTGTCATTAAAACATTACTCACTGTTTATGGCAGACGTTTGAAGTTAGAGAACTCTGAAGTCTCTTCAAAGCAGTTCAGAAAATGAGAGAGGAATGAGAAAGAAATGGCAATCCTTGCTAGAGAAGACTGCTTCTTGACCTTAGTGGTCACGTATAGCTTTGACGATCTAGAGAATCTCTCTCTGCAGATCAGTAATGGGCCTTTTTAGAGCTCCGCAGCTTTCCAAAGCTTTTATAAGGGGAATTTAGCAAGGTTTGTGTACCTTGCTTGCTTCTTCCAGACGTAGATATGTTTGGCCCCCTTAGGAGAACTGCTCAAGCAGCCATCTTCCCATCTCCTCCTGCAGGAAAATGATTTGTGTGAGTTTCTAGATTGTCACAGAAGGAAATTATATTTTCATCATTGCTAGAAGAAATTTAGCACAGCTCAGGTCCAAAACAGAACCCTACAATCCCGGAACAAATTCCGCGACATAGTGACAGCAACCACCATGGGAAAGAGCTCCAGGAAAGTAAGATCTTCCAGAATCCCAGTCTCCTCCCACTCAGGTGGCCACTGTCATGAACCCTGATTCATGCCCCCTTCACTGATATGCAGCTTCCTGGTGCACTCTGGTCCAGGATTTATGGATTTAAAAATCCCTTCTTAGTTCCATGTCTCCTCTGCATTCCACTGAAGTTCTCAGCAGGGCCTTGTTATCTATCTGATTTCAGCAACCTTGCTAGGCTCACAGAGACGCAACAGGATTGTAACAGTTTGGATCAAAGCTGGGCCATCTGGCTTGGCTGAGAAACTTTGCACCCCTTTGTGTTACTTGCTCTCCCGTCACAAATCTTTAGCTCACCTCCACTATCTGGTCATCTCTATAAGACACCTAATGTCTATTGTGCCTTTCTCTCTGCCAAGACCTTTGCTCAATGAGTCTTGGTGTGTATCAGTCTTTTGTATCGTCTGTTAAATAAAGCTCTTCTTTGGATTTTCATCTGCTCTGAAATCCTGGATGTTTCTTTTTCAAGGACTTTGCTAGCTGAACTCTGCCAGATTCGTGACAGCCACCTCCTAGCACACCATCGATTTTCAAACAACACCCCAAAACTCAAACTCCCTGAAACATCAGAATGCACCTGAAATGAAGTTTCTTGGGTCACAGGCGTTTGCAAGATGGACACCCCACTGAACCCACTGGGGCCGGACTGGAAGCACGCTTACCCACCTTGGCAGAGATGCAAGTGATCATTGCATCCCAGGCCAGGAATCTGGGAGTGATCTTGGATGCCTTGCTGACATTGGAGGCCCAGGTCAAGAAGGTAGCCAGCTAGGCATTCTTCCACCTTCGCCAGGCTAGGCTACTAGCGCCCTACCTGTCCTCTGATCATCTAGCCACAGTGATCCACGTGACAGTCACCTCCAGAATAGATTTCTGTAACTCACTCTACGTGGGCCTGCCCTTAGGATTGATCTGGAAGTTACAGCTGGTGCAAAATGCAGCTGCAAGGTCCTCACTTGGAAATCTTGGAGGGCCCATATAATGTGCTGTGCTGAGGCAGCTGCATTGGCTACCGGTTGCTGCCTAGATTTGGTGTAAGGTATTGGTTCTTACCGTTAAGGCCCTCCACGGTCTGGGCCCCACAAAACTTAGGGATCGCCTTTCGCCCTATGTTCCTCACAGGGCTCTGTGCTCTGCAGGGACAAATCTGTTGGTCATTCCTGGCCCCCAAAAAGTGTGGTTGGCCTCAACCAGGGCAGGGCCTTCTCAGTCCTGGCCCCTACTGGTGGAATGATCTTCCAGAAGAGCTACAGGCCCTGCGGGAGCAATCGTTGTTCCACAGGGCCAGCAAGATGGAGCTGTTCAATGAGGTCTACGGTTGAGGCCAACATGTGCAAGAATATCTGGACCCCCCCCCCCCGCCATTCTTGCCATCCCAGGAGCGGATTAAAAGCCCCTACGTCCACCCTGAGGTTTTTAGGATGTTTTTTTGCCGCTGATTGGAGGATTTTAAGGGGATGGTTGAGTTGTGTTTTATAATGTTATGGGTTTTATGGGGTTTTATGTACTGGGGTTTTTATAATTGTTAGACGCCACGAGCCCTTGTGGGAGTGGCAGGATAGAAATGCAATGATGAATAAAAAATAAATAAAATAAATTCACTCCAAACCCTCAAATCCTCCTTCAAGTAATGTGTTAAACATATGTGGTGATGCGCTAAAACCAGTCCTGCAATTGTCCTGGCTAGCTGGGCACAAAACGCCCGCCCTGGAGTCACAGCCTTGCATGCAAAATGTAAATGTCTCAGGAGACTCTGCATCTCTTGCAATGTACACTTCCGCTTCCTAAGCATGCCATCCAGCAATTCCCATAATGCAACCAACTTCCCATCTGTTAACTTTGACAAACCAGCCTGAGAATCCAACAGAATTCCCAAATATGTTAACTGAACCATCATGACTTCTGTCTTCTCATCTGCCAATGGCACCCCAAGTTCTGTAGCAAGTTCCTGAAAAGCTGCCAGTTTATCCAAACAGCTGGACGTACCTGCTGGGGCCATGAACAAGAAATAATCTAAAAAAGATGTTATATGATGACTTTCCATTCTTTCCCTAATAGCCCATTCCAAAAAGGTACTAAATGCTTCAAAGGCAAAACAAGCTATCAAGCATCCCATAGGCCCAGCCTTATCCACGTACCAACAGCCTTGAAAATAACATCACAACAAGCAATAACAATCAGGGTGCACTGGCAGCAAGCGAAATGCCGACTGAATGTTGCGTTTTGCCATCAATGCACTCTGACCACATTCTCTCACCAAGGATATCACATGATTCAACGATGTGTATTTCATCGAGCATAGTTCTGGTGCAATACCATTATTCACCGATGATCCCCTTGGGTGCTGAATCAGCCTGTACTGCTCTGGTGTCTTCTTAGGTACAATACCCAATGGAGACACCCATAAATTTGCAAAAGGTGGCTTGTACCAGACTTAGAACATTCACTTTTTGGATGCCCCCCCCTCGCCTCACAACAGTGCTCAAAGTGGCAACTCCGCATCTGACAAGACCCCTTATTATACTCCCAACAAATGCCACCATTATCCCTCCTGTTATTATACCACCACTTCTCTGGATCACAAGCCATGAATCATGTTCCTTCAAGTCCCACGGTGCTTGTGCATTATTAGATGCTTTCTCCCCATCTTTAGTGTTGTATGCTATTGCTGCTGTATCGCCAGACATAACGTTCGCCTCAACTACATTATTAAAATGGCAAATCAAATGCCAGGCCCTCTCAGGGTAGGCACCAGCAATAAAGCATAAATATTCCCCATACCCCCTGATCCAATTAATAAACAACCTTTCCACTGAAACGCCCTTTTTATGGCCCTTCACCTTTTTAGAACCAGTTTTTGGTGCATCACCATCAGAACATATAAACTCAAATACTTGCTTTCTATTTGCGTCAAAGACGCTAAAGAAAAAAAGGCCAGCTGATTTCCCTTCCAGCGACAACCATTCAGCCAGCTGAGCAAGCTGCTCTTCACAGACAACGCTGGAAGGGAAAAGAGGTGCAAGCCTCCACCCTGCCCCCTATATAAGGGAGGGGGATGGAGAGGAGGCTAACTGCCCTTCTCTCTAACGAGTGGCACACGCACCGCTATTGAGGCATGCCTCAAGCTCCCTGGGACATGTAGTCCCCGAGCTGCCCGACATCCTCATGCTGTGGGGCTTCCCCGCAGCAGCAAACACAGCTGGAATAAGTCCCGTCTGCTCTTCACACAGCTAGACAAAGCTAAATTGATATTTTCTTTAACAGAGCATTGTAAAGCTCCCCTAAACATAGACTGAACATGTTGCATTGGGTTGAAAATCCGCCACTCTTTCCCCCCAAACTTGCTCCTGGAGAATTTGGAATCAAATAAACAGGCCACTACCTAAAGCATGACAATGGGTGGCGGAGACTCACTGAAGCTGCCTTTTGGCGGGATGGAGGGCGGGGAAGATGCAGCGCGGGCAGCTGGCTTCTGTGTCGCTGGGTGTCCGGGCTCAGCAGGTTACTCAGCAGGCTCACTCGGCAGTGCATTTGGTGTGCAGGGGTGGAGCCAGTGGCACTGCTATTTATTGCGCAATGTGCTGGGCCCCATCCTCTTCACCTGTATGCCGGAAAACAGACAGTCACAATTTCCTCAGCGAAGAGTCAGGTGACGAGGTTTCATGCACGAAAAAGCCCCTATAAGCAGCGGCTTTCTGTGAAGCAGGCCTTTTGACGTGTACAGCTAATTTACCCATGAGGCTTTATTTCTCACTTTCCTTCCGTTAGTGGAGAGAAATTCAGTGCAGGGTTCATTTTAGGGGGTGGTCCCCTTCCTTTTCCTTATTGTTAGGCATTTGAGGCTCGGTTGTTTCATATTAGATATAATAATGATTTAAAATAATAATAATAATAATAACAACAAACAATAAATAAATAGGTTAAAAACACACACACACACAGATCCCTGTTATAGCGACTAGATGGTCATGCATTTGGATGTGTCCTTCCAAGTCTCAGGGCTCAGTTGGGGGAGGGCAGCAGCATCCACCTCTCTTGGCAGAGCCAACCATTGTGCCTGTGCCTCCAAGGCCTGGGAGGCTTGGGATTCTGCTGCCCCAGCAGCACATCAAGGGAGGAGCAGAGCAAGAAGGGGCTGGGCGCCTGACTGCACCCCCACAATAAGACCACTACTGGCAGTAAGGGCAGGCCTCGCAACAAGGGGCAGTCTTCTCCCAACCTGCCTCGGGGAAATAGTGTTAGGCAAGCACCCACTAGGTGGGGAGAATCCAAGTCAGAACAAGGGGCTCCATAGACCTTGCAGCAACTGGGTGTGGTTTTTCCTCCCTATCATCATCTGTCAGTTAAAATTCTCCAGTTGAAAGGGGATTGCCCAGGGGGTGGCATGCCTCTGTACACTCTAAAAATGCAACTAGGCTGCATAGAAGCAGTAGGGGGTCATCGTGGCTTGAAAGACCAGGATGACTCTTCAAGGCAAACTGGAGACCCTTCCTTTTCTATGAGTTCAAGGGAGGACAATTCTCAGAGTAGCAGTGGCTCAGAGTCTTGTCAAGGCGGCATGCTTAGGTTCAGTAACCAGAATGCCACAAAAAAGATTCAAAACAATTTCGGAAGGGTTACGCCCAGGATATTTCTCATATGGAAAAAGCTGAAGCAGGGTGCGGTGCAGCTGAAAAGGTTAGCTCTGTAGAGTTTCCTGGCAGGGGCTCATGGGAATTGTAGTCCATGAACATCTGGAGGACCACAGGTTGACTACCCCTGCTGTAGAGGAGTCTAGTTGCAGCAGGAGCTTCAGTTCCAAAGAGTCAGTGCAGGGTGACCAAAGCTCTTAATGCCATCACAGGAGGCAACACAAGAAAAGTGGTCAAATACACCGGCGGTCAGTGCATAACAGCCGATCATCAGGTGAGTCCTCCTCCTGGGATGAGGGGACTGCAACACGGCAGGAAGGTTGGTACTGGCTGGCAGGAGTGTAGGTGCCAGGGATTCCATCTCCGTAGGTCTGAGGCCATTCAGCTTTTAGACAAAGAAGGAATCAAGGTAAAAGATAGGGTGCCTCCTTCCGGGTATAAGCATTTCGAGGTGTTCCTTGGAGTACATCTACCAATTAAGTTACATGAGCAGGCCTTGGAAGGCTATTTTGTTGATGTCATTTTATTTATACTAGGGCAAAGAAAAGGGGGGACATGGGCAGCCATAGAGATAAAAAGAAAGAGAAAGAAGCTCCGGACTGTGAAAGGTCCTTTAACAATTGGTTGAGGGGGATACGCAGAGTACTTTACCCTCATAGTAGGTGTGTACCCAGAAAGGGCATGGCATTTGGAGCGGCAACTTACATATGTTTTGGAAGCTCGGGACTTAGCAAGTGATGACACCGCTATTGATTATGATCGAGTTTTCAGAGAATTAGCATCTCATAATGAGAACACCAGGTGGGATCTAAAGCATTTGGATACCTGGATGGTGTACGTGGGACCCAGTGCCAGGCAACCCAGGGATAGGGGCCAGCAGTCAGGATTGGGATGGCATTCTTCCAGACTCCCCTGCTGGGACTATAAAAACAAGGGGTGCAGGCAGTGATGCTGCCATTTCAAATACAACTGTGAGGCATGTGGCGGTGGCCATGCTCTTCCAGCTTGCATTTGAGGAGGCTCTCAGATGCCCTTTCATGGGGCCCATGTTGTAGCCATTGTCTGAGCATGTGGAGAGGGAGTGTTAATGCCCAAGTGTGAGGTTCAGTCAGTCTTCCGGCTCCTCCCAGTACATCCTGAGGATTTTGGCCTGCTTGGGTTCCGTTTCTAAGAATGATGGTATGTTGATAAAGCTATGCCCATGGGTTGTGCCATAGCGTATGCAGCTTTTGAGGCATTTAGCTCGTTTTTTGGAATAGGCCATAAGGGTCCAGTGCCAATTTTAATCTGTAACTCATTATTTGGATTACTTCTTTTCTGCAGGTTGTGCAAATTGCTTGGACATGTTTCAGGCTTTGATGTCGGAATTGCGCATCCCCCTTGCAACAGAAAAAAACAGAAGGGCCAACAGCATGCCTGTCTTATTTGGGGACAGAACTGGATTCCAGCCAAGGAAATTCTAGGTTACCTGAGGTCAAATTGGCCACCCTAAAAGGGCTGTTAACTGATATGTTAGCTAAGAAAAAATGCATGCTGAAGGAGATGCTGTGTTTGTTGGGTCACCACCTGCTACGTGGTGGCATCAGGCCGGGCATTTTGTGCCAGGTTGGCACACTCCACTCCAGGGATTATAAACCTCATTATCACATTAAGATTACCAGACACATTAAAGAAGATATTGCTGTGTGGCAGGAATTCTTGGCTCACTTCAATGGGGTGGCCATTTGGGAAAGGCAGTTGGCCCTTGGGGAATGTTTAGAGGTACACTCTGATGCCACAGGCAGTGTGGGTTTTGGCGTTTACTATGGGTGTCATTGGTGTTCTGGCCGATAGCCTAATGACTGGAAGGAAGACGTCTAGAGAGACCTCACCTTTTTGGAATTCTTTCCCATTTTAGTAGCAGCAGTGATTTGGAGACATTTGTTTGCAAACAGGCATGTTACCTTCTGGTGTGACAACCAGTTGGTGGTATGCATCATTAACAAAGGGTCTGCAAAATCAGTGCAGGTCGTGAAGCTGGTCTGTAGGTTTGTATTGACCTGTCTTAGACTCAATGTGTCATTCTTGGCAAAAAATGTGTCAGGGGTTCGCAATAAAGTGGATGATGTCCTCTCTCATTTTCAGGATGAGAGGGTTCGTTATCTGACCCTGGGTGCAAATCCAGGCCCAGATTCATTCCCAGAGGAACTATGGATGCTTGGCAGCAGATCCTACAAGGCAGGCTAGGCTCTGTGGCCCCTTCAACGTGGCCTTATGAGGTGGCAGCAAAACATTTCCTGGCCTTCGCTTCTACTATAGACGCTTGGCAGCAGGTGATCCTACAAGGCAGGCTAGGCTCCATGGCCCCTTGGATGTGCTGGGCTTATGAGGTGGCAGCAAAACATTTCCTGGACTTCGCTTCTACCATCAGCTTCCATGCACCCTGGCCAATGAAGGAAAGCCTTTTATTTTGTTATTTAGCTCATTTAAAGGGGGAAGGTGTAGCTCCAAGGACTATTAGGGTTAATTTATCCAGCTTATCCTTACACAGCAAATTGAGGGGAAGTTGGGATCCCAGTTCTTCCTTCTTAGCTCCGACAGCTTTGAGCGGCTGGAAAAGGGGAGGTCCCAAAAGACTGGACATCAGACTTCTGATTACAAAGCATATTTTGAAGGGCATGTTGAAACAACTTTCTTGGACATGTTTCACCTACTTTAAAGTTGTCTTGGCTGGGGCCTCTTTCACTATGGCCTTTTTTGGTGCATTTTGCTGTGGTGAGCTTTTGGCTCCTTCCCGACGGTGCTGGGGTTGAACAAATAAAGACATTGGGGAGGTGCTGATCAGCTGCTTATGTGTGGCCAAATGCTTGTTACTAATCTCTGCTTCATTCAAAGGAGATGTTCCAAGGTATTGTGCCTTGGTCACAGCATCGTTTTCTGGCCCGGACGCTATGCTGACAATTCCAGCTGGAACAGTAACCTTGGACTGGGAGGCTTCCTGGAATGGTCATCACAGCAAGAAATGAACATCCCTCTTGGTTGTTACTTCCAAGGCTGTTCATCGATGGGGAGCTCCAGAAGTGGTCATCATCCAATTAGGGGGAAATGACTTACCTGCTGTATCCGGGCAAACTTTAATTAACTTCATAGTTAATGATGTTAAGTCAAGTCTTAAGTCAAAATTTACCTTGTTCAATGTTATTTCGGTTGGAGATGTTAAGCCAATGGTCCTGACAATGTAGGGCAGGCTCATCTACTTTGAATTGGGCAAAAAGTAAGGTCAGTTGTACCATCTCAAAATTTATCGTGCAAATAGGTGTTCGGGTTATATGGCATCTGGACATCAACAATCAACTGCCAGCCTTGTATCGTGCAGATGGTGTGCACCTGTCAGAGTGGGGGCACGATATTTGGCTGCAGGACGTACAAATGGCCTTAATTGATTGGTTGAGGGAAGTTTATTGGTGGATTTTGACATGATTTGAGCCTGTTTATGGCAGCTGGAGTATGATCAGACATCCATGTGAGTGGGGCCTTCTTAAGAAGGTGGTGGTTTGAGCAAGGAGCCCACCCAGTGGGGGGATGTTTTGGCTCATTGCTACCAGATGGCCCTAGAGGGGGCAGCAAAGGAGGTTCATGCCTTTTGGCCTCTCCCACAGGAGGCCATGTCCCATATTAAAGTGCAAGATCACAGGGATATGTGTTTTCTCAGTGAGGATTGGTGATGGACTTTAGTGGCCTTGGACATGGGCAGCAGCCAGCAGGCTGCATAGGCCAGGCTCTACATCATGTCATGCCAACCCTCTGTTTTGGGAGGCTGTTTAAATAAAGCTGTGGCCATATTTTTAGCCATACCAAGTGTCATGTCTTCATTGCCAGAACTTGCCTCCTTGCACAACTTGCACAAATTGTGTCTGTCTGTCTGTCTGTCTGTCTCCATTTTGTATCATATTCTACTTCCTATTTATCCACTCAGAAAGTCTCTGGTCCTCAGAAACTATTTATCACCTAAGCCTATCAAAAAATCAAATAAAAAGTGGCTACGACTTACCGCAGCCGCTGGTTGACAGCCACAGAGGGCTGGCTGGAGGCGGACGTGACCATCCCAGCAGCCTGTGGGCCAGGCGTGCTGCTGGCATGTAGTGTGCACAGCATCAGAGCGAGCCAGGACCCGCATGCCTATATAAAGTGCCATGTGTGCGGGTCCCAGAACTCTTGACCAGGATGCTGTGGAGAGCAGCTTCCCTTCCACCTGCACTATGTTAATGTGAAAACAGCCTTTTCTGTGTCTTGAGGGGTCATTTCATCATGTTCAATAATTTGTCATAGCTGGAGGTTTGCATGGGATGGAGCCTGTTGGCAGAGAGTCCTGTGGCCAATCAGACTCCCTGAGGTTCGGACCTCTCTATGAGGCAGCATGTAACCGAGCACAGCTGACCCTGCTGGGTGGCCAGGAGCTCATTGGCCAGGCAGATAGGAAATAGCCAAATGAGAAGGGCATCTGTTGGCTTTCCCTCATGGGTTGCTCCCGGAAGGGCAGATTTCAGAAAGCAAGGGAATCTACTCTCCCAGCTGGGAATGGTGTGGTTCCCCAGGGTACCCCTGGACTCTCCCATGCAGTAACACCCCTCCTGTGGGGAGGTAATAAAGCTGTGGCCATGTTTATACCCATAATTGTTGTGTCACATCTTATTCCAGATTAAATGCCCTCCTGCAATTCAAAAATCCTGGCTAAAATGCTGCTAAAAAATCCTTGTCTCATGGAAGAAGCTTTCCTTCTTCCTTTTACACCTTCCCATCCAGGAGAGCATTGGGAGGCACTAAGCCAGGTTGATGTGTGAGTTTGTATATTGCACTAAAGCATAGATTAGAATCAAGTTTAAAAGAACCTAACTATGTTTTATTCTTTGTGCATGGCATCAAAATACTTACTGTTGCACTTCAGAAGTTATTGCAACCATGCTTCTGTTTCAGCATGTGGTCTACAGCAGTGGACCTCAACTCCCGGTTTGCAGCCCAGTGCAGGGACATGAGAGCCTCAGCAGCGGGCCGCAGCTCCCTCTCCCCGTCCCCCCACGTGGACCTGCCGTGCATGCATGTTTGCACCCAACAGGGCACAAACGCACACATGTGGCAATCTCGCGCATGCATGCATGCGCAGAGCCAACGTGCATGCGCGTTTGCTGCCTGTCTGGAGCGCAAACATGCACGCGTGGCAGGTCCACGCATCCGGGTTTGCACAGGCACTGGGTCGCCCTCTCCCCCCACCCCTTGGCAATGGTCCGCAAGGTTGTGGACCGCTGGTCTACGTTGAGGCTCACTTGCTATCTCTTATCTCTGTATAAATGTACTGTACCTATTTGGTCCCACATTCCAAAAAATAGTATAGGGGAGTGGCAGTAGCAAAGGTCACCATCGTTCAAGCACAATAGCAGGCAAGTGTAGCAGGTCATTGCCAAGGTGTTGTTGTTGCTGCTGTTGTTATTACGTTTGTTAGTAGTAATTATGAGCAAAATGGGAAAAAGGTGGTTCCTGTGATCCATATCATTTAAAAATAATATCGGAGCAGTGCACTTGTTGTTAGGTGCGAAGTCATATCCGACCCATTGCGACCCCATGGACAATGATCCTCCAGGCCTTCCTGTCCTCTACAATTTCCCGGAGTCCATTGCACTAGAAGATGTTAACATGCACAAAAGTCATTTATATTAGTTATTGCCCATCTTCCATCAATGCAAACCAAGTTGTATTAGTGTAAATTAATACAACACAAGATTGGGTATTGAATATCCAATACAACAAGATTTCAAATTTAAAAAAATCTGAAACAGAGCTGAAACTTTGACTGCAAACCTTCCCCAAGTGTATTTCAGGAGGAGTTTGTTTGTTGTAAGGTGGAAGAACTTCATATGAAAGCCCGTCTCATTCAGCTTGCAATTGTTTTTGTTCAATAGTATTCATAAGGCAGTTTAAACAGCCAAAGGGTGAGTGGCAGGCCCTTTGAAATAAACCAATATTTCCTGTGCATCATTCTTTGTTTTTCCCTCCTTTCTTTGCCAATTCTTTTCAAACTTAAGATAATCAAACAAATGCAACCTTCGGACAAACAGTGGGGAAATTGACATGTCTTTATTATCTTGGAAAAGCCGCAAGCTTCTCCTTCTGGTCTCCTTCCAAATAAGAGCCTGCTCTTTTGAACAATGGATCTGATTAACAGCTAGCAACAGATGGGCTCATAGTCTGGATGTGGCTGATTGAAAGATGATTACATTGGCTCAGGAGTCCCTTCAGGAGCATGCTTACGTGCTGAGATCAGGACACCATAGCCTTGAAGCTGGAGAGGGACAGTAGGTTAGGGCAGCTTTTCTCAACTTTTTTACCATTGAGAAACACCTGAAATATTCTTCAGGCCTTGAGAAACTCCAGAAGTGATGCAATCATGCAAAATAGGGTTGAGAAGCATAGCCAGCTCAGGGCCCCTTCCCTTTCCAATCCCTCCAGGCCTCCATGGGCTATTTTGGGGCGATGGTCAACATGATCATATATGGTCATATCACCCAATAAATGCTAAACAAATTTAAAATATATTATAAATTAATCAACTCCCTCTCATTTGGGGGAAACCCTTCTAGGGCCGTGAAGAAATCATGGGTGCACGCGAAAGTCTCTTATTCGTATATATCGGAGATAGCGGGCCAACTTTACTATTGAT
Organism: Paroedura picta; assembly: GCF_049243985.1. Lineage (NCBI taxonomy): Eukaryota > Metazoa > Chordata > Lepidosauria > Squamata > Gekkonidae > Paroedura > Paroedura picta. The sequence continues at coordinate 7,507,760 of NC_135373.1, read as the reverse complement.
TTATCTATGTGTTTATTTATATATTCATAGAGATTTAGATTCTACCTTTCTCTCACAAAGGAGGACTTGAGCTGGCTCACGACAGTTTTTAAAATATTCCAATATCAGAAGGGACATCACTAAAAATGTACCCAGAAAATATTCACAAGAGAAAACATCTGGCAAACCAATTGCTGAAAACAAAAGGAGTAACTATAAAGGCCTGCTGGGTCAATTCCACCTTGCATGCCCTGCAAAACCTTGACAGGTCCCTCAGGACATGGGTGTCTTCTGAGAAAGCATTCTAACCAGGATGAGGCAATGATGGAAAAGGCAGAGCCCTGGTGGAAGCAAGATGATTTCCTAAGGAGCAGGTAGTGTCAAAAATTATTTGCTGATAAGTGCAACCAACACTGTGGAGTTCTAATGGGAGAGATGGTCCTTCGGGTATGCTGATCCCAGACCATTTATGCATTTCAGAGTTATAGCCAGCACCCTAAAACTAACCCAGAAACAAATAGGCAATCAGTGCAGCCGCGTCAAGATCAGCTGTACATGAGTACAACAAGATGAGCCAGTCAATAGTCAGTGGCTACATTCTGGACTCCCTGAATTTTCTAAAATTTCTCCAAGGGCATCCCTGTGAAGATTACATTAAAGTAGCCCAGCCTGGAGGGTACTGTGACATGGATCATTCTGGCAAGAGTAGACCAGGCGAAATAGGGGGCCAGGTAGGCAGACTTGAGGAAGAATGGGAAATGCTCTGTTTACTGCCATGGATATTCAATGGCATTTCCATTGTAAGGCTAGTTCTTAATTCTACATCTTATAGACCTCTTTAATTTATAAAGCCATCATTGCAGCAGTGCTCCAAGTAGTGGTGGTGCCCCATAAGTATGGACAGAAATGAGTGGGAACAATCACATTAAGAATCCACCACCATTTTGGAGGGGTACATTCCCTGGAAGGTTGTATTATAGTCTCTAATCCAGGCTTTCTCAACCAGGGTTTTGTGAAACCCTGGGGTTTCCTCACAACAATGCAATCCTATGCAGAGTTTCTAGATTCTAAGCACATTGAAATCATAGGGTTTTAGTCTGGCCCAACTCTATTTTATTCTTATTGATTCTCGTCCCCACCATTGTTTGTTTGAACTCATGTATTCAGTTGATCTCTGATCCTCACAATCTTTATGGATAGACTAGGCTTAAAGATCATGATGAGCCCAAGATAACATTTTTGACACTCTGAAAGCAAAAGGATATAACTACTATCCTGCATATAGACTAAAAAAAAATATTTTCAGGCTTGTTAATTGCTGAAACATTATTTTTCGTTATCCCAAAACCCACACCTCTTCCCCTCCTCATCCCAGGCAAAATGTTATGAGGTTATCCTTTCCCCTTGATTGTTGTGGCTGATTTGGAATCACCTGGTTTCCCCAGCCATATGGTTGGTCCCTCATATCTCCAGGATCCTGGTTATCTGTTCCATGGCACTTTTTTGCCATTGCCTGCTCATTTTGCCTCCCAGCACAGCTCTGCTGCCACTGTGGACAACTCTCTGTCTCTTCCCCCACTTGTCTTCAGGACAGTCTCACATGTTCCATTTTCTTTTACAGATTTTACAGGTTTTGTCTTTTTGCTGTTGCAATCCTGATTCTGAGTTTCATTTCCATTACCATATTGAAAGTTGTTTTGTTGTTGTTTCTTTTGCTGCTAGCAAAAACAACAAACCATTTTCTTTCCAAGCCCCCCTCCCCTGGTTTTCTGAGTGTTGATATGAATCCGGACCCTATTATGTATGTATGTATGTATGTATGTATGTATGTATGTATGTATGTATTTACTTACTTACTTACTTATTTATTTAAGGTTTTTATACAACCCTTCCACACGGCTCTGGGAGGTTTACATATAGTATCATATAACATAGAACATGTTTACATAGAACATTGCAACAAATATAACCAATATAAATATATAACAATACATAACAAATATAGTACAGTACAGTATAGTATAGTATATATTATGTATTATACAAAGGCTAATTCAGTGGTCCCCAACCCCCGGGCCGGAGACCGGTCCCATTCCGTGGATCGTTCGGTACTGGGCCACGGCTCCTCCTTGTCCTGCTCCCCGGCTGCTGCCTTAGGGGCTGCCCTGCCACTCTGTTGCCGACTCACCTTTGGTGCTCTCCAGCGGCCGCCATGGCTGGGACTCCCCTTCAGCATGGCACTGTGCAGCTGCTGATGGCAGTGCCCCCCAGGGGCAGCGGGAAGTCAGGAGCACTGGCGAGAAAGCAAGTGGAGCAGGGGCTCAGGTGGCGGCAATGTCCCTCGGCAAAAGACTACCCTCCCTGGGCCTCAGTAAAATTGTCAAGCGTTGACCAGTCCCTGGTGATAAAAAGGTTGGGGACCACTGGGCTAATTGATCCCAAGTGTTCTAAGTGCCTAAAACGAGTGTTTGTTCTATGCAAGCCTTGTACATCAATTCCCTGACATGTCTGTGCCAGTTTGGGTAAGGGTCTGCTCTCAAACAATAACTGGAATAAATGTAATTCACACAGACCCTTGGGGCTCATTATGCTATGAAGGGCTGAGATCAAAAGATTGCATCTCTTCAGTGCTCTAGACACGACAATGGATTAATCACACAATGACAAAGATTCCTCAATGGAACAGAAAAGTAGTGTTTAATGTAGAGATGGAAGTGCTTCAGACTGATCTGCAGGCAACAGAAAGACTCAACTGCTGCAGGACTCATAAACTGAGTTCCAACAAATTTGGTATGGGGTATGCCTCTTTTTTAGCTGCCTGCATCTGTCATACCCTTCCTTCTTTAAAACTCCATATACTCCACAAATTAGTTTACCTAACTTGCAGTCAGCTGGATTCATCATTCCAATTAAGTCTTAGGTTGACAAATCAATGTTCTCACTAATTAACCATTTAAGAAAAAATCAGGTTACTGCATGTATAAATCAGAGTTTTCACTTTCTCCTCTTTTATTTGTTCTATTTATCGAGAAATAATAAAAAGAAGTTAACCTTATAATCACCCCATGTGCAAAATATCTGTTTGAGCTAGCTTTAGGACTGTATTGATAAGTATACTGAGGCCTTAAATATGAAATATGGGGCTTATGCACCTGATTTTCCTCTGGTGCATAAAGCTGTAATAAGCATGGCCCATTCCTCAAAGACCCAGTTTTACATTGCAGTGTGAAGTTTATCAAAAATCTTTAAAATGCACCTCTCATTAACCCCCATAACTAAAATAATGAGGTCCAGCAATATTAGCAGTTGGGTGGAGAAACATATTCAGGTTTTGGAAGTCTATGACCGATCATGCACGGCAGCAGTTGCACCAGGCCACTGCCAATTTCTTGTGGTAGGGCACCATGCCCTGCCACTTCCTGTGTACTAACTAGGGGAAGAAATCCCCAAGCGCATATAGTCCGCCCTTGAGTTGTCCATGTGCACGCACAAATCCAGGGTCGAAAAGTTCCACCATGCCTCACCACGGAGTCGGGGGGGGGGGACGAAAGGCCAGGGGTGCCTTCACTGCATGAAAGTGGGATGGCATAATACTATCCTACCATGGTGGGGATGAAAAAAACACCCTGTTGGCTCCATAACATTACAAAGCTCTATGGAGCCAAATGGGGCATTTTGTGTCCCTGCTGGGACACCGTGGGCAGGGAGATGATCTGGGCCTGGAAGGCACCCACCTTACAAAGGGGAACAAAGAAAAATCTGTGTTCCCTTGATGCAGGTCAGGGCAGGGAGAGGGCTGGGGCAACATCAACGTTGTGCATCAGTGAGAATGTGCCCTGCTGCCATGTGAGCACCAACATGGCTTTTCCCTCCCATGAATGGGCTTCTTTTACAAGGAAAGCCCCTACAGGAATCCAAAATGCTATGCAAATGTTTAATTTTCTCCTCCTGATGTCACATTGATATCAGTGTTCCTATTTTGGGAAAAGATTCTTAGAAATCTTTTTAGTAGTACATTCTCTTCTGAGAACACAGTTCCCTGTTGGACCAGGGCTCCACCAAAAATAGTTCCTTTTCTTCAAGTCCAGCATGATAACTCTATGGAAAATGTATGTGAGTTTCCACCCCCCTGGAATGTTCAGTGAAGCTTCTTATATGATCTTTCTCAAATATTCTTGGAAGGGGAGCTGTTATTTCTGCCCGTCATTTGCTCTGGCATTTGTCTGTTTGCACATGGTTATGAAAAATAATGCCATTGACTCTTTGACATCAAGCTGACTGCTTCCTTATCCAATCAAGGTTTATCCTTCACAGGATGATATTTAACCTTTCCTGATTGGCAATTGTAAGGGTACCCTTGATCACGGAGGCATTGTATTTTATCATCCAACCCTGGAACTCAAGGAGGGTGATATGGTATAACTACAGCTGATAAAGGTCTTCTTTTCTCATACTAATGACTTCATCTTTGAAAGCACCCAAAAGTAGCCAAGATGAAATTTCAACTACTTTCCACTGTGCTTCTTGTCTTTCTCCTTTGTCCCCAGGACCATGAACTGGTTAGATCCCCTTTTGCTTTGAACAGTACAACGTGATGTATTTCATTTATGAAGATTGTCAGTGTAGAAACAGAACAGCAACATTCTGAGTGACTCAGAAACCCTTCTTCTTATAGAAATCTTATCCAAATGATTACAGAACTCCCAGGGTTTTTTTTTTTTTTTTGCTTTTTTATATATTGTCTTTCCATAACAATGAGAAAAATGCAGTACTGTACTTAGGGAATGATATCAAACTAATTGTAAATATGTAATGTGCACCTGTTACTTATTGCCTTTCTTCAAAATGACAAATGTAAGGAAGGAAACAACCTATTAAGAATTGCAATAACAACTTTTACTGTATCAATAACTGACTGCTTACTTTCTTCATTCAGGCACCCTGTCCCCAACTGGTAAGTATTGTAAATTATCAATCAGTTCTAAAAAGTTTTCAATGTTCGACCACCTGTTGCCATATCCCCCCCCCCAGAGCTTTGCACTCTGCGGGTTCCAACTTGTTGGTCATTCCAGGCCCCCAGAGAAGCTTGCCTGGCCTTGACTATGGCCAGGGCCTTTTCGATCCTGGCCTGCACCTGGTGGTACAAGCTCCTGGTAGAGCTGCGGGAACTACGGGAGCTTCGGCATTCTGCAGGGCCTGCAAGACAGAGCTCTTTCACCAGGTTTATGGTTGAGGATGGGGCAAAGAGAACAATTAGGGTCCCCCTTGCTAAGAAGCAGTTATGGCCATTGAACATCTGTGGCATCTGGTAATGGCTCCCTCTCACCTGTTGGGTGTTTGTTAGAAGGAAGGCGAGACAAGTTACACCACCATGTTTCATTTCTTATGTTTTTTTTGTATTTTTATGTCCTTTATTTAATGTTTTAATGGGGTTTTATACCCAACGGTAATGACTGGGGAAGGCACTGGCAAACCACCCAGTATTGAGTCTGCCATGAAAACGCTAAAGGGCATCACCCCAAGGGTCAGACATGACCCAGTGCTTGCACAGGGAATACCTTTACCTTTAGAGGGGTTTTAGTGTTTATGGACTACTATTGTAACCCACCACGAGCCAGTTCCCAGGAGTGGCAGGGGGGAAAATCAAAACTACTACAACAACAACAACAAACAAACAAACAAATTGGATGAGCCCTAGTGTTGCCAAAACTGACACTTGCTACAGCCCATTTCTAGCCACAGTGATTCATGCAATGATCATTTCTAGACTACTTCACCTCACTCTACGCAGGTCAACCCCTGACCTTGACTTGGAATCTGCAGCTGGTACAAAATGCAGCTGAGTAGTTCCTCACTAGGACAACATGGAGAACGCATGTTCAACCAGTCCTCCAGCAGCTGCATTCATTGCTGGTTGAATTCAAGATGAAATTCAAGGTGTTGCCTTTAACCTTTAAAGCTTTGCATGGTCTTGTCCCTGTGTATCTAATGGACCACCAATCCTGATATACCCCCAGATGAACTCTAAGTGGTCCCTGGATCTAAAGACGCGTGACTGGTTTCAACCAGAGCCAGGATCTGTTAGGTCCTGGTCCCACCCTGGTGAAAAATGCTGCTGGCTTGTGTATCATCATTCAGCCCCTGAACATGTCCTTTTGCCATGTAATCTATATAGGAAGAGAAAGAGTCAGTTGGCCATTGTTAATGAAATAAGTGCAGACAAGTGATTTTTTTTAAATGCTGATGTCAATCTACCCCCATATAAATCACTTGGAAAAACACTCTGATAGGAATCTGCTCCCTGGGTTTCTAAAGCAAATTTCTTCTTCCCATGGAGGGTGGGAGTATCTTAAATATCCAAATGAATGCAATTGAATCACATGAACATTACTCAACAATTTAAATGAATTTAAGAGCTATTTCCACTCCTAATACAGACCTAGGAATGGATGTTAAAAGGGCTAAAAGAAATCTGGTTGTGCACAATTCGAGGACGGTTAGCTGTTTTGTAGTTCTTCGAACTACAATGATAAGGGAGATGAAAATGTGGTAATTTAGTTATAAACACACCCATAAACTGTCCCTTCACTAGCAAAAGGTAAAGAAAGGCATCCAAATGTGTGCTCTGAAGCCAACTCAAGGACAGGAGAAGGGCTGGAATTCAGTCCCCCCTCTGTTTGCTTGAGTGGCGAAGACAAATATATGGGCTGCTCTCCCTTAAGGCAGAGCCCAGTTGGAAAACACCCCCTCACTATGTTGCTGTTCAACTGTTGTTAATCAAGGGAAGAAAAAGGATAACATCAGTAAGACTCCTCTTCCTTTACAAATGTGAATGTGAAACTGTGGGAGGTAATCGCTGTGCTTATCTGTGAGATGAAATTTAGAACTATTGTAATTAAACAGCTGAGAAGTCCTCTAACTTAGTACACATTGCAGAGCAGTGTGTTACAGAGAGGATGCAGAAAGGTTTGGATGGTTTGTTTGCTTTGTGTTTGTTTCTTTAACTTACATGAAGAAAAAATACTACTGTAAAGAAAAGTTAGGCTCTCAGTGAGAACTGAGAGCTTTATGCAAAGAGACAACAATTAAACCTGTAATCAGTGGTCTTAAAGAAACAGAAGGAGCTCCATAAAATATTTATAATTGAAACACAAGGCTACGTAAATAAATGTTCCATTCAACAGAATTCTTCTTACGTGACTTTAAATAACTTCAGCTAGAAATGAAACCAGGTAGTAAAGATAAAAACCAACAGCAAATTATTAGAAGATTTTCAGTTTCCAGTAACTTGTCCAGCTTGGTGGTGGAAAGTCCTACCAGTGTCCACACTGGGGGAACTTTAGACAAGATATCAGGGGAAATCAAGGAATCTCTACTCGCAATTAATCAAGTCTTACAATCAAACATGGAAGCAGTGAACAATTTATCAAAGGAAATAAAGGAACTTTCCCAAAAGCAATCAACTTTAGAGCAATGAATAAGGAAGTTAAATTATGAAGTTAAGGAGATCAAGAAGAAAACAGTTGAGATTTAAATAGGAGGTTCAGAATTTGTTTATTTGCATTTGTCTCAGTGTACAAAAATTATACAATATGTTGTATAAAGTGTTACTGGAAGTTTAATCATGTTATATTGGAAGACTACAAGATTTATGTTATTATGGAAATGTATTATTAATAAAGTTACTAATAAAATTTTTAAAAAAGAAGAAAACAGACAACAATGAGAGAAAAATAGAAACAGTGAGAGATGATTTGGAACTGATGGAAGATAATATGGCTCTGTTGGAATATCGACAGAAAATACTGATATTGAGGTTCAGAGGCTTGCTGGATAGAGAAGGACTAGACCTTAGTGGCAGGACTACCCAAAATGTTGGATATTGATACTAAGGAACTTGATGAGCAAATTGTTAAAGCATACTGTATCTACACATCTAATCCTAAATACAAAAATGCCTGGGCATGCATAATGCAATTTAATAACCAAGCCATTAAAGATCAAATCCTTCAAGATCACTTTCTTATGCCATTTTGTGTTGAAGGCCATGGCATCAAAATACTAATGAGATTACACCTTGTTTGCTGCATAAGAGAAGAGAGTATAAATTTCTGACTGAGGCTTTGAAGTAAAAATACTTTCCAAATGGGAACTTTCACAGGGTGTGGCTATCACCTACAAAAGCAAGACATTTAAAATCACAGACCCCATCAAAGCCCAAGCAATTTGGCAGAAATACAAAAAAGACTTTGATATATTTCAAGAACAGAGCATATAATAGTTTGGGTTTTCTTTTTTCTTATTTTTTTCCTCTTTTCTTGAAGTAAATCTATGAATCTAAAACTTCTTTCATAGAATGTGAATGGTTTAAATGAAAAGGTTAAAAGAGGTAGAATATTGCATTTCTTATATAAGTTTTTGGATGTAATATGCCTCCAAGAAACACATGTTAAAAAAGGTGACAGAAGGTTTTGGAAAAGGAAGAACCTAGGGGAGGAATTTATAACCTCCAACACAAAAAAGAAATGTGATGTGGTATTTTGGATTAAACATAATCCACTTTTAGGGAATGCTTATTCAAAAAAATACCCATCTGTGATCGATTATGCATCTGCCAGGATGGGAGCATTGAGCCATCTGAACATGTATTACTCCAATGTAGGCTATACAATCAATTCAGGGGAGAACTTATACCTTCCCTACAGAATAAGGCCAACTCAGAGGCAATCAAAGACATGTTGTCAGACAAAAGCACAGAAATAACTTCTGTTGTGGCCAGATTAGATAGTTGATAGTGACTGTTGATAGTGGAAATAAAGGTAGATGGGGGGAAAGTAACACTGTGGGAATATATGCTCCCAATGACAAACAGGAAGAATTTTATAAATATTTAGAAACCAAAGTACTGAAAATAGATAATGATAATATTAAACGTATGGGTGATTTTAATGACGTTTTGGATGTTAAATCAGACCGGAAATCTCATAGACTCTCTTAGAGTACAGAAAAAGGGGAATTTACCAGGAAGGTTTAAAAAAAACCTGGAATCACTGGATTTGCAAGATGTATGGAGATTTCCCAATCCTAAATCTTTTGAATGTTCTACTCCAAAATGCAGAACTCATATTCCAGAATAGATATGGTTTGGGTAACAAGTAATTTAATTCCCAGGTCAAACACAATTGACTATCACTCATTTACGTTTTCAGATCATACAGCAATTTTATTAACTGGGAAAGTCTATAAGAAAAAAATCAGTTGAATGGCGAATAAATGAATTTCTCCTGAAAAAAAAATTGTGACACAAGCTAAACTGTTGATTAAGGAGTATCTCCAGACTACCCAGAAAGGTGATATAGAAACTAGAACAGTATGGGATGTGGGGAATCCGGTTATGACAGGCTGTTTGATCCAAAGCAATAGTATAGAGAAAAAACAAAATGAATTAGAAAGAATACAACTTATGGATCTTCTGCACTCTAAGGAAAATCAGCTTAAGGATAGGATGAAAAAAAAGGAATTATTACAAGAAATTAATTTGATTAAACAATGACTTGCTCAGAAAATGTCAAATAAAATATATTAAAATTTAAAATGGGCCAAGCAAAGAGCATTTGAGGGTGCCAACAAACTGGGTAAAAATTTGGATTGAAAACTAATTCAGCCTAAACCATGCAAATCAATAGTTAAAATCAAAAGTGGGCAGAAAATAATATGCAAACAAAAACAGAAACGTTTCTGGTGTATTATAATAAACTATATTCCATTGATGACACTAGAAAAAAACAAATAGATGATTATTTAGGCAATCAACCATTCAAAACTGCTGGAGAAGAGTTGAAAACACTTTGAAATGCAAAAATCACTAAAGAAGAATTAGAGGCGGCTTTTAAACCAGTAAAGATCAATAAGGCACCAGAGCCCAATGGGTTTTCTATGATATATTATTTAACTTTTAAAGAAGAACTAGTGGATATACTGTTAAAATTAATGAACAAAATTTTAGAGCTGGGAAGGATTACAGACAGGGGCAAATATAGTGGAAAGGAGCAATTATAGTCCTTATACCCAAACCAGATAAAGATCCAATGGAAATAGGGAATTATAGATCCATCTCTCTTTTGAATTGCGATTATAAAATATTTGCTGCTAAACTTGCAAATAGACTTAAGAATGCCCTTAAGTAGCTAATTCATGAGGATCAGACAGGTTTTATGTTTTGATGGGAGTTTGTGCATTGGACTCCATAGGTATGGAGCCTCCTTATGAGGTGGCAGGTCTGTGAGTGGGGCCAACCCAGCAGGGGAGGCATAACACTCAAAGTGCCAGGTAGCTCAGGGTGAGACCAAGGAAGGTGTACACCTCTCCTGGGCACCCCCAAGGTTTACTGTGCCAGGTTTCCTGGGGTGAGTCACAGGGAAGTCTGCGCTTCCTCTTGGCACCCCAGGTAGGACACTTCCCTATTGTCAGAATCCTCCCCTTCCTCTTCCCACTGCCAAGCTCTAGTGCCCGTTGTATTCTTGGATACAACGGACTTTGCCCTTAGTATATACATAAAAAGGTAAGGTAAAGGTATCCCCTGTGCAAGCACCGGGTCATGTCTGACCCTCGGGGTGATGCCCTCTAGCATTTTCATGGCAGTCTCAGTACAGGGTGGTTTGCCAGTGCCTTCCCCAGTCATTACCGTTTACCCCCCAGCAAGCTGGGTACTCATTTTACTGACCTCGGAAGGATGGAAGGCTGAGTCAACCTTGAGCAGGCTGCTGGGATTGAACTCCAAACCTCATGGACAGAGAGCTTCAGACAGCATTTCTGCCACTTACCACTCTGCGCCACAAGAGGCTAAATATATATAGATAAATATATGTAGGGGGATGGCCCATAATAATATTCTTTGTTCAACAACAACAAAAACAACAATGCAGAAAAATAGCAAACACAAAGTATTCAGAGCGAAAGAATTCAATTGAGAGGGATTTAGCATATGTCAGAGATTCTCAATTTTCAATATTCTGAAGTGCATCTGGGGAGCGTTCAATGAAATTAATTACACCACTCTAGAAAGCACCATACTCACATTCCTGTAACACATGGAAAATAGTTTGGCGGGATGCCCCACAGTTGCCTTGGCATCCTAGTATTTTCCCCCATTGAAACTGAATCCAAAGCATGTTCATATTCTATTAGTTGTCTTCCGTAGTTTACCTGGCTATTCAAATCCTTTGGGCTTCTCATTGGCATTTATCAGAGTATGGATATTGGGCAGGACTGATTGCATCCAAACATTCATTACTTAGATTGAAACTTTATGATTCTAGAATATTTGCAGATCTTATTGGTGGGTTTTGGGATCTTAGTCTGATTAGGGCACATCAGCCATATATATCCTGGGTCTCTATATTCAAATTTCTTGATCCTATTCCCTTGGTACTGTTTTGTGTTGACTTATCTAATTATGCACTTTTTAAGATTACAGTCATTGAGTTTGTTACGTTTTCCTTCTCTTTTGAAAAAGAGATTTCTCTTTGATTAGTTTTTAAGCATATGTTTGTTTGAAACAGAATTGCATAAGGAAGGGCTTTTTCCAAGTCTTCATTGCATGGGGAAATTGTCATCAGCTAAATCCCTTGACAGAAACTCATAGACACACATTAGAAAATGGTTACAAAGTGTTCCAATGAATTCAGTTGAATGGCATTGCGTTATTTACTTGAGAATTTACATAAACTTCAGTGCCATTTTTACAATTAGTACAGACCTGGGAAATTATGCTAGAGGGGCTAAAACAAATATGCTTGCTAATACACTTTATGAAAGTTTAAAAAGCTTAATGAATTAAAAGTGCAAGTATCTTCTTAAATCTGTCGAGTATGAGGCTGGCATTTTGAGAAATATATAGACTAATGCATTTCCCCTCTCTTATTAAACTTAGATAATCACAGACATGGTGAGTATTTTAAATCTCTGTTTTTGCTGCATGATATATAATCCCCCCCCCCCAGGAGTCCAGATTATGCCTGCCAGATTTCACCATAGTGTTCTATGTGTCCTTGCACAGGTCAGCTGCATTCAATTCAAGTGCTACTTAACTGAAAGGAAAGCATAGAGATGTTGTGTGGATGCATGTTTATTTGCCATGGTTTTGGTTTAAATGAGATTAAGCCATATAAAACATTTCCAAGTGCTTGGAACATTTTTAAATGTCTTGGACTCCCTTTAAATTCATGCTTACTCTTCACTACTCTTCATGACCCAAACAAACAATTCAGTTCAACTGTGAGCCTCCTGGATCAGTTTAGTTTGTGATTTGGCTATGAACCAAGAACTGAACCAAGATACATCTCTTTTCTGGGGCTTAGAGGGGGAAGCAAGTGCTGGGCTCTATTGAAGTTAAGGGAAGTGATCATGATCACAGGAGAGAGTGCCCCACATTCACAATGAAGTTTATATCCATATACATATATAAAGTGACAAGTGGAGTTCTCCAGGGATCTGTCCTGGGTCCTGTGTTGTTCAACACATTTATAAATGATTTGGATGAGGGTTTAGAGGAGATACTTATTAAATTTGCAGACAATACTAAACTGGGAGGGGTAGCAAACACAATTGAAGACAGAGGGGTTTGGAGACCAAGATGTATGAAGAAAGGTTGGGGAAGCTTGGTCTGTTTAGCATGGAGAGGGGGGTTGGATTAGATGACCCATGAGGTACCTTCTAACTCTATGATTTTATGATTCTATGATATATATACGTATATCTATATCTATCTATATACATTTATACATATATACATGTGCATGCGTGCGTGTGTGAGTACGTATGTACGTATATATACGCCAGCTGGACAGGGGCGGCGCTGCTTATATTATTAGATCTCTCAGCAGCATTCGACATAGTAGATCATGAGCTTTTAACTCACTGCCTCGCCAATGCCGGGATCAGAGGGACTGCCCTTCAGTGGCTGGTCTCCTTTCTCCGGAATCACGGACAGAGGGTAGCATTAGGAGAGAGCTCATCAAGCCGTCACCAACTGGGCAATTCTCTCTCCAACTCTACCTAACATCTCTATGCGCCCTCTTGCCCAACTGGTGCAGAGGTTTGGGCTGGGTTGTCACCAATATGTTGATGACACCCAGCTCTTCCTCCTGATGGATGGCCGCCCGGACTCTCCCCCAGAAACATTAGCTAGCTGCTTGGAAATGGTGATGGGGTGGCTCAAGCAGAGTCATCTGAAGCTCAACCCTTCAAAGACGGGGGTCCTGTGGCTGGGCAGGAAAGGTCCAAGCGAGGAAGCATGCCTACCCAATCTGGATGGAGTGCAGTTAACAGTGGCCCACTCTGCCAGAAACCTGGGAGTGATACTCGATGCCTTCCTCTCTATGGAGGCTCAGATCACAATGGTAGCGCATTTTACCACCTTCGCCAAGCCAAACTACTAGTGCCCTACTTGGCCCTGGAACACCTCGCCTCAGTGATCCACACGACCGTCACCTCTAGGCTGGACTTCTGTAACTCACTCTACGCTGACCTACCCTTATCCTTGATCCGGAAACTGCAATTGGTCCAGAACGCAGCTGCCAGGGTCCTCACAGCAACACCTCGGAGGTCCCACATCCAGCCCATCCTTCAACAGCTGCACTGGCTTCCAGTTGAATTCCAGATCAGGCTTAAGGTTTTGGTTATCACCTTTAAGGCCATATGTGGTCTGGGCCCAGTATACCTGAGGGATCGCCTCTCTACCTACACCCCTCAAAGAGCCTTGCGCTCTACTACCTCCAACCACCTGGTGGTCCCTGACCCCAAGGAAGCCCGCTTAACCTCAACCAGGGCCAGAGCTTTCTCTATTCTGGCCCCCACCTGGTGGAACGAGCTCCTAGAGGAGATCAGGGCCCTGATGGAACCTATACAGTTCCACAGGGCCTGCAAAAGGGAGCTCCCCCCACCAGGCATTTGGTTGAGGTTGACCCAGACCATCGCTTCCCATTGGCCCTCAGCCCCCCCCCCCCACTTCCATTATAACCGCCACTAGTCTGCCTGATGCACTGGGTCCCAGTGGGAGTTGAGCTGAGGCTCCTTTGCAGTTCATGTTATTACTGTTATCATGTTGGGGTTATTGTTACTGTTGCTGTTGTCACATGTGTTCCTCATATTATATGTATCTGTTCCCTGTAAACCGCCCCGACCTTCAGGGGAGGGTGGTATAAATATGAATATGAATATGAATATGAATATAAATATGAATATGAATATGAATATGAATATGAATATGAATATAAATATAAATATGAATATAAATATAAATATAAATATAAATATAAATATAAATATAAATATAAATATAAATATAAATATAAATATAAATATAAATATAAATATAAATATAAATATAAATATAAATATAAATAAGCAAACAAACAAACAAACAAACATACATACACACATATACACATATACATACAGAGAGAGAGGGGGAGATTTTTATTGTATTAGCCTTTGGTCCTCACAATACTGTCAAATCTACCAAGTATACAAAACATAAGATAAAATTAGAGATATATCACAAGATAAAATTAATTAATACATACAGAGTCAGAATTAAAAATTATTATAGTTAGACTTAATCTTCTTAGTGGCAAGAGCAAACAGGGAAAATCCACTGGAAATGTACGTGGATTGGTATCTGAAATTGCTTAGAGTAGTGATCATTATAATTTCTCATTGCATGGCAAAAACATCATCAGCTGTCCCTTCACAGAAAGACACACACATTAGGAAATGGTTACTAAGGGTTCAAGTGAATTTAATTAAGTTGCATTAAGTTATTTCCTTGTTATTTTAAATGAATTTAATATCTATTTCTACTCCTTATGCAGTCCTGGGAAATAGCATTAGATGGGCTAAAATGAATACATTGTTTATGAAAATCTTAGAAGCTTAATTAAATTAGAACTGCGTCTTCTTAAATATCTGCTTCTTTCAGGAATAAAGAAAATAATGCAGTTTTTCCCTCTTTAATTTAGGAAATCATACTCGTAAGTATTTTAAATCCTTTGTATTTTTGCTGCATGATTCATTATATTTTATTCTCTCGCATGCATATGATGGCTGTCAGATATTACCAAGTGCTATCACTATGTGTCCTTGTACAGCACAGCCCTATCTGTCTCAAGGCCTACTTAACCCAAGGGAAAGCATATTGTGTTTGTGCATGTATTTGCCCTGGGAGGAGATGAATTGGGTCAAGCAACTAGTATCTTCATTCTTTCTTTTCACAACTGGGAAAGTGTCTGACCTTGACATATTTATTCCCCCAACATTTTTATGAATGACAATTGAATACAAATAACTGATTGGGTATTCTAGCAAAGAATTACCATACTGCATATTTTGAATGTGATGCTGTTTACTAATTTTTTACTAATTTACTTTCTCCTTCTATCTGTACTCTTATGATCCCTGTTCCATTGTGTGAGGAAGTGTGCATGTATGCAAAAGCAGACACTTCATAGAATTATAGAATAATAGAGTTGGAAGGTATCTCCTGGGTGATCTATTACAACCCCTGCACTATACAGGACACACAGAACCTTTTGCTCATACACTGTAACATGACGCCCCCGTGAACCTTCACAGAAAACAGCCTCTCTGTCAGATGGCTATCCAGCCTCTGTTTAAATATTTCCAAAGTTGGAAAACTGACCACCTCCTGAAGAAGCCTGTTCCACAGAGAATCCGGTCTGTCAGGAACTTCTTCTAGATGTTTAGTCAGAATTTCTTTTGAACTAATTTCATCCCATTGGTACTGGTCCATCCCTCTGGGGCAAGAAAGAACAGCTCTGCTCCATCCTGTATATTGCAGCCTTTTAAATACTTGGAGATGGTTATCAGATCCCCTGTCTGTCGCCTCTTCTCCAGATTAAACAGAACAAGCTCCCCCAACCTTTCCTCATACACATTGGTCTCCAAACTCCGCACCATCCTTCTTGCCCTCCTCTAGACATGCTACAATTTGTCTACATCCCTCTTTAACTGTGGTGCCCCAAAATGAACACAGTACTCTAAGTGAGGCCAAAACAGAACAGAGTAAAGCAGTACCATTGCATCCTGTGATCTGGACATGGTACCACATTTGATACAGTGCAAAATCAAATCTGCCTTTTTAGCCACCACATCACACTGCTGACTCATGTTCAATGTATGGTCTACAAAAACTCCTAGCCCATTTTTGCCCTTACTACTGCCAAGACAAGTCTCCCCCATCCTATATTGTAGATGTTTTTTCCTACCTAAATGCAGTACTTTACATCTATCCCTATTGAATTTCATTTCATTCAGTTTAGCCCACTTCTTGAGCCTATCAAGATCATCCAGTATTCTGATTCTGTCTTCTGTTGTGTTTGCTAGTGTTTGTTTAGTAAAGGTAAAGGTATCCCCTGTGCAAGCACTGAGTCATGTCTGACCCTTGGGGTGACGCCCTCTAGCGTTTTCATGGCAGACTCAATACGGGGTGGTTTGCCAGTGCCTTCCCCAGTTTACCCCCCAGCAAGCTGGGTACTCATTTTACCAACCTCGGAAGGATGGAGAGCTGAGTTAACCCTGAGCCAGCTGCTGGGATCGAACTCCCAGCCTCATGGTCAGAGCTTTCAGACTGCATAACTGCTGCATTCCACTCTGCGCCACAAGAGGCTCTTGTTTAGTATCATCTGCAAATTTAATATGTGCCCACTCTAATCCCTCATACAGTTCATTTATAGATATGTTGAACAACACAGGCCCCAGGACAGATCCCTGGGGCACTCCACTTATTGATCCGCCTGACAGAATTAGGATCTATACTGCATTTTACCAACTTGTCAACAAGAACATCTTGTGGAACCTGATCAAAAGCTTTGCTGAAATCCAGATAAACTATGTCCACAGCTTCCCTCTGAAAGTAGTCACTTTCTCAAAAAAAGAGAGATGTTTGGTCTGACATGGCTTGTTCTTGCGAAACCCATGCTAAGTCTTAGAAATTACAGCTCTCTGTTCCAGCTGCTCAAGGACCGACTGTTTGATTATTTGCTCCAAAATTTCACCAGCTACATTCCTCAAGCTGATCCTCTTTTTTCCCTTTTTTGAAGATGGGAACAACATTTGACTACCTCCAATCATCTGGCATCTCTTGAAGAACAGAAGGGCTGTTCTTCAAGAAGTGTCTAAAATAATAGACAGATGTTCTTTTAATACCCTTGGATGCAATTCATCTGGCCCAGAAGACTTTGTTTCATTTAAAGAAACAAGGTGTTCATGGACTGCCCCCACAGTGATCCTAGACTACCATTCCCAATGCCCCCCTGTTGTGATACGTTTTTACCACATTGAGCAGTATTTCCCTCACAGGAGAAGACTGAGGAGAAATAGGAGTTGTGCAGTTCAGCCCTCTCTGTTATAATTTTCACTATATTGTCCTCGCAGTGGTTCTACAGAATCCCTTTTTCTTACTCTAAATATAAGTAAAGAAGCCTCTCTTTTTTTGCTATGTTTAGCACTTCTTGTTACCTAAGCTCGTATTAAGCTTTAGCTTTTCTAACACTCCCCCTACAATTATTGGTTATTTGTTTATACTCATCCTTGGTAATAAAGGCCTTACTTCCATTTCCTAAATGACTCTTTTTTATTCCGTAAATCATTTGACAGCTGCTTACGGAGCCACCTTTACTTTGTTAGGCGCCTTCCATCATTTCTTCTCAATGGAATTGTTTGTGACTGAGCCTTTAGTATTTCACTTTTAAGAAACTACCAACCGTCTTGGAATCCCATCTCTTTAAGTCTTTCTGACCATGGGACTCTACCCAACATACCTGCAATTCTGTTAAAATCTTCTTCCTGAAGTCCAGACTATATGTCCAACTACACAAAAGTTTTCTCTTTTGCACAATTGAAAATTCCAAAATCATATGGTCACTACTACCAAGTGTGCCCAATACTACCACCTTATCTACCAGTTCTTCCCTTTTGATGAGAATCAAGTCTAAAATAGCAGACCCCCTGGTTCCACTCTCTCCTTTCTGGGAAATGAAGCTGTCAGCAAGACAGGTTAAGAAATTAATGGAGTTTGTATTTTTAGCAGAGTTGGGTCTTCCTACAGATATCCGAGTCATTGAAGTCACCAATGACCACTGTTTTCACCCTCTTTGAGAATTGTATAATTTGGTTCAGGAGTATCTCATCCAGGTTCTCTGACTTCAGTTCTTGCCATCATACTAGGTCCTGAATGTACATCTCACTCCCAATTTGGATTTAATTTAAAGCCCTCTTCTCCAGGTGTGCAAGAGTTCACCTAAAAATACTCTTTCCTTCCCTTGTGAGGTGTACACCATCTCCTGATAGTACCTGCACATACTGACATCATAGACCATGATCCAGAAATCCAAACCTTTCCCAACAACACCAGTGATGTATCCAGTCATTTACTTGCATGATGTTTCTCTCTTCCTAAGCTGCAGCCACTTACAGGAAGAGCAGATGAAAACATGTCCTGTGCTCCCAGGTCCTTTCCCCCCCATATCCACAAAGTCATTCTTAATATGTTCCATGCTTTGCTGGGCAGTATCATTTTTCCTACATGGATGAGAAGGAAGGAGTAATAATCTGTGGTCTATTAGTTGTCTTCCGTACTTCACATGGCTAGTCAAATCCCTTGGGCTTCTCCTTGGCATTAATCAGAGTATGGATATTGGGCAGAACTGATAGCATAAAACCCCTACAAGTGCTTGGACTGGGTTTCAACGTCTTGGACTCACTTTAAATTCATGCTTCACCCTACTCTTCATGAACTAAAATAAAACAGTTCAGTTCACCTGTGAGCCTCCTGATTCAGTTCAGTTTGTGATTTGGCCATGAACCAAGAACTGAACCATATAACACATCTACCCATTTCACAGAAAAACTTCACTATGGCCGTATAGTTTTTAATGACATTGCTCTTTCCCTTGCTAGATGTGCTTTCACTGAGCAGAATTCCCAGGTATTTATATGTGCTGCATTGTTTGATAGGTGTACCTGGAATTCTCCAGCAAATTCTTTGGGATTTCTCCTAATTTTTGAGTATTTTAAAGTTATGCTTTCTTCCTCACAAAGAGGAACGCTTTGATTTTGGATTCAAGATAAATAATATATTGTTCTCTGGATTTAGGTGATGTTCAAAAAGTAGAATATAAGTAGAATTAAATATAAAATAGGGTCAGATACCCATACAGTTCATAAAGTTAACTCCACTTAATTTGTCCCGGCATGGGTGAATTGACCAACCTGGGGAGAAGTTTATAACATCCTATCCTGAAAACAGAGGGGAGGCAGACACCCATCAATACATAATAATAAACATATGTAGGGTAAGGCCCAATAATATTTATTTATTTATTTATTTATTATTTAGACTTATTACCCACCACTCCCAAACCGGCTCATGGTGGGTCACACAATCTGTCCATGTAAAAACCCAGTAAAACCCTCTCAAACCATTGCAGCCACACATATACATACAGTAAAAACAGACTTCTAAATTTTAAAAAAGAAACACTTGGTGGTCTTCAACCCCACTAACCCCCCTTCACCAAAAAAAAAAAAATCTGTATAGAGGAGAGAAGCGGGAAGAGGGAGCATAGAAGACATAGCTAATGCTTGCCATCTTAGCATTGGGGGGCCCATCAGATCTTCCTCACAACACTGGCCTCAACCATAAACCTGGTGGAAGAGCTCTGTTTTGCAGCTGCCACAGGGCCTGCAGCTCTTCTGGGAGCTTATTCCACCAGGTGGGGGCTAGGAGCAAAAAGGCTCTGGCCCTGGTTGAGGCCGGGCTTGCCTTCTTGGGGCCGGGAACGACCAATAGATTGATACCTGCAGATCACAAAACCCTGCAGGGAACATTGTTTAACAAAGAAACAAGCCAATGCAGAAATCACAGCATTGAGCCATATAAAGTCCTTCTATGTTCTTGGAATGCGTTTAAATGTCTTGGAGTCCTTTTATGCTCTCTGCTCCCTACTGTTCATGAACCAAAAAGAAACAGTTCAGTTCATCAGCCTCCTGGTTTCCTCAAGTTTGAGTTTCATTTTGTGGTTTGGACATGAATCCAGAATTAATCTTCATCTTGAACCTTTTGTTGTTTCTGGTCATATTTTTCTTCTCCCATGGCTAAGATACATCCTATATCAGTTGTGGTGGTGGGAATAGAGAGCAAGTTTTGGGCTCCAATGAAGCCAAGGGAAATTTATCATGATCACAGGAGACAATCTCCCACTTTAGATAGTGGGAATACCTTCTGTTCTGAGGGATTTTTGTCCAACCATTTCCCACCCTGGACTAGATAATCTGGTTTTTCATTTGAAAATGGCAGAGTAACAAAGAAGTGAAGGTTTGGCTATGGAAGACTTCCTTGTGGCAATAACAATTTGATGCTCATGTAGTTGTTTAAAATCATCCAATCTAGGGAAAGATTCATCCCCAAATTCCCATTATAGAGGACTGTCTTAATGAAAATTTCAAGGATGCTTAACGAATGTGTTACTGGTATATCCATTAAGAACTTTTTGTTCAGATGGGCAAGACTAAATTGTTAAGTAAAAATATTTTTAAAAAATAAAACAAAGCAAGAAAGTTTTTGCAGAACTTGCTCAATGCGGAATTATGGAAGAACTTCTGATTTACTTATATATTTCTTTATTATTGTATTTGTATCCCACCCCTAACAATTTCTCAGGCTGGCTAACAAGGTTTGCAATAAACCTGTAAAATAGTAGAATAAAAATATAAAATAGGGTAAGATACCCATACAGTTCCTCCATAAAGTCAACTCCACTTCATTGGTCCCAGCGTGGGTGAATTGGGGTACCTGGGCATGCACTACTTGGGGCTGTTGAGTTCCACAGAACCTCAAGATAGGGCAGAGATGCATGATGGCATACTGTTATGGTGGTGGGTAAAAATGCCCCATTTAGCTCCACAGCACCACGAAGCCAATCAGGGCATTTAGTATTCCTGAAGGAATTTGTGTATGTGTGTGTGTGTGTGTGTGTGTGTGTGTGAGAGAGAGAGAGAGAGAGAGAGAGGGAGGGAGGGAGGGAGGGAGGGCATGAAGATCCAGTTTTCCTGTATGCATGGGCCTG
Organism: Paroedura picta; assembly: GCF_049243985.1. Classification (NCBI taxonomy): domain Eukaryota; kingdom Metazoa; phylum Chordata; class Lepidosauria; order Squamata; family Gekkonidae; genus Paroedura; species Paroedura picta. The sequence continues at coordinate 7,486,635 of NC_135373.1, read as the reverse complement.
CCTTGCCATGCCTCTGATGGCTACCATGACCAGAAAGGGAATGCAGAAGAATCCACATCCTTTTACCACAGGCCACCTGACCTGAAATAGAAGTGCAGGTATGTTTTTGAATATCTGCCTTGTGGATAAGTTTATATAACAAAAGAAGGAACACACAACACAGAAATGAAACAAAGAAATATACTGTATGGCAGAATTTGCTATTTACAATGAATCACAGATAACAAACTTGCACAGTTTCTTCCTTTGATGAAAATATTTATTAGCAGAATTTGCTTGAAAAAAAAAACATCTGAAAGTGTTTTCATATGTACCTTCTTCAGTTCAGTTCTGTAAATCTATTAATGAACAATTCCACAAATTAGCAACTTATACAAAGGGAAAATTTTACATAAGTTTATAAAATCAGCAATTAAGCTCTATTTAAAAGTGCAGTGATTGATGACATCAACCAAATAGGACAACCATTATAAAATGAAAATAGTTACAATAGGCCCTGGCAGTCTTCAAGCAAAGGTTGGATACACACTTTTCTTGGATGCTTTAGGGTGCTTTGGGCTGATCCTGCATTGAGCAGGGGGTTGGACTAGATGGCCTGTATGGCCCCTTCCAACTCTATGATTCTATGATTTTACATAGTAATAAAAATGCAAAGCAAAATCTTCACTTGAGCAAAAACTCTTCAAATCAATATGAATTCACCAAAAATCATTATATATCACATTTAAAACATTCAAATAATGGTTGACAGAGAGCCTACAATTGTTTATTAGGTATAAAGTAAAAAAACACTCATTAACATCTATCAAGGACACATAAGGCATTCACCATCAACATAATTTGGGTAACCCCCATTTCTTACCTCAGTGACAGCCTCTAAGTGCTTACTCAGCAACACTTAGTGCAGTCATGAGAAGAGAAGCTAGAACTAACATTTCAGATAAAGGATTAATTGAATCAGCTATTGAGATGAGTTTATGAACTGCAGCTGTTGCAAATTAGAAAGGTCAAACAGACCTGTCAAAATAGTGATCAAAATATTCTACAAAGGCAGTCCTAAATCTACTGTCAAAAAACTGATAATTAACAGAAAGCAGTAGCTCAAAGGAGTTCACAAACCCTACGTACTTGCAGTGGACATGACAATAAGCAAGTGTATTAAGGGTAAGTTGATAAATATTCAATTTGTATGAAAAAAATCACAAGAAACAGGATAAATCCTGTGATTTGCCAAATGAAACTTAGTTCCTAATCTACAAAGTGATCTAGGTTCTTGTTGTAGAAGTACTTCAGTGATATCAACAGGTATACATGTGAGGTTTAATAATGTACAGAACACAAAATTTCAGTTCAACTGTATGATGTTCAATAATAAATGGGAGACATTGATTCTGACATGAACTGAATGTTTAGACTTGGCAATGTAATGTTTAAGGCAAGGAAACCAGAGAATAAAAATTACATTGTTTGAATTACAGTTAGAAAAGAAAGGCAATTCCTTTGTAAAATTTATTTATTTATTTATTTATTTATTTAGATTTATATACCGCCCTCCCCGAAGGCTCAGGGCGGTTTACATTAAAACTAATCAACGATACATGAAACAGTCTTCATTAAAACATACAGTAATTAATAACAGTGGTTGTAACCATATAACAGAATAATGTAACAGTATAACAGTATAATAAAATAATATAACGATGGAACGGTGCAATACCACAACAGGTCCAGAGCGCTCTGGTGGAGTTCTGGGAGGAAGGGGGGAGATGGGGGGAGGGGGGGAGCGGGGGCCCTTCATTCGCTGTTGGTTGTGCCTGGTCTCAACCAAATGCCTGGCGGAGGAGCTCCTTTTTGCAGGCCCTGCGGAACTGTTTAAGCTCCGTCAGGGCCCTGATCTCCTCCGGGAGCTCATTCCACCAGGTGGGGGCCAGTACAGAGAATGCTCTGGCCCTGGTCGAGACCAGGCGGACTTCTTTAGGGCCAGGGACCATTAGCCGGTTGGTGGCGGTGGAGCGCAGAGCTCTTTTAGGGGCATAGGCAGGGAGGCGGTCCCTCAGGTACACTGGGCCCTGACCGTGAATGGCCTTGAAGGTAATTACCAGAACCTTTAGTCTGATCCGGAATTCAACTGGCAACCACTGCAGTTGGTGGAGAATGGGCCGGATGTGGGACCTCCACGGTGTTGCTGTGAGGATCCTGGCCGCTGCGTTTTGGACCAGCTGTAGTTTCCGGGTCAAGGCTAAGGGCAGGCCTGCGTAGAGCGAGTTACAGAAGTCCAGTCTAGAGGTGACCGTCGCATGGATCACTGTGGCTAGGTGTTCCGGGGCCAGGTAGGGCGCTAGTAGTTTGGCTTGGCGGAGATGGTAAAATGCCAGCCGCGCTACCTTTGTGATCTGGGCTTCCATTGTAAGGGAAGTATCCAGAATCACGCCTAGGTTCCTGGCGGAGTGAGCCGTAGAGAGCTGTACTCCATCCAGGGCAGGCAGGCACACTTCCTCGCATGGGCCCTTCCTACCCAGCCACAGGACCTCCGTCTTTGAAGGATTGAGCTTCAGACGACTCTGCTTCAGCCATCTCGTCACTGCTTCCAGGCAGCTGGCTAATTCAGAGTTCTCAAATATCTGAATTTCTACAGCAAAAAGGCACACTGTGCTGCCCTAGCGGGCACACGCAGGGTTAATGCAAGGGCAAGCACAGTTACAGAGTCAAGCAAGTTCAAATCACGTACCAGAGAGTAGTCAAAAGTCCAGTCCGGGTATTATCGGGAATTGTTAGTGGATGAAGTCCAAAGGAGAACCGAAAGAGTTATCATTTATCTCTACCAAGGTCAAGCTGGGAATCTGTGGAGCATTCAATCAAAGCGTAGTCTAGTTGGGTGAAGCAAGGGTCAAGCCGGGAGTCAGTCAAACAGAGCTTCGCCGAAGCGTCAGTGAGCAGGAAACCAGTCAAGGCAACGGGTGGACATGTGCACAGGTTGCAGCCACACTGAGAAGCACTTCGGCTGTGCTTAAGAACAAGCTGAGCTGCCACACCAAGTGGCTGCACCTGGCATTCAGCCTTCCTCCAATGAATGAACCTCACCTGAGCCCAACCTAGCCTGTTGCTTTAGTCTAAGCCAAGCACTTTTCCTGCATGTTGCCAACGTTGTCCTCCTGCATTCCCTCCTGCGCTCTGGAGATGAGTCTGGGCTGTTCAGAGGTATTGCTGCAGGCTGAGGTAATGCTGATGCAGAGGGCATGGTGCTTGTCTGGCTGGGACCTAGTTGTGGCTCCCTATCGGGACTTGCCTCTCTAAGCAGCACCCTGTTGCTTTGCTCCAGCTCCTTCACTTCTTCTCCCGAGGGAGCTGGCAGAATGAGCTCAGGCAGTGGTGCAGAGGCACCCTCTGGAGACAGGACCATAACACACACTGAATAATTATGTCACCTTTACTGTCCAAAGACACATAAGGCCATTTAAACTATCAGAGTGAATCAAGGAGTTCCTAATGGCTGTTTTCCCAAAGCCAATTAAGGAAGCAGTCTCATACCCCTCAGTATCTGATACCAAATGCCAATGTCTATTGATATTTCCAGGCAAAGAGTAGTCCATGAAAGAATATACAAATGAGTAATTCAGTCTATTAAGATTGTTTGTTTTTTTCTGAGTGAAAAATGATTCTCTAGGGGTAGATAGGGCTCAATTTTCAGCTGCTTGAAGAAGTGAAATAGGATAGGCTCGGGGTTGGTGGCAGTGGTGGCGGCGTCATTCTCCTCTTGGAGGAGAGGGAGAGAGAGGAGTCACCAGGACTTCTCATGACACCACCAGGCTCAGGCTGGGACTGGCCCCCAAGACACTTTGCAGGGGTGACCCCATAGACTGATTATGCATGGGGTGGATAGCCTGGGGTAGCAGTGTTTATCCCTGATTATGTATGACCTTGTCACCATTCCAGCCCTTGCCCTGGCCTGGTAAGTTGCCCAGAATTGCCCATGGTATGCAAATGCAGGAACTGCCACGTTACCGACAATACCACAGGCGCCCTCCATGGCCCTCTGGTGTCAGCCCTGTGCATAATTGGAAGACCTACGGTGTTCCTGCAGGGACACAACATGCTCCTGTCAGTTCCATAGCACTGCAGACCTAGAGGGGGCATTCTCCCACCCCCACCTTGGTGGGAGAGTGGTATGCTGCTCTTCTGCCATTGTGCAGTCAATGCCCTCCCCCCCACTAGCACCACACAATGCACTGGTCTCTTCCAGCCATGGCCATTGTGTGTATTCACATGCTATACTGGGGCAGTCTGCATAGGCTGGGGATTTCTTCCCTCATGCATATGCAGGAAGCAGTGGGGCATGCCACACTACTGTAGGGACCCGGCAGCAGCCTAGTGTGGTTGCTGCCATGCATACTCTGTCTTCATGGAACTTTTGTTGTTTCTGGCCATGTTTTGCTTCCTCCACCCTCAAGATACATCCCATATCTGTAGGAGACGAAAAAACACAGAGAAAATCTTGGGCTCCACTGAAGCCAAGGGAAATTGATGATGATCACAGGAGAGAATGCCTCACTGTATGTGATGGAAATACTGTCTGTTTTGATGGATTTCTGTCCAACCATTTCCCATTTTGGACTAGATCATCTGGTTTTTAATTTAAAAATAGCAGGGTAGCAAAGAAGTGAAGATTTGGCTTTGGAAGGCATCCTTTTTCAGTGGCAATAACAATCTGAGTTCCTTAAATACATGTAGTTGCTTAAATACATGTAAGTTAGGGATTTGCTATGTGAATATCTGTTAAGAATATTGTGTGCAGTTTGGCCCATTTCAATTGATAAGAAAAAAATTCTTTTTACAACATATATTTGTTGATTACACAAATAACATCTTAAATTAGGCACTCAGCCCCCCCCCTCCATATATGTTCCATGCAGAATTATGGAAGAATTTCTGATCTCCTCATGTACTCTGTTCAACGAACCAACCAATGTAGAAAGCATAGCAAGCACACAGTTTTCAAGGGAGAAGCATGAGAGACAGAGAGAGACAGAGACACAGAGAAACAGAGAATCTAATTAAATACTCCCAATGGCATCTGGGGAGTGTTCATTGAGATCCATTACATAACTCTAGAAAGTGGGCTGCACCACAACTGCTTTTGGGTCCTGGCATCTGCCCCCCCCCCTTTAAAAAGCAGCCAAAAATTATAACAATGAAATGTAATAGGCTCAGGATGTATAAACTACATTTATCAAAACAGATTCATGGGCAAAGGGGCAAAGAGGTACTCTTTGTCTCCTGCCTTTAGCACTATGTCCTAGGCTTTGGTGCTGACCCCTGAGGGCAACTGATGCTAATTTTTGAAACAGACCAAGGATCCTAAATAGCATTTTATACCCATGTTGTTCTTGTATGTTTTTTTAGGGAGGTGATGACAACCAAGGATCTGTGAGTATTTATATATCAGAGTTGGTCATTTGCGGTCTCAGTTCTACCAATTAAAAACTCATGCTTGGCTCAAAAGAATCTAGGGAAAGTGTTACATCTTTTGAGCTCTTTAAACTTCCAAGCTAATCACCTTACTGGCTTGTTTGATGCTTCAAAATACTCTTGTTTACTATCTATCACTTGTTTGTTTACTTCTGTTAAAATGATCTCAATTTGACCTTTTAAAACATTCATTATTTTTCTATTATAATTTCATTATTTGGCTTTTTAAAATTTCCATTTCCAATTCCTTAATCTTTTTTTAAAAAAATTGTGATTTTTCTTTATCTTCCAAATACTATGCATTGTCAAGGTATCTTTAATGTATGCTTTGCTTGAATCCCATACAATTCAATCATGCACTGTTATTTAAGGATTTTTTCCTCCCCAAAAATCAGTTAGTTTTTGTTCACAATCTCTAATGATCATTTGATCTAGTAGTAACATATTATTAAGTGTCCATCTTATTTCTAAACTAATTCTTTTATCCACCTGAATTTTAAAGTAACCAAGTGGTGGTCCAAAATTATTCCTGAAACAATTTCTATTTTAATGTCCTATAATCACATTTGAAATCCAGAAAAAATCTGTTCCGGACCGAAAAAGAGAGAGGAAAATCCATTTGATGCATAATTTTCTCTCTCTCCAGACACCTACCAACTGTACATTTTTAATCAATAATGATAACAAAAATCAGGCAATTTCCCCTGTATGGGTGGAAAATGCCAGGGTGGCATCAGTATGGACATGGGGATAATCCCCAAATCCACATGATGTCACCATCATTCCGGACACCTCCAGAATGGGCCTGCTGAGGACCAGGCACTCAATAGGGATTCTGTAATTTTGGGGTCATTTTAATAACAATAAACCCCCAGCCTTCCCTATGTTTCTGAAATTGTCTCCACTACGGAATCATGGAATTTAAACAGTTCCAAAACAGAAACCTGAATCCCAAAATTGTATCAGAACTTGAATACAGAAAATACTAGTATTTAAGGTTTCCCTAAAATCCATATTAAAAATAGTAAATTTATTAAAGGCACATCCCTAAATCCATTCTTTATCATCTCTGAACTTTACCATTCACATCCATTGCTGTCTCTCCAAAAACTGCCACACCAACCTGACTGAGCACATCCATGATTATGGTGAAGAAGAAATGGATGGGGCATGAACCAGCTAAGATTAAATATTTCCTTGAGCCTAAGGGGATTTAAAATATCTTAGTTTTAATCACTGAAACAGTCAGTAGGAGCTTAAATGGACTCTGGGGAATGGTAGAGGACAGGAAGGCCTGGAGGATCCTTGTCCATGGGGTTGCAATGGGTCAGACATGACTTCACCACCACCAACAAGTTCTACATGACCCTACTGAAATACTTGCAGATAATTGATTCTAAGGAGTCACTGATTCATTGGGAATGTTTGTACTAATAGCTATCATTTGAATTCTAGACTGAATTAGGGACATGACTTTTGAGAAGACCCTGGACCATGGCGATGATGCCTCACATTCTTCTGTCGTTTTTGCTGTGCTCACTCAAGCCAATCAAATGACAATAGATCATCATGTTGCATAGTGTTATCTAGATTAATTCTTGATTAGATACAGAAATTGTTGCCTTAATATAAATGGCTCAGGACAATAAGATCTGTTCTGTTACAGCCTTGGGGAATGTGGAAAGATTTGCAAATAAATAAATAAAATAAAATAAAACTGTAGGGAAATGGTTTGTGTGATTTTCTGGATCGTCACAGGAGGAAATTTCTGTAACTCGCTCTACACTGGCCTACCCTTGTCCCTGACCTGGAAACTTCAGCTGGTGCAAAACGCAGCTGCTATGGTCCTCACTGGCACACCATGGAGGGCCCATATCCAGCCCATTCTGAGGCAGCTGTATTGGCTACCAATAATTGCCCGGATCCGGTTGAAGATTCCGGTTCTTACCTTTGCCATATGCGAGTTGGCCATATGCTCCCCACAGGGCTTTACAGTCTGCGGGTGAGAACCTGGCTTTAAGGAAGCACGCCTATCCTCATCCAGGGCCAGGGCCTTTTCGGTCCTGGCCCCTACCTGGTGGAATGAGCTCCCTGGTGAGCTGCAGGCCCCACGGGATTTGTCAGCTTTCCATAGGGCATGCCAAATGGAGCTCTTCCACCAGGTCTATGGTTGAGGCTGGGACCCCCCTCCCCGGGACTTGGGAAGTGTACATTGCACTCTTCCATTATCCTTGATATTAGTATGGGGAGGGATTTCTTTTTTTTGCTGCCATGTTGGTATTAAAGTTTTAATGGGGGGTTTTAATGGGTTTTAATGGGGTTGAGATTACTGTTACCTACCTCAAGCCTGCAGGGAGAGGCAGGAAATAAATTGAATAATAATAATAATAATAATAATAATAATAATAATAATAATAATAATAATAATAATAATAATAATAATAATAATAATAAGTGTGCTTGCTTGGAAAAGGCATTCACCACTACCCAAACTATTCTTTTCCCCTGGCTAAGGGCAGATCAGTGATGAAATCCATGGTAATTTCTCTCCAAGGGGCCAGTGGCGTGCTGAGTGGTTGTGATAGACCCTTTGGCTTGTCTCCCGCCACTTTTGTTGTGATGCACGTGGGACAGCCTTTCACATAATTTTCTATATTAGTTCAGAGGGTGGGCCACCGATAGAGTCTCCTCACAGATGCAGGGTTTTTATGAACCCAAAATGTCCAAAATGCTGTTGCTGTTTTCTCTGTTTCTTCTTCTCCCTGATTCAATTGTACATGAGATGTCTATTTTTCAGATACACAACAATGTTTTTGACCCCCCTGCAGTAATAAGATGACACAAATTTTGGGCAGAATTTAGAAGGTAATTTTCATTACATTTTCCCCCCTTTTCTGTTATAACTCTTTAATAGTTGGAATAAATTTTTGGTAATTAATTTTTACAGAGAGTTAATGACTGATAAATTCACATCTTAACTCATTAAGTGATTCTTGTACTTTGCAGTAAGTTTCATGACTTTAATTTTTTTTTCTGTTATGTATTAGAGCTTGAATTGTTTAGAAATCCATTATATATTTTATATTTTACATGCTCTTACTACAGAGATTTTAATGGGTGCTCTATATTTGTAATGAATGTGTGCATGTTAAAAGCAGACCTTTGAAGAATGCCCTATAAGGTCTGAAATGCATCTGTCTATTGGTTCATATAGTGCATAACACACTGTTTTGAAATACTCTAAAAACTTGTGCACAATAAAAGTTGTACAATTTTAACATTAATATAGACATTTAAACTCTGAAGGTACTAAAACAATATAGTGCCTGCTGAAAATAATTCAAAATTTTAATATATTTTCTGATTTAAAGATTAGCAAAGATAAAACAAAAGTTTTGACAAAAATATGAACAAAAATAAGAAAGAAATCCTTCAAAGGAAAAGTAGTTTTGTGATATAAAAACAATTAAATACTTGAGTATATGGTTAACAAATCCTTTATCTCATAATGATCATTCAAAACAAGGCAGAATATAAGAAAAAATCAGAATCAGGATAGACTTAATTTATTTTATGGGAAGAATCTATTTTATTAAAATGATGATTCTACCAAAGGTGCTTTACCTTTTTCAAACAATACCCATAACAATAAATTTAAATATATGGCAAACAGATATAAGAAACTTTATGCAGCAAAATAAGAAACCAAGAATCATCTACAGAAATTATCTGATAAAAAAGATATGGTTAAACCTACTGAATATACAACTTTATGATAAAGCAACATATTTAATTTGTTTTTAAAAAACTGATATTGAAAAACGCTAGAATTTAGGTTTGGAAGGATTCAACTAAATATTCGAATCTCATAGAACTCATGCATATTTTTCAAATCATAATATTAGAAATAGTGTATTGGGGTTTTAGAAAAAATATAAAAACAGGTTCTAACCAAACAAACCCATTATGGCTATTCCCTTTAGTGGAGATTTGTAAAGTAAGAAAAAAAAAACCTTAAATAGTGAGTGGATTACTTATGAAGATCTGTTGACCAATAAAGGTAGAAAATTCAGACTTAAAGAATGGATTGAATTTTGAAAAATGTCAGTGGATAAATACCACCAATTAAATGAAATATTTAAAAAGGACTTTTAAATAGGGTTTTCTAAAATAAAGTCTGAATATTTTATTATTATAAGTGAAGATAATAAGTGAAGAAAAAGAAGGGGCGCTTTCTAAAATTTACGAATTATTGTTGAATTTGTATACTTGGGAGGAAAATGTGAAAGGGGTAATGATCAAACAGACAGTTAATATTGGACACACAGTTGGGAAAATTATGGAAAAGGGACTTAAATTATAAAAATTGTACTTCCCTGAAAGAAAATCTCTAACAATGATATACAGATGGTATACAAAACTGGTGAAATTAGCCCAAACTTCTAACAAAAAACCTGAAAAGCCCTGCTGCTGGAAGTGGAAGCAAGAGAAATCATCCTTTTCTCACATGTGATGGCAGGGTAAAAAACCTAAGAAATATTTATAACAAAAAGAAAAAAGATATTTAAAATTAAATTTCTTTATAAAGAAGCTTTTAAAAATGTATTATTAAATCAGGAAATCCTGAAATATTACATGGAACTATTTATTTTACAACAATAGCAAAGATTATGTCAAGATTTGGAAACACCTTTTTAAGGAAGATTGGATATTAAATATATTAGGACTCTCTGAAATGGCCAGACGGACAGGGTTATTAGAGTCAAAATTATGGACAGACACAAAAGTACTTGGGAATGTTTTTGGAATTATAGGAAATCTCAATGCAAAGATCTTGAATGGGCTGATTTTGCAGAACTATGAAACTATGATGGAGATTCTTAATGGCAAGGCATAATGGTATTGAATGTATTCTGGTGAAAAGTTTCTTTGGAAGTCAGTTTTAGCTTGACTATGTATATCTTTTTTTAAAAAATAATTTTATTGTTTATTATTATATAAAGCATTTACAGAAGAAAAAGCGACCAGCTGATATGGTTTGCCATCTCTTTTAACATAGATATTTAGTTCCCATCACATATTATTCCTAATCTAGAAGTTTTTACCATTTTTCTTAGCCAAGTGATTGTTAATACATATGAGAATATGATCTGTTCTAAGAATACATTCTGTTATTATATTAAATGATATTAGGTCAGTCTCCTTCATAAATTGGCCTTGACCCAAGAATTACTACTGCCGTCTTGTTAATGCCTATGAAATATGGTTTGTCATCCTCTTTTAGCATACATATTGACATACATATTCAATTCCCATCGCATATTAATCCTGATCTAGGAGTTATTACCATCTTTCTTAACAAAGTAGTTGTTGATACATAGGAGGGTATAATCTATTATAAGGATATATTCTATTATTGTCTTAGATGATATAAAGTCAGTTCGCTTCATATATTGGACCTGTCCTAAAAGTTACTGCTGCTATTTTTCCCACAGGAAGCCAGGAGAGTACTCCATTGTTCAGCTCATCTTTCAGGTGGTCGCAGAAAATGAAATTGTGTTTTTTTCCATAGTAGAGTGTTTCTGATTGTCCTTCTGTCAGGGCCAAAGAAATCTCTTACTTGATTCTTGCTTGTAGTCGCCTTTGAGGAGGCTCTGAATCCTTTGTCAATCTGGATCTCTTCCTCTGGTCGCACAGGAATATCTCCTGATAGCTTCCTAGTTGCTGTCGCTTTTGAATAGACTCTTTTTATTTTGCTGATCCAAATCATTTCCTGCTCTGAATAGACTTCCAGGTTTTCGGTACTTTCCTTCCTTGAATCTGTTTTCCCAGGTTCTTCAAAGGTACTTTGGGTTTTTACATCTCTGGCACTCTCTCCCTCCAGTTGATTAACTTCCAGACATTGAAGTTTCACTTGATTTATTGTTAGCTGAGCTACGTCATCAGCTGGTCTCTCCGGACCATGGGCTCCATCCAAAAGCTCCCCCTTAGTCCCACGAATTTCCTTTTCCAGCTTATTGACTGCTTTCAGTATCTTTGAGTTTCCTTTGCATAACAAATGGAAAAGCTGTGCCTTAGTTAATTCTTCCATAGTTCTAGGCAGTCACAAACTATAAACAGAAAGTCTCGTGAGGTCTCGCGGGAGCATGAGCGATCCCAAATTATCAGTTTGTCGATCTCCGTATCAAGTCAAATTCCCCCACTGAACTTTCACCAATAAATCTTCAAAGCACTCTCTTTGTTTGGTTAATGGGTATAATTAGCTGGGAGTCTCTCACTCGGCGAAAGAAGGAATTCGCTTGTGAATTGGTTGAGGGGGGGGGAGGGAAGAGCTTGTGGGAGAAGAGAGAGAAAAGCCAGAAAGCTTTCAATTCTTACTGTTGCAGATTCCAGCTTCTGTCAGCTTCTGCTCCTGTCGATCTGGTAAATGATGGTCTGGGAAGAATGTAAGGTCAGCTGGTCGTTTCAAGCTTGTAAAGTTGTTTGCGACAAAGACGCCATCGTGACCTTGAACACACGCCGCTATTAATCCGGGGAGTTCGGTCCTCCTATCTCCCCACGGATCTGTAGGACCCTCAGGATGCCGTTCCCGGTTCCTGGGGCGACCGGTGAGCAGATTTGCGTATCTGCTCAGGTCAGCCAGGTGCAGAAGCTCCTGACCCTCGGCATGGCTTAAGAGCTGAACAGAAGCCCAGCTTTTTTATGGCGCCATCTTCAGTCGTCTCCCGACTATGTATATCTTAATTAGTAATTTGTGAATAAAGAAATATATTTTAATATATATTTTTTAAAAATAACATTATAACCACCCCTTATGCAGCTGATTTGCTAGAGCTAGCCATAGGGGCTTTATTGATAAGTAAACTGAGGCCTCACGGTATAAAATTTAATTTACATATGAAATAAAGGGTGCCTAAAGTTGTAGTTAAAGAAGCTTGTACATTTCTCCAAATCCCAGTTTTACAGTTGGTGTAAAGTTTATTGAAAATCTTAAGAATGCACCTCTCATTGATCCCAAGAAATTAAAGAATGAAGTCTAGCAAGATTTGCAATTGGGTGGGGGGATGTGTATTCATGGTTTGGAAGAATATCAGTAATATAATAAAGTTCAAATTGCATGCAGACAACTGACTCCCTTCCTGATTGGAACTCTCGGGGGGTGTGCCACCAACAGGGAAAGAGCACGTTCCTAACGAGTGCCAAACATGAGGCTTATCGGTCCTACCCTTCCTGCTGCTCGCTGGAAGAAGTGCCAGCCTCTCTGAAAAGCCATGCTGCTGGTAAGTTGCCTGATCCTAAGTAGGGTTGTGCAGGGAAGCCCTGATTCGGACAGTTTCGGATCCAAATCGGCCTATTCGGACCAATTCGGATCTCTCTGAATTGATTCAGGGCCAATGCAAGTCAATGGAGGCCATTACCTTGCCTTGGAAAGCCCCCTGAATCAATTCAGAGCTGTCCGAGTCGATTCAGGGCTAATGCAAGTCAATGGAGACCATTGACTTGCATTGGAAAGCCTCCCGAATCGTTTTGGAAAATTTGGAGACAATGCAAGTCAATGTAGCCATTGGCTTGCATTGGAAATCCTTCCCCCGCACTCCCCAGGGACTGGGGGGGAGGGGTGTAAGTTGCACCCCTGAAATTTCTTGGGGAGCTCAAGGAGGGTCTTCCCTGAGTCCTCTGAAAGTTTCAAGAAGATTGGACCAAGGGGGACAGCACAGGCCTTGTGGACCATGGGCATGACCAGAACCAAACTCGCCGTGTCAGACGAGAGCATCTCCATGAAAGTCTTGAATGGCCTAGGAACTTCCATAGTCGGTGGGTGAGCCACTGCCCAGGCATAAACATCCTCGTCTCCTGGACAAGGGCATCTAAGGCTCTCCTCTGCTCCACCAAGTGCTCAAGCATGGCGTGGGTGGAGTTCCAGTGCGTGCTAACATCTCTGATAAGGCAGTGCTATAGCACACCCATCAGGACCTGCTTTCTCTCTAGCCTCGAGATGTCATATGAGTTTTGAGAGAAATGCGCCATGATCTTCTGGCACTTCTCGATGAGATTCCAGAAGTCAATGGCATTGGCGGATGAACCGGTTCCCTTGGAGCCGATCCCAAGGGCATCCTTAACCACGAGGTGGAGAAGGTGGGCCACACAGGAGTTGTGCTTCAGGCCCATTTCCTTGACTGTCTTGGTCATGTTGAGGGCACCATCTGTCACCAAGAAGCCCTTGGTGAGCCCCGTCCCACTACCTACCCACCCATCTACCATTCTACGGATGGTGCCCTCAATGTTGTCTGCCGTGTGCCGCACATTGAAGGGTTCAATGTGCAGCAAGGCATGGTAATAGCCTGCTGGACAGCCCTCTCCCTGCCTAACAGGCTCAACCCTACCCAGCACCTCCTGTATGTCCCACCAATGCGTAGTCAGCGAGATGTACACATCATGCGCATGACATGACGTCCATATGTCGGACGTGAAGTGTACGGTCCCTGAAGTTTGGGACATCTCTACCTCCACACGGCACCTGGCTGACCTATAAAGAGAGGCAATACTGAATTGCTAATCGTGGTACGACTAGGAGCCATGTACCAGGTGGATATGCGATGGCATAGTCGGTGGAAGGACAAGTCATTTTCACCAGCAAAAAATCAGAAAAAAAAGAAAGGCAGCCAGAGGCTACAGGCAATGGCTGCCTGGCCTCCTACTCTGCCGAATGGATTCGGATTGTTTTAGATAGCTAGGGGCCCAATTCGGACTGTTTCCAATTCGGAAACATCCGAATCGGGCTAGATTCGGGCGATTTGGATGTTTCCAAATCCAAATCGCCCTTCCCTAATCCTAAACTTCTTCCCACTCTCCATTTCCCCCAGGCAAGGGGCGGAAGTCACTCTTGTGTCTTTCCTCTTGTGCTGGTTACAAGGGACTGCCTGATCAGCAGGCCCCGCAGAAGTGCCAGCAAAGACCCCTGCCTGACATACTTTCGAAAGGGGCGCCTCGGCAGCCACCTCAATAAAGAGACCCTTGCGGACTCTCTTTATTGCACCACTCCGGCCAGAGGTGGAAGGTCAACCCGAGACAGGCCTCTTCTCAGGTGGGGGAAGGACGCTTCCTTCCCTCTCTCACTCCCCTCCACCCCTCTAATTTTCTGTTGGGCCTTTCCCCGAGGGCCCCTAGCCTGACCTTCCTTCTTGCCTCTCATGTTCCCTTGGACAAACTACCTGTTACTAGCTAGAAGGAAAGCTGGAGCAGTTTTGTGCACCAAGCCCCCACCCGATCTGCTAAGAAGAACCCCTAAACCTGTTGGCCTCTAAATTCCTGTCTCTACCAGGAAAGCTGGCCTTCCATAAGGCACAGCCCCTGCTGATTTCAAGTTTTTTAAACAATTAGGAAGTATTTTTTAGCCTAGATCCCAAATCACTTTTATCTTATAAACATGCAATCCTATCTGGCTACTTAGGAAAGAAACTATCTATTCTAAAAAATTAGTAGCACTTTATAATTTTTTCCTGAAACTATAGATTTTACTGCCTATTTAAAGGGTCACTAACTGGACACCCCAAGAAGAGCGCAGCAATTCCCCCAGGAAACAATCCCAAAAACACCAACCAGCTGCCAGCCACCCAGGGCACTCCCCCAAAGGTGGCTATAAAGAAAAAACCTGCCCTTAAGGTCCCTAACAGCTAACCAAACAAGCTAACTCTACCTAGGCTAACCAAAGAAACAGCTTCAACAAACAGACAAACCAGCAGCCACCCAGGGCACTCCCCCAAAGGTGGCTGGCAATCAAGGAAAACTGGCCCTGCAAGGCCCTAACAGCTAAACCAACCTAAGAACAAACACAATCCCCCTCCCCAAGCTGAAACTAGCCCCCACCAAAAAACACCTACAACTATCAAACAACCAGAAGCCACCCAGGGCACTCCCCCAAAGGTGGCAATTGAGGAAAACTGGGGATAAAAAACCAAAAAAATCAAACAACCCCTCAAGAAACAATGCAAATTCAAAACACAAAGCCCCCCCCCCAAATACTTTTAAACAAAACCAAACAGTAAACACAGTTAAACTTTAAAACACAGTTAAAGCAAGCACAACACACAACTCTGGAAAAGAGGAGGGAGAAAGAGGGAGAAGAGGGAGGGAAAAAAGAGAAAAATAGGAAAGAAGAGAGAACCCCCCCCAATAAACTATTTGCTGTCTTCTTCAGCAATGTCCAGGCTAGGTCCAGGAGGGTCCCGGAGGCAGTCAGGCTGCTCATCCTGGCAGGGAGCTTGGGAGCAGCACAGACAGCCAGAGCTCAAGTGAGCTCCAGCAAGCAGCCCCTTGCTTTAAGTAGCCTCCTCCTGGGCAGGCTACAAAGCAAGGGGATAAGTGATCAGTGAGTAGCCAGAATGCCTGAGCTGAAAAGCTACAGGCATTCTGATTGGCCACTCACTTCCCCCTCCCCCTGCCACCATTTTCACCGGCAAAAAATCAGAAAAAAGAAAGGGCAGCCAGAGGCTACAGGCAATGGCTGCCTAGCCTCCAACTCTGCCTAATTGATTTGGAATGTTTTAGATAGCTAGGGGCCTGATTCAGACCATTTCCAATTTGGAAACGTCCGAATCGGGCTCGATTCGGGCGATTCGGACGTTTCCAAATCCGAATCGCCCATTCCTAAAATCTTCTTCCCACCCTCCATCTCCCCCAGGCAAGGGACAGAAGTCACTCTTGTGTCTTTCCTGTTGTGCTGGTCTCAGGTTTCAGCTTTCTGCTGGAAGAAAGAACAGACAAGTTGACAGGAAGGGAAAGAAAATCAGTATTGCAAACACAAAATGCCAAGGAACAGACAGAATGCAATGAATGTCTTAACTCAGTCCAACAAGCAGCCTAAGGGCATCAGCAGATGGAGACAATCAGAGGTTGATGCAGAATTATGTCCACAACCCAGTTCTCCCAGCCTCAAATTAATATAGCCTGTCAGCAGACTCTCAGTTCTCATTCTTTGAGGACTCACAGAATTTTGCAGTAAGCAATGGTCTTGCTAACATGCTGTGATGCCTTTTAGACTGAAACTCTCTTTTGGAACATAGCTGGAATTGATTAATTAGCTCCAGGAGAATTGATGTCTTTCTTCCTTCCTCCCTTCTCCACTCTATCTTTCTTTCTCTGTCTCTTTCATCTTGTGTTTCTCTCTTTCATCATCCCAAAGGATTCAAGGACCTCACCTGGAAGTCTGCACCCCAGCTGGCTGCATATAAAGGAGGAGTCAGGAATCAAACCCAGGTCTTGAGAATAGAGTCTGCTACTCTTTAACTACTTCACCACACTGGATCTCAATTTGAATGGGGAGAAGTAGGGAGGAGACTCAGAACACAGGTATGTCACAGTACAGATGTAACTGCTAGTGCCTGTTGTATTCCTAGGTACAAAGGACTTTGCCTCCTTGTTGTTCCTGTAGACCTGACAAGGACCGAGCTTGACGTAAGATTGTAAGTCTGCACTGCTATTGGCCACCATTACCTAATAGCAAATGCAAACACTGATGTCAAGAGAAAGGGATATGTGTTCCTGAGTGTCTGCTGGCCAACCACCTACAACCTCGTCCAAGACCTCTTCATACCAGACAATGGGGAGGCAGAGAACCTGGATGAGATCCTATGCTGCCGACGGAACCATTTCAACCTGCAGCTGGGAGAGATCACCAGTCACCATGCATTCTGCCACACATGGAACAAGATGGTGAATCTATCCCTGTAGTCACAAATATTATATGGCACTCAGCTGGGTCTAAACTTGCACCTTTGGAGAGTGTTCAGTCTAAATTTTTAAGATCTGCTTTCAAATGCCAAAGTGTGTCACCAATTCCACCCTGAGACTTGAGATAGGATTTATGAAGATGGAGGCTAGGATATGGCTGACTGCTCTAAATTACTGGCTTAGATTATTCATTTTCGCTCCTGGCTTTGCCCCACTAACAACAGAGGATAGTTACTAATCTTTATAGCAACGAAATGTGAGAACTAAAATTGCACTCTTGGGATTCTCTTCTGAGCTCCTGTTGAGTATGGGATAACATAAGGTCAAAGAAGCCTTTAAGCAGAGATTCAGTCATAGAATGCCAAGAAGATCTAGCTAATTAACCATCTTTCATTATCAGCGAACCCAATAGATATTTGTCCTTCCCTATGACATACCTAGCCAAACTTGAAGTATCTAGTCATAGGTATTTCACTTTAGTATGCTGTAACGTCCTCCCTTCAGCTGTAATAGAAGTAAGATATAGAAAAATACCCTATGTCGAAAGGAAATGCCCTTGTGGCTCTGGACATATAGAAACCATGGAACATACTCTCCTTCAATGTTGATACATCTGAACAAGTCTAATTATACCACTGCTAGGCAGATTTCCAGGGCATGCAGGAAAATTGTACATTTCTTTGCTGCTTACAGATAGAGATAATGACACAACCTATAGTGTTGCCAGATTTGGTGCAGCAGTGATGGAAATTTGCAATAGAATGGTCTGTATCAAGTGAACTGGAAAGCTGTATTTACATATATTCTTACTCTATGTTTTATTTTGTATTACTATATTTCAGGATGCTTTAAATTCTGTTTTTAATAGATGTATCACATCATCTGATGTGAAGGCTTAAGGGGGTGGCAGGTTACAGTGGATGAGTGATAGGGTTTTGAGTGTCCTGCATAGTGCAGGGGGTTGGACTAGATATCCCATGAGGTATATTCCAACTCTTTGATTCTATGATTTATCTTTTGCTGGTATATGACCTAACACGAAATTTGAGAAACTTTAGGGCTCTCCCTGCGCCGACGATCCCAGGAATTGAATGTGTTGGCCTCGGGTGGAGCACAAACGAGAGCGTGACCATCTTGCTGGTGTTTTGGCAATTAATTAATTCTATTAATTCTATTAAACTATTAATTCTGGGGGACTTTAATGTCCATACGGAATTGCCATCTTCTGGCAATGGGCTGGACCTGGTGTCAGCCATGGCAACGTTAGGGTTCCTGCAATTTGTTGTTGGTCCTACCCATCAAGCAGGTCACACCCTGGACTTGATTTTTGGTGCAGTATTGAGTGTGGATCCATTCACGACTACTGCCGTGCCATGATCGGACCACTATACCCTGAAGACTGGGCTTAGGTTGCCACCTCTCCCTCAATTGGGAGCTGAGCACATTTCAGCTCTCCCGCGGAGACTTATAGATCCAATTGGATTCCTGAATGCTCTGCAGGACCCAATGCCTCCCAGCACTTCTCTAGGTGGACTGGTCAGTGACTGGCATGACAGAATGCTGGCAGCCATTGATGAGATAGCTCCAAAATGGCCTCTCCAACCCTGTCTCAAGCGGGCTCCAAGGTATATGGAGAAGCTCCGCCAGAAGAAACGGGAACTGAGACGGCTACAGTGAGTTTGGAGGAAGACTCGTGATGAAGAACTGAGAGCATTTTATAGATTGCAGATAATAGCCTGTGAGATGGTGGTGAAGTCAGTGAAATGAAACTTTTACTCGACTAGCATCGCGTCTGTGCACTCATGCCCAGCACAATTATTTCAGATAGTTTGATCTCTCACAGCCCTCGATGAAGGGCACCAACATAATAACCAATTGGACAGTAGCTGTGAGGCATTTGCCCATCATGGCTCCTAAAAACAACAGACAGAAGAATAGGAACCCCCCTCTGGGAAATAATTAACCTCTCCATCTCAACAGGAGAATTACTGGAGGAATTAAAAGAGGCAGTGGTACGCCCGTTACTCAAGAAACCATCTCTGGCCGTGCAAGACCCTGACAGCTCTCACCCCGTTTCGCACTTAGCATTCTGGGGAAGTTAGTTGAATGGGCTGCTGTGGACCAAATATCAGCATTCCAGGAGGAAACTTCAGCCCATGACCCATTTCAGTTGGGCTTCTGGCCTGGACATGGGGTGGAGACAGCGCCCTGACGGACAACCTCCAACACCAGCTAGACCAGGGCGGATCAGCACTACTCATACTATTAGACCTATTGGCAGCGTTTGACACAGTAGATCATGAGCTCCTAGCTCACCACCTCGCCGACACTGGAATACAGCGAATGGCCCTCAAATGTCTGAATTTCTTCCTCCGGGGCTGTGGACAAGGGTTAGTGATAGGAGAGATAATATCTAACCAACACCATCTCACATTGGAGTCCCACAAGGAGAAGTCCTCTCTCCTATCTTATTTAACATCTTTATGCACCCTCTGGCTTAACTGGTGCGGAGGTTTGGGCTGGGTTGCCACCAATATGCGGATGACACCCAGCTCTTCCTCCTGGTGGAGCTCTTCCTCCCAGCTCTTCCTCCTGACTCCCCCCAGAATCCTTAGCCAGATGTCTGGAAGCAGTGACAAAATGGATCAAGCAGAGTCACCTGAAGCTCAACCCTAGAAAGGCAGAGGTCCTATAGTTGGGTATGAAGGGACTATGGGAAGGAAGCACATCTGCCCACCCTGGATGGTGTGCAGCTCTCACCAACAAACTCCGCCAGGTAGCGAGGCTGGCATTCTACCACCTCTGACAAGCCAAGGTACTAGCGCCCTACCTGGACCCAGAACACCTAGCCACAGTGATCCATGCGACAGTCACCTCCTCTAGGCCCATGACTCTCCCAATGTTACTGTTAATTGTTATTTATATTATAAATGTGGTTTTGTAATCTTTTGATGCTTTATTGAAAGTTGTTTTGATATTACAATCTGTATAATGTTCCATGTAAGTTATATAATGTTCAGTGTAAACCGCCCAGTGCTACAAAGAAATGGGAGGTATAGAAATCTAAATAAACAAACAAACAAACAAACAAATACATAAATAAATGCTGTGGGATTATCTGGTACACCATCATGAGCACACCATTTCCTTGTGCTGGACAACCCAGTCTATGTCCAGAACTACAGGGCTAGGCCTAACTATGTCCCTGCAATGGTCAACCAACCCACAGGACTCATTTCATACCACATGGACCAGATACATCACCCCAAAGGCTGACCCCAACAATACTGAGGAGCCTGCCAGCCTGACTCCTTGAGACACAACTGCCACTGAGGACCTGTTGGTGCCCACTTCAATCCTGTCTAACAAAAGAAGGAACACACACTGTAGAAATGAAACAAAAAATATACTGTGCAGCAGAATTAGGTAATTACAATGAACCAAAGATAACAAACTTCTAGTTTCTTCCCTCAATAAAACATTTATTAACAGAATTTGCTTGAAGAAAAAAGAATTGAAAATGTTTCAGTATGTACCTTCTTCAGTTTAGTTCAGTTCTGTAAATCTATTAATGAACAATTCCACAAATTAGCTTCTTGCACAAAGGGGAAATTTGACATAAATTTATAAAATAAGCTCTATCTAAAAATATGGTGATTGATGAGATCTAATGAGAAAGTGGGGGCTCGCCTTGCCAGGTGGCCTGGGAAGAACCAGATAAGGTGTGCACTTCATATGGAAGCCCACCTCATTAAGACCAAATTTGTTTTTTCTCCATAATATGCATAAGGCAGTTTGAACATCCAAACTGTGAGTGGCAGGGTATAAAACTTTGAAATAAATAAATCATTATTCCCTGTGCATCACCTTTGTTTTTTCTACTCATTTCTTTGCCAGTTCTTTTTTCACTCTGAAGAGAATCAAACAAATAGAAGGGGTATCTTTGGGCAAACAGCAGAAAAATTGACATGACATGAGTTTCTCAGATTTGGACCTCTTCCTTCAATTCGTCACTTCTTCTGAACAATGTATCTTATTAACAGCTAGCAACAGATGGGCTCATAGTCTAGATGTGGCTGGTTGAAAGATTATTACGTTGGCTCAAGAGTCACATCAGGAGCATGTTTACCTACTGAGGTCAGCTCAGCAAATCATAGCCATGACAGTGAAGAGGAATGATAGGTTAGATAATATAATACAGCCTTCCAGCAATGTGCCCCTTCATAAAAGTGGTGGACTCTAAATGGGATTGTTCCCACACATCTTTGTGCACACTCATGGCACACCACCACTGATGATAGAACACTGTGGCAATGATAGCTTCAAAAACTGAAGAGATCTATAAGATGTAGAATGGAGACCTAGACTTACAATGGAAATTCCATCGATGTCCACCTTGGTAAAAAAGCATTTTTCCTTTTTCACTAAGTCTGCCATCTGGCCCCCTATTTCACCTGGCCTACTTTTGCCAGAGTGATCCATGTCAAGTTCTCCTCCAAACTGGACTTCTACTCCAAACTGGACTTCTACTCAGGCCTGCCATCTTTAACCGCCCCTGTGATTAAATAAAGCCCTAAGGGCTATTGGGGAGGAGTTAGGGCGGGCTCTGTCTGTGATAATAACTCAGAGCCACTTTGCGGCTCCTGATTCGCCCATCCAAGTGCCACTCAAGGGCCAAGTGGCCAATGGGAAGGCACGCGAAGCGCCTTCCTATTGGCCCCTCACCAGGACTGGAGACACATGGTAACTGAATGACTTATTAGCCTGGCAAATAACCTTGGCCTTGCAAATTAAAAAACAGTATAAAAAACCTTACTAAGGTCAAGACTGCTGTGAACAGAGAGTCTTCCTCTTAAGGTTGCCATCTTCCCTGTGAGGCTCGCTACCCCACCTCCCTCATGGGGAGTCTGCTATGGGGAGAGAAAGGGAAGACGCTTGGAAAATGTTTTGAGACACCTGAGGCCTGCTGGGTCACTGCGGCCCATTCCCAGTTCTCTCAGCTCTCTCTCACAACCCCACATACCTCACAGGTTGACTATTGTGGAGAGACCAATGAAAAAGGTGTTTGTAAACCACATTGAGACTCCTTTGGGTAGTAAGCAATAGGGTACAAAATCCATTCTTCTAAGGAGCAACCATGAAAGAAGCATGTGGGCACAGTGAAATGGAAAAGAAGGAACAAGGTATACTGTGTACTGTGACTACCCCATGTGCATTAGGGCAGGTGGGCATTTCGGTGAATGTGGCCTAATTCACACAAGAAAGAAAATGACACAGAACTGGGAGGAATTGGTTGCCATGTAATCTTCCCCTAAGAAGAGTCTACAGTCTGATTTTCCCTTCACATATCTGTGTACATGGCTCTGGAAAGCTCATCTATAACCACTATGCCAAAATTCCCAAAGGTCAGTCCTCCCCCACGCTCAATGAACATTCCACACCACAGATTCTTGACACCCATATCTCCACACCCATGCTCTCATTTGCCACCATAACCTCCCACACAATACACACATTCAACCCCATGCCCTTACAGACTGGACAACTCCTCCCCTTCCTCTTCCCACTGCCAAGCTCTAGCGCCCGTTGTATTCTTGGATACAATGGGCTTTGCCCCTAGTTGGAGATATTTCAGAAAATTCACATGGTCCAGGTATATAATTCTAGCTAGCAGTCCTCTCCAAAGGGGTCACTGCTTGGCATCAAATGGGGGAGGCCAACGTGCAGGCTAAACCTCCCCCAAAAGGATCAGTCCACCTGCCCATAACCGCCAGCTGAAATGATATAACAAAACGACCCATCAATACTTACATGATAATCTTTAACCGCTCCTGTGGTTAAAAACTCGGAGGGCCCAATCAGGAGCCACTTCTGAGTGTCCATCCAGGGCCAAGGAGCCAATGGGGAGCTGCGTGAAATGCGGCTCCCCATTTACTACTGGGCCCGGCCTTGCCGGGCCCAGCCGGGTACTTGCCGAGCAGACTGAACAGGCAGCCCGCAAGGTAAGTCCTCCAGCCCGGCTTCTCCTGCACCTAGGGAAAGGAGTAGGGATGCTGTGGTGAGCCTGCTCCCAGGGCCAAGAGAAGGCTTTGCAAGCCTTCCGGTGGGAGGGGGACAAGCCTTCCAGGTGGGGGGAGACTCTTCATACCACAATGAGGAAGATTCCTTGATGGAATAGAAAAGTGTTTAATGTAGAGATGCAAATGCTTCCTTTTAGTGTCCAGAAAGAATGATCTGCAAGCAGGAAGACTGAACAGCTGAGGACCTCATAATTTGAGTTCCACCAAATTTTGTTTCGGGTATGCCTTTTTTTTAGGTGCCTGTATCTGTCATACCCTTCCTGATTTAAAACTCCATGTGCTTCACAAATTAGTTTACCCGATTTGCAGTCAGCTGCATTCATCTTCCCAATTAAATCACAGTTCTACTCAATTATGTGTTGTCATTCATAAACCATTTTAATAGATCATTACTGCGGGTACAATTCTGGGTCTCCTTTTTTACTTGTTCCCTTTCTTGGCTGCTTGTCACATCAAGCCAATGTGAAATGGATAGAGACAGAATACAAGCAAGTTAAATAAAATTTATAAGCATCCCATATGCAGGTAATCTCTGCATCCTAATTTTGGTGTGAAGCTTATCTTACTTTAAGAATGCATCTCTAATTAACCCCCAGAAATTAAAGAATGATGACCAGCATGACTTGGGGTTGGGCGGAGTGAAACATATTCATGGTTTGGAAGAATATCTGTGATCAGAATGAATGTACTTCTTCCTTCCTTCCTTCCTTCCTTCCTTCCTTCCTTCCTTCCTTCCTTCCTTCCTTCCTTCCTTTCTTTCTTTCCTTCTTTCTTTCTTTCTTTCTTTCTTTCTTTCTTCAATTTATTTCCCATCACTTTCAAAACTGGCTCGTGGCGGGTTACAAAGTTATAAATTTCCAATTAAAACCCCCATTAAAAGACATAAATATCTGAACATGGAAGAAAACCCACTCCCAACTACCAGGGTGGGGAAGAAGATCAACAATGTCCTACCAATACCTGAGGGGGGGCATCAATCTACTTAGCCGATCCTTGTCTCAATTGTAGACCTGGTGGAAGAGTTCCATTTTACAGGCCCTGCAGAATGATGAAAGCTCCCGCAGGGCTCGTAGGTCACCCAGGAGGTCATTCCACCATGTAGGGGCCTTACCAAAAATGCCCTGGCACTGGTTGAGGCTAGGCATGATTCCCTGGGACCGGGAATGACCAATAAATTTCCTCCCTCAGAAAGGCCCTGCAGAGGGCAGAGGGCAAAAGAAAATCCCTCAGGTATGTGGGTCCCAACACGTGTAAAGCCTTGAAGGTTAAAACTAAAACCTTGAACCAGATCCGGACTGTAATTGGCAACCAATGCAGCTGCCTCAGCACAGGCTGGATATGGGCCCTCCAAGGTGTACCAATAAGGACCCTAGCAGCTGCATCTTACACCACCTGAAGTCTCCGGATCAAGGACAAGGGTAGGCCCGTGTAGAGGTGAGTTACAGAAATCTATTCTGGAGGTGACCATTGCACGGATCAATGTGGCCAGTTGTTCAGGGGACAGGTAGGGTGCTAGTAGTTGAGGCTGGCAAAGATGGAAAAAAGCCTGGCTGGCTACTTTCTTGACCTGCAACTCCATGGTCAGTGAGGCATCGATGGTCACACCCAAATTCCTGGCCTGGGTTGTGATCGTAAATTGTGTCACTGCCATGGTGGGTAAGTGCACTTCCTGGTCCTGCCCCCTACCTCCCAACCACAGGATCTCGATCTTGGAGGGGTTGAGTTTCAGGCAACTATACATGAACCATTCCGTCACTGCTTCCAAACATCTGGCAAATGGTTCTAGGGGAGAATCCGAGCTGCCATCCATAAGGAGATAGAGATGGGATGGCAACCCAACCCAAAACTCCATACCAGCTGAGCTCATGAAGATATTAAACATTTTACAAGTATAACCACTACAAGAATCCAAAATACCATTCAAAGTTTTAACTTTCTCCACCTCTTGTCATGTTAATGTCAGTATTGTTATTTGGCTTGTTATTGTCTCAAATCTTAGAAAACTTTTCATTTACTTACATCTTTTTTTATCTGATTCTCTTCAGAGGACACAGTTCCTTATTATGGGGTTCTAAAAAACAGCTTTTTGTCACATCAAGCATGAAAACTCTATTGAAAATGTGCTTGAGTTTCCATTCCCCCTCCAAAGTTCAACTCAGGTTCCTCCATGATATTCCTCAAATGTTCTTTGAAGGGGAACTGTTATTTTTGGCCATCCTTTGCTCTGGCATTTGTCTGTTTGTACATGTTTATGAAAAATAACGACATTGTTTCTTTGGCATCAACGTAACTTCTGGATTTTGCAATCAATATTTATCCTTCACAGGATTTAACCTTTCCTGATTCGCAATCATAAGGGTACCCTTGATCAAGGAGGCATTGTATTTGATCATCCAACCTTGCTATGCAAGTAGGGAGACAGCATATAAATATAGCCGATGAGGGTCTTCTTTTTTCACACCAGTGACTTTATCTTTGAAAGCACCCAAAAGAAGCCAAGATGAAAATTCAAATTCTTGCCGCTGTGCTTCTTGTCTTTCTCTTTTGTCCACAGGACAGTGAACTGGTAAGATCTCCTTTTGCTTTGAGTGGTACAACATGATATGTTTCATTAAGATTTATTAAGAATGTGAATTTAGAAACAGGACAGGAAAATTTTGAGTGACTCAAAAACTCTTCTTCCTACAGAGCTTCAGACTGATGTCTGCTACCTTACCACTCTGCACCACAAGAGACTCTACAATGTTGTTTATGTATAAATTAAACAACCGGGGGGCTAACACACATTCCTACTTGATGCCCTTGTATGTAGAAATTTTGTTGGTTAAGGAGTCAGAAATTTGCACTCTAATTTGACCATAAGTGTCCAAGTGCATCTCCTGCAAAAGAAATTGGAGACACCTATCAATGATCAGGTTTGCTAATTATTGCCATAGGCGCAGCCCATCTATAGAATCAAATGCCGCAGCCCAGTCAACGAATGCAATGTACAACACTTTCTAAAGCCATTTATTCCTGAATAGGCCAATTGCTTAAATATCTGACAATGGTCAATAGTACAGGACAGGAAAATTTTGAGTGACTCAAAAACTCTTCTTCCTACAGAAATTATATCTGTTTATGGAACGCTCATGTTTTTTGTTTTTTGTTTTGCAATTTAATATATTATCTGTCCATAACAACGAGAAAAGAGCACTACTGTATTAAGGGAATTCTATCCAACTAGTAGCAAATATTACATGTTACCTGTTTCTTATTGTTTAACTCACAATGACAGTAATGGAGGAAACAATCAGATTGTGACTACTAAGAATTACATTAATATCTGGACGTATAAATAACAGCTTACTTTCTTAATTTAGGCACCCAGTCCCCAAGCGGTAAGTATTACAAATTATCAATCAATTATTCCAAGTCTTCAGTGTTCTTAAAGAATTGAATGAGTATTTTATACTCCCAAACTGGATAGAGTGCTTGTTAGTGATGCAGATTAATGGATAAACCAGGCAGCAATTTTGTGACACCCTCTTTCCTCCACTGAGGTAAGATTTAGATAAAACAGAATATAATAGAATAAAAATATAAAATGGGGTAAGATACCGATACTGTTCAGCATAAAGTCCACTTTATTGGTCCCAGTGTGGGTGAACTGGGTAACCTGGGGATGAGATTATTCCTTCCAATCCTGGAAATAGAGGGGGCAGTAGATATCCATCAATACATGTGGATAAATATGTGCTGTGGAGGGCCAATATTAATATACTTTGTTCAACAAAGAAACAAACCAATGCAGAAAGCACAGAATTAAGCCATATAAAACCTTTCCAAGTGCTCCTAATAGGTTGAAATGTTTTGGAGCCCCTTTATGTTTTCTGCTCCCTGCTGTTCAAGAATCCAAAGAAACTGTACTCCTGGTTCTCTCAGATTTGTATTTCAGTCTGTGGTTTGGCCACAAATCAAGAACTAAAACACATTTTGTATTTTTGGTTTCTTTGCTTCCCCCATGGCCAAGATTCATCCCATACCAGTGGTAGTGGTGGAAAGGCACAGAAAATGTTTGGGGCCATACTGTAGCCAAGGGAAATTTATCGTGAACATAGGTAAATAAATTGTCCCCATATTCACAAATAAGCTGAGAGAGAGAGGGAGAGAGAGAGACCACTCCTTTGTCTTATCATAGTTTATTTTAAGACCTTCTTCTTTACAATAAGCACCAAGTTGTTGTAATAGTATTTGCATCCCAATCTTTGTGAGGGATATTAAAGCCATATCATCCGCATAAAGTAAAATTGATACTTCTTTTTTTTTAATAAGATTTTTATTTTTGTTTTCCAAGATTAAAGATAATGAAATACAGGCAATCTACATTGTTAATACAGAAAAAGAAAGGTTATGCTCTTCATTGGATACATTTAGTCCCCCGTTTCAATCCCCTTTTGTAATATTTAAAGATGTTGTTGTTGTTATGTGCGAAGTCGTGTCCGACCCATCGCGACCCCATGGACAATTATCCTCCAGGCCTTCCTGTCCTCTACCATTCCCCGGAGTCCATTTAAGTTTGCACCTACTGCTTCAGTGACTCCATCCAGCCACCTCATTCTCTGTCGTCCCCTTCTTCTTTTGCCCTCGATCGCTCCCAGCATTAGGCTCTTCTCCAGGGAGTCCTTCCTTCTCATGAGGTGGCCAAAGTATTTGAGTTTCATCTTCAGGATCTGGCCTTCTAAAGAGCAGTCAGGGTTGATCTCCTCTAGGACTGACCGGTTTGTTCACCTTGCAGTCCAAGGGACTCGCAAGAGTCTTCTCCAGCACCAGAGTTCAAAAGCCTCAATTCTTTGACGCTCGGCCTTCCTTATGGTCCAACTCTCGCAGCCATACATTGCAACTGGAAATACCATAGCTTTGACTAAACGCACTTTTGTTGGCAGGGTGATGTCTCTGCTTTTTAGGATGCTGTCTAGATTTGCCATAGCTTTCCTCCCCAGGAGCAAGCATCTTTTAATTTCTTTGCTGCAGTCCCCATCTGCAGTGATCTTGGAGCCCAGGAAAATAAAATCTGTCACTATCTCCATTTCTTCCCCATCTATTTGCCAGGAATTGAGAGGGCCGGATGCCATGATCTTTGTTTTCTTGATGTTGAGTTTCAAGCCAACTTTTGCACTCTCCTCCTTCACCCGCATCAACAGGCTCTTTAGTTCCTCTTCACTTTCTGCCATTAGAGTGGTATCTGCATATCTGAGGTTGTTGATATTTCTCCCTGCAATCTTGATCCCAATTTGTGACTCCTCTAATCCCGCATTTCTCATGATGTGCTCTGCATACAAGTTAAATAGCCAAGTCGACAGTATACAGCCTTGCCGAACTCCTTTCTCAATTTTGAACCAGTCAGTGATTCCATGTTCAGTTCTCACTGTTGCTTCTTGACCTGCATATAAATTTCTCAAGAGACAAATAAGATGCTCTGGTATTCCCATCTCTTTAAGAACTTGCCACAATTTGTTGTGCTCCACACAATCAAAGGCTTTAGCATAGTCAATGAAGCAGAAGTAGACGTTCTTCTGGTACTCCCTAGCTTTCTCCATGATCCAGCGAATGTTGGCAATTTGATCTCTAGTTCCTCTGCCTCTTCGAAATCCTGCCTGTACTTCTGGAAGTTCTCGGTCCACATATTGCTGGAGCCTAGCTTGTAGGATTTTGAGCATAACTTTGCTAGCATGAGAAATGAGTGCAATGGTGCGGTAGTTTGAACATTCTTTGGCATTGCCCTTCTTTGGGATTGGAATGTAAACTGACCTTTTCCAATCCTGTGGCCATTGTTGAGTTTTCCAAATTTGCTGGCATATTGAGTGTAGTACTTTTACTGCATCGTCCTTTAAGATTTTGAATAGTTCAACTGGAATGCTGTCACTACAATGCAAATAATCTACATTATTAATACAGAAAGAAAAAGATTATGTTCTTCATTTGATACACTTGATACCCCGTTTCAATCCCCTTTTAACTTATTTTCTTAGGTAGATCAGATAAGAGCCCCATTGTTCTTGAAAAGCCTCTTCTCTTCATTTAAATTATAAGACTCCACATGGCTACAATATTATAGACATATACATGAGACCACCATGATGGAAAGGCTTTATAATTAGCTCCTGGAGCTTGTTTGGGTTGCTTGTTTTATCGTCGATGCTGCCTGATGTACCCTGAGACTTTACAGCCAAATTTGGGACTCTGTTGACTATTGTGTTTCAACAACCGAGTGTCGCCAACTAAGAAAGTCTCTACCTTGGAGCATGTTGGAAGAGTTCTGTACCAAAGATAAGAAGCCAATCATCTGTAGTTAGCGATTCTTGTTTTGGTTTTTTTGCTCCTGGCGGGAATTCTTCTTTGTCTGCCATATTTAGGTTGCTTTGCTTCAGCATGCCTTTAACACTAAAAAGTTCAGTGGATGGAAAATTGCATTGACGTTTTATTCTTTTCTTCTCCCCTGAACATTATTTGTTTATTGGGGCAAACCCCATTATATCCAGGAATACAATGGGCAGTAGGGGTCGATGGTGGGAAGAGGAAGGGGAGGAGTTGTTCAGTCTGTAAGGGCATGGGGTTGAATGTGTGTGTTGTGTGGGAGGTTCTGGTGGCATAGTGACAAATGAAGGCATGGGTTCGGAGATATGGGTGTCATGAACCTGTGGCAGAAGGTAACACAGAGCATCTAGCTAGTGTGAATGCTCTACTATAGTATTTTGTTTCCAAATAGGGGAGATAGTCTGCTGAGGCTTGAATATATCTGGAACACAGTGGTGCACCATACCTAGGGGAGCTGATAATTGAGTTTAGATACTATGGCAGGGGCTTGCAGGCTGCAGTTGGGAGCGAGTGGCGCAGGTGTGTCAGCCCTTACCAGCAACTGTTTGTATTTTGGGGTGCAGACAGACAGACAGAACTGATGGCATAGATGTTCACAATCATTCATTATCTAAATTGAAACTTTATGATTCAAGGATATTTGCAGATCTTATTGCCGGGTTATGGGATCTTAGTCAGGGTAGGGCACATCAGCCATATACTTCCTTGGTTCCTAAATCTAAATTTCTTGATCTTATTGTTTTGAAATTTACTTTGTGGTGGCTTATCTAATAAATTGCCTTTTAAGATAAGAGTAATTAATTATGTTTCATTTTGGTAAAGAGCTCTTATCTTCCTGGTTGTAAGGCCATAAGCAGCTAGATATGTTAGATCAATATCAGACAATACATCAATTTCTGCTCTCCAGATAATATGGGCATATCAGGAATTAACCTTAAAACAAACCGCTTCCTTGGCTCATCATATAGTGGACAAGATACGATGTAATGAGAGAGAGACTCAACTTCCAGTTTCCCACAGATACATAGATACTGGGATCTTGATATACCTGGTCAAATCTTGGTGGTGGGGAAAGACAGACTACGTTTTTGGCTATATTGAAGCCAAGGGAAACTTATCATGATCACAGGAGAGAGTGCCCCACATTCACAAGAAAATTAATATAGAGAGAGAGAGGGAGGGAGAGAGAGTTGGTTAGTAGACTTTTGAATCCCATTATGGTCTGCAAGATTAGGATCATGTCATCTGCATTAAGCCAAATGGATACTATTGGTGGACTAATAGCAGGAGGTGTGTACTTGGGGAATGTAGCATCAGGAAGTATAAATTTCATCTAATCAATAAACTAATTTATTTCTCCCCTCTCTTTTAATTTAGGGTGGCCTATTTGTGAGTATTTTAATCCCTGTGAATGTTTTGTTTATGATTCATAATATTTTGGTCTCTGGGGTTTAGAGGATAGAATACAATATAAGAAGATTGAAATACATACAATATGGAAAGATGCCCACACACTTCTTCCATAAAGTCAACTCCACTTCATTGGTCCCAGTGTGGGTGAACTGGGCTACATGAGGAGAAAATTATTATACATTCCTACCAGGCAAATAGAGGGGGCATATACGTCCTTAAATATATGAGGATACATTTTTGTAGGGGGACCCTCTATAACAATAGGCTTTGTTCAACAAAGAAAAAAACCAATATCAAAAGTACAGCCAATACAAAGTTTTCAGGGGAAAAACATTTGATCAAGAGAGAGAGATTTAGTATACAGCCACGAATCTTATTTTAAATACTCTCAGTTGCATCTGGGAAGTGTTCAGTGAACTCAATCACATCACTTTAGGAAGCACCATACTCATATTCCTGTCACTCATGGAAAATTGGTGGGATGCCCCACAGATGCTTTTGCATTCTATTATTTTTCCCCATTGAAAGTGCAGCTAAAGCATATTAATATTCTATTAGTTGCCTTACCTGGTTAGTCAAATGTTTTGGGCTTCTCCTTGCCATTCATCAGATTATGAACATTGAGAAGAATTGATGGCATCCATGTTCATAAACTGTAATTACCTACAACAAAACTTTTTGATTCTAGGATTATTGCATATCTTATTGCTGGGTTTGGGACATGGAAAGGGAACATCATGCATTTACTTCCTGGTTCTCTAAATTTCAATTTCTTGATCCAATTCCTTTGAAACTTATTTTGTGGTGACTTATCTAATAAATTACTATTTCAGATAAGAGTCATTAATTTTGTTTCATTTTGATAATGAATGCTGATTTTCCTAGCTGCAACTTCCAGGGTGGCGGCAGCACGGCAGTCCCAATTGTGCACGATGCTGCCAACATCCCTAGCCTGCTGCCATCCCATCCCCCTCTCTTTTAATTTAGAAACTCATACCTGTGACTATTTTAATTCTTGTGTATTTTATATTCATGTTTCATAATAATTTGGTCTCTGGAGTATAATTGATGTTGATAGAGTAAAATTTAAGTAGAATTAAGATATAAGATATAGAATTATAATTAAAATTAATTATCCATACAGTTCCTCCATAAAGTCAACTCCACATCCTTGGTCCCAGAATAGGTGAACTGAGTGACCTGGGGTTAAGATTAACAATTCCTATCCAGGAAATAGAGGGGGCGGTATACGTCCTCAATGTATGTGGATTCATTTTTTTAAGGGGAGGCCCAATAATAATATACTTTGTTCAACAAAGAATGAAACCAATGCAGAAAGCACAGCGAAATGTTTTCAGGGGGAAAGCATTCAGATTGAGTATAAAGCAGAGAATCTCATTTTAAATGCTCTCAGTTGCATCTGAGGCACGTTAAGTGACTACGATATCACTCTAGAAAGCACCAGAGTCACATTCCTTTAACACATGGATAAAAGTTACGTGGAATACCGCAGTATTTCGCCCCATTGAAACAGCAGCCAAAGCATATTCATATTTTGTTAGCTGACTTGCATACTTTAACTGGCTAGTCAAATGCTTTGTGCTTCTCCTTGGCATTTCTCAGATTATGGATATTGAGCAGACCTGATGGCATCCATGTTCACAAACATTCATTACCTAGGTCAAAACTTTATGATTCTAGGATTTTAAAAAATCTTATTGATGGTTTTTGAGATCTTAGTCTGGACAGGGAATATTATCCATATAGTTCCTGGGTCTCTAAATATAAACTTCTACATCCAATTCATTTGAAACTATTTTGTGGTGTGAGTTTTTGAGTGCAAGCATTCTTCATCAGACTGTGATTCTCTTACATGACAGGGAATATATAGCATAAATCAATTCTCTTTGCTATATATTCCCTCTCATGTAAGAAGATCACAGTCTGACAAAGAGTGAACTAAAGTTCATGCCTTGAATAAATCTTTGTGGTATACAAAAGGTGCACAATTAACAATCTTCTATTTTCTTTATACAGATACAATGATAATGTGTAATACAAATGATCAGTAACTCCCACTTTGTGGATACTCCCAACAGGATCCAGGAGCTCAGCCTGTTTCACTGTAGCTTCTGGCGAGGAACAGACAGCTACAAAGAATCATAATAAAACCCAGTTATATTCGAAGCAACATGGAACAACATAGTATTGCAAAAAGTAATATGATACCAATTGTTTGATTTGTCGTTAGATACCTGACTAAAATTATTTAAATAGGAAGTGGATTATAATTTTCGTTGAAGAAGGAACACAAGTCCTTTGTTAGTTGTCAGAGCAAAAACAGGTCTTGAGAAGGCTTCTAAGAGACAAAAAGACCAATACTCAAGATGTAAAGTAGGGTCTTAAGGCAAATGGATTCTTTGACAAAAGAAAAAAATATACTTACTACTCTCCAGCCAAAGAAGGTTTATACATGGGATACCAGATAAGACGTCATGTCTCTCAAGTGCGAAGTTTCCTAATTGAGTTACACTGCTAAATAGTAAGAGACCAAAGCTTCATTCATGTAAATCCAAAAATTTAAAGGGGAATGATACCTAAAACACCTATTTCTTATTGAAAGGGACCGCTACAGGAGAAAAGGCATATAAGTCATGATGTCCAACAGGTGTAGACAATGAGGACCCCAAACAAATGCTCTCATTTCATCTGAGACATTGTGTCCACGGGGAACAAGAGTATCCAGAGAGAAAATGAAATATGAATCCTTTTTTATAAAAGTAATAAACCTTTTTTGACTGGATAGTAGTAAGTATATTTTTTTTCTTCTGTCAAATAATCCTATTGCCTTACGACCCTACTTTAAATCTTGATTATTTTTCTCTTTTCCTCTTAGAAGCCTTCTCATGACCTGATTTTGGCTCTGACAAACAACAAAAGACTTGTGTTCCTTCTTCTAAACATATTATAATCCACTTCTTATTAAAAGAAAAAATTTAGTCAGGTATCTAAAGACAAATCAAACAATTGGTATCATATACTATATTCAATACTATGTTGTTCCATGTTGCTTTGAATATAAGTTAAAGGTAAAGGTATCCCCTGTGCAAGCACTGAGTCATGTCTGACCCTTGGGGTGACACTTTCTAGTGTTTTCATGGCAGACTCAATAAGGGGTGGTTTGCCAGTGCCTTCCCCAGTCATTACCGTTTACCCCCCAGCAAGCTGCGTATTCATTTTACCGACCTCGGAAGGATGGAAGGCTGAGTCAACCTTGAGCCAGCTGCTGGGATTGAACTCCCAGCCTCATGGGCAGAGCTTCCAGACTGCATGTCTGCTGCCTTACCACTCTTCGCCACAAGAGGCTCTGCTTCGAATATAACTTGGATTTCTTATTATTCTTTGTAGCATTTTGCTCCCCGGCAGGAGCTATTGTGAAACAGGCTAAGCTCCTGGGTTCTGTTGGGAGTATCCACAAAGTGGGAGTTACTGTTCATTCATATAAGACATTATCACTGAGTTTGTATAAAGAAAATAGAAGATTGTTACTTGTGCACCTTTTGTATACCTTTTCTCATGGTAAGATTATCAGCATACCAGTTCTATTTGTATAATTCTGATAATTGACATTCCATTGTGGTGAGTTTATTTTTTTTTTCTGGTAATGTAGCATTAATGGTGCAGTCCGCATATGCCTGGAAATTCTCTTCCCAGTGCATACATGTGAAGGACGTGCTGTCCCAGTGACCGATTATGCACTGGGAACTTTACTGCCCCAGCTCCCGTGCAGGAGCACAAATCGGGGCTGGATGAGGTGTACCAGGCCAAATGCTCCCCCGTGTGGGTGCAGGAAGAGGTAGAGCAACCTGCCATGACTAAAACTCCAGCCTGCAGCCCGGCATGAAACCTCCAGTGCATAAACGGTCAATGTGATGCCTTAGAGCAGCCCAACATGTCTGCTGGCATACATAATGGGTCTAGGGCTCTTATCTTCCAAGCTGTAATGTCATAAAGACTTAACCTGCTGTAAATTTATGGATCAATATCAAACTTTATATCAATTTCTCGATTCCAGAAAAGTTGATCTAGAATGTTCCAGGGAACTTTATTTTTGTTTTCCCCTAATTTTTGAGATCGTAATTAGTAGTTAGGCTCTTTTTCTCACAAAAAGAGCCGAAGTTGGTCAGTACACTTTTGAATTCCATTATGGTCTGCAAGATTAGGGTAATGTCATCTGCATAAAGCAAGATGTATACTTTTGATTGACCAATAGAAGGAGATGTGTACTTGGGGAATGTAGCATCAGGAAGTATAAATTTCATCTAATCAATAAACTACTTATTTCCCCCTCTCTTTTAATTTAGGGTGGCCCAACAGTGAATATTCTAATACTTGTGAATTTTTAATTCATGATTCATAATATTTTGGTCTCTGGGGTTTATATGGATGTATAAATAACAGCTTAATTTAGGCACTCAATCCCCAACTGGTAAGTATTACAAATTATCAATCAATTATTCCAAGTCTTCAGTGTTCTTAAATAATTGAATGAGTATTTTACACTCCCAAACTGGATAGAGTGCTTGTTAGTGATGCAGGTTAATGGATAAACCAGACAGCAAGTTTGTGACACCCCCTTTCCTCCACTGGTAAGATTTAGATAAAACAGAATATAATACAATAAAAATATAAAATGGGGCAAGATACCGATACTGTTCTTCCATAAAGTCCACCTTATTGGTCCCAGTGTGGGTGAACTGGGCAACCTGGGGAGGAGATTATTCCTTCCAATCCAGGAAATAGAGGGGGCAGTAGACATCCATCAATACATGTGGATAAATATGTGCTGGGGAGGGCCAATATTAATATACTTTGTTCAACAAATAAACAAACCAATGCAGAAAGCACAGAAATAAGCCATATAAAACCTTTCCAAGTGCTCCTAATAGGTTGAAATGTTTTGGAGCCCCTTTATGTTTTCTGCCCCCTGCAGTTCAAGAGTACAAAGAAACTGTACTCCTAGTTCTCTCAGATTTGTATTTCAGTCTGTGGTTTGGCCACAAATCAAGAACGAAAACACATTTTGTATTTTTTGTTGTTTTTGCTTCCCCCATGGCCAAGATTCATCCTATACCAGTGGTAGTAGTGGAATGGCACAGCCAAGGGAAATTTATCGTGAACACAGGGAAATAAATCGTCCCCACATTCACAAATAAGCTGAGAGAGAGAGGGAGAGAGAGAGGCCATTTCTTTATCTTATCATAGTTTATTTCAAGACCTTCTTCTTTACAATAAGCACCAAGTTGTTGTAAAAGTCTTTGCATCCCAATCTTTGTGAGGGAAATTAAAGCCATGTCATCCTCATAAAGTAAAATGGATACTTCTTGACCTCCAAGTGTTGGAGGAACAAATTGTGGACCAGAAAGTCTTTCTACAATGTTGTTTAAAGTAAAAAGGAATCTCCTGACCCTTAGGGTGACGCCCTCTAGTGTTTTCATAGCAGACCCAATACGGGGTGGTTGGCCAGTTCCTTCCCCAGTCATTACCGTTTAACCCCCCCCCCCAGCAAGCTGGGTACTCATTTTACCGACCTCGGAAGGATGGAAGGCTGAGTCAACCTTGAGCAAGCTGCTGGGACTGAACTCCCAGCCTCATGGGCAGAGCTTCAGACTGCATGTCTGCTACCTTGCCACTCTGCACCACAAGAGACTCTACAATGTTGTTTATGTATAAATTAAACAACAGGGGGGCTAACACACATTCCTACTTTTTTTTTTATAGAAAGTTTTTATTTTATTTTCCAGAGTTGAAAACAGTGAGATACATGCAATCTACATTGTTAATACAGAAAAGGAGAGCTATACTCTTCATTTGATACACTTGGTTCCCCATTTTTAATCCCTTTTGTAAATAATTCAGGTAAGGGCCCCATTATTCTTGAAAGGCCTCTTAGTGTCAGTTTGGCTATCTTGGTAAGATCAGCTAGTTTATTCACCCAGTCTTCTGTCGAGGGTAGTTCTTACGTTTTCCATTTCTTGGCCAATTCTAGTTTTGTTGCCGTCGTCGCATAGTAGAAGAAGCTCTGTATGTGGGTTAGGAAGCGCTGTGGAAAAACATTTTGGTTCCCTGTTTCAAACTTACAAACCCTCTTCTCTCCATTTAAGATTATAGACTGGCTACAATATTATGGACTTTTACCCAAAGCTTATAGACTTTTTATAAAAAGAGAAGTCTACTTTGTTACCATCATTTAGTTTCTGATAGTTTTAACAATCATAAACAGTTTATACTTAACATAGTCCTAGAGCCCTCCACATTTTCACTAGAAAAAGGGAAAAAAGAGAAAAAGAAATACTTAGTTGTACGGAAAGAAGGGAAACAAATATATATAAGTATACATTGTTGATACCAGAAATAATAAAATGGAGTCTTCATTAATTAATAGAAAAGATTTTTCGTTAGTTATATATACACCTCCTCAGCTAGAAACCTTCTTTTAGTTATGCTTTAAATTTAGGCTGAAAGTCACTACATAGATATGCTAGATAATTCAAATTCAGGTATCATAGGAAATCTAAAACCCCACACTATAATGTAAGCCCATTCCATTAGGTGTCACCTTTTAGTTATGCTTTGATTTTGGGCTGGTAGCCGCTGCGAAATTAGGTTTAATAATACAAATTCAGCTTACTTAAAAGATCTTAGACCCCAGATTAACTTCTTAACTAGTTATATTGCCTATATGGCTACATAAAGGAGGTAAAGGAGGAAAGGAATTTCGACCACTGTGTTGCATTTCCATTCCCCAAGCTTCTTAGGGAGGTCTCATTTCGAGGCTTATTACGTCTTGTGACTCCCGTTGACTGATGTTCTGTCCTATTGGTCTTTGGCTGGGAAAGTATAGTTGTAGTCTTTCCCTCGGAGTATGCATCGATAAATCTTGAGGCAGTTGTACCTCCTGGACTCCAATATCAGTACAGATGTTTTTCCATGATGCTCCTTTCAATCGATTGCTTTCACCGCAGATCCATATGTCTTTCTTGAGTATTGTTGCTTTGGAGTGGCTGTATATCTTCTCAGGCAGGGTGTCCTTATCTGAGCTGCAAGACTCTGACATCCCCTTTTCTATCTCCATAATTTCAGATTCCTCTTCTGCTGGTAATTTTCCATCTTGTTTAGAGCTATCATCAGCCACTACTATTGGTTCATCATTCCTGTTAGAGACTTCTTCCTTAATGCCTTTAAACTCCATGAGCATATTTTTAAGTGAACCATTTAGAGATTCTTTCAAGTCTTGTGTTTGTTTGTCTAGAAGATATGCAAATTTTTTAAACGAAAGCATGTTCCAGGTTTGGAATTTTGTTAGACTTAATATTTGCAATTTTGCAAATAGCCAGTAGAGGTCCTACAGAGTCCTAACGAAAGCAACAGTCTGTTTTTAATTAAAGGAATGTCTCTAAGGCTTAGTTCTCGCGAGATTCCACGGCTCTAATCTCTCTTATCTTCGAAGACAAAAAAACAGATATAATAAAACAGATATTAGTTTGAGTTGATTTAAGTCCTTCTTCTGGTTAGAAAAGAAAATTAGCCTGCCTCAAAATGAGGTGGCATCAAGCAGAGCCAGAAACGGGGGAAAAGTAAAGACGGAGAAGCGGAAAAGCACTTGCATCTCTGCGTTGATTAATGACTCAGTATCTGGCAGCTTCACCCCCCCAGCATTATCAAACAGTCCTGTCAGTCCGGCCCGTCTGGACCAGCGAGAGCAACTCTCCATGCCGAGAGTTCATTTCAGGGAAGAAGGTGCCGAGGGAAACCCCACTCACTGTTTGCAGGCTCGATCTGATGTCTGCCAGATGTTTTCACTCCGGAGTTGTGGTGAGTCGAAGGTCTTGCTGGGAGGTATCCAATTAGCTTTGTAGATTAAAATAAGCTTTGTAGATTGCAGAGTTGAAAAAGGAAGAAAAGGAAAAAAGATTTTAAGATGGCGGACGGCGCTTGCTGGACCCTGTGCACACTGAGCTTACGTTCCAGTGGGAGATTAATTTCCCTGCGGAACAGAGAGGCCCCAGAGATTCACAAGGAATTCCTGAGAAGATTTAAGGGTGGGTTATCGTACCCAAAACCCGATTCTGTCAATCACAGCAGCGATTGACCCTCAGTGGAACAGGAGCTCGAAGTATTCGAGCTATCCAAGTGCCATGGCTCCGCCTTCCACACACATTCCTACTTGATGCCCTTGTGTGTAGAAATTTTGTTGGTTAAGGAGCCAGAAATTCGCACTCTAATTTGACCATAAGTGTCCAAGTGCAACTCCTGTAAAAGAAATTGGAGACGCCTATCAATGATCAGGTCTTCTAATTATAGCCATAGCACAGCCCATCTATAGAATCAAATGCCGCAGCCAAATCAACAAATTCAATGTACAACACTTTTTTAGGGCCATTTATTCCTGAATAGACCAATTGCTTAAATATCTGACAATGGTCAATAGTACTAAGGCCCTTTCTGAATCCAGCTTGATGTGGTTATAAAATATGGTTTTCATCTACCCATTCTTCCAGCTTAATCTGTAAGTACTTGCTGAACAATTGTGCTGCTGAATCTAACAGATTAATAGACCTGTAGTTATTTGGAGCTGATTTGTTCCATTTTTGTAAATGGGCATGACAATGCAAAGTTTCCAACCAGGGGGAATTTAGCCTGTGTTGTTAATTTGCGAGAATGTTTTTGTTGTGCATGGGACTCTAAATACCTGGTAGGACTCATATATACTTAATTTCTGTTGACTATTGTGTTTCAACAACCAAGTGTCGCCAACTAAGACAGTCTCTACCTTGGAGCATGCTGGAAGAGTTCTGTACCGAAGATAAGAAGCCAATAATCCGTAGTTAGCGATTCTTGTTTTGTTTTTGTTTTTTTCCTCCTGGCTGGAATTCTTCTTTGTCTGCCATATTTAGGTTGCTTTGCTTCAACATGCCTTTAACACTAAAAAGTTCAGTGGATGGAAAATTGCATCGAAGTTTTATTCTTTTCGTCTCCCCTGAACATTATTTGTTTACTAGGGGCAAACACCATTGTATCCAGGAATAAAACGGGCACTAGGGCTCGATGGTGGGAAGAGGAAGGGGAGGTGTTGTTCAGTCTGTAAGGGCATGGGGTTGAATGTGTGTGTTGTGTGGGAGGTTGTGGTGGCATGGTGGCAAATGAAGGCATTCGTGCGGAGATATGGGTGTCATGAACCTGTGATTTGGAATGTTCGTTGAATATAGGAGAGGACTCACCTTTGGGAACTGTGGCAAAGTGATTATGGATAGCTTTCCAGAGCCATGTCTTCAGATATGTGAAGGGAAAATCAGACTGGAGACTCTTCTTAGGGGGAGATTACACGGCAACCAATTCCTCCCAGTTCAGCATCATTTCCTTTCTTGTGTGAATTAGGCCACAGACACCAAAATGTCCCCCTGCCCTAATATAAACGGGGTAGTCACAGTACACAGGTGTCCACCATGGTCCTTCTGTCTCCATTTTTTCACTTTTGATAAAATGTTATGTGCCCACATGCTTCTTTCATGGTTGCTCCTTAGAAGAACTGGATTGTTGTACCCTGTTGTTTACTACCCAAAGGAGTCTGAAAGCAGTTTACAAACACCTTGTTCCCTTTGTCTCCCCACAATAGACAACCTGTGAGGGGTGTGGGGCTGTGAGGGGTCTGAGAGAACTGGGAGTGTCTCAAAGCACTTTCCAATTGTCTTCCCTTTCTCTCCCCATAGCAGACTCCCCATGAGGGAGGTGTGGTAGAAGCTGGCAACCCTAAGAGGAAGTCTCTCTGTGCACAGTAGTCCAGACCTTACTAAAGTTTTTTATACTGGTTTTATATTTGCCAGGCCAATGCTGAAAAAGTCATTACAGTTCACATTCCTCTCCATCCATTTACTTGTTCACTATTTAAAGTTTCAGGCTGTAAATATTCTTTATTTAGATCTTCCAGCAATTTTCAGACTCACAGGACTGATGCTGGTTTGTCTGTCTGCACCCCAAAATACAAACAGTTGCTGGTAAGGGCTGACCATAGCTCATAGACCTGGAAAGACACACCTGCACCACTCGCTCCCAACTGCAGCCTGCAAGCCCTGCCATAGTATCTAAACTCAATTATCAGCTCCCCTAGGTATGGTGCACCACTGTGTTCCAGATATATTCAAGCCTCTAGAGACTATCTCTCATATTTGGAAACAAAATACACTAGCTAGATGCTCTGTGTTGCCTTCTGCCATGCTGGTGGGTCGCTTCAAGAAAACCCCATTAGTTGAAAGACTCTGCCTCTGTAATTCTGGGGAGATAGAGTCAATCGAACACGTCCTCTTAAGGTGCCCTACTTTTAGCTCTGCGAGAAATAAATTCATCCTCCCATTACTCAGGAATTCCTCCACCAGCTCAAACAAAGAAAAAGTAAAATTCCTCCTGTGGAATACTAGGGGCCATATTATTAAGCAGGTTGCCAAATTTTGTGCGCATGTGCTTAGCACTTGGGAAACACAACTTAAGCTTAAGTGAAGATTTTTAGAGGAATTTTACTATGCATTTTTTATAAAATGCAATTAAAATATTTTAAATTTTGTACTGCCTCCCTGATTTTGCAGTTTTCTACTCTGAAATGTTTGTTCTTGCTATCTGTTTTATCTGGCTGCAGTGCTGTAGTAAAATAAATTTGATTTGATTTGATCAGCTCTGCAGGCAAAAATGGTTACTTTGAAGACTGGAGTCTGAGGCATTGTACGATTTTGAAGTCCCCCCTCCAAACCTCCAGGAATATTTCCTACTCAGGGGTAGCCAACCTCCAGGTGTGGCCTGGGGAGTTCCTAGAATTACAGCTCATCTGCAGAGTATAGAGATCATCTCCCTAGGCAGAAAGGGTTACTTTGGACTCGGTTGTGATAGAGAAGAAATATTTAAGGCTTTCCACAGAGTAGCATTTTAAGTGAGAAGGGGCTTTTCTGTGGCCTCCCTGTCAGCCAACTGTTTGGCAGAAGGGGAAAGTTCCCCACCCTCAAAAGGAATGCCCTCAGGCTCCCCTGCGTTACTCTTGAAAATGCCTCCCTCCCCTCAATGGGGGGCTGTCAGAGGCTCCTTCCCAGCAGGCCTGAAGTGAGGGGGGAGGGAGT
The DNA here is from genome assembly GCF_049243985.1 of Paroedura picta. NCBI lineage: Eukaryota > Metazoa > Chordata > Lepidosauria > Squamata > Gekkonidae > Paroedura > Paroedura picta. Next base: position 7,444,427 of record NC_135373.1, on the reverse strand, counting down.
ACTCTCACCAGCCTCCTTCGAGCTCTGTCAGAGTTCTGAGGAACGTTACAGTTGGACATGACAGTTAGGACAGCCTTGGGATGAAAAGGGCTGGCACAGCCTGTCCAAGCCTCTGTTCTCATCCCCCTTGGCAGCCCAACTGAACTCCTCTCCCTGTGGTGGTCAGAAGCAGACTGGCAGTGATGTCTTCAGATTGCCTCTGGGTGGGCGGGCCGTGCCAGAACTTTGGCCCAATAATTGGATCAAAGTCCTGAGTGGGCGTGGCCTTCTGATGCAGGTCCCAATCAAGCCACGCTTTGCATGTCCTGATTGGGCCCTGCCTCTGACAGGCCATGACCTCTCTCCGCCCACTTAGCCCTTAGCATTTTATTAATAACAGCTCCCGCTGTTACAGATTTCCCTTGCCCTCTCGACTGTTCTTTTCATTGCTTATTTGTGACAGTAACAGCCTCTCACCTGTGAGCTTTAAATACTTGTGAGCTTTAAGACTTTTGCAATGGGAGGCTGTAAAAGGGCAAGTAAGTCGGTGAATGATGGTGATGGAGATATTACTTCCCCTGTTAGCAAGCAGCCAAAGATAGATGATTTTATTATGGCAGGTGGCGTCTCAAAATATGCTTTCTCAACCTCAAACCAATTTGCCCTATCTGTGAGTATCTGTGAGTATTTTAATTCCAATGTATTCTTTATTCATGATTCATAATATTATGGTCTTTGGGATTTAGCTGATGATGGTAGAACACAATATAATAAAATATTAAACAATAAAAATATATAATAAGGAAAGATGCCCAGACAGTTCCTCCATAAAATCAACTCCACTTCATTGGCCATAGCATGGGTAAATTGGGTGACCTGGGGAGAAGATTATCAATTCCTATCCTGGAAATAGATGAGATGATATACATGCATCAGTACATATGGATAAATTTGTGTAGGGGGGGAGCTACAATAATATGCTTTGTTCAGTAATGAGGCAGGCCCCACTTTGCACGATGCTGCCACCATCCCAGGATTAGCCCTTCACAATGCCATGGAAGTTCCACAGTAAGGGAACGTGGAATCTTCTGCATTCCCTGCTATCCCTGGGATGCTGCAGGCACCAGTGGGGGATAGGTCAGGCCAACACCTTCCATAATTAGTGCTGAACTTAGGTGTTCCTGCATGGACAGTGGATGCCCCTGTCAGCACTGCAGAGACCTGGAGACCCAGCGTTCAATAAAGAAAGAAACCAATGCAGAAAGCACAGCAAACTCACAGTTTTCAGGGGGAAAGTATTTGATCGAGAGAGAGAGAGATCATTTTGATAAAGAGCTCTTATCTTCCTGTCTGCAAGGTCATAAACAGCTAATCTACTAGAAATGTTAGATCAATATCATACACTAAATGAATTTCTGCTATCCTGCTGCTGTCACCTCTGGCAAGCATATTAAGCTTTCCAGCTCCAGTGATTTGCACGCATGCATGCTATGATAGGACAGTCCACATATGCTGGGGGATTCCCTCCCCTGTTCACATGCAGGAAGGCCCAGGGCATGCTGCCCCGACGCAATGCCAGCAGCAGCCCAGCATGGCTGCTGCCGTGCATAAATTGTCTATGGCTCTTATCTTCCTGGCTGCAAGGTCATAACAACGTAATCTGCAGGTAATGTATGAATCAATATCAGACATTATATCAGTTTATCATTTGCAGTCATGTGTACATTGAATGCTCCAGAAAAAATATTTCTTTTGCTTCCCCATAATTTTTGAGTAATTTATAGTTAGGCCCTCTTCCTCACAAAGGTGCCAAAGTTGGTCGGTAGACATTAGAATCCCATTATGGTCTTCAAGATTAGGATCGTGTCATTTATAATTTTTTTCCCCTGGTGGCCAAGATGATCATAGAATCATAGAATCATAGAGTTGGAAGGGGCCATACAGGCCATCTAGTCCGACACCCTGCTCAATGCAGGATCAGCCCTAAGCATCCTAAAGCATCCAAGAAAACTGTGTATCCAACCTTTGCTTGAAGACTGCCAGTGAGGGGGAGCTCACCACCTCCTTAGGCAGCCTATTCCACTGCTGAACTACTCTGACTGTGCTAATTTTTTTCCTGATATCTAGCCTATATCATTGTACTTGAAGTTTAAACCCATTACTGTGTGTCCTTTCCTCTGCAGCCAACAGAAACAGCATCTTGCCCTCCTCCAAGTGACAACCTTTCAAATACTTAAAGAGGGCTATCATGTCCCCTCTCAACCTCCTTTTCTCCAGGCTTAACATTCCCAAGTCCCTCAACCTATCTTCATAGGGCCTGGTCCCTTGGCCCCAGATCATCTTTGTCGCTCTCCTCTGTACCCTTTCCATTTTATCGACGTCCTTCTTGAAGTCAGGCCTCCAGAACTGCACACAGTACTCTAGGTGTGGTCTGACCAGTGCCGTATACAATGGGACTATGACATCTTGTGATTTTGATGTGATGCTCCTGTTGATACAGCCCAAAATGGCATTTGCCTTTTTTACCACTGCATCACACTGCCTGCTCATGTTTAGTTTACAATCCACAAATACCCCAAGGTCTCGTTCACACACATTGTTACCTAGAAGCGTATCCCCCATCCAGTAGGCATGCTTTTCATTTTTCCAACCCAGATGCAGAACTTTACACTTATCTTTATTAAATGATGCTAAATTCAAGAGCTGAATTCAATTAAATTGCTACTTAACCCCAGGAAAGCATATCGATATTCTGTGGGTGCATGTATATTGGTCATGGTTTTGTATTAAAGGGTCTTGAGCCATATAAAAACAATTCCAAGTGCTTGGAACATTTTAAAGTAATTTGTTAGGCTCTCTTTCTCCAAAAACTGCCCAAGTTGGTCAGTAGACATTTGAGGCCCATTATTTTAATGGCTCCTGTGGCGCAGAATGATAAGCGGCAGAAATGCTGTCTGAAGCTGTCTGTCCAAGAGGTTGAGAGGTCGATCCCAGCAGCCGGGTCAAGCAGCTGAGTTCGATCCCAGCAGCTGGTAAACCTTGAAGGATTTACCGAACATCCTTCTGAGGTTGGTAAAATGAGTACACAGATTGCTGGGGGGGGGGGGTAAAACGGTAATGACTGGGGAAGGCACTGACAAGGCCACACTGTATTGAGTCTTCCATGAAAACGTTGGAGGGCGTCACCCCAAGGGTCAGTTATGACTCGGTGCTTACACAGGGGATACCTTTACCTTTACCTTTATGCAAGGTTAGGATCATGTCATCTGCGTTAAGCAAGATGGATACTTTTGATTGACTAACAGAAGGAGGAGCATATTCTGATAATGCAGTAGTAGGATATATAAATTGCATCTAATGCATAAACTGATATATTTTTCCCTTCTCTTTTAATATAGAGTGATTTATTGGTGAGTATTTTAATTCTTGTGTATTTCTTATTCATGATTCTTAATATTTTGGTCTCTAGGGTTTATATAATGGTGCTAGAATAAAATATAAGAAGAATACAATGTGTATAATATGGAATGATGCCCATACACTTCTTCCATAAAGTCAACTCCACATCGTTGGTCCCAGTGTGGGTGAAATGGGCTACGGGGGGAGAAAATTATAAATTCCTATCTGGGAATGGGTCTATGACTCTTATCTTCCTAGCTGCAAGGTCATAAAGATCTAATCTGCTGGAAATGTGTGGATAATACCAAACTTTATATCAATTTCTCGTTTCCAGACAGGTTTTTCAAGGATGTTACAGGAACCTTTTTTTTTTTTTTCGCTTTCCCCTAATTTTTGACTAATTTATAGTTAGGCTCTCTTCCCCACAAAAGTGTCCAAGTTGGTTAGTAGACTTTTGAATCATGTTATGGTCTGCAAGATTAGGAAATGCCATCTGCATTAAGCAAGATGGATACTTTTGATTGACTAATAGAAGGAGGTGTGTACTTGGGGAATGTAGCATCAGGAAGTATAAATTTCATCTAATCAATAAACTCCTTTATTTCCCCCCTCTCTTTTAATTTAGGGTGGCATACTTGTATTTTAATCCCTGTGAATTTTGTATTCATGGTTCATAATATTTCATTCTCTGGGGTTTAGATGATGATGATAGAATACAATATAAGTACAATAAATTATGTATAATAGGGAAAGATTCCCATACATTTCTTCCATAAAGTTAACTCCACTTCATTGGTCCCAGTGTGGGTGAACTGGGCTACATGAGGAGTAAATTATTATACATTCCTACCATGGAAATAGAGGGGGCTGTATACGTCCATTAATATATGAGGATAAGTAGGGGTGAGTAGGGGGAGGGTCTATAACAATATGCTTTGTTCAACAAAGAATACCGAAAGCACAGCATACACATAGTTTTCAGGGGGAAAGCATTTGATACCAAAAACACTACAAACACAGAGAATTCAGGAGGAAAGCATTTGATCAAGAGAGAGAGATTTGATATTTAAATCTTTTGTGTATAGCTGCATGAATCATCGTACTTAGTTCCTGCACGGGTATATGTTACCTTCAGATTTCATCACATGTTCTCACTATGTGTCCTTGCACAGGACAGCCCCATTGATTTAAGGGCTGCCATACATAGTAGGCCTATGGCTCTTATCTTCCTAAATGCAAAGTCATAAAGACTTAATCAGCTGGAAATCTGTGGATAATATCAAACTTTATATCAATTTCTCGTTTCCAGAGAGATTTATCTAGAATGGCAGAGGAAACTTTTGGGGAATGTAGCATCGGGAGATATAAATTTCATCTAATCAAACTAATTAATTTCTCCCCTCTCTTTTAATTTAGGGTGGCCAACCTGTGAGTATTTTAATCCTGGTTAATTTTGTATTCATGATTTATAATATTTCGTTCTCTGGGCTTTAGATGATGATGGTAGAATACAATATAAGTAGAATAAAATATGCATAATACGGAAAGATGCCCATACACTTCTTCCATAAAGTCAACTCCACTTCATTGGTCCCTGTATGGGTGAATTGGGCTACATGAGGAATAAATTATTATACATTCCTACCAGGCAAATAGTATACAGCAGCAAATCTTAAGTCATGAAAGCACAGCATACACATAGTTTACAGGGGGAAAGCATTTGATACCAAAAGCACTACAAACACAGAGACACAGAAGCTGTGCTTTCTTCCGCGTTATGCTAACGCAGCTTTTTCGGCGGCATGCACCGAAGCTGCGGCCGGTTGCAGCCGGCACCATGTGTTATCGGTGATTTTAGTCACCGCCATTCCACCCCGAATGTGCGTTATTCCCCCCATGCATAATGGGTCATTGTGATGCCTTAGAGCAGCCCAACATGTCTGCTGGCATACATAATGGGTCTAAGGCTCAAATTAATTCTAGGGTTCAAATTAATTCACTTGAGTTGCATTGCACTATTTACTTGAGAATTTAAACTTCAAAGGTAATTCTGCTCTTAGTACAGACCTGGGAAATCATGTTAGACGGCCTAAAACAAGTATGTTTTCTAGAACTCTTTATGCAAGATTTAAAAGATTAAGTGAATTAAAAATGCAATATCTTTTTAAATATCTCTCATGACTATAAGGCTGGCACTTTAAGAAATATATAAATTAATGCATTTTCCCTCTCTTATTAAACTTAGGATCTGCCTGACTTGGTGAGTGTTTCAAATCTCTGTTTTTGCTCTCCTTGGTTTTTGATGTTATAGAAACGTGGATCTCTTGTATAACACAAGGTTCAGCTTGAAGGTGCTTTTGCTTGGATTTTGTAATAGATTTCTCTTTGTTGCAAGATAGTTTTGCAGAGAGACAATGCCTCAGTTTCTGCGCCATGTTAGTGTTTGAGTCTGATGGTTTTTGGGAAGTATTGTGTAGCAGTGGCATGGAGGCTGTAAGGTGATTTTTACCACCCCAGATTCCTCCTTTGTTAATCCCCCCTTCTGAATCCAAGGAAACAAAAAGCTTTTGCTTGCAGCCTCTCTCTTTCTCTCTCTCTCTGGCATTCAGCACAAACAGGGCAGCTTTCTCCATGTCCACAAATTAGCCTGTGCTTTTGCCTGTCTCTTAACTCCACCAGTACAGCAGTGAGGTGTGTGTGTGGAGGGGTTTGGCTGGCTGGCTAGCCCCAGTCTGGCTGGCTGTCACTGGAGTTGTGGTTTGCAAACTGAGCAGACAATAGGCCATTAAAATCAGATCCAGTAGCACCTTTAAGACCAAAAAAGATTTATTCAAGGTGTGAGGTTTTGAGTGCAAGCACGCTTTGTCAGACTGTGATCTTCTTACATGATGGGGAATCTATAGCAAAAATAAATTCTGTTTGCTATATATTCCCTGTCATGTAAGAAGATCTGTCATGTATGACGAAGAATGCTTGCACTCAAAAGCTCACACCTTGAATAAATCTTTGTGGGTCTTAAAAGTTCTATTGGACTCTGATTTTATTGTACTACTTCAGGCCAACCCGGCCACACATTTGAATCTATCCAATATACCATTAAGTTGCCCCCTATCTTCTAGGCTTTCCAGTTTTTCATTGACAATTTTAAAGTCTTCTACTAGTTGAGATATGCCATGTTCCAGCCTTGAAATCTTTGCTGTCTCCTGTTTAATATTGCTTAAGTCTTCATCAATTTTATTTACTTTTCTATTCATGTCATTTAAAGTCTCTGTCATTTGTGTTAATTTTGTCATCATCTCCTGCATATTCACTTTATCTGGCGTGCAGACAGCAAACTGCATTTGCACCTCCTTTTTTTCCTGGGAATCATTATTCCTTTTAGATAAATAGTAACACTGTTCAAAAGTTAATAAGGCAACAACCAGAATCTTCTGTAACATCTGTGACTTTATACATCAGCTTTCCCTTCCCCCTTTCAGTTTCTCCTTCAGCGTCTTAAACAGGGGTGGGGTGTTTCAATCAGCCTTCGGGAAATAAGAATCTAGCTCAGAGGAGTTAGAAAGATTCTTCAACAATACAGCCTCCACTTTACATTTCAATTGTTTAATCACCTAGTTTCAGGAAATGAAAGGTCCCTCCAGCCTCATCCCCTCAGGGTCTTTCGTGTTGATAGGGAGTTCTTTTTCTCCTGCCGTGATGAAATGCTGCTCTCGGGTTACAGTCAGTAGGACTGTTTCTCCTTCATAGCTTTCACCTTTATGGCCCATTATGCACGGAGTGGAAAGTCTGCATTCGGGGTGGAATGGTGGCGGCTAAAATCACCAATTATGCACGCTGCAGGCGGCAACCGGGTGCAGAGTCAACGTATGCCGCCGAAAAAGCCACATTAGCGAGATGCGGAAGAAAGTGGAGCTTCCTGGGACCAGGGCGAAACCAGAAGCGACTCCGGAGTATCTGCGTGCATAAGGCCCATTATGCACGGCCGCCGAAACGGCGATTTCAGGTCACATGGAAAACGCGGAGGGGGAAGACGCGACGCATACCGGTTATACACGGGGCGGGGCGCGACGGCGGCAAAACCCAGAGTAACCGATTATGCACGCGCCGATCCGGGCGCCGCGTCTGGTTGCGCCCCGCTCACCCGGAAGCTGCGCTTTCTTCCGCGTTTCACTGACGCGGCTTTTTCGGCGGCATGCACCGAAGCTGCAGCCGGTTGCAGCCGGCTCCGTGCGTTATCTGTGATTTTAGTCGCCGCCATTCCACCCCGAATGTGCGCTAAAACCCCCGTGCATAATGGGTCTATTTGGATACTCTGGGTTTTGCCGCCGTTGTGTTCCGTCCCGTGCATAATCGGTTTGCTTCGCTTCTTCCTCCTCCTCGTTCTCCATGCCACCGTTTCAGCGGCCGTGCATAATAGGCCTATCAGGCACTGGAGCTCCCCCGACGCTTCTCCTTTCTACTGGAGAATTCTAATTTTCAGGTAAAAGAGTTTTTACCTACATTCTCTAACAGGAAGAAACTCGGTTGATACGGAGACAGCCAGCTGGAGCGGAAGTTCCACCGGAAGCCTCAGGATGACTCGGTCTCTGGGGTTTAGATGATGATGATGAAAACAATATAAGTAGAATAAATTTCGTACAATATGGAAAGATGCCCATACACTTCTTCCATAAAGTCAAATCCACTTCATTGGTCCCAGTATGGGTGAATTGGGCTACATGAGGAGTAAATTATTATACATTCCTACCAGGCAAATAGTATACATCCTTCAATATATGAGGATACATTTTTGTAGGGGGACCCTCTATAACAATAGGCTTTGTTCAACAAAGAAAAAAACCAATATCGAGAGCACAGCAAACACAAAGTTTTCAGGGGAAAAACATTTGATCAAGAGAGAGAGATTTAGTATACAGCCACGAATCTTATTTTAAATACTCTCAGTTGCATCTGGGAAGTGTTCAGTGAACTCAATCACATCACTCTAGGAAGCACTATTATCACATTTCTGTCACTCATGGAAAATAGTTTGGTGGGATGCCCCACAGATGCTTTTGCATCCTATTATTTTTCCCCGTTGAAACTACAGCTAAAGCATGTTAATATTCTATTAGTTGCCTTACCTGGTTAGTCAAATGTTTTGGGCTTCTCCTTGGCATTCATCAGATTATGAATATTGGGAAGAATTGATGGCATCCATGTTCACAAACTATAGTTACCTACATCAAATCTTTTTGATTCTGGGATGATTGCAGATCTTATTGCTGGGTTTGGGATATTCGCCTGGAAAGGGCACATCATGCATTTACTTCCTGGTTCTCTAAATTTCAATTTCTTGATCCAATTCCTTTGAAACTTATTTTATGGTGACTTATCTAATAAATTACTATTTCAGATAAGATTCATTAATTTTGTTTCATTTTGATAATGAACACTGATTATTCCGGGCTGCAACTTCTAGGGTGGCAGCAGCATGGCAGTCCCAATTGTGCACGATGCTGCCAGCATCCCATCCCTAGCCAGCTGCCATCCCATCCCCCTCTCTTTCAATTTAGAAACTCATGCCTGTGACTATTTTAATTCTTCTGTATTTTATATTCATGTTTCAGCTCCTGATTGGGCCCTCTGAGTTTTTATCCTGGACAGGGCCCGCCCTAACTCCTCCCCAGGTGGCCTTACTCTTTTATTTAATAGGACCCTGTCCTATTAAAAGATAGAAAGAAGCCTTAACACTTCTTCCATAAAGTCAACTCCACTTCATTGGTCCCAGTATGGGTGAACTGGTCTACATGAGGAATAAATTATTATACATTCCTACCAGGCAAATAGTATACGTCCTTCAATATATGAGGATACATTTTTGTAGGGGGACCCTCTATAACAATAGGTTTTGTTCAACAAAGAAAAAAACCAATATCGAGAGCACAGCAAACACAAAGTTTTCAGGGGAAAAACATTTGATCAAGAGATAGAGATTTAGTATACAGCCACGAATATTATTTTAAATACTCTCAGTTGCATCTGGGAAGTGTTCAGTGAACTCAATCACATAACTTTAGGAAGCACCATACTCACATTCCTGTCACTCATGGAAAATAGTTTGGTGGGATGCCCCACAGGTGCTTTTGCATCCTATTATTTTTCCCCATTGAAACTGCAGCTAAAGCATATTAATATTCTATTAGTTGCCTTACCTGGTTATTGCTGGGTTTGGGATCTTCGCCTGGAAAGGGAACATCATGCATTTACTTCCTGGTTCTCTAAATTTCAATTTCTTGAATTTTCAATTCCTTTGAAACTTATTTTGTGGTGACTTATCTAATAAATTACTATTTCAGATAAGAGTCATAATTTTGTTTCATATTGATAATGAACGCTGATTTTCCTAGCTGCAACTTCCAGGGTGGCAGCAGCATGGCAGTCCTAATTGTGCACGATGCTGCCAACATCCCATCCCTAGCCTGCTGCCATCCCATCCCCCTCTCTTTTAATTTAGAAACTCCTACCTGTGACTATTTTAATTCTTGTGTATTTTATATTCATGTTTCATAATAATTTGGTCTCTGGAGTATAATTGATGTTGGTAGAATAAAATTTAAGGAGAATTAAGATCTAAGATATAGAATTAAAATTACAATTAATTATCCATACAGTCAACTCCACATCCTTGGTCCCAGAATAGGTGAACTGAGAGACCTGGGCTTAAGATTAACAATTTGTTCAACAAAGAATGAAACCCATGCAGAAAGCACAGCAAAATGTTTTCAGGGGGAAAGCATTCAGATTGAGTATAAAGCAGAGAATCTAATTTTAAATGCTCTCAGTTGCATCTGAGGCACGTTAAGTGACTACGATATCACTCTAGAAAGCACCAGAGTCACATTCCTTTAACACATGGATAAAAGTTACGTGGAATACCGCAGTATTTCGCCCCATTGAAACAGCAGCCAAAGCATATTCATATTTTGTTAGCTGACTTGCATACTTTAACTGGCTAGTCAAATGCTTTGTGCTTCTCCTTGGCATTTCTCAGATTATGGATATTGAGCAGACCTGATGGCATCCATGTTCACAAACATTCATTACCTAGGTCAAAACTTTATGATTCTAGGATTTAAAAAAATCTTATTGATGGTTTTTGAGATCTTAGTCTGGACGAGACATGTTATCCATATAGTTCCTGGGTCTTTAAATATAAACTTCTGCATCCAATTTGTTTGAAACTATTTTGTGGTGTGAGTTTTCAAGTGCAAGCACTCTTCGTCAGACTGTGATCCTCTTACATGACAGGGAATATATAGCATAAATCAATTCTCTTTGCTAAATATTCCCTCTCATGTAAGAAGATCACAGTCTGACGAAGAGTGAACTAAAGCTCACGCCTTGAATAAATCTTTGTGGTATACAAAAGGTGCACAATTAACAATCTATTTATTTAGATTTCTATACCGCCCATTTCTTTGCAGCTCTGGGTGGTTTACACAGAACATTATAACTTACATGAAACATTATGCAAACTATAACATCCAATAGACCATTAGGTTGTCCCCCCCGCAAGTACCCTGGAAGTTGTTTCATTATCTTGATAGCAGGACTCCGGAGGACTGCAAGGAGAGTACAATGTAACATGTAACAAGAAGAACAGGGAACCTTGTGGCAAATTCAAGAAATAAATAAATTCACCACAATGGAATGGCAAATATTAAAATAATTATACAAATAGAACAGGTATACAGATAATCTTACAATTTGAAAAGTTATACAAAAGGTACACACTATCTTCTATTGTTTTTATACAGATACATTGATAATGTGTAATACAAATGATCAGTAACTCCCAGTTTGTGGATACTCCCAACAGGACCCAGGAGCTCAGCCTGTTTCACAACAGCTTCTGGCCGGGAGCAGACAGCTACAAAGAATAGTAATAAAACCCAGTTATATTCGAAGCAACATGGAACAACATAGTATTGCAAATAGTAATATGATACCAATTGTTTGATTTGTCGTTAGATACCTGACTAAGAATTTTTAAAATAGGAAGTGGATTATAATTTGTGTTGAAGAAGGAACAGAAGTCCTTTGTTAGTTGTCAGAACCAAAAACAGGTCTCATTGTAAGATTATCAGCATACCTGTTCTATTTGTATAATTCTGTTAATTGACATTCCATTGTGGTGAGTTTATTTTTTTTCTGGTAATCAGGAAGTATAAATTTCATCTAATCAATAAACTACTTTATTTCCTACTCTCTTTTAATTTAGGGTGGCCAAACGGTGAGTATTTTAATCCTTGTGAATTTTTTATTCATAATTCAAAATATTTCGTTCTCTGGGGTTTAGATGATGATGGTAGAATACAATATAAGTAGAATGAAATATGTATAATATGGAAAGATGCCTTAACACTTCTTCCATAAAGTCATCTCCACTTCATTGGTCCCAGTGTGGGATAACTGGGCAACATGAGGAGAAACCTATTATACATTCCTATCAGGGAAATAGAGGGGGCAGTATACATCCATCAATATATGAGAATAAGTTTGTATAGTGAGAGGCCCTATAATAATATGCTTTGTTCAACAAAGATGGAAACCAATACCGAAAGCATAGCAAACACTGTTTTCAGGGGTAAAGCCTTTGATCAAGAGAGAGAGAGATTAGATATTTTAAATCTTTTGTGTTTTTCAGCATGGATTATCGTACTTTGTACTTGCATGGGTATATGTTACTTTCAGTTTTTACCACATGTTCTCATTGTTTCCTTGCACAGGACAGATTCATCTTATTTAAGGGCTGCCGTGCATAATGGGTCAATGGCTCTTATCTTCCTAGCTGCAAGGTTATGACCTTGCAGCTAGGAAGACCTAACCTGCTGGAAATTGGTGGATAATATCAAACTTTATATCAATTTCTCGTTTCCAGACAGGTTTATATAGGATGCTACAGGAAACTTTTTTTTTTCCTTTCCCTTAATTTTTCACTTATTTATAGTTAGGCTGTCTTCCTCACAAAAGTGTCCAAGTTGGTTAGTAGACTTTTGAATCCCATTACGGTCTGAAAGATTAGGATCATGTCATCTGCATTAAGCAAGATGGATACTATTAGTGGACTATTAGAAGGAGGTGTGTACTTGGGGAATGTAGCATCAGGAAGTATAAATTTCATCTAATCAATAAACTAATTTATTTTCCCCCTCTCTTTTAATTTAGGGTGGCCTACTTGTGAGTATTTTAATCCCTGTGAATGTTTTGTTTATGATTCATAATATTTTGGTCTCTGGGGTTTAGATGATGATGATAGAATACAATAGAATAAGATTGAAATACATACAATATGGAAAGATGCCCACACACTTCTTCCATAAAACACACTCCACTTCATTGGTCGCAGAGTGGGTTAACTTGGATCCATGAAGAGAAAATTATTATACATTCCTATCAGGGAAATAGGGGGGGCAATATATGTCCATCAATATATAAGGATAAATATGTATAGGGGGACGCCGTATAATAATATGCTTTGTTCAACAAAAGCACATCAAACACACAGTTTTCAGGGGGAAAGCATTTGATCAAGAGAGGGAGATTAGATATTTTAAATCTTTCCTGTTTTGCTGCATGAATTATTGTATTTTGTTCTTGCACGGGTATATATTACCTTCAGATTTCACGTATTAAACTACTGTCCTGGTGAGTGTTTTAAACTTGTGCTTTAAGATTATTATTTCCTGTCCTGGGATTAGAGGTGGCTGTATACATCCATCAATGCATATGTATTATCGTGTGCAGGGGAAGGCCCGATGATAATATACTTAGTTCAGCAAAGATAGAAACCATTGTAGAAAACACATCAAACGCAAAGTTTTCTGGGGGAAGATATTTGATTGAGATAGAGCAATTTAGTATACAGCAGCGAATCTTACTTTAAATACTCTCAGTTGCATCTGGGGGGCATTCAGTGGACTCCATCACATCACTCTAGGAAGCACCATACTCACATTCCTGTCACTCATGGAGAATAGATTGGTGGGATGCCCCACAGATGCTTTTGGATCCTATTATTTTTTCCCTCTTGAAACTGCAGCTAAAGCATATTCATATTCTGTTAGTTCCCTTCCGTACCTTTCCTGGCATTCATCAGGTTATGAGTATTGGGAAGAATTGATGGCATCCATGTTCACAAACTATTATTACCTACATCAAAACTTTTTGATTCTAGGATTATTGCAGATCTTATTGCTGGGTTTGGAATCTTAATCTGGAAAAGGCACATCATCCATATACTTCCTTCTTCTGTAAATTTAAATTACTTGATTAAATTCCTTTGAAATGTATTTTGTGGTGACATCTAATAAATCACTCTTTCAGATAAGAGTCATTAATTTTGTTTCATTTTGATAAAGAACTCTTATTTTTCCCACTGTTGTACTCATTGCTGAGCTCCTGGGTCCTGTTGGGAGTATCCACAAAGTGGGAGTTACTTTTCATTCAAATTACACATTATCACTGAGTTTGTATAAAGAAAATAGAAGATTGCTAATGTACACCGTTTGTATACCTTTTCTCATTGTAATATTATCTGTATAGCTGTTCTATTTGCATAATTAGTTTGATAATTATTTTGATATTTGACATTTCATTGTGATGAGTTTATTTAATTTTTATTCTGGAAATGTAACATTAATGGGGCAGTCCGCATATGCCTGGGGATTCTCTTCCCAGGGCGTATATGTGAAGGGCTGGGGCATGCTGTCCACTGCTATGCCTCAGAGCAGCCCAACATGTCTGATCCCATACATAATGGGTCTAGGGCTCTTATCTTCCTAGCTGCAATTTCATAAAGACTTAAACTGCTAGAAATGTATGGATCAATATCAAACTTTATATCAATTTCTTTTTTTCCAGACAAGTTTTTCTAGAATGTTCCAGGAAACTTTTTTTTGGCTTTCCCTTAATTTTAGAGAATGTAGTTTATAGTTACATTCTCTTCCTCACAAAAAGTGAGGTCAGTAGACCACGTTGGTCAGTAGACCTTTGATTCACATTATGGTCTGCAAGATTAGGATCATGTCATCTGCATTAAGCAAGATGGATTCTTTTGATTGACTATAAATAACTATAAATTTCATATAATCAATAAACTACTTTATTTCCCCCTCTCTTTTAATTTAGAATGGCCTAACGGTGAGTATTTTAATCCTTGTGAATTTTTAATTCATGATTGATAATATTTTGGTCTCTGGGGTTTATATGATAATGGTAGAATACAATATAAGTATAATGAAATATGTATAATATGGAAATATGCCTTAACACTTCTTCCATAAAGTCAACTCCACTTCATTGGTCCCAGTGTTGGATAACTGGGCAATATGAGGAGAAACTTATTATACATTCCTATCAGGGAAATAGAGGGGGCAGTATACGTCCATCAATATATGAGAGTTTTTGTGGTGTGAGTTTTCGAGTGCAAGCACTCTTCGTCAGACTGTGATCCTCTTACATGACAGGGAATATACAGCATAAATCTATTCTCTTTGCTATATATTCCCTCTCCTGTAAGAAGATCACAGTCTGACAAAGAGTGAACTAAAGCTCACGCCTTGAATAAATCTTTGTTGGTCTTCAAAGTGCTACTGGAGTCTGATTTTATTGTGCTACTTCAGACCAACGTGTGACTCATTTGCATCTATCCAATAGACCATTAATTTGTTCCCCTCAAGTACCTTGAAAGCAGGAGTCCGGAGGACTGCAAGGAAAGGATTGAGGGTTGTTTTGTAGACTTTGGAGGGCCATTATGCTAGATTTCAATTCCCTCGAAAGTTATTTTGTGGTGATTTATTTACAAATTGTTCAAATTAATTCTGTTAAGTTGCATTGCGCTATTTACTTGAGAATTTAAACTTCAAAGCTAATTCTCCTCTTAGTACAGACCTGGGAAATTATGTTAGAAGGGCTAAAAGAAGTATGTTTTCTAATACTCTTTATGCAAGATTTAAAAGATAGAATTAAAAAATGCAGATATCTCCTTAAATATCTCTAATGACTGTAAGGCTGGCACTAATGTAATCTGCATTAAGCAAGAAGGATACTTTTGATTGACCTATAGAAGGAGAGGTTTGTACTTGGGAAATGTAGCATCAGGAAGTATAAATTTCATCTAATCAATAAACTAATTTATTTTCCCCCCTCTCTTTTAATTTAGGGTGGCCTACCTGTTAGTATTTTAATCTTTGTGAATTTTTTATTCATGATTCATAATATTTTGGTCTCTGGGGTTTATTTATTTATTTTTAAAAATATAATATCAAATTTTATTTAGAATCCATTACAAAAAATGCCCGCAGCTCGTTACTACCATGCCTTTAAGGAGGCCCCATTCCCCGCAGGGAAGCAAATCACACACCGGCTCCCTTACAAATAAGCTTATGCTCTTGGGCAAAATAAGCCGTGATGAAACAAAGCAACAAGAAACATAACAACCTGAAAGCTGGGAGGGTGGGTGGGTTGCTTGCCTGTGTCTCAGCGAAGAGGCGGGAAGGGAGTTCTGCAGTGTCCTAAAAGGATGCTCCAAGCCTCGCCTCCCTTGCTGAGCGCGCTGATGGCCACATGGCGACCCCTGGAACGTCGCGGCATGGCCGCCAGCATCGCCTTTTGACGGGCTGAAGGCGAGGGAGGAGGAGGCGACGCTGGCGGCCATGCCACGACGTTCCAGGGGACGAATAAGTCCGTGCCGCCACATTAGCCTGTGCTTTTGCCTGTCTCTTAACTCCGCCAGCACAGCTGTCAGGGGTGTATGTTTGGGGGTGTGGCTGGCTGGCTATCCCCAGTCTGGCTGGCTGTCACTGGAGTTCTGGTTGCACACTGAGGAGACAATAGGCCATTAAAATCAGAATCCAGTAGCACCGTTAAGACCAACAAAGATTTATTCAAGGCGTGAGTTTTGAATAGCAAAAATCAATCCTGTTTGCTATATATTCCCTGTCATGTAAGAAGATCATAGTCTGACGAAGAGTGATTGCACTCAAAAGCTCACGCCATGAATAAAACTTTGTGGGTCATAAAAGTTCTATTGGACTCTGATTTTATTGTGCTATTTCAGGCCAACATAACTGTGTACTTGAATCTATTTATTTATCTATTTATTTAGATTTCTATACCGCCCATTTCTTTGCAACTCTGGGCAGTTTACACAGAACATTATAACTTACATGAAACATTATGCAGACTATAACATCCAAGAGACCATTAGGTTGTCCCCCCCCCCCCAAGTACCCTGGAAGTTGTTTCATTATCTTGATAGCAAGAGTCCGGAGGACTGCAAGGAGAGTACATGTGAAGGACATGCGGTCCCAATGTGATTCCTTAGAGTAGCCCAACATGTCTGCTGGCATACATAATGGGTCTAGGGCTCTTATCTTCCAAGCTGTAATGTCATAAAGACTTAACCTGCTATAAATTTATGGATCAATATCAAACTTTATATCAATTTCTCGATTCCAGAAAAGTTGATCTAGAATGTTCCAGGGAACTTTATTTTTGTTTTCCTCTAATTTTTGAGATCGTAATTAGTAGCTAGGCTCTTTTACTCACAAAAAGTGCCAAAGTTGGTCAGTAGACTTTTGAATCCCATTATGGTTTTCAAGATTAGGATAATCTCATCTGCATTAAGCAAGATGAATACTTTTGATTGACCAATAGGAGAGATTTGTACTTGGGGAATGTAGCATCAGGAAGTATAAATTTCATCTAATCAATAAATTCCCCCTGTCTTTTAATTTAGGGTGACCTAACGGTGAGTATTTTAATACTTGTGAATTTTTTATTTATAATTCATAATATTTTGGTCTCTGGGGTTTATATGATAATGGTAGGATACAATATAAGTAGAATGAAATATGTATAATATGGAAAGATGCCTTAACACTTCTTCCATAAAGTCATCCCCACTTCATTGGTCCCAGTGTGGGATAACTGGGCAACATGAGGAGAAACCTATTATACATTCCTATCAGGGAAATAGAGGGGGCAGTATACGTCCATCAATATATGAGAATAAATTTCTAAGTACCCTGGAAGTTGTTTCATTATCTTGATAGCAAGAGTCCAGAAGACTGCAAGGAGAGGATTGAGAGTTGTTTTGTTGACATTTGTGGACCATTATGCTAGATTAGGATCATGTCATTTGCATTATGAAATACTTGTGATTGCCTAATAGAAGGAGGTGCCTATTGTGGTAATGAAACAAGAAGAACAGGGAACCTTGTGGCAAATTCAACAAGAAACTCACCACAATGGAATGTCAAATATCAAAATAATTATACAAATAGAACAGGTATACAGATAATCTTACAATTTGAAAAGTTATACAAAAGGTACACACTATCTTCTATTGTTTTTATACAGATACAATGATAATGTGTAATACAAATGATCAGTAACTCCCACTTTGTGGATACTCCCAACAGGATCCAGGAGCTCAGCCTGTTTCACTGTAGCTTCTGGAGGGGAGCAGGCAGCTACAAAGAATCATAATAAAACCCAGTTATATTCGAAGCAACATGGAACAACATAGTATTGCAAATAGTAATATGGTACCAATTGTTTGATTTGTCATTAGATACCTGACTAAAATTATTTAAATAGGAAGTGGATTATAATTTTCGTTGAAGAAGGAACACAAGTCCTTTGTTAGTTGTCAGACCCAAAAACAGGTCATGAGAAGCCTTCTAAGAGACAAAAAGACCAATACTCAAATGTAAAGTAGGGTCTTAAGGCAATTGGATTATTTGACAAAAGAAAAAAATATACTTACTACTCTCCAACAAAAAAGGTTTATACATGGGCTACCAAATAAGATGTAATGTCTCTCAAGTGCGAAGTTTCCTAATTCAGTTACACTGCTAAATAGTAAGAGACCAAAGCTTCATTCATGAAAATCCAAAAATTTAGAGGGGAATGATACCTAAAACACCTATTACTTATTTAAAGGGACTGCTACTGGAGAAAAGGCATATAAGTCATGATGTCCAACAGGTGTAGACTATGAGGACCCCAAACAAATGCTCTCATTTCATCAGAGACATTGTGTCCACGGAGAACAAGAGAATCCAGAGAGAATATGAAATATGCATCCTTTTTTGTAAAAGTAGTAAACCTTTTTTGACTGGATAGTAAAAGGTAAAGGTAAAGGTATCCCCTGTGCAAGCACCGAGTCATGTCTGTCCCTTGTGGTGATGCCCTCTAGTGTTTTCATGACAGACTCAACACAGGGTGGTTTGCCAGTGCCTTCCCCAGTCATTACCGTTTACCCCCCAGCAAGCTAGTAAGTATATTTTTTCCTTTGTCAAATAATCCTATTGCCTTACGACCCTACTTTAAATCTTGATTATTTGTCTCTTTTGTCTCTTAGAAGCCTTCTCATGACCTGATTTTGGCTCTGACAAACAACAAAAGACTTGTGTTCCTTCTTCTAAACATATTATAATCCGCTTCATATTAAAAGAAAAAATTTAGTCAGGTATCTAAAGACAAATCAAACAATTGGTATCATATACTATATTCAATACTATGTTGTTCCATGTTGCTTCCATTAAAAGTTAAAGTAAAGGTATCCCCTGTGCAAGCACTGAGTCATGTCTGACCCTTGGGGTGACGCCTTCTAGTGTTTTCATGGCAGACTCAATAAGGGGTGGTTTGCCAGTGTCTTCCCCAGTCATTATCGTTTACCCCCAAACAAGCTGTGTATTCATTTTACCGACCTCGGAAGGATGGAAGCCTGAGTCAATCTTGAGCCAGCTGCTGGGATTGAACTCCCAGCCTCATGGGCAGAGCTTTCAGACTGCATGTCTGCTGCCTTACCACTCTTCGCCACAAGAGGCTCTGCTTCGAATATAACTTGGTTTTCTTATTATTTTTCGTAGCATTTTGCTCCCTGGCAGGAGCTATTGCGAAACAGGCTGAGCTCCTGGGTCCTGTTGGGAGTATCCACAAAGTGGGAGTTACTGTTCATTCATATTAGACATTATCACTGAGTTTGTATAAAGAAAATAGAAGATTGTTAATTGTATACCTAATTTGTATACCTAATAGAAGGAGGTGCCTATTGTAACAAGATTTTACAATGTAACATGTAAAAAGAAGAACAGGGAACCTTGTGGCATATTCAAGAAATAAATAAGTACCTTGAAAGCAGGAGTCCGGAGGACTGCAAGGAGAGGATTGAGGGTTGTTTTGTAGACTTTGGAGGGCCATTATGCTAGATTTCAATTCCCTCGAAAGTTATTTTGTGGTGATTTATTTACAAATTGTTCAAATTAATTCTGTTAAGTTGCATTGCGCTATTTACTTGGCGAATGTAGCATCAGGAAGTATAAATTTCATCTAATCAATAAATTCCCCCTGTCTTTTAATTTAGGGTGACCTAACGGTGAGTATTTTAATACTTGTGAATTTTTTATTTATAATTCATAATATTTTGGTCTCTGGGGTTTATATGATAATGGTAGGATACAATATAAGTAGAATGAAATATGTATAATATGGAAAGATGCCTTAACACTTCTTCCATAAAGTCATCCCCACTTCATTGGTCCCAGTGTGGGATAACTGGGCAACATGAGGAGAAACCTATTATACATTCCTATCAGGGAAATAGAGGGGGCAGTATACGTCCATCAATATATGAGAATAAATTTCTAAGTACCCTGGAAGTTGTTTCATTATCTTGATAGCAAGAGTCCGGAGGACTGCAAGGAGAGTACATGTGAAGGACATGCGGTCCCAATGTGATTCCTTAGAGTAGCCCAACATGTCTGCTGGCATACATAATGGGTCTAGGGCTCTTATCTTCCAAGCTGTAATGTCATAAAGACTTAACCTGCTATAAATTTATGGATCAATATCAAACTTTATATCAATTTCTCGATTCCAGAAAAGTTGATCTAGAATGTTCCAGGGAACTTTATTTTTGTTTTCCTCTAATTTTTGAGATCGTAATTAGTAGCTAGGCTCTTTTACTCACAAAAAGTGCCAAAGTTGGTCAGTAGACTTTTGAATCCCATTATGGTTTTCAAGATTAGGATAATCTCATCTGCATTAAGCAAGATGAATACTTTTGATTGACCAATAGGAGAGATTTGTACTTGGGGAATGTAGCATCAGGAAGTATAAATTTCATCTAATCAATAAATTCCCCCTGTCTTTTAATTTAGGGTGACCTAACGGTGAGTATTTTAATACTTGTGAATTTTTTATTTATAATTCATAATATTTTGGTCTCTGGGGTTTATATGATAATGGTAGGATACAATATAAGTAGAATGAAATATGTATAATATGGAAAGATGCCTTAACACTTCTTCCATAAAGTCATCCCCACTTCATTGGTCCCAGTGTGGGATAACTGGGCAACATGAGGAGAAACCTATTATACATTCCTATCAGGGAAATAGAGGGGGCAGTATACGTCCATCAATATATGAGAATAAATTTCTAAGTACCCTGGAAGTTGTTTCATTATCTTGATAGCAAGAGTCCAGAAGACTGCAAGGAGAGGATTGAGAGTTGTTTTGTTGACATTTGTGGACCATTATGCTAGATTAGGATCATGTCATTTGCATTATGAAATACTTGTGATTGCCTAATAGAAGGAGGTGCCTATTGTGGTAATGAAACAAGAAGAACAGGGAACCTTGTGGCAAATTCAACAAGAAACTCACCACAATGGAATGTCAAATATCAAAATAATTATACAAATAGAACAGGTATACAGATAATCTTACAATTTGAAAAGTTATACAAAAGGTACACACTATCTTCTATTGTTTTTATACAGATACAATGATAATGTGTAATACAAATGATCAGTAACTCCCACTTTGTGGATACTCCCAACAGGATGCAGGAGCTCAGCCTGTTTCACTGTAGCTTCTGGAGGGGAGCAGGCAGCTACAAAGAATCATAATAAAACCCAGTTATATTCGAAGCAACATGGAACAACATAGTATTGCAAATAGTAATATGGTACCAATTGTTTGATTTGTCATTAGATACCTGACTAAAATTATTTAAATAGGAAGTGGATTATAATTTTTGTTGAAGAAGGAACACAAGTCCTTTGTTAGTTGTCAGACCCAAAAACAGTTCATGAGAAGGCTTCGAAGAGACAAAGAGACCAATACTCAAGATGGAAAGAAGGGTCTTAAGGCAATTGGATTATTTGACAAAAGAAAAAAATATACTTACTACTCTCCAACAAAAAAGGTTTATACATGGGCTACCAAATAAGACGCAATGTCTCTCAAGTGCGAAGTTTCCTAATTCAGTTACACTGCTAAATAGTAAGAGACCAAAGCTTCATTCATGAAAATCCAAAAATTTAGAGGGGAATGATACCTAAAACACCTATTACTTATTTAAAGGGACCGCTACTGGAGAAAAGGCATATAAGTCATGATGTCCAACAGGTGTAGACTATGAGGACCCCAAACAAATGCTCTCATTTCATCAGAGACATTGTGTCCACGGAGAACAAGAGAATCCAGAGAGAATATGAAATATGCATCCTTTTTTGTAAAAGTAGTAAACCTTTTTTGACTGGATAGTAAAAGGTAAAGGTAAAGGTATCCCCTGTGCAAGCACCGAGTCATGTCTGTCCCTTGTGGTGATGCCCTCTAGTGTTTTCATGACAGACTCAACACAGGGTGGTTTGCCAGTGCCTTCCCCAGTCATTACCGTTTACCCCCCAGCAAGCTAGTAAGTATATATTTTCCTTTGTCAAATAATCCTATTGCCTTACGACCCTACTTTAAATCTTGATTATTTGTCTCTTTTGTCTCTTAGAAGCCTTCTCATGACCTGATTTTGGCTCTGACAAACAACAAAAGACTTGTGTTCCTTCTTCTAAACATATTATAATCCGCTTCATATTAAAAGAAAAAATTTAGTCAGGTATCTAAAGACAAATCAAACAATTGGTATCATATACTATATTCAATACTATGTTGTTCCATGTTGCTTCCATTAAAAGTTAAAGTAAAGGTATCCCCTGTGCAAGCACTGAGTCATGTCTGACCCTTGGGGTGACGCCTTCTAGTGTTTTCATGGCAGACTCAATAAGGGGTGGTTTGCCAGTGTCTTCCCCAGTCATTATCGTTTACCCCCAAACAAGCTGTGTATTCATTTTACCGACCTCGGAAGGATGGAAGCCTGAGTCAATCTTGAGCCAGCTGCTGGGATTGAACTCCCAGCCTCATGGGCAGAGCTTTCAGACTGCATGTCTGCTGCCTTACCACTCTTCGCCACAAGAGGCTCTGCTTCGAATATAACTTGGTTTTCTTATTATTTTTCGTAGCATTTTGCTCCCTGGCAGGAGCTATTGCGAAACAGGCTGAGCTCCTGGGTCCTGTTGGGAGTATCCACAAAGTGGGAGTTACTGTTCATTCATATTAGACATTATCACTGAGTTTGTATAAAGAAAATAGAAGATTGTTAATTGTATACCTAATTTGTATACCTAATAGAAGGAGGTGCCTATTGTAACAAGATTTTACAATGTAACATGTAAAAAGAAGAACAGGGAACCTTGTGGCATATTCAAGAAATAAATAAATTCACCACAATGGAATGGCAAATATTAAAATAATTATACAAATAGAACAGGTATACAGATAATCTTACAATTTGAAAAGTTATACAAAAGGTACACACTATCTTCTATTGTTTTTATACAGATAAATTGATAATGTGTAATACAAATGATCAGTAACTCCCAGTTTGTGGATACTCCCAACAGGACACAGGAGCTCAGCCTGTTTCACAACAGCTTCTGGCCGGGGGCAGACAGCTACAAAGAATAGTAATAAAACCCAGTTATATTCGAAGCAACATGGAACAACATAGTATTGCAAATAGTAATATGATACCAATTGTTTGATTTGTCGTTAGATACCTGACTAAGAATTTTTAAAATAGGAAGTGGATTATAATTTGTGTTGAAGAAGGAACAGAAGTCCTTTGTTAGTTGTCAGAACCAAAAACAGGTCTCATGGTAAGATTATCAGCATACCTGTTCTATTTGTATAATTCTGTTAATTGACATTCCATTGTGGTGAGTTTATTTTTTTCTGGTAATCAGGAAGTATAAATTTCATCTAATCAATAAACTACTTTATTTCCTACTCTCTTTTAATTTAGGGTGGCCAAACGGTGAGTATTTTAATCCTTGTGAATTTTTTATTCATAATTCAAAATATTTCGTTCTCTGGGGTTTAGATGATGATGGTAGAATACAATAGAAGTAGAATGAAATATGTATAATATGGAAAGATGCCTTAACACTTCTTCCATAAAGTCATCTCCATTTCATTGGTCCCAGTGTGGGATAACTGGGCAACATGAGGAGAAACCTATTATACATTCCTATCAGGGAAATAGAGGGGGCAGTATACGTCCATCAATATATGAGAATAAGTTTGTATAGGGAGAGGCCCTATAATAATATGCTTTGTTCAACAAAGATGGAAACCAATACCGAAAGCATAGCAAACACTGTTTTCAGGGGTAAAGCCTTTGATCAAGAGACAGAGAGATTAGATATTTTAAATCTTTTGTGTTTTTCAGCATGGATTATCGTACTTTGTACTTGCATGGGTATATGTTACTTTCAGTTTTTACCACATGTTCTCAGGACAGATTCATCTTATTTAAGGGCTGCCGTGCATAATGGGTCAATGGCTCTTATCTTCCTAGCTGCAAGGTTATGACCTTGCAGCTAGGAAGACCTAACCTGCTGGAAATTTGTGGATAATATCAAACTTTATATCAATTTCTCGTTTCCGGACAGGTTTATATAGGATGCTACAGGAAACTTTTTTTCCTTTCCCTTAATTTTTCACTTATTTATAGTTAGGCTGTCTTCCTCACAAAAGTGTCCAAGTTGGTTAGTAGACTTTTGAATCCCATTACGGTCTGAAAGATTAGGATCATGTCATCTGCATTAAGCAAGATGGATACTATTAGTGGACTATTAGAAGGAGGTGTGTACTTGGGGAATTTAGCATCAGGAAGTATAAATTTCATCTAATCAATAAACTAATTTATTTCCCCCCTATCTTTTAATTTAGGGTGGCCTATTTGTGAGTATTTTAATCCCTGTGAATGTTTTGTTTATGATTCATAATATTTTGGTCTCTGGGGTTTAGATGATGATGATAGAATACAATAGAAGAAGATTGAAATACATACAATATGGAAAGATGCCCACACACTTCTTCCATAAAACGCACTCCACTTCATTGGTCGCAGAGTGGGTTAACTTGGATCCATGAAGAGAAAATTATTATACATTCCTATCAGGGAAATAGGGGGGGCAATATATGTCCATCAATATATAAGGATAAATTTGTATAGGGGGACGCCGTATAATAATATGCTTTGTTCAACAAAAGCACATCAAACACACAGTTTTCAGGGGGAAAGCATTTGATCAAGAGAGAGAGATTAGATATTTTAAATCTTTCCTGTTTTGCTGCATGAATTATTGTATTTTGTTCTTGCACGGGTATATATTACCTTCAGATTTCACGTATTAAACTACTGTCCTGGTGAGTGTTTTAAACCTGTGCTTTAAGATTATTATTTCCTGTCCTGGGATTAGAGGTGGCTGTATACATCCATCAATGCATATGTATTATCGTGTGCAGGGGAAGGCCCGATGATAATATACTTAGTTCAGCAAAGATAGAAACCATTGTAGAAAACACATCAAACGCAAAGTTTTCTGGGGGAAGATATTTGATTGAGATAGAGCAATTTAGTATACAGCAGCGAATCTTACTTTAAATACTCTCAGTTGCATCTGGGGGGCATTCAGTGGACTCCATCACATCACTCTAGGAAGCACCATACTCACATTCCTGTCACTCATGGAGAATAGATTGGTGGGATGCCCCACAGATGCTTTTGGATCCTATTATTTTTTCCCTCTTGAAACTGCAGCTAAAGCATATTCATATTCTGTTAGTTCCCTTCCGTACCTTTCCTGGCATTCATCAGGTTATGAGTATTGGGAAGAATTGATGGCATCCATGTTCACAAACTATTATTACCTACATCAAAACTTTTTGATTCTAGGATTATTGCAGATCTTATTGCTGGGTTTGGAATCTTAATCTGGAAAAGGCACATCATCCATATACTTCCTTCTTCTGTAAATTTAAATTACTTGATTAAATTCCTTTGAAATGTATTTTGTGGTGACATCTAATAAATCACTCTTTCAGATAAGAGTCATTAATTTTGTTTCATTTTGATAAAGAACTCTTATTTTTCCCACTGTTGTACTCATTGCTGAGCTCCTGGGTCCTGTTGGGAGTATCCACAAAGTGGGAGTTACTTTTCATTCAAATTACACATTATCACTGAGTTTGTATAAAGAAAATAGAAGATTGCTAATGTACACCGTTTGTATACCTTTTCTCATTGTAATATTATCTGTATAGCTGTTCTATTTGCATAATTAGTTTGATAATTATTTTGATATTTGACATTTCATTGAGTTTATTTAATTTTTATTCTGGAAATGTAACATTAATGGGGCAGTCCGCATATGCCTGGGGATTCTCTTCCCAGAGCGTATATGTGAAGGGCTGGGGCATGCTGTCCACTGCTATGCCTCAGAGCAGCCCAACATGTCTGATCCCATACATAATGGGTCTAGGGCTCTTATCTTCCTAGCTGCAATTTCATAAAGACTTAAACTGCTAGAAATGTATGGATCAATATCAAACTTTATATCAATTTCTTTTTTTCCAGACAAGTTTTTCTAGAATGTTCCAGGAAACTTTTTTTTGGCTTTCCCTTAATTTTAGAGAATGTAGTTTATAGTTACATTCTCTTCCTCACAAAAAGTGAGGTCAGTAGACCACGTTGGTCAGTAGACCTTTGAATCACATTATGGTCTGCAAGATTAGGATCATGTCATCTGCATTAAGCAAGATGGATTCTTTTGATTGACTATAAATAACTATAAATTTCATCTAATCAATAAACTACTTTATTTCCCCCTCTCTTTTAATTTAGAATGGCCTAACGGTGAGTATTTTAATCCTTGTGAATTTTTAATTCATGATTGATAATATTTTGGTCTCTGGGGTTTATATGATAATGGTAGAATACCATATAAGTATAATGAAATATGTATAATATGGAAAGATGCCTTAACACTTCTTCCATAAAGTCAACTCCACTTCATTGGTCCCAGTGTTGGATAACTGGGCAATATGAGGAGAAACTTATTATACATTCCTATCAGGGAAATAGAGGGGGCAGTATACGTCCATCAATATATGAGAGTTTTTGTGGTGTGAGTTTTCGAGTGCAAGCACTCTTCGTCAGACTGTGATCCTCTTACATGACAGGGAATATACAGGATAAATCTATTCTCTTTACTATATATTCCCTCTCCTGTAAGAAGATCACAGTCTGACAAAGAGTGAACTAAAGCTCACGCCTTGAATAAATCTTTGTTGGTCTTCAAAGTGCTACTGGAGTCTGATTTTATTGTGCTACTTCAGACCAACGTGTGACTCATTTGCATCTATCCAATAGACCATTAATTTGTTCCCCCCAAGTACCTTGAAAGCAGGAGTCCGGAGGACTGCAAGGAGAGGATTGAGGGTTGTTTTGTAGACTTTGGAGGGCCATTATGCTAGATTTCAATTCCCTCGAAAGTTATTTTGTGGTGATTTATTTACAAATTGTTCAAATTAATTCTGTTAAGTTGCATTGCGCTATTTACTTGAGAATTTAAACTTCAAAGCTAATTCTCCTCTTAGTACAGACCTGGGAAATTATGTTAGAAGGGCTAAAAGAAGTATGTTTTCTAATACTCTTTATGCAAGATTTAAAAGATAGAATTAAAAAATGCAGATATCTCCTTAAATATCTCTAATGACTGTAAGGCTGGCACTAATGTAATCTGCATTAAGCAAGAAGGATACTTTTGATTGACCTATAGAAGGAGAGGTTTGTACTTGGGAAATGTAGCATCAGGAAGTATAAATTTCATCTAATCAATAAACTAATTTATTTTCCCCCCTCTCTTTTAATTTAGGGTGGCCTACCTGTTAGTATTTTAATCTTTGTGAATTTTTTATTCATGATTCATAATATTTTGGTCTCTGGGGTTTATTTATTTATTTTTAAAAATATAATATCAAATTTTATTTAGAATCCATTACAAAAAATGCCCGCAGCTCGTTACTACCATGCCTTTAAGGAGGCCCCATTCCCCGCAGGGAAGCAAATCACACACCGGCTCCCTTACAAATAAGCTTATGCTCTTGGGCAAAATAAGCCGTGATGAAACAAAGCAACAAGAAACATAACAACCTGAAAGCTGGGAGGGTGGGTGGGTTGCTTGCCTGTGTCTCAGCGAAGAGGCGGGAAGGGAGTTCTGCAGTGTCCTAAAAGGATGCTCCAAGCCTCGCCTCCCTTGCTGAGCGCGCTGATGGCCACAGCGCGACCCCTGGAACATCGCGGCATGGCCGCCAGCATCGCCTTTTGACGGGCTGAGGGCGCGAAAGGAGGAGGCGACGCTGGCGGCCATGCCACGACGTTCCAGGGGATGAATAAGTCCGTGCCGCCACATTAGCCTGTGCTTTTGCCTGTCTCTTAAATCTGCCAGCACAGCTGTCAGGGGTGTATGTTTGGGGGTGTGGCTGGCTGGCTATCCCCAGTACAGCTAGCTGTCACTGGAGTTGTGGTTTGCACACTGAGCAGACAATAGGCCATTAAAATCAGAATCCACTAGCAACTTTAAGACCAACAAAGATTTATTCAAGGCGTGAGTTTTGAATAGCAAAAATCAATCCTGTTTGCTATATATTCTCTGTCATGTAAGAAGATCATAGTCTGACGAAGAGTGATTGCACTCAAAAGCTCACGCCATGAATAAAACTTTGTGGGTCATAAAAGTTCTATTGGACTCTGATTTTATTGTGCTACTTCAGGCCAACACGGCTGCGTATTTGAATCTATTTATTTATTTATTTATTTATTTAATTATTTATTTAGATTTCTATACCGTCCTTTTCTTTGCAGCTCTGGGCGGTTTACACAGAACATTAATACTTACATGAAACATTATGCAGACTATAACATCCAATAGATCATTAAGTTGTCCCCCCCCCAAGTACCCTGGAAGTTGTTTCATTATCTTGATAGCAAGAGTCCGGAAGACTGCAAGGAGAGGATTGAGAGTTGTTTTGTTGACATTTGAGGACCATTATGCTAGATTAGGATCATGTCATTTGCATTATGCAATACTTGTGAATGCCTAATAGAAGGAGGTGACTTTTGTGGTAATGAAACAAGAAGAACAGGGAACCTTGTGGCAAATTCAACAAGAAACTCACCAAAATGGAATGTCAAACATCAAAATAATTATACAAAGAGAACAGGTATGCAGATAATCTTACAATTAGAAACGGTATACAAAAGGTGCACGATTAACAATCTTCTATTTTCTTTATACAGATACAATGATAATGTGTAATACAAATGATCAGTAACTCCCACTTTGTGGATACTCCCAACAGGATCCAGGAGCTCAGCCTGTTTCACTGTAGCTTCTGGAGGGGAGCAGGCAGCTACAAAGAATCATAATAAAACCCAGTTATATTCGAAGCAACATGGAACAACATAGTATTGCAAATAATAATATGATACCAATTGTTTGATTTGTCGTTAGATACCTGACTAAAATTATTTAAATAGGAAGTGGATTATAATTTGCGTTGAAGAAGGAACACCAGTCCTTTGTTAGTTGTCAGAGCCAAAAACAGGTCATGAGAAGGCTTCGAAGAGACAAAGAGACCAATACTCAAGATGGAAAGAAGGGTCTTAAGGGAATTGGATTATTTGACAAAAGAAAAAATATACTTACTACTCTCCAACCAAAAAAGGTTTATACATGGGCTACCAAATAAGACGTAATGTCTCTCAAGTGCGAAGTTTCCTAATTGAGTTACACTGCTAAATAGTAAGAGACCAAAGCTTCATTCATGAAAATCCAAAAATTTAAAGGGGAATGATACCTAAAACACCTATTTCTTATTTAAAGGGACCGCTACTGGAGAAAAGGCATATAAGTCATGATGTCCAACAGGTGTAGACAATGAGGACACCAAAACAAAAGCTCTCATTTCATCTGAGACATTGTGTCCACGGGAAACAAGAGTATCCAGAGAGAATATGAAATATGCATCCTTTTTTGTAAAAGTAATAAACCTTTTTTGACTGGATAATAGTAAATATATTTTTTTCTTTTGTCAAATAATCCTATTGCCTTACGACCCTACTTTAAATCTTGATTATTTTTCTCTTTTCCTCTTAAAAGCCTTCTCATGACCTGATTTTGGCTCCGACAAACAACAAAAGACTTGTGTTCCTTCTTCTAAACATATTATAATCCACTTCCTATTAAAAGAAAAAATTTAGTCAAGTATCTAAAGACAAATCAAACAATTGGTATCATATACTATATTCAATACTATGTTGTTCCATGTTCCTTCGAATATAAGTTAAAGGTAAAGGTATCCCCTGTGCAAGCACTGAGTCATGTCTGACCCTTGGGGTGACGCCTTCTAGTGTTTTCATGGCAGACTCAATAAGGGGTGGTTTGCCAGTGCCTTCCCCAGTCATTACCGTTTACCCCCCAGCAAGCTGCGTATTCATTTTACCGACCTCGGAAGGATGGAAGGCTGAGTCAACCTTGAGCCAGCTGCTGGGATTGAACTCCCAGCCTCATGGGCAGAGCTTTCAGACTGCATGTCTGCTGCCTTACCACTCTTCGCCACAAGAGGCTCTGCTTCGAATATAACTAGGATTTCTTATTATTCTTTGTAGCATTTTGCTCCCCGGCAGGAGCTATTGCGAAACAGGCTAAGCTCCTGGGTCCTGTCTGGAGTATCCACAAAGTGGGAGTTCATTCGTATTAGACATTATCACTGATTTAGTATTAAGAAAATAGAAGATTGCTACTTGTGCACCTTTTGTATACCTTTTCTCATGGTAAGATTATCAGCATACCTGTTCTATTTGTATAATTCTGATAATTGACATTACATTATGGTGAGTTTATTTTTTTTTTCTGGTAATGTAGCATTAATGGTGCAGTCCACATATGCCTGGAAATTCTCTTCGCAGTGCGTACAGGTGAAGGACATGCTGTCCCAATGACCGATTATGCACTGGGAACTTTACTGCCCCAGCTTCCGTGCAGGAGCACAAATCGGGGCTGGATGAGGTGCACCAGGCCAAATGCTCCCCCTTGTGGTTGCAGGAAGAGGCAGAGCAACCTGCCACGACTAAAACTCCAGCCTGCAGCCTGGCATGAAACCTCAAGTGCATAAATGGTCAATGTGATGCCTTAGAGCAGCCCAACATGTCTGCTGGCATACATAATGGGTCTAGGGCTCTTATCTTCCAAGCTGTAATGTCATAAAGACTTAACCTGCTATAAATTTATGGATCAATATCAAACTTTATATCAATTTCTCGATTACAGAAAAGTTGATCTAGAATGTTCCAGGGAACTTTATTTTTGTTTTCCCCTAATTTTTGAGATCGTAATTAGTAGTTAGGCTCTTTTTCTCACAAAAAGAGCCGAAGTTGGTCAGTAGACTTTTGAATCCCATTATGGTCTGCAAGATTAGGATAATGTCATCTGAATAAAGCAAGATGGATACTTTTAATTGACCAATAGAAGGAGATGTGTACTTGGGAAATATAGCATCAGGAAGTATAAATTTCATCTAATCAATAAACTACTTTATTTCCTCCTCTCTTTTAATTTAGGGTGGCCTAACGGTGAGTATTTTAATCCTTGTGAATTTTAAATTCATGATTCATAATATTTTGGTCTCTGGGGTTTATTTGATAATGGTAGAATACAATATAAGTAGAATGAAATATGTATAATATGGAAAGATGCCTTAACACTTCTTCCATAAAGTCATCCCCACTTCATTGGTCCCAGTGTGGGATAATTGGGCAACATGAGGAGAAACCTATTATACATTCCTATCAGGGAAATAGAGGGGGCAGTATACGTCCATCAATATATGAGAATAAATTTGTATAGGGGGAGGCCCTATAATAATATGCTTTCTTCAACAAAGAAGGAAACCAATACCAAAAGCATAGCAAACACAGTGTTTCAGGGGTAAAGCCTTTGATCAAGAGAGAGAGATTTGATATTTTAAATCTTTTGTGTTTTTCAGCATGAATTATCGTACTTTGTACTTGCACGGTTATATGTTACCTTCAGTTTTTACCACGTGTTCACATAGTTTCCTTGCACAGGACAGATTCATCTTATTTAAGGGCTGCCATGCATAACGGGTCAATGGCTCTTATCTTCCTAGCTGCAAGGTTATGACCTTGCAGCTAGGAAGACCTAACCTTGCAGCTTGCAGCTAGGACATTGCAGCTAGGAAGACCTAACCTGCTGGAAATTTGTAGATAATATCAAACTTTATATCAATTTCTTGTTTCAAGACAGGTTTATATAGGATGTTACTGGAAACTTTTTTTTTTCCTTTCCCTTAATTTATAGTTAGGCTGTCTTCTTCACAAAAGTGTCCAAGTTGGTTAGTAGACTTTTGAATCCCATTATGGTCTGCGAGATTACGATCATGTCATCTGCATTAAGCAAGATGGATACTATTAGTGGACTATTAGAAGGAGGTGTGTACTTGGGGGATGTAGCATCAGGAAGTATAAATTTCATCTAATCAATAAACTAATTTATTTCCCCCCTCTCTTTTAATTTAGGGTGGCCTATTTCTGAGTATTTTAATCCCTGTGAATTTTTTGTTTATGATTCATAATATTTTGGTCTCTGGAGTTTAGATGATGATGATAGAATACAATATAAGAAGAATGAAATACATACAATATGGAAAGATGCCCATACACTTCTTCCATAAAATGCACTCCACTTCATTGGTCCCAGAGTGGGTTAACTTGGCTAGATGAAGAGAAAATTATTATACATTCCTATCAGGGAAATAGGGGGGGCAATATACGTCCATCAATATATGAGGATACATTTTTATAGGGGGAGGCCCTATAATAATATGCTTTGTTCAACAAAGAAAGAAACCCATACCAAAAGCACAGCAAACACACAGTTTTCTGGGGGAAAGCATTTGATTAAGAGAGAGAGATTAGATATTTTAAATCTTTTCTGTTTTGCTGCATGAATTATTGTATTTTGTTCTTGCACAGGTACATCGGACGCAGCCCGATGCCCTGCCGGTCCCCAGCCTCAGAAAGGTTGGGGATCACTGGTCTAGGGCTCTTATCTTCCTAGCTGCAATGTCATAAAGACTTAAACTGCCTGAAATGTATCAATTGATATCAATATCAATTTATATCAATTTCTTTTTTTCCAGACAAGTTTTTCTAGAATGTTCCAAGAAACTTTTTTTTGTTTTCCCTTAATTTCCCTTAATAGTTACGTTCTCTTCCTCACAAAAAGTGAGGTCAATGGACCACATTGGTCAGTAGACCTTTGAATCCCATTATGGTCTGCAAGATTAGGATCATGTCATCTGCATTAAGCAAGATGGATTCTTTTGATTGACTAATAGAAGGAGATGTGTACTTGGGGAATGTAGCATCAGGAAGTATAAATGACACATAGAAAATCCTTTGGTGGTGTGCACTGCAGTTGCCTTTAATCCTGGTATTGAAATAGTGACCAAGGCATTTGTGCATATCTTATTTTTGATTCCCTTGAAAGTTATTTTGTGGTGACTTATTTAAAAAATTGCTTTAAAAAAAAGAGTAATTGATGTTGTTTCATTTCCCCTCTTTTGAAAGAGATTGTAGCATCAGGAACTATAAATTTCATCTAATCAATAAACTAATTTATTTCCCCCCCTCTCTTTTAATTTAGGGTGGCCAACCTGTAAGTATTTTAATCTTTGTGAATTTTTTATTCATGATTCATAATATTTTGGTCTCTGGGGTTTTTTTTTTTTAAATATAATATCAAATTTTATTTAGAATCCATTACTAAAAAATGCCCGCAGCTCGTTACTACCATGCCTTTAAGGAGGCCCCATTCCCCGCAGGGTAGCCAATCGCACACCGGTTCCCTTACAAATAAGCTCATGCTCTTGGGCAAAATAAGCCGTGATGAAACAAAGCAACAAGAAACATAACAACATGAAAGCTGGGAGGGTGGGTGGGTTGCTTGCCTGCGTCTCGGCGAAGAGGCTGGAAGGGAGCTCCGCAGTGTCCTAAAAGGATGCTCCAAGCCTCGCCTCCCTTGCTGAGCGCGCTGATGGCCACAGCCATCTTATCTTCCAAGCTGTAATGTCATAAAGACTTAACCTGCTATAAATTTATGGATCAATATCAAATGTTATATCAATTTCTCGATTCCAGAAAAGTTGATCTAGAATGTTCCAGGGAACTTTATTTTTGTTTTCACCTAATTTTTGAGATCGTAATTAGTAGTTAGGCTCTTTTACTCACAAAAAGTGCCGAAGTTGGTCAGTAGACTTTTGAATCCCATTATGGTTTTCAAGATTAGGATAATGTCATCTGCATTAAGCAATATGGATACTTTTGATTGACCAATAGAAGGAGAGGTTTGTACATGGGGAATGTATCATCAGGAAGTATAAATTTCATCTAATCAATAAATTCCCCCTCTCTTTTAATTTATGGTGGCCTAACGGTGAATATTTTAATCCTTGTGATTTTTTTATTCATAAAATTTTCATAATATTTTGGTCTCTGTGGTTCATATGATAATGGTAGAATACAATACAAGTAGAATGAAATATGTATAATATGGAAAGATGCCTTAACACTTCTTCCATAAAGTCATCCCCACTTCATTGGTCCCAGTGTGGGATAACTGGGCAACATGAGGAGAAACCTATTATACATTCCTATCAGGGAAATAGAGGGGGAAGTATACGTCCGTCAATACATGAGAATAAATGTGTATAGGGGGAGGCCCTATAATAATATGCTTTGTTCAACAAAGATGGAAACCAATACTGAAAGGATAGCAAACACAGTGTTTTCAGGGGTAAAGCCTTTGATCAAAAGAGAGAGATTAGATATTTTTAATCTTTTGTGTTTTTCAGTATGAATTATCGTACTTTGTACTTGCACGGTTGTATGTTACCTTCAGTTTTTTCCACGTGTTCTCATTGTTTCTTTGCACAGGACAGATTCATCTTATTTAAGGGCTGCCGTGCATAATGGATCAATGGCTCTTATCTTCCTAGCTGCAAGGTTATGACCTTGCAGCTAGGAAGACCAAACCTGCTGGAAATTTGTAGATAATATCAAACTTTATATCAATTTCTCGTTTCCAGACAGGTTTATATAGGATGCTACAGGAAACTTTTTTTTTTTGCTTTCCCTTAATTTTTCACTAATTTATAGTTAGGCTGTCTTCCTCACAAAAGTGTCCAAGTTGGTTAGTAGACTTTTGAATCCCATTATGATCTGCAAGATTAGGATCATGTTATCTGAATTAAGCAAGATGGATACTATTAGTGGACTATTAGAAGGAGGTGTGTACTTGGGGAATGTAGCATCAGGAAGTATAAATTTCATCTAATCAATAAACTAATTTATTTTCCCCCTCTCTTTTAATTTAGGGTAGCCTATTTGTGAGTATTTTAATCCCTGTGAATTTTTTGTTTATGATTCATAATATTTTGGTCTCTGGAGTTTAGATGATGATGATAGAATACAGTATAAGAAGAATGAAATACATACAATATGGAAAGATGCCCATACACTTCTTCCATAAAATGCACTCCACTTCATTGGTCCCAGAGTGGGTTAACTTGGCTACATGAAGAGAAAATTATTATACATTCCTATCAGGGAAATAGGGAGGGCAATATAAGTCCATCAATATATGAGGATACATTTTTATAGGGGGAGGCCCTATAATAATATGCTTTGTTCAACAAAGAAAGAAACCCATACCAAAAGCACAGCAAACACACAGTTTTCAGGGGGAAAGCATTTGCTCAAGAGAGAGAGATTTGATATTTTAAATCTTTTCTGTTTTGCTGCATGAATTATTGTATTTTGTTCTTGCACGGGTTGTACTTTGTTCTTGCACATATTACCTTCAGATTTCAGGTATTAAACTACTGTCCTGGTGAGTGTTTTAAACCTGTGCTTTAAGATTATTATTTCCTGTCCTGGGATTAGAGGTGGCTGTATACATCCATCAATGCATATGTATTATCGTGTGCAGGGGAAGGCCCGATGATAATATACTTAGTTCAGCAAAGATAAAGCACATCAAACGCACAGTTTTCTGGGGGAAGGCATTTGATTGAGATAGAGCAATTTAGTATACAGCAGCGAATCTTAATTTAAATACTCTCAGTTGCATCTGGGGGGCATTCAATGGACTCCATCACATCACTCTAGGAAGTACCATACTCACATTCCTGTCACTAATGGAGAATAGATTGGTGGGATGCCCCACAGATGCTTTTGGGTCCTATTATTTTTTCCCCGTTGAAACTGCAGCTAAAGCATATTCATATTCTATTATTTGCCTTCCGTACCTTACCGGGCATTCATCAGGTTATGAGTATTGGGAAGAATTGATGACATCCATGTTCACAAACTATTATTACCTACATCAAAACTTTTTGATTCTAGGATTATTGCAGATCTTATTGCTGCGTTTGGGATCTTAATCTGGAAAGGGCACATCATCCATATACTTCCTTCTTCTGTAAATTTAAATTACTTGATCCAATTCCTTTGAAACTTATTTTGTGGTGACTTATCTAATAAATCACTCTTTCAGATAAGAGTCATTAATTTTGTTTCATTTTGATAAAGAACTCTTATTTTTCCCACTATTGTACTCATTGCTGAGCTCCTGGGTCCTGTTGGGAGTATCCACAAAGTGGGAGTTACTATTCATTCAAAGTACACATTATCACTGAGTTTGTATAAAGAAAATAGAAGATTGTTAATGTACACCTTTTGTATACCTTTTCTCGTTGTAAGATTATCTGTATAGCTGTTCTATTTGCATAATTATTTTGATAATTATTTTGATATTTGACATTCCTTTGTGATGAGTTTATTTAATTTTTATTCTGGAAATGTAACATTAATGGGGCAGTCCGCATATGCCTGGGGATTCTCTTCCCAGGGCGTATACGTGAAGGGCTCGGGCATACTGTCCACTGCTATGCCTCAGAGCAGCCCAACATGTCTGCTCCCATACATAATGGGTCTAGGGCAGTGGTCCCCAACCTGCGGGCCGTGGCCCGGTGCCGGGCCGTGAGGGCCATGGCGCCGGGCCGCGGCTCCCTTTCCCCGCCCCCCTGCAGTAAAAAACTTCCCTGGCCGCAAGCTTGTGGCCTGGGAAGCTTCTTATTGCGGGAGGGCGGGGAGAGGGAATCAGGGCCGGCCCGCGTATCACGCATGCATGGCCTGTGCAGGCGCGGCCCATGGTGCGCGGCCCAATGCGCGGGCATGGCCCATGTGGGCGGGGCCCGTGGGCCCGGCCCGATGCCCTGCCGGTCCCCAGCCTCAGAAATTTGGGGACCACTGGTCTAGGGCTCTTATCCTCCTAGCTGCAATGTCATAAAGACTTAAACTGCTAGAAATGTATGGATCAATATAAAACTTTATATCAATTTCTTTTTTTCCAGACAAGTTTTTCTAGAATGTTCCAAGAAACTTTTTTTTGTTTTCCCTTAATTTTAGAAAACGTACTTTATAGTTACGTTCTCTTCCTCACAAAAAGTGAGGTCAGTGGACCACGTTGGTCAGTAGACCTTTGAATCCCATTATGGTCTGCAAGATTAGGATCATGTCATCTGCATTAAGCAAGGTGGATTCTTTTGATTGACTAATAGAAGGAGATGTGTACTTGGGGAATGTAGCATCAGGAAGTATAAATGACACATAGAAAATCCTTTGGTGGTATGCACCGTAATTGCCTTTAATCCTGGTATTGAAATAGTGACCAAGGCATTTGTGCATATCTTATTTTTGATTCACTTGAAAGTTATTTTGTGGTGACTTATTTAAAAAATCGCTTTAAAAAAAAAGAGTAATTGACGTTGTTTCATTTCCCCTCTTTTGAAAGAGAAAATCGCTTTTAAAAAAAAGAGTAATTGATGTTGTTTCATTTCCCCTCTTTTGAAAGAGATTGTAGCATCAGGAACTATAAATTTCATCTAATCAATAAACTAATTTATTTCCCCCCCTCTCTTTTAATTTAGGGTGGCCAACCTGTAAGTATTTTAATCTTTGTAAATTTTTTATTCATGATTCATAATATTTTGGTCTCTGGGGTTTATTTATTTTTTTTAATATAATATCAAATTTTATTTAGAATCCATTACAAAAAATGCCCGCAGCTCGTTACTACCATGCCTTTAAGGAGGCCCCATTCCCCGCAGGGAAGCAAATCACACACCGGTTCCCTTACAAATAAGCTCATGCTCTTGGGCAAAATAAGCCGTGATGAAACAAAGCAACAAGAAACAGAACAACATGAAAGCTGTGAGGGTGGGTGGGTTGCTTGCCTGCGTCTCGGCGAAGAGGCGGCAAGGGAGCTCCGCAGTGTCCTAAAAGGATGCTCCAAGCCTCACCTCCGTTTCTGAGCGCGCTGATGGCCACAGTGCGACCCCTGGAACGTCACGGCATGGCTGCCAGCGTCACCTTTTGACGGGCTGAGGGCGCGGGAGGAGGAGGCGACGCTGGCGGCCATGCCGCGACATTCCAGGGGACGAATAAGTCCGTGCCACCACATTAGCCTGTGCTTTTGCCTGTCTCTTAACTCCGCCAGCACAGCAGTCAGGGGTGTATGTTTGGGGGTGTGGCTGGCTGGCTATCCCCAGTGTGGCTGGTTGTCACTGGAGTTGTGGTTTGCACACTGAGCAGACAATAGGCCATTAAAATCAGAATCCAGTAGCACCTTTAAGACCAACAAAGATTTATTCAAGGCGTGAGTTTTGAATAGCAAAAATCAATGCTGTTTGCTATAAATTCCCTGTCATGTAAGAAGATCATAGTCTGACGAAGAGTGATTGCACTCAAAGGCTCACGCCATGAATAAAACTTTGTGGGTCATAAAAGTTCTATTGGACTCTGATTTTATTGTGCTACTTCAGGCCAACATGGCTGTGTACTTGAATCTATTTATTTATTTAGATTTCTATACTCCTATTTCTTAGCAGCTCTGGGCGGTTTACACAGAACATTATAACTTACATGAAACATTATGCAGACTATAACAACCAATAGATCATTAAGTTGTCCCCCCCTAAGTACCCTGGAAGTTGTTTCATTATCTTGATAGCAAGAGTCCGGAGGACTGCAAGGAGAGTACATGTGAAGGACATGTTGTCCCAATGTGATGCCTTAGAGCAGCCCAACATGTCTGCTGGCATACATAATGGGTCTAGGGCTCTTATCTTCCAAGCTGTAATGTCATAAAGACTTAACCTGCTATAAATTTATGGATCAATATCAAATGTTATATCAATTTCTCGATTCCAGAAAAGTTGATCTAGAATGTTCCAGGGAACTTTATTTTTGTTTTCCCATAATTTTTGAGATCGTAATTAGTAGTTAGGCTCTTTTACTCACAAAAAGTGCCGAACTTGGTCAGTAGACTTTTGAATCCCATTATGGTTTTCAAGATTAGGATAATGTCATCTGCATTAAGCAAGATGGATACTATTAGTGGACTATTAGAAGGAGGTGTGTACTTGGGGAATGTAGCATCAGGAAGTATGAATTTCATCTAATCAATAAACTAATTTATTTCCCCCCTCTCTTTTAATTTAGGGTGGCCTATTTGTGAGTATTTTAATCCCTGTGAAGATTGTTAATGTACACCTTTTGTATACCTTTTCTCGTTGTAAGATTATCTGTATAGCTGTTCTATTTGCATAATTATTTTGATAATTATTTTGATATTTGACATTCGTGAAGGGCTCGGGCATGCTGTCCACTGCTATGCCTCAGAGCAGCCCAACATGTCTGCTCCCATCCATAATGGGTCTAGGGCAGTGGTCC
The DNA here is from genome assembly GCF_049243985.1 of Paroedura picta. NCBI lineage: Eukaryota > Metazoa > Chordata > Lepidosauria > Squamata > Gekkonidae > Paroedura > Paroedura picta. The sequence continues at coordinate 7,404,932 of NC_135373.1, read as the reverse complement.
CCAACCTGCGGCCTGGGTCCCGGTGCCGGGCAGTGAAGGCCATGGCGCCGGGCCGCGGCTCCCTCTCCCCACCCCCCCTGCAGTAAAAAACCTCCCAGGCTGCAAGCTTGCAGCCTGGGAAGCTTCTTACTGCGGGAAGGCGGGGAGAGGGAATCAGGGCCGGCCCACACATCGCGCATGCGCGGCCCGTGCTTGCGCGGCCGACGGGGCACGGCTCGATGCGCGGGCATGGCCGGCGCGGGCCGGGCCCACGGGCATGGCCTGATACCCTGCGGGCGCGATCTAATACCCTGCCGGTCCCCAGCCTCAGAAAGGTTGGGGACCACTGGTCTAGGGCTCTTATCTTCCTAGCTGCAATGTCATAAAGACTTAAACTGCTAGAAATGTATGGATCAATATCAAAATTTATATCAATTACTTTTTTTTCCAGACAAGTTTTTCTAGAATGTTCCAAGAAACTTTTTTTTTTGTTTTCCCTTAATTTTAGAAATGTACTTTATAGTTACGTTCTCTTCCTCACAAAAAGTGAGGTCAGTGGACCACGTTGGTCAGTAGACCTTTGAATCCCATTATGGTCTGCAAGATTAGGATCATGTCATCTGCATTAAGCAAGGTGGATTCTTTTGATTGACTAATAGAAGGAGATGTGTACTTGGGGAATGTAGCATCAGGAAGTATAAATGATACATAGAAAATCCTTTGGTGGTGTGCACTGTGATTGCCTTTAGTCCTGGTATTGAAATAGTGACCAAGGCATGTGTGCATATCTGATTTTCGATTCCCTTGAAAGTTATTTTGTGTTGACTTATTTAAAAAATCGCTTTTTAAAATAAGAGTAATTGATGTTGTTTCATTTCCCCTCTTTTGAAAGAGATTGTAGCATCAGGAACTATAAATTTCATCTAATCAATAAACTAATTTATTTTCCCCCCTCTCTTTTAATTTAGGGTGGCCTATCTGAAAGTATTTTAATCCTTATGATTCATAATATTTTGATCTCTAGGGTTTATTTGATGATGGTAGAATACAATATAAGTAGAATAAAATATGTATAATATGTATAATCCGGCTAGGAGGCAGAGTGACTGGCTGCCCTGCCCCCTACAACCTCCTCAGACGGGCCCTGTAAAGCCCCCCTGCTGCCTGAGCTGCAAGCCCCCCCGGAACCCCCCAGGAAGGGAAACCATAATGAGGGAACGGGCCCCACCCCCCGAAACCCCAGGGGGCCCCTGGTGGAGCTAGCGGATTAGCACAGTGAGCGCTCCAGGGAATGGCGGCTCCCAATGGCTGAGAGCCCCAACTTAAGGCTGGCATGAATCCCTGCAGGTAGCCCGCGGACCCGCTGTTGTGGCGTAAGGCGGCCAGAGTCCCGACCCCCCTTCCGCGGGATCCCCTGAGCTAATTACCCTCACCCTCCCTCGCTTTTTCACCGGGGAGGTCCCGGTGGACAGAACCCCGGAGCCCCATGGTGCCGTGAGTGGGGCCTGGCCATCGAGAAATTCCGGTGCCTTGTGGCCGCTGCCTTCAGAAAAGGAACTGCTGCCCACCCCCGGCCAGGCTCTGTCGTCCCCTACCCCGCCGAAGATCTGCCCTTTTCCCATAGGCCGCTCCCCCAGAGGGGGAAGCAGGACCGGCCTGCGGGCGGGCCCGAGGGCGAGTGCTCTTGGTGGTGTTTTTTGGAGCCGCTAGTGCCGTGAGGTGGACAACAGGAGCGCAGGTTAAGTCAAGTAAAGAAATCTTGCCTTGCCGCCCCGGTGGGGAACCTGGATCACCGGAACTCTGTTCGGTCCCGCACCCCCCATCACCCCCCTTTTGTCAAGTAAATACCCGTCAGCGAACTCACAGCTGTGAGTTGAGCATGTGATTCCACTCCGCAAAGCACTCACAATCAGGTAACGAACGCCATCGGGATCCTAGCCAAAAATGAAGAGAGGGGCGACCGTAGAGCGGGCAGCAATGTGCTTGGCCAGGCTGCTAGCGCTTTATAATCCAGCTGCTGCCCAGCCCTGCCCCTTCCACCTCAGGTGAGCGGCGTGCCTCCCGGAGGGGAGTGGCCCTCACCTGGGAACTGCACGCCACGGCGCATTCTTTGTTCTCGCGGAAGCCTCCACCTCCGCAATGGCCGCCGCGCATTTTAGGGCGGTGGCGGCTCTTGCATATGGAAAGCATTGAAATAGCCCCATCACTTTAGAAAGCACAACTCTCATACTCCTGTGACACATAGAAAATCCTTTGGTGGTTCGTACTGTAAGTGCCTTTAGTCCTGGTATTTAAATAGTGACCAAGTCATTTGTGCAGATCTTAGTTTCAATTCCCTTCAAAGTTATTTTGTGGTGACTTATTTAAAAAATCGCTTTTTAAGATAAGAATAATTGATGTTGTTTCATTTCCCCTCTTTTGAAAGATTGTCTTTGATTACTTTTTATGCATATGTTTGTTTAAAACAGAATTGATTAGAGAAGGGCTGGTTCCAAATTTTCATTGCATGGGAAATGCATCATCAGCTAAATCCCTTGACAGGAACTCTCACAAACATATTAGAAAATGGCTACAAAGAGAACTTGAGAATTTAAACTTCAAAGCTAATTCTGCTCTTAGTACAGACCTGGGAAATTATGTTAGAGGGGCTAAACAAGTATGTTTTCTAATACTCTTTATGCAAGATTTAAAAGATTATTTAAAAATGCAGATATCTCCTTAAATATCTGTCTTGACTGTAAGGCTGACACTTTAAAAATATATATAAATTAATGCATTTTCTATCTCTTATTAAACTTAGGAATCGATGGACTTGGTGAGTGTTTCAAATCTCTGTTTTCGCTCTCCTTGATGTTATCTATTTGCATAATTATTTTGATATTTGACATTCCATTGTGATGAGTATATTTATTTTTTATTCTGGAAATGTAACATTAATGGGGCAGTCTGCATATGCTTGGGGATTCGCTTCCCAAGGCGTATACATGAAGGACTCGGGCATGCGGTCCCATGCTATGCCTCAGAGCAGCCCAACATGTCTGCTCCCATACATAATGGGTCTAGGGCTCTTACCTTCCTAGCTGCAATGTCATAAAGACTTAAACTGATAGAAATTTACGGATCAATATCAAACTTTATATTAATTTCTTATTTTCCAGACAAGTTTTTCTAGAATGTTCCCGGAATCTTTTTTTTGTTTTCCCTTAATTTTAGAGAACGTACTTTATAGTTACGTTCTCTTCCTCACAAAAAATGCCCAAGTTGGTCAGTAGACCTTTGAATCCCATTATGGTCTGCAAGATTAGGATCATGTCATCTGCATTAAGCAAGATGGAAGGAGATGTGTACTTGGGGAATGTAGCATCAGGAAGTATACATTTCATCTAATCAATAAACTACTTTATTTCCCCCCTCTCTTTTAATTTAGGGTGGCCTAACTGTGAGTATTTTAATACTTGTGAATTTTTTATTCATGATTCATAATATTTTGGTCTCTGGGGTTTATTTGATCATGGTAGAATACAATATAAGTAGAATAAAATATATATAATATGGAAAGATGACTTAACACTTCTTCCATAAAGTCATCTCCATTTCATTGGTCACAGTGTGGGATAACTGGGCTACATGAGGAGAAAATTATTATACAGTCCTATCAAGGAAATACAGGGGGCAGTATACGTCCATCAATATATGAGAATAAATTCTTATACGGGGAGGCCCTGTAATAATATGCTTTGTTCAACAAAGAAAGAAACCAATACCGAACACACAACAAAAACAGTGTTCTCAGGGGTAAAGCCTTTGATCAAGAGAGAGAGATTAGATATTTTTGTTTCATTTTGATAAAGAGTTCTGTTTTAAAGTTTTTAAACCATGGGTTGTTGGGTTTTTTTTACTGAAATAGTGATTTTCAATTGAATGCAGCATCCATTTGGTAAATCCAGTTACAGAGATCATATCCATCCCCGACCTCTCAAGAGCACATCTGGCAATTAATGCTGTGACTGAATTGTGCTAATCTGTTCAATACTAAATCCCTCTAGACCCATTGAAAGAGTTAGACTCTGCCGACTGTTGTAATCATTGCTTTGTTCTTTTCTCATATATTATAGTATGGTTAAATATGCCCTCGCTCTCATGGAGGGAAGACCTTACTCTGCCCTGATAAGGGCTATTGGGGTCCCTTTATGTAAAAACAGGATCAGCTTCATAAAGAGGTTTTGCAATATTTCAGCCACGCACATACAATACCCTTATTGGCATAAAGCCGATTAGCAAGATAAACAAATATAGTCAAAGTGGTGTGATAGTGGTATGAGCTTTCGAGTGCAAGCACTCTTCATCAGACTGTGATCCTCTTACATGACAGGGAATATATAGCAAAATCAATTCTGTTTGCTATATATTCCCTCTCATGTAAAATGATCACAGTCTGATGAAGAGTGCTTGCACTCGAAAGCTCATTATCTTGATAGCAGGAGTCTGGAGGACGGGAAGGAGAGGATTGAGGGCTGTTTTGTAGACTTTTGAAGACCATTATGCTAGATTAGGATCATGTCATTTGCATTATGCAACATGGATACTTTTGATTGCCTAATAGAAGGAGGTGCCTATTGTGGTAATGTAACAAGAAGAACAGGGAACCTTGTGGCAAATTCAACAAGAAATGAATAAACTCACCACAATGGAATGGCAAATATTAAAATAATTATACAAATAAAACAGGTATACAGATAATATTACAATTAGAAAAGTTATACAAAAAGTGCACAATTAACAATCTTCTATTTTTTTATACAGATACATTGATAATGTGTAATACAAATGATCAGTGACTCCCACTTTGTGGATACTCCCAACAGGACCCAGGAACTCAGCCTGCTTCGCAATAGCTTCTGCTGGGGAGCAAAATGCTACGAAGAATAATAATAAAACCCAGTTATATTCGAAGCAACATGGAACAACATAATATTGAAACTAGTAACACGATACCAATTGTTTGATTTGTCTGTAGATACCTGACTTTAATTTTTATTTTAATAGGGATTATAATTTTTGTAGAAGAACCAAAAACAGGACATAAGAAGGGTTCTAAGATAAAAGATAAAAGAAGTCTTCTAAGATAAAAGAGACAAATACTCAAGATTTAATGTAGGGTCACAAGGCAATAGGATTATTTGACAAGAGAAAAAAATATATACTCATTACTCTCCAGCCAGAAACGTTTTATTACTTTTACAAAAAAAGGATGACCTGTTTTTGGTTCTGACAACTAACAAAGGACTTCTGTTCCTTCTTCAACACAAATTATAATCCACTTCCTATTTTAAAAATTCTTAGTCAGGTATCTAACGACAAATCAAACAATTGGTATCATATTACTATTTGCAATACTATGTTGTTCCATGTTGCTTCGAATATAACTGGGTTTTATTATTATTCTTTGTAGCTGTCTGCTCCCTGCCAGAAGCTATTGTGAAACAGGCTGAGCTCCTGGGTCCTGTTGGGAGTATCCACAAAGTGGGAGTTACTATTCATTCGAATTACACATTATCACTGAGTTTGTATAAAGAAAATAGAAGATTGTTAATTTTGCACCTTTTGTATACCGTTTCTCATTGTAAGATTATCTGTTTACCTGTTCTATTTGCATAATTATTTTGATATTTGACATTCCCTTGTGATGAGTTTATTTAATTTTTATTTCAGAAATGTAACAGTAATGGGGCAGTCCGCATATGCCTGGTGATTCTCTTCTCAGTGCGTATATGTGAAGGGCTCGGGTATGCGGTCCCATGCTATGCCTCAGAGCAGCCCAACATGTCTGCTCCCATACATAATGGGTCTAGGGCTCTTACCTTCCTAGCTGCAATGTCATAAAGACTTAAACTGATAGAAATTTACGGATCAATATCAAACTTTATATTAATTTCTTATTTTCCAGACAAGTTTTTCTAGAATGTTCCCGGAATCTTTTTTTTGTTTTCCCTTAATTTTAGAGAACGTACTTTATAGTTACGTTCTCTTCCTCACAAAAAATGCCCAAGTTGGTCAGTAGACCTTTGAATCCCATTATGGTCTGCAAGATTAGGATCATGTCATCTGCATTAAGCAAGATGGAAGGAGATGTGTACTTGGGGAATGTAGCATCAGGAAGTATACATTTCATCTAATCAATAAACTACTCTATTTCCCCCCTCTCTTTTAATTTAGGGTGGCCTAACTGTGAGTATTTTAATACTTGTGAATTTTTTATTCATGATTCATAATATTTTGGTCTCTGGGGTTTATTTGATCATGGTAGAATACAATATAAGTAGAATAAAATATATATAATATGGAAAGATGACTTAACACTTCTTCCATAAAGTCATCTCCATTTCATTGGTCACAGTGTGGGATAACTGGGCTACATGAGGAGAAAATTATTATACAGTCCTATCAAGGAAATACAGGGGGCAGTATACGTCCATCAATATATGAGAATAAATTCTTATACGGGGAGGCCCTGTAATAATATGCTTTGTTCAACAAAGAAAGAAACCAATACCGAACACACAACAAAAACAGTGTTCTCAGGGGTAAAGCCTTTGATCAAGAGAGAGAGATTAGATATTTTTGTTTCATTTTGATAAAGAGTTCTGTTTTAAAGTTTTTAAACCATGGGTTGTTGTTTTTTTTTTACTGAGATAGTGATTTTCTATGGAATGCAGCATCCATTTGGTAAATCCAGTTACAGAGATCATATCCATCCCCGACCTCTCAAGAGCTCATCTGGCAATTAATGTTGTGACTGAATTGTCATAAAGAATTAAGATAAGACTTTCAAGATAAGAGTAATTGATGTTGTTTCATTTCCCCTCTTTTGAAAGAGAGATTTCTCTTTCATTACTTTTTATGCATATGTTTGTTTAAAACAGAATTGATTAGGGAAGGGCTGGTTCCAAATTTTCATTGCATGGGGAACGCGTCATCAGCTAAATCCCTTGACAGAAACTCTCACAAACATATTAGAAAATGGTTACAAAGTGTTCAAATTAACTCAGTTGAGTTACATTGCACTATTTACTTGAGAATTTAAACTTGAAAGCTAAATCTGATCTTAGTACAGACCTGGGAAATCATGTTAGAGGGGCTAAAAGAAGTATGTATTCTAGTATGCAAGATTTAAAAGATGTAATATCTCCTTAAATATCTGTCATCACTGTAAGGCTGGCACTTTAAGAAATATATAAATTAACGCATTTTCCCTCTCTTATTAAACTTAGAATCTGCCCGGCATGGTGAGTGTTTCAAATCTCTGTTTTCGCTCTCCTTGGTTTTTGATGTTATAGAAAACGTGGAAAGATCTAATCATGGATCTCTTGTATAACACATTGTACAGTTGTAGGTGCATTTGCTTGGATTTTGTAATAGATTTCTATTTGTTGTAAGATAGTTTTGCAGAAAGACAATGCCTCAGTTTCTGGGCCATGTTAGTATTTGAGTCAGATGTTTTTGGGGAAGTATTGTGTAGCAGTGGCATGGAGGCTGTAAGGTGATTTTTACCACCCCAGATTCCTCATTTGTTAATCCCCCCTTCTGAATCCAAAGAAAGAAAAATCTTTCGCTTGCAGCCTCTCTCTTTCTCTCTCTCTTTGGCATTTAGCACCAACAGGGCAGCTTTCTCCATGCCCCCAAATTAGCCTGTACTTTTGCCTGTCTCTTAACTCCACCAATACAGCAGTGATATGTGTGTGTGTGGGGGGTGGCTGGCTGGCTAGCCCCAGTCCTGCTGGCTGTCAATGGAGTCGTGGTTTGCATACTGAGCAGACAATAGGCCATTAAAATCAGAATCCAGTAGCACCTATAACAAAAATCATATCTGTTTGCTATATATTCCGTGTCATGTAAGAAGATTATAGTCTGATGAGGAATGCTTGCACTCGAAAGCTCACGCCTTGAATAAATCTTTGTGGGTCTTAAAGGTTCTATTGGACTCTGATTTTATTGAGCTACTTCAGACCAACACGGCCATGCATTTGAATGTATCCGATATACCATTAAGTTGCCCCCCCCCCCAGGTACCCTGGAAGTTGTTTTATTATCTTGATAGCAGGAGTCTGGAGGATTGCAAATAGATGATTGAAGGTTGTTTTGTAGACATTTGAGGACCATTATGCTAAATTAGGATCATGTCATTTGCATTATGCAACATGGATACTTTTGATTGACGGTGCCTATTGTGGTAATGTGTAATACAAATGATTAGTAGGAAGTATATTTTTTCTTTTGTCAAATAATCCAATTGCCTTATGACCCTACTATAAATCTTGAGTATTTGTCTCTTTGCCTCTTAGAAGCCTTCTCATGACCTGTTTCTGGCTCTGATAAAGATTTGTGTTCCTTCTTCTAAACAAATTATAATCCCCTTCCTATTTTAAATAAATTTAGTCATGTATCTAAAGACAAATCAAACAATTGGTATCATATTACTATTTTCAATACTATGTTGTTCCATTTAGCTTCGAATATAACTGGGTTTTATTGTTCTTCTTCGTAGCATTTTGCTCCCCAGCAGAAGCTATTGAGAAACAGGCTGAGCTCCTGGGTCCTGTTGGGAGTATCCACAAAGTGGGAGTTACTATTCATTCGAATTACACATTATCACTGAGTTTGTATAAAGAAAATAGAAGATAGTTAATTATGCACCTTTTGTATACCTGTTCTCATTGTAAGATTATCTGTATACCTGTTCTATTTGCATAATTATTTTGATATTTGACATTCCATTGTGATGAGTTTAATTATTTTTTATTCTGGAAATGTAACAGTAATGGGGCAGTCCGCATATGCCTGGGGATTCTCTTCCCAGGGCGTATATGTGAAGGGCTGGGGCATGCTGTCCACTGCTATGCCTCAGAGCAGCCCAACATGTCTGCTCCCATACATAATGGGTCTAGGGCTCTTATCTTCCTAGCTGCAATGTCATAAAGACTTAAACTGCCAGAAATGCATGAATCAATATCAAACTTTATATCAATTTCTTTTTTTGCAGGCAAGTTTATCTAGAATGTTCCAGGAAACTTTTTTTTTGTTTTCCCTTAATTTTAGGTGCCATTGTTGGTCAGTAGACTTTTGAATCCCATTATGGTCTGCAAGATTAGGATCATGTCATCCACATAAAGCAAGATGGATTCTTTTGATTGACTAATAGGAGATGTGTACTTGGGGAATGTAGGATCATCAATAAACTAATTTATTCCCCCCCCCCTCTCTTTTAATTTAGGGTGTCCTACCTATGAGTATTTTAATCTTTGTGAATTTTTTATTCATGATTCATAATATTTTGGTCTCTGGGGTTTAGATGATGATGAATGAATACCATATAAGTAGAATAAATTATGTACAAAATGGAAAGATGCCCATACACTTCTTCCATAAAGTCAAATCCACTTCATTGGACCCAGAGTGGGTGAATTGGGCTACATGAGGAGAAAATTATTCTACATTCCTATCAGGGAAATAGAGGGGGTGGTATACATCCATCATTATATGAGGGTAAATTTGTGTAGAGGGAGGCCCTATAATAATATGTTTTGTTCAACAAAGAAAGAAAGCAATACGGAACGCACAGCAAACACAGTGTTTTCAGGGGTAATGTGCGGCACGGACTTACCCGGGCTGCCGTTTGGCGAGTCGGAGGGCGTGCGAGAGAAGACGCGGAGGCTCGGGCTGCTCCGTAGGCCACCGGGTGCGCCGGCAGCCGCAGCGTGCTTGGCCCTGGTGGCCGGGGTCAGGAGCCCGGCATGAAACCTCCAGTGCATAAACGGTCAATGTGATGCCTTAGAGCAGCCCAACATGTCTGCTGGCATACATAATGGGTCTAGGGCTCTTATCTTCCAAGCTGTAATGTCATAAAGACTTAACCTGCTATAAATTTATGGATCAATATCAAACTTTATATTAATTTCTTGATTCCAGAAAAGTTGATCTAGAATGTTCCAGGGAAGTTTATTTTTGTTTTCCCCTAATTTTTGAGATCGTAATTAGTAGTTAGGCTCTTTTTCTCACAAAATCTGCCAAAGTTGGTCAGTAGACTTTTGAATCCCATTATGGTCTGCAAGATTAGGATAATGTAATCTGCATTAAGCAAGATGGATACTTTTGATTGACTAATAGAAGGAGATGTGTACTTGGGGAATTTAGCATCAGGAAGTATAAATTTCATCTAATCAATAAACTACTTTATTTCCCCCTCTCTTTTAATTTAGGGTGGCCTAACGGTGAGTATTTTAATCCTTGTGAATTTTTAATTCATGATTCATAATATTTTGGTCTCTGGGGATTATATGATAATGGTAGAATACAATATAAGTAGAATGAAATATGTATAATATGGAAAGATGCCTTAACACTTCTTCCATAAAGTCATCTCCACTTCATTGGTCCCATTGTTGGATAACTGGGCAACATGAGGAGAAACTTTTTATACATTCCTATCAGGGAAGTAGAGGGGGCAGTATACGTCCATCAATATATGAGAGTTTTTGTGGTGTGAGTTTTCGAGTGCAAGCACTCTTCGTCAGACTGTGATCCTCTTACATGACAGGGAATATATAGCAAAATCAATTCTGTTGGCTATATATTCCCTCTCATGTAAAATGATCACAGTCTGACGAAGAGTGCTTGCCCTCGAAAGCTCATTATCTTGAAAGCAGGAGTCTGGAGGACCGCAAGGAGAGGATTGAGGGCTGTTTTGTAGACTTTTGAAGAGCATTATGCTAGATTAGGATCATGTCATTTGCATTATACAACATGGATAGTTTTGATTGCCTAATAGAAGGAGGTGCCTATTGTGGTAATGTAACAAGAAGAACAGGGAACCTTGTGGCAAATTCAACAAGAAATGAATAAACTCACCACAAATGAATGTCAAATATCAAAATAATTATACAAATTGAACAGGTATGCAGATAATCTTACAATTAGAAAAATACAAAAGGTGCACAATTAACAATCTTCTATTTTTTTTATACAGATACATTGATAATGTGTAATACAAATGATCAGTGACTCCCACTTTGTGGATACTCCCAACAGGCCCCAGGAGCTCAGCCTATTTCACAATAGCTTCTGGCAGGGAGCAGACAGCTACAAAGAATAATAATAAAACCCAGTTATATTCAAAGCAACATGGAACAACATAGTATTGCAAATAGTAATATGATACCAATTGTTTGATTTGTCGTTAGATACCTGACTAAGAATTTTTAAAATAGGAAGTGGATTATAATTTGTGTTGAAGAAGGAACAGAAGTCCTTTGTTAGTTGTCAGAACCAAAAACAGGTCATCCTTTTTTTGTAAAAGTAATAAAACGTTTCTGGCTGGAGAGTAATGAGTATATCTTTTTTTCTCTTGTCAAATAATCCTATTGCCTTGTGACCCTACATTAAATCTTGAGTATTTGTCTCTTTTATCTTAGAAGACTTCTTTTATCTTTTATCTTAGAACCCTTCTTATGTCCTGTTTTTGGTTCTTCTACAAAAATTATAATCCCTATTAAAATAAAAATTAAAGTCAGGTATCTACAGACAAATCAAACAATTGGTATCGTATTACTATTTTCAATACTATGTTGTTCCATGTTGCTTCGAATATAGCTGGGTTTTATGATTATGCTTCATAGTATTTTGCTCCCCAGCAGTAGCTATTGATAAACAGGCTGAGTTCCTGGGTCTTGTTGGGAGTGTCCACAAAGTGGGAGTTATTATTCATTCGAATTACACATTATCACTGAGTTTGTATAAAGAAAATAGAAGATTGTTAATTATGCACCTTTTGTATACCTGTTCTCATTGTAAGATTATCTGTTTACCTGTTCTATTTGCCTAATTATTTTGATATTTGACATTCCCTTGTGATGAGTTTATTTAATTTTACACATTATCACTGAGTTTGTATAAAGAAAATAGAAGATTGTTAATTATGCACCTTTTGTATACCTGTTCTCATTGTAAGATTATCTGTTTACCTGTTCTATTTGCATAATTATTTTGATATTTGACATTCCATTGTGATAAGTTTATTTATTTTTTATTCTGGAAATGTAACAGTAATGGGGCAGTCCGCATATGCCTGGGGATTCTCTTCTCAGGGCGTATACGTAAGGGCTCAGGCATGCTGCCCCAATTCCATGCCTTGGAGCAGTCCAACATTAATCAAGATGGATACTATTGGTGGACTAATAGAAGGAGTGTACTTGGGGAATGTAGCATCAGGAAGTATAAATTTCATCTACTCAATAAACTAATTTATTTCCCCCCCCCTCTCTTTTAATTTAGGGTGGCCTACCTGTAAGTATTGTAATCTTTGTGAATTTTTTATTCATGGTTCATAATATTTCGTTGTATGGGGTTTATATGATGTACAATAAAATATGTACAATATGGAAAGATGCCCATACACTTCTTCCATAAAGTCAAGTCCACTTCATTGGTCCCTGTGTGGGTGAACTGGGCCACATGATGAGAAAATTATTACACATTCCTACCAGGGAAATAGAGGGGGCGGTATAAGTCCATCAATATATGAGGATAAATTTGTGTAGGGGGAGGCCCTATAATAATATGCTTTGTTCAACAGCCTGGCCTCGACCAGGGCTACGGCCTTCTTGGTCCTGGCCCCAACCTGGTGGAATGAGCTCTCCGAACAGCTGAGGGCCCAGCGGGAATTACCAGCGTTCCGCAGGGCCTATAAGACAGAGCTCTTCCGCTAGGCTTATGGTTGTGACTGGGCGGTAAGCAAGATCAGGCTCCCACCCTCACAAACTGGCGGTAGCGAGTGTCAACCCCCCGTAGTTGGAGGATGTGGAGATTGGATGAGTAAGATTATTGTTGCTATTGTGACCAATTGTTTACTAACCACTGTAATTTTATTTTTTATTTGGTTTGGTTTTAGTGGATGGGGTTATGTGAGCTGTCTCGAGCCTTCGAGAGTAGGCAGGACATAAATACAACAACAACAACAATAATAATAATAATAATAATAATAATTTAAAAAAAGAAACCAATACTGTAAGCACAACAAACACATAGTTTTCAGTGGGGAAGCATTTGCTCAAAAGAGAGAGATTTGATATTTTAAATCTTTTGTGTTTTGCTGCATGAATCGTACTTTGTTCTTGAATGGGTATATGTTACATTCAGATTTCACCACTTGTTCTCATTGTTTCCTTGCACAGGACAGCTCCATCTGATTTAAGGGCTGCCATGCATAATGGGTCTATGGCTCTTATCCACCTAGCTACAAGGTCATAAAGACCTAATCTGCTGAAAATTTGTGGATAATATCAAACTTTATATCAGTTTCTCATTTCCAAACAGGTTTTTATAGGATGCTACAGGAAACTTTTTTTTTGCTTTCCCCTAATTTATAGTTAGGCTCTCTTCCTCACAAAAGTGTCCCAGTTGGTTAGTAGACTTTTGAATCACATTATGGTCTGCAAGATTAGCATCATGTCATCTGCATTAAGCAAGATGGATAGTTTTGATTGACTAATAGAAGGAGGTGTGTGGGGAATGTAGCATCAGGAAGTATAAATTTCATCTAATCAATAAACTACTTTATTTTCCCCATCTCTTTTAATTTAGGGTGGCCTATTTGTGAGTATTTTAATCCTTGTGTATTTTTTATTGATGATTCATAGTATTTCGTTCTCTGGGGTTTAGATTATGATGAAAGAATACAATATAAGTATCATGAAATAAATACAATATGGAAAGACGCCCACACACTTCTTCCATAAAGTGAAATCAACTTTATTTTTCCCAGTGTGGTGGAACTGGGCTGCATGAGGAGAAAATTATTATACATTCCTATCAGGAAAATAGGGGGGGCAATATACGTCCAACAATATATGAGGATAAATTAGTATAGAGGGAGGCAATATAATAATATGCTTTGTCCAACAAAGAAAGAAACCCATACAAAAGCACAGCAAACACACAGTTTTCATTGGGAAAGCAATTGATCAAGAGAGAGAGATTAGTTATTGTAAATATTTTGTGTTTTTCTGCATGAATTATCATACTTTGTTCTTGCACGGGTATTTATTACCTTCAGATTTCACATATTAAAGTACTGTCCTGGTGAGTGTTTTAAACCTGTGCTTTAAGATTATTATTTCCCGTCCTGAGATTAAAGGTGGTTGTATACATCCATCAGTGCATATGTATTATTGTGTGCAGGGTGAGGCCCGATTATAATATACTTAGTTCAGCAAAGATAGAAACCATTGTATAAAGCACATCAAACACACAGTTTTCTGGGGGAAGGCATTTGATTGAGATAGAGCAATTTAGTATACAGCAGCGAATCTTACTTTAAATACTCTCAGTTGCATCTGGGGGGAATTCAATGGACTCCATCACATCACTCTAGGAAGCACCATACTCACATTCCTGTCACTCATGGAGAATAGATTGGTGGGATGCCCCACAGATGCTTTTGGATCCTATTATTTTTCCCCATTGAAGCTGCACCTAAAGCATATTCATATTCTATTAGTTGCCTTCTGTACCTTACCTGGCATTCATCAGGTTATGAGTATTGGGAAGAATTGATGGCATCCATGTTCACAAACTATTGTTACCTACATCAAAACTTTTTGATTCTAGGATTATTGCAGATCTTATTGCTGCGTTTGGGATCTTAATCTGGAAAGGCCACAACATCCATATACTTCCTACTTTTGTAAATTTAAATTACTTGATCCAATTCCTTTGAAACTTATTTTGGGGTGACTTATCTAATAAATCACTCTTTCAGATTAGAGTAATTTTGTTTCATTTTGATAAAGAACTCTTATTTTTCCCACTGTTGTACTCATTGCTGAGCTCCTGGGTCCTGTTGGGAGTATCCACAAAGTCGGAGTTACTATTCATTCAAATTACACATTATCACTGAGTTTGTATAAAGAAAATAGAAGATTGTTAATGTACACCTTTTGTATAACTTTTCTCGTTGTAAGATTATCTGTATAGCTGTTCTATTTGCATAATTATTTTGATAATTATTTTGATATTTGACATTCCTTTGTGATGAGTTTATTTAATCTTTATTCTGGAAATGTAATTAATGGGGCAGTCCGCATATGCCTGGGGATTCTCTTCCCAGGGCGTATACGTGAAGGGCTTGGGCATGCTGTCCACTGCTATGCCTCAGAGCAGCCCAACATGTCTGCTCCCATACATAATGGGTCTAGGGCTCTTATCTTCCTAACTGCAATGTCATAAAGACTTAAACTGCTAGAAATGTATTGATCAATATCAAACTTTATATCAATTTCTTTTTTTCCAGACAAGTTTTTCTAGAATGTTCCAGGAAACGTTTTTTTTGTTTGTTTTCCCTTAATTTTAGAGAACGTACTTTATAGTTACGTTCTCTTCCTCACAAAAAGTGAGGTCAGTAGACCACGTTGGTCAGTAGACCTTTGAATCCCATTATGGTCTGCAAGATTAGGATCATGTCATCTGCATTAAGCAAGATGGATTCTTTTGATTGACTAATAGAAGGAGGTGTGTACTTGGGGAATGTAGCATCAGGAAGTATAAATTTCATCTAATCAATAAACTAATTTATCCCCCCCCTCTCTTTTAATTTAGGGTGCCCTACCTGTAAGTATTGTAATCTTTGTGAATTTTTTATTCATGATTCATAATATTTCGTTCTATGGGGTTTATATGATGATGATAGAATATAAGTAGAATGAAATACATACAATATGGAAGGATGCCCACACACTTCTTCCATAAAGTCAACTCCACTTCATTGGTCCCAGTGTGGTTGAACTGGGCTACATGAGGAGAAAATTATTATACATTCCTATCAGGGAAATAGGAGGGGGCAATATACGTCCATCAATATATGAGGATAAATTTGTATACCGGGAGGCCCTATAATAATATGCTTTCTTTCAACAAAGAAAGAAACCCTTACCAAAAGCACAGCAAACACACACCAGGACAGGACAGCATTTGATCAAGAGAGTGAGATTAGATATTGTAAATCTTTTCTGTTTTGCTGCATGAATTATTGTACTTTGTTCTTGCACGGGTATATATTACCTTCACATTTCACGTACTAAACTACTGTCCTGGTGAGTGTTTTAAACCTGTGCTTTAAGATTATTATTTCCTTTCCTGGGATTAGAGGTGGCTGTATACATCCATCAATGCATATGGATTATTGTGTGCAGAGGGAGGCCCGATGATAATATACTTAGTTCAGCAAAGATAGAAACCATTGTAGAAAGCACATCAAACACACAGTTTTCTGGGGGAAGGCATTTGATTGAGATAGAGCAATTTAGTATACAGCAGCGAATCTTATTTTAAATACTCCCAGATGCAGCTGGGGGGGCATTCAGTGGACTCCATCACATCACTCTAGGAAGCACCATACTCACATTCCTGTCACTCATGGAGAATAGATTGGTGGGATGCCCCACAGATGCTTTTGGATCCTATTATTTTCCCCCGTTGAAACTGCAGCTAAAGCATATTCATATTCTATTAGTTGCCTTCCGTACCTTACCTGACATTCATCAAGTTATGAGTATTGGGAAGAATTGATGGCATCCATGTTCACAAACTATTATTACCTACATCAAAACTTTTTGATTCTAGGATTATTGCAGATTTTATTTCTGGGTTTGGGATCTTAATCTGGAAGGGGCACATCATCCATATACTTCCTGGTTCTGTAAATTTAAATTTCTTGATCTAATTCCTTTGAAACTTATTTTGTGGTGACTTATCTAATAAATCACTCTTTCAGATAAGAGTCATTAATTTTGTGTCATTTTGATAAAGGACTCTTATTTTCCTGGCTGCAAGTTCATAAACAGCTAATCTGCTAGAAACGTTAGATCCATATCAGACACTAAATGAACTTCTGGTATCTGGACATTGTGGTCACAACAGGAATTAAACTGAAAACCAACCGCTTCCTTGGCTCCTTATATACTGGACAAGATAAGATGTCATGGGAGAGATCCTGAACTTCCAGGCTGATCCATCAATAGAGTTAGACTGCTGACTGTTGTACTCATTGCTTTCGCTTTTCTCATATAGTTCAATTTGGTTAAATTTGCTCTCGCTCCACTGAAGCTAAGTTAAATTGATCACCATCACTAGAAATAATGCCTGACATATGGCAGTGGTGCCTCAGTTTTGACAGATTTTTGTCCAACCATTTCCCACCCAGGACTAGATAATCTGTTTTTTCACTTGAAAATGGAAGGGTAGTGAAGAAGATGTGAAGCTTTGGCCATGGAAGACTTCCTTGTTCAGTGCCAGTAACAATTTGAGGCTTTTGTAATCTTTTGTGATTTCTTGGCATGTTTTCTTTCCACCATTCCCAAAATACATCCCTAGTCATGGATTTGTGGGTGGGTGGGGGACAGAGTGAGTCCTGGGCACTATTGAAGCTAAGGGAGATGAAAAATTATCACAGGAGAGAGTGCCCCACATTCACAAGGAAGTTAATATATATATGTATATATATATATATGTGTGTGTATGTGTGTGTGTGTGTGTGTGTATATATATATATATATATATATATATATATATATATATATATATATATATATGTGTGTGTGTGTGTGTGTGTGTGTGTGTGTGTGTGTGTATATATATTCTGCCACAATTCTGCCACCATCCTATCCCTAACCTGGCACAGTGCACAGGAAGGTCTGAGCTAAGGGAACGTGGAATCATCTGCATTCCCTGCTTTCCTTAGGATGCTTTGGGTGCCAGTGGGGGATAGGTCAGACCAGAACTGTGCTTAATTATTCCCAATCTATGGTCTCCTTGGTTCTGCCATCCCTGCTTCTGCAGTGCAAAATGCATCTATGACCTGCCTGCAAGGACATAAAGAGGTAATTTGCGGCAAATGTATGTATCAATATCAGACTTTATATCAATTTCTCATTTGCAGACAGGTTTACCTAGAATGCTCCAGGAAACCTTTTGCTTTCCCCTAATTTTTGACTAATTTATAGTTAGGCTCTCTTCCTCACAAATAGTATATAAGTTGGTCAGTAGATTTTTGATTCCCATTATGGTCTGCAAGATTAGGTTCATGTCATCTGCATTAAAAAGATGGATATTATTGATTGACTAATAGAAGGTAATCTTTAACCGCTCCTGTGGTTAAATAAAATGGTAAGGCCACCTGGGGAGGAGTTAGGGCGGGCCCTGTCCAGGATAAAAACTCAGAGGGCCCAATCAGGAGCCGCAAAGTGGCCCTCTGTCCATCCAGGGCCAAGGAGCCAATGGGGAGGAACGTGAAGCGCCTTCCTATTGGCCCCTCACCAGAACAGACCAAAATTCCATTCACCCAGCCCAGTCTGGCTGCCAGTCTACTCCTGACCACCGAAGGGAGAGGAGGTCAGTAGGGCTGCCAATGGGGATGAGAACAGAGGCTGCGTCAGCCCTTTTCACCTCAAGGCTGTCCTAACTGTCATGTCCAACTGTAAATTGCCTCAGAAGCCTGACAGAGCGGGCAGGACGCTGGTGAGTGCGCCTCTGACAGCCCCTGACTGAGGGGAGGGAGGCCTTTCCAAGAGCAGCACAGAGGAGCCTGAGGGCCTTCCTTTTGAGGGGGGGGGGTTAGGGTTTTAGTATTTTAATTCCTGTGTATTTTTTATTCATGTTTCATAATAATTTGGTCACTGGAGTATAGATGATGTTTGTAGAAAATAATTTAAGTAAATTAAAATATAAAATAGGGTAATTTATCCATAAAGTTCCTCCATAAAGTCAGCTCCACATCCTTGGTCCCAGAATAGATGAACTGAGTGACCTGGGGTTAAGATTAAAAATTCCTATCAAGTAAATAGAAGGGGCGGTATAGGTCTGTCAGTGTATGTGGATACATTTTTTTAGGGGGAGGCCCGATAATAATATGCTTTGTTCAACAAAGAAAGAAACCATTTCAGAAAGCTCAACAAACATACAGTTTTCAGGGGGAAAGCATTCAGTCGAGAGAGAGAGATTTAGTATTCAGCAGACAATCTAATTTTAAATACTCTCAGTTGCATCTGGGGAGCATTTAGTGAACACCATATCAGTCTAGAAAGCACCAGAGTCACATTCCTGTAACACATGGAAAATAGTTTGGTGGGATACCGCGGTATTTCTCCTGATTGAAACAGCAGCCAAAGCATCTTCATATTTTGTTAGTTGTCTTCCATACTTTAACTGGCTAGTCAAATGCTTTGGGGTTCTCATTGGCATTTATCAGATTATGGATATTGGGCAGACCTGGTGGCATCCATGTTCACAAACAGTCATTGCCTAGGTAAAAACTTTATGATTCTTGGATTTAAAAAAATCTTATTGATGGGTTTTGGAATCGTAGTCTGGACAAGGCACATTATCCATATAATTCCTGGGTCTCTGAATATAAATTTCTACATCCAATTCCTTTGAAAGTTATTTTGTGGTGACTTACAAATCATTTTTAAGATAAGAGTAGTTAATGTTGTCTGATTTTGATAAAGAGCTCTGTTTTAAAGGATTTAAACCATATGTTGTGGGGTATTTTTGATGGAGATAGTGATTTTCTATTGAATGCAGCATCCATTTGGTAAATCCACTTACAGAGATCATATCCATCCTCCACCTCTCAAGAGCTCATCTGGCAATTAATGCTGTGACTGAATTGTGCTAATCTGTTCAATACTAAATCCCTCTAGACCCATCGGTGGAGTTAGACTCTGCCGACTATTGTAGTTATTGATTTGTTCTTTTCTCATATATGGTTAAATTTGCCCTCGCTCTCATGGAGGGAAGACCTTACTCTGCCCTGATAAGGGCTATTGGGGTCCCTTTATGTAAAACCAGGGTCAGCTTCATAAAGAGGTTTTGCAATATTTCAGCCACGCATATACAATACCTTTATTGGCATAAAGCAGATTAGCAAGATAAACAAAGATAGTCAAGAGACATCAGTCAGTTAAAATTTAACAACTGAAGACAGAAATTCTTCCATAATAAATGTGACATCAGCATCCTTATCACTCAATACAAATTGGCTATTGAGGAAATATGCTATCTGTATATCCATTAAGAAAATTGTGTACTGATGGGCAAGATTCTGCTGTTAAGAACAATTACTTCCTGCTACAAAGCACTGTAAATCTTCTTAACACGTTGAACATCTTACATTTGATTGAAATGTAGGCAATTAGCCCTCCAAACCTTTCTCCATGGGGAATAGTGGAACAGCTTCTGCTCTGCTTCTAGGTTTTTTCAATAAATAAATAGATCAATGCAGAAAGCATAGCTAAGGCACAGTTTCCAAGAGAACATGATAGATAGATAGACAGACAGACAGACAGAGACAGAGACAGAGACAATGATGGTGAAAGAGATGCAGCAAATGGCAGTGTTGTGGATTCTGGGGAAAGAAAGTAAATTAGCGAGACAGAAAAGACAGAAAGAAATCTAGAGATAAAGAGAGGGAGAAAGAGAGGGAATGACAGAGATAGAAATTAAGAAAGGGAGAGAAGTAAAGGAAGAGAGGGGAAGGAAGAGGGAGAGAAATACAGAGAGAGATTGAGAGAAAGACTGGTAGGCAGAAGGAAGAAGAGAAAAAAAGGGTGAGATAGGAATAGTAAGAGAGGAAGAAACTCACCATTTGTGCAAGTCTTCTCCAGGGCACATGGTGGTTTAACTCTGCAAGGCGGCTTGAGAATTTCCCAGCCCAAAGGGAAAATCAACCCTCCCTCCCATTTCGCTGCCTTCTGCTGGGCCAGGAAGCCCTCATGCTGCCTCTGAGAGGGGGTGTGAGGGATTCCCAGACCAAGGGAAAAATCAAACACCCCCCTCTTCCCCTGCCAGATCCCATTGTGTCGGGAAGACCTCATGCTGCCTTGGCCCAACGGGGATGGAAACCACCTCCCAAACCCCCCAATGGATTTACATGTGTCCTGGGAAGCATCCAAGGGCAAACTGTTGGCAATGCTGGCAGAGAGCCCCTGGCTCTCTGAACGGGCACACCTGTCAGGACTGTGGGCCACTATAGGACTGTGGGCCAACTTTGGTTGTTTCTTGGCATGTTTTGTTTCCTCCACCCCCAAAATACATCCCTTCTCAGGGGTTTGTGGGGTGGGGGGGATTGAGTTTGTCCTGGGCTCTATTGAAGCTAAGGGAGATTGATCATGATCACAGGAGAGAGTGCTCCACATTCACAAGTTAGTTTATATATATATATATATATATAGTGAGTGAAGTGGAGAGAGAGATTACAGGTATTAGAACACAGTATTTCCCTTGCTCATTATGGCCTCTTATGCATGGGCCAGAATGCCTGCACTGGCAGCTGAATCGCTTCGGTTAAAATCACCAATAACGCTCACTGCCACCACCAGTGGAGGTGACTCCCGGCCCAGGGCTACGGAAGGCCCGCATTAAACGACCACAGGATCTTCCGCAGCTTACTGGGTTAGTCGGGGCTGCAGCAGGCCGGTGCTCTGCGTAATCGCCAGTGCCAGGCTTGTTGGCCCGCCCAGCCCCGACCCTACGGTGTCCCTGTAAGGATACTGCATGCCCCTGCTGGCTCTGCGGAGCCCCGGAGCTACCAAAAGCGACCCCCTGCCCCCACCAGAGCTTCTGGAGGAGGCCTGGCCCCCCCACTCCCTCCCTCGGCCATCCAAATCTCCCCCTGCCTCCACCGCACAGGCTTACCTTCTGGCACCACCGGAGCAGCCCAGCATGCCCTGCCCCCGTGTATACACAGAGAATAGTGGGGCATCCTAGCCCACCACAACGGGATGGCAGCAGCACCCAGTGGCTGCCGCCGTGCATAAGAGGCCATTATGGCTCTTATCAGTCAGTCAGTCAGTCAGTAACCTTTTATTGGCATAAAATGTATAAGACATATAAAAATAGGGTTTAAAATTTCAACAAAATAATAAAATGGGGTTACATGACCAAACAGATCTTAAAATGATTAAATAAACTATAAAAGATAAAATACAAGGTAGGCAGCATATTATAAAAGCATCTTAGTTAAAACTCTGGCAACTAAAATGGTTACCTCTGGGTCTTTGTCAGAGAGCAGAAATTGCAAGGTCATAGATTTGCTTACAGAAGGCTTGTTTCCCAGCAAAGCAACAAAGCTGTCATCCCGACACTGCTCATATAAGGGGCAATCTAACAAAATGTGTGAGACAGAGTCAGGGCAACCAGAACCACACAGACAGAGTCTCGCATGGTATGGGATATGGTGGAATCTTCCCTCTAAGACCTTTGAGGGGAAAGCATTCATTCGTGCCAGGAGAAAAGCTCTTCTCAGGGGTGGGACATCAAGGAGATGCAAATATGTAGGCATAATATTTCTCTGCATAATGATGCCAAAGAATGCTGGTGAGCAGACTCGAGGCTGGGTAGGTATGAGTTCCTGCTGCTCATGGTCTAAAATTCTCTGTTTAATAATCCGGAAGATACATTTTTCTTCCAGAGGTAGTAGGGAGTTCAGATCGATGCCAATGGAGACTAATTTTTGTTCAGTAGCCTGGAACCATTGAAATTTAAGAGGGTCACTTTTTAGACAAGTTAAAAGGCTGCCAGTTTCTATTCTAAAAAACAGTCTGACCCAAAATTTAAAAGTAGCTATCCAGGCCCTTGTCTCTACCCTAACTTGCCCAAATTCTGCGCAAATGGCATGGTAGGAGACACAATTGGGAACCCCTGCAATTAGCCTATAGAAAGCAGATTGAACACCCTCAATAGATTTATTAAAGGCAGGAGCCCATAAGGGGCATCCAAACAGGAGCTGGGACATTACTTTGGCATTAAAAATTTTAATTGCTGCAGGGATAAATTGGTTACCTTTCGCAGAGAAAAAGAACTATTTTATCAAAGAAGATGAGGATTTGGCCAGATTGATAGCTCGTTGGCAGTGGGAGCTCTATTTCTGGTTATACTGGAAGGTAACACCTAGATACTTAAATGTTTTGACTTGTTCTATTGAAGTGCCTCCAATAGACCAAGTCATTGCATGCCAGCTCTTAGAGAAAACCAAAACTTTTGTTTTACCATAGTTTATTACTAACTTATTATCTTGGCAATATTGGTAAAAGGTGGATAAGTATTGTTGTAAGCCAACCCTTGTATATGAGAGTATTGTAGTATCGTCGGCATACAACAACAAAGGAATATGCTGGGAACCAAGTTTTGGGGGATGACCATTAATTGGTTCCAGTTTTAACGCTAAATCATTAATGAATAAATTGAACAACAAGGGGGCCAGAATACAGCCTTGCTTAACTCCAATGGTCATTGAAATCTTAGAGGTTAAGTCTCCCTTTGAAGAATACCGGACTTGGCAGGAGGTGGACACATAAAGTTTTTGGATGAGAAACACAAGTCTCGGTTCCATACCTATTGATCGCAATTTATTCCAGAGCATATACCTATCTATCTTATCAAAGGCACTTTTAAGATCTATAAAACCTGTGTATAGCCTCTTACCATTTTGGGACGTATATTTCTCGGCCAGGCATGAGAGAGTTAAACAATGATCTATAGTAGAGTTACCCTGCAAGAAACCAATCTGTTCAGGACCTATAATTCTTTGAGAGCGAGTATGGCTCTTATCTCTGTGGCAGCAAGGGCATAGAGAGCTAATCTGCTAGAAATCTAGAATCAATATCAGACAATACATCAATTTCTCCTATCCAGACATTGGAAATTAACCTTAAAACAAACTGTTTCCTTGGCTCGTCATATAGTGGACAAGATAAGATGTAACGGGAACGATCCTGAACTTCCAGGTTGATCCATCATTAGAGTTAGACTGACGATTGTTGTACTCATTGCTTTTGCTTTTCTCATATATTTCAGTGTGGTTAAATTTACCCTCGTTCCATTGAAGCTAAGGGAAATTGATCACAATCAAAGGAAATAATGCCTGACATGAGGCGGTGGTAATACCCTCAGTTTTGGCGCATTTCCCACCAAGGACTAGATATACTGCTTTTTCATTTGAAAATGGAAGGGTAGTAAAGACATGAAGCTTTGGCCATGGAAGACTTCCTTGTTCAGTGCCAATAACAGTTTGAGGATCTTGTAATCGTTTAAAAACATGCAAGCTAGGGAAAGCTTCATCACCAAAATGACATTTTAGAGTATTAAAGAAAAAGAGATAAAAAGTTCAAGGAATGTGCTATATGAATATCTGCTAAGAATATTTTGTGCAGATGGGCATATTTCAACTGAGAAGAAAAATCATTTCTTTTTACAACACATTGTACATCTTGATTCCACTAAGAACATCCTACATCGGGTTGAAGATTAGGCACTTACCCCCCCCCCAATTGTTCCATGCATAATTATGAAAGAGTGTATTATCTCGTCATATACTCTGTTCATCAAACAAACATGGTGATGCAGAAAGCATGGCAAGCACAATGTTGTCAAGGAGACAACATGACAGAGAGAGAGAGAATTTAATATTCAAGGCTCTCAATTGCATCTGGGGAGTGTTCAATGATCTCCATTACATCACTATAGAAAGTCAGCTGCACCACAAGTCGGTGGATCCATGGAGCCAGCAGGGGCGAGAGGCAGGCCTGCAGGGACACCGTCAGTCAGGAGAGGAGCCGAGCTGGCTTCTCCAATTATGCACAGGGCTAACCCGACCTAACCCTCACCTGAACCCTCGGGGAACCCAGGACTTCGGAAGAATCCACATTTTGTTAACGCGGGTCTTCCAAAGGCCTGGGTTGGGGCAGGACCTGGATGGCGGCAACATCGGGCATCATCATGGATTTTCCCTGAAGCCCTGTCGCTGCCATCTTGGGCATTCCGGTCCATGCATAATGGGTTTTGGTGAAACAGATCAAGGAACCTAAATAGTATTATTATATCCATGTTATTCTTCTTTGCTTTTTAGGAGGAAAAAACGGAAAATTCTGTGAGTATATATCAGAGCTGCTGACCCCTGAGTGTTACTCATGATACTTTTTGAAGCTGGCTAAGGATCCTAAATAGCATTTTTATATCCATGTTATTCTTCTTTGCTTTTTAGGGAGTTGATGACAACAAACCATCCGTGAGTATTTATATATCAGAGTTGGTCATGTGAGGTCTCAGTTCTATCAATTAAAAACTCATGCTTGGTTTAAAAGAACCTATGGAAAGTATTACATCTTTTGAGCTCTTTCAATTTCCAAGCTAATCACCATTCTGGTTTGATTGTCAATTCAAAATACTCTTGTTTCCTATCAGTTGTTGGTTCACTTCTGTTAAAATCATCTCAAAATCACTTTTTAAACCATTCTTTTTTTCTATTATAAATTCATTATTTGAACTTTTAAAAATTTCCTTTTCCATTTCCAATTCTCTAATCTTTTTTTTGTAAATCCTGATTTTTCTTTATTCTTTTTCCTCCAAATAGTATGCATTGTCAAGATACCACTTACGTATGCTTTGCTTGATTCCCCTATAATTCAATTATCCACTATTATCTAAGGTCTTTCCCAAAACATTCAGTTAGATTTTCTTCACAATATGGTACTAATATATTATTAAGAAACCATCTTATTTCTAAACTATTTTTTATCCACCTGAAATCTAAAGCAGTGGTCCAAACGGTGGCCCAGAATTATTCCTGGAACAATCTCTGCTTTTAAAGTTCTATAACATCATATTTGAATGCCAGTTATAATCTGTTCTGGGCATTTTATTGCCCTAAAAAGATAGGAAAATTCATTTGCTGTGTAATTTTTTCTCCCCCCAGACATCTTCCAATTGTACATTTTTAATGACAACAAGAATAATAATCAGGCAATTTCTCCTGAATCAATCCAGGTTCTCCCTTCTCAACCAAGCTTATCTTTCAAGGGATCTACCATTCAAATCTCCCAATAATAATATCTCTGTATAAGAAAAAAAATTCTTACTCTTTCTTCAGTCCTTATAATTTTTTTCTTTCCCATTATTGGGTGCATATAATCTCATTGCTATTAATTTCATTTTGTCTATTTCCCCCTCTAACACATCTGATATCCTTATCAGAAAATACAAATTTAGGTTAGCAACACTCTTTTACATAAACAACAGGTCCACTCTTTTTCTTGTCTTCATAAAGACATAGTCTGAATGGCTGGAATAGGCTAGGGTAGTATCAGTATGGACATGGGGCGAATCTCCGTGTACACATGACATCGCCACCATTCTGGCCCCCACTGTGGCTGCTGATCTGGATTCCTTTTTCCTACTACGGGGGCCAATGAAGCCTCTCCTGTGGCAGGCTTGTGCGGAAAGGAAGAGTTTGGCCTTCCATATCCAGCTACTCCCTTCCCAATAGAGGCTTTGTTGTGCCATAGAGTGGACTGGAGCTTAAATTTTTTTTTTTTGCAGGAAGGTGGATTGCGTTCCCATACAATCCCATCTTTCTTCAAAATTTTTAAAATAACACGCTGCCCCCCCCCCCCAAGCAGAACATGTCTGCTGTGGATTCGTGCCCTGGGGACACATTTCAGTGGGGAACTGGGTACCCCACTGAAATGTGTCCCCTGTGAGGTCACATTTCAATGCAAGCAGAACTGATGCTTAAATGTGTCCCACATGAAGACACAGAAACCTGTGGAGCATGCAGCTACCTCTAAAAAAAAATGCTTTTTTGCCAAATGATCATAGGATTTCTTGCTGGTAGATCTTTCTACATTCATTCTTCTATGTCTTAAAAATTGTCCATATGGGAGATTATTTTTAAGTTGAGGCGGGTGGTAACTTTTGTAATCTAACAGTTTGGTCTAGTGGTTAGGAGTGCGGACTTCTAATCTGGCATGCCGGGTTCGATTCTGCGCTCCCCCACATGCAGCCAGCTGGGTGACCTTGGGCTCGCCATGGCACTGATAAAGCTGTTCTGACCGAGCAGTGATATCAGGGCTCTCTCAGCCTCACCTCCCTCATGGGGTGTGGTGGGGAGAGGAAAGGGAAGGCCAGTGTTTTCTCCAAAGCATCCCACACTGATGTTAGAGGATATCAAAAGAAGTGACAAGCAGATGGACTCTGACAGAATGGAGAATCTGCATAAGGACATAGAAGAACTGCTATGTCTGACTGAGGAGTAATATCAGGGCTCTCTCAGCCTCACCTCCCTCACGGGGTGTGGTGGGGAGAGGAAAGGGAAGGCAACTGTAAGCCCCTTTGAGACTCCTTCAGGGAGAGAAAAGCAGCATATAAGAACCAACTCTTCTTCTTCTTCTTCTTCTTCTTCTTCTTCTTCTTCTTCTTCTTCTTCTTCTTCTTCTTCTTCTTCTTCTTCTTCTTAACAATGTGTTTCTGTCAGTAGGTTTCCTATGTGAGGAAACCTTCAATATATCATCCATATTTTTAAGATGAAGTAAGAGTGTAACGAGATCATCTTATGAAGGAGATGCCAGTGCAAATTTTGCAATGTAGGAAAGTGTTTATCTTTAGAGGGGAAATTCCTGAGGGTGTCTCCATTATGTTTAAAGATAAAAGAAGAAGAAGAAAGGGCCTTTATGTTTAAAGATAAAAGAAAGAAGAAGAAATTACATATTTTCAAGAGATGCATATAAGCAAAAAATTAAGGGAGCTTTTATTTAAATATTTATATTATGAGTTCCAAAAATCTTGAGAACAATACCAAAACTACAGTAAATGGCCCAATTAAAAATTAAACTATCATCACAATATTTATTTAAATTGAATTTAAATATTTTATGCCACTTTCCCATCCAATAGGGAATCCCAAGGTAGCAAAATATAATAATCAAATGTAATAAACCCAGAAAGTAAAAACAACATTAATGAAATGAGACAATTAACGTTTATTGATTCATTAATTGAGATAATGTATTAATTCAGATATTTATACCAAGCTCTTCTTTCAGAATAGACTCAGTTTACACTGCCTTTTTACAATATAAGCAAACGTCCGAAACAGCAGCCTACATCTTTGTCAGATCCTGGATTCAGTGACTGGTTCATCTAAAGACACAGGCATCCAATCATGGGTGTAGCGGAAAAAGGGACAAGAGCTCTTTGTCTCCTGCCTTTAGCACTGTGTTCTAGACTTTGTTGTAGGCCTCTGAGATGTACTGATGCTAATTTGTGAAACAGACCAAGGATCCTAAATAGCATTTTTATATCCATGTTATCCTTGTTGCTTTTTAGGGGACAGAAACTGATACAGAATGAAGCTCTGTGAGTATTTACACATTGTGGCTTTGCATGTATATATGAGCAGGGTTCAAAATCATGAAATAGGAAGGATATATAGGGAGAGATAGAGACAATATCTCTGGTTCAATAACCAGCTCCTATTATACAGAACTGAATGGGATCATCTGGAAATGAGTGTAGGGGGATTATTGATTGGTGGGGAGACTGTTGGAGGATCAGAGCACAACTGGTGATATTTGATGGCTTCAGGCAGTTCTCATTAACCAAAGTGGAAAAGTTGCTAGGGGACAGTGAGAGCAACCATATTCCCTCATATTCCTGCCTGTCTTGGCTCCTCAAAGGGAGTAGACAGCGGATAGCAGGTCAGATGAGGGATAGCTTTGTAGACATTGAAATGTCTTTCTCTTGCTGGCCTCTGAGAGCTACTGATGCTACTTTGTGAATCAGACCAAGGATCCTAAATAGCATTTTTATATCTAAGTTAATCTTGTGGCTTTTTAGCAGGGAGGAGCTGCTGAAGTGGAACATGCTTTGGGTATTTATACATCAGGGCTACTCATGTAAATATGAGCAGGGTTCAAACTCATGAGATAGAAATTCTATAGAAGGAGAGACAGTGTGTCCCATAACCAGCTCCTATTATATAGAACTGAATGGAATTGTCTGGAAATCAGTGGAGGTGGAGTATTGACTGCTGGGGGACTGTTGGAGGATCAGAACACAACTGGTGGGATTTGATGGCTTCAGTTGGCTCTTGTTAAACGAAGTGGGCAAGTTGCTGGGGATGGTGAGGGCAACCACATGTTCCCTAGATCCCTGCCCATCTTGAAGCCAGCAGATAGGAGGTCAGCTGAGGGATATTGTTAACCTCTCCCTGTCCACCAGCTCCTGAAGGGGGCGATAGTTCACCCACTCCTCAAGAAACCATTGCTGGATCCATAGGACACAGCCAGCTACTGCCCGATCTTACATCTTGCATGCCTGGGTAAGGTAGTTAAAAAGGCCACCAGGGACCAGCTCCTAGCATTCTTAGAAGAAACTTCAGCTGTTGACCCATGCCAGTCTGTCTTCCATCCTGGCCATGGGGTAGAGATATGCTGGTTGCCCTGATGGATGATCTCCTGCACCAATTGGATCAGGGTGGGTTGGCCATGCTCATGGAGGGTAAGAAATATGATGATAATAATACTAATAGTATATTATTAATCATGCTGATACATCTTTCCTTCAATCCCTCAATTCTATCAATTAAAAACTCATGTTTAGTTCAAAAGAACCAATGGAAAGTGTTTTGAGAATAGAGGGGATGATTTAGAGCTATTCATGGCTGGTATAAAGTGGAAAAGCCAGTGTTTTCTCCAAAGCATCCCACACTGATGGGATATCAAAAGAAGTGACAAGCAGATGGACTCTGACAGAATGGAGAATCTGCATAAGGACATAGAAAATTGCTATGTCTAACTGAGGAGTAATATCTGGGCTCTCTCAGCCTCACCTCCCTCATGGGGCGTGGTGGGGAGAGGAAAGGGAAGGCGACTGTAAGCCCCTTTGAGACTCCTTCAGGGAGAGAAAAGCAGCATATGAGAACCAACTCTTCTTCTTCTTCTTCTTCTTCTTCTTCTTCTTCTTCTTCTTCTTCTTCTTCTTCTTCTTCTTCTTCTTCCTCTACTACTACTACTACTAGTTGGAAAGTGGCTTACAATAGAAAATACTACATAAATCAACCAGCCAACAAAACAACAGTATTCAGCTTTGCCCTATCCTACATCCAGTGGTTGGTTGATCCAAAGGCATAAAGCCTTAAGGAAATTGAAGTTCCCTACCTTTTTAAATGCAAAAATCATCTACAGCCAAACACTTCTTAGTACTATCAACTATGTATTCAGTTCGCTCCAGTCCAAAGATAAATCAGGAAAAAACATTCTGATATTTTCTGTTGATATTCAAGTACCAGGTTGATATTCAAGATTCTCAAGAAGGCTAGATATAGATTACCAAATATATTGCTGAAATATTCAGGAATATCCAAAAGCCGGTGTTTTAAGGCTTCTGTGGCTGTTATTTATCTTCATCTTTACAAGCTTTCCATGGGCCCGGATTTCTGCTGGTATTCCTTGATTTTACAAGCCGAACTAAGACAGTGTCCCTTGCTTGAACAAGTTATTCTAGGATTTGTTGGTTCTGTTGGGCTTCTCACATTGGCCTGGGGCCCTTTTGGGATATTCTAGTTTTATGTTGGCTTTGCTGGTTCAAAGTTCATTTGGAGCTTTTGTTTATTGCTTCCTCATGGCCCATTATGCACAGCTGCCGAAACGGCGATTTCGGGTCACATGGAAAACGCAGAGGAAGACACAAAGCAAACCGGTTATGGGATGCAACAGCGGCAAAACCCAGAGTAACCGATTATGCACGCGGCGCCCCTGGCGCCCCTTCTTGTTGTGCCCCGGTCACCCGGAAGCTGCGCTTTCTTCCGGGTTTTGCTAACACGGCTTTTTCGGTAGCATGAACTGAATCTGCGGCCTGTAGCAGCCGGCTCCGTGTGTTATCAGTGATTTTAGTCGCCGCCATTCCACCCCGAATTTGCGCTATCCCCCCCCGTGCATAATGGGCCCATGTGAGTTTGGCTATTGGCTTCTTTAACTATTTCTCCCACAGGGAACAATGGAGTCAGTGGACCACAGAACTGGACCTCTTGGTCCAACATATTTGAAACGCAGAGAGGAATAGGACTGCTATAATTCTGGGGTCATTTTATTAACAATTAAAACACCAGCCACTCCAGTGTTTCTGAAATTGTCCCCGCTAGGGGATCATAGAGTGTAAGGTAAAGGTAAAGGTATCCCCTGTGCAAGCACCGGGTCATGTCTGACCCTTGGGGTGACGCCCTCTAGCGTTTTCATGGCAGACTCAATACGGGGTGGTTTGCCAGTGCCTTCCCCAGTCATTACCGTTTACCCCCCAGCAAGCTGGGCACTCATTTTACCGACCTCGGAAGGATGGAAGGCTGAGTCAACCTTGAGCCGGCTGCTGGGATCGAACTCCCAGCCTCATGGGCAGACAGCTTCTGACAGCATTTCTGCTGCCATACCACCCTGCGCCACAAGAGGCTCCTAGATTCATAGAGTGTAAAGAATTCCAAAATCCTCTTCCCCAAATAGAAACCTGAATCCTTAAATGGTATTAGAACTTGAATACCAAAAATACTAGTCTTTAAGGTTTTCTCCAAGTCCTAATTAAAAATAGTGATTTTGTGAAAGGCACATCCTTAGTGCCATTGATTATGGTCTCAGAACTTTACCAATGTAGCCACTGATTCATTGAAGTCACTGATTGTAGTCACTGATCCATTGGGATTGTTTGTACTAATAGCTATCATTTGCATTCTAGGCCGAATAAGGGACATTTTGTGAGGACCTCGGACCACCATGACGACGCCTTACGTTCTTCTGTTCTTCCTGCTCTATGCTCACTCTAGCCAATCAAAAGAAAATTGATCATCGCGAATCATAGTGGTGTTTTCCAGATTAATTCTTGATTAGTTACTGATTTTGTTGCCTTAAAATAAATGGCTCAGGACAATACGATCTGTTCTGCTACAGCCTTGGGGAATGGGGAAAGCTTTGCAAAGAAATAAATAAAAGAAAACTGCAACTGCAGAAAAATGGTTTGTGTGATTTTCTGGATGGAAACAAGAGGAAATTATATTTTCATCGTTGCTTGAATAAATTCAGCTCAGTTCTAACGACTGCTGATTTTGCTGAGAAATTCTGGAACTTTCCCAAAAGTATCACAGAAGACAAGAAGTACTAATCAAACTGGAGTTCAACAAAGATTTAACTGCTGCTAAATGCTCCATTCCTATTTCTCTGCTAAACTAGGATCCCAGGGTTTCAGCAGCCCCATCCTGGTTCCTAGCTTAGAGTTTTCACTTAGCTGCCCCATAGGCATCAAAGCCTGCACATCATAAGGCAGTCTAAGAATCTGACAGTTTAACCCTATCCCCTAATATTGATTGCCATGCAGTCTCAGGCTCTATGCCAAGCGACTTCCATCTCCCAGGAACAAAAGCCTGAGAGGCCACTGAGGCCAATTCCACATCAGTTTTGCCAATCCAAGCCACCAACAGTTGTTCCCAGCAGAGCAGCATTCTCCTATATTCAAACACAGGTCACTTATCACTGGTGTATCCCCTCTGTCTTGGAGTTCTGAAGCCTCACTAGATGACTGGCACTACCGAACTCAGGAGTCCTTGCCACAGGTAGTTTCTGGTTTCACCATGTCAATCAATATAACATGCCAGCAACTTCCAAACATCCACCACTGGCAGACATATGGCACTGACTATCCCCTCTCCCCCCCAGCCTGGAATCATTCTGTATTCTTTTCAAGTCACCAGATACAGCAGTGTTGGAATATCCATGCAAGGAGAGGGCATGGAAAAGATTGTGGCTATCTCGCCATGGATCCTCCCCCCATCCCCACAGACCCTGTCTCTACATAGACCCATTATGCATGGGGGTTTTAGCGCACATTTGGGGTGGAATGGCGGCGACTAAAATCACCGATAACGCACGGTGCCAGCGGCAACTGGCTGCAGATGCGACTCACGCCGCCGAAAAAGCCACGTTAGAGGAACGCGGGAGAAACCGCAGCTTCCTTGACAACCAGGGCCCAATCAGACGCGGCGCCAAAGGCGCCACGTGCATAATCGGGGAGTTCCGGGTTCAGCGGCAGAGTCAAAATCGAAGCGGCGGGTGGAACGCCGCGTCTGGCGGGAGGGCACCAAAGGGAACGGGGACAGAACGGCGTCCGGAGATCCCAAAGGGGAGGGGAAGCAGGGGAGCCCCGGAGGCAACGGGCCGGGGTGCTGAGCACCAGGGGGGAAGAGGGGGCAGCATGTCCCTATGAGGGATGGCACAGAGGCCACCGCAGTGACCACCCACCAATCCCCAAACCCTCCCCCAACCACAAACGACAGCAGAGGCGAGGGGTGTGTGTGAAAACAGACAAACTTTATAAAATATTAAAACAATGTACAAAAGTGCAAATAGTAAAAAACAGTACAAACAAGGGAGAACACCAAACACAATATGCAAGGGGGAAACAGTAAGAAAGGGGACGACCTAGGGGGCAGATGGAACGGGGCAGCAAACAAGGGGAGGGGCGAACTGGGAGGCAACTAAGGGGATGGGACCGCGGCGACACCCGAACCCCCCCAAAGTCCAGCTTAAGGGAGGCGGTAGGTCCACAACGGCAGCTCACGTGGGTGGCGAGGAGGGTCCGGCAGCACTGGAGTCCGTCGAGGCATCCCCTGCAAGGGGGCAAGAAAGGGACCCGGTAAGGGCGTCGGCCGTACCAGCGGTCCCTAGAGGGCCATAGCGGCAAGGCGCCGCAGAACGGCCAGGCAAGTGGCCTGGGTTTGCGCAGCCGCCCGTTGCCGCCATACACACCCTCCTGACGACGCAACATCCATGTGGGCGCTCCAGCCTCTGCCCACATGAGGTCCAGCAAGTCCGCATGGGGAGGAGGCGGCCCTGGAATCTCAGCGGCAATGGCCCGGAGCGCTTTGAAAAAGGCTGCCCGCAGACTCTCGAACTTCTCCTGGCACTGCCGGGGCGTCCGAGAGTATCCAGCGCCCTCCAAATACGCGGAGGCCCCACAAAAAATTTCGTGGCAATTGACCAGCTGGCTGGTCATGAGCCGGTGCGCGTGGCCCAGGGACAGGCAGTGGAGCAAGAACAGCTCCACTGCCCTGCATTGCCACCCGGCCCCATCGCGCCGCTCCCGCCAGCTCCGCAGCATGGTCACAAGTGACCAGCCGTGCCCAGTTCCCGCCCCTTCCTACCACGCCCTGTGGCGTCCGGGCCAGACTCTCGCGAGGGGCACCGGGACTGCCCCGCACGTCCCCAAAGCAGCCAGCAGCCCCCGGATGCCCCGCTTCCTCTGGGCTCCGCATCGATGCCTCAACATCCACCGTCCCATGCATAACCGGTATGCTTTGCGTCTTCCCCCTCCGCGTTTTCTATGTGACCCAAATTCACCGTTTCGGCGGCCGTGCATAATGGGCCATAGTGGCTCCAGGATGCTTGAGACATCTGCTATGCCCTGACTTCAGTCACTTACCAAGCTACGGTGGCCGATAGGGCAGAGGGAACCAAGCATTATGCTCCCATTCCCCCCAGGTGTCCTTTCCATCCTAGCCATGCCTCATGATCATTTCAGTTTTGGCCATGGCAGGAAAAGTGAGTAGGTGATAGGGACTTCCACCTGGTGATCTGTGGGCAGAATGTCAGTTCACAAGGCATTAAGGGTGTTTCTGGGATGGCTGTCTACAGTTACCAGTCTCATTGCCATGACCCTGCTGGGACAATTGGAAGTGTGCACCATGTCAATGAGGTTTCTGTTATGGAGGAGATGCTAGCGGGTGGGACAGTGGGGCAGGAGCATGGTTCCACAGCCTCTTCTGTGCTTTTTTTGCATCCTGGGTGAAAACTCATTCTTTGTTTTTTCCTGATTCTGCTAGTAAATCATCTGGGACAGTGTAGTGTGAAATAACACAATCTGTGCAGGTGGAAAGTGACCCTTTGGCTTCTATTGCAGAGTTAAAGCACTGGTGGCTAGAGGAGTTTGCAGTAGACAGTGTATTCTTTTCCCACCATTTTAGCAGGGCTTGATGTGTGCGAGCTCTAAAAGAGGGAAGTCTAAGCTCTGCCCTCATCAAGGTGGCCGGGACCCATTTGGGAAGTGCTAAGATACGTCTCATGAAGGTGTTCTGAATAGATTCTAGACCACTGAGTGCTTGCTCCCTCCGGCCACAAACTTCGATGCCATACAGTAAGCTGGGAATGATTTTGGTTGTAAAGAGTTTGACAGCTGGGTCTATGAGGTGTCCCCCCTTTGTATGGTAAAATCTGATGATTGCCCCCAAGGTCTTTATTGCTGATGCTTTTAGTTATGCTATATGGGCATTCCATTACAGGGTCTCAGAGAATGTCACACCTAAGTACTTTAAGAATTTGCATTGCTCGATTTGGGCGCCCTGTATGCTCCAAGTTGATCTTTTTGGTTTTCTTTTAAAGACGATGACTTTTGTTTTTTGATAGTTAATGGCTAGAGCTTTCTCCCTACAGTAATCACCCAATCTATCCAGCAGCCTACTTAGTCCAACTCTGGTCAGGGAGAAAAGGGCCATATCATCTGCATACAGCAGGACTGAGATTTTCTGCTGGCCTATAGAGGGTGCCACAAATTGTGTGCTGTCTAGACTCTGCACTATGTCATTAATAAACAAATTAAAGAGCAAAGGAGCCAGGACACATCCTTGTTTGACTCCTGTTCTGATTGGAATATCCTTTGTTAGAGAACCTGATGGTCCCACTTTAATTTTTGCTAATGTGTCAGTATGTAGTTGGCACAATAGGTACAAAAGGCGCTTATCCAAAGTTGTCTTGCCTAGTTTCTGCCCAAACCTCTCCCTATCAATTGAGTTGAAGGCTGCTGCTAAGTCAACAAAAACCACATTTAAAGCTTTGGTTGGACCATTCATTCTATAAGCAGCCAGATGGTAAAGAGTTTGGCAATGATCTATTGTGGAATGTCCTTTTTTAAACCCCGCTTGGTGTGGGAAGATTGCATTATTTTTATCGACCCAGTCTTCCAGTTTTTTTTTAAGTAAATATTTACATTCAATTGTATCATCGATAATCTTAGTCGCTTTGCGCATCCCATTCCCTCTGTGTAAGCTAAACGATCTTTAAATGTCTGGTTTGATACTGAGGGCCATTCCACACCAGGATCTATGTGGCAAATTGGTTGCGGAACGAAAAAATGCCATTTTAAATTGTGGAATTCATCGTTATGCATAGCTGGCTTTGTAGTGGAATCCAGTTGCGTTTCTATCGTTTCCCACAGGTTTCCGGTCTCGGCAAAAATCGGTAGCCAGGAAACGATATTGCCGAGCTTTGTCCCGCCCTTGGCCTTCAAGCAGCCAATGGGCGGCCGTTACCATGATCCCCAAAAGCTCCTTAACCTTTATGGAAGGTTTTTTTAAAAAACACACACACGCGTTGCAACAAATTTGCATTGATTCGT
This sequence comes from Paroedura picta, assembly GCF_049243985.1. Lineage (NCBI taxonomy): Eukaryota > Metazoa > Chordata > Lepidosauria > Squamata > Gekkonidae > Paroedura > Paroedura picta. The sequence goes on along the minus strand of NC_135373.1, from coordinate 7,368,647 downwards.
TGCAACGGAGAGACCCATCTAGCTAGCAGGTGGTGTTTGACCTGCCATTTCATCGTTGCCACACTCCCCCGAGGGAAAGAAAAAATCCCCCCCCACACACACAGGCGCGATTTTCGGCCGAAAATAAGGGAGAATAAACCAGCAAACTGGGCTGTGTGTTGTTTTGTGCTTGGTGACTTAAAACAGCTCTGGGGAGGGACTGTAGCCAGGGAACCCTCACTGGGTAAACGGTGGTTCGCTGGTGCGTTGATCTCTGCTCGCTCTGAGAAAAAAAAATGGCGATCGCTTTGCCGGAAGATCAGAGGAGAGAGCTAGGGGGAGGGATTTTGCAGAAACCACAACAATGGTAATGCACAGAACTTTCCCGCTAGTGTTGCAGAGTGTAGCGCTTTCCGGAGGGTGAATCTACTTTTTGGGATTTCCCTGAAAGCGCTACAACGAAGCGCTTTTTGCGGATCGGTTTCAGGAGTTTTGCAGATTGTCAATGATGTTGTGCATAACAACAAAACAGTAGCAATTTAGAATGAGTGCGGAATGGCCCTGAGTGTGTGTCTGCAAAACAAGTGTAAATATTTCCATCTGATGCGCTCAGGTTTACTCCCATGGAAGCCTTCCCTTTACGGCGATTTGAGGAAAGCTTGTAAACACCTGTTCGATCAGGAGAAACATATGCTTTCTATGGAAAACTGGTCCCGACTTTTATCTGCAGTCAAAAGAAATGATAATAAAGCCTTCTGGTCCCTGGTATCTGGTACTAAATATACTGCAAGAGCCACTCGCACATTAAATGTCTCCCAGCATAAATATAACACCTTCTACCATAAGCTTTTTAACGACCTCCCCCTCCATGATCTGATTTACCCCCTACCTCTGGATACACCTGAGTGGCCTCCTGTCACTCAGGATGAGATTGTTGACTTTATCATGTCTCTCAAACTTAACAAGGCCTCTGGTCCAGATGGAATTCCAGCCGAGCTCCTGAGAAACAATGTGGATTGGTGGTCAGGCTTGCTTGCCCATCTCTTCACTCTGATAGATAAATATGGCTCTATCCCGGACTCCTGGTTGAACTCCATTTTGATCCCTATCTTCAAAAAAGGTGATTCCGATAATTTAGAAAATTATAGACCTATTAGTTTACTGTCCATAGTGGGAAAAATATATGCTAAACATCTGCTAAAAAACTGCAAGATTGGATGAATGTTTCTAATTTACCAAGTAGGGAACAAATCAGATTTACGCCTCAGTATTCCACCTTGGATCACTGTTCAATTTTGGCATTCCTTGATGAAAAATAATCCCAGCAGGGGCGGGGGAAATTATATACAGCTTTTATTGATTTGCATAAGGCCTTTGACTCAGTCAAGCGTCCCTTATTATGGGAGAAATTAAAGAAGTTGGGAATAGAACACCGTCATCTTTTTTTACTTCAAAAATTACGTTCCTCTAATTTTTGACAAATTAGATTAGATCCCATAAAATTCCTGTATCAAAAGATGTAAAGCAGAGTTGTGTACTAGCCCCAAGCCTGTTCAATTTGTTCCTTACCGATCTACCTCTGTATCTGGCCACAGTGGACGGACATGCCCCAAAATTAAAATCAGCTGAGGTTCCTATATTATTATATGCTGATGATGCAGTGGTTCTCTCAGTCACAAAAATTGGTCTTAAACGTGCTTTATGTAAATTCATCTCCTGTGATTTGAATTCCCTAGTTATCAATTTTGATAAGACCGAAATTTTAATCTTTTCCAAACCTTGGAAGCATGCCACTTGGAGAGTTGCAGGGAAAAAGATTGAACAGGTTAAGTCCTTCAGATATCTGGGGCTTCTTTTTCATTATAACCTAAAATGGTCTACCCACTGTAGTACTAGTCTTTCCTTGGCCAAGAATAAATCACAGGCCATTTGTCGCTTCCACTTCCAGAAGGGCAACCAATTCGTGCCTGTGGCTCTTCAGGTTTTTCAAGCCTCTGTGATCCCTCGACTGCTCTTTGGGATTCCTGTATGGATCCGGTCTCTGAATAAAGAAGCTGACTGTATGTCTGCAGACTTTTACCGCAGAATTTTAGGCATACCGAATTCGGTAACCTATTTCACTCTATGTGCCGAGCTGGGTCTATACACTATCGAATCACGTGCTTGGATTTTATCCATCAAACACTGGCTCCATCTTTTCTTTAGCCCTCCGCCAAATAGTCTCCTTGCACTTCTTCCATCTGACCATTATACTTCGAAATGGTCTCAGGCCATTGCCTCTAAAATTAAATCCATAGGCATTGACCTTGATTCTTTAGCTAACTCTGGAGAGGATCATATTTTTCAAACTATCCAAAGAAGAATACAGGATATTGATCTCCAGATAATTTATGCTGGTGCAGGGGGACCGTGCTCCCCACGAGCTTTTGGTCTATCCTATACCCCAAACACTATGGCACACTATTTTTCCAGCCTTATAATACCTTCAAACCGCAGAGCGTTTATGTTAGCCAGACTAAATGTATTTCCTTCTGCAATGGTTGAAGGCAGGTATAGGAGAATTCCCCGCAATGAAAGAATTTGCAGGTATTGCCATACAGAACCAGACTCAGTTTGCCATATCATTCTGCGATGTGAGCTCTATAACAACAAACGTTCTGACTTGATCTCCCCACTTCTACCCTTCCCTAATGTCTCAGATGGCAGGGCTCTTGAATTGCTGCTTATCAATAATTGCTCGGAGACCACTGAAGGGGTAGCCTAGTTTTTATCTATAGTAATGTCCCATAGGGTAAAAAAGTAAACGTCACTGGCTTCATCTTTTTGTATTTGCCGCTCCCTTGCCTGTTGTAACTTTCCTCACAGTTTTTTAGACTTTTATTACAGAGCCAATTTGTATATTATTTTATAGTGTGAATGCCATTAAAGGTTTTGTATTGTATTGTATTGTAAGTAAATATTTACCATAGATCTTAGAAGGTATGTTTAATAAGATAACTGGATGGTAGTTACGTGGGTCTGTTTTATCCCCTTTTTTATGTATTGGGACTACAATACTTGTCTTCCAACTTTCTGGGAATTTACCTGTGTGGGTGATTTGTGTGAACACCTTGGCTAAAATCGGAGACCACCAGTCAGGAAAGGTTTTGAAGAAGTCAGAGGGTAGCAGATCTTCCCCTGGTGATTTGCCTGAGGCCAGCACTACAATTATATCTCTGACCTCTGTTGCTGTGACCGGGGCCCATGGGAGAAGCCTTGGCATTTCAGTAACCTGTGGACTACCGTCTGTTCCAGAGAGCTGGGATAAGTGGCTTACAGTTCCAAAAAATGTTTGAAAAGTGATCAAACCAAGTGTTTGCAGAGATTTGAGCTTCCAGTTGCTGATCAAATTTCCTCAGACCAGGAGTTATCAGACCCCAGAAGCGTGCCTCATTTTTCTCTTTAGTGGTTATTTGCATATATTTTGGCAAAACAGGACCACAGTTGGTGGCCTGAGGGACCCCCTTTACTATGGCCCCTCCTCCCAGAGCCATGAGATTTATTTTTCCCTTCCCATATATCTTGTGCTGCCTCTGCCTAGGCCCAGGCCTAGGCATATGCACGCACACAAAGATATGGATTGTTCCAGATTTGGCCTGAATCAGTTTGGGCTGAATCTGAATCACACAGATGACCCTTCAGTTTTCCAGTAATGGCTGAACTGAATCAGTTGAATCAAAAAGGAAGTGGAATTTATTTCTGTGCACATGTCCCCCTCCATTCCCAGGCAGTGGAGAGTGTCTCTGCTGCTTGAGAAAGGGGGATAGACTGCCCTCCAAACAGCTGGTGTGCTATAATCAGCTGTCTGGCATGCCACACCCTTTTAAAATATCCCAATCCAATCCAAAAGCCTCCACAAGCCTTTATTAACACCTTTGCCTGTGAAGGTTTGGGGGGGCAGTTAAAGGGTAGCTGATGATATCACATCAGTTGCTTGGCAGGCTCCCTCCCCCACCTGCTCAGGTGTTGCCTGAGAAAGTGAGGGGAAGCATTTAAAATGGCTGAATTGTGGCCATACGTACTCTGTGCCAAGGGTGGAGGGGAGGGACTCTCCTCTCTTCTCAAAGCTGCACAGCTTCATGGGATTCCCCAGCTCTGGACAGTCGGGAAGCTTATTTAATGTCAATTGGATAAGGTACATGATCAACATATCTCCTTGAGAAACATATCCAGAGACGCTGGAGAAATTGAGATTGGAGAGTGTGAGGCAAAGCACTTTGATTCCCCCCAATATTTTCCCCCATATATATTTTTATTAAGGATTTTCATTAATAACACATTGTTTACTATATGGCCTAGAGTAAAAGAAAAAAAAGAGTACAATAAAAAGGGGGGGAGATAAAAAACAAAAAACAAAATACAGACTAACGCTGACAGCACAGTCTCCTGCAGAAGAATTAAACCATCATTGTTTCCATCTTCTCCTCTAACTTCTTATATTATACACTGGGGGCCAAGCCCATTGCATTCAGGAATATAACGGGCGCTAGGTTGGGGTGGGGGTGGAAGAACTCTGTGAACAGCCTCCCCCTTCCCCTAGGAGAGCCAGTTTGGTGTAGTGGTTAAGAGCGCAGACTTCTAATCTGGCATGCCGGGTTCGATTCTGCGCTCCTCCACATGCAGCCAGCTGGGTGACCTTGGGCTCGCCACGGCACTGATAAAGCTGTTCTGACCGAGCAGTGATATCAGGGCTCTCTCAGCCTCACCCACCCCACAGGGTGTCTGTTGTGGGGAGAGGAATGGGAAGGCGACTGTAAGCCGCTTTGAGCCTCCTTCGGGTAGGGAAAAGCGGCATATAAGAACCAACTCTTCTTCTTCTTCTTCTAGGACTTGGAAAGGCTGCAGGCAGCTGTTCGGGAACATACTGGAAGCGGTTATTTGTTTATACTTATCCTTGGTAATAAGGCCTTCCTTCCATTTCCTAAATGACTCTTTTTTATTCCTCAAATCTTTTGACAACTGCTTATGGAGCCAACTTGGCTTCCTTAGGCTCCTTCCATCTTTTCTTCTCAAGGGAATTGTTTGTGACTGAGCCTTCAGTATTTCAGTTTTAAGAAACTCCCAGCCCTCTTGGACTCCCATCTCTTTAAGTTTTTCTGACCACGGGACTCTATGCAACATAACTTTAAGTCTGTGAAAATCAGCTTTACTGAAGTCCAGTCTATATGTACAACTACCTAAAGGTTTTCTCTTTCCCTCAATTGAAAATTCCAAAAGCACACGGTCACTGCTACCGAGTACGCTCACTACTTCCACTTCATCTGCCAGTTCTTCCCCATTGATGAAGAATAGGGAATAAGGGACCATAAAAGAAAGGATGGTCAGGGTAGAAAGCTACTTCAACATACAGGAGGAGACAAAACAAGTGGCAGGCTGTACCACAGTCCTTTTAAAGGGCCACATCCAGGCTGGCCTTCTCACTTCCTTGCCATGTCCCCTATGTGCCTCCAGTAGCTGGCATGCAGGGCCTTCTGGAGGCCTTAGACCTCCAGCTGCTGCCTCAGATTGGTATGCCTTTTTCTTTCAGCAAGGAGTCTGCTGCTGCCTGAAGATTGAGACCTGGGTAACTGGAAGCCATGTTTCATAGCGCCACTTGAATCTCATGATATCAGGAACTATTGATACCATATGAGTGCATTCCTTCAGAGCTTATGCTGCTGGACAGCAGGTTAATCCCACAATGACGCAGATTCCTTGATGGAACAGAAAAGTGGTGTTCATTGTTCAGATGGTAATGCTTCGTTTTAGTGTCTGTTTGCAACTGACTATGCAAGACCTCTTCACACCAGACAATGTAGAGGCAGACAACCTGGATGAGATCCTCTGCGGCCTATGGTACCATTTCATTCCGCAGCTGGGAGAGATCACCAGTCACCACATGTTCTGCCTACACATGGAAGAAGATGGTGAATCTATCGCTGTCTTCATTGTTGCCCTCCACAAGTTCACAACTCATCACAAATATTATACGGCACACAGTTGCATCCCTTCTCAAATCTTGCAACTTTGAGAGTGTTCAGTCTAAATTGTTAAGATCTTCTTTCAAATGGTAAAGTGTGTCTCCAATGCTACCCTGAGACTTGAGACAGGATTTATGAAGATGGAGGCGAGGGTATGACTGACTGCTCTATATCAGTGATCCGCAACCTTTGTTAGGCTGCGGACCGCTGCGCCGGGGTGCGGGGAGAGGGCGACCCAGGGCCCCGCGCATACGCGGTGGCCCCAGCGCAAATGCGCAGGAGCGGACTTGCGTGCATGCGTGTTTGCGCCCTCAGACGCAAACGCGTATGCGTGGCAAGTCTGCGCGTGCGCGTTTGCACTGCCAGTATGCCGGCAGCCGGTGCTCCCTCTCCCCACCCCTCCAGGCCACAAGGAAATCGGCTGCCGAAGCGGCCAATTAGCTTGCGGACTGGCAAGCTTCTCTTCCCACCCCCTCCCAAAGCAAGAGGCTTGCCGGGCTGCAAGCTGATCGGCCGCTTCGGCGGCCGATTTGCTCGCAGCTTGGCAAGCTTCTCGCTGTGGAGGGGGGGCGGGAAGAGGGAGCCACGGCCCAGCACCGAGGCCTTCACGGCCCAGCACCGGGCCGTGGCCCGGGGGTTGGAGACCACTGCTTTAAATTACTGGCTTAGATTATCCATTTTCCCTCATGGCCTTGCCCCACTAACAACTGAGGATGGTTACTAATCTTTATAGCAACAAAATGTGAGAACTAATATTGCACTCTTGGGATTCTCTCCTGAGCTCCTGTTGAGTATGGGTTATCATACTCAAGGCCAAAGGCCAAAGAAGCCTTTAAGCAGAGATTCAGTCATAGAACGCCAAGAAGATCTAGCTAATTACCCATCTTTCATTATCAGCGAACCCGATAGATATTTGTCCTTCCCCATGACATACCTAGCCAAACTTGAAATACCTAGTCATAGGTATTTCACTTTAATATGCTGTAACATCCTCCCTTCAGCTGTAATAGAAGGCAGATATTGAAAAATACCCTATGTTGAAAGGAAATGCTCTTGTGGCTCTGGACATATAGAAACCATGGAACATACTCTCCTTCAATGTTGATACTATAATGACATCTGAACAAGTCTAATTCTACCAATGTTAGGAAGATTTCCAGGCCATTCGGTACAATTGTACATTTCTTTGCTGCTTAGTGTTGCCAGTTTCGCTGCAGCAGCGATGGAACTTTGCAATACAATGGTCCGTATCAAGTGACCTGGACAGCTATATTTATATACATAAATATATGTATATGTTTTATTTTGTATTAGTATATTTCAGGATGCTTTAAATTCTGTTTTTAATAGATGTATCACATCATCTGCCGTGAAGACTTAAGGGGGTGGCAGGTTACAGTGGATGAGTGATAGGGTTTTGAGTGTCCTGCATAGTTCAGGGGGTTGGACTAGATGTTCCATGAGGTACCTTCCAACTCTATGGTTTATCTTTTGCTGGTATATGACCAGAGTAAATTTAACTAACTAACACGAAACTTGAGAAACTTCAGGGCTCTTCCTGCGCCAACAATCCCAGGAATTGAGTGTGTTGGCCTCGGGTGGAGCATAACCGAGAGCATGGCCATCTTGCTGGTGTATTGGGTGCCCAAAGCACCTCCAGATGCCCTGCCTGCTCTACTAGAGGTGGCCGCCAAATGGACATTACAGTTCCCCAGACTATTAATTCTGGGGGACTTTAATGTCCATGTGAAATTCCCATCTTCTGGCAATGGGCAGGACCTGGTGTCAGCCATGGCAACGTTAGGGCTCCTGCAATTTGTTCTTGGCCCTACACACCAATCAGGTCATACCCTGGACTTGAATTTTGGTGCAGGGTTCAGTCTGGATCCGGTCATGACTACTGCCGTGCCATGGTCAGACAATTATACCTTGAAGACTCAGCTTAGGTTCCACCTTCCCCTCAATTGGGCGCTGAGCACATTTCAGGTAGCCCACGGATTCCTGAATTGGATTCCTGAATGCTCTGCAGGACCCAATGCCTCCCAGCACTTCTCTAGATGGACTGGTCAGCGACTGGCATGACAGAATGCCAGGAGCCACTGATTGCATAGCTCCCAAAGGCCTCTCCGACCCCGTCTCAAGCGGGCTCTATGGTACATGAAGAAGCTCCGCCAGAAGAAACAGGAACTGAGATGGCTAGAGTGAGTTTAGAGGAAGACTCGTGATGAAGAATTGAGAGATCATATAGAATGCAGATAATATCCTATGAGACGGCAGTGAAGTCAGTGAAATGAAACTTTAACTCGACTAGCATCTCATCTGCGCACTCATGCCCGGCACAATTATTTAGGATAGTTCGATCTCTCACCACCCTCGATGAAGGGTGCCAAAATAATAGCCAATTGGATATTAGCTGTGAGGCATTTGCGAGACACTTCACAGACAAAATCTTGAGGCTCCGTCATTACGGAGCTCATAAAACTGAAAGCACGTGGAGAGAGCTAATGGGGAGAGTTGCTGCTGACCAGGTGAGGCTATTGTGCTGACTGGGTGAGGTGATTGCTGGGTAATTGTTGGGAGGATTAAAAAGGGCTGCTCCTCACCAGACAAAGGGCTTTTGGCCTGTGGCTCTTAGCCTGGGGTTCTTGGCCGAGCACTAAGAATCAGTAGATTATATTTCCCTAGTACTTGCACTTCCTAGACATTACAATGGACCTCCAGGACACTCATCCCATCCTCTGCAGTGAGTGTGACATGATTGCCTTCCTCCCAGAAGACAAGATGGACTACAGCTGCCCCAAGTGTAAGCTGGTAAGACTTTTGGAGGAAAGGATAAGGGGATTAGAAAACAGAATTATTACTCTGACCCAAAGTAAGAAAGGAGAGGAGTTCATAGACCAGAGCCCTGCAACTCGGAATAAAGAGAATACAACCAGTCCCGTAGAGGATAAGGAGATTGACCACACTAGGGAGCCTCTGCAGACAGTTCATAAAAAGACTCAACGGCGAAGAGTGAGACAGTTCTCAGGACCTTTGGAGCTCCAGAATAGATTTCAGGCCCTTGCAGAGGAGGTGCAAGGGTCAACAAGGGAAGAGGTCCCAAAACAAAGTCTAAGACAAAGGGAAGAGGCCACGGGGACAGAAGGAAATGGAGTTGAGAAGGAAAAGAAAGGAGAGTACTGGTAATTGGAGACTCCCTGCTAAGGAATGGATCGCCATGTGGCTAGGCCCAACCCCCTAACCTGAGAGGTGTGTTGCTTGCCAGGGGTGAAAATTAAAGATGTTTCAGAACGGCTGCCCAAACTCCTCAAATCTATGGATCGCTATCCATTTGTGATGGTCCATGTGGGAACGAATGACATGTCCCTGAATACCATCGCTTCTATTTAAAAAGACTATCAAGATCTGGGGAGGAAGCTCAAGCAAATGGGGGCACAAGTGGTATTCTCTTCAATCTTGCCTGTCAAGGGAAGAGGAATGCTTTGGGAGAGGAAGATAATGGAGGTGAATCACTGGCTGTGTAGTTGGTGCCGGCAGGAAAGATTTGGTTTCTGGGACCATGGGATAGGCCTTCTTGAGGAAGGCCTACTAGCACCTGATGGACTGCACTTATTGAAACTGGGAAAGAATGTGTTTGGCAGGAACTTGGAGAGATTCATCAGGAGAGTTTTAAACTGAAGCCACAAGGGGAAGGAGATGATCAACATAGGGAGTGTATGGAAGGAAAACGATTGAGAGCAGCCCAGCCGGCAAAGCCAGCTCATAGGGAACCAAAAGTAAAAGGATTCAGATGTCTTTATACTAACGCCCGAAGCATGGGCAATAAGAAGGAAGAGCTGGAACTTCTCATGCTGATGGAAAGGTATGATCTAGTAGGCATCACAGAAACTTGGTGGAATGATTCTCATGACTGGAATGTAATGGTGGATGGATATGAACTGTTCAGAAAAAACATAATAGATCGAAGAGGTGGAGGAGTGGCATCGTATGTGAGGAAAGGGCTTACCTGTCAGGAAATTCTAGTGAAGGAGATCATATCTGGGTGAAAATAAGTGAGGGGAAAACAAACAGTGTGGTGGTTGGTGTCTGCTACCGACCGCCTGACCAACGAGAGGATGTGGATGCTGCACTTTGTGAGCAGCTTGAGAAAATATCCAAGCGGCAGGACCTTGTCATCATGGGTGACTTAAATTTCCCAGATGTGTGCTGGGAAACAAACTCTGTGAAGCGTCCTTAGTCATGCAACTTTCTGACCTGCCTAGCTGACAATTTCATTTATCAAATGGTAGATGAACCCACAAGAGGTTCAGCCATACTGGACTTAATACTGACCAACAGGCAAGAGTTGGTGGATGAGGTGAAGGAGGTGGGGACCCTAGGGGGAAGTGACCATGTCCTCATAGAATTCCTTTTGAGATGGGGAGCCGAGGAAGCTTGTAGCCAGATGTTGGATTTTCGTAGGGCAAACTTTAATAAACTCAGAGACATGATGAGTGTCATACCATGGACGAGAATGCTGGAAGGGAAGGGAGCATGTGAAGGGTGGGTGCTACTCAAACAAGAGCTATTGTATGCTCAATCAATGTCTATCCCAGAAAGATGAAAACACTGCAGGAGCTCTAAGAAGCGTATTTGGATGAACAGAGAACTTCAAGAGGAACTAAGAAAGAAAAGGAAAATTTTCAGGAAATGGAGGGAAGGACAGAGCTCTAAAGAAGAGTACCTACAGGTTGCTAGGCACTGTAGGTCAATCATCAGAAAGGCCAAAGCTGAGAGTGAGCTAAGATTGGCCAGGGAAGCCCATTGTAACAAGAAAAGATTTTTCATTTATGTGAGGAGCAAACATAAAATAAAGGAGGCAATAGGCCCACTGTTGGGTGCGGATGGACAAACTCTAACGGAAGATGCAGAGAAAGCAGAAAGGCTTAGTGCCTATTTTACATCTGTTTTTCCCCACAGGTCAAAGTGTTTTGGCACATCTAGAGATGGCCGTAGCCAAAGGATAGTGTCTGGGTGGCAGGTTAACATGGATAGAGAGGTTGTCGAGAGGCATTTAGCTGCACTGGATGAGTTCAAATCCCCTGGTCCGGATGAAATGCACCCGAGAGTACTCAAAGAACTTTCCAGAGAACTTGCACAGCCCTTGTCCATCATCTTCGGAACCTCTTTAAGGACTGGAGATGTTCCGGAGGACTGGAAGAGAGCAAACGTTATTCCGATCTTCAAAAAAGGGAGGAAGGATGACCCGGGAAACTACAGACCAGTGAGTCTGACCTCTGTTGTGGGGAAGATAATGGAGCAGATATTAAAGGGAGAGATCTGCAAACATCTGGAGGACAATTTGGTGATCCAAGGAAGTCAGCATGGATTTGTCTCCAACAGGTCCTGCCAGACTAACCTGGTTTCCTTTTTTGACCAAGTAACAGGTTTGCTGGATCGGGGATATTTGGTTGATGTCATTTACTTGGATTTTAGTAAAGCTTTTGACAAGGTTCTCCATGATGTTCTGATGGATAAGTTGAAGGACTGCAATCTGGATTTTCAGATAGTTAAGTGGATAAGGAATTGGTTAGAGAACCACACTCAAAGAGTTGTTGATAATGGTGTTTCATCATACTGGAGAGAGGTGAGTAGCGGGGTACCTCAGGGCTCGGTGCTCGGCCCGGTACTTTTTAACATATTTATTAATGATCTAGATGAGGGGGTGGAGGGACTACTCATCAAGTTTGCAGATGACACCAAATTGGGAGGACTGGCAAATACTCCGGAAGATAGAGACAGAGTTCAACGAGATCTGAACACAATTTAAAAATAGGCAAATGAGAACAAGATGCAATTTAATAAAGATAAGTGTAAAGTTCTGCATCTGGGTCAGAAAAATGAAAAGCATGCCTACTGGATGGGGGATATACTTCTAGGTAACACTGTGTGTGAACGAGACCTTGGGGTACTTGTGGATTGTAAACTAAACATGAGCATGCAGTGTGATGCAGCGGTAAAAAAGGCAAATGCCATTTTGGGCTGTATCAACAGGGGCATCACATCAAAATCACAAGATAGTCCCATTATATACGGCACTGGTCAGACCACACCTGGATTACTGTGTGCAGTTCTGGAGGCCTCACTTCAAGAAGGACGTCGATAAAATTGAAAGGGTACAGAGGAGAGCGACGAAGATGATCTGGGACCAAGGTACCAAGCCCTATGAAGATAGGTTGAGGGACTTGGGAATGTTCAGCCTGGAGAAAAGAAAGTTGAGAGGGGACATGATAGCCCTCTTTAAGTATTTGAAAGGTTGTCACTTGGAGGAGGGCAGGATGCTGTTTTTGTTGGCTGCAGAGGAGAGGACACGCAGTAATGGGTTTAAACTTCAAGTACAACGATATAGGCTAGATATCAGGAAAAAAATTTTCACAGTCAGAGTAGTTCAGCAGTGGAATAGGCTGCCTAAGGAGGTGGTGAGCTCCCCCTCACTGGCAGTATTCAAGCAAAGGTTGGATACACACTTTTCTTGGATGCTTTAGGATGCTTAGGGCTGATCCTACGTTGAGCAGGGGGTTGGACTAGATGGCCTGTATGGCCCCTTCCAACTCTATGATTCTATGATTCTATGATTCTATGATTACCTTGGTTCAACTTTAGACACAGAAAGTGCACTAGAGGCCCCTTGGCCATCTTTGGAGAGAACAATGAATCACTTTAGATGACTCTCACAAGCTGAAGTGGACAGGATGCTAGGAGCAACGAGGACAACCACTTGCCCACTAGACCCATGCCCATCATGGCTCCTAAAAACAACAGACAGAAGAATAGGAGCCCCCCCTCTGGGAAATAATTAACCTCTCCATCTCAACAGGAGAATTCCTGGAGGGATTAAAAGAGGCAATGGTATGCCTGTTACTCAAGAAACCATCTCTGGCCGTGCAAGACCCTGACAACTCTCACCCTGTTTCGCACTTAGCATTCTGGGGACGTTAGTTGAAAGGGCTGCTGTGGACCAAATATCAGCATTCCTGGAGGTAACCTCAGCCCATGACCCATTTCAGTCGGGCTTCCGGCCTGGACATGGGGTGGAGACAATGCCCTGACGGACGAACGACACCAGCTAGACCAGCTGGGTCAGCGCTGCTCATACTATTAGACCTATCGGCAGCGTTTGACACAGTAGACCATGAGCTCCTAGCTCACCACCTCACCGACACCAGAATACGGGGAATGGCCCTCAAATGGCTGAATTTCTTCCTTCAGGGCCATGGACAGGGGTTAGTGATAGGAGAGAAAATATCTAACCAACACCATCTCACATGTAGAGTCCCACAAGGAGCAGTCCTCTCTCCTATCTTATTTAACATCTTTATGCACCCTCTGGCTCAGCTGATGTGGAGGTTTGGGCTGGGTTGCCATCAATATGTGAATGACACCCAGCTCTTCCTCCTGATGGATGACCGTCTTGACTCCCCCCAGAATCCTAAACCAGATGTCTGGAAGCAGTGACAAAATGGATCAAGCAGAGTCACCTGAAGCTCAACCCTACAAAGACATAAGGTTGAAGCTGAACCCTATAGTTTGGTATGAAGGGACCATGGGAGGAAGCACATCTGCCCACCCTGCATGGTGTGCAGCTCTCACCAAAGCACCAGGTAGCACGGCTGGCAAGCCAAGCTACTGGACCAAGAACACCTAGCCACAGTGATTCATGCGACAGTCACCTCTAGGCTGGACTTCTGCAACTCACTCTACTCAGGCCTACCGTCATCTTTGATCTGGAAACTGCAACTGGTGCAGAATGCTGCAGCCAGGATTCTCTCTAAAACATCATGGAGGTCCCATATCTGGCCAGCACTCCAACAACTTGGCTGGCTCCCAGTTGAATTCCGGATTAAGCTTAAGGTCCTGGTAATCATCTCATACGCGGTTTGGTCCCAGTGTATCTGAGAGTCCGCCTCCCTGCCTATACCCCCAAAGGAGTCTTACGTTCTACCACCTCCAACTGGCTGCCGATCCCTAGCCTCAGATAAGCATGTCAGATCTCAACAAGGGCCAGAGCCTTCTCGGTCCTGGCCCCCACCTGGTGGAATGACCTCCCTGAGGAGCTCAGAGCCTTGCCCGAACTTCCACAGTTCTGCAAGGCCTGCAAGAGGGAGCTCTTCCAACAGGCATTTGCTTGAGGCTGACCGAATCAGAACACCTGCTGGTCCACCAGACACCCGCCCATGACTCTCCCAATGTTACTGTTAATTGTTATTTATATTATAAATGTGGTTTTGTAATCTTTTGATGCTTTATTGAAACTTGTTTTGATATTATAGTCTGTATAATGTTCCATGTAAGTTATATAATGTTTTATCATGTAACCTGTTTTTTGTAACTCGCATACACCTGCCCGTTAATTGTGCCTGTATTGTTATTGTTATTACTGTTATTACTGATATTGTTATTACTGTTTTGGTTTTAATGTTTTAAGGGGGGTGTATGAGTATTTTGTGATTTGATTTTATATTGTAAGCCGCCACGAGAAGACATTGTCGTGAGTGGCGGAGAATAAATTGAAGCATGCATGAATATAATGTTCAGTGTAAACCGCCCAGAGCTACAAAGAAATGGGGGGTATAGAAATATAAATAAATAAATAAATAAATAAATAAATGCTGTGGGATCATCTGGTACACCATCATGAGCACAACATTTCCTTGTGCTAGACAACCCAGTCCATGTCCAGAACTACAGGGCTAGGCCTAACTGTGTCCCTGCCATGGTCAACCAACCCACAGGACTCATTTCATACCACATGGACCAGATACATCACCCCAAAGCCTGACCCTGACAATACTGAGAAGCCTGCCAGCCTGATTCCTTGAGACACAACTGTCACTGAGGACCTGTTGGTGCCCACTTCAATCCTGTCTAACAAAAGAAGGAACACACACTGTAGAAATGAAACAAAAAATATACTGTGTAGCAGAATTTGGTAATTACAACGAACCAAAGATAACAAACTTCTAGTTTCTTCCATCAATGAAACATTTGTTAGCAGAATTTGCTTGAAGAAATAAGAATTGAAAATGTTTCAGTATTTAGTTTAGTTCAGTTCTGTAAATCTATTAATGAAAAATTCCACAAATTATCTTCTTGTGCAAAGGGGAAATTTGAGATAAATATATAAAATCAGCTCTATCTAAAAATATGGTGATTGATGAGCTCTAATGAGAAGGTGGGGGCTCGCCTTGCCAGGTGGCCTGGGAAGACCCAGATAATGTGTGCACTTCATATGGAAGCCCACCTAATCATGACCAAATTTGTTTTTGCTCCACACTATGCAGTTTGAACACCCAAACAGTGAGTGGCAGGGTATGAAACTTTTAAATAAATAAATCATTATTCCCTGTGCATCATCTTTGTTTTTTCTACTCCTTTCTTTGCCAGTTCTTTTTTCACTCTGAAGAGAATCAAACAAATAGAAGGGGTATCTTTGGGCAAACAATGGATCTGATTAACAGCTAGCAACTGATGGGCTCATAGTCTGGATGTGGCAGGTTGAAAGATTATTACGTCGGCTCAAGAGTCACTTCAGGAGCATGTTTACCTACTGAGGTCAGCTCAGCAAACCATAGCCATGACAGTGAAGAGGAATTATAGATAATATCATACAGCCTTCCAGCAATGTGTCCCTTCATAAAAGTGGTGGACTCTAAATGGGATTGTCCTCCACACATCTTTGTGCACACTCATAGCTCACCACCACTGACCATAGAACATTGTGGCAATGATCGCTTCATAAACTGATGAGATATATAAGCTGTACAATAGAGACGTAGATTTACAATGGAAATGGCATCGATGTCCACCTTGGTAAAAAAGCATTTTCCCTTTTTCACCAAGCCTGCCAACTTGTCCCCTATTTCACCTAGCCTACTTTTGCCAGAGTGAACCATGTCAAGTTCTCCTCCAAACTGGTCTTCTACTTAAGGCTGCCATTGGAGATATTTCAGACAATTCAGATGGTCCAGGTATACAATCTAGGCTAGCAGTCCTCCCCGAAAAGTCACTGCTCGGCATCCATAGCTTTTAGGGAGGCCTGCTCAAATGGGGGAGGCCGACATGCAGGCTAAACCTCCCCCCAAAAGATCAGTCCACCTGCCCATAACTTCCAGCTGAGATGATATACCAAAATGTCCAATCAATACTCACATGATAATGAAACATAAAAGGATGGGCAGCTACCTAAACATACAGGAGGAGACAAAAAAGGTGGCAGGATGTACCATAGTCCTTTTAAAGGGCCATATCAAGGCTGGCCTTCTCACTTCCTTGCCATGCCCCAAATATGCCTCCAGTAGCTGGCATGCAGGGCCTTCTGAAGGCCTTAGGCCTCCAGCTGCTGCTCAGATTGGCATGCCTTCCTCTTACTGCATGGAGACTGACTCTGCCTGAGACCTGGGTAACTGGCAGACATGTTTCGTAGCGCCACTTACTTTTGGTGTTACATACCATCTATAAAACATTTTATATCAGTTTTCTCTAATAATTTGACTGCTAGTAAGCTTTGGAATTCTAGTCCGTATGTGTTCCCATTGTTCTAGGGTCACTTGGGTCTCTAAGTTTTGCATCCATTTGATCATGCATGGTTTTATCTCAGTTTCATATTTCAATAAGAGTTTATATATTAGTCCTTGTAAGTGTGGTATTTCTTGTATTAATAGGTTTTCAAATTCTGGTCTTGGAGCCTCTAAATGTAATGGATGCTGGAATTCTGCTTTGAATCTAGATAGGAGTTGGTTATATTCCAGCCATTGGATTTCCACTCTGGCTGGATACGTTCAACCTATGCCTCCATGGTCAGTGAGGCATCGATGGTCACACCCAAATTCCTGGCCTGGGTTGCGATCGTAAGTTGTGTCCCTGCCATGGTGGGTAAGTGCACTTCCTGGTCCTGCCCCCTACCTCCCAATCTCAGGATCTCCATCTTCGAGGGGTTGAGTTTCAGACAACTATACATGAACCATTCCGTCACTGCTTCCAAACATCTGGCAAATGGTTCTAGGGGAGAATCCGAGCTGCCATCCATAAGGAGATAGAGATGGGTGTCATCAGCATACTGATGGCAACCCAACCCAAAACTCTGTACCAGCTGGGCCAGAGGGTGCATGAAGATATTAAACATTTTACAAGTAGAACCGCTAAAAGAATCCAAAATATTTTATTGGTTAAGGAGCCAGAAATTCACACTCTAATTTACCATAAGTGTCCAGGTTAAACTCCTGCAGCAGAAATTGGAGATGCCTATCTATGATCAGGTCTACTGATTTTTGCCATAGGCACTGCTCATTTATAGAATCAAATGCTACAGCCAAATCAATGAATGCAATGTACAACACTTTCTTAGGGCCATTTATTCCTGAATAGACCAATTGCTTAACTATCTGATAATGGTCACTAGTACTATGGCCCTTTCTGAATCCAGCTTGATGTGGGTATAAAATATGGTTTTCATCTACCCATTCTTCCAGCTTAATATGTAATTACTTGCTGGACAATTCTGCTGCTGAATCTAACAGACTAATAGGCCTGTAGTTATTTGTAGCTGATTTGTCCCTTTTTTGTAAATGAGCATGACAATGCTAATTTTCCAACCAGGGGGGATTTAGCCTCTGTTATTAGTTTGCGAGAAGGTTTTTGTACTACATGAGACCACCATGATGGAAAGACCAATACCTGAGGGGGGGCATCAATCTACCTAGCTGATCCCTGTCTCAATTGTAGACCTGGTGGAAGAGTTCCATTTTACAGGCCCTGCAGAATAATGAAAGCTCCTGCAGGGCCGTAGCTCACCCAGGAGTTCATTCCACTATGTAGGGGCCTTGCCAAAAATGCCCTGGTACTGGTTGAGGCTAGGCATGCTTCCCTGGGACCTGGAATGACCAATAAATTTCCTCCTGCAGAGTGCAAGGCCCTGCAGAGGGCAAAGGGCAAAAGAAAATCCCTCAGGTATGTGGGTTCCAACATGTGTAAAGCCTTGACGCTAAAACTAAAAGCTTGAACCAGATCCGGACTGTAATTGGCAACCAATGCAACTGCCTCAGCACAGGCTGGATATGGACACTCCAAGGTGTACCGATAAGGACTCTAGCAGCTGCATCTGGTAGGGTGCTAGTAGTTGAGGCTGGCAAAGATGGAAAAATGTCTGGCTGGCTACTTTCTTGACCTGCAACTCCATGGTCAGTGAGGCAGCGATGGTCACACCCTAATTCCTCGCCTGGGTTGTGATCATAAGTTGTGTCTCTGCCATGGCGGGTAAGTGCACTTCCTGGTCCTGCCCCCTATCTCCCAACCACAGGATCTCCATCTTGGAGGGGTTGAGTTTCAGACAACTATACATGAACCATTCCGTCACAGCTTCCAAACATCTAGCAAATGGATCTAGGGGAGAATCCGAGATGCCATCCATAAGGAGATAGAGATGGGTGTCATCAGTATACTGATGGCAACCCAACCCAAAACTCTGTACCAGCTGGGCCAGAGGGTGCATGAAAATATTAAACATTTTACAAGTAAAACCGCTAAAAGAATCCAAAATACCATTCAAATTTTCTCCACTTCATGTCATGTTAATGTCAGTGTTGTTATTTGGCTTGTTATTGTCTCAAATCTTAGAAAACTTTCCATTTACTCACATCTTTTTATTATCTGATTCTCTTCAGAGGACACAGTTCCTTATTATAGTGGAGTTCTAAAAAACAGCTCTTTGTCACATGAAAACTCTACTGAAAATATGCTTGAGTTTCTACTCCCCCTCCAAAGTTCAACTCAGATTCCTCCATGATATTCCTCAAATGTTCTTTGATGGGGAACTGTTATTTTTGGCCATCCTTTGCTCTGGC
This sequence comes from Paroedura picta, assembly GCF_049243985.1. Taxonomy (NCBI): domain Eukaryota; kingdom Metazoa; phylum Chordata; class Lepidosauria; order Squamata; family Gekkonidae; genus Paroedura; species Paroedura picta. The sequence goes on along the minus strand of NC_135373.1, from coordinate 7,349,791 downwards.
ATTTGTCTGTTTGTACATGTTTATGAAAAATAACGACATTGACTCTTTGGCATCAAGGTGACTTCTGGCTTTTGCAATCAATATTTATCCTTCACGGGTTTTATCCTTTCCTGATTGGCAATCATAAGGGTACCCTTGATCAAGGAGGCATTGTATTTTAACATCCAACCTTACAATGCAAGTAGGGAGACAGGGTATAAATATAGCCGATGAGGATCTTCTTTTCTCACACCAGTGACTTTATCTTTGAAAGCATCCAAAAGAAGCCAAGATGAAAATTCAACTTCTTGCCACTGTGCTTCTTGTCTTTCTCTTTTGTCCACAGGACAGTGAACTGGTAAGATCCCCTTTTGCTTTGAACGGTACAACATGATATGTTTCGTTAAGATTTATTAAGAATGTGAATTTAGAAACAGGACAGGAAAATTTTGAGCGACTCAAAAACTCTTCCTCCTACAGAAATTATATCTGTTTATGGAATGCTCATGTTTTTTGTTTTTTGTTTTCCAATTTAATATATTATCTGTCCATAACAATGAGAAAAGAGCTCTACTGTATTAAGGGAATGCTATCCAACTAGTAGCAAATATTACATGTGGACCTGTTTCTTATTGTCTGTGTCACAATCACAGTAATGGAGGAAACAATCAGATTGTGCCTACTAAGAATTACATTAATATCGGGACGTGTAAATAACTGCTTACTTTCTTAATTTAGGCCCCCAGTCCCCAAGCGGTATGTATTACAAATTATCAATTAATTATTCCAAGTCTTCAGTTTTCTTAAAGAATTGAATGAGTATTTTATACTCCCAAACTGGATAGAGTGCTTGTTAGTGATGCAGATTAATGGATAAACCAGGCAGCAATTTTGTGACACCCCCTTTCCTCCACTGAGGTAAGATGTAGATAAAACAGAATATAATAGAATAAAAATATAAAATGGGGTAAGATATCGATACTGTTTATCCATAAAGTCCACCTTATTGGTCCCAGTGTGGATGAACTGGGCAACCTGGAGAGGAGATTATTCCCTCCTATCCTGGAAATAGAGGGGATGCTATACATCCATCAATACATATGGATAAATATGTGCCAATATTAATACACTTTGTTCAACAAATAAACAAACGAATGCAGAAAGCACAGAATTAAGCCATATAAAACCTTCCCAAGAGCTCCTAATAGGTTGAAATGTCTATGAAACACTTTATGTTTTCTGCTCCCTACTGTTCAAGAATCCAAAGAAACTGCTCAGTTACTTTAGGAGCCTCCTGGTTATCTCAGATTTGTGTTTCAGTCTGGTTTGGCCACAAATCAAGAACTAAAACACATTTTGTATTTTTTGTTGTTTTTGCTTCCCCAATGGCCAAGATTAATACCATACCGGTGGTAGTGGTGGAAAGGCACAGAAAATGTTTTGGGCCATACTGTAGCCAAGGGAAGTTTATCGTGAAAACAGGGCCATATCCCCACATTCACAAATAAGCTGAAAGAGAGAGGGAGAGAGAGAAGGGGAGAGAGAGAGAGAGAGAGAGAGAGAGAGAGAGAGAGAGAGAGAGAGAGAGAGAGAGAGAGACCATTACTTTTGTCTTATCATAGTTTGAACACAGGGGCAAGTCCCCACATTCACAAAGAAGGTGAGAGAGAGAGGGGGAGAGAGGGGGAGAGAAAGAGAGAGAGAGAGAGAGAGAGAGAGAGAGAGAGAGACCATTACTTTTGTCTTATCATAGTTTATTTTAAGACCTTCTTCTTTACAATAAGCACCAAGTTGTTGTAAAAGTGTTTGCATACCAATCTTTGTGAGGGAAATTAAAGCCATGTCATCCACATAAAGTAAAATGGATACTTCTTGACCTCTAAGTGTCGGAGGAACAGCTTGTGGACCAGAAAGTCTTTCTACAAGGTTGTTTAAAGGTAAAAGTATCTCCTGTGCAAGCACCGGGTCATGTCTGACCCTTGGGGTGATGCCCTGTAGCGTTTTCATAGCAGACTCAATACAGGGTGGCTTGCCAGTGCCTTCCCCAGTCATTACCGTTCACCCACCAACAAGCTGAGTACTCATTTTACTGACCTCGGAAGGATGGAAGGCTGAATCAACCTTGAGCCAGTTGCTGGGACTGAACTCCCAGCCTCATGGGCAGAGTTTCAGACTGCATGTCTGCTACCTTACCACTCTGCACCACAAGAGGCTCTACAATGTTGTTTATGAATAATTTAAACAACAGGGAGGCTAACACACATTACTACTTGATGCCCTTGTATGTAGAAATTTTATTGGTTAAGGAGCCAGAAATTCACACTCTAATTTACCATAAGTGTCCAAGTGAAACTCCTGCAGCAGAAATTGGAGACACCATCTATGATCAGGTCTGCTGATTTTTGCCATAGGCGCTGCCCATTTATAGAATCAAATGCTACAGCCAAATCAATGAATGCAATGTACAACACTTTCTTAGTGCCATTTATTCCTGAATAGACCAATTGCTTAACTATCTGACAATGGTCAATAGTACTATGGCCCTTTCTGAATCCAGCTTGATGTGGGTATAAAATATGGTTTTCATCTACCCATTCTTCCAGCTTAATCTGTAAGTACTTGCTGAACAATTCTGCTGCTGAATCTAACAGACTAATAGGCCTGTAGTTATTTGTAGCTGATTTGTCCCTTTTTTGTAAATGAGCATGACAATGCTAATTTTCCAACCAGGGGGAATTTAGCCTGTGTTGTTAATTTGCAAGAAGGTTTTTGTTCTACATGAGACCACCATGATGGAAAGACTTTATAATTAGCTCCTGGAGCTTGTTTGGGTTGCTTGTTTTATCGTCGATGCTGCCTGATGTACACTTAGACTTTACAGCCAAGTTTGGGACTCTAAATAACTGGTATGACTCATTTATACTTAATTTCTGTTGACTATTGTGTTTCAACAACCGAGTGTCGCCAACTTAGAGAGTCTCTACCTTGGAGCATGCTGGAAGAGTTAACTGTACTGAAGATAAGAAGCCAATTATCTGTAGTTAGTGATTGTTTTTCTTCTTCTTCTTCTGTCTAGAACTCTTCCTTGTCTGACATATTTAGGCTGCTTTGCTTCAGCATGCCTTTAACACTAAAAAGTTCAGTGGATGGAAAATTGCATAGAACTTTTATTCTTTTCTTCCCCCTGAACATTATTTGTTTACTGTGTCCAGGAATACAATGGGCACTAGAGCTTGATGGTGGGAAAAGGAAGAGGAAATTGTCCAGTCTGTAAGGGCATGGTGTTGAATGTGTGTGTTGTGTGGGAGATTGTGGTGGCATAGTGACAAATGAGATATGGGTGTCATGAACCTGTGGTTTAAAATGTTTGTTGAATATGGGAGAGGACTCACCTTGGGGAACTGTGGCATAGTGATTACAGATGAGGTTTCCAGAGCCATGTCTTCAGATATGTGAAGGGAAAATCAAACTGGAGACTCTTCTTAGGGGGAGATTACATGGCAACCAATTCCTCCCAGTTCTGCATCATTTCCCTTCCTGTGTAAATTAGGCCACAGATACCAACATATTCCCCTGCCCTAATACACAGGCTTCTTCTGTCTCCATTTTTTCACTTTTGATAAAATGTTATGTGCCCACATGCTCCTTTCATGGTTGCTCCTTAGAAGAACTAGATTTTGGTACCCTGAGTCTCAAAGCAGTTTACAAACACCTTTCCCCTTCATCTCCACACAATAGACAATCTGTGAGGGGTGTGGGGCTATGAGGGTTCTGAGAGAACTGGGAATGGGCTGCAGTGACCCAGCAGGCCTCAAGTGTCTCAAAGCAGTTTCCAGTTGTCTTCCCTTCCTCTTCCCATAGCAGACTCCCCATGAGGGGTTTGGGGTAGAGAGCCTCACATGGAAGCTGGCAACCCTAAGAGGAAGTCTCTCTGTGCACAGTAGTCTTGACCTTAATAAGTTTTTTTATACTGGTTTTATATTTTCCAGACCAAGGTTGAAAGAGTCACTTGATTTCCCATGTCTCTCCTCTATTTACTTGTTCACTATTTACAGTTTCAGGCTGTATATATTCTTTATTTACATCTTCCATCACTTTTTAGACACACAGGGCTGATGCTGGTCTGTCTGTCTATGCCCCAAAATACAAACAGTTGCTTGTAAGGGTTGACCATAGCCCATAGCCCTGGAAAGACACACCTGCACCACTCCCTCCTAACTGCAGCCTGCAAGCCCCTGCCATAGTATATAAACTCAATTATCAGCTCTGTAAGCAAAAATGGCTACTTTGAAAGCTGGACTCTGAGGCATTGTATGATTTTGATGTCCCCCATCCAAACCTGCAGGAATATTTCCTACCCAGGGGTAGCGAACCTCCAGGTGTGTCCTGGAGAGCTCCTGGAATTACAGCTCATCTGCAGAATATAAAGATCAGCTCCCTAGGTAGAAAGGGCTACTTTGGACTTGGTTGTGGTGGAGAAGAAATATTTAAGGCCTCCCACACAGGTTTTTGTTGAATTGAACGTCTTGAGGCCCACTGCACAGGGTTGTTGTGCAGATGAAACAGGAGACAAAAGAACCTCCGCAACATTATCCAGTTTCGTTTGTGGAATAGCGCTGTGCAGTAGGCTTCAAATCTGCAGACAGTTGTGAAGAAGAAATACACATGGCTTGGCTGTGTCTAAACCCTGGCCAGAGCAGTATTTTAAGTGAGAAGGGGCTTTTCTGTGTCCTCCCTGTCAGCCAACTGTTTGGCAGAAGGGAAAAGTTCCCCACCCTCAAAAGGAATGCCCACCCCATGTCCTCAGGCTTCCCTGCGTTGCTCTTGAAAATGCCTCCCTCCCCTCAGTGGGGGGTGTCAGAGTCTCCTTCCCAGCATACTCACCAGCCTCCTCCGAACTCTATCAGTGTTCTGAGGAAAGTTACAGTTGAACATGACAGTTAGGACGGATTTGGGATGAAAAGGCCTGTCGCAGCTTGTCCAAGCCTCCGTTCTCATCCCCCTTGGCAGCCCTACTGACCTCCTCTCCCTACGGTGGTCAGAAGCAGACTGGCAGTGATGTCTTCATATTGCCCCTGGGTGGGCGGGCCTGTCAGAACTTTGACCCCTGAGTGGGCGTGACCTTCTGATGCAGGTCCCAATCGGGACATGCTTTGCGCATCCTGATTGGGCCCTGCCTCTGACAGGCCATGCCCACTCTCTGCCCACTTAACATTTTATTAATAACAGCTCCCGCTGTTACAGATTTCCCTTGCCCTCTCGACTGTTCCTTTCATTGCCTATTTGTGACAATAACAGCCTCTCACCTGTGAGCTTTAAATACTTGTGAGCTTTAAGACTTTTGCAATGGGAGGCTGTAAAAGGGCAAGTAACTGGGTGAATGATGGTGATGGAGATATTACTCCCCCTGTTAGCAAGCAGCCAAAGATAGATGATTTTATTATGGCTGGTGGCATCTCAAAATATGCTTTCTCAACCTCAAACTGATTTGCCCCACTGGAAAACTGTATCTTGAAAACTGTATCTTCAAGAAAGAAAAGAGGGAGTTGATTCAACTGCTTGGTTGCTAGAAGGGCAGACTGAAGCCAATTGCAGAACCTCTGATATCATCATAAGTGAACTCTCACATCTGACTGCAAAAACCATGAACGCCTTATTTGAAAGAATAAAGCTTATTGAGGATAAGATTGACAATATGTCACAAGTGCTTACAAAACACTTCTGCCCTAACTCAGGCTTCAGTGGGACGGAGGTATGTAATAAAACCCCTAAAATACCTAATTTTGACAAAAAAGACACTTGTTCAAAATAAGGGAGAGACTAAAAAGGCTAGCTTACATCTGCAGTCTTCAGAGGAGAACCCCGCCCCCCACCCCTCTGGTCAATTTTTAATCAAGAACCCCCACACACACACCAATGTTAAAATCTGGTCACCTTAAAATAGATGGGATGATATACATGCATCAATACATATGGATAAATTTGTGTGTGGGGGGGCTATAATAATATGCTTTGTTCAACAAAGGAATAAACCATTGTAGAAAGCACAGCAAACACACAGTTTTCAGGGGGAAAGCATTCAATCAAAAGAGAGAGATTTCGTATACAGCAGCGAAACTTATTTTAAATACTCTCAGTTGCATCAGGGGAGCGTTCAATGAACACCATCACATAATTGTAGGAAGCACCACACTCATATTCCTGTAACACATGGAAAATAGTTTGGTGGAATGCCCCACAGATGCCTTTTCATCCTAGGGTTTTCCTCCTTTGAAACTGCAGCCAAAGCATGTTCAAAAACTATTTGTTGTCTTTGTACTTTACCTGGCTAGTCAAATCCTTTGGGCTTCTCCTTGGGGTTTATCAGCTTATGGATATTGGGCAAAACTAATGGCATAGATGTTCACAATCATTCATTATCGAAATTGAAATTTTATGATTCAAGGATATTTGCAGATCTTATTGCTGGGTTATGGGATCTTAGTCAGGATAGGGCACATCAGCCATATACATCCTTGGTTCCGAAATGTAAATTTCTTGATCTTATTGTTTTGAAATTTATTTTGTGGTTGCTTATCTAATAAATTGCCTTTTAAGATAAGAGTCATTAATTATGTTTCATTTTGGTAAAGAGCTCTTATCTTCCTGGCTGTAAGGCCATAAGCAGCTAATCGGCTAGTTATGTTAGTTATTTATTTTTAAATAATTTTCAAATTTTATTTATAATCCATTACAAAAAATACATTTAGCCATCTCCAAAATTACATGTTAATAGAATATATTACATTTACAAATAATAACTTCCAACTGTATTTGTTGAAGAATATACGGAAAAAACCCATTAATTCTCCTGTTCAAAATTTCAATCCATTCTCATTTCCCCTTATAAATTATAAATCATAACCAATAGTCATAAATCCACAACTATACCTTTTTCTAATATATCCATAAATTTCGTTTTGTCTTAAAGTCCGCTATTTGTTCATCTTTGACATAAGTTGTCAATTTTGCCATCTGAGCAATTTCCAATGTTTTCAACTGCCAATCAAATATGGTGGGCATCTCTTTTAACTTCCATTTTTTTGCCCAGACTATCCTTGCTGCCGTTGTCAAATATCTAAATAACTCTCCATATTTTTTATCTTTTTCATTTACCAGAAAACTTAAAAGATAAGCTTCAGGATTTTGAGCTATGGAGTCCTTAAAGATTTTTGAGATTTCTTTGTGGATATCCTGCCAAAAGTGGTCTTTTGCAGGTCCACCATATATGAAACATTGTCCCTCTCACTTCCCCGCATTTCCAGCATTTGTCTGATAGGCTTTTATTCATTTTTGATAATTTGTGCAATGTCATGTACCAACAATAATGCATTTTGTAATAGTTTTCCTTAATATAATAACTATTCGTAAATTTCAGATCTTTACTCCACATTTTTTGCCAGGTTTCCAGTGGAATGTTATGACCAAGATTCCTTGCCCAAACAATCATAAAATCTTTGACCACCTCATCCTCTCTATACATAATTCATACATCTTCTTGATTAAATTATTATCATCTTTACATAAATATAACTCTAATTGTGATTTTTCTACTTCAGATTCCCATAGCTTCCTATCACCTTTATATCTGTCTTTAATCTGTCTATTTAGCCACCAGTCTACCTATTTATATTCTTGCACTGATTACTCATGAGATTTAATTCTAAACTGCATTATCTCTTCTTGGGTAAAAGTCTCAATTATATCCTTATAGTCTAACCATTTAGTTTCTGTTGTTGCTTGCCCTCTGAACAGAGCTTCCTGTGGTGACAACCATAAAGGAATTTTAGAATATAATTTTCTTTTATATTTATTCCAAACCTTAAATAAAGCAAATCTTATAACATGAAATGTTTATTTGCTTTCTCTTTTTCCTACCATAAATATGTGTGCAAGCCAAACCTCAAACCTTCACCTTCTAATGTTAATAAACTCTGATCTCTTAAAACTATCCATTCCTTTATCCAAACCAGACTACATGCATCAAACTACATCCTTAAGTTTGGTAATGCCTGTCCTCCCCTCTTTTTAGCATCACAAAGAATTTTCATTTTTATTCTATGCTTTCTCCCTCTCCAAACAAAACTTGCCAAATCCCTCTGCCAACTTCTGAATGGCTTATCTGATTTAATAATTGGAATATTCTGAAACAAATACAAAATTTTTGGCAAGATATTCATCTTTATGGTGGATATTCTACCCATAAAAGATAAATTGAGAGTCTCCCATTTTTTAAAATCTTTTTTGACCTCGGCTACATATGTTAGATCAATATCAGACAATACATCAATTCATGCTCTCCAGATAATATAGGCATATCAGGAATTAACCTTAAAACAAACTTCTTCCTTGGCTCATCATATAATGAACAAGATACGATGTAATGAGAGAGATCCACAACTTCCAGTTTCCCACAGAAACATAGATACTGGGATCTTGATATACCTGAGAATTGGTCAAATCTTGATGGTGGGGAAAGACAGAGTATGTTTTTGGCTATATTGAAGCTCAGGGAAACTTATCATGATCACAGGAGAGAGCCCCACATTCACAAGAAAGTTAATATATATATATAGAGAGAGAGGGGGGGGAGGGAGAGAGAGCTTATAGATATTAGGATACAGTACTTTACTTGCACATTCATGTGAGTCTTCACAGAAAACTTCTGGATCCTCTACTTTATACCAGAGGTCTAGTAAATGATGAAGCTATACTCCAGTTTCTGCTTAATGTTCTTTCTGCAGAGACCAGATTGTGTGTAGCTGAATTTTTAATGTCTGTTTATCGAGCTAGAATTAAGATGTTTTAATCAGCTGATTTTACTGTATTTTAGTCTATAATATTAAATTATTTTACTCTATTATAATTTTACCTTGCTTGGCTGTACTTGCCTCTTATTGTTATGCCAATAAAGGTTTTTTATTATCATCATCATCATCATTATTATTAATACTTGCATGTTATGACTGATTGTGCATGGGGCAGGTAATCTGGGGTGGTGGCAATTAGGCAGACCCCACTTTGCATGATGCTGCCACCATCCCAGGATTAGCCCTTCACATTAGCCCTCTGAAGCTTTCTGCCCATGAGGCTGGGAATTCAATCCCAGCAGCCGGCTCAAGGTTGACTCAGCCTTCCATCCTTCCAAGGTCGGTAAAATGAGTACCCAGCTTGCTGAGGGGTAAATAATAATGACTGGGGAAGGCACTGGCAAACCACCCTGTATTGAGTCTGCTATGAAAACGCTACAGGGCGTCACCCCAAGGGTCAGACTTGACCCGGTGCTTGCATAGCAGATACCTTTACCTTTATGGTCTTCAAGAGTAGGATCATGTCATTAAAAAAATTTTCCCCTGGGGGCCAAGATGATGCCTGTCACATTTCACCCAGCATTCTGACTATGTGTCCTTGAATAGCTGAATTCATTCATAATATTTTGGTCTCTGGGGTTTAATATAATGGTGGTAGAATAAAATATAAGAAGAATACAACATGTATAATATGGAATGATGCCCATACACTACTTCCATAAAGTCAGTTCCACTTCATTGATCGAAGTGTGGGTGAAATGGGCTATGGGGGGAGAAAATTATAACTTCCTATCCGGGAATGGGTCTATGGCTCTTATCTTCCTAGCTGCAAGGTCATAAAGATCTAATCTGCTGGAAATGGGTGGATAATACCAAACTTAATATCAATTTCTCGTTTCCAGACAGGTATGTCTAGGATGCTATAGAAAACGTTTTCCCCTCCCTAATTTTTGACTAATTTATAGTTAGGCTCTCTTCCTCACAAAAGTGCCCAAGTTGGTCAGTAGACTTTTGAATTCCATTATGGTCTGCAGGTTTAGGATCATGTTATCTGCATTAAGCAAGATGGATACTACTGGTGGACTAGTAGAAGGAGGTGTGTTCATAATATTTCGGACTCTGGGGTTTAGATGATGATGGTAGAATACTATGTAAGTAGAATAAAATATGTATAATATGGAAAGATACCCATACACTTCTTAAAAACGTCCCGTGGCGCGGGGCGCTTCAGACTAAATAATGCAGTAAGGCCTGTGGGGGAGGAATTAGGGCGGAACCTGTCCGGGATAAAAACTCGGAGAGGGCCAATCAGGAGCCACGAAGCGGCTCTTGATTGGGCCCCTTCAAGTGCCACTCAGGTGCCACTTGGCCCGTCCCGGACTCCGTGCCTGCACTCCCTCCCCAGATGCTTCGTTGCCAGGAAAGGAGTTATAGAAAACATGGAAAGATCTAATCATGGATTTCTTGTATAAGACACGGTGCAGCTTATAGGTGCTTTTACTTGGAATTTGTAATGGATTTCTAATTGTTGTAAGATAGTTTTGCAGACAGACAATATCTCAGTTTCTAGGCCATGTTAGTGTATGGGTCTGAGGTTTTTTGGGAAGTATTGAGTAGCAGTGGCATGGAGGCTGTAAGGTGATTTTTACCACCCCCGATTGCACATTTGTTAATTTATTTCCCCCCTCTCTTAATTTAGGGTGGCAGACCTGTGAGTATTTTAATCCTTGTTAATTTTTTATTCATGATTCATAATATTTTGGTCTCTGGGTTTTAGATGATGATGGTAGAATACCATATAAGTAAAATAAAAAATGTATAATAGGGAAAGATGCCCACACCCTTCTTCCATAAAGTGAACTCCACTTCATTGGTCCCAATGTGCGTGAACTGGGCTATCCGGGGAGAATATTATTATACATTCCAATCAGGGAAATAGAGGAGGCAGTAAACGTCCATCAATATATCTGGATAAATTGTATAGGGGAAGACCTATAATAATATGCTTTGTTCAACAAAGAAATAAACCAATCCACAATGCACAATAAACACACAGTTTTCAGGGGGAAAGCGTTCAATATATATAGAGAGAGGTTTAGTACAAGTTTCTTGAGTGTATTATAAATCTTTTGTGTTTTGCTGCATGAATCAATGTACTTGATTCTATCACATGTATATCCTGCCTTAAGATTTCAATAAGTATTCTCATTATGTGTCCTTGCACAGGACAGCCCCATTTGATTCAAGGTCCACGTAATCCAAGGGAAAGCATACCTGATATTTTTTTGGTGCATGAGTATTTGCCATTGCTTATGGTTAAAAGACTGTAAGCCATTTAATCCCCTTCAGTGCACTTGCAAAGGATGTAAATGTCTTGGAGTACTTTTAAACCCTTGCATTCTGCTCTCAGCTCACAGAATAGAATGCTCCCATATTCGGTGGTGGTAATGCTCTCAATTTAGAAGGAATGTCCAATCATTACCTATCCCAGATTAGATAATTTGGTTTTGCATTTGAAAATGGGAAAATAATAAAAAGTAAGGATTAGGCTATTGAGGAAATATGCTATTTGTATATCCATAATGAACATTTTGTGCAGATGGACAGGATTCAGCTGATAAGAAAAATTATTTCCTATTACAAAGCACTGTAAATCTTCTTTACTCGTTGAACATGCTACATTTGATTTAAATGTAGGCAATGAGCCCTCTAAACCTTACTCCGTGGTGAATTGTGAAACAACATCTGTTCTCCTTCTAAATTTCTTCAAGAATTGAATAGATCAATGCAGAAAGCATAGCAAAGGCAGAGTTTCCAAGAGAACATGATAGATAGATAGATAGATAGATAGATAGATAGATAGATAGATAGATAGATAGATAGATAGATAGATAGATAGATAGATAGATAGATAGATAGATAGATAGATAGATAGATAGATAGATAGATAGATAGATAGATAGATAGATGATGATGAAAGAGAGAGAATTCAAGTATCTTTTAAAATATCTGTCATGACTGTAAGGCTGGCACTTTGAGAAATGTACTAAACTTAGAATCTGCCAGGCTTGGTGGGTGTTTCAAATCTCTTTTTTTGATCCCCTTGGTTTTTGATGTTATAGAAAACATGGAAAGATCTAATCATGGATCTCTTGTATAAGACACGGTGCAGCTTATAGGTGCTTTTACTTGAAATTTGTAATGGATTTCTAATTGTTGTAAGATAGTTTTGCAGACAGACAATATCTCAGTTTCTAGGCCATGTTAGTGTATGGGTCTGAGTTTTTTTTGGGAAGTATTGAGTAGCAGTGGCAGGGAGGCTGTAAGGTGATTTTTACCACCCCCGATTGCACATTTGTTAATTTATTTCCCCCCTCTCTTAATTTAGGGTGGCAGACCTGTGAGTATTTTAATCCTTGTTAATTTTTTATTCATGATTCATAATATTTTGGTCTCTGGGGTTTAGATGATGATGGTAGAATACCATATAAGTAAAATAAAAAATGTATAATAGGGAAAGATGCCTACACATTTCTTCCATAAAGTGAAATCCATTTCAGTGTGCGTGAACTGGGCTATCCGGGGAGAAAATTATTATAAATTCCTATCAGGTAAATAGTGGAGGCAGTAAACATCCATCAATATATCTGGATAAATTGTATAGGGGAAGACCTATAATAATATGCTTTGTTCAACAATCCACAATGCACAGTAAACACACAGTTTTCAGGGGGAAAGCTTTCAATATATATATAGAGAGGTTTAGTAAAAGCTTCTTGAGTGTATTATAAAACTTTTGTGTTTTGCTGCATGAATCAATGTACTTGATTCTCTCACATGTATATCCTGCCTTAAGATTTCAATAAGTATTCTCATTATGTGTCCTTGCACAGGACAGCCCCATTTGATTCAAGGTCCACGTAATCCAAGGGAAAGCATACCTGATATTTTTTTGGTGCATGAGTATTTGCCATTGCTTATGGTTAAAAGACTGTAAACCATTTAATCCCCTTCAGTGCACTTGCAAAGGATGTAAATGTCTTGGAGTACTTTTAAACCCTTGCATTCTGCTCTCAGCTCACAGAATAGAATGCTCCCATATTCGGTGGTGGTAATGCTCTCAATTTAGAAGGAATGTCCAATCATTACCTATCCCGGATTAGATAATTTGCTTTTGCATTTGAAATTGGGAAAATAATAAAAAGTAAGGATTTGGCTATTGAGGAAATATGCTATTTGTATATCCATAATGAATACATTGTGCAGATGGACAAGATCCGGGTGATAAGAAAAATTATTTCCTATTACAAAGCACTGTAAATCTTCTTTACTCGTTGAACATGCTACATTTGATTTAAATGTAGGCAATGAGCCCTCTAAACCTTACTCCGTGGTGAATTGTGAAACAACATCTGTTCTCCTTCTAAATTTCTTCAAGAAATGAATAGATCAATGCAGAAAGCATAGCAAAGGCAGAGTTTCCAAGAGAACATGATAGATAGATAGATAGATAGATAGATAGATAGATAGATAGATAGATAGATAGATAGATAGATAGATAGATAGATAGATAGATAGATAGATAGATAGATAGATAGATAGATAGATAGATAGATAGATAGATAGATAGATAGATGATGGTGAAAGAGAGAGAATTCAAGTATCTTTTAAAATATCTGTCATGACTGTAAGGCTGGCACTTTGAGAAATGTACTAAACTTAGAATCTGCAAGGCTTGGTGGGTGTTTCAAATCTCTTTTTTTGATCCCCTTGGTTTTTGATGTTATAGAAAACATGGAAAGATCTAATCATGGATCTCTTGTATAAGACACGGTGCAGCTTATAGGTGCTTTTACTTGAAATTTGTAATGGATTTCTAATTGTTGTAAGATAGTTTTGCAGACAGACAATATCTCAGTTTGTAGGCCATGTTAGTGTATGGGTCTGAGGTTTTTTGGAAAGTATTGAGTAGCAGTGGCAGGGAGGCTGTAAGGTGATTTTTACCACCCCCGATTGCACATTTGTTAATTTATTTCCCCCCTCTCTTAATTTAGGGTGGCAGACCTGTGAGTATTTTAATCCTTGTTAATTTTTTATTCATGATTCATAATATTTTGGTCTCTGGGGTTTAGATGATGATGGTAGTATACCATATAAGTAAAATAAAAAATGTATAATATGGAAAGATGCCCACACCCTTCTTCCATAAAGTGAACTCCACTTCATTGGTCCCAGTGTGCGTGAACTGGGCTACATGAGGAGAAAATTATTATACATTCCAATCAGGGAAATAGAGGGGGTGGTATGCGTTCATCAATATATGAGGATAAATTTGTGTAGGGGAAGGCTCTATAACAATATGCATTATTCAACAAAGAAAGAAACCAATATCGAAAGCACAGCAAACACACAGTTTTCAGGGGGAAACATTTGATTAAGAGACAGAGATTTGATATTTTAAATCTTTTGTGTTTTGCTGCATAAGTCATCAAACTTTGTTCTTGCACGGGTGTATGTTACCTTCACATTTCATCACATGTTTTCACTATGTGTCCTTGTACAGGACAGCCCCTTCTGATTTAAGGGTTGCCATGTATAATAGTTCTATCACTCTTATCTTATTAGTTGCAATCATAAATACCTAATCTGCTGGAAATTTGTAGATAATATCAAACTTTATATCAATTTCTCGTTTCCAGACAGGTTTTCTAGGATGCAGGGGGAACTTTATTTTTTTTTTACTAATTTATAGTTAGGAGCTCTTCCTCACAACAGTGCTGAAATTGGTCAGTAGACCTTTGAATCCCATTATGGTCTGCAAGATTAGGATCATGTCATCTGCATTAAGCAAGATGGATACTATTGGTGGACTAATAGAAGGAGGTGTGTACTTGGGGAATGTAGCATCAGGAAGTATACATTTAATCTAATCAATAAACTAATTTATTTCCCCCCTCTCATTTAATTTAGGGTGGCATACTTGTGAGTATTTAATCACTGTGAATTTTGTATTCATGATTCATAATATTTTGGTCTCTGGGATTTAGATGATGATGGTAGAATAAAATATGTACAATATGGAAAGATGCCCACACACGTCTTTCATAAAGTGAACTCCATTTCAACCAAATGCCCAGCAAAAACATAGTTTTCAGGGGGAAACATTTGATCAATAGAGAGTGATTTGATATTTTAAAATTTTTGTGTTTTGCTGCATGAATCATCATAATTTGTTTCTGCACGGGAATATGTTACCTTCAGATTTCACTTATTAGACTTAGAATTTCACTGGCCAGGTGAGTATTTTATTAGAATCATGTCATCTGCACTAAGCAAGATGGATACTATTGGTGGACTAATAGAAGGAGGTGTGTATTTGGGGAATGTAGCATAGGAAGTATAAATTTCATCTAATCAATAAACTAATTTATTTCCCCCTTCTCTTTTAACTTAGAGTGGTCTACCTGTGAATATTTAAATCCTTGTTAATTTTGTATTCATGATTCATAATATCTTGTTCTCTGGGGTTAAGATGATGATGGTATAATACAATATAAGTAGAATAAAATATGTATAATATGGAACGATGCCCATACACTTCTTCCGTAAAGTCAACTCCATTTCGTTGGTCCCAGCGTGGGTGAACTGGGTTACATGAGGAGAAAATTATTATACATTCCTACCAGGCAAATAGAGGGGGCGGTATACGTCCATTAATATATGAGGATAAGTTTGAGTAGGGGGAGGCTCTATAACAATATGCTTTGTTCAATAAAGAAAGAAACCAATACCGAAAGCACAGGAAACACTCAGTTTTCACGGGAAAATACCACATCACTCTAGAAAGCACCAGAGTCACATTCCTGTAACAAATGGAAAATAGTTTGGTGGGATACTGTAAGGTCAGAGCTAAGGGAACGTGGAATCGTCTGCATTCCCTTCTTTCCTTAAGATGCTTTGGGTGCTAGAGGGGGATAGGTAAGACCGGCACTGTGCATAATTATCCCCAATCTATGGTCTCCCTGGTTCTGCCATCCCTGCTTCTGCAGTGCAAAATGCATCTATGACCTCGCTGCAAGGTCATAAAGAGGTAATTTGCGACAAATGTATGTATCAATATCAGACATTATATCAATTTTTCATTTGCAGACAGGTTTACCTAGAATGCTCCAGGAAACCTTTTGCTTTCCCCTAATTTTTGACTTATTTATAGTTAGGCTGTCTTCCTCACAAATAGTAAATAAGTTGGTCAGTAGACTTTTGAATACTATTATGGTCTGCAAGATTAGGTTCATGTCATCTGCATTAAAAAGATGGATATTTTTGATTGACTAATAGAAGGAGTGCATATTGTGGTAATGTAGCATTAGGACATATAAATTCCATCTAATCCAGAAACTAATTTATTCTTCCCCTCTCTTTTAATTTAGAATACCAATCCTATGAGTATTTTAATTCCTGTGTATTTTTTATTCATTATATTTTGGTCCCTGGAGTATAGATGATGTTGGTAGAAATTTTTAAAAGTAGAATTAAAATATAAAATAGGGTAATTTATCCATAGAGTTCCTCCATAAAGTCAGCTCCACATCCTTGGTCCCAGAATAGGTGAACTGAGTGACCTGGGGTTATGAGTAAAAATTTCTTTGTTCAACAAAGAAATAAACCAATCCACAATGCACAGTAAACGCACAGTTTTCAGGGGGAAAGCGTTCGATATATATAAAGAGAGGTTTAGTACAAGCTTCTTGAGTGTATTATAAATCTTTTGTGTTTTGCTGCATGAATCAATGTACTTGATTCTCTCACATGTATATCCTGCCTTAAGATTTCACCAAGTATTCTCATTATGTGTCCTTGCACAGGACAGCCCCATTTGAAAGAGATTCAGCAAATGGCAGAGTTACACATAGGAATCATATAATAATAACATTTTCCATTCCATATGGAAAGCATTGAACAAGCCCCATCATATCACTTTAGAAAGCACAACTCTCATATTCCCATGACACATAGAAAACCGTTTGGTGGTGTGCACTGTAATTGCCTTTAGTCCTGGTATTGAAACAGTGACCAAGACATTTGTGCAGATCTTAGTTTCAATTGCCTTGAAACTTATTTTGTGGTGACTTATCTAAAAAATCACTTTTTAAGATAAGAGGCATTGATGTTGTTTCATTTCCCCTCTTTTAAGGGTTGCCATGCATAATGGTTCTATCGATTTTATCTTATTAGTTGCAATCATAATGACCTAATCTGCTGGAAATTTGTAGATAATATCAAACTTTATATCAATTTCTCATTTCCAGACAGGTTTTCTAGGATGCCAGAGGAAACTTTATTTAATTTTTTATCGACATCTCTTTTTTTCTTTTTTCTTTTTTTTTTTTTGCTTTCCCCTAATTTTTGACTAATTTATAGTTAGGCACTCTTCATCACAAAAGTGCCTAAGTCGTTCCGTAGACTTTTGAATCCCATTATGGGCTGCATGAATAGGATCATGTCAACTGCATTAAGCAAGATGGATACTATTGGTAGACTAATAGAAGGAGGTGTGTACTTGGGGAATGTAGCATCGGGAAGTATACATTTTATCTCATGAGTAAACTAATTTATTTCTCCCCTCTCCTTTAATTTAGAATTGCAAACCTGTGAGTATTTTAATCCTTGTGAATGTTTGATTCATGATTCTTAATATTTTGTTCTCTGGGGTTTAGATGATGCTGGTAGAATACAATATAAGTAGGTGCTTATAAGTAAGTGAAATTGGTCCCAGTGTGGGTGAACTGGGCTACATGAGGAGAAAATTATTATTCCTTTCCTATAAGGAAAATAAAGGGGGCGGGATATGTCGATGAGTATATGAGGACAAACTTGTGTAGGGGGAGGGCCTATAATAATATGCTTTGTTCAAAAAAGAAAGAAACCAATACCAAAAGCACACTAAACACACAGTTTTCAGGGGGAATGCATTTGATGAAGAGAAAGATATTTGATATTTTTTATCTTTTGTGTTTTGCTGCTTGAATCATTATACTTTGTTATTGAATGGGTATATGTTACCTTCACATTTTGCATAAAACAGTCCCATCTGATTTAAGGGCTGCCCTGCATAATTGGTCTATGACCCTTATCCTCATAGCTTCAAGATCATAAAGATTTAATCTGCTGCAAATTTGTGGATAATATCAAACTTATATCAATCTCTCATTTCCAGACAGGTTTATCTAGGAGGCAAGAGCAAATTTTTTTTCTTTCCCCTAATTTTTGACTGATTTATAGTTAGGCTCTCTTCCTCACAATAGTGCCGAAGTTGTTTTTGAATCCCATTATGGTCTGCAAGATTAGGATCATATCATCTGCATTAAGGAAGATGGATACTATTGGTGGACTAATAGCAGGAGGTGTGTACTTGGGGAATGTAGCATCAGGAACTATAAATTTCATCTAATCAATAAACTAATACCTTTATTGGCATAAAGCAGATTAGCAAGATAGACAATTAGAGTCAATATACATCTGTCAGTTTAAATTTAACAACTGAAGACAGAAATTCTGCCATAATAAAAGTGACATCCTTGTCACTCAATAAAAATTGGCTATTGAGGAAATATGCTGTCTGTATATCCATTAAGAGTACACCACGAAAAAAAGGGACGGTTCAAAATTATTGCAACAGAAAACAGAACCTATCCCGGGCTATTTTAAACAATTTCACAATGAATACAAATAAACATTTCTTATCTCTTCTTTTTTATATATGTATATGTATATAAAAAAGAAGAGATAAGAAATGTTTATTTGTATTCATTGTGAAATTGTTTAAAATAGCCCGGGATAGGTTCTGTTTTCTGTTGTATATCCATTAAGAGCACTGTGTGCAGATGGGCAAGATTCTGCTGATAAGAAAAATTACTTCCTATTAGAAAGCACTGTAAATCTTTACACGTTGAACAAGTTACATTTCATTGAAATGTAGGAAATGAGCCTACATTTAGATAGAGAGAGAGAGAGGGGGAGAGAGAGGGAGAGAGAGAGAGAGAGAGAGAGAGAGAGAGAGAGAGAGAGAGAGAGAGAGAGAGAGGATGTTGAAAGAGATTCAGCAAATGGCAGAGTTATACATAGAAAACATATAATAATAACATTCTCCATTGTATATGGAAAGCATTGAAAGAGCCCCATCACATCACTTCAGAAAGCACAACTCTCAAATTCCCGTGTCACATACAAAATCATTTAAAACAGTGACCAAGGCATTTGTGCAGATCTTAGTTTCAATTGCCTTGAAACTTATTTTGTGGTGACTTATCTAAAAAATCGCTTTTTAAGATAAGAGTAATTGATGTTTCATTTCCCCTCTTTTGAAAGAGAGATTTCTCTTTCATTACTTCTTATGCATATGTTTGTTTAAAACAGGATTGATTAGGGAAGGGCTGGTTCCCAATTTTCATTGCATGAGAACGTGTCATCAGCTAAATCCCTTGACAGGAAGTCTCACAAACATATTAGAAAACGTTTACAAAGTGTTCAAATTAATTCACTTGAGTTGCATTGCACTATGTAATTGAGAATTTAAACATCAAAGCTAATTCTGCTCTTTGTACAGACCTGGGAATTCATGTTAGAGGGGCTAAAACAAGTATGTTTTCTAGTATTCTTTATGCAAGATTTAAAAGCTTAATTGATTTAAAAATGCATATATCTCCTTAATTATCTGTCATGACTGTAAGGCTTTGAGAAATATACTTTGAGAAATATATAAATTAATGCATTTTCCCTCTCTTATTAAACTTAGAATCTGTCCGGCTTGGTGAGTGTTTCAAATCTCTGTTTTCACTCTCCTTGGTTTTTGATGTTATAGAAAACATGGAAAGATCTAATCATGGATCTCTTGTATTACACATTGTACAGTTGTATATGCTTTTGCTTGGATTTGGTAATTGATTTCTATTTGTTGTAAGATAGTTTTGCAGAGAGACAATGCCTCATTTTCTGGGCTATGTTAGTGTTTGAGTCTGACGTTTTTTGGGAAATATTGAGTACCAGTGCCATGGAGGCTGTAAGGTGATTTTTACCACCCCAGATTCCTCATTTCTTAATCCCCCCTTCTGAATCCAAAGAAACACAAATCTTTCGCTTGCAGCCTCTCTCTTTCTCTCTCTCTGGCATTTAGCACCAACAGGGCAGCTTTCTCTATGTCCCCAAATTAGCCTGTGCTTTACCTGTCTCTTAACTCCGCCAGTGCAGCAATGAAGTGTGTGTGTGTGTGGGGGGGGGGTGTGGCTGGCTGGCTAGCCCCAGTCCGGCTGGCTGTCACTGGAGTTGTGGTTTGCATACTGAGCAGACAATAGGCCATTAAAATCAGAATCCAGTAGCACCTTTAAGACCAACAAAGATTTATTCAAAGCGTGAGCTTTCGAGTGCAAGCACTCTTCGTCAGATTCTGATCTTCTTACATGACAGGGAATATATAGCAAAAATCAATTCTGTTTGTTATATATTCCCTGATTTTATTGTGCTTTTTCAGACCAACATGCTACTCATTTGAATCTATGCAATAGATTGTTAAGTTGTTCCCCCCAAGTACCTTGGAACTTGTTTTATTATCTTGATAGCAGGAGTCCGGAGGACTGCAAGGAGAGGACTGAGGGTTGTTTTGTAGACTTTTGAGGACCGTTATGCTAGATTAGGATCATGTCATTTGAATTATGCAACATGGATACTTTTAATTGACTAATAGAAGGAGGTGCCGATTGTGGTAAGAAGAACAGGGAACTTGTGGCAAATTCAACAAGAAATAAATGAACTCACCACATTGTAATGGCAAATATCAAAATAATTATACAAATAGAACAAGTATACAGATAATCTTACAATGAGAAAAGTTATACAAAAGGTGCACAATTAACAATCTTCTATTTTCTTTATACAGATACAATGATAATGTGTAATACAAATGATCAATAACTCTCAATTTGAGGATACTCCCAACAGGATCCAGGAGCTCTGCCTGTTTCACAATAGCTTCTGGCAGGGAGCAGGGAGCAGCTACAAAGAATAATAATAAAACCCAGTTATATTCGAAGCAACATGGAAGAACATAGTATTGCAAATAGTAATATGATACCAATTGTTTGATTTGTCGTTAGATACCTGATTAAAATTTTTAAATAGGCAGTGGATTATAATTTGCGTTGAAGAAGGAACACAAGTCCGTGTTAGTGGTCAAAATCAAAAACGGGTCATGAGAAGGCTTCTAAGAGACAAAGAGACCAACACTCAAGATGTAAAGTAGGGTCTTAAGGCAATTGGATTATTTGACAAAAGAAAAAAATATACATAGTAGTCTCCAGCCAAAAAGGTTTATACATGGGCTACCAAATAAGACATCATGTCTCTCAAGTGTCAAGTTTCCTAACTGAGTTATACTGCTAAATAGTAAGAGACCAAAGCTTCACTGATGAAAATAAAAAAAAATTAAAGGGGAATGGTACCTAAAACACCTATTACTAATTTGAAGTGACCACTAATTGAGAAACGGCATATAAATCATGATTTCCAAAAGGTGTAGACTAAAGGTAAAGGTAAAGGTATCCCCTGTGCAAGCACCGAGTCATGTCTGACCCTTGGGGTGACGCTCTCCAGCGTTTTCATGGCAGACTCAATACAGGGTGGTTTGCCAGAGCCTTCCCCAGTCATGACCGTTTACCCCCCAGCAAGCTGGGTACTCATTTTACTGACCTCGGAAGGATGGAAGGCTGAGTCAACCTTGAGCCGGCTGCTGGGATCGAACTCCCAGCCTCATGGGCAAAGCTTTCAGATGGCTGCCTTACCACTCTGCGCCACAAGAGGCTCTTAAGGTGTAGACTATGAGGACCCTAAACAAATGCTCTCATTTTATCTGAGTCATTGTGTCCACGGGGAACAAGAATATCCAGAGAGAATATGAAATATGCTTCCTTTTTTGTAAAAGTAATAAACCTTTTTTTGCTGGAGAGTAAGTATATTTTTTCTTTTGTCAAATAATTCAATTGCCTTATGACCCTAAATCTTGAGTATTTGTCTCTTTTCCTCTTAGATGCCTTCTCATGACCTGTTTTTGGCTCTGACAAACAACAAAAGACTTGTGTTCCTTCTTATAAACAAATTATAATCTTATTAAAAGAAAAATTTTAGTCAGGTATCTAAAGACAAATCAAACAGTTGGTATCATATTACTATTTTCAATACTATGTTGTTTCATGTTGCTTCTAAAATATGGTAAAGGTAAAGGTATCCCTTGTGCAATTGAGTCATGTCTGACCCTTGGGGTGACGCCCTATAGTGTTCTCATGGCAGACTCAGTATGGGGTGGTTTGCCAGTGCCTTCCCCGGTCATTACCGTTTAACCCTCAGCAAGCTGGATACTCATTATACCGACCTCGGAAGGATGGAAGGCTGAGTCAACCTTGAGCCAGCTGCTGCGATTGAACTTCCAGCCTCATGGGCAGAGCTTTCAGACTGCATGTATGCTGCCTTAACACTCTGCACCACAAGAGGATCTGATTCGAATATAACTTGGTTTTATTATTATTCTTTATAGCATTTTGCTCCCCGGCAGAAGCTATTGGGAAACAGGCTGAGCTCCTGGGTCCTGTTGGGAATATCCACAAAGTGGGAGTTACTGTTCATTTGTATTACACATTATCACCGAATTTGTATAAAGAAAATAGAAGATTGTTAATTGTGGACCTTTTGTATACCTTTTCTCATTGTAAGATTATCTGTATACCTGTTCTATTTGTATAATTATTTTGATATTTGACATTCCTTTGTGGTGAGTTTATTTGCCTTGCAGGGTTTCACTTTCGCACCTTAATAAAACGCTACACCTTTTTCTTTGGCAGGAAAAATGGCCACAGCCTTTATTCATTGAGAGAGGCTCAGTCCGGAAGCGGATATGCCTACTTGTAGTCGTCCGACCACAAGTAAGGCCCCTTTTACGCAGGCATACCTCGCCGGGTGAGCCAGGCTCGCATACCTGCTCCTTCCCCGGAACCCAGCCTGCAACACATGGGAGGTGGCACCGCAGCAAGCCCGTCGGGCGTTTTTGCCTCTGATGGGTTTTGCCGGCCACCCGGAAATGCGAGCCCATGAAAGGCTCCGCATCCGCACAGCCCCTTAAGGGGACCCCCTAACTACTAGGGATGCCAGCGCGCAAGCATGGCACCCTAGACAACTCCGCTTCCGGCTACCATCCGCCCGCTGTGACAAATTATCCAATGTGGAAACATTCAAAATTATAACAACTATAATAAGATCCCAAAAACACAATACATAAACCCAACTTGAGGGTGGGAGGGAGGGTTTTCGCTCCGCGCCAAAAGGGGAAAGAGGCAGGGCTCGTCGGAGCGGCTCGATATAAAGAGCCACTCACAGCCCCTCCCCTCTCCCCGGTCGCGCTGGCGCCCCGCCGCTTGGGGTTCTGGGAATTGTAGTCCCCATTCCCCAGCCGCGTTTTTCGGCGCTCCTGCACCCGCCTCAGCAAAGGCCCCTTCGCTGAGGGCTCAGGTGCTCTTGCCTTGCAGGGTTTCACTTTCGCACCTTAATAAAACGCTACACCTTTTTCTTTGGCAGGAAAAATGGCCACAGCCTTTATTCATTGAGAGAGGCTCAGTCCGGAAGCGGATATGCCTACTTGTAGTCGTCCGACCACAAGTAAGGCCCCTTTTACGCAGGCATACCTCGCCGGGTGAGCCAGGCTCGCATACCTGCTCCTTCCCCGGAACCCAGCCTGCAACACATGGGAGGTGGCACCGCAGCAAGCCCGTCGGGCGTTTTTGCCTCTGATGGGTTTTGCCGGCCACCCGGAAATGCGAGCCCATGAAAGGCTCCGCATCCGCACAGCCCCTTAAGGGGACCCCCTAACTACTAGGGATGCCAGCGCGCAAGCATGGCACCCTAGACAACTCCGCTTCCGGCTACCATCCGCCACAGAGCTCAGGAAACAATTTCCTGCGCTCCCGCCACCTCTCAATGGAGTAGCCATTGTAGTATGGCATGGCGCATATCATGCAGCCAAATGTCCATACCCCACTCGGACAGATGTACCCCATCATCTCGGTACAATGCCCACTGCCTGTAAGAAATATCAGGGTGATTTATCACCACTCCCATGCCTACGCTCCGTGATATAAACTTTGTAACCGCCCTCACTACTCTTCTTCTGGCTAAGTCGACTTTCTCAGAAGAAGATGCTCCCCGCCAATTGCGTCGTTCCAGGAGAGCTGACCACATAATTGTTACTGTCGGAATCCAACGTTGAATGACTGATAAGTCAGATATAGTTGCCATGGACAGCTGCCTGCCGGACCTCTCAGGTAAGTCGTTCTCGCCCAGTTGCAAGATCAAGACGCTCGGATATCCCTCTCGACGAATCATCTGTGAAAGTGTACTCAGCAGGGCTGACCATCGCATTCCACGCCGTCCATTCCAACGCAAACGAGCGCGTCCTTCCAGCCCGAGGCATGTTCCCCAGCCCGAGTTTGCAGCATAACGTGCCGCCCAAAAAACGATACTGTGACCGAGAATCCAAACAATCGGCACAGCCGGCACCAGTTCTGTAAGGCAAAATTAAGAAAGAAGAAGTTCCGGTCTAACATAACCCCGAAAAGCCCTCGAACGCCATCGACCAAGTGACTTGATCTGATCTTCGCTAGAACCTCCCGCTGCCGCCTGAGTTGCAGCCCCAATTCGGAAGGAGTGTGTGCCAAACTGTCCGGGTGGGAGTCCCAATGCCTCCAGGGCCGTTCGCAACACTGCCATGAATTGAAAACGGGACAGGCATTTTCCATCGTTATGTATCAAGAGAGGACCCTGAACCGTGGGGCGCAACTTGAGGTAAGCCTTAAGACTTTTAACTGGGCAAGGCAAACCCGCACCTGCCTCAGGGAGGACTATGTGATTCCCACGTCCCAACTGATCAGTTTTACAACGGCGCAGACAAATATGTAATTCGCCATCGCATATGCTAATATCGCCCAAGTCCAATGCTCTCCTGCCTTTATCATCCTTCGTGGCTGACACTACTTCACCGCAGCGAAAAGCTCCGTAAAACATAATGGTAAAGGCAACGGTGAAAAGACAGGACTCGTATTCCGAATCACAAATTCCCGAAAGCTTACTTAACAAGCCTTGGAGGACGTGGAGCGATATTGGCCTCCTACAATCCCGCCTGATGGGAGCCGACCGCCTCCATCCTGCCACTGCCTTCTTGGCCAGGAAGGATAATGCCGGATCCCACCAGTTTTGGGTCTTACAAAAGAAAGACAAACCAGCCAGGTGGACAGACAAAGTCCTTGGCGCCACCCCTTGGGAATGTAAGTATACTAAATAACGCAGAACCAGCTCTTCCTGCGGAGGGAAGGGGGCGCTGCATCCCCAAGACTTGGAAAATTCGACATATCCCGCGACTGCACTCGAATATGCCCTTTGCGTGGCTGGCGCCAAGGAACTCTTCACCGCCCGCTGGATGGCTCGCCACCAAGGCTCCACAGCTCCTCCGGGAAAGGATCTGGCGCCAAATTCGCTGACGGGGCCAACTCCCGAAACCGATGTTCCTGGAATCGAGATAATGCATCCGCAACATCGTTATTCACCCCTGGTATATGCCGTGCGCTAAAAGTGATATTAAATATCAAACATGTCTGGACCAGATACCTAACCAAGCGCATTACCCTCTCAGAACGGCATGACTGTCTGTTAATGATGCGGACAACCGCCTGATTGTCACACCAAAATAGGACCTTATGGTCCCTAAAAACATCCCTCCAAAGGACGACAGCCACCACAATGGGGAAAAATTCTAGAAATGTGAGGTCCCTCAAAATACCTGTCTCGGACCATTTCCCAGGCCATCGGGCTGAACACCAACGATTCTGGTAAACCACCCCAAAGCCCAGGCTCCCTGCTGCATCAGAATGCACTTGCAAGGAATTTTCCGGTGTGATGGGAGTCTGCCAGATAGCCACTCCATTAAAATTTTTTAAAAATTCCTGCCACACTCTCAAATCCTCTTTTATGACCCTGGACAATCGAATATGATGATGGGCCAACGAAATCCCCGCTGTTGCTCTGGCAAGTCTTGCGCAAAATGCTCTGCCAGGGGACACTGCCTTACAGGCAAAATTGAGGTGCCCCATTATCACCTGCATCTCTTTTAACGTGCATTTTTTCTTTGCCAACATGGCATTCAACAACTCTCCCAGAACAACCAGCTTGTCTTCAGGGAGTCGTGACAGACCAGCTGCGGAATCCAGCGTAATTCCCAAATATACCAACCTGGTAGTAGGGCCTTCTGTTTTTTCTTCAGCTAAAGGCACCCCTAGCTCTCCTGCCATCACTTGGAATGCGAGTAATCGATCCTTGCACACTGGTGACTCTGGGGGTCCCACTATTAAAAAATCATCTAAGTAGTGGGTGATGTGCGGACTTTGGGTTCTCTCCTTCGCTGCCCACTCTAAGAAGGTACTGAACGTTTCAAAAGCCGCACATGAGATGGAACAACCCATGGGCATTGCCTTGTCCACGTACCAGAAACCATTAAAGTGACATCCCAGAAGGGAGAAATCATCGGGGTGAACTGGGAGCAGGCGGAAAGCCGACTTTATGTCACACTTAGCCAAAAGAGAACCCCTGCCACATGAACGAATGATCGCCACAGCATGGTCCAAAGATGCATATTTTACCGAACAAAGTTCAGGAGAAATAGCATCATTGACTGACGACCCTTTGGGGTAAGATAAATGCTGTATCATTCGAAATTGGCCAGGAGTCTTCTTTGGCACTATCCCCAAAGGTGATACCCGAAGATTGGGAATTGGGGGGCTCGTATATGGGCCCACCATTCGCCCTGCCGCACATTCCTTACCGATCTTCTCCGCCAGGATCTCCGGTAACTGAAGTGCCGATTTTAAATTAGGACTCATCGTCGATATCCGAATCCCCGTAAATGGAATTCTAAAACCTTCTGAAAAACCGGCGGCGAGATAAGATGCCGCCTGCCTATTTGGATAACGACTTAACCAGGACAATAGTGCTGATAACAAAATGGGCGTAGGGGCCAACGTTAACAGTTCCGAAGGTATCTCAATTGCTTTTTGCGGTTTGATTATTTCCCGACCCACCTCCTTTCTTGGAAGAGGGCCGGACCCCTCGAAAGGGCGCTTGACCGCCTGAAGACCTGTCACAATCTTGTTTAGAGTGACCTCCCCCGCAGGCTTCACAACAATGATCGTACCGGCATTTTCGCCTTTGGCACGAGCCCCTATTAAATTCCCAACATATCCCTCGACCATCTCTTCTCCCATATTGCCTCCTTCTCTCCTGGTCAAATCTCCTAACAAACGGACCCACTTTTACGATCCATGCATCGTGGTCCTTCCTGTCCCATCTGACCTGGTCATTAATCGATGCTCGTTCCCTCACCAACTTGTCATAAGCAATGGCAGCCGCATCACCCGAAAGTGCCTTTGCCTCCATTACATTATTCATGTGGTTGACCATGTGCCAGCCCCTCTCCGGGTAAGCACCTATCACAACCCCCATGTATTGACCGTAACCTCTCATCCAGTTTGTAAATGAGTGGTCTCCTTTATCCAGCTCCTTGCGCTTCCTATCCCTACTAGACCCTGTATTAGGGGCCTCTTCATCGGGGGGTACCATCTTAAATACATTCACATAACACCCATCCAGGGCCCGCTCCCTAGCCTTTTGAGTAAGATGAGTTCCTGGTGGGTGGTCCCCAGCTGCCAGTCCAATAGGAGGACCCGCAGATGATCCCCCTTTTTCCTTATAGTAATCCCTGGTGGCCTCCCTTCGAGTTGCCCACCACGAAGGGATGCCCGGGACCAGTGCCCCATGCAGCCAGTAGTCCCGATCCCTTTTTGACTCATTAGTCTCATCCTCAGAAGAGGAAGACTCACCCGACGTGCTGGACCCATGATGAGTCCTTACACGTTTTGCCCCTCCTCTCCTGGTACGCTTTTTCTTCCGGGCATCATGTTGCTCAGATGCCGTTCCCTGCTCTGCCACTCCCTGTGATGCCTCAGGAGCCGCTGGAACACTGACGATTACCTCCGGAGCTTGCTGAGGACGCATGGGCACCGATTCCCCTTGACCTTGATACCTGGCTTCTACTGAGTTTGAATTCCCGCCAGCTGGCCAAAACTGTCTGCAGTCCCCTGCTACCTGGGTACCACCCCCCAAGGGTGGCACCTGAGAATTTTCAGCCAAAGGTGCAGGTGGAAGGGGATTACTGCCTACTGACATCCCATGCCCCTGCCCCCATTGCGTGCCCCATGCTGGGAACACGGTCTGCCCCCAAGCAGCAGGCCCTCCCTGCTGTCCTGGACCAGAGCCAGGGAAGCTCTGATGTTGCCAGTGACCCTGACTGGGGAGGCTCCAGACCTGCATGACTGAAGGCTGTTGCCCCCCCTGTGACCCAACAGTCTGCCCACCTCCCTGCTCTTGGCTGACTGGGCCCTGCCCCATTGGGCCACCTTGAAATTGTTGCGCATTCGATGACCACTGGGCCAGCCCTTGGGGCCCCATAGCATTCTGAAAACGCTGATCACTCTGAGCTCCCCCTGAAATTTGCCCCGAGACTTGCGGCCCCGCAAGCCCATATGGGTGCTGCCAGCTTACCGTGGGCCAGCCTTGAAAGCCCTGGCCCCTGGTAAAAGAAGGGCTGCCAAGACCTGGTGGGGTTGCCATCCACGATGACTGTGCCCCTTGCTGCCCATAGAGGCTCCATGATGGGCCTTGTAAGCCACCCATGGATGCCCCTGGCATGGACCATGGAAGAGGGGGTGGTGCTCCTGCGCCACCCTGCCCTCCCCAAATCTGCCCCCCAGGCCCCATCGTGCCTTCAGAGGCAGAGTGTGCAGAGTTCAGATCTTGCCCAGAAGCCTGTGACATTGCTGTCACATCTTGCACCCCCACAGCCGCTAGATGGGACGCTTGTTCTGATGCGTCTCTCTCAACTAATAAGTCTGCCGAAGCCGCAGCTGCAGCCGCCGCTGCTCGCCGCCTAGCAGACCTTGTACCATAAGGTCCCACCCCTTCAAAAGGCAGCATCAAGTCTACCCTCTGAGGGGTTCCTCCCGTTCCCGCGGCTAACGATCCAGGCCCTGGGCCTGCACCTCCGGCAGCCGCGCTATCTGGCAGGCCCCCCATGGAGCCCTGCACCACCCCCCGCCCCCCGTTCCGAGAATTCCCACGGCGTCTTGGGGCCATACTCGTCTCTACCCCTTTCCCCAGAAAGAACCAGCGTCCACGCCCCTTTTTAAAAGGAATAACCCGGGCGGGGGTAAAAAACAACGACGCTGGCCTTCCGAGCCCCCGCTGCCGCCTTTTCGATCGTCCGACTAGGCCGCAGCCGTCAACAGGGCCCTTACTCTTGGCGCGTGAAGCGTTTCGCTCCGCGCCAAAAGGGGAAAGAGGCAGGGCTCGTCGGAGCGGCTCGATATAAAGAGCC
The DNA here is from genome assembly GCF_049243985.1 of Paroedura picta. NCBI lineage: Eukaryota > Metazoa > Chordata > Lepidosauria > Squamata > Gekkonidae > Paroedura > Paroedura picta. Next base: position 7,320,448 of record NC_135373.1, on the reverse strand, counting down.
ACTCACAGCCCCTCCCCTCTCCCCGGTCGCGCTGGCGCCCCGCCGCTTGGGGTTCTGGGAATTGTAGTCCCCATTCCCCAGCCGCGTTTTTCGGCGCTCCTGCACCCGCCTCAGCAAAGGCCCCTTCGCTGAGGGCTCAGGTGCTCTTATTTTTTATTCTGGTAATGTAGCATTAATGGGGCAGTCCACATATGCCTGGAAATTCTCTTCCCAGTGCGTACATGTGAAGGGCTGGGGCATGCTGTCCCAATGACCCATTATGCACGGGGGGAATAATGCACATTCGGGGTGGAATGGCAGTGACTAAAATCACCGATAACACACGGTGCCAGCTGCTACCAGCCTCAGCTTTGGTGCATGCCGCTGAAAAAGCCGCGTTAGCGAAACGTGGAAGAAAGCGCAGCTTCTGGGGGACCGGTGTGCGACCAGAAGCGGCGCATAGATCGCCGCATGCATAATCGGTTACTCTGGGTTTTGCTGCCGGCGCGCCCCGTCCCGTGCATAACCAGTGTGCTTCACGTCATCCTCCTCCGTGTTTTCCATGTGACCAGAAATTGCCGTTTCGGTGGCCGTGCATAATGGTCCAAAGTGATGCCTTAGAGCAGCCCAACACATCTGCTGCCATACATAAAGGGTCTAAGGCTCTTATCTTCCAAGCTGTAATGTCATAAAGTCTTAACCTGCTATAAATGTATGAATCAATATATCAAACTTTATATCAATTTCTCATTTCCAGACAGGTTTATCTAGAATGTTCCAGGGAACTTTATTTTTATTTTCTTCTAATTTTTGAGTTTGCAATTAATACTTAGGCTCTCTTCCTCACAAAAAGTGCCCAAGTTGGTCCGTACACCTTTAAATCCCATTATGCTCTGCAAGATGAGGATCATATCATCTGCATGAAGCAAGATGGATACTTTTGACTGACGAATAGAATTTGTGTTCAAGAGAAAGAGATTTGATATTTTTAATGTTTTGTGTTTTGCTGCATGAATCATCGTACTTTGTTCTTGAACGGGTATATGTTACCTTCACATTTCACCATGTGTTCTCATTATGTGTCCTTGCACAAGACAGCCCCATCTGATTTAAGGGCTGCCATGCATAATGGGTCTATGGCTCTTATCTTCCTAGCTGCAAGGCCGTAAAGACCTAATCTGCTGGAAATTTGTGGATAATTTCAAACTTTATATCAATTTCTCATTTCCAGACAGGTTTATCTATGATGCCAGATGAAAGTTTTATTTATTTGTTTGTTTGTTTGTTTGTTTGCTTGTTTGCTTGTTTGCTTGCTTGTTTGTTTGTTTGTTTGTTTGTTTGTTTGTTTATTTTGGTTTCCCCTAATTTTAGACTAATTTATAGTTAGGCTCTCTTCCTCACAATAGTGCCAAAGTTGTTCAGTAGACTTTTGAATCCCGTTATGGTCTGCAAGATTAGGATCATGTCATCTGAATTAAGGCAGATGGATTCAAATGTAGGCAATGAGCCTACATTTAGAGAGAGAGAGAGAGAGAGGGAGGGAGGGAGGGAGGGAGGGAGGGAGGGAGGGAGGGAGGGAGGGAGGGAGTGATGATGTTGAAAAAGATTCAGCAAATGGCAGAGTTACACATCGGAAACATATAATAATAACATTCTCCATTGCATATGGAAAGCATTGAAAGAACGCCATCACATTACTTTAGAAAGCACAACTCTCATATTCCCGTGACACATAGAAAATCGTTTGGTGGTGTGCACTGTAATTGCCTTTAGTCCTGGTATTGAAACAGTAACCAAGGCATTTGTGCAGATCTTAGTTTCAATTGCCTTGAAACTTATTTTGTGGTGACTTATCTAAAAAATCGCTTTTTAAGATAAGAATAATTGATGTTGTTTCATTTCCCCTCTTTTGAAAGAGAGATTTCTCCTTGATTACTTTTTATGCATATGTTTTTCAAAAATAGAATTGATTAGGGAAGGGCTGGTTCCAAATTTTCATTGCATAGGGAATGCGTCATCAGATAAATCCCTTGACAGGAACTCTCACAAACATATTAGAAAACGAGAACAAAGTGTTCAAATAAATTCTGTTGAGTTGCATTGCACTATTTACTTGAGAATTTAAACTTCAAAGCTTATACTGCTCTTAGTACAGACCTGGGAAATTATGTCAGATGGGTAAAACAAGTACGGTTTCTAATACTATTTATGCAAGTTTTAAAAGTTTAATTGAATTAAAAATTCATATATCTCCTTTAATATCTGTTATGACTGTAAGGCTGGCACTTTAAAAAATATATAAATTAATCCATTTTCCGTCTCTTATTAAACTTAGAAACTGCCCGGCATGGTGAGTGTATCAAATCTCTGTTTTGGCTCTCCTTGGTTTTTGATGTTATAGAAAACATGGAAAGATCTAATCATGGATCTCTTGTATAACACATTGTACATTTGTAGGTGCTTTTGCTTGGATTTGGTAATTGATTTCTATTTGTTGTAGGATTGTTTTGCAGACAGACAATATCTCAGTTTCTTGGCCATGTTAGTGTTTGAGTCTGAAGTTTTTTGGGAAGTATTGTGTAGCAGTGGCATGGAGGCTGTAAGGTGATTTTTACCACCCCAGATTCATCATTTTTAATACCCCCTTCTGAATCCAAAGAAAGAAAAAGCTTTTGCTTGCGGCCTCTCTATCTTTCTATCTCTCTGGCATTTAGCACCAACAGGGCAGCTTTCTCCATGTCCCCAAATTAGCCGGTGCTTTTGCCTGTCTCTTAACTCTGCCAGTACAGCAATGAGGTGTGTGTGTGTGAGGGGGTGTGGCTGGCTGGCTAGAACCAGTCCGGCTGGCTGTCACTGGAGTTGTGGTTTGCATACTGAACAGACAAAAGGCCATTAAAATCAGAACTCAGTAGCACCTTTAAGACCAACAAAGATTTATTCAATGCGTGAGCTTTAGAGTGCAAGCACTCATCGTTAAACTGTGATCTTCTTACATGACAGGGAATCTATAGCAAAAATTAATTCTGTTTGCTATTTATTCCCTGTCATGTAAGAAGATCATAGTATGACAAAGAGTGCTTGCACTCGAAAGCTCATGCCTTGAATAAATCTTTGTGGGTTTTAAAGGTGCTATTGGATTCTGATTTTATTGTGCTACTTCAGACCAACACGGCTACTCATTTGAAACTATCCAATAGACTATTAAGATGTTCTCCTCTAGTACCTTGGAAGTTGTTTTATTATCTTGACTAGTTTCAAACCCCATTTATAAAAATGGGCTTTGAAAGGGAAGTAAGGGAAGGGGAAGGGAGATGCCCGATCCATCTGGGTGAGACTCGCCGGCGTTTCCCGGCCTTGGAAAGAGCAGTGAGGCTCTTCCCGGGGACGGGAAAAGGTCGATCCCCCTGACCCACCCGGTCGAGATGCGCCACCTTCTAATGGCCCCGGGAAGAGTCTCGCCGTGGCGAGGCTATTCCCGGGGCCAGTACAAGGCCGGAAACCCACCCACCCACCTACCCGACCAAGACTCGTGTCCTTCTCCAGGCCGCAGAGTGCTCCTCGGAGGACAGGCCAAGTGGCCAACGGGGAGCTGCGCTTCACGCGGCTCCCCATTGGCCACTTGGCCCTGGATTGCCACTCGGAGGGGCGAATCAGGAGCTGCTTTGCGGCTCCTGATTCGCCCTTCCAAGTTTTTATCCCGGACAGGGCCCGCCCTAACTCCTTCCCATTTGCCCTTACTCTTTTATTCCTCCCGCTCCCCTGGAGTGGGGGGGGGGGGTTTAAAGATAGCAGGATTCCAGAGGACTGCTAGGAAAGGATTGAGGGTTGTTTTGTAGACTTTTTAGGACCATTATGCTAGATTAAGATCATGTCATCTGCGTTATGCAACATGGATACTTTTGACTGACTAATATAAGGAGGTGTCTATTGTGTTAATGTAACTCCATTGTAGTGAGTTTATTTATTTTTTGTTGAATTTGCCACAAGGTTCCCTGTTTTTCTTGTTACATTAACACAAGAACAGGGAACCTTGTGGCAAATTCAACAAGAAATAAATAAACTCACTACAATGAAATGTCAAATATAAAAAAAATGATACAAATAGAACAGGCATACAGATAATCTTACAATTAGAAAAGGTATACAAAAGGAGCACAATTAACAATCTTCTATTTTCTTTATATAGATACAATGATAATATGTAATACGAATGATCAGTAACTCCCACTTTGAGGATACTCCAAAAGGACCCAGGAACTCTGCCTGTTTCACAATAGCTTCTGGCAGGGAGCAGACAGCTACAAAGAATAATAATAAAACCCAGTTATATTCAAAGCAACATGGAACAACATAGTATTGCAAATAGTGATTTGATACCAATTGTTTGATTTGTCATTATCTACCTGACTAAAAATTTTTAAATAGGAAGTGGATTATAATTTGTGTTGAAGAAGTAACATAAGTCCTTTGTTAGTTGTCGGAACCAAAAATACGTCATGGGAAGGCTTCGAAGAGACAAAGAGACAAATACTCAAGATGTAAAGTAAGGTCATAAGGCAATTGGATTGTTTGACAAAAGAAAAAAATATACGTAGTACTCTCTAGGCAAAAATGGTTATACATGGGCTACCAAATAAGACCTCATATCTCTCCAAGTGCCAAGTTTCCTAACTGAGTTACACTGCTAAATAGTAAGAGACGAAAGCTTCATTCACGAAAATCCAAAAATTTAAAGGGGAATGTTACCTAAAAAACCTATTACTTATTTAAAGGGACCACTAATTGAGAAAAGGCATATAAATCATGATTTCCAACAGGTGTAGACTATGAGGACCCTAAACAAATGCTCTCATTTCATCTGAAACATTGTGTCCACGGGGAACAAGAGTATCCAGAGAGAATATGAAATATGCTTCCTTTTTTTTGTAAAAGTAATAAACCGTTTTTGCTGGAGAGTTGTAAGTATATTTTCTTCTTTTGTCAAATAATTAAATTGCCTTATGACCCTTAATCTTGAGTATTTGTCTGTTTTCCTCTTAGATGCCTTCTTGTGACCTCTTTTGGGCTCTGACAAACAACCAAAAACTTGTGTTCCTTCTTCTAAACAAATTTCAATCCACTTCCTATTAAAAGAAAAATTTATTCAGTTATCTATTGACAAATCAAACAATTGGTATCATATTACTACTTGCAATACTATGTTGTTCCATGTTGTTTTGGATATAACTGGGTTTTATTATTCTTCTTTGTAGCATTTTGCTCTCCGGCAGAAGCTATTGCGAAACAGGATGAGCTCCTGGGTCCTGTTGGGAGTATCCACAAAGTCAGAGTTACTGTTCATTTGTATTACACATCATCACTGAGTTTCTATAAATAATATAGAAGATAGTTAATTGTGCACCTTTTGTATACCTGTTCTCATTATGAGCTTATCTGTATACCTGTTCTATTTGTCTACTTATTTTGATATTTGACATTGCATTGTGATGCGTTTATTTAATTTTTATTCTGGAAATGTAACATTAATGGGGCATTCTGCATATGCCTGGGGATTCTCTTCCCAGGGCGTATATGTGAAGGGCTCAGGCATGCTGCCCCAATACCATGCCTCGGAGCAGCCCACCCATACATAATGGGTCTAGGGCTCTTATCTTCCTAGCTGCAAAGTCATAACGACTTAAACTGCTAGAAATGTATGGATAAATATCAAAATTTATATCAATTTCTTTTTTTTTCCAGACAAGTTTATCTAGAATGTTCCATGGAACTTTTTTTCCCCTTAATTTTTGAGATAGTAATTTATAGTTAGGTACAGTTACTCAAAAAAAGTGTTCAGTTTGGTCAGTAGACCTTTGAATCCCATTATGGCCTCCAAGATTAGGATCATGTCATCTGCATTAAGTAAGATGGATACTATTAGTGGACTAATAGAAGGAGGTGTGTACTTGGGGAATGTAGCATCAGGAAGTATAAATTTCATCTAATCAATAAACTAATTTATTTCCCCCCTCTCATTTAATTTAGGGTGGCGTAGGTGTGAGTATTTTAATCCCTGTGAATTTTTTATTCATGATTCATAATATTTTGGTCTCTGGGGTTTAGCTGATGATGGTAGAATAAAATATGTACAATATGGAAAGATACCCATATACTGTTCCATAAAATCAACTCCAATTCAATGGTCCCAGTGTGGGTGAACTGGGCTACATGATGAGAAAATCATTATACATTCCTATCAGGGAAATAGAGGGGGCAGTATACGTCCATCAAGATATGAGGATAAATTTGTTTAGGAGGAGGCCCTATAATAATATGCTTTGTTCAACAAACAAAGAAACTAATACCGAAAGCACCTCAAACACAGAGGGAAAGCATTTGATCAAGAGACAGAGATTTGATATTTTAAATCTTTTGTGTTTTGCTGCACGAATCATCGTACTTTGTTCTTGCACGGGTATATGTTTCACCACGTATTCTCACTAGGTGTCCTTGCACAGGACAGACCCATCTGATTTAAGGAATGCCATGAATGCCATGAATAATAAAGACCTAATCTGCTGGAAATGTGTGTATAATATCAAACTTTATATCAATTTATCGTTTCCAGACAGGTTTATATAGGATGCCAGAGGAAACCTTTTTTTTTTGCTTTCCCCTAAGTTTTGATTAATTTATAATTAGGCTCTCTTCGTCACACAAGTGCCCAAGTTGGTCAGTAGACTTTTGAATCCCAATGTGGTCTGCAAGATTAGAATCATGTCATCTGCACTAAGCAAGATGGATACTATTGGTGGACTAATATAAGGAAGTGTGTATTTGGGGAATGTAGCATAGGAAGTATAAATTTCATCTAATCCATAAACTAATTTATTTTCCCCCTCTCCTTTAATTTAGGGTGTCTTACCTGTGAGTATTTAAATCCTTGTTAATTTTGTATTCATGATTCATAATATCTTGTTCTCTGGGGTTTAGATGATGATGGTAGAATACAATATAAGTAGAATAAAATATGTATAATATGGAAAGATGCCCATACACTTCTTCCATAAAGTCAACTCCACTTCATTGGTCCCAGCATGGGTGAACTGGGTTACATCAGGAGAAAATTATTATACATTCCTACCAGGCAAATAGAAGTGGCGGTATACATCCATCAATATATGAGGATAAATTTGTGTAGGGGGAGGCTCTATAACAATATGCTTTGTTCAACAAAGAAAGAAACCAGTACCGAAAGCACAGGAAATACACCGTTCAGGGGGAAAGCATTTGATCAAGAGAGAGAGAGAAAGATTTTATATTTTAAATCTTTTGTGTTTTGCTGCATGAATCATTGTACTTTGTTCTTGCACAGGTATATGTTACCTTCAGATTTCACATATTAAACTTTGAAATTCACTGTCCTGGTGTGTGTTTTAAACCTCTGTAGTCAAATGTTTTGGGCTTCTCCTTGGCATTCATCAGATTATGGATATTGGGAAGAACTGATGGCATCCATGTTCACAAACTATTGTTACCTACATCAAAACTTTTTGTTTCTAGGATTATTGCAGATCTTATTGCTGGGCTTGGGATCTTAGTCTGGATATCATGCATATACTTTCTGAATCTCTAAATTTAAATTTCTTCATCCAAATCCTTTGGAAATTATTTTGTGGTGACTTCTCTAATAAATCAGTCTTTAAGAAAAGAGTCATTAATTTTGTTTCATTTTATTATTATTATTATTATTATTATTATTATTATTATTATTATTATTATTATTATTATTATTATTATTATTATTATTATTATTATTTTGATAAAGAGCTCTTATTTTCCTGGCTGCAAGGTCATAAACAGCTAATTTGCTAGAAATGTTAGGTCAGTAACAGGCATTAAATGAATTTCTGGTATCTGGACATTGTGGGCACATCAGGAATTAACCTGAAAACAAATTGCTTCCTTGGCTTTTCATATCATGGACAAGAAAAGATGTAATGTGAGAGACCCTGAACTTGCAGGTTGATCCATCAATAGAGTTAGACTGCCGACTGTTGTACTCGTTGCTTTCGCTTTTCTCATATAGTTCAATGTGGTTGCACAAATGGACCCATTATGGACGGAGGGAATAACGCACATTCGGGGTGGAATGGGGGCGACTAAAATCACTGATAACGCATGGAGCCGGTTGCAACCAGCCGCAGCTTCAGTGCATGCCGCCGAAAAATCCGCGTCACCGAAATGCGGAAGAAAGCGCAGCTTCCGGGTGACCGGGGTGCAACCAGAAGCAGCGCCGGGATCACCGCGTGCATAATCGGTTACTCTGGGTTTTGCCATGGTCATGCCCCCTATCGTGCATAACCGGTGTGCTTCACGTCTTCCCCCTCCACGTTTTCCATGTGACCCGAAATCGCCATTTCAGCGGCCGTGCATAATGGGCCATGGTGCGTTTCTTCCTCTCTGACTATCCCTATTGAACCCTTTTTTTCTCTTCTTCCCTCCATCCACAATGGGTCCATTTGTGCAAGGCTTCTCCAGGGCGCATGGTGGTTTAACTCTGCAAGGCAGCATGAGGACTTTCCGGCCCAAGAGGAAAATCAATTCACCCCCTCACATTCCGCTGCCTTCTGTTGGGACAGGAAGCCATCATGCTGCCTCTGAGAGGGGGCATGAGGGATTCCCAGACCAGGGGGAAAATCAAACACCCCCCTCTCCCCTGCCAGATCGCATTGTCAGCAAGACCTCATGCCGCCTTGTCCCAATGGGAATGGAAGCCACCTCTCACACCCCCAAGGCATATACATGTGTCCTGGGAAGCATCCAGGGGTTGGGCTGAATGGGCAGGCCTATCAGAACTGTGGGCCACTGTCAGGACTATGGGCCAACTTTTGTTGTTTCTTGACATGTTTTGTTCCCTCCACCCCCAAAATACATCGCTTCTCAGGGGTTTGTGGGGGGGGGGACTGAGCAAGTCCTGGGCTCTATTGAAGCTAAGGAAGATTGATCATGATCACAGGAGAGAGTGCCCCATATTCACAAGTAAGTTAATATATATATAGTGAGAGAAAGGAGAGAGAGACTAAAGGTACACATTATTTCCCTTGCTCATTATGGCCTCTTATGCATGGGCCAGAATACCCGCGCTGGCGGCGGGAGTGCTTCGGTTAAAATCACCGATAACGCTCATTGCCACCACCAGTGGAGGCGACTCCCGGCCCAGGGCTATGGAAGGCCCACAGTAAGTGACCACGGGATCTTCCGCAGCTTACTGGGTAAGCCGGGGCTCTGGTGAGCCGATGCTGTGCGTAATCGCCAGCGCCAGGCTTGTCGGCCTGTGCAGCCCCGACACTACAGTGTCCCTGTAGAGACACTGCATGCCCCTGCAAGCTTCGTGGAGCCCCAAAGCTGACAGGGGCAGCTCCCTGCCCCCACCTGGGCTTATAGAGGGCTCCCCCAATCCCTGCCCGGGCCATCCAAATGTACCCCCGCCCCGCCGTGCTGGCTTACATTCTGGCCCTGGCATCCAGCCGTGCATGCTACACAGGGGCAGGCAAGCTTGCCCCACCCCCGTGCATACATAGGGAACAGTGGGGCATCTTGGCCCACCGCAATGGGATGGCAGCAGCGCGCAGTAGCTGCCGCCGTGCTTAAGAGGCCATTATGGCTCATCTCTGTGGCTGCAAGGGCATAGAGAGCTAATCTGCTAGAAATGTTGAATCAATATCAGACAATCCATCAATTTCTCCTATCCAGACATTGTGGGCTCATTGGGAATTAACTAAATGAACTTCTGGTTTCTGGACATTTTGGGCACATTAGGAATTAACCTGAAAACAAACCGTGACCTTCATATAATGGACAAGATAATATGTAATGGGAGAGATCCTGAACTTGCAGGTTGATCCATCAATAGAGTTAGACTGCTGACTGTTGTACTCGTTGCTTTCTATTCTGGAAATAGAGGGGGTGGTATACGGCCGTCAATGTATGTAGATACATTTTTTAGGGGGAGGCCCGATAATAATATGCTTTGTTCAACAAAGAGAGAAACCATTGCAGAAAGCACAGCAAACATACAGTTTTCAGGGGGAAAGCATTCAGTCGAGAGAGAGATTTAGTATTCAGCAGACAATCTCATTTTAAACGCTCTCAGTTGCATCTGGGGAGCATTTAGTGGACACCATATCACTCTAGAAAGCACCAGACTCACATTCCTGTAACACATGGAAAATATTTTGGTGGGATACCGTGGTATTTCTCCCCATTGAAACAGCAGCCAAAGCATATTCATATTTTGTTTGTTGTCTTCCGTACTTTAACTGGCTAGTAAAATGCTTTGGGGTTCTCCTTGGCATTTATCAGAGTATGGATATTGGGCAGACCTGGTGGCATCCATGTTCACAAACATTCATTACCTAGGTCAATACTTTATGATTCTAGGATTTTAAAAAATCTTATTGGGATCTTAGTCTGGACAAGGCACGTTATCCATATAATTCCTGGGTCTCTGAATATAAATTTCTGCATCCAATTCCTTTGAAACTTATTTTGTGGTGACTTACAAATCACTTTTTAAGATAAGAGTAGTTAAGTTTATCTCATTTTGATAAAGAGCTCTGTTTTAAAGGTTTTAAACCATTGGTAGTTGTTGTTTTTTTTACTGAGATAGTGATTTTCTATTGAATCCAGCATCCATTTGGTAAATCCAGTTACAGAGATCATATCCATCCCCCACCTCTCAAGAGCTCATCTGGCAATTAATGTTGTGATTGAATTGTGCTAATCTGTTCAATACTAAATCCCTCTAGACCCATTGGTAGAGTTAGACTCTGCTGACTGTTGTAGTCATTGCTTTGTTCTTTTCTCATATATTATAGTGTGGTTAAATTTGCCCTCGCTCTCATGGAGGGAAGACCTTATTCTGCCCTGATAAGGGCTATTGGGGTCCCTTTATGTAAAACCAGGATCAGCTTCATTAAGAGGTTTTGCAATGTTTCAGTCACACACATACAATATCTTTATTGGCATAAAGCCTATTAGCAAGATAAACAAGAGACATCAGTCAGTTTTAATTTAAAAACTGAAGACAGAAATTCTGCCATAATAAAAGTGATATTTGGCATCCTTATCACTCAATAAAAATTGGCTATTGAGGAAATATGCTTTCTGTATATACATTAAGAACATTGTATGGCTCTTATCTCTGTGGCTGCAAGGGCATAGAGAGCTAATCTGCTAGAAATGTTGAATCAATATCAGACAATACATCAATTTCTCCTACCCAGATATTATGGGCTCATTGGGAATTAACCTTAAATAAACTGCTTCCTTGGCTCGTCATATAGTGGACAAGATAAGATGTAATGGGAGAGATCCTGAACTTCCAGGTTGATCCATCAATAGAGTTAGACTCTGCCCACTGTTGTACTCATTGCTTTCGCTTTTCTCATATATTTCAGTGTGGTTAAATTTGCCCTCGTTCCACTGAAGCTAAGGGAAATTGATCACAATCACAGGAAATAATGCCCAAAATTAGGTGGTGGAAATACCCTCAGTTCTGGCAGATTACTGTGCAACCATTTCCCACCCAGGACTAGATAAACTGCTTTTTCATTTGAAAATGGAAGGGTAGTGAAGAAGACATGAAGCTTTGGCCATGGAAGACTTCCTTGTTCAGTGCCAATAACATTTTGAGGATCTTGTGATTGTTTAAAAAACATGCAAGCTAGGGAAAGCTTCATCACCAAAATGGCATTTTAGAGTACAGTCTTAGAGAAAAAGAAATAAAAAATTCAAGGAATGTGCTATGTGAATATCTGTTAAGAATATTTTGTGCAGATGGGCATATTTCAACTGAGGAGACAAAACATCCTACATTGGGTTGAAGATTAGGCACTTACCCCCCCCCCCCAGCCCGACCTATCCCTCTCCTGCACCCTCGGGGAACCCAGGGCTTTGGAAGAATCCACATTTTGTTAACCCAGGTCTTCCAAGGGCCTGGGTTGGGCCTGACCCTGGATGGCGGTGACATTGGGCATCATCGGGGATATCCTCCATAGCCCTATCGCTGCCATTTTGGGGATTCTGGTCCATGCATAATGGGTCTTTGTAAAACAGACCAAGGATCCTAAATAGCATTATTATATCCATGTTATTCTTTTCTTTTTAGGGTAAAAAAAATGAAAATACTGTGAGTATTTACATACCGGGGGGGGGGTTTCTAGTTGACCCAGTTGATCCCTGCTTCTGCAGTGCAAAATGCTTCTATGACCTGCCTGCAAGGTCATTAAGGGGTAATTTGCGGCAAATGTATGCATCAATATCAGACATTATATCAATTTTTCATTTGCAGACAGGTTTACCTAGAATGCTCCAGGAAACCTTTTGCTTTCCCCTAATATTTGACTAATTTATAATTAGGCTGTCTTCCTCACAAATAGTACATAGGTTGGTCAGTAGACTTTTGAATACTATTATGGTCTGCAAAATTAGGTTCATGTCATCTGCATTAAAAAGATGGATATTTTTGATTGACTAATAGGAGTGCATATTGTGGTAATGTAGCATTAGGACATATAAATTCCATCTAATCCAGAAACTAATTTATTTTCCCCCTCTCTTTTAATTTAGAATACCAATCCTATGAGTATTTTAATTCCTGTGTATTTTTTATTCATGTTTCATTATATTTTGGTCCCTGGAGTATAGATGATGTTGGTAGAAATTTTTTTAAGTAGAATTAAAATATAAAATAGGGTAATTTATCCATAGAGTTCCTCCATAAATTCAGCTCCACATCCTTGGTCCCAGAATAGGTGAACTGAGTGACCTGGGGTTATGAGTAAAAATTTCTATTCTTGAAATAGAGGGGGCGGTATACGTCTGTCAATGTATGTGGATACATTTTTTTAGGGGGATGCCCGATAATAATATGCTTTGTTCAACAAAGAAATAAACTAATCAACAATGCACAGTAAACACACAGTTTTCAGGGGGAAAATGTTCGATATATATAAAGAGAGGTTTAGTACAAGCTTCTTGAGTGTATTATAAATCTTTTGTGTTTTGCTGCATGAATCAATGTAGATTCTCTCATATGTATATCTTGCCTTAAGATTTCACCAAGTATTCTCATTACGTGTCCTTGCACAGGACAGCCCCATTTGAAAGAGATTCAGCAAATGGCAGAGTTACACATAGGAAACATATAATAATAACATTTTCCATTCCATATGGAAAGCATTGAACAAGCCCCATCATATCACTTTAGAAAGAACAACTCTCATATTCCCGTGACAAATAGAAATCCGTTTGGTGGTGTGCACTGTAATTGCCTTTAGTCCTGGTATTGAAACAGTGACCAAGACATTTGTGCAGTTCTTAGTTTCAATTGCCTTGAAACTTATTTTGTGGTGACTTATCTAAAAAAATCGCTTTTTAAGATAAGAGGCATTGATGTTGTTTCATTTCCCCTCTTTTGAAAGAGAGATTTCTGTTTGATTACTTTTTATGCATATGCTTGTTAAATACAGAATTGATTAGGGAAGGGCTGGTTCCCAATTTTCATTGCACGGGGAATGCGTCATCAGCTAAATCCCTTGACAAGAACTCTCACAAACATATTAGAAAAGTAGTAAAAAAGCCCATTGTAGAAAGAATACAATGGGTGCTAGCAGGCAGGGGCCAGAGCGAGGGACGGAAGGCTACCTGAAAGAGGAGGCGGGCGGCGGCTCCTCGGCGGCTCCTTGGCGGTTCCTCGGCGGGTTGTGTTTGTTGGCGGCCTCTTGGTGCGTCAGGCTGCCTCCCAGGGAGCCCCTGCCAGGTGCGGCGCGCTGGGCTGCGGCGGCTCCTCGGCGGCACCTCTGTGGCTCCTGACGGCTGCTCCTCGTCAGCTCCTCCTGGCTCCTCGGCGGCTTTTTTTGTTTCCGGCAGCTCCGTGGTGGTTCCTCGGCGGTTCGTGGTGTTCTGCGGACATGAGGGCAGGGAGCTTTGCGCCTCCGACGTGTCAGGCCACCGGCAAAGGAGCAACTGCGAGCTGCGCTGCGAGCGGCTCGCACTTGCTCGGGGCTGGGAATCGGAGGGACCAATCGGCAGGCGCAATTGTCTGTCCGGAGGAAGGTTCCAATCCGGACCCTTCCTCATCCCAGACACATTCCGCTTCAGAACGCCTTACCATTTTATTTAGTCCGTGGCGTCACAAACATATTAGAAAATGGTTACAAAGTGTTCAAATTAATTCTGTTGAGTTGCATTGCACTATGTACTTGAGTATTTAAACTTCAAAGCTAGTTCTGCTCTTAGTACAGACCTGGGAAATTATGTTAGAGGGCTAAAACAAGTATGTTTTCTAATAATCTTTATGCAAGTTTTAAAAGCATAATTGAATTAAAAATACTGATATCTCCTTAAATATCTGTCATGACTGTAAGGCTGGGACTTTGAGAAATATATAAATTAATGCATTTCCCCCTCTCTTATTAAAATTAGAATGAGTCCAACATGGTGAGTGTTTCAAATCTCTGTTTTACCTCTCCTTGGTTTTTGATGTTATAGAAAAATCTAATCATGGATTTCTTGTATAATACATTATACAGCTTGTAGGTGCTTTTGCTTGGATTTTGTAATAGATTTATATTTGTTGTTAGATAGTTCTGCAAACAGATAATATCTCAATTTTAAGGCCATATTAGTGTTTTGTCTGATGTTTTTTGGGAAGTGTTGAGTACCAGTGGCTGTAAGGTGATTTTTACCACCCCCGATTGCTCATTTGTTAATTTATTTTCCCCCTCTCTTAATTTAGGGTCGCAGACCTGTGAGTATTTTAACGATTCATAGTATTTTGGTCTCTGGGGTTTAGATGATGATGGTAGAATACCATATAAGTAAAATAAAAAATATATAATAGGGAAAGATGCCCACACACTTCTTCCATAAAGTGAACTCCATTTCATTGGTCCCAGTGTGCGTGAACTGGGCTACATGAGGAGAAAATTACTATAAATTCCTATCAGGGAAATAGAGGGGGTGGTATGCGTTCATCAATATATGAGGATAAATATGTGTGGGGGGAGGCTCTATAACAATATGCATTATTCAACAAAGAAAGAAACCAATACCGAAAGCACAGCAAACACACAGTTTTCAGGGGGAAGCATTTGATTAAGAGACAGATATTTGATATTTTAAATCTTTTGTGTTTTGCTGCATGAGTCATCAAACTTTGTTCTTGCACGGGTGTATGTTACCTTCACATTTCATCATGTGTTCTCACTATGTGTCCTTGTACAGGACAGCCCCTTCTGGTTTAAGGGTTGCCATGCATAATGGTTCTATCGATTTTATCTTATTAGTTGCAATCATAAATACCAAATCTGCTGGAAATTTGTAGATAATATCAAACTTTATATCAATTTCTCGTTTCCAGACAGGTTTTCTAGGATGCCAGAGGGAACTTTATTTAATTTTTTATCGACATCTCTCTTTTTTTCTTTTTTCTTTTTTTTTTTGTTTTCCCCTAATTTTTGACTAATTTATAGTTAGGCAGTCTTCATCACAAAAGTGCCCAAGTTGTTCAGTAGACTTTTGAATCCCATTATGGGCTGCAAGATTAGGATCATGTCAACTGCATTAAGCAAGATGGATACTATTGGTGGACTAATAGAAGGAGGTGTAGTTGGGGAATGTAGCATAGGAAGTATAAATTTCATCTAATCCATAAACTAATTTATTTTCCCCCTCTCCTTTAATTTAGGGTGTCTTACCCGTGAGTATTTAAATCCTTGTTAATTTTGTATTCATGATTCATAATATCTTGTTCTCTGGGGTTTAGATGATGATGGTAGAATACAACATAAGTAGAATAAAATATGTATAATATGGAAAGATGCCCATACACTTCTTCCATAAAGTCAACTCCACTTCATTGGTCCCAGCATGGGTGAACTGGGTTACATCAGGAGAAAATTATTATACATTCCTACCAGGCAAATAGAAGTGGCGGTATACATCCATCAATATATGAGGATAAATTTGTGTAGGGGGAGGCTCTATAACAATATGCTTTGTTCAACAAAGAAAGAAACCAATACCAAAAGCACACTAAACACACACTCTCCTTTAATTTAGATTTGCATACCTGTGAGTATTTTAATCCTTGTGAATGTTTGATTCATTTTTGATTCATAATCAATAAACTAATTTATTTCCCCCCTCTCTTTTAATTTAGGGTGTCTTACCTGTGAGTATTTAAATCCTTGTTAATTTTGTATTCATGATTCATATTTTGTTCTCTGGGGTTTAGATGATGCTGGTAGAATACAATATAAGTAGGTGCTTATAAGTAAGTGAAATGAACTCCACTTCATTGGTCCCAGTGTGGGTGAACTGGGCTACATGAGGAGAAAATTATTATACATTCCTATAAGGGAAATAAAGGGGCGGGATATGTCGATCAATATATGAGGATAAACTTGTGTAGGGGGAGGGCCTATAATAATATGCTTTGTTCAAAAAAGAAAGAAACCAATACCAAAAGCACACTAAACACACAGTTTTCAGGGGGGATGTATTTGATGAAGAGAAATATATTTGATATTTTTAATCTTTTGTATTTTGCTGCATGAATCATTATACTTTGTTCTTCAATGGGTATATGTTACCTTCACATTTTGCATAAAACTGTCCCATCTGATTTAAGGGCTGCCCTGCATAATTGGTCTATGGTCCTTATCTTAGAATCATAGAATCATAGAATCATTGAGTTGGAAGGAGCCATGCAGGCCATCTAGTCCAACCCCCTGCTCAATGCAGGATTAGCCCTAAGCATCCTAAAATTAGCCCTAAGCATCCTAAAGCATCTTCCTAGCTTCAAGATCATAAAGATTTAATCTGCTGCAAATTTGTAGATAATATCAAACTTATATCAATCTCTCGTTTCCAGATAGGTTTATCTAGGAGGCAAGAGCAATTTTTTTTCTTTCCCCTAATTTTTGATTAATTTATAGTTGGATACTATTGGTGGACTAATAGCAGGAGGTGTGTACGTGGGGAATGTAACATCAGGAAGTATACATTTCATCCAATTAATAAACTGATACCTTTATTGGCATAAAGCAGATTAGCAAGATAGACAATTAGAGTCAATATACATCTGTCAGTTTAAATTTAACAACTGAAGACAGAAATTCTGCCATAATAAAAGTGACATCCTTGTCACTCAATAAAAATTGGCTATTGAGGAAATATGCTGTCTGTATATCCATTAAGAGCATTGTGTGCAGATGGGCAAGATTCTGCTGATAAGAAAAATTACTTCCTATTAGAAAGGACTGTAAATCTTTACACGTTGAACAACTTACATTTGATTGAAATGTAGGAAATGAGCCTACATTTAGATAGATAGAGAGAGAGAGACATGAGAGAGAGAGAGAGTAAGAGAGAAAGAGAGAAAGAGAGAATGTTGAGATTCAGCAAATGGCAGAGTTACACATACGAAACATATAATAATAATATTCTCCATTGCATATGGAAAGCATTGAAAGAGCCCCATCACATCACTTTAGAAAGCACAACTCTAAAATTCCCGTGTCACATACAAAATCATTTGAAACAGAGACCAAGGCATTTGTGCAGATCTTAGTTTCAATTGCCTTGAAACTTATTTTGTGGTGACTTATCTAAAAAATCGCTTTTTAAGATAAGAGTAATTGATGTTGTTTCATTTCCCCTCTTTTGAAAGAGAGATTTCTCTTTTATTACTTTTTATGCATATTTTTGTTTAAAACAGGATTGATTAGGGAAGGGCTGGTTCCCAATTTTCATTGCATGGGAACGCGTCATCAGCTAAATCCCTTGACAGGAACTCTCACAAACATATTAGAAAACGTTTACAAAGTGTTCAAATTAATTCACTTGCGTTGCATTGCACTATGTAATTGAGAATTTAAACATCAAAGCTAATTCTGCTCTTTGTACAGACCTGGGGATTCATGTTAGAGGGGCTAAAACAAGTATGTTTTCTAATACTCTATATGCAAGATTTAAAAGCTTAATTGATTTAAAAATGCATAAAGGTAAAGGTAAAGGTATCCCCTGTGCAAGCACCGAGTCATGTCTGACCCTTGGGGTGATGCCCTCCAGCGTTTTCATGGCAGACTCAATACGGGGTGGTTTGCCAGTGCCTTCCCCAGTCATTACCGTTTACCCCCCAGCAAGCTGGGTACTCATTTTACCGACCTCGGAAGGATGGAAGGCTGAGTCAACCTTGAGCCGGCTGCTGGGATTGAACTCCCAACCTCATGGGCAAAGCTTTCAGACGGCTGCCTTACCACTCTGCGCCACAAGAGGCTCTTTAAAAATGCATATATCTCCTTAAATATCTGTCATGACTGTAAGGCTGGCACTTTGAGAAATATATACATTAATGCATTTTCCCTGTCTTATTAAACTTAGAATCTGCCCAGCCTGGTGAGTGTTTCAAATCTCTGTTTTCACTCTCCCTGGTTTTTGATGTTATAGAAAACGTGGATAGATCTAATCATGGATCTCTTGTATAACACATTGTACAGTTGTAGGTGATTTTGCTTGGATTTGGTAATTGATTTATATTTGTTGTTAGATAGTTGTGCAAACAGACAATATCTCAGTTTCTAGGCCATGCTGGTGTATGGATCTGAGGTTTTTTTTGCAAGTACTGAGAAGCAGTGGCATGGAGGCTGAAAGGTGATTTTTACCACCCCCGATTGCGCATTTGTTAATTTATTTTCCCCCTTAATTATGGAGGCTATAAAGTGATTTTTACCATCCCAGATTCATCGTTTGCTAATCCCCCCCTTCTGAATCCAAAGAAAGTAAAAGCTTTTGCTTGCAGCCTCTCTCTTTCTCTCTCTCTTTGGCATTTAGCACCAACAGGGCAGCTTTCTCCATGTCCCCAAATTAGCCTGTGCTTTACCTGTCTCTTAACTCCGCCAGTGCAGCAGTGAAGTGTGTGTGTGTGGGGGGGGTGTGGCTGGCTGGCTAGCCCCAGTCTGGCTGGCTGTCACTGGAGTTGTGGTTTGCATACTGAGCAGACAATAGGCCATTAAAATCAGAATCCAGTAGCACCTTTAAGACCAACAAAGATTTATTCAAAGCGTGAGCTTTCGAGTGCAAGCACTCTTCGTCAGATTGTGATCTTCTTACATGACAGGGAATATATAGCAAAAATCAATTCTGTTTGTTATATATTCCCTGATTTTATTGTGCTTTTTCAGACCAACATGCTACTCATTTGAATCTATGCAATAGATTGTTAAGTTGTTCCCCCCAAGTACCTTGGAACTTGTTTTTATTATCTTGATAGCAGGATTCCGGAGGACTGCAAGGAGAGGACTGAGGGTTGTTTTGTAGACTTTTGAGGACCGTTATGCTAGATTAGGATCATGTCATTTGCATTATGCAACATGGATACTTTTGATTGCCTAAAAGAAGGAGGTGCCTATTAGTGGTAATGTAACAAGAAGAACAGGGAACTTGTGGCAAATTCAACAAGAAATAAATAATCTCACCACAATGGAATGTCAAATATCAAAATAATTATACAAATAGAACAGGTATACAAATAATCTTACAATTAGAAAAGTTATACAAAAGGTGCACAATTAACAATCTTCTATTTTCTTTATACAGATACAATGATAATGTGTAATACAAATGATCAGTAACTCCCACTTTGAGGATACTCCCAACAGGATCCAGGAGCTCAGCCTGTTTCACAATAGCTTCTGGCAGGGAGCAGGGAGCAGCTACAAAGAATAATAATAAAACCAAGTTATATTCGAATCAGAGCCTCTTGTGGCGCAGAGTGGTAAGGCAGCAACATGGAAGAAGCAACATGGAAGAACATAGTATTGCAAATAGTAATATGATACCAATTGTTTGATTTGTCGTTAGATACCTGATTAAAATTTTTAAATAGGCAGTGGATTATAATTTGCGTTGAAGAAGGAACACAAGTCCTTGTTAGTGGTCAAAATCAAAAACGGGTCACGAGAAGGCTTCTAAGAGACAAAGAGACCAATACTCAAGATGGAAAGTAGGGTCTTAAGGCAATTGGATTATTTGACCAAAGAAACTATATACATAGTACTCTCAAGCCAAAAAGGTTTATACATGGGCTACCAAATAAGACATCATGTCTCTCAAGTGCCAAGTTTCCTAACTGAGTTACACTGCTAAATAGTAAGAGACCAAAGGTTCACTGATGAAAATCCAAAAAATTTAAAGGGGAATGGTACCTAAAACACCTATTACTAATTTGAAGGGACCACTAATTGAGAAACGGCATATAAATCATGATTTCCAAAAGGTGTAGACTATGAGGACCCCAAACAAATGCTCTCATTTTATCTGAGTCATTGTGTCCACGGGGAACAAGAATATCCAGAGAGAATATGAAATATGCTTCCTTTTTTTGTAAAAGTAATAAACCTTTTTTGCTGGAGAGTAAGTATATTTTTTCTTTTGTCAAATAATTCAATTGCCTTATGACCCTAAATCTTGAGTATTCGTCTCTTTTCCTCTTAGATGCCTTCTCATGACCTGTTTTGGGCTCTGACAAACAACAAAAGACTTGTGTTCCTTCTCTTAAACAAATTATAATCCTATTAAAAGAAAAATTTTAGTCAGGTATCTAAAGACAAATCAAACAGTTGGTATCATATTACTATTTTCAATACTATGTTGTTTCATGTTGCTTCGAAAATAAGGTAAAGGTAAAGGTATCCCTTGTGTAATTGAGTCATGTCTGACCCTTGGGGTGATGACCTATAGCGTTCTCATGGCAGACTCAGTATGGGGTGGTTTGCCAGTGCCTTCCCCGGTCATTACCGTTTAACCCTCAGCAAGCTGGGTACTCATTATACCGACCTCGGAAGGATGGAAGGCTGAGTCAAACTTGAGCCGGCTGCTGTGATTAAACGTCCAGCCTCATGGGCAGAGCTTTCAGACTGCATGTCTGTTGACTTACCACTCTGCGCCACAAGAGGCTCTGTTCGAATATAACTTGGTTTTATTATTATTCTTTGTAGCATTTTGCTCCCCGGCAGAAGCTGTTGCGAAACAGGCAGAGCTCCTGGGTCCTGTTGGGAATATCCACAAAGTGGGAGTTACTGTTCATTTGTATTACACATTATCACCAAATTTGTATAAAGAAAATAGAAGATTGTTAATTGTGCACCTTTTGTATACTTTTTCTCATTGTAAGATTATCTGTATACCTGTTCTATTGTATAATTATTTTGATATTTGACATTCCTTTGTGGTGAGTTTATTTATTTTTTATTCTGGTAATATAGCATTAATGGGGCAGTCCGCATATGCCTGGAAATTCTCTTCCAAGTGCGTACATGTGAAGGGCTGGGGCATGCTGTCCCAATGACCCATTATGCACGGGGCGAATAATGCACATTCGGGGTGGAATAGCGGTGACTAAAATAACCGATAACGCATGGTGCCAGCTGCAACCAGCCTCAGCTTCGGTGCATGCAGCTGAAAAAGCTGCGTTAGCGAAACGTGGAAGAAAGCGCAGCTTCTGGGGGAACGGTGCGCGACCAGAAGCGGTGCATAGTTCGCCGCATGCATAATCGGTTACTCTGGGTTTTGCCGCTGGCGCGCCCTGTCCCGTGCATAACCAGTGTGCTTCGCGTCATCCCCCTCCACATTTTCCATGTGACCAGAAATCGCCGTTTCGGTGGCCATGCATAATGGTCCAAAGTGATGCCTTAGAGCAGCCCAACACATCTGCTGCCATACATAAAGGGTCTAGGGCTCTTATCTTCCAAGCTGTAATGTCATAAAGTCTTAACCTGCTATAAATGTATGAATCAATATCAAACTTTATATCAATTTCTCATTTCCAGACAGGTTTATCTAGAATGTTGCAGGGAACTTTATTTTTATTTTCTTCTAATTTTTGAGTTTGCAATTAATAGTTAGGCTCTCTTCCTCACAAAAGGTGCCCAAGTTGGTCTGTACACCTTTAAATCCCATTATGCTCTGCAAGATGAGGATCATGTCATCTGCATTAAGAAAGATGGATACTTTTGACTGACTAATAGAATTTGTGTTCAAGAGAAATGTTTTGTGTTTTGCTGCATGAATCATCATACTTTGTTCTTGAACGGGCATATGTTACCTTCACATCTCACCATGTGTTCTCATTATGTGTCCTTGCACAAGACAGCCCCATCTGATTTAAGGGCTGCCATGCATAATGGGTTTATGGCTCTTACCTTCCTAGCTGCAAGGCCATAAAGACCTAATCTGCTGGAAATTTGTGGATAATTTCAAACTTTATATCAATTTCTCATTTCCAGACAGTTTTATCTAGGATGCCAGATGAAACTTTTATTTATTTATTTATTTATTTATTTATTTATTTATTTATTTATTTATTTGCTTGCTTGCTTGCTTGCTTGCTTGCTTGCTTGCTTGCTTGCTTGCTTGCTTGCTTGTTTATTTTGGTTTCCCCTAATTTTAGACTAATTTATAGTTAGGCTCTCTTCCTCACAATAGTGCCGAAATTGTTCAGTAGACTTTTGAATCCCATTATTGTCTGCAAGATTAGGATCATGTCATCTGAATTAAGGCAGATGGATACCATTGGTGGACTAATAGCAGGAGGTGTGTACTTGGGGAATGTAGCATCAGGAAGTTTAAATTTCATCTAATCAATAAACTATTACCTTTATTGGCATAAAGCAGATTAGCAAGGTAAACAAAGAGAGTCAATATACATCAGTCAGTTTAAATTTAACAATTGAAGACAGAAATTCTGCCATAATAAAAGTGAAATCCTTATCACTCAATAAAAATTGGCTATTGAGGAAATATGCTGTATATCCATTAAGAGCATTGTGTGCAGATGGGCAAGATTCTGCTGATAAGAAAAAAAATACTTCCTATTAGAAAGCACTGTAAATCTTTACACGTTGAACAACTTACATTTGATTCAAATGTAGGCAATGAGCCTACATTTAGAGAGAGAGAGAGAGAGGGGGGGAGAGAAGGAGGGAGGGAGAGAGTGATGATGTTGAAAAAGATTCAGCAAATGGCAGAGTTACACATCGGAAACATATAATAATAACATTCTCCATTGCATATGGAAAGCATTGAAAGAACCCCATCACATTACTTTAGAAAGCACAACTCTCATATTCCCGTGACACATAAAAAATCATTTGGTGGTGTGCACTGTAATTGCCTTTAGTCCTGGTATTGCATAGGGAATGCGTCATCAGATAAATCCCTTGACAGGAACTCTCACAAACATATTAGAAAACGAGAACAAAGTGTTCAAATTAATTCTGTTGAGTTGCATTGCACTATTTACTTGAGAATTTAAACTTCAAAGCTTATACTGCTCTTAGTACAGACCTGGGCAATTATGTTAGATGGGTAAAACAAGTATGGTTTCTAATACTATTTATGCAAGTTTTAAAAGTTTAATTGAATTAAAAATTCATATATCTCCTTTAATATCTGTTATGACTGTAAGGCTGGCACTTTGAGAAATATATAAATTAATGCATTTTCCGTCTCTTATTAAACTTAGAAACTGCCCGGCATGGTGAGTGTATCAAATCTCTGTTTTGGCTCTCCTTGGTTTTTGATGTTATAGAAAACATGGAAAGATCTAATCATGGATCTCTTGTATAACACATTGTACATTTGTAGGTGCTTTTGCTTGGATTTGGTAATTGATTTCTATTTGTTGTAAGATTGTTTTGCAGACAGACAATATCTCAGTTTCTTGGCCATGTTAGTGTTTGAGTCTGAAGTTTTTTGGGAAGTATTGTGTAGCAGTGGCATGGAGGCTGTAAGGTGATTTTTACCACCCCAGATTCATCATTTTTAATCCCCCCTTCTGAATCCAAAGAAAGAAAAAGCTTTTGCTTGCGGCCTCTCTATCTTTCTCTCTCTCTGGCATTTAGCACCAACACGGCAGCTTTCTCCATGTCCCCAAATTAGCCGGTGCTTTTGCCTGTCTCTTAACTCTGCCAGTACAGCAATGAGGTGTGTGTGTGTATGGGGGGGGGGTGGCTGGCTGGCTAGCCCCAGTCTGGCTGGCTGTCACTGGAGTTGTGGTTTGCATACTGAGCAGACAATCGAACGAAAAAATCAGAATCCAGTAGCACCTTTAAGACCAACAAAGATTTATTCAATGCGTGAGCTTTAGAGTGCAAGCACTCATCGTCAAACTGTGATCTTCTTACATGACAGGGAATCTATAGCAAAAATCAATTCTGTTTGCTATTTATTCCTTCTCATGTAAGAAGATCATAGTATGACAAAGAGTGCTTGCACTCGAAAGCTCACGCCTTGAATAAATCTTCATGGGTTTTAAAGGTGCTATTGGACTCTGATTTTATTGTGCTACTTCAGACCAACATGGCTACTCATTTGAAACCATCCAATAGACCATTAAGATGTTCTCCCCTAGTACCTTGGAAGTTGTTTTATTATCTTGACTAGTTTCAAAGCCCATTTATAAAAATGGCTTTGAAAGGGGAGAAAGGGAAGGGCAAGAGAGACGCCCGATCCACCCGGGCGAGACTCGCTGGCGTTTCCCGGCCTTGGAAAGAGCAGCGAGGCTCTTCCTGGGGACGGGAAAAGGTCAATCCCCCTGACCCACCCGGTCGAGACGTGCCACCTTCTACTGGCCCCGGGAAGAGTCTCGCCGCGGCGAGGCTATTCCCGGGGCCAGGAGAAGGCCGGATACCCACCCACCTACCCGACCGAGACTGGCGTCCTTCTCCGGGCCGCAGAGTGCTCCTCGGAGGATGGGCCAAGTGGCCAATGGGGAGCCACGCTTCACGCGGCTCCCCATTGGCCACTTGGCCCTGGATTGCCAATTGGAGGGGCGAACCAGGAGCTGCTTTGCGGCTCCTGATTCGCCCTTCCGAGTTTTTATCCCGGACAGGGCCCACCCCTTCCCATTTGCCCTTACTCTTTTATTCCTCCCGCTCCCCCGGAGCGGGGGGGGGGTTAAAGATAGCAGGATTCCAGAGGACTTCAAGGAGAGGATTGAGGGTTGTTTTGTAGACTTTTGAGAATTTTTGTTTTGTAGAATTTTGAGAATTATGCTAGATTAAGATCATGTCTTCTGCATTATGCAACATGGATACTTTTGATTGACTAATAGAAGGAGGTGTCTATTGTGTTAATGTAACTCCATTGTAGTGAGTGTATTTATTTCTTGTTGAATTTGCCACAAGGTTCCCTGTTCTTCTTGTTACATTAACACAAGAACAGGGAACCTTGTGGCAAATTCAACAAGAAATAAATAAACTCACTACAATGGAATGTCAAATATCAAAAAAAGGATACAAATAGAACAGGTATACAGATAATCTTACAATCAGAAAAGTTATACAAAAGGAGCACAATTAACAATCTTCTATTTTCTTTATACAAATTTGGTGATAATGTGTAATACAAATGAACAGTAACTCCCACTTTGTGGATATTCCCAACAGGACCCAGGAGCTCTGCCTGTTTCACAATAGCTTCTGGCAGGGAGCAGACAGCTACAAAGAATAATAATAAAACCCAGTTATATTCGAAGCAACATGGAACAACATAGTATTGCAAATAGTGATATGATACCAATTGTTTGATTTGTCATTATCTACCTGACTAAATTTTTTAAATAGAAAGTGGATTATTATTTGTGTTGAAGAAGTGACACAAGTCTTTTGTTAGTTGTCAGAACCAAAAATACGTCATGGGAAGGCTTCGAAGAGACAAAGAGACAAATACTCAAGATGTAATGTAAGGTCATAAGGCAATTGTATTGTTTGACAAAAGAAAAAAATATATGTAGTACTCTCTAGGCAAAAATGGTTTATACATGGGCTACCAAATAAGACGTCATGTCTCTCAAGTGCCAAGTTTCCTAACTGAGTTACACTGCTAAATAGTAAGAGACCAAAGCTTCATTCACGAAAATCCAAAAATTTAAAGGGGAATGTTACCTAAAAAACCTATTACTTATTTAAAGGGACCACTAATTGAGAAAAGGCATATAAATCATGATTTCCAACAGGTGTAGACTATGAGGACCCTAAACAAATGCTCTCATTTCATCTGAAACATTGTGTCCATGGGGAACAAGAGTATCCAGAGAGAATATGAAATATGCTTCCTTTTTTTTGTAAAAGTAATAAACCGTTTTTGCTGGAGAGTTGTAAGTATATTTTCTTCTTTTGTCAAATAATTAAATTGCCTTATGACCCTTAATCTTGAGTATTTGTCTGTTTTCCTCTTAGATGCCTTCTTGTGACCTCTTTTGGGCTCTGACAAACAACCAAAAACTTGTGTTCCTTCTTCTAAACAAATTTCAATCCACTTCCTATTAAAAGAAAAAATTATTCAGTTATCTATTGACAAATCAAACAACTGGTATCATATTACTACTTGCAATACTATGTTGTTCCATGTTGTTTCGGATATAACTGGGTTTTATTATTCTTCTTTGTAGCATTTTGCTCCCCGGCAGAAGCTATTGCGAAACAGGATGAGCTCCTGGGTCCTGTTGGGAGTATCCACAAAGTCAGAGTTACTGTTCATTTGTATTACACATCATCACTGAGTTTCTATAAATAATATAGAAGATAGTTAATTGTGCACCTTTTGTATACCTGTTCTCATTGTAAGATTATCTGTATACCTGATCTATTTGTCTAATTATTTTGATATTTGACATTGCATTGTGATGAGTTTATTTATTTTTTATTCTGGAAATGTAACATTAATGGGACATTCTGCATATGCCTGGGGATTCTCTTCCCAGGGCGTATATGTGAAGGGATCAGGCATGCTGCCCCAATACCATGCCTCAGAGCAGCCCAACATGTCTGCTGCCATAAACGACTTAAACTGCTAGAAATGTGTGGATCGATATCAAACTTTATATCAATTTCTTTTTTTTTCCAGACAAGTTTATCTAGAATGTTCCAGGGAACCTTTTTTCCCCTTAATTTTTGAGATAGTAATTTATAGTTAGGTGCAGTTACTCAAAAAAAGTGTTCAGTTTGGTCAGTAGACCTTTGAATCCCATTATGGCCTCCAAGATTAGGATCATGTCATCTGCATTAAGTAAGATGGATACTATTAGTGGACTAATAGAAGGAGGTGTGTACTTGGGGAATGTAGCATCAGGAAGTATAAATTTCATCTAATCAATAAACTAATTTATTTCCCCCCTCTCATTTAATTTAGGGTGGCGTAGGTGTGAGTATTTTAATCCCTGTGAATTTTTTATTCATGATTCATAATATTTTGGTCTCTGGGGTTTAACTGATGATGGTAGAATAAAATATGTACAATATGGAAAGATACCCATATACTGTTCCATAAAATCAACTCCAATTCAATGGTCCCAGTGTGGGTGAACTGGGCTACATGATGAGAAAATCATTATACATACCTATCAGGGAAATAGAGGGGGCAGTATACGTCCATCAAGATATGAGGATAAATTTGTTTAGGAGGAGGTCCTATAATAATATGCTTTGTTCAACAAACAAAGAAACTAATACCCAAAGCACCTCAAACACAGAGGGAAAGCATTTGATCAAGAGACAGAGATTTGATATTTTAAATCTTTTGTGTTTTGCTGCACGAATCATCGTACTTTGTTCTTGCATGGGTATAAGTTTCACCACGTATTCTCACTAGGTGTCCTTGCACAGGACAGACCCATCTGATTTATGGAATGCCATGAATGCCATGAATAATAAAGACCTAATCTGCTGGAAATGTGTGGATAATATCAAACTTTATATCAATTTATCGTTTCCAGGCAGGTTTATATAGGATGCTATAGGAAACCTTTTTTTTTTTTTTTTGCTTTCCCCTAATTTTTGATTAATTTATAATTAGGCTCTCTTCGTCACACAAGTGCCCAAGTTGGTCAGTAGACTTTTGAATCCCAATGTGGTCTGCAAGATTAGAATCATGTCATCTGCACTAAGCAAGATGGATACTATTGGTGGACTAATAGAAGGAGGTGTATATTTGGGGAATGTAGCATAGGAAGTATAAATTTCATCTAATCAATAAACTAATTTATTTTCCCCTTCTCTTTTAATTTAGGGTGTCCTACCTGTGAGTATTTAAATCCTTGTTAATTTTGTATTCATGATTCATAATACCTTGTTCTCTGGGGTTTAGATGATGATGGTAGAATACAATATAAGTAGAATAAAATATGTATAATATGGAAAGATGCCCATACACTTCTTGTGTAAAGTCAACTCTACTTCATTGGTCCCAGCGTGGGTGAACTGGGTTACATGAGGAGAAAATTATTATACACTCCTACCAGGCAAATAGAGGGGGCAGTATACAGCCATCAATATATGGGTATAAATTTGTGTAGGGGAGGCTCTATACCAAAATGCATTGTTCAACAAAGAAAGGAACCAATGCCAAAAGCACAGGAAACACACAGTTTTCAGGGGGAAAGCATTTGATCAAGAGTGAGAGATTTTATATTTTAAATCTTTTTTGTTTTACTGCATGAATGATCGTACTTTGTTCTTGGACATGTATATGTTACCTTCAGATTTCACATATTAAACTTAGAAATCCACTGGCCTGTTGTGTGTTTTAAACCTCTGTTTTAAGATTATTATTTCCTATCGTGGGAATAGAGGGTGCTGTATACATCCATCAATGCATATGGATTAATGTGTGCTCAGGGAACGTGGAATCTTCTGCATTCCCTGCTTTCCTTAGGATGCTTTGGGTGCTAGAGGGGGATAGGTCAGACCAGCACTGTGCATAATTATCCCCCCAACCTATGGTCTCCCTGCTTCTTCCATCCCTGCTGCTGCAGTGCAAAATGCGTCTATGGCTCTTATATTCATGCCTGTAAGGTCATAACGAGGTAATTTGCAGCAAATGTTTGTATCAATCAAATGACTTCATATCAATTTCTCGTTTGCAGACAGATTTTCCTAGAATGCTCCAGGAAACCTTTTGCTTTCCCCTAATTTTTGACTAATTTATAGTTAGGCTGTCTTCCTCACAAATAGTACATAAATTGGTCAGTAGACTTTTGAATACTTTTATGGTCTGCAAGATTAGGTTCATTTCATCTGCATTAAAAAGATGGATATTTTTGATTGACTAATAGAAGGAGTGCATATTGTGGTAATGTAGCATTAGGACATATAAATTCCAACTAATCCAGAAACTAATTTATTCTTCCCCTCTCTTTTAATTTAGAATACCAATCCTGTGAGTATTTTAATTCCTTTGTAATTTTTATTCATGTTTCATAATATTTTGGTCCCTGGAGTATAGATGATGTTGGTAGAATTTTTTTTAAGTAGAATTAAAATATAAAATAGGGTAATTTATCCATAGAGTTCCTCCATAAAGTCAGCTCCACATCCTTGGTCCCAGAATAGGTGAACTGAGTGACCTGGGGTTAAGAGTAAAAATTTCTGTTCTTGAAATAGAGGGGGCGGTATACGTCTGTCAATGTATGTGGATACATTTTTTTAGGGGGATGCCCGATAATAATATGCTTTGTTCAACAAAGAGAGAAACCATTGCAGAAAGCACAGCAAACATACATTTTTCAGGGGGAAAGCATTCAGTCGAGAGAGAGATATTTAAATACTAATTTTAAATACTCTCAGTTGCATCTGGGGGGCATTTAGTGAATACCATATCACTCTAGAAAGCACCATAGTCACATTCCTGTAACACATGGAAAATATTTTGGTGGGATACCGTGGTATTTCTCCCCATTGAAACAGCAGCCAAAGCATATTCATATTTTGTTTGTTGTCTTCCGTACTTTAACTGGCTAGTAAAATGCTTTGGGGTTCTCCTTGGCATTTATCAGATTATGGATATTGGGCAGACCTGGTGGCATCCATGTTCACAAACATTCATTACCTAGGTCAAAACTGTATGATTCTAGGATTTTAAAAAATCTTATTGATGGGTTTTGGGATCTTAGTCTGGACAAGGCACGTTATCCATATAATTCCTGGGTCTTTGAATATAAATTTCTGCATCCAATTCCTTTGAAACTTATTTTGTGGTGACTTATAAATCACTTTTTAAGATAAGAGTTGTTAAGTTTATCTCATTTTATCAAGAGCTCTGCTTTAAATGTTTAAACGATGGGTTGTTGTTTTTTTTACTGAGATAGTGATTTTCTATTGAATGCAGCATCCATTTGGTAAATCCAGTTACAGAGATCATATCCATCCCCCACCTCTTAAGAACTCATCTGGCAATTAATGTTGTGACTGAATTGTGCTAAACTGTTCAATACTAAATCCCTCTAGACCCATTGGTAGAGTTAGACTCTGCTGACTGTTGTAGTCATTGCTTTGTTCTTCTCTCATATATTATAGTGTAGTTAAATTTGCCCTCGCTCTCATGGAGGGAAGACCTTATTCTGCCCTGATAAGGGCTATTGGGGTCCCTTTATGTAAAACCAGGATCAGCTTCATTAAGAGGTTTTGCAATGTTTCAGTCACACACATACAATATCTTTATTGGCATAAAGCCTATTAGCAAGATCATCAGTCAGTTTTAATTTAAAAACTGAAGACAGAAATTCTGCCATGATAAAAGTGACATCGGCATCCTTATCACTCAATAAAAATTGGCTATTGAGGAAATATGCTATCTGTATATCCATTAAGAACATTGTATGGCTCTTATCTCTGTGGCTGCAAGGGCATAGAGAGCTAATCTGCTAGAAATGTTGAATCAATACCAGACAATACATCAATTTCTCCTATCCAGACATTATGGGCTCATTGGGAATTAACCTTAAATAAACTGCTTCCTTGGCTCGTCATATAGTGGACAAGATAAGATGTAATGGGAGAGATCCTGAACTTCCAGGTTGATCCATCAATAGAGTTAGACTCTGCCCACTGTTGTACTCATTGCTTTCGCTTTTCTCATATATTTCAGTGTGGTTAAATTTGCCCTCGTTCCATTGAAGCTAAGGGAAATTGATCACAATCACAGGAAATAATGCCCAAAATTAGGTGGCGGTAATACCCTCAGTTCTGGCAGATTACTGTCCAACCATTTCCCACCCAGGACTAGATAAACTGCTTTTTCATTTGAAAATGGAAGGGTAGTGAAGAAGACATGAAGCTTTGGCCATGGAAGACTTCCTTGTTCAGTGCCAATAACATTTTGAGGATCTTGTGATCTTTTAAAAAACATGCAAGCTAGGGAAAGCTTCATCACCAAAATGCCATTTTAGACTACAGTCTTAGAGAAAAAGAAATAAAAAATTAAAGGAATGTGCTATGTGAATAACTGCTAAGAATGTTTTGTGCAGATGGGCATATTTCAATGAGAAGACAAAACATCCTACATTGGGTTAACGATTAGGCACTTACCCCCCCCCCTCAAATGTTCCATGTGTAATTATGAAAGAGTATATTATCTCCTCATATGCGCTGTTCAACAAATAAACAAGGGAATGCAGAAAGTATGGCAAGCACAATATTGTCAAGGAGACAATATGAGAGAGAGAGAGAGAGAGAGAGAGAGAGAGAGAGAGAGAGAGAGAATTTAATATTCAAGGCTCTCAATTGCATCTGGGGAGTGTTCAATGAGCTCCATTACATCACTCTAGAAAGTCGGCTGGACCACAAGTCGGTGGATCCATGGAGCTGGCAGAGGCAAGAGGCAGGCCTGCAGGAACACTGTCGGTCGGGGGAGGAGCCCAGCCGAAAGCCTGGCTTCTCCAATTATGCACAGAACAAACCTGACCTATCCCTCTCCTGAGCCCTCGGAGAACCCAGGACTTCGGAAGAATCCACATTTTGTTAACCCGGGTCTTCCAAGGTCCTGGGTTGGGCCAGACCCTGGATGGTGATGACATCGGGCATCATCGGGGATTCTGATCCATGCATAATGGGTCTTTGTAAAACAGACCAAGGATCCTAAATAGCATTATTATATCCATGTTATTCTTTTCTTTTTAGGGTAAAAAAAATGAAACTACTGTGAGTATTTACATACCAGGGGAGAGTTTCTAGTTGACCCAGCTCTTTGCAGCTGAGGTCATTCCTCACCTACTATATGGCATTGACATCTGGGGCTGGAAAGAACAAATAACCAACTGCTTGGAGCCCAATCAGAACTTTTTCTTCAGACGTATTCTGGCTCTTCCAAAAGGGTCTCCTGCAGCCTTGATGAGGGCAGAGCTTGGTTTCCCCTCACTCAAAACTCGTGCCCACTTAGCTATTCTAAAATCTTGGAAGAAAGACATAACAACCAAATCAGATTCTTTAAGCCATCAAAGTTTTAAGCTCTTATTGAGCAAAGACAGGACTGATTTTTTTAGCTCCATTCTTTCACACTATACCATACCAAATGACTTACCGCACACATCAGTCAATATCTCTGATGTATGTTATTGGGTGTTCAAATCTGATTCATTGATTCTTCAATTCAGCTATCACAATCAGCCCCATGGTATAAAACAATTTTAAAAGACCACTCTAAAGCATCATATTTAGTAAACATAACAATACACAATCTTAGAATGGCCCTAACATCTTTGCGATTTGAAATGATGCCATGCTCTCTGGGCGATATCTCCAAATACCCATAGCCCAACACCTGTGTATATGTGGAAATTCATCTGTGGAGGACCTGCCCCACTATGTTTTGGCTTGTCCCCTGTACTCTGAACCCAGGGGAAAATTCCTTGCCAAGTTACTACCGAACTCATACCCCACTTCTTATTTTGACAAAGTCACCTATCTGTTATCAGATGTCGACCTCTATATTTCATATAGGGTGGCACTTTTCGCCCTGGCCGCCAGGAAGTTCCGAGCCAAAGCTTTTTTATAGGAGCCCCCACCTTGATACACCGTATTTTTCAGTAGCCCTCATTTATTTATTTATTTATTTATTTATTTATTTATTAGATTTATATACCGCCCTCCCCGAAGGCTCAGGGCGGTTTACATTAAACTAATCAACAATACATGAAACAATTGTACAATTTCACAGTACACAGTATTGGAGAATATTGTTGAAATATTGTTGAATATTGTTGAATATTGAAAAAAAAGAAGATAATGTGAGTATTTATTTATTTATAATGTGAGTATTTATATAACAGAGTTGCTGACCAAAGATTTTTTACAGGAGCCCCCGCCTTGATACATCATATTTTTCAGTAGACTTCATTTACAGTTTTATGTACGCAGTATTGGAGAATATTGTTTTATTCGTAGTTGTACCATATTGTTTGGAATTATGTTTTGTAACGGCTTTTGGCTACATACAATAAATTTTATCGTATCGTATCTTATATATCAGAGTTGCTGACCCCTGAGTGTTACTGATGATACTTTTTGAAACAGACCAAGGATCCTAAATAACATTATTATATCCATGTTATTCTTCTTTGTTTGTCAGGGTGAAAAAAAAGAAGATAATGTGAGTATTTATATAACAGAGTTGCTGACCAAAGATTTTTTACAGGAGCCCCCGCCTTGATACATCATATTTTTCAGTAGCCTTCATTTACAATTTTATGTACGCAGTATTGGAGAATATTGTTTTATTCGTAGTTGTACCATATTGTTTTAAATTATGTTTTGTAATGGCCTTTGGCTACATACAACAAATTTTATCATATCGTATCTTATATATCAGTGTTGCTGACCCTTGAGTGTTACTGATGATACTTTTTGAAACAGACCAACGATCCTAAATAGCATTATTATATCCATGTTATTCTTCTTTGTTTGTCAGGGTGAAAAAAAGAAGATAATGTGAGTATTTATATAACAGAGTTGCTGACCAAAGATTTTTTACAGGAGCCCCCGCCTTGATACATCATAATTTTCAGTAGCCTTCATTTACAATTTTATGTACACAGTATTGGAGAATATTGTTTTATTCGTAGTTGTACCATATTATTTTAAATTATGTTTTGTAATGGTCTTTGGCTACATACAATACATTTTATCGTATTGTATCCTATATATCAGAGTTGCTGACCCCTGAGTGTTACTGATGATATTTTTTGAAACAGACCAAGGATCCTAAATAGTATTTTTATATCCATGTTATCTTCTTTGCTGTTTAGGTAGGTGATGACAACAAAGCATCCATGAGTATTTATATATCAGAGTTCCCACATATATCATGTGAGGTCTCAGTTCTATCAATTAAAAAGTGTTACATCATTATGTAAAGTATTACATCTTTTGAATTTCCATTTCCAATTCCTTAATCTTTTTTTGTAAATTCTGCTTTTTCTTTATTCTTTTTCTTCCAAATACTATGCATTGTCAAGATACCACTTACGTATGCTTTGCTTGATTCCCCTATAATTCAATTATCCGCTATTATCTAAGGTCTTTCCCAAAACATTCAGTTAGTTTTTGTTCACAATATAGTAGTAACATATTATTAAGAAACCATCTTATTACTAAACTATTTTTTAACCACCTGAAATCTAAAGCAGTGGTCCAAGTGGTGGTCCAGAATTATTCCTGGAACAATCTCTGTTTTTAAAGTTCAATAACTTATCATATTTGAATACCAGTTATTTGAGTATTACCCTAAAAAGATAGGAAAATTCATTTGATGTGCCAAGTAGTGCAAAAGTACTGGTTCCCTCATGGGCCATGCTGAAGTATGCCCACAGGCCCTGGCTAAGGCCAAAAATCCTTTGGCATTTCCTTCATAAGCTCGCCACTGTGAGTAGGCCATGGACTCCAAAACTGCCTGCAGGATCATTCTTCACCAAGCCCCCACAGGTTGGCTGGGAACTCCTCTGGCTCTTGCAGCGCATTGGGGGCGAGCCACCAAAACCTGTCAAACTGAAGACGAGATAAAGCATCTGCTACTTTGTTCTGAACCCTGGCAACCTTATATTAAACTCAAGGCAGGTTAACACAAAGCGATGTACTATCTGCATGACCCATTCTGACTTGGAACTCTGTTTGTTTACCACCTGCACCACAACCTGGTTATGGCACCAAAAGGAAACCTTCTTGTTGGCAAAGGTGTCCTTCCACAGGACCACTGCCACCAAAATAGGGAAAATTTCCAGGAATGTCAAGTCCCTCCGCATTTCAGCCCCGCCACTGCACAGGCCATTGCTGGGCGCACCATCTGTTGGCATAAAAAATGCCAAAACCCAAGCTTCCCGCTGCATCAGAGTGTACTTGCAGGGCATCATCCGCTGCCAGCAGGGTTTGCCAAATGGCCACTCCATGAATCGAGATAAAAACTGCTGCCAAACCCGAAGATCCTCTTTGATACCGTGGGTAAGCCGGATGTGATGACCTGTGGCCCAGGCTCCAGCACTGGAGTGTGCCATCCGAGCACAGAAGGCTCGGACAAATGTGACTACCCGGCATGCAAAATTCAAATGCCCAAGCAGCGTTTGCAGCTCTTTGAGTGTGGTCTTTTGCTTCCCCAAGGTGTTCTGTATGAGGCCCCCCAGAGCCTCCAGCTTGTCCCCCGGCAAGCTGGAGGATCCTTGTAGGGAGTCCAATTGAATCCCCAAAAATGTTATAACAGGTGCTGGGCCCTCTGTTTTTTTTGGTGCCAGACACCTCTAGCTCCCTTGCCATGGCTTGAAACCTCGCCAATCGATCACAAAAGGTAGACCCACAGGGCCCAGCAAAAAGAAAATCATCTAAATAGTGGGTGACTTCCCCAAACTGCCACTCCTGTTTGATGGCCCATTCGAGGAAAGTACTGAAGGCATCGAAGGCTGCGCAGGCTATCGCGCAGCCCATCGGCATGGCCTTATCCACATACTATTCCCCTTCAAACCTAAAGCCTAACAGGTTAAAGTCATCTGGGTGAACCGGGAGGAGTCTGAATGCTGCCTGAATATCGCACTTGGCCATCAAGGCCCCACAGCCACAGACCCACACAATTTCAACTGCCCTTTCAAAGGAGGAATAGCACACTGAGCATAATTCCGGCACAATCCCATCATTCACTGACCTGCCCCATGGGTAGGACAAGTGGTGAATGAGTCTGAATTGTCCTGCCTCCTTCTTTGGTACCACCCCCAGCAGGGAAACCCTTAGGTTCTCCAAGGAAGGTCGGCTGAAAGGCGCAGCTTCACCAGCCAGGTGTCTTGGTGTTTTAGGTCCCACCTGGCTGCTGAATTGTAGGGAGCCCGCTCCCTAAAGCCTTGGTCGTACTCTAAGGCGGCCTCCTCACCCCCGTGTTCTCTTGCTTCGAGCACATGGGCCAGGTACCTGGCCAAGTGCCACCCCCGCTCTGGAGAGGCCACCTCTATCAGAGCCATGAATTCAGCAAAACCCCTGAGCCAATTGTTAAAGTTCCGCTCGCACATCAGGGTCTCAGGTACCTTCTTTTCTTTCCATTTGCCTGTGACCCCTCCCCGCTTGCCTGTTCGTACAAAGGCAAACAGGTCCACCAAGTACCCCTTCAAGGCCCTCTCCCTCACTTTGTGAGGGAGATGAATGCCAGGCGATGCCTCAGCATCCGTGTATTTTGCTGGCGGATCCTTAATAGTTCCTACAACCTCCCCTGACTCCGGCAGTCGTTTAGCTTCCTTGCACCGTTATGGAGCCAGGTGGGCAAACCAGGTACAAAAGCCCCTTCAAGCTAATAGCGTCTGTCTTTGTGAGTCTCCTCTAAATCTTCACTGGAGGAGGACTCACCTGAGGTGGGGGAAAGACACCTGGCACTGTGCCTTCTGTGGCCAGCTCGCTTCCCTTTCTTCCTGTGCCCTGCTCTGTCTGCCCAACTGAACCTGGAGCTTGTACTGGAGTCATCCTCCACCAAAGAGCTGGAACTGCATGCTCTCCTGTGCTGGAGGCTGAGCTGCTCTCCCTGGAGCACCCTGCTGTTGCTGGGCATGATCTGGACTGGCGGCCTTGCACAGGCTGTGTTGCCCCCACA
The DNA here is from genome assembly GCF_049243985.1 of Paroedura picta. Classification (NCBI taxonomy): domain Eukaryota; kingdom Metazoa; phylum Chordata; class Lepidosauria; order Squamata; family Gekkonidae; genus Paroedura; species Paroedura picta. Next base: position 7,283,533 of record NC_135373.1, on the reverse strand, counting down.
CTGGGCCCAGTCCCAGAGAGGGTGGAACCTGAAGCCTCTGAGGGTGGGGGGATCCCCTCCTCCATGCTGGCATAGCTGATGCCCAATGGGCCCGCATGCATTTCACACTTGCCTGCGTGGCCCCCTGGTTCCCCCTGCTGTCCTCGGGTCTGGCTTGCCTGCTGAAGCCCTCCCCCACTCTCTCATTCCCCGGATCAGGCCCCCACTGCCGCTTCCCTGGTGCCATCCCTTCTTTCTGTCTCTCCCTCTTAAGAACAAATGTTCCCCTTTTACTTTTTTTTTCATAGGAAAAGCCAAGCGGGGTCCTTCACTGCATGCCAGCAGTCACAGAGCCCATGACTGAAGCTTCCTGGCCTCTCTGAGTGCCACATGCCTTACCCACCGCAGCAGCAAGCCGTCCGCTCGCTGGCTTGCCGCCTGGGGGAAAGAGGGAGGGCTGACGCTCTGCGTGCCTTAAATAGGCGTGCCGAGCACCAGAACGCTGCCTGCACTCACGCGCCCTCTCCCTCATGCACCCACCTCCTCCAAAACTCCTGGGGACGCTTGCATCCCCTTCCTCCCACCCGCCGCCTCGTTAACAGAGGCTTTGGGGCTAGGAGAGTTCCCCAGCCTTATTTATCGGCAAATGAAACTCACCTTTATTTATTCAGATATCTTTTCCCCAGTTTTCTCCCTATAAAGATGAAAAGTGGCTTACAATGCAAAATACTACATAAATCAACCAGCCAACAAAACAACACTATTCAGCTAGTGTCCATTGTAAATCTTTAGACCTGAATCATGAAGGGAAAGCAAAAACTCATCAAAGATGTTCCTAACAATTTTCCATCCTTTATAAAACAAACAGTATCTTCTCCCAAATTCTGAAAAGTTGATTCATTTGATGCATTCTATGGTTCTTTGAAGTTCATAATTCTTTGAAGCAAGAGGTTGTTCAGAACAGCCCCAAAATGTAGTTATTTCTTCTGGAGGTTGTGCCCATTTGGAGATACTTTCTTATACTTGAAAGAAATTGGAGTTCCCTACCTTTTTAAATGCAAAAGTCATCTAGTGGCAAATGCTTCTTAGTACTATCCACTATGTATTCAGATCTCACCAGTCCAAAGATAGATCAGGAAAAAAACATCTGTTGATATTCAGGTATCAGGGACATATTCAGGACTCTCAAGAAGGCTAGATATAGATTACCAAATATGTTGCTGAACTATTGAGGGACATCCCAAAGTATTCATAAAGGTAAAGGTATCCCCTGTGCAAGCACTGGGTCATGTCTGACCCTTGGAGTGATGCCCTCTAGAGTTTTCATGGCAGACTCAATACGGGGAGGTTTGCCAGTGCCTTCCCCAGTCATTACCATTTACCCCCCAACAAGCTGGGTACTCATTTACCGACCTTGGGAGGATGGAAGGCTGCATCAACCTTGAGCTGGCTGCTGGGATTGAACTACCAGCCTCATGTGCAGAGCTTCAGACAGCATGTCTGCTGCTTTATCACTCTGCGCTACAAGAGGCTCTTAAAAAGTAGTCATAGCTGGTCTTTTAAGGTTTCTGTGACTGTTTTTTCAACTTTACAAGCTTCTCATTGGCCATGGATTCTGCTGGTATTCTTTGATTTTACAGATCCAACACAGCCAGTGTCCCTTGCTTGAACAAGTTCTTCTAGGATTTGCTGGTTGTGTTGGGCTTCTCACATTGGCCTTTGGCCCTCTTGGCATACTCTAGTTTTATGTTGGCTTTGTTGGGCTTCCTGGCTTAGTGTTCATTTGGAGCTTTTGTTTATTACTTCCGCATGTGAGTTTGGCTATTGGCTTCTTTGACTATTTCTCCCACAGGGAACAAGAAGAGGCAAGAAGAGATACTGATAGGTCCCTTGTTCTGGGTTCCACAGAACTGGACCTCTTGGTCCAACATATTTGAAATGTAGAGGGTGTGCTGTAATTTTTGTAAAAGGCACATCCTTAGTGCCATTCATTATGGTCTCAGAACTTTACCAATGTAGTCACTGATTCATTGGGAATGATTGTACTAATCGCTATAATTTACATTGTAGGGCAAATGAGGGACATGGCCTTTTGGAAGACCCTGGACCAAGATGACGATGCCTTATGTTCTTCTGTACTTCCTGCTCTATGCTCACTCAAACCAATCAAATGACAATTGATCATTACGAATCATAGTCGTGTTATCTAAATTCAGTCTTGATTAGATACCAATTTTGTTGCTCAGGACAATAAGATCTGTTACAGTCCCAGAGAATGTGGAAAGATTTGCAAAGAAATAAATAAAAGAAAACTGCAACTGCAGGAAATGATTTGTGTGATTTTTTGGACGGTCACAGGATGAAATTATATTTTCATCACTGCTAGCAGAAATTTAGCTCGGTTCTAACGACTGCTCATTTTGCTGAGAAATTCTGGATCTGCCCCCATGTCCCAAAAGTATCACAGAAGACTACAAATATTAATCAAACTGGAGTTTAACGAACATTTAAATTCAACTACTTGCTACATTTCTATTTCCCTGCTAAACTAGGATCCCATGATTTTGACAGCCCTATCCTGGTTCCTATCTTAGAGTTTTCACTTAGCTGCCTGACAGGTAGCACAGTCTGCACATTATAATGCACTCTAAGAAGCTGACAGTTTGATGCTATTCCCTAACACTGATTGCCATGCAGTCTCAGGGTCTATACCAAGTGACTTCCATCCCCCAGGCCCAAAAGCCTGCGAGGCCACTGAGGCCGATTCCACACCAGCAGCACCATTCTAGGCCATAACCGGTTGTTTCCAGCAGAGCAGCTGTTTTGCATGTTCTAGTGGGGGCCTGTTATCACTGGTGTATCCTGTCTGTCCTGGAATTCTGAAGCCTCACTAGGTGATTGGCACTAATGAACTCAGGAGTCCTTGCCAAAGGTAGTTTCTGGTTTTGCCATGTCAATCAGTGTAACATGCTAGAAACTTCCAAGCAGTGTAACATGCTAGGAACTTCCAGTTAGACAGAATTTGAGCTGGCTAATTAGGAAAGGAACTGAAGGTCTATCCTAATAGTAGGTAGGACTTAAAAATATTTCCTAAACTACTCTCTTTTACTGCCTATTTAGAGGGGGAGTCCTAGTTGAGCATCCCAAAAAGAACCAAACAATACTCCACAGGACACAATAAGAACACAACAAAAGCCACCCAGGGAACAGTGCCCAAAGGTGACAACCAACAAAAACAAGAACAACTGCAAAGAACTACCAATCTCTAAGCTGTACCAATTTAGCAGCCAGAAAACAAAAACACTGTTCCCCTTTCCCCCCAAACCTCAACAACACAGACTTAGAACAATAAAAATGAATACAACAACCAGAACCCCCCCAAAACTAGGAAAATAAACTCTTCCTTGTCCCCAAACAAGAACAGAATCAAACCTACAACAAGGAAGGAAAAAATAACTTAAACAACCTTCCTTAAACTCAAAGCAGCACCCCAAAACAACCAAGAACATTTCCTGCCCTGGCCCTTCCCCCAAAAATCAGCAATAAGAACAAAGCCAACAATGAACAATTAACCCCAAAACAACCCCCAGCCATACACACCCCACCCACAGAAACCCAAAGAGAATAGTTTGGGGGGGGGGGGAAACAAGAAGTCATGTATGAAGAGGGAAAAGAGGGAGAAAAACAGAAATCTAAAGGAGAGAGGAGAGGACTCCCTCGGTCAAATTGTGAGATGTCTAATCTAGCAATGATCCTCCAGAGTTCAGTGCAGCAAAGCAGCCAAACACCAAGGACGAGCAGTCTGGAAGTCAGACTCAAAGAATCTGTCTCTATCAGATCTATTAGATTGTCAAAAGGGAAAAACCTGCTCTGATTGGCCAAGAAATGTATTTCCCCTCAAACCTGCCTCCCTATTGGCTAACTTCCAACCCCAGCCTCCCACCACCATCTACCTGTATTTTGGTGGCATGAAGCAAGCTTCTGCAAGCTGCAAAACTAAACATTGCAATATTCCGATGATTGGCTGGCCTCCTACAGGGAGGCCAGCCATTGGTCTCCCAGGGACATTCCCTCCCTCCCCTTTGCCCTAGACAGGCCCATGCAAAGGGTGGGAAGACAGGGCGGGAACAGCCAGTGAATTTTAAACTGCCACTCTGAAGCAGCCACTTCGGCTCTGAAGTGGGTTTCTTTGGCCCTGATTTTTTTTTTTTTGGCGGGGGGTCGAATCGGACCTCCCTGAAGCAATCTGTTTCTGAAGTGGCCTGATTTGGAGCCAAAGAAACCACTTTGGACTGAATTGCACACCCCTAGAAGGGGATGTCACGCCTGGTATGGGAACCCCTCCTCCATACAGGGGGAGCTTACACAGAGACATGCTCTGAGAAGGCAGTCAGAAAATCATAAAATTATAGAATAATAGAGTTGGAAGGTACCTCATGGGTCATTTAGTCCAACCCCCTGCACTGTGCAGGACACTCACAACCCTATAGCTCATCCACTGAAACCCGCATGACAATGACCCTGAGCTACCTGGATCATCCTGTGCTGGCATGCCCCTCTGCAGACAGATGTCCTGTGGCCAGTGGTCCGCAGATGTCACCAAAGGAAGGACTTAGACAATTCAGCAACACTGGACAGTGGTTGTGGGTCTGGTGCTGGCTATCACTATTGTCACTTAGATGCCAGGGTCACCCCAAATTTGACACATCCCCCTGCTCCCATGTTCACTGGCTTGAGTTGTACCTGCCCAACTGCTGTTGCTACCTACCGCACTTATCTTTGTATACTAGAAATAAAGCCCATTTTATATCTAAATAAAATGGGCGCTAGGCCCCCGTCCCCGGGAAAGCCTTCACAGGGCACAGGCTTCCCGGGGGGGTGGGGGGCAGCGTGGGTAGTGGTGGGCGACCTGGGGTGTCCTGGCACAGTCCCAGGGCATTCTCCTGTCCCCGGGAGCAGCCTCATCGCGGTGAGGCTGGTTCCAGAGGCTGGAGAACGGCCGCGGCCTCCCCCCACCCACCCTGAAGGCTTGGGAAGCCTTCTCTGGGCCCCGGGAGCAGGATCATGAGATTCCTTCGGGTAGAGAAAAGAGGCTTATAAGAACCAAATTTTCTTTCTCTTCTATATGTAATTTTTTATTTATTCAAAAGAGAGGAAGATTATGTAATACAGAATATAGAAACAAAAAGATAATACAATTTTCATTTACCAAACTATGTATATAAAGCTGACATGTCACAATATTCCATATACTTTTTCAGAATACTCGGTCTTACCTACAGTATAACTGGTTGAATAGGACTGAAAATGAGGGAATATCTAGTCAAGATTAATATTGATTTACCTGGGACAAAATTTTTATTTTAAAATACAATTCTGGTAATATACTTTATAGATTTTTTGCCATGATTATGCCAATAAAGGTGTTTGACCTTGACCTTTATATACTTTATCAAAGATTTATTTGAATTTTGCTTAGATATACATTGGAAGTGTGAAACTGATTCACATCTTATTGGAGTTATGAAGGGATGAAGTTATTTTGCTGGACAAACTGAAGAAGATCCTGTTGTCTGTAACAAAACAAGTCATACATGAGATTTTGCAGTTTCTGGCCAAATGTTGATATTTATGCATCTTCTGTTACCTTTTTCTTCTATCAATAAATGTTGATTATATATTTTTATTCATTGTTTATGTATATTTAATTTCATAACTTATTTTGTAACTGTAAGGTAAAGGTAAAGGTATCCCCAGTGCAAGCACCGGGTCATGTCTGACCCTTGGGGTGACGCCCTCTAGCGTTTTCATGGCAGACTCAATACAGGGTGGTTTGCCAGTGCCTTCCCCAGTCATTACCATTTACCCCCCAGTGAGCTGGGTACTCATTTTACCGACCTTGGAAGGATAGAAGGCTGAGTCAACCTTGAGCCGGCTGCTGGGATTGAACTCCCAGCCTCACGGGCAGAGGTTCAGACTGCATGTCTGCTGTCTTACCACTCTGCGCCACAAGAGGCTCTAAAAGTAAAGGTATCCCCTGTGCAAGCACCGAGTCATGTCTGACCCTTGGGGTGACGCCCTCTAGCATTTTCATGGCAGACTCAATACGGGGTGGTTTGCCAGTGCCTTCCCCAGTCATTACCGTTTACCCCCCAGCAAGCAACTGGGTACTCATTTTACCGACCTCGGAAGGATGGAAGGCTGAGTCAACCTTGAGCCGGCTGCTGGGATTGAACTCCCAGCCTCATGGGCAGAGCTTTCAGACTGCATGCCTGCTGCCTTACCACTCTGCGCCACAAGAAGCTCATTTTTTGTAACTGTACTGGATGACTTTGATATGCACATATTGATGCCTAGCTATTGTCTATCTTCTATCTATAAAAAAGCCTTTCTTGGCTTTTTTTCATTGAGATACTTCTGAAATATTATGAAGTCCTCAAGAAACCTCAGAAGATGTGTAATTGTGCAGAATATAGTTGGGAAGTATGACTGTGTACATGCCCACCTAGGGACCCTCCCCTTCCCAACCCATCCAGACCCATCATTGGCCATTTTTTTCATATGAAAGCCCACCCCATTAAAACCAAACTTGTATTCATAAGGCAGTTCATATATTCATAAATTAATGTACTCATAAGACAAAACAGTATTCATAAGGCTGTTTGAACACCCAAACAGTGAGTGGCAGGGTGTAAAACTTTGAAGTGAACCAATATTCCCTGCACATCATCTTTGTTTCTCTACCTACTTTCTTTGCCAGTTCTTTTTTTACTCTGAAGAGAATGAAACAAATACAAAGGATATCTTTGGGTAAACAGCAGAAAAATTGACATAGGTTGAGTATCTTGGAAAAGCCTCAGGCTTCTGGACCTCTTCCTCCAAATCATTGCCTCTTCTTCTGAACAATGGATCCGATTAACAGCTAGCAACAGATGGGCTCATAACCTGAATGTGGCTGGTTGAACGATGATTACATTGGCTCAGGAGTCACTTCAGGAGCATACTTAACTACTGCAGTCAGTTCAGCACACCATAGCCTTGAAGCTGGAGAGGAGCAATAAGTTAAATAATATAATACAACCTTCCAGGAATGTGTCCCTTCATAAAGGTGGTGGACTCTAAATGGGATTGTCCCCACACATCTTTGTTCACACTCATAGCGCACCACCACTAACCTTGGAGCACTGCTGCAATGATGGCTTCATAAATTGTAGATGTCTATAAGATGTAGAATGGAGAACTGGACTTAAATTTGAAATGCCATCAATGTCCACCTTGGTAAAAAAGCATTTCCCCATAGAATCATAGAATCATAGAGTTGGAAGGGGCCATACAGGCCATCTAGTCCAACCCCCTGCTCAACACAGGATCAGCCCTAAGCATCCTAAAGCATCCAAAAAAAAATGTGTGTGTCCAACCTTTGCTTGAAGACTGCCAGTGAGGGGGAGCTCACCACCTCCTTAGGCAGCCTATTCCACTGCTGAACTACTCTGACTGTGAAAATTTTTTTCCTGATATCTAGCCTATATCGTTGTACTTGTAGTTTAAACCCATTACTGCGTGTCCTCTCCTCTGCAGCCAATGGAAACAGCATCCCGCCCTCCTCCAAGTGACAACCTTTCAAATACTTAAAGAGGGCTATCATGTCCCCTCTCAGCCTCCTTTTCTCCAGGCTGAACATTCCCAAGTCCCTCAACCTATCTTCATAGGTTGTGTTCTTCAAGCCTGTGTCATGAAACCCTAGTTCCTGCCCCATTTGTCCTCTTTCATGTGTGGTAATTTTCCCTGGGACTCGTGGAACTCCGGCCCCCTCTGGCATCTTGCTTGAGTCCAGGAGCACCCCCCTCCCCTTGCCTCAGGTATGCATTTCAAAGGCTCATCCCACTTCTCCATCTCCCATTCAAGGCCACTCTTCCCAGTTAGGCAAAATAACAGATGTGAGAAGCACTTTCGCACTTTCCCATATCAAAGGCTTCTTTGATCCCACTTTCTTTGTGAATGCCTGGTTCTCACTCCAAGTAGTTTATTGCCCTTTTCTCATGGCCCAGGTATATATGCTAAGCCACCCCGTTCTCTGGTGTCTCTGTCAAAGACTTTGTCTGTGAGCAGATGCAAAGTGCTGTCTCTATGCTGACTTCCACAATAAAGAGTTTTGCTTAAAGCTTCACTTTGAAGCCTGATGGTGATGTCTTTGGTGTGAGTTTGCTGGGTCTCAACTTCTTGGTTCCTGACAGTCTGTCAACTGGCTTCCTAATTCGCTCTCCAGTGGCTGGCATGCAAGGTCTTAGGCCTCCAGCTGCTGCCTCAGATTGGTGTGCCTTCCTCACAGTGCAGAATCTGTTGCTGCCTCAATCTTGAGGCCTGCATCAGTGGCAGCCATATTTCACACAGCCACTTGAGTCTCATGATACCATGAAATGCTGAGACCATACAAGTGCATTCCTTCAGAGCTTACGCCACTGGATAGCAAATAAATCCCACCATGAGGTAGATTCCTCGATAGAAGAGAAAACTGGTGTTAATGTAGAGCTGGAAATGCTTCTTTTAGTGTCCACAGAGACTGATCTGCAGGCTACTGAAAGACTGAACTGCTGCAGGCCTCATAATTTGAGTTCCACCAAATTTGGTTTGGGGTATGCCTCTTTTTTAGCTGCCTGCATCAGTCATACCCTTCCTGCTTTAAAGCTCCATGTGCTCTACAGATTTGTTGACCTAACTTGTAGTTAGCTACATTCATCTTTCCAGTTAAGTCGCAGTTTTACTAAACTACATGTTCTCGTTCAGTAACCATCTTAAAAAAAAATCTTATTACTGCAGGTACAAATCTGGGGGCATTTCCACACATTAGTAAAAATAGCATTATGTTCGTAGAATGGGAAAGTGCAAAACTTTATCACACTTCCCAGGCCTCCTCACCTTTTTGCTGTCTTGCCTCTGTCTGCTGTCTTTTTGTGTGTCTCACCCTCCCCATCTGATGCTGGAAATGACAGAAGAGAGCAATGCACCGTATACATATAGTGCTTCGGCCGGCCAATCAGTTCAGCCAACCAATCCCCTTACTCCATGTTTTGAATCAGTACAAAGGTCATACAATGCAAGCTAATTTTGTTTTTTTTTTAATCCATACTTATTCATTGCAATGCTTTGGCATAGTCAGGTATGCATGATCTGGGAGAACATTTGTGATTAGGATGAATGTATTCCTTTTAAATGGAAAATTACTAAAAGAATCCAAAACACTATTCAAATGTTTAATTTTCTCCCCCTTCTATAACATTGTTATTTGGGGATCTGTTATTTTTGCCCATCCTTTGCTCTGGCATTTGTCTGTTTGCACATGGTTATGACAAATAATGACATTGACTCTTTGGCATCAAGGTGACTTCTGGCTTTTGCAATCTATTTATCCTTCACAGGATTTAACGTTTCCTGATTGGCAATCACAAGGGTACCCTTGATGAAGGAGGCATTGTATTTTACCATCCAACCTTGGGAGACATGGTATAAACACAGCTGATGAGGTCTTTTTTCTCACCCCAGTGACTATCTTTGAAAGCACCCAAAAGAAGCAAAGATGAAATTTCAACTTCTTGCCGCTGTGCTTCTTGTCTTTTTCCTTTGTCTACAGGACAGTGAAATGGTAATATTGCCTTTTGCTTTGAACAGTACAACATATGTTTTATTAAGATTAATAAAGAATGTTAATTTAGAAACAGGACAGGTAAATTATGAGTGACTCAAAAACTCTTCTTCCTATAGAAATTATATCTGATTATAAAACTCTCAGGGTTTTTGTTTTGCTTTTTAATTTAGTCTCATTCCATAACAATGAGAAAAAAGCACTACCATATTAAGGGAATGATATACAACTAATAGCAAATATTAAATCTGCACCTGATTCTTATTGACACTGTCAAAATAACAAATGTAAGGAAGGAAACAATCAGATTGTTCCTACTAATAATTACATTAATTTCTGGAAGTATAAATAACTGACTTCTTACTACCTTAATTTAGGCACCCAATCCCAAGCTGGTAAGTATTACAAATTATCAATAAATTATCCCAGGTCTTCAATGTTCTTCAAGTATTCCATGAGTATTTTCCACTCCCAAACTGGATAGAGTGCTATTTAGTGATGCAGGTAAATGTATAAACCAGACAGCCAGTTTGTGAGCCTCCCTTCCCTCCACTCAGGTAAGATTTATATAAAATAGAATATGTCAAATAAAAATATAAAATAGGGTAAGATGCCCATACAGTTCATCCATAAAATCAACTCCACTTCATTGGTCCCAGCGTGGGTGAACTGGGTGACCTGGGGAGAAAATTATATATCCTTATCCTGGAAATAGAGCGTGCGGTTATACATCCATCAATACATATGGATAAAAGTGTGTGTGTGTGTGTGGGGGGGGATGATAATAGTATGCTTTGTTCAACAAGGAAACAAATCAATGCAGAGAGCACAGCAAACAGTTTTCAGGGGGAAAGCACTCAATCGAAAGAGAGAAATTTAACATATGGCAGAAAATCTAAATTTTCAATTGCATCTGGGGAGCATTCAATGTTCTCCATCATATAAAGTCACTCTAGAAAGAACCACACTCACATTCATGGAAAATAGATTGGTGGGGTGCCCCACAGTTGCCTTGCATCATAATATTTTCCCTATTGAAAGAGTAGCCAAAGCACAGTCATATTCTATTTGATGCCTTATGTAAGATCCTTTGGGCTTCTCCTTGACATTTATAAGATTATGGATATTGTAAAGAACTGATTGCATGCATTTTCACAATCATTCACTACCTAGATTGAAACATTATGATTCTAGGATTTTTGCTGATTTTACTGCTGGTTTTTGTGATAGGGTACATCAGCCATATACCTCCGGAGTCTCTAAATTCCAATTTCTTGATCCAATATCCCCGAAACTTTTTTGTGGGGACTTATCTAATAAATCATTTTTATTTATTTATTTATATTTCAATTTATAGACCACCGCTCCCCCAAAAGGGTTCGCAGCAGTTCACATCATAACAATAAAAACATAACTCCATAAGAACTTCCCAATTTATCAAACAACAAGGCAGCAATAGGCAACCACCTCATCCCATCTTGTTCAGCCTAGAGGGCAAGTTGTCTTTCTGCAAGAGAGGGAGCAGAACTAGTAAGCTAATAAACTTTTGGGAGGGATCCTTGTTCAGTAATGCTGGGACTCTGTCCTGGCCTCAACCATATGCCTGGAAGAAGAGCTCTGTCTTACAGGCCCTGTGGAAAGCTGACAAATCCCACAGGGATTTGTAGGAGCTCATTCCACCAGGTCTTCTGGCAGCTCATTCCACCAGGTGGGGCCAGGGCCAAAAAAGCTCTGGCCCGGGTCAAGTCCAGGTGAACTTTCTGGGGGCCCAGGACAACCAGTAAATTCTTACCCTCGGAGTGAAGAGCTCTGCGGGGTGCATAAGCAACCAAGCGGTCCTGCGGGTAGATGGGACCCAGGCTGCATATGGCCCTAAAGGTTACTACCAAAACCTTGAACATAACATGGAAACAGACTGGTAACCAGTGCAGATGATGAAGCAGCAGCTGAATATGGGCCTTCCAAGATGTCCCAGTGAGGACCTTCACAGCTGCATTTTATACCAGCTGTAACTTCCAGATCAAGGACAAAGGTAGGCCAGCTTAGAGAGAGTTACAGTAGTCTAGTCTGGAAGTCACCATTACATGGATCACTGTGGCCAAGTGTTCCAGGGACAGGTAGGGCGCTAGTAGCCAGGCCTGGCGAAGATGGAAAAAAGCTGTCCGGGCTACTTTAGTGACCTGAGCCTCCATAGAAAGGGAGCCATCAAATGTCACCCCCAAATTCCTGACAACTGGTGCAGGTGTTAATTGTACACCATCCAGGCATGGGAGATGCATTTCCTGGTCCTGCCCTCTTCTTCCTAGCCACAGGACCTCTGTCTTGGAGGGGTTGAGTTTCAGGCGACTCTGCCTGAGCCATCTAACCACTGCTTCCAAACAGGTTGCAAATGTATCTGGGGTGGGGGAGTCCATCCATCCATCCATTAGGAAGTAGAGCTGGGTGTCATCCGCTTACTGATGGCATCCCAGCACATAGCCCCGGACCAGCTGGGCTAGAGGTCGTATATAGATGTTTAAAAGTATGGGGGAGAGTGTTGCCCCCTGCGGAACTCCACAAGGGAGCTCACAGGGGGCCGACAACACATCCCCCACTGCAACCCTCTGCGTCCAGTTCTGAAGAAAGGAGACCAGCCATTTCAGCACAGTCCCCCTAATCCCGGTCCCAGGAAGGCGGTGAACCAATAGCTCATGGTCGACCACATCAAATGTGGCCGACAAATTTAAAAGCATGAGAATGGCAGATTTGCCTCGATCTAGCTGACACTGGATATCATCTGTCAAGGCGACCACCATGGTCTCCACCCCATGGCCAGGATGGAAGCCCGACTGGTATGGGTCAAGGGCAGAAGTTTCCTCCAAGAATGCTAGAAGCTGGTCTGCCATGCCCCACTCCACTACCTTTCCCAGAAATGCAAGATGTAAGACCAGGCAGTAGCTGGTGGGATCCTGCCAATCTCGCGATGGTTTCTTCAGTAAAGGGCGAACCACTGCCTCCTTAAGCCTCTCGGGAAACTCTCCCGATGACAGGGAGAGGTTGATAATCTCACTCAAGGGGCCTCCTACTGGTTGGTCACCTGATTTAAGCAACCAAGATGGGCAGGGCTCCAACTGGCAAGTGGTCACCCTCACTGAGACAAGTAACTTGTCCACTTTGGTTAATGACAGCCACCTAAAGCCATCAAACACTCGCTCCCTCGACAGTCACGGAGCTTCCAGTTCACCAATTGTACCAATAGTGGCGGGAATGTTGCGGCAGAGCGAGAGCACTTTGTCCGCAAAATAGCTCGATAAAGCCACACAGCTCAAATCCAATTTCTCTATCATTTGTCACCCTCCGTCGAGGGTAATAAGGGACCTAATTACCTTAAACAAATGTGCTGGGCGAGAACTTGAGGACACAATTTCTATGGCATAGAAGTCTCGTTTCATTGCTTTCACCGCATTCTCATATGCCTTCATCGGCGTGTGATGAGATATCCCTGTAGCCTTGTCGCGGGTCTTCCTCCACACTTTAAGATAAGAGTCATTTAAGAGTCATTTGTTTCATTTCCACCCTGTTTTGAATGCGAGATTACTTTTTTCTGCACGTGTTCATTTAAATCAGGATTGCTTACTGAAAGGCTGGTTCCAAATTTTCATTGCACGGGGAATCCCTTGACAGCTAAATCCCTTGACAGAACCTCTCACACACAGATTAAGAAGCGGTGGTAAGGCAGCCGTCTGAAAGCTTTGCCCATGAGGCTGGGAGTTCAATCCTAGCAGCCGGCTCAAGGTTGACTCAGCCTTCCATCCTTCCGAGGTTGGTAAAATGAGTACCCAGCTTGCTGGGGGGTAAACGGTCATGACTGGGGAAGGCACTGGCAAACCACCCCGTATTGAGTCTGCCATGAAAACGCTAGAGGGCGTCACCCCAAGGGTCAGACATGACTCGGTGCTTGCACAGGGGATACCATTACCATTACACAACGTGTTCAAATGAATTGAGTTGAGTTGCATTTTGTTATTTGCACGAGAATTTAAATAAACTTTGGCGTGATTTCGGCTCTTAATACAGGCCTGGGAAATTATGCTAGAGGGGCTAAAATAAATATGTTTGCTAATACACTTTATGAAAGTTTTAAAAGTTTAAGTGAATTAGAAGTGCAGGTATTTTCTTAAATATCTGTCATGAGTTTAAGGCTGGCACTTTGAGAAATATATAAACTCATGCATTTTCCCTCTCTTATTAAATTTAGATAATCACAGACCTGGTGAGTGTTTTAAATCTCTGTTTATGCAGCATGATTTATAATTTTCCCCCCTGGGTGTCTAGATAAAGCCTGTAAAGTTTCACCTAGTGTTCTTACTACGTGTCCTTGCTCAGGACAGCTGCATTCAACTCAAGTGCTACTTAACCCAAGGGAAGGCATACAAATGTTCTGTGGGTACATGTCTATTTGTCATAGTTTTGGATTAAATAGACTTGAGCTGCACAAAACTCTTCCAAGTGCTTGGAATGTTTTTAAATGTCTTGGACTACCTTTAAAATCATGTTTCCTCCTCCCTAGTATTCATGAACTGAAACAAAACATTTCAGTTCACCTGTGAGCCTCCTGATTCAGTTCAGTTTTGCTACTGGTGTCCCTTTAAGTAATCCCAGAATCTTTTTTATGAAGAGGTTTTGAAATTTTTCAGTCATATCAAGTGCTTGATCTCTCCAGCCCTATATTTCTACCCCATAGTGTAGATAGGGGATAACTTTCCTAATAAAAGTTTTCAAGACATGGTCTATCACACATCCACTCATTGCATAGAAAAACTTTAGTATGGCCCTATACACTATAATGACATCACTCTTACCATTACTAGATGTCCTTTCACTGAACAGAATTCCTAGATATTTAGATGTACTGCATTGTTCTACAGGTTTACCTAGAATACTGCAGGCAATGTTCTTTGGCTTTCTCCTAAAGACAGTTTTTGAGTAATTTATAGATAGGATCTCTTCCTCACAAAGTGCCCAGGTTGTTTAGTAGCCTTTTAAGGCCAATTCTGGTCCGCAAGATTAGAAGCATGACATCTGCATAAAGCAAAATGGATACTTGTGATTGACCAATAGAACGAGGATTATATTCGGGTCCCTCTAATCCATAAACTAATGCATTTTTTCTCCTCTCATTAAATTTAGTCTATCCATGACTTACATGTGAGTATTTTAAATTCTTTGTGTTTTGCTGGGTGAATCATCGTACTTTGTTCTCACACATGTACATGTTGCCTCTCAGATTTCAACAAGTGATCTCATTATGTGTCCTTGCACAGGGCAGCTCCATCTGACTCAAGGGCTGCATAAACCAGGGGAAAGCATACAGATATTTTGTGGGTGCATGAATATTTGCCATTATTACTGTTACCTTTTATTCATTATAATCACTGAGCTCGATGTATTCTTCTGTTTAGCACTATGTGAACTTCCCTGAACCATAAGGGAGGGTGGTATACAAATTTAATAAATAAATATTTTCATGACCTTTTAGATGGTAAAACTTGGACAGCAGAACCAAAGGCCCCTTGAGGGGTTTAATTACTTGATTTCTATGGAATACCCATTTGTTGTTATATTAAAATTTAGGCCAAGGTAATTAAACTGATTGACTTGCTCAATAGATTTACCTCCAACACTCCAAGAAAACTTGAAGGGGGCTTTTACAAAGACCATGATTTTTTTTGTTTTTTTTTCAAAGTTTATTTCTAGTTGATTATTGCTGTAGTAGTCAAGAAAACCCTGCAGATAATGTTACAGACTGACAGGAGTTCCGGTAATTGCTTAGATAGATAGTTATATTTAAGTTTTATTATATTAGACATTGACTATCACAATACTGTCAAATCTACAGAGTATATAAAAGTTAGATTCTAAAATCACAAGTCTAAAATTAACTGATACATAGTTAGTTAAAATTATTATAGTTAGACCTAATCAAACAGACTTAAATTGAAGAAAGTAGGGGAAAGCCCTAGGCCAGTGGTCCCCAACCTTTTTATCCCCGGGGACCACTCAACGCTTGACAATTTTACTGAAGCCCACTGCCCTAATGCTACCCTAGGCCACTCAGGTATGAACTAAATTATATCCCTGACGAATATACAATAGAGGTGACAAATAGATATAAGGAATTAGATCTGATAGACAGAGTGCCTGAAGAACTATGGACAGAGGTTCGCAACATTGTACAAGAGATAGCAACTAAAACCATCCCAAAGAAAAATAAATGCAAGAAAGCAAAATGGCTGTCTGAGGAAGCTTTACAAATATCTGAGGAGAAAAGAGAAGTGAAAGGCAAGGGAGAAATAGAAAGATACACTCAATTGAATGCAGAATTCCAGAGACTAGCTAGAAGAGATAAGAATGACGTCTTAAATGAACAGAGCAAACAGAAGAAAACAATAGAATGCAGACGACCAGAGATCTCTTCAAGAAAACATTTGATATGAAGACAATATTTCATGCAAAGATAGGTATGATAAAGGACCAGAATGGTAGGAACCTAACAGAAGAAGAAGAGATTTAAAAAGGTGGCAAAATTATACAGAAGAACTATACAAGAGTGAGCTTAACAGCCCTAATAACCACAAGGGTGTAGTCACTGATCTGGAGCCAGACATCCTGGAATGCAAACTCAAATGGGTCTTAGGAAGTCTGAGCAACAATAAAGGTGACACCATTCCAGTTTAACTATTGAAAATCTTAAAAGATGATGCAGTAAAAGTGTTACATTCAATATGCCAGCAAACTTGGAAAACTCAACAGTGGCCACAGAATTGTAAAAGGTCAGTTTACATTCCAATCCTAAAGAAGGGCAATGCCAAAGAATGTTCAAACTACTGCACCATTGCACTCATTTCTCATGCTAGCAAAGTTATGCTCAAATTCTTACAAGCTAGGCTCCAGCAATATGTGGACCGAGAAATTCCAGAAGTACAGGCAGGATTTTGAAGAGGCGAAGGAACTAGAGATCAAATTGCCAACATACGCTGGATCATGGAGAAAGCTAGGAAGTTCCAGAAAAACATCTCCTTCTGCTTCATTGACTATGCTAAATCCTTTGATTGTGTGGAGCACAACAAATTGTGGCAAGTTCTTAAAGAGATGGGAATACCAAAGCATCTTATCTGTCTCTTGAGAAACCTATATGCAGGTCAAAAAGCAACAGTGATAACCAGGCATGGAATCACTGATTGGTTCAAAATTGGGAAAGGAGTTCGGCAAGGTTGTATAATGTTGCCTTGCCTATTTAACTTGTATGCGGAACACATCATGAGAAAGGCAGGGTTAGATGAGTCACAAATTGGAATCAAGATTGCAGGGAGAAATATCAACAACCTCAGATATGCAGATGATACCACTCTAATAGCAGAAAGCGAAAAGGAACTAAAGAGCCTCTTGAAGGAGGACAGTGCAAACATTGGCTTGAAACTCAACATCAAGAAAACGAAGATCATGGCATCCCGCCCTCTCAATTCCCAGCAAACAGATGGGGAAGAAATGGAGGTAGTGACAGATTTTATTTTCCTGGGCTCCAAGATCACTGCAGATGGGCACTGCAGCAAAGAAATTAAAAGACGCTTGCTCCTGGGGAGGAAAGCTATGGCAAATCTAGACAGCATCCTAAAAAGCAGAGATATCACCCTGCTAACAAAAGTGTGTGTAGTCAAGGCTATGGTCTTCTCAGTTGCAATGTATGGCTGTGATAGTTGGACCATAAGGAAGGCTGAGCATCAAAGAATTGAGGCTTTTGAACTCTGGTGCTGGAGAAACCTCTTGTGAGTCCCTTGGACTTCACAGCAAACAAACCAGTCAGTCCTAGAGAAGGCCAGATTTTGAAGATGAAACTCAAATACTTTGGCCACCTCATGAGAAGGAAGGACTTCCTGGAATAGAGCCTAATGCAGGGAGCGATTGAGGGCAAAAGAAGAAGGGGACGACAGAGAATGAGGTGGCTGGATGGAGTCACTGAAGCAGTCAGTGCAAGCTTAAATGGACTCTGGGGAATGGTAGAGGACAGGAAGGCCTGGAGGAGCATTGTCCATGGGGTCACGATGGGTTGGACACGATTTTGCACCTAACAACAACAACAACAACAATCAAATACGGCAACTCTGGTGGAAATATGTGGATCAGTATCTGAAATTGCAAGAGCCTCTTGTGGCACAGGGTGGTAAGGCAGTGACCTGTTGTCTGAAGCTGTCTGCCCATGAGGTTGGGAGTTCGATCCCAGCAGCCGGCTCAAGGTTGACTCAGCCTTCCATCCTTCTGAGGTCGGTAAAATGAGTACCCAGCTTGCTGGGGGGGGGGGGGGTAAACGGTAATGACTGGGGAAGGCACTGGCAAACCACCCCGTATTGAGTCTCCCATGAAAACGCTAGTCGGCGTCACCCCAAGGGTCAGACATGACTCGGTGCTTGCACAGGGGATACCTTTACCTTTACCTTTATCTGAAATTGCTTAGAGAAGTGATAGTTCCGCATTCTGATTGCATGAAGAAAACAGCATCAGCTTAATCCCTTCACAGAAAGACACACACATTAAATGATTACAAAGGGTTACAAAGGGTTATAATAAATGTAATTAAATTGCATTGTCATTTACTTGAGATTTTAAATGAATTCAAGAGCTATTTCTGCTATCATTACAGACCTGAGAAATAGTGTTAAAGGGACTGAAATCAATACATTTACACGCATTCTTTATGAAAGTCTCAGAAGCTTAACAATTAGGAGTGCAAGCATCTTCTTAAATATCTGTCATGAAGATAACACTGCTGCTTTGAGAAATACAGAAACTAATGCATTTCCCCCTCTTTAATTTAGGAACTCAAGCACGTAAGTATTTTGAATCCTTTGTGTTTTTTGCTGCATGATTCATCATATTTTGCTCTCTCACGTGTATATGATGCCTTTCAGATTTCACTAACCATTCTCACTATGTGTGCATGCACAGGACAGCCCATTTGACTCAAGTGCTACTTTACCCAAGGGAAAGCTAACATATATTGTGTGGGGATTAAAGGCACCTTAGCCATATAAAAACTCTTCCAAGTGTTTGGAACGAGTTTAAATGTCTTGGACTCCCTTTAAATCCACAATTCATCCTCCCTACTCTTCATGGACAAAAATAAAACAGTTCAGTTCACCTGTGGGCCTCCTGGTTCAGTTCAGAGTCCAGTAGCACCTTTAAGACCAACAAAGCTTTATTCAGGGTGTGAGCTTTCGAGTGCAAGCACTTTTCGTCAGACTAAGAACTCCTTACGTGACTGTGGGAATATATAGCAAAAATTAATTCTGTTACATTAGTAAATTGGATAGTAAACAGATCCAAATACAGCCAATGATAATTCTTTGCCAAAACAGCCAATCAATCCCCTTGAAATTCAGTTGTTATTCACACAAACAAGGGAGAAATAAAACTGTCTGTGAAAGTGATCAAGGCTATCACATCACCATATGTTGCTTGCCCCATCTATTCCCATACTAGTGTGAAACATTCTTACAAGGTAATTGCCGGAAACTATCTTATCCTAGAGCCTCTTGTGGCGCAAAGTGGTAAGGCAGCTGTCTGAAAGCTTTGCCCATGAGGCTGGGAGTTCAATCCCAGCAGCCGGCTCAAGGTTGACTCAGCCTTCCATCCTTATGAGGTTGGTAAAATGAGGACCCAGCTTGCTGGGGGGTAAACGGTAATGACTGGGGAAGGCACTGGCAAACCACCCCGTATTGAGTCTGCCATGAAAACGCTAGAGGGCATCACCCCAAGGGTCAGACATGACTCGGTGCTTGCACAGGGGATACCTTTACCTTTACCTTTTTTATCTTATCCTAAGGCCAGGGAGTAAACTCAACATATTACAACATTTATGACGAAGAATGATTGCACTCGAAAGCTCACGCCCTGAATAAATCTTTGTTGGTCTTAAAGGTGCTACTGGACTCTGATTCTATTGTGCTACTTCAGACCAACACGGCTACCCATTTGAATCTGGTTCAGTTCAGTTTGTGATTTGGCCATCAACCAAGAAATTAACTATATTTTTGTAATTCATACCCATTCTAAACAATGACCTACAATGTAGAGCTTTTGTTATCTCTTGGCATGTTTTGATTCCCCCACCCCCAAGATACATCCCTTCTCAGGGGCTGGCGGGGTGGGGGAACACAGCAATTCTTGTGCTCTATTGAAGCTAAGGGAAATTGATCATGATTACTGGAGAGAGTGCACCACATTCACAATGTGTGTATGCATGTGTGTGTGTATATATATATATATATATATATATATATATGTATGTATGTATGTATGTATGTATGTATGTATGTATGTATGTATGTATGTATGTATGTATGTATGTATATTACATAAAGCTATTAAAGTATTTTCATTATGGCTCTTCCCTGGCTCCAAGGGGATCAAGAGCTAAAATGCTGGAAATGTATGGATCAATATCAGGCAATACATCAATTTCTCCATCCCAGACATTGTGGGCGCATTAAGAATTAACCGCTGGCTGGTGCATCATCGCTGCCCCTCTTCTCCGTACCATGGTGCTGGCCGCCTCAGGTTTCGGTGATTGCTGAAGCAACCGAACCGAGCCGAAACGCTTAACCCTAGATTTGAGTAACTTATAGTTTGGTTCTCTTCCCCACAAAAAAAGTGCAACCTAGTTGTTCAGTAGCCTTTTAAGGCCAATTCTGGTCGATCATGTCATCTGCATAAGGCAAGATGGATACTTTTGATTGACCAATAGAAGAAGGTATATATTCAGGTCCTTCTAATCCATAAACTAATGCATTTTTCCTCCTCTCATTAAATTTAGTCTATCCACATCTTAGGTGTGAGTATTTTAAATCCTTTTTTTTTTTGCTGCATGAATTATCATACTTTATTCTCGCCCGGGTATATCTTGCCTGTCAGATTTCACCGAATGTTCTCATTATTTGTCCTTGCACAGGACAGCCCCATCTGACTCAAGGGCTACCTAACCCAAGGAAAAGCATACAAATATTTTTTGGGTGCACATGTATTTGCTTTTGCTTTTGGTTAAAGGACTGTTAGCCATTTAATCCTCTTCAGAGCCCTTGTAATGGATTTAAATGTCTTGGAGTCCTTTTTAACCCCTGCTTTCTGCTTCTTGCTCACAGGAGGGAATGCCCCTACTTTTGGTGGTGATAATGCTCTCAGGTTAGAAAGATTTATATCCAATCATTTCCCACCCTGGATTAGAGAATTTGGTTTTCATATTAAAGTGGGAAACTGAAAAAAGTAACAATTTGGCTTTTGAGGAAATGTATTATCTGTATCTCCATTAAGAATATTTTGTGCAGATGAGCAAGATTCAACCAAAAAGTAAAAACTATTTTGTATTACAAAACATTGTATATGTTCTTTACACGTTGAGCATCCTACATTTGATTGAAATGTCAGCACTGAGCACTTCAAACCTTGCTCCATGGGGATTTATGGAGCAGCTTCTGCTCTCCTTCTATATCATAGAATCATAGAGTTGGAAGGGACCTCCTGTGTCATCTAGTCAAACCCCCTGCACAATGCAGGACACTCACAACCCTGTTGCTCATCCACTGTAACCGTTCTCAACAAATAAATAGATCAATGCAGAAATACACAGTTTTCAGGGTAATATTTTTAGATAGATGAGAGATGATAAACGATGAAAGAGAGAGAGAGAGATTCAGCAAATGGCAGAGTTACGCATAGGAAGCATATAATAATAACATTCTCCATTGCTGAATATGGGCCCTCCAAGGTGTTCCTTTGAAGACACTAGGACCCATTATGCACGGGGGAAATAATGCACATTCGGGGTGGAATGGCGGTGACTAAAATCACCGATAACGCATGGAGCCGACCGCAACTGGCCGCAGCTTCGGTGCATGCCGCCGAAAAAGCCGCGTCAGTGAAACGCGGAAGAAAGCGCAGCTTCCAGGTGACCGGGGCGCAACCAGAAGCAGCGCCCGGATCGCCGCGTGCATAATCGGTTACTCTGGGTTTTGCCGCTGCCGCGCCCCGCCCCGTGCATAACCAGTGTGCGTCGCGTCTTCCCCCTCCGCATTTTCCATGTGACCCGAAATCGCCGTTTCGGCGGCCGTGCATAATGGGCCTAGAAGCTGCATTTTGCCCCAGCTGCACTTTCCAGATCAAAAACAAGGGCACGCCTGCATAGAGTGAGTTACAGAAATCTATTCTGGAGGTGACTGTCACATGGATAGCCGTGGCCAGGTGCTAGGAGGACAGGTAAGGTGCTAGTAGTAGAGCCTGGAGAAGGTGGAAAAACTCCTGGAATGCCTGAAGCTAGGATTAGCAACTATTATCATATTTCAACTTTCTGTTATGAGATTATTTCTCATACTGAGGCTCCTACTGACATAATAACTAATTGAATGTCCCTTGATAAAGTCTTACGGTGAAATGCGTTGGGACTTTTGGGACATTAAAGAACCTTTGACGTATGCTGACTTGGCCAATGAAGACACGAGTCGGCTTTGGAGTGAACGAGGCCACAGCTTTATTAACTAACAACAAACAGGGGGTTGGCCCGGCACGAGGTGTAGAATATTCCCCACGCAGTCATCCAACTGCTGACATGGGATCAAGGGGTGCCATGGGTCCGCCTTCCTACCAGCCTGGAGGAAGGATCCCTTGCCCCTTGAACCTTCCCCCAGGAGGAGGCGAGTCATGGCTGCTGGGGGTCCACCACATGCAACCATTCCCACCTCCTGGCTCCGAGCCCCTGGCCTTCCCAGCCGTGTAAAGCCGTGTTCTGTGTCAGCTGATCTCTTAAGGAGACCCCCCACCTCAGGTCCCAATACGCAAACTGGTCCCTGCTCCATATACTTGACCTTGTGCAGCTGTGACAATAAACTCCACAGTAACAATGGGAGGGTGGGAGGGAAATGTCCTCATGCTCCAGCAGTGGCTGAAAGAGGGGGGACTCCGGCCACATGGCACTTATAAAGCGCCCGTCCCATCCCAGCCGCGTTGACTCCACTCCTGCAATGACACTCACCTGGAGAAGCGTCGTCGCGTCTTCCTGGGCCCCCGCCCATCAGCCGCGTCAATTGTGGCCCCGCCGAGCCACAGCCGCTCTTTATATTGCTATAATTCTTTAGCCATACTAGTGTCTCAGCACCTTATTACTTGTCTTCCAAAGTTAGTGAGGCATCTATGGTCACTTCCAGATTCCTGGCCTGGGGCACAGATATAAATTGTGTTCTGGCCAGGAAGGGTAAACCAGCTTTCTGTCTCACTGTAGACTAGGCCTGAAGTGTACAGATGAGTTCATGTAATGAGTATTATTTGCTATGGCTCAGTGTTTATTCTGGTTGGAGAACCTGGTCTCTTTTTAGGGATTAAAGAGAGGGCAGGATCTTGGGGTGACAATGATCAATATGATGTCACCTCTCGACTAGACTTCTGCAATTCACTCTATGCATGCCTATCCTTAAGTTTCTTCCGGAACAGCAATTGGGAGCCATTTAACTCCTGGGTCTCTAAATTCCTATTTCTCAATCAAGTTCCCATTAAACTTTTTTTTGGGGGGGGGGTCTAAAAAAATATCGTAGATAATAATAATTGACTTTGTTCCCCCTCCCCACACGGCTGGTCTTCAACCACCTTCACCAAGCCAAATTAATTGCCTTTAATTGGCCCCTGAATACCTAGCCACAGTGATCCACGCAATGGTCACCTAAAGACTAGACTTCTTCAACTCGCTCTATGGAGGCCTACCCTTAACTTTGATTGGATCTGCAACTGGTCCAGAATGCAGCAGCCAGGATCCTGACAGCATCACCAACAAGAAAATGCATTTTTAGGCAGTACTCGATGGACTGTTACGAGGCTTCATTCTCATTTGTTGTTGATCCATTTCAGCAGTTATAGTAAGATTAGCTACACTTCTGGGAAGCTAAACATCTTTAAAAAGCAGAGTGCACAAACACCATTAGTAAAGGACTCTAATCAGACCGGAATACAATAAAGCACCTTGGGAATGAATTTATGGTTATATACTTTTAGAACAGCAGATCCATTTTTGTCACCTTTTGGATGGTAAAACTTGGTCAGCAGAACCAAGGGCCCTTTGATGGATATAATTACTTTTTTCTAAGGAATACTCATTTGTTATTATAATTTGTTATTATAATTATAATAAAAAATTAGGCTAAGGTATTTAAACTGATTGACTTGCTCAACAGATATACCTCAAACACTCCAAGAATACTTTTTCAATGTTTATTTCTAGATGATTATTGCTATGGTAGTCCAGAAAGCCCTGCAGAAAATGTTACTGACCGACAAGAGATTTAGAAATTGCTTAGATTGATAGTTAGGTAGTTAGGTAGTTAGGTAGTTAGGTAGTTAGGTAGGTAGGTAGGTAGTTAGATAGATAGATAGATAGATAGATAGATAGATAGATAGATAGATAGATAGATAGATAGATAGATAGATAGATAGATAGATAGATAGATAGATAGATAGATAGATAGATAGATAGATAGATAGATAGATAGATAGATAGATAGATAGATAGAGATAGGTTTTATTGTATTAGCCATTAGCCATCACAATACTGTCAAATCGACAGAGTATACAAAACATAAGATAAAAGTTAAATTCTAAAATCACAAGACTAAAATTAACTAATACATAGAGTTAAAAATATTATAGTTAGACCTTATCTTCTAAGTGGTAAGAGCGATACTACACTTGATCTTAGCCAAAAGGCCGAGAAGCTGAAGAAAGGCAGTAGAGAAGAACCAGCCAATTATAGACCCATAAGTCTCCTTAACATAATCAGTAAATTATACTCTAAACACCTTAGTTTAAGATTGTATGATTGGCTTGATCAAGAAGGTTTCTTAGAAGAAGAACAGGCTGGTTTAGATATGGCAGATCAGTTATGGATCATTGTTTAGTCTTACAGCACTTAATTGACAAGTACGTGCATTCTGGTAAGAGATCACTTTTTGTGGCCTTTGCTGCGATTCAATATCTAGAGATCTTCTATCATCAAAATTATCCAATTCAACAACTGATAAACGGCTTTTGCTATTACTTTATAAACTTCACAAAAATACAAGTCTTTGTGTCAGATTCAGCCCAGAAGGTCATTTAACCAACTCGATCCCTACACAGAAAGATGTATGTTAGGGCTGTATTCTGGATCCTTTTTTATTTAATATCTATATTGATGCATTAATCAAACGTCTAAAGAACTCAGACATTCATGCCCCTAAACTTGCAGACAAAAGGTTACCCATACTTATGTATGCTGATGATGCAATAATTCTCTCACAGATAAGAATAGGCCTGAAAAGGGCTATGGAAGTTTTAGCTTTGCATTGCCAGGAGGAACACCTAGTTATCAATTATGCCAAAACAACAATTATGTGCTTTAACAACAGGGCAAAATATTGACCAACATCGTATTGAGCAAGTTAAATGCTTCAAATATCTTGGTGTGATCTTCCAGTATAACGGAAAGCAAACTGCTCATATTCACTCAGTAGCTGACGCTGCTCAGAAGAGTGCGGCGGCTATCTTAAGATTCTATCGAACTAAGGGTGGTGGCTTCATTCCTGCTGCAATCAAACTGTTTTCAGCCAAATCACTGGCTCAACTTATATATGGTGCCCAATTAGGCCCTTACTCCAATTTTGCTCCCTTAGAGAAAATTCAAGCAGGTTTTCTAAGAGCCCTCTTAAATGTTCCAAGGTGTACAGCTAATGTAGTTCTCCGGCAGGAGGCAGGGTTGATAAAAGTAGAGACCAGGACATGGATAACAATAACTATTGGCTAAAAATTCATCTTCAACTTGTAGGCCTTATTCCTTCTTTCTTGTCAGTTAACCCACAACCCACCTGGTGTACAGAAATAATGAACAAACTTCTTTAAATTGGTTTAGCTCCTGATCATCTATTAGAAACGGGACACAGGCAAGCAAAACATCTTGTCTATCAATGACTTATGGATATTGAGCTGCAAAATGAGATGGCCCTACTCCCAAGCCCATATAGGTTACTAAAGTCATGGGAGGGATTTTCTACTGCACCATACCTAACATATATCACCTTTACTAAATTTCGATGGGCTTTTTCGAGGGCCTGGTTCAATGCATTTCCATCAGCACTGCTAAATGGAAGACTGCAACGTGTGCCTATAGAGGACCGATTATGCCCTTGCAATTCAGGTGTAACTGAATCAATTGCCCATATTATATTATACTGTGACTTTTATAAGGTTGCCAGAAGCCGTTTAATCTTGCCCTTGCTATCAAGATTCCCTGGACTTACAGATGATCATCTAATTAACATCTTGCTTGCAGATAAAGATAATTCTATCTCTTAAAAGGTAAAGGTAAAGGTATCCCCTGTGCAAGCACCGAGTCATGTCTGACCCTTGGGGTGACGCCCTCTAGCGTTTTCATGGCAGACTCAATACGGGGTGGTTTGCCAGTGCCTTCCCCAGTCATGACCGTTTACCCCCCAGCAAGCTGGGTACTCATTTTACCGACCTCGGAAGGATGGAAGGCTGAGTCAACCTTGAGCCGGCTGCTGGGATTGAACTCCCAGCCTTATGGGCAAAGCTTTCAGACGGCTGCCTTACCACTCTGCGCCACAAGAGGCTCTATTCTATATTCTATCTCTTACATGGTGGCAAAGTTTTGCTATACTGCCAGCAGAGTGCGGAAATCTTTGGTCACTGTTGATGCTGAGTGTCAAAATGCTGTATTAACGTTTTGTGCCTTTGTTAACCCCCTGATGCCAAATGTCCTGTTAAAACGCTATAATAATGTATGTAGTCTGCAGATACTTTGATGCTGGTCAATGACCATAATAAATAATCTAATCTAATCTAAGTGGTAAGAGCAAATAGGGAAACTCTGGTGGAAATATGAAGATTGATATCTAAAATTGCTTAGAGAAGTAATGTTTCCACATTCTCATTGCTTAGGAAAACATCATCAGCTAAATCCTTTTACAGAATGACGCACACACACATTAGGAAATGGTTACTTAGGGGTCAACTAAACTTCCTAGATATTTATATGTGCTGCATTGTTTGATAAGTTTAATAAGAATGCTCCAGGCTATTTTATTTGGCTTTCTCCTATAGACATTAGTTTTTGAATAATTTATACTTTGGCCCTGATCTTCATAATAAGTGCCCAAGTGGTTCATTAACCTTTTGTCTATTCAGGTCCGCAAGTTTAAGATCATGTAATCTGTATAAAGCAAGATGGATACTTTTGATTTACTAATAGAAGGAGCTGTACATTCAAGTCCCTCTAATCCATAAACAAATGCATTTCCCCCCCTCTCATTAAATTTAGTGTCATCTAGAAATATCTGTAAGTATTTTAAAGCCTTTGTGTTTTGCTGCATGAATCATCATACTTTGTTCTCACACATGTAAATGTTGCGTGTCAGATTCCACCAACAAGTGATCTCAATATGTGTCCTTGCACAGGATAGCCCCATCTGACTCAAGGGCTACGTAACCCAAGGGAAAGCATTTTGTGGGTGTATGTATATTTGCCATTGTTTTTGTTTAAAGGGCTGTTAGCCATTTAACACCGTTTGGAGCACTTGTAATGGATTTAAATGTCTTGGAGTGCTTTTAATTCTGTGCTTTCTGCTCTGTGCTGACAGGAGAGAATGCCCCACAATTGGTGGTAGTATTAGAAAGATTTATGTCCAATCATTTCCCTCCCAGGATTAGATAATTTGGTTTTTCATTTGAATATGGCCCAGTAATAAGCAAGTAAAGATTAGGAAGCGTCCTATCTGTATATCCATTGGAAACATTTTGTGCAGATGGGCAAGATGAAGCGGATTAAAAAAAATATTTCCTATTACAAAGCACTGTAAATCTTCTTTACATGTTGAATTTCCTTCATTTGATTGAAATGTAGGTGCTGAAACCTCCAAACTTTGCTCTATTCGGTATGGTGGAACAGCATCTCCTCTATCTCTTCAACAAATAAATAAACCAATGCAGAAAGCATGGCAAATGCACAGTATTCAGGAGAACATGTTTAGATAGATTGATAGATTGATGGAAAGAGAGAGAGAGAGATGATGGAGAACGAGAGAAAGCATATAATAATAACATTTTCCATTGCATCTGGAAAGCATTGAAAGAACTCCATCATATCACTGTAGAAAGCACAACTCTCATATTCCCATGATACATAGAAAATAGTTTGGTGGTCAGCACTATAATTGCCTTTAGTCCTGGTATTTAGTCCTGGTATTTTCAACCAATTTAATAGAAAATTTAATAATGGTCCTATAGATTTTAATATCATTGCTCTTAATGTGCTTTCACTGCACAGAATTCCTAGATATTTATATGTGTTCTATAGGTTAACCTAGAACGTTTCAGGCAATTATTTTGGGTTTTCTCCTAAAGTTTTTGAATTATTTATAGTTAGGCCATCTTTCTCACAAAAAGTGACCAAGTTGCTCAGTAGCATTTATAGACTAATTCAGTACCACAAGAAATAAGATCATGTCACCTGCATAAAGCAAGATGGGTACTTTTGATTGACCAACAGAAGGGGGTGTATATTCGGGTCCCTCTAATCCATAAACTAATGAATTTTCCCCTCATTAAATTTAGGGTCTCATAACTGTATTTTATATCCCTTGTAATTTTGCTTCATAATTCATAATATATTGTTCTCTGGGGTTAGATGATTATGGTAGAATAAAATATAAGAAGAATAAAAATATTAAAAACGGTAAGATACTTATACAGTTACTCCATAAAGTCAAATCCACTTTATTCGTCCCAGTGAGGGTGAACTGGGCAACCTAGGAAGAAGATTATAAATTCCAATCCTGGAAGAAGAGGGGGCTTTATACATCCTCAATACATATGTGTGTAGGGGAAGAGCTGATAATAATATGCTTTGTCAACAAAAAGAAAAAACTATTCAGAAAGCACATCAAATAAGAGGGAAAGCATTCGATTGAGAGAGAGATTTAGGATTTGGAAGATAATTTAATTTTTCAATATTCTCTATTGCTTCTGTGGATCATTCAATGAACTCTATCATATCACTCTAGAAAGTACCACACTCACATTACTGTATCACATGGAAAACAATTGGGTGCGATGCCCCACAGTTGCCTTTGCATCCTCATATTTTCCCCCATTAAATGAGCAGCCAAAGCATGTTCATATTAAATTAATTGTCTTCCGCAATATACCTGGCTAGTCAGATCCTTTGGGCAGAATTGATTGCATCCATTTTCACATTAATTACTTATATAGAAACTTGATGATTCTATGGTTTTTGCAGAACTTGTTGCTGGGGTTTGAGATCTTAGTCTGGATAGGGCACATCAGCCATATACTTTCTGAATCTCTAAATTCCAATTTCTTGATCCAATTCCCTTGAAATTTATTTTGTGGGGACTTATCTAATACATCTCTTTTTAAGATAAGAATAATTGATTTTGTTTCTTTTCTCCCCTCTTTTAAAAAGATTTCTCTTTGATTACTTTTTTATGCATGTATTTGTTTAAAACGGAATAGTTTAGGGAAGTGCTGGTTCCACATTTTCATTGCATGGGGAAAGTGTCCTCAGCTAAATCCCTTGACAGAAATTCTCACAAACAAATTAGGAAATGGTTACCAAGTGTTCAAATGAATTCAGTTGGGTTGCACTGCATTATTTACTTGATAATTTAAATAAACTTCAGAGTTATTTTTGCTCTTAGTACAGATCTGGGAAATTATGTTAGAGGGACTAAAATTAATATGTATGCTAATAATCTTTATGAAATTTTTAAATGCTTAAGTTAATTAGAAGTGCAGGTATCTTCTTATATATCTGTTATGAGTTTAAAGCTGGCACTTTGATATATATATGTATATGTACACACACACACACACACACATACATACACTAATGCATTTCCCCTCTCTTATTAAGCTTAGAGAATCACAGGCTTGGTGTTTTAAACCTCTGTTTTTGCAGCATGATTTATAATATTATTTTCATGCTGGTCTAGATGATGCCAATCAGAGAGAGAGAGAGAGAGAGAGATAAAAAAATTTAGGATACAGTATTTTCCTTGCCCATTATGGTTCTTACCTTATTGAACCATGGGGGTTTTATTGGCTGAGTTATTGTATGACTATTGATTGCAGCATCCATTTGGTAAATCCAGTCTTGGAGATAGCGTTCAGCCCCCCCCCTTCTCAAGAGATCATCTGTTACCAAATATGTTGACTGAATTGTGCTAAATCTGGTCAACACTAAATCACTCTAGATCTATCAATAGAATTATTTTGTATTCATTGCTTTGGCTTTTCTTATATATTTTAGTATGATTAAATTTCTCCCTACTCTCATTGAGGGCAGACCGAACTCTATTCTTATAAGGGCTACTGGGGTCCCTTTAAGAAATACCATGATCTGTTTCAGAAAGACGTTGTGCAATTTTTCAATCATATCCTTCTCCATATTTCTATCCCACAAAGTAGATAGGGGATAACTTTCATAATAAATGTTTTCAGGGCAGGATTTATCACACACCCACACAATGCATAGAAAATCTTGACTATGGATCTATAGTTTTTAAAGCCATTGCTCTTACTGATGATAGATGTGCTTTCACTGAACAGAATTCCTAGATATTTATATGTGACTAGGGACTAAGACTGTTGCACTTGTAAATACAATAGGTGCTAAGTGTGCTTTTGTGGCCAGGGGGAAGGCTTCCTCCCCCCCCCTCTCTGGCCCAGAAGCATACCCTCCTCAATTTTGTATGATTGTATGATTTTGAAGTCCCACCTCCAAAACTCAAGGAATATTTCCAAACCAGGGGTAGCCAACCTCCAGTTGGGACCTGGAGAGCTCCTGGAATTACAGCTCAGCTTCATAGTATAAAGATCAGCCCCCCAGGCAGAAAGGGATAATTTGGACAGGGTTCTGGTAGAGAAGAAATATTTAAAGCCTCCCACAGAGGTTGTTGTTGGATTGAAAGACTTGAGGCCTACTGCACAGGGTTGTTGTGCAGATGAAACAGGAGACAAAAGAACCTCCGCAACAGCATCCAGTTTTGTCTGCAGAATAACGCTGTGCAGTGGCCTCAAATCTGCAGAGAGTTGCAAAGAAGAAAGACACATGGCTTGGATGTGTCTAATCCCTGGCCAGAGTAGTATTTTAAGTGAGAAGGGGCTTTTTTATGGATTCCCTGTCAGCCGTTTGGCAGAAGGAGAAATTCCACCCCTCAAAAGGAATGCCCACCCCCATGCCCTGAGGCTCTCCTGTGTTGCTCTCAGAAACGCCTCAGTCAGGAGTTGTCAGAGGCTCCTTTGCAGCAAGCCTGGAGGGAGGGAGCGAGGGAGCGCACTCACCAGCCTCCTACGAGCTCTTTCAGTGTTCTGAGGCAATTTACAGTTGGACATGACAGTTAGGACAGCCTTGGGATGAAAAGGGCTGGCACATCCTGTCCAGGCCTTTGTTGGCAGCCCTACTGACCTCCTCTCCCTGCGGTAGTCAGGAGCAGACTGGCAGCAATGTCTCCAGATTGCTCCTGGCTGGGCTGGGCTGGGTGAGTGTGTCGGGAGGTGCTTCACACCCCCTGACTGGATGGAACTCTGATCTGTCCTGGTGAGGGCCCAATTAGAAAGCACTTCATGCCGTCCAATTGGCTTCATGCCTTTTGATTGGCCCCTCATCCAACTGGCTGGAATTCTTGTCGGTCCGGGACTCAGCCCACCTCCCCTGTTTTATTTATACCACTCGCTGAGCGGTTTACAGATGCATTGTTCGATTGGTTTACCTAGAATGCTCCATTCAATTTTTTTGAGTTTTCTCCTGAAGATCTTAATTTTTGAGTACTTCTTCATCACAAAAAGTGCCCAAGTTGTTCAGTAGGCTTTTAAGGCTAATTCTGCTCTGCAAGATTAGGATCATCTGCATAAAGCAAGATGGATACTTTTGATTGAGCAAAAGAAGGAGGTGTATATTCAGGTAATGTAGCACTAGGAAGTATAAATTCCCACTAATCCACAAACTAATGCATTTTCCCCTTCTCATTAAATTTAGGTTCCTATATCTGTGAGTATTTTAAAGCCGGTGTATTTTTGCTTTATAATTAATAATATATTGTTCTCTGGGGTTTAGATGATGTCAGTAGGATACAAGTAGAATAAATATATAAAACAAGGTAAGATATCCATACAGTCAACTCCACTTCTTTGGTCCCAGAGCGTGGGTGAACTGGGTGACCTGGGGAGAAGATTATTACTTCCTATGCTGGAAATAGATCGGGTGATATACATCCAGCAATACATATGATAGGCCTGATAATAATATGCTTTGTTCAACAAAGAAACAAATCAATGAAGAAAACATAGCATTGTGTCATATAAAACCCTTCCACATTCTTCAAATAGGTTTAAATGTCTTGGAGTCCCTTCATGCTTGCTTCTCCCTGCTGTTCAAGAACCAAAAAGAAAGAGTTCAGTTCATCTAAGATCCTCCAGGTTCCCTCAAGTTTGTGTTTTATTCTGTAGTTTGTCCACAAATTAAGAACTAACCCACATTTTGAAACTTTGGTTGTTCCTGGCTCTATTTTGCTTCACCCATGGCCAAGATACATCTCAGATCGGTGGTGGTGGTGGTGGTGGTGGGGATACAGAGTAAGTCTTGGGTTCTTTTGAAAAGAAGAAAAATGTATCATGATCACAGGAGAGTGCCCCACATTTATAAGAATGCTGGAGGCAGTGGCTGCCTGAGCATTGCAGTTCCCCCAAATTGTTGATCCTGGGGGACTCCAATGTATATGCGGATTCTCCTTTTTCAGGACTTGGCTCAGACCTGATGTCAGCCATGGGGACAATGGGGTCCTCACAATTTGTTTCTCATCCCACTCATCAGGCCGGCCATAACCTTGATTTGATATTTGGTGCAGGGATAGAGGTAGATATGGTGGGTAATAAAATTGTCCCATGGCCAGACCACCATGGCACCACTGCACCACTGCATGGAGGGGATGGGTGGCAGCGGTGCAAGAGCCGGCACCCACACATAGGTGCAGACCTTTAAGGCTATATGCATCTTGGGCCCTACGTACCTATGGATTGGCCTACTTCATTATGCTAACCACAGGGTGCTACGATCTGCAGGTATGAATTTGCTGATAGTCCCAGGACCAGGGAGGTGCACCTGGTCTCGACCAGGGCCAGGGCCTTTTCAGTCCTGGCCCCTAACTGGTGGAATGAGCTCCTGCAAGAGCTGCAAGCCTTGGCAGAACTCTCTCTCTCTCAATCAATCAATATTTATTTACGGTAATTCAGACCAAAATTCAAGTACCCGAAGAAGTCATGGCTTACAATCTTACAAACTGTCAACCTATCCCCAACAAGTTATATTAGAGAAGCTCTCAAGTTGGACTGAACAGGAAGGGCTTATAGGGTACGAACAAGCTCTTTCAGAGAAGGTGCCTCCACCGTTGATCACTGCTTGACTATTCAACACCTAGCAGAAAAATACATTTCTGCAAAATCTGCTCTCTATGCCATATTTGTTGATTTTAAAGCTGCCTTCGATTCTACCTCTAGATTTCGCCTCTGGAAGAAATTAGAGAATTCCTCTATTGATCAACGGCTTCTTGCCCTTATTAAATTATTACACCAGGGCATAACAATAAGGGTCAGACGCAGTAACCAAGGTCATCTTACCA
The DNA here is from genome assembly GCF_049243985.1 of Paroedura picta. Lineage (NCBI taxonomy): Eukaryota > Metazoa > Chordata > Lepidosauria > Squamata > Gekkonidae > Paroedura > Paroedura picta. The sequence goes on along the minus strand of NC_135373.1, from coordinate 7,250,155 downwards.
ATCCCATTGATGTCACCAAAGGAGTTAGACAAGGATGCATCTTAGCTCCTACTTCGTTTAACATTTACATAAACAGTATAATTAAATCATTCCAGGAAAAGGAATTTCATCCAACTAGTTTAGCCCATCTTCCTGTTCCTATTCTCCTTTAGGCCGATGATGTAGTATTACTTTCCAGAACTGCAGTAGGACTTAAAAGAAAGTTAAGGAGGCTTAGCAGCTACTGTAACGAAGAACAACTCCAAGTAAACTACCAAAAGACAAAGGTCATGGTTTTCGGCAACCAAACATTTGGAAACTAAAAAGGTAAAGGTATCCCCTGTGCAAGCACCTAGTCATGTCTGATCCTTGGGGTGACGCCCTCTAGCGTTTTCATGGCAAACTCAATACGGGGTGGTTTGCCAGTGCCTTCCCCAGTCATGACCGTTTACCCCCCAGCAATCTGGGTACTCATTTTACAGACCTCGGAAGGATGGAAGGCTGAGTCAACCTTGAGCCGGCTGCTGGGATTGAACTCCCAGCCTCATGGGCAAAGCTTTCAGACGGCTGCCTTACCACTCTGCGCCACAAGAGGCTCTATTTGGAAACTAGACAACTATAAAATTGAATAAGTCAGTAAGTTCAAGTACCTGGGAGTTGTATTACAATCTTAATGTGCCAGGACTGCTCACTTTCAATACGCTGCTGAGCAAGCCCAAAGTTTGGCTAACAACATTGTCAAATTCTATCCAACCAAGGGAAAATATTTTGTGGTTCTATCAAACCAAGGGAAAATATTTAGTGTTATGCTACTGGAAAGGGTGCAGTCAATATTTCTAAGGAAGATCATCCAGCTCCCCATATGCATTTCAAATGCCAGAGTGATATTGGAAACAGGTATGCAAAGTGTGGAAAATAAGATCCTCTATCAATCCTCTATCGATCCTCTATTGGCTGAAGCTAACCTACGACCCAAAGCAATTGTCTACTTTGATCTTAAGAGACAACTTTCAGTCAATTTGGCTAAAAACTGAAGCACAAACTATCACAGCTCGGCTTTATGGAATAACAGCTAGCCAATTTACACCTAGATCAAGCTAAATCCATAATTAAACAAAGGGCCAATGAAATTAGTCGACAAAGTGATCTAGCCAAATCACCAGAGTTTCCATGTCCAAATAGGATCCGTTTCAAGCTTGTTCCAGCCCCATATCTGTCAGACCTAAAACGTAACAACCATAGAAGGGCCTTTGCCCAAGCGAGATGCTCAGCTTTACCTACAACTGTGTAGGTAAAAAAACCTCTTGCTCAGTGACTCTGTACTTATTCCAGCAGATGGATAGAGTCAGATGAACATGTGCTTCTCTTCTGCCCCATTTATGATACCATCAGATGTAACTTTATTCAGCCAATTTTGAACACCTACCCAAGATCTTCCCTGAAGGAGAAAGCCAAGGTGCTGCTTCAAGACAAAGACAGGCAAATAACTCTCTGCACAGCTAAATTTTGCACTGCCGCCATGAAATTGCATCGTATGTATGTGGATCAGAAAATTTCTCTCTGATCCAATTTCAAAAGTACAAAGAGCCATTTGTCACTGGCAACTTAAACTATGTTTTAAATATTGAATGTAACATCTTTACATCAGTTTTTATGTTGTCAGATCTTTTAAAATGTATATAGTACTATTACTGTTTTTTCGTATGAGCCTCTTGTGGCGCAGAGTGGTAAGGCAGCCGTCTGAAAGCTTTGCCCATGAGGCTGGGAGTTCGATCCCAGCAGCCGGCTCAAGGTTGACTCAGCCTTCCATCCTTCCGAGGTCGGTCAAATGAGTACCCAGCTTGCTGGGGGGTAAACGGTAATGACTGGGGAAGGCACTGGCAAACCACCCCGTATTGAGTCTGCCATGAAAACACTGGAGGGCGTCACCCCAAGGGTCAGACATGACTCGGTGCTTTGCACAGGGGATACCTTTACCTACCTTTACTATTTTTTCTCTTTTTAAATTGTCTTAGTTTTAATTGCTTGTATTTTAATTTTGGTCTGAATGATCATAAATAAACATTGATTGATTGATTCATCCCAAAATGCAAATACATGTAATTAAAAACTGATGATGATGTCATCAGTTCAGCTGTGTTTGACCCTCGATGATTCTATAGGAAAGTCTTCGCCATGCGCCCCTGTCTCTGACGGCTTCTTTTAGTCGGTTAATGGTCAATCCTGCATCAGCTTTGATTGTGTCCAGTCAGCGGATCCTTTGGCGACCACATTTCCTTTTGTTGCTGACCATGCCGAGCATTAATGATTTTTCTAGTGAGTTTGATCGCATGATGTGTCTAAACTAAGTGAGCTTTAGAGGCAATACCTTCCCTTCTAATGACATAGTTGGTTTGCTTCTCTCTAAAACTATCTTGTTGGTAACTTTGGTGCACGTCACTGAATGGCGCAGGTTGTCCCAGTACGACCGGCAAATGGGACAGAAGTACTGCCGAAGGGGATTCCAGATTGTGGGACTGTGGCGGCGCTCAAAGTGATGGATCTCAGAGACCAGATGGGCCGCGTGGGAGAATGGCTTACTTCAGTGACCAGTGAATTGGGACCGGAGTCCCAAAGAGGGGTGCGCCATCTTCTCCGAGAGCTGCAGGCAGCCTCCTCCAGACCGGGAGGGAGACCGCTTATCACCCTTCCAGCTCCTCCGCCCCGTGACAGGCGCGGTTGGGACTGGGGCTGGAGCCAGGGCCGGAGAGACCGGGGAAGCCGCGGAACTACCGTCCTCAGAAGATAAGGAGCCTCAAGATCCTGAGCGGTGGGCTGGCGCAGAGGAGGGACAGCAAGGCCCCTGCCCAGGTGGGCAAGGACCTGGAGCCGGGGACCGTGACCAGGGGCAAGGAGCTGGAGCCAGAGATGGCGACCAGGGCCAAGGATCTGGAGCCGGGGATGGCACAGGACAGGCAAGGAGATGCTGAGGCGGCCGCCCCCGGCCCCCTGTGCCTCATCATGACTGGATAGATGCACAGGGGGGCAGGTTGCCTCCACAACTAAGAGGAGTGGAGATCAGACGGCTTTATTGATTCAAGACTTGTTTTACCGGCGACCCCGAAACCTTACCGGGATTCCTTGTCCACCTCCAGGTGTACATGATGGACGTGGGATTCACTTTTCAAGACTACGCAGAGCGCATCCGGTTGCATGGATGGAGAGGCGGCCAAGTGGTTTATCGACTTGTACCAGTACAACCCCACAGCGGTGCGGAGCTACGATCGTTTAATGTGAGCCATGCGAGAGATGTTCGTGGACCCGTTCGACCGTCAGATGGCCGAGAATCAGCTGAAGTCGATCAAGCAGGGATCGAAGTTGGTGGCCCAGTACTCCAGAGAATTCCAGAAGTTGGCTGCCTCGGTGCCCAGCTGGACTGAGCACCAGCATGTGCATGCCTTCCGCGAGGGTCTGAACGAAAGCCTGGCCCGCAAGTGCCTGCATCTGGATGACCCTAGGATGCTGATGGGTTGGGTCTGCCTGGCCGGGGAAGTGGAACAGCACCTGAGAGTGGCTTCAGAGCTAAGGAGAGGCAAGAACAAGCCACCCAAGAAGACCTCCATCCTCAAGAAGGCTCCAGCGGCCAGATTATCGAGAGTGGATGTGGCAGAGCGAGCTTGCCACCGAGAGAAGGGGCTGTGTCTGGGCTGTGGCCATTCGGGCCACTTCCTTGCCCAGTGCCCTGCCAAGAAGCTGCCACCGGCAACAGGGAACAAAGTAGCCAGCAAATCCACTGCGTCTACTAGTATGGCAGCCGCCAGCACCGCAAAATGGAAGGGGGCACCAAGAAAACCATGAGTTCCCTGTTGGCCCCATTGGGTGGCACCGAGGCTGTGCCCAGTTCCAGTGATAGCGGGACAGGAGAGGAACCTAGCTCCAGCGAGCAGTCGGGAAACGAAGGTGACCTGCTGTGAGGAAGCCCCGCCAGCAGATCCCAGGCAGGAGCAAATGTTCAGTGAGTGCTCCCCCATTAGTCTTCCTCCCTGTGACTTTGACAGAACCCAAACCGGGAAAGCAGTTGGGGGTTCGGTGCATCGTGGACTCCGGGTGCACTAAGACTTTAATCAATTCCTCACTTGCCAAGACTCTAGGGGTCGGGGAGGTGCCACTGCCAAAACCCCTCCGCATTGCCCAGCTAGATGGGAAGTGTGCCCCGGGGGGAGAAGCAATGAACAAGACACTGGGAAAAAATATAGCCCGTGGTAGCTCCCAGCTCTGCTTTTCCTTGTGTCCTGGGGTTGGACTGGCTGTGCAAACACAACCCTAAGGGAAGCTGGAAAGAGGGCACGGTCAGTTTTCAAGACCCGGGTTGTGGGAAGCAATGGCGGGCTGCTGTGGCCAATGCCAGGGAGGCGGGCTTGCCTAGGGACTATTGGGATTTCCAAGATGTCTTCACGGAGACGGAATGTGACCAGTTGCCCCCCCTCCGCAAAACTGATTGCGCAATTGAGCTCAAACCTGCGGAGCCGCTGCCAAAAGCCAAACTTTATTCCATGAGCCCCTGGGAGATGCAGGAATTAAGGGCTTTTCTAGACAAGAACCTAGCCCGCGGCTTTATCCACCCCCCCTGGCAGCACCCGTCCTCTTTGTGAAAAAGAAAGACGGATCTCTATGCCTCTATACTGATTACAGGGGGCTGAATGCAGTCTCTACGTGTAATGCCTACCCACTGCCATTGATAAAAGACATCTGGGGAAAGCCCGTATTTTCACAAAGCTGGATTTACGAGAAGCCTATTACCGGGTGCGCATAAAGAAGGGGCATGAATACTTGACTGCTTTTAACACCCCTTTGGGACAGTTCGAATATGATTTATGCCATTCGGCCTCGCCGGAGTACCGTGTGTGTTCATAAACATGATTAATGAAATTATGCATGACCTGTTGTACAAGGGGGCCCTGGTTTATTTAGACGACATTTTGGTGTATTCTGAGGACCTTGCCAAACATGTGTCACTGGTACAAGAGGTGCTGTGCAGGCTCCGGGTGCACCACCTGTACGCCAAACTTTTAAAGTGCGAGTTTCATCGGGAGGTTGAATTTCTGGGCTTCCAGGTGTCCAGCCGGGGAATTGAAATGGACCCTGGCAAGGTCTGGGACTTGTTAGCATGGGAACCCCCTCAAACAAGAAGGCACCTCCAGAGTTTCTTGGGATTCGCTAATTTCTACCGTTCCTTCATTCCCAACTTTGCTAGGGTTGCGCTGCCCCTGACTGATCTCTTGAAGACTAAGGAGGGGGGGCAAGTCAGCGGCATGCCTGGGCGCACCCTTGGTGTGGACGCCAGACTGCCAAGCTGCTTTTGACAAGCTAAAAGCACTGTTCACCTCTGAGCCAGTGCTCGCCCACGCAGACCCACAAAAGCAGTTTACAGTGCAAGTAGACTCCTCGGATGTAGCCATGGGGGCGGTGATCCTCCAGGAAGGGGGGGATGGCAAACTGCACCCAATCGCCTATCTCTCTAAGAAATTCTCGGGCCTGGAGAAGAATTGAGCGATTTGGGAGAAAGAGGCGGCTGCCGTAAAACTGGCTCCGGTTACTTGGCGGCACTGGCTGGAGGGGGCGGCCCTTCCATTCATAGTGTGGATGGACCACAAAAACTTGCAGGCACTCAAGCAACCCCGCTCGCTGTCCACCAAACAGATGCGGTGGGCGGAGTTTTCTCTCGTTTCAACTTCACTCTGAAACATCTGCTGGGCAAAATGAACTTTCTGGCTGATGCGCTCTCACACCTCTCACACCTATGACAGCAAACGCGACCCATTGGTCGACACGGTGTTTACCCCTCCTAGCTTGGTCTGACGGTCATGACAGCAAGGCAAAAGGGGGTGGGCCGTACCCGGGGGGCTGGGTCCAGAAGGACATCCAACGTGATGCTGAATTTGTGATGCTCTGCTCCTCCCTAAAGGAGAAGGGGGGCCTGTTTTTTAAGGACGATCACCTGTTCGTGCCTCAGGGTGCCTGTAAGAAGGTTTTGAAGTTGTGCCATGATTCCAAACCTGCAGGGCACTTTGGGTTTGTAAAAACCCTCCACCTAGTGAGACGGCATTATTGGTGGCCATCTTTGTGCAAAGACGTGGATTCCTACGTACAGGGTTGTCCGGTCTGCCTGACTTCGAAACCCATGGGGGGGGGAAAGAAGGGACTGTTACAGCCGCTGCCTACCCCTTCCCGTCCGTGGTTGGACGTCACCATGGATTTTATTACTGATCTTCCCCTCAACCAGGGGAAGAGTGTGATTTGGGTGGTGGTGGATGCTTTTTCAAAGCAAACTCACTTTGTCCCTTGCGCGGGGATGCCCTCGGCAGTAAAGCTTGCTTCTCTGTTTGTCACCCACATATATAGACTGCACGGGATCCCTTGTAGGCTGCTCACAGATTGGGGCCCGCAGTTCGTTGCCAAATTCTGGCAGGAGTTATTAAAGCTCCTGGGCGTGGAGCAAGCTCTCACATCAGGCTATCACCCCAACACAAATGGGCAGACTGAAAGAGTGAACCAGATCTTGGAACAGTACCCCCGCTGTTTCATCAACCACCAGCAAAATGTTTGGGTCTCTTTACTCCCACTGGCCGAGTTCGCCTATAACAATGGGGTGCATGCATCCACAGGTGTTTCCCCCTTCAAAGCTGTCTATGGGGCGTATTTGACTGCTGTGCCTACCTGGGAAATCTCCTCCCCTGATGCCCCCAATGTCCAGAAGTGGGCAAGTAGAATCTCCCAGGCTTGGCCGTCCATTGTTACGTGCCTGGACGAGGCAAAATGCGCCTATAAGGCTCAGGCAGAAAAGAAATGGTCAGCAGGTCCGGAGGGGGCTGTGGGGGGGTCTTGCCTACCTGTCCACTAAGAACCTCTGGTGCCAACAGGTCTCCCGAAAGCTGGGTGCAAAGTTTGTGGGTCTGTTTCGGGTGACACGTCTGATCAATTCTGTGACTGTGGAACTTACCCTGCCTAAGACTTACAGGAATGTACACCCCATTTTTCATTCCAGCCTTCTGAAACATGCCCCGCCTCTGGACGCTTGGCACCCCCTGTCTGCAGCGCCCATCCCCGTTTTTGTCTATAAGGACACGCACTATGAGATCGACAAAATTCTGGACTCTTGTTGGCGCAAAGGCAAACTGCAATATCTGGTTGATTGGAAAGACTTCCCCATGGGGGACAGAGAATGGGTTGAGGCCTCCGATATCAAGGCTCCCAGACTCCTGCAGGCCTTTCACAGGGAATTCCCACAGTGTCCACAGCCTAGGGACAATGGGTGAGGGGAAGGTGTTTTTGGGTTGGAGGGATATCAGGATCAGTCCCTGTTCTCTGCCATGATCTCTGTTTGGTGAACCTGTTTGACTCCATCTTGCCTGTTGCATATTTTGCTTTGTCCTTGTGACCCATGTATTCTCACTGTTCCCATGTAACCATACCTTGTAGTTGTCTCCTTTGATTTGCCTGCTTTGATCCCTGCCTGTTCACACTGCATATCTTCCCCCTTATTGTGAAACATTGTTACAAGGATCCTGCGGTTCTTGTGAAAGGCTTATCAGCTAGCCTGTTGCGCCGGCTTGACCAAGGCCGCGTTAATTTCAACACCTCTGGCAGGAAGCCTGAGATGGCACCAGGGAGAGGGGGCGCCCCCTCCCATGGGAACACTCAAGTTTTGGGCGGGAGAAATGTATTGATAAGTGCTTGTTGTTCTGGTGTTGGGCAGATTTGACTTCTAACGTTATAGTGACTAGATCTAACTTCCATTAAAGCTTTCTTTCCATAGAAGTTTTGTTGTGAGTTTTGTCAGCGCTTGACATCCATGGTATTTGCAACATTCATCTCCAACACCGTAATTCGAAAGCATCTATTCTCCTCCTGTCTTCCTTCTTCAGGGTCCAGCTTTCACATCCATAAGTTGTTATGGGGAAGACAACGATGTTGACTAGCTGGCACTTTGTATTAAGACTGATGTCCTTACTCTTCCATATTCGGTTCATGCCTAACATTGCATTCCAGCCCAGTTTTATTTGCCATTTGATTTCATGGCTGCATCCACCAATTTGATTGATCATAGAACCAAGAAACTAAAACAATTTTAAAAGAGAGAAAACATTAGTAATACTCTAAAAAATTTAAAAGGTCTGACATCAAAGGACTTTAAGATGTTAGATTCAATATTTTAAACATACTTTAAATTGCCAGTGACAATTGGCTCTTTGTACTTTTGGAATTGGATCAGATGGAAATTTTCTGATCCACAAATTTTCTGATCCATAGTACGCAATTTCATGGTTGCAGTGCAAAATTTAGCTGTACAGAGAGTTATTTGCCTATCTCCGTCTTGAAGCAGCACCATGATTTTCTCCTTTGGGGAAGTTCTTTGATAGGAGTTCAAAACTGGCTGAATAAAGTTATGTCTGATGGCATCATCTATGGGGAAGAACAGAAGCACATGTTCGTCTGACTCTATCCATCTGCTGGCACAAGGACAGAATCTCCGAGCGAGGGTTTTGTTTTGTTTTTTTATGCCCCTCCAGCACAGCTGTGGGTAGGGCTGAACATCTCACTTGGGTGAAGGACTTTCTACAGATGTTAAGTTCTACGTTTGAAAGATATCGGGTGGGGCAAGTTTATATCAGATTCTATTTGGACACAGAAACTCTGGTGTTTTGGCTAGATCCCTTTGCCGACTAATTTTTTGGCCCTTTGTTTAATTATAGATGTAGCTTGATCTTGGTGTATGTTAGCTACCTGTTGTTCCATAAAACATTTCAAAATACAGTCAAAAACAAGTTTCTGGGCTTTCTGTTATGAAACAGTCTGATACACCAAGGTTCTCTTTACAGAACAATAATTATGAAAATATTATTTCACGTCTTACTCCATCAATCCCTCCTCTTGGGACTTTCCCAGCATCTTTAATTTGTTTAAACACAGGGAAAGCTCCCTTCCTAGGGACCCAAATATTTGCAATCTTCCTGTGTGTGGTACTGAATATCTGATAGCCAAACGGCTAAATTAGGTTCCTTTGCCATCCCAAGAGTCACACTAAGAGATTTTACACTTTGATATTTTTACTGAAGCAGAAATATAGACACATAGAATCATAAAATCATAGAATCATAGAGTTGGAAGGGGCCATACAGGCCATCTAGTCCATCCCCCTGCTCAACGCAGGATCAGCCCTAAGCATCCTAAAGCATCCAAGGAAAGTGTGTATCCAACCTTTGCTTGAAGACCACCTCATCACGAGTCTTCTTCCATGCTCACTCTAGCCATCTCACTTCCTTCTTCCTTTCCCAAAGCTTTTGTAAATATCAGGAAGCCTATTTGAGGTGAGGTCAAAGAGGGCACTGAGGAGCAATCTCATCAATGGCAACCAACATGAAGGAGTCCCAATCCACCACCATGGCCATCAGTAAGACACCAGAGGGCATCAGGTCCTGAAGAGCATTCAGTAATATCTTGGATTCCATAAGTCTCCGCGGGTGGAATAAAATATGTCCGTCAAATATGTCCATCACCCAAACGGGGATGGGGTGGTATCCTTAGTCAAGGATTCAAGGTGTGGTGGTCTGATCATGGGATAATGTTCTTTGTCACCAGACCCACCTCTACACCTGCATCAAATATTAGATTGAGGCTATGGCCAGCCTGATAGTTGGTACTGGCAACTCATTTGAGAACCTCAGTTTTGCCATGGCTGACACCAGATCTGGGCCTAGTCCTGGTGACAGCATGTCTACATGGACATTGAAGTCCCACAAAATCAAAAGGTTTGGGTACTGGAATGTCCAAGCAGCTACTACCTCCAGCAGGTCTGGCAGGGTGTCTGAGGGTGCAGTGGGTACACAACCCAGATAGCCACATTCTTGACTGATTCCCATCCCCCTCCCCTCATTTAAACAGCAGCCAAAAAACACTCAGCTTCTATACATTGTCTTCCATGCTTTACAAGCAAGTCAAATCTTGTGGGCCTCTCCTTGGCATTTATAACATTATGGATTTTGAATCTTGTTTGGGAGGGGGGGATCTTGAGTATTCATGATTATTTTGGAATCTCTGGAATCAAAGAAGATGAAAAATGTTGACTGGTTCACTAAAAAAAACTGATTAGCATAGGTTCTAGAGCCTCAGAAATCATCTAAAGAAGAAACTAAATATATCACAATATTGGTTTCAATTTATTTAAAATATTTTATGCCACCTTTCTTCCCAAGTAGCATTCATAAGGTGGGAAATTATAACAATCAAATGTAATAGACCCAGGAATTTCAAACTACATTCATCAAACCAGATTCATGGGCAAAGGGACAAAGAGACAGGAACTCTTTGTCTCCTGCCTTTAGCTCTGTGTCCTAGGCTTTGTTGCTGACCCCCTGAGTGTTACTGATGCTACTTTGTGAAACAGACCAAGGATCATAAATAGCATTTTTATATCCATGTTTTTCTTTGCCTTTTAGGGTGGAAATAGTGAAAGTTCCGTGAGTATTTATGTAACATAGTGTGAAGTCTCAATTCTATCAATTAAAAACTCATGCTTGGCTCAAAAGAACCTATGGAAAGTGTAACATCTTTTGAGCTCTTTCAACTTCCAAGCTAATCACCTTCCTGGTTTGTTTACCAATTCAAAATACTCTGGTTTACTGTCTATCAGTTGTTTGTTTACTTCTGTTAAAATCATCTCATTTTGACTTTTTAAACCATTCATTATTTTTCTATTATAATGTCATTATTTGGCCTTTGTAAAATTACCATTTCCAATTTATTATTTTTTGTTTGTAAATCCTGATTAATCTTTATTCATTTTCTTCCAAACACTATGTCAAGAAACCTCTTATGTATGCTTTGCTTCAATCCCATAGAATTCAATTATCCAGTCTCATCTAAGGTTTTTCCCAAAAACATAAATTAGTTCTTGTTCACAACCTCTAATGATCCTTTGATCTATTAGTAAAATATTAAGAGACCATCTTATTTCTAAAATTTTTATACATCTATCTGTTGGTTTAAAATTATTCCTTGAACGATCTCTGTTTTTAAAGTCCTATATCTTATCATATTTGAAGTCCAGATATAATCTTTCCTGGACCAAGATTTGTGTCTTGCCAAAAACAAGAGTAAAATTAATCTGATGTATATTTCTCTCTCTCTCTCTCTCTAGACATCTACTAACTGTATATTTTAATCAACAACAACAAAAATAATCAGGAAATTTCCCCAGAGTTAATCCAAGTTTTCCCATCACCCATTTTCTTATCTTTCAGGGGATCTACCACCTCATTCAAATTTCCCATTAATAAGATCTAACTCTCTCTTCAGTTCATTAATAAACATTTTCTTTCCCATTATTGGGTGCATATACTCCCACTACTAATAATTTCATGTTGACTATTTCCACCTATAACACAATATATCTGATATCCTTATCAGCAAATAAAATTTTAGGTTAGCAACACTCTTTTACATTAAGAAGAGTTCCATTCTTTTTCTTATCTTCATAAAGGCCAAACCTGCATGGCCAGTGTGACATCCTTGTAGACATGCCCCTAATCTCAATATCCACATGATGTTGACACCATTCTGTCCCCCTCCAGGACCTGCTGTGGATCAGTCCCTCATTTGCCCTGAGCTAAGGGAACATGGGAGAATCTGCATTCCATTTTCCCGCTATAGGGTCCAATGGAAGGGAAGAGCTGGGCATTCCAGATCCAGCTCCTCCCTGCCCTGTGGAGGCTTTGTTATGCCATAGGGTGGACCAGAGATTTAATTTTTTTTTTGCAAAAAAATGGGTTGTATTCTCATGCAATCCTATCTTCCTGCAAAATTTTTAAAAATGCTGCCTCTTACCACACAGCGGAACATATCTGCTATTGATTCGTGCTCTGGGGGACACATAGTCCCCCACTGAAATGTGACCACCATTTGGACACATTTCAGTGCTGGAGAAGGACTTGTACTTAAATGTGTCCCACATGGGGTCACAGAAAGCTGTGGATCATGGAGCTACACAGCTATGCAATGCCAGTGGCATGGACTGGCGCTGATGGTGTGGAATCAACTACAGAGTTACAAATTCCTGTCTAAACTCTCTATCAATTATGTTTTACTTTCCTGATAATATACAACTTTTGTAAACATACAATATGGCCCTCTCTTTTTTACAGAAATGAAAAAAACTTTTTCTTTTTACTGGTTCATTGAGAACATTAACATTCCATGAAATAACTTTAGTTTTATTAACACAGATTTAAAAGCTTTAAAAAACAAGAATAAAAAGAAAAAGAAAGCAATATTACCCTAATAAACAGGCACCCTTTAATGAAGTTCCATCTTTCATTTTGACAAAAATATTTTTCACTCTGAATATCTAAAATCCTCGTTCTTTTAACTTTAAAAATAAAGGAGACACCATTAGGAACATTCCATCTAAAGATAATTCCATTCTGCTTCAAAATTTCTGTCATGATATTAAACTCTTTCTTACTTAGAAAAGCATGTATGGGCATCTCCTTACCCTCCCACTTCATCCTTTTTTATAGTGCAGATGCAAGATTTCATCTCTCATACACTTTCCAGTAAAGCTAAAATATCTCTGGGTAAATTTCTCTTTTTTGTCACTTTTGAATCTATTCTAAAAATGTCTTCTCTCTCATTCTAAATTCTCTCTCTATTTCTCCAGTTTTTCAGAGAGAAATTGCAACATACTTTCTCTTATATTTTCATTTTTTACATCTCCAACAGCTCTTATTGGCCCATTATGCATGGGGGGAATAGCGCGCATTTGGGGTGGAATGGCGGTGACTAAAATCACCGATAATGCATGGTGCTGGCTGCAACCGGCTGCCGATTCGGTGCATGCCACCGAAAAAGTCGTGTTAGCGAAACGTGGAAGAAAGCGCAGCTTCCGGGTGACCGGGGCGCAACCAGAAGTAGCACCGGGATCGCCACATGCATAATCGGTTACTCTGGGTTTTGCCGCCATTGTGTCTCGTCCCGTGCATAAGCGGTTTGCTTCGCTTCTTCCCCCTCCACATTTTCCATGTGACCCAAAATCGCCATTTCGGCAGCCATGCATAATGGGCCATTCTGAGGCATTTCTCTGTTTGTCCTATTTCCATCTTTTCATTTTCTGATCTTAAGGTCTCTGCCCCTTTCTGTACATTTTCTGTTATCACCTTCAAATCCTTAGTGTTGGAAAATACTACTTAAACAGTTCCATCTTGGAGATTTTTTCAGGTTATGACTTCATGCTGGAAAGATCTATCTTCCCCACTTTCTGGTTAGTGCCTTCGATAACTCCATTCGTTTGGGTTACTACACCCACTAAATCTTTTTTTTAAATTAATTTTTATTAATACAGAAAAAAGTTACATAGAAATTACAGAACAGCAAATATAAGAAAAACAGTAAGAAAAAAAGAAAAGAAAAATAACTATAATGTCATTTTAAAAAGACTTCCAACTGTACTTACAAAGAAAAAAAATCTTAACCTTTTTTGCCTGTATCTAAACTTTTGTTGTATTACAATAACAAATATCTCAAATACTCTATGAAATATAGAGCCATCCTTAATATTTATAATCATATCTTTGTTTTGAATTTTTTTCCAATATAAATTTTCCATTGCTTCCATTCTATGTCCAAATCTGAAGTATATTTGTCTTCTATATTCATAGTTAATTTTGCACAACTGGCTAGTTCCATAACTTTACATTGCCAATCATGAATTGTAGGTGTTTCTTCTGACTTCCATTTTTTTGCCCATATAATTCTCGCCGTGACTGAGAGGTATCCAAATTTTTTTCCTAAATCATTTTTAAAAGAATTCTCTAAAATGCCTAATAAATAGGCTTTTGGTTTTAATTTAATGTTTTTGCCCAAAAGTTTTGAGATTTCCTTATGAATTCCCCTCCAAAATTGTTTCACTTTTTGACAATTCCACCATTGGTGATAAAATGTAAAATCTTCATGACATTTCCAGCATTTCTTGGTTTCCTTCTTACTCATCTTTGAGATTTTATATGGTGTCAAATACCATCGGTAATGCATTTTATAGCTATTTTATTTTACATTATAACTATTTAGAACCTTTTTCCCAAACAAATTGCCAGTCATTATATTGTATCTCATGTCCTACATTCTTGGCCCAAGTTAACCTAAAATCCTTAATAATTTCAGTCTCAGAATCCAAACTCAGACATTCTTCATATACTCTACTTATCAGATGTTCATTACTTTTCATTAGCTGACTTAACAATAGAGTAGGTTTACTTTTAAATCCAAATTCTTTATTGTCGCTAATGAATCTGTCTCTTAGGCCTATTATACACAGCCTCCAAAACGGCGGTTGGCAAAACACAGAGGAGGAAGAAGCGAGGCAAACTGCAAACGCACAGAACGGAACACAATGGCAGCAAAACCCAGAGCAGCCGCCAGGCTGTGGCTGACGAGGAGGCGATGTGGAGCAAACAGGAAGGGAGGCGAGCACGGTGCTGACCGAGGCTGGGCCACCAAGCAGGACAGCCACGGCAGCACAGGAGCATGCCCTGCCGGTGGAATCGAAGGGCACGAACAGGGAGAGAGCAAGCATACCCAGAAGCCCTGTACACGACGGACGTCCCCAATTATGCATGTGGCCACTCCAGCACCGCTTCTGGTTGCGCCCTAGTCACCCAGGAAGCTCCACTTTCTTCCGTGTTTCGCTCTGTGCTTGGCTGCTGCCTGTGGCGTGCATTATTGGTGATTTTAGCCACCGCCATTCCATCTCGAATGTGGATCTTCTCCTCCATGCATAATAGGCCAATACTGAGCAAAAAGCCACCAGTCTTTTAATTTACCTTCCTCGCATAATTAATCGAATTATTTTAGTTTAAACTCAGTCTTTCCATCTTCTATCTGTTCATTTAATAGTTCTTTGTATGTAAGCCATACTTCCTTGGAGCCAACCTGTCTCCTGAATAATGCTTTGTGTGGTGATAGCTATAAAGGAATTTCGTCTAATAACTTCCCTTTATACTTACTCCATACTCTATTTAATGCAAATCTTAATAAATGATGACCAAACTGTTTGTTTATTTTTCCTTTTCCATACCACATATAGGCGTGCCAACTGTAAATGGTCCCTTCTCCTTCTAGTGTCAACAATCTATGGTTTTTTAGTAATATCCATTCTTTCACCCAGGTGAGGGCCACTGCTTCAAAATAAAATTTTAAATTGGGAACTTTTAGACCTCCTCTCTTTCTAAAGTCACGTAACATTTTCATTTTAATTCTTGCTTTTCATCCCTGCCAGATATATTCTGATAATTGCTTTTGCCAACAATTCAATACTTTGTCTGAACTTATAATGGGTATATTTTGGAAAAGAAACATAATTCGGGGTAAGATATTGGTTTTAATTACTGAGATTCTCCCTAGCAGAGATAAATTTAAATGCTTCCACCTATTTATATCCTCCTTTCCCCCCAAACCTTCTTATAATTCTTTTTAAAAAGTGTTAAATAGAGTTAGTTATTATAACTTCTAAGTATTTTGCTTTGCTGACTATTTGAAAACTTGACTTTTCCTCCAAGAGCTTTTGATCTTTTAACAGGATATTTTTTTACAGTGATCTTAGATTTACCCTTGTTAACTTTTAAGCCTGATACGCTACCAAATTCTTCTAATTTTTCATTTAAGTACTGAATGATATCTTCTGGGCCTTCTAAAATAATTAATAAATTATATGCATACGCCTTAACTTTGTATTCCTCTTTTATAATCCTAAAACCTCCTATCTTTTTTCCTTCTCTTATATCATTAATCAGTATTTCCAATACCAGAATAAAAAGTAGTTGGGGAAGAGGACATCCCTGCCTTGTTCCTCTGCTTATTTTATGGGTAGGAGTTATTTCTCCATTAATTATTAAACTAGCATGTTGATCTTTATATATTTGTTTAATCCAACCAATAATATTCTTCCCACAGTCCATCTTTTCCAGCACTTTCAACATCATATTCCAGTCCAAAGAATCAAAGGCTTTTTCTATATGCAAAAAAAGTAAATCAAAGCTTGAACTTCATGAATTAAATCTTTTAGGATTAATTTTAGTCTTTGGGCAATCATTGAAGTGAATATTTTATAATCTACATTAAGGAGTGAGATAGGTCTAAAATCACTAATATTTGGTACAATTTTACCAATTATTCAGTTTTAGGAATTAAAATGATATTTGCTTCCTTCCATGAATCCGGTATTCCATTGTCTTTTATATTATTCATGAGATGAACTAATGGGTGGGACAATTCTTAAAAAAAACATTTATAATATTTAGCAGTAATACCATCTGGGCTCGGGGCCTTCCCTGGCTTTAATGCTTTAAACCACTGCCTTTAATTCCTCTAATGTAAATTCTCTATTCAATTTTGTGTTGTGTTTCACTAAATTTACTAATCTTATTATTATTTAAGTAATAATGTTGTGCCTTTCCTTTTATTGAAAGTTTCATGTATAATTTTGAGTAATATTCCTGAAGTTTTTTCTTTATTTCAAAAACCTCAGAGCCATCTTTAATTTTATTGATCCATTTCTTTTGATGTTGTTTCTTTAACTTCCAAGCTAACCATTTCCCTCGTTTGATTGCTGATTCAAAATATTTTTGTTTTGCCACCTTCAGTTGCTTACCAACTTCCTTTGTCAACAGCATATCTACTTGTTGTTTTAATATATTTAGTCTTTGAGTTACACTCTCTTTATTGGGATTTCTCATTAATTCTATTTCTTCCTTTATAATCTCTTCCTGAATTTGTTGTAGCTTTTTATCTTTGATAATTTTCTGATGAGAATTATGAGCAATAATAATTCCTCATATGTAAGCTTTACTTGTGTCCCAAAATATTCTGTCATCAACACCTTTGTTCAAGTTCTGATTTAAAAATTCAGTCAATTTATGTTTGCAGTCTTCTACCACCACTTCATTTTGTAACAATGAGTCATTTAATGACCATCTAAATTTCCCTCCAGCCTTCAATTTTTTAAGTTTTAACATTACAGGTTTGTGGTCAGAAATTACACCTGGCAGGATTTCTACTTTAGATGTCATAAGTTTAATTTGTTTTGAACCCATTTGGAATCAATTCTAGACCAAGATTTATGTCTGGCTGAGAAAAATGTATATTCATGAGAATTTTTATTTCTGTTTCTCCATATATCTAATAAACCTAAATATCCCACCAACTCAAAAAATATCTGTGGTAATTTACCAAGAGTTTTATCTCATTTCTTTCCCTCTTCCTTTTTTCTGTTTATTAATGGGTCTTCCACCACATTCATATCTCCCATCATAATTAACTCCTTATATGGTAAGTCTTCTATAATATTTTTTAGAACATGAAAAATTCCTCTTTGCCTACATTTGGAGCATAAACTCCTACCAACAAACACTTTATTTAGTTAAGTATAATTTCAACCAATAAAAATCTACCCATATTGTCAGCCATCACTATTTTTGGTTTCAAATTCTCTTTAACATACATCACAATTCCAATTTTCTTAGCATCTTTACAGGTTGCTATAAATTCCTTACCTAATTGTTTGTAAAACATATTTTTTGCCTCTTTAATAATGTGTGTCTCCTGTAAACAAAGAATATGACATTACTTTTGTTTTAAATACTGAAAAAACCATTTTATTTTTACATGGTTTATTCAATCCATTCACATTCCAAGATAAAATATTAATACCCTTACCATACATTTTCAATCTTTCCTATGTGTATAAATTTCTTTATCTTACTTCAAGTCCTTTTTATACTTAGACAAAGTCTTTAGCCATTTGGATGTTTCTCAAATTCTTCTTACTTCCCTTAAACATAAAAGATATTCCCTCTGGAACTTCCCAACAAAAATAAATACCATGTTTTTTAAGGGCCTCAGTTACAAAACTATATTCTTTCCTCCTCTGCAATACCAACATAGGCAATTATTTCATTAAGATAATTACTTTAGCCTCTATCTTTATCTTAGACAAATAATGAGCATGAAGAGCAGCATCTCTCATTGACTTTCAAGTAAACTGAACCAAAATATCCCTTGATAAATTTTTCTCTTTCGCTACTCTAGAGTTCACCCGAAAAACCTCATCAATCTCAATGTCAAAATCTTTCTGTTCTTTAACTTCTGGGCCAAAGGCTGAGTGATCTTGCCATGAATATCTTCATTTTCTGTCTCTTCCAGGGCTCTAATTCTTAATAATTTTTCCTTCTGTTTAATTTCTAGCATCAGTTTTCATTGTCAACCTTTTCTCATTCTTCTTCCAACTCCTCAATACGCTCTTCCAGTTGGTTTAGTTTGTCTTTTATAGCTTTAAAGTCCTCTACAATCTGCTTAATGCCCTGCTCCATATATGTAATCTTTGCTGTTTCCTTCTTAGTATTGGTAAGGTCTTGGTCTATCTTTCCCACTTTTCTGTTTGTATCCACTATTGTCTCAGTCATTTGGCTGATTTTTTTCTATTAATTCTTGTATATGTAGCTTTTCTTGTGTTGCAGTAACATTAGTTGCTTGCAGCTGAGTTTGATTACGTTTCCGTGGTGTCATTATTAGGTTTCTTTGTAGGTGTTCTCAACATCTTTATCTTTTTCAACACCATCTCTCAGACTCTGCACAAGTTTTTAAACAGTTCCTGCTAATGACTTCATACTGCCAATTCCTTCTCTGTGCAGTTCTGTTTCATTTTCTTATCAGCAATTTGGCTTTATACTTACACAGATGCCCACACAGGTAGGAGGCTCTTGACTCTCACATGCATTCCATTCAATGTAAGTAGGCTTTAAATTCAAGTTGTGATATAAAAGTTTATAATATTTTTTGAAATGAGCAACCTTCCAAACCTTTTCTCTGAAAGGAGTCTATGGGTCAGGATCTGGAATAGGCTCCTCCGCCCATGGTTCACATGCTCAAGGAGGGTGAGGACGGCAAATATTTACCTCGTCCCATTCACTCCTCTGCAGTAACCCCGCTCTTCTGGGCTAAAATAGAGGCCCTTGTAACACTTGTTTTGCTGGAGTATTTTGGAAAAGCAAGCCTAAAAAGACTTGCTAATATCTTCCCTCCCGTTGAGCTCTAAGATAGAGTGTACAATCAGGTTGAAAACTCATGGGAAGTCCTACACCCACTAAACCTTGAAGGCTCTGCCTATCAGGGGTTAATCTTTACAACTGACTTTGGTTTCCTTAGGGATATCTTCGATTCTCACTCTTACCCATTATGTACTGTGGCAAAAAGCCCCACTGTCCCCTATGTATTCACTGGGGTGTAGCTCCCCTAGCACATGCTGCCTGCCCCAGTGCAACAGTGTCGTGCATGCAACAAGGGGCCAGAAGCACCAAGAGCACTTTGAAATGGTGGCATTTCAAATGGTGGCAGCAGGGGGCATGCAGCCCCCACTGCATGTTGGCAGTATGAAACAATAGCCTACATCTTGTCCTGGGCCCACGGGATGTTCGCCTGGCCTCGACCCGGGCCAGGGCCTTTTCAGTCCTGGCCCCAACCTGGTGGAATGAGCTCCCAGAAGAGCTAAGGGCCCTGCAGGATCTACCAGCTTTCCGCAGGGCCTGTAAGACGGAGCTCTTCCGCCAGGCATATGGTTGAGGCCAGGGCAGCTCTCCCACTAATCCATCAGAGGATCCCCTCCAATATTGAGATCTCTAACATCGAGATCATGGTTAGATCTATTGTATTGGTGCCACCCTCTTCTGAACATTATTCTCTCCACCAGGCTGATCAGAATTGTGACCACCGCCGCTATATGTAATATGTAACTTTTAATTGGGGTTTTTATGGGGATTTTATTGTGTTTTAACTATTTATGTTGTAAACCCTCCTGAGACCTATTGGGAGAAGGGCGGTCTAAAACTTTAATAACAACAACAACAACAACAACAACAACAACAACAACAACAACAACAATAATAATAATAATAATAATACTTTGTGAAACAGACCAAGGATCCCAAATAGCATTTTTATATCCATGTTATCCTTGTTTCTTTTTAGGAGGGAGGAGCTCCTAAAGATGGAAACCCTGTGAGTATTTATACATCAGGGCTGGTCATGTAAATGGAGTAAGGAGGAGTAAGGCGAGAAGGCCATCCCACCGTATTCTAATAATGGTGGCCAGCTGTTTCCCCCTGGTCCCCTGGGAGGTGGGGGGTTGGTCTGCTGTTGTGTTCTTGCTGGGTTTCTATTGTCTTGTATTTTATTAACTGTTCTATTTTAGGAGGGGGTTAGGGGATTAGTAGTTTTACTTATTTTATTTTGTAACCTGCCACGAGCCAGCTTTGGCTAGAGTGGCAGGCAATAAATTCAAATAATAATAATATAAAATAAGAGCAGGGTTCAAATTCATAAAATAGGATGGCTATAGGAGAGATCCCTTTCAAGGATTGCTGCCTTGACATGGCTAAGGGGCTGTAGCTCAGTGAAGCTATCAGCTATGCCATGCAGAGCCACCCAAGATGGACAGGTCATAGCTGAGAGCTCTGACAAAAGGTGATCCACTGGAGAAGGAAATGGCAAACCACTCCAGTATCTTTGCCATGAAAACTCTATGGACAGTTCCAAAAAGGCAAAACGATATGACACTGGAAGATGAGCCCCTCAGGATGGAAGGTGTCCAATATACTATTGGGGATGAGCAGATGGCTAGTACGAGTAGCTCCAGAATGAATGAAGTGACTGGCCAAAGCCAAAAGGATACTCAGTTGTGGAGGGAACTGGTGGTGAAAAGACAGTTCGATGCTCAAAAGTTTAGCTATTTCTTCTGGAGGTTTATTTATTTATTTATTTATTTATTTATTTATTTATTTATTTATTTATTTATTTATTTATTTATTTATTTATTTATTTATTTATCATACTTCTATACCACCCTCCCCCGGAGGTTGTGCCCATTTGGAGACACTTTCCTCTACTTTAAAGAAATTGGAGTTCCCTACCTTTTAAAATGCAAATGTCATTTTGTGGCAAATGCTTCTTAGTACTATCGATTAGGTATTCGTTTCTCTCCAGTCCAAAGATAGATAACGAAAAAACATTCTGATATTTTCTGTTGATATTCAGGTATCAGGGTGATATTCAGGATTCTCAAGAAGGGTAGATGTAGATTACCAAATGGATTGCTGAACTATTGAGGAATATCCAAAAGTATTCATAGCTGGTTTTCCCTTCAACTTTACAAGCTTTCCATTGGTCCTGGATTCTGCTGGTATTCTTTGATTTTACAGGCCCAACACAGCCAGTGTCCCTTGCTTGAATAAAGTCTTCTAGGATTTGCTGGTTGTTTTGGGTTTCTCACATTGGCCTGGGGCCCTGTTGGAATACTCTCATTTTATATTGGCTTTGTTGGGCTTCCTGCTTCCATGTTCATTTGGAGCTTTTGTTTATTGCTTTCTCCTGTGAGTTTGGCTATTGGCTTCCTTGACTATTTCTCCCCCAGGGAACAATGGAAGCCAGAAAGGATATTGATAGGTCCCATGAACAAGGTCCAACATATTTGAAATATAGAGGGCAATAGGGTTGCTGTAGTTCTGAGGTCATTTTAGTAACAATAAAAAACCCAGTCACTCCAGTGTTTTTGAAATTGTCCCCACTATGGAATCATGGAACGTAAACAATTCCAAAATTCACTTCCAGACTAGACTACCATAACTCGCTCTACGCAGGCTTACCCTTGACTCTGATCTGGAAGTTACAGCTGGTATAATACGTGGCAGCTAGAGTCCTCACTAGGACACCTTGTAGGGCCCATATTCAGCCGGTACTCCATCATCGCCATTGGTTACCAGTCTGTTTCCGGGTCAAGTTTAAGGTGTTGGTATTAACCTTTAAGGCCATATGAGGCTGGATCCTACTTACCTGCGGGACCGTTTGGTTGCTTATGCCCCCCACAGGGCTCTCCACTCTGCGGACATGAATCTACTGACTGTCCCGGGCCCTCGTGATGTTCGCCTGGCCTCGACCAGTGCCAAGACCTTTTCGGTCCTGGTCCCAACCTGGTGGAATGAGCTCCCGGAGGAGCTAAGGGCCCTGTCGGAACTACTATCTTTCTGCAGGGCCTGTAAGACAAAGCTCTTCTGCCAGGCATATGGTTGAGGCCAAGGCAGAGCCCGGGTTCCATCCAAGATCCCTAATCCATCGGCCAGTCTTTCTCTCCTCTTTCTCTTACAGAATTAATGTCCGACCACTCTCTGAACAAGTGGGGAAAGTGGGGAAAGTTATAGAATAGAATGCCATCTTTTTATTGTAATAATAGGGTATTTATGGGATTTTATGTGATTTTACTTTGATTTTATATTTTATTGTGAACCACCGTGAGACCTTCTAGCGAATGGCAGTATATAAATCCAACTATAAATAAATAAATAAATAAATAAATAAATAAATAAATAAATAAATAAATAAATAAATAAATAAATAAATAAATAAATAAATAAAATAATCCCCCCCCCCCCCAACGGAAACCTGAATCCCAAACTGGTATCAGAACTTGAAGACCCAAAATACTAGTGTTTAAGGTTTTCTCCAAATCCAAATTAAAAACAGTGAGGGCCATTTCGCACGGCTTCAAAATAGCACAATGGTTGCTAATTGAAAACGCTACTAATTTGGAATAACCCACGACGTCGTAGACAATCTGCAACACTCCTGAAACCGACCCGCAAAAAGCGCTTCGTTGTAGCGCTTTCAGGGGGATCCCAAAAAGTGGATTCACCCTCCGGAAAGCGATACACTCCTGCAACCAATCTGCAACAATAGCGATAAAGACCTGTGCGTTAACATTGTTGCGGTTTCTTCAAAGTCCCTCCTCCTGAGCCTGTCCTCCAAACTTCCGGCGAAGCGATCGCCATTTTTTTTTCCCCGAGCGAGTGGAGATCAACGCACCGGCGAGCCTCCGTTTAGCCAGTGAGGCTTCCCAGGCTGCAGTCCCTCCTCAGAGCTCTTTACAGTCACTAAGCACAAGAAGCCCGCAGAAGCCCGTTTGCTGATGTATTTTCCCTTTATTTTTCACACTGTTTCGGCTGAAAATCGCTCCCGTGAGGGGGGGGGAAGGGGGGATTTTTTTTTCCACTCGGAGGCAGCATGGCCACGATCAAATGACAGCTCAAACAGAGGCTTCCCCGGCTTCAGTCCTTCCCCTTCAGTCACTAAGCACACACATTTCACACATTCCATTCAGCCGAAAATCGAGCCCGTGAGAGGGGGGGGGGATTTTTTTTTTCACTCGGAGATAGCGTGTTAACGATCAAACGATCAAACGACAGCTCAAACACCCCAGGCAGCTGGATGGGTCTCTCCATTGCAACGAATCTCCCCAGATTCGTTACAATGGGTGTGTGTTTTTTTTTTTAAAAACCTTCCTTAAAGGGAAAGGGGCTGTTTGGGAGCATGCTAACGGCTGCCCATTGGCTGCTTGACGGCCAGGGGCGGGACGAGCTTGGCAATAGCGCTTCCTTTCTAGCGATTTCTGCCGAGACCGGAAGCCTGTGGGAAATGCTAAAAAACGCAACTGATTCCACTACAAAGCCAGGTATGCAAAACGACGAATTCCACTATTTTAAATGGCGATTTTTCATTCAGTGACCAATTTGCAACAAAGATCCCCGTGCGAAAAGGCCCTGATTTTGTAAAAGGCACATTCTTAGTGCCATTCATTATGGTATCAGAACTTCATCATAACCATCCATTGCTATCTCTCCAAAAACTGTCACGCCAACATGGCTTGGCACATCCTTTCAAAAGCAACTGATTAAGGTGCAGATGAAATGGATGGGACATGAACCAGTTAAGGTTAAATATTTCTTTGAGTCTAATGGGATTTAAAATAGTTCTACATGATCCTACCAAAATACATGCAGAGGAATGAATCTATATACTCACTGATTCATTGGGAATGTTTGTACTAATAGCTATCGTTTGCATTCTAGGCCAAATAAGGGACATGACTTTTGTGAACACCATGGAACAAAATGACGATGCGTCACATTCTTCTGTACTTCCTGCTCTGTGCTCACTCAAGCCAATCAAATGACAATATATCATTGCAAATCACAGTGGTATTATCTAGATTAATTCTAGATTAGATACTGATTTTACTGCCTTAATAAATGGCTCAGGACATTAGGATGTGTTCTGTTAGAGCCTTGGGGAATGGGGAAAGCTTAGCAAAGAAATAAATAAAAGAAAACTTCTACTGCAGGAAAATGGTTTGTGTGATTTTCTGGATGGTCACAGGAGGAAATTATATTTTCATCATTGCTTGAAGAAATTCAACTTAGGCTGAATACTGTTGATTTTGCTGAGAAATTCTGGGCCTGTCCCCTTGTCCCAAAAGTATCACAGAAGACAATGTACTAATCAACTTGGAGTTTAACAAGCATTTAACTTCAGCTACTTGCTCAATTCCTATTTCTCTGCAATTCCCTGGGTTTCAGGAGCCCCATCCCGGTTCCTATCTTAGAGTACGTGACAAGGACTTCCAGCTGGTGACCTTAGGAAAGAAAGGCAGTTCACAGGGCATTACAGGTGTTTGTGGGACAGCTGTCTGCAGCTCTCTATCTCATTGCTATGACAAAGCTGGGAATTTTGGAAGGGTGCACCATGTCCACAAGGATTCTATTACAGAGTAGATGCCTGTGGGTGGGATGGTGGGGCAGGAGCATTGTGCCACAGCTTCTCCTGTGCTTGGGAACCCTCTGTTCTGAAGGCATGCCACCAGGGACTGTTGGCTTGTGCTGACAGCGATCCACTTCTTGAGGGCAATGTGGACCGATTGGTGGAATTTTTACTGATGGAAGAACTGTCATCTCCATTTGGATCAATAAGTACTGGCTCAGGAATTTCACAATTACATGGTGCACTTTCCAGGATCTGGTGTCTGCGCTGTGAGGGAGGCTGGAGAGACAAGCCACTAACATGCATGCCCAAATCCCAGTTGACAAGAGGGTCATTGTGGATTTGTGATACCTGGCCAATGGCTACACATACTATGTCATCTACGTTGATATTGATGTGGAAAGACATAATCCTAGAGGTCTGCTTCACCCTGGAGACCGAGCTGTACCAGAATGTCATCTGCTTCAGCCTTGAGGTTAGAAAGGTAAGATCTGGTGTCAGTTCCAGGAACCTTTGGGGTTGCTCAGGTGGCTGTCAAAATGTTAACATAGTGCAGTCATGTATAGAAACTAATCTCTAAGGATTGTGGTGCATGATCTCATGTATGGGGAGTCCTGTCTGACTGTAATCCCTACCCCTATTGTTCCCTCCCCAGATCATGGATGATTTTGAACTCTTGGCCTTTTCCCATTTCATCGGCGGGGTGGATGGCTATCACATCCTGTTCCGTGCCCCCAAGGGCTGGATTCAGGAAATGGAAGCGCTTCTGCTTTGTCCTCCTCCAGGGAAAGGTGGACCATTCTGAATGCTTCATTGATGCAGTAGTGGGATGGAGAGGTAGGAGGAACAATGCTTTCATTTTAAAGAACTCCAACCTGCAGTCCACCATGGATGATGGAGCCTTCATCCCAGGAAACCCAATGGTTACAATTGGAGGCTTGCAAGTCCCTGCCTTCTCCTGCACATGGACCATTGCATGACCACATTGAAGTGGCTGAAGCTTGACTGTATGGCAGTTGCTGTATGGTAATGGGCATGGAGTGGGATAAATGCACCACTCCAGCCACCACCCATCACCTGCTAAGCTATTTTGGGGGTGTCCTGAGGGATCCCACTGTGGATGGTGGGTGTAGGGGTGGAATACCGGGAGAACATAAGGTCACATCTGAGGCCCATTATGCACGGGGGTTTTAACGCACATTCGGGGTGGAATGGTGCCGACTAAAATCACCGATAACGCACGGTGCCGGCGGCAACGGGCTGCAGATGCGAGTCGCGCCGCCGAAAAAGCCGCGTTAGAGGAATGCGGGAGAAACCGCAGCTTCCGTGACAACCAGGGCCCAATCAGACGCGGCGGCGAATGCACCACGTGCATAATCGGGGAGTTCCGGGTCGAGCGCCAGAGCCAGAAGCGAAGCGGCGGCTTGAACGCCGCGGGAGGGGAGGGCACCCAAAGGGGAAGGGGAGACGACGGCGGCCGGGGAGCCTATAGGGGAGGGCGTCCCGGGGAGTCCCAACCGAGCCGCACAGTACCGGCGGGGGACAGAGGAAAGCATGGCCCCAACCAGGGATGGCAGAGGGGCCCGGTCTGCACCCCGCCACCCGCCGCGCCACCCAGTCCCCAACCACAAAACACAACGGAGACGAGGGATGTACGAAACCATAAATACTTTATATAAGAAAGTAAACAATAAACAATATATAGAGGGTAAACGCCAACAGGGCAAAACAGGGAACATTAACTGGGACGAACGGGGGAAGGGAAGGAAAGGGAAGGGCCCGGGAACTGAACATGGAGGAGGGCGAACGGGAAACAGAGGAAAAGGCAGGCAAACAAAAGGGAAACATCCCCCCCACTGTCCAGCGGCAGGGCGGCGGCGGCAGCCTGTGGTGGGCTCACGTGGGCGACGAAGGTCCGGCAGCTGTCGGGTCCGTCGAGGCATCCCCTGTAAGGGTGGAAGACAGGGATCCGATGAGAGCGATGGCTGTACCGGAGGGCCCTAGAGGGCCATGACGGCAAGGCGCCGGAGCACGGCCGGGCCAGTGGCCCGGGTCCGCACTCACGCCCGTTGCCGCCATACACACCCTCCTGCTGCCGTAAAATCCATATGGGTGCGCCGGCCTCCGCCCACATGAGATCCAGGACATCCGCGTGAGGCGGAGGCGGCCCTGGATTGCCGGCAGCAATGGCTCGGAGAGCCGAAAAGAAGGCGGCGCGGAGCCGCTCGAACTTCTCCCGGCACTGGCGGGGTGTCCGGGAGTATCCTGCGGCCTCTAGGTAGTCAGAGGCCGCCCTGAAAACATCAAAACAATTGACCAGCTGGCGCGTGGTCATTAAACGGCGTGAGTGGCCCATGGCCAGGCAGTGGAGCAAGAATAGCTCCACTGCCCAACATTGCCATCGAGCACCATCACGCCGCTCCCTCCAGGTGCGCAGCATGGTCAAAAGTGGCCAGCCGCGCCCAGTCCCCGCCCCTTCCCACCACGCCTCCGTCGTATCCGGCTCAGGGTCTCGCGACGGGTCCTCGGACGGCCCCTGACGTTCCCACTGACAGCGGCATCCCCCGGACGCGGCGACGGCGACGAGGAACGCCCAATACGCATCCACGTTGCCCATACTGCTCGGCCACCACGCGGAGACCCCATTGCCGGCTAGTAGCCCAGTGGTGGTGCAGGGAAGCGGCTACAGCGAGCAGCCGGACATGGCAGCGCGCCGTTCGAGAACCCCTGCCCCAGCGCCAGAGGGTCCCCCTGCACAGGCAGACGACTACCCGACGCCCAGCTCCTCGGCAACGGCAAGCACCAGCGAACAGGGCGGACGGGGCCATAGCTGGCGGGAGCATGAGGTCGTGGCTCTGCTGGACGTCTGGGGTGCCCCCGACGTCCAGGAGGCACTGCACGCGTCTCACAGGAACCGGGAGGTTTTTGAGCGCGTGTCCAGGGACCTCCGGGCACGGGGCTTCGTCCGCAGCGCCTTGGAGTGTCGGACGAAGACCAAGGCGCTGCGGCAGGAGTACTTTCGTGTCCGGGAGCACAATGACCGCACGGGTGCAGAGCCGGCCACATGCCCGCACTACCAGAGGCTCGCCGACATCCTGGGGACGCGGGGCAGTGGGCGGCCACGATGCGTGGCGTGGAGCCTCAGCGTGCAGCGTGTTCCCCGGCAGGCCGCAGTAGTGGAGGCTGAGTGGGCAGGCCATGGGCGGCCGCCGAAGAGACCGGCATCTGCCGGCGGGGCCCTACTGGCACCACGTGCGTCCCAGAGGCAGCGGGAGCCCCGCGCAGGTACCGCTCCTGTGCGGGTGGACGACTGGGTGCTGGGGTCGGGGCCGAAGCCACGGGCTACCAGCCTACCCCCTGTCTTTGCCCCCACCAGGTCCATCCACGGGGCCGCCATCCCCTGGGGGGGAGAGTGACCAGGGGGGCCAGACGGACGAGGAGTCGGCCGGAACCCAGGACACCACGGGTACGGGGGGGGATGCCACGCGAAGGGGGAATGGGTAGAGTGGGGTCCGCGGCCACTGCCAGACACTGGCCCGGCTCCCAGGTGCCAGGGGGCACTGGCGGCATACTGGGCCGGCCCACGCCGCATCCCGTTCTGTTGCCCGCAGGTGCACCGTGGGGGGAGGAGGCGGCCAGGAGCCCACCATCCCCAGACGCCGCCTCTGATCCTGAACGCCAGGGGGACGACTCTGCAGGTGCGTAGGCTGACGCAGGGTCCCAGGGAGGGGGGACGACGGGACAGGTGTTGGCCAGCACCCCAACCCTCCCTCCCTGCCTGCAGGTGACGGCGGTGGGGATGGCGACGGCGCGGACGACGGGGAGGGACCGGCCTTGGACCTCGGGGCGCTCTCAGCCGAGGAGCGACTGCAACGAGAGCGGAGGCGGCGGCGCCGCGTGGCGCTCCTGACCACGGTCGGGGAACGCCTTTTGGAGCAGGGGCAAGAGGAGCTGGCTGAGCGCCGCCGGTTTGAGACTGCCCTCCTGGAGCTCGGAAGGGCGGGGGAAGCGCGGGAACGGCAGGAGTGGGAAGAGTTCAAGGTCCTGCAGCGAGAAATCATGGCCGGTCCTGCCGCCTCCCTCGCAACAGCAGCTGCGGCTCTGGAACGCATCACCACGGCCCTAGAGCAGATGGCACCCCTGGGCGCCGAGCCTCCTGCCGCCGGCGACAACCCACTGGGCGGGTCACCCGCTGCGGCTCCCGTCGCGGTGCCTGTGGAGGCCCCGCTCGCCATAGCACAGGGGGCAGAGGAGGGGGAGGGGGAGGGGGAGGGGGAGGGGGAGGGGGAGGGGGAGGGGGAGGGGGAGGGGGAGGGGGAGGGGGAGGGGGAGGGGGAGGGGGAGGGGGAGGGGGAGGGGGAGGGGGAGGGGGAGGGGGAGGGTGCTGCCGAGGATCCCCCCGCGCGGCGCCGGGGAAGGGGGCGCGGGAGGGCTGCTGGCATGGGCGGCCGGCGGGGGGCGCGGGCAGGGCGGGGACAATGACGGATGTAAGCGGCGCGCCACCCAAATCTAATAAATTGCCCTCCCGACAGTGGGTCGGCCCTTCACTTCACCTGTCATTCGCTGTCGTCATTCACCGGGCACCCCTCCGCGGCCTCCGCTCGAAGATGTATGCCGCCACGGCATCCCTGACGCGTTGACCCAGCTGCCGTGTGCGCAAGCGATCCCGGCGAGTAGGCAGCCCCTCCTCCTCGACCTCAATGGTCTCCCTCGGGGGCATTTCCAGACGGAGTTCGTGGCCATGTGCCTCGCAGATGTTGTGGAGGATGACGCAGGCTATGATCACCGGGGTGACGTTGGCGATGGCGGCCTGCAGGCATGACAGCAGGCATCGCCAGCGCGCTTTCAGCCGGCCGAACGCCCGTTCCACAACGTTGCGTGCACGGCACAGACGGCCATTGAAGTACGCCTCCACCGCGTCCCGCGGGGGGGCGTATGGTTTCATGAGACACCGCCATTGGGGGTATGCCCCATCTGCTACTATCAGGGATGGCACGCGGACGCCCTGCATCGTGACGGTAGGGTTCCCTGGGACGTAAGCCCCAGCGTCCATGGCGGCGCGCAGGTTGGACTGCTGGAAGACGAAGGCGTCGTTCCGCCGGCCACCCCAGCCTGCCTCTGCATCGATGAACCGACCACTGTGGTCTACTGTCCCCTGGAGAATGACGGAACAGAAGCCCTTCCTGTTTCCATATTCATCGTAACGCCTCCCGGGTGCACGGATGGGGATGTGGCAGCCATCGACGGCCCCGATGCAGTGGGGGAACCCTAGGCGTCCGAAACCATCCATTATCTGTAGATGACAGGGGTATTAGGGTTTCCTGCTACTGTCCCGTTCCACTGCCCGCCCATCTGCCGCGCCCTTTGTGCCTACCTCGCCGACCCTGTCTCCCAGGCACACTACCATCTGGTAGAGCTCCGCCTCCATCGCCAGACACACCTCCCATATGATCTCCCCTGCAGTGGCCACCCCAATGCCGAACTGGTGGGCGACGTCCCGATACGTGTCCCCTGTCGCTAGGTACCATAGGGCAATGGCTACCCTTTTCTCTACGGGGATGGGCAGCCTCATGTTGGTGGCTTGTCTCTCCAGTTGGCTCTGTAGGGCTGCCACAAGCTCCTGGAATGTGCTCCGCGTCATGCGGAAGTTATCGATCCAGTGGTCGTCACTCCAGCTGGCTGTCACATAGTTCTCCCACCAGTCTCGGTTGTCACATAGTTCTCCCACCAGTCTCGGTTGCGCCGCTCGGCCCAGCGGACCCTCGGGAAGCGCACTCCGGACAGAGCGTGCCACCGGCGGCTGGCAGCTCGCCTCCAGGACAGTGAGGCACCCCACCAGAGGCCCGACCTGTGCCATGCCTCCTTGGCTCGGTGCCCCCTCCGCTGCCATCGCCGGCGATGCTGTTGCCGGCTGGACGTGGATGTGGCCACCATTAGGGCCTGTACAGCTGCCGCCGCCGCTGCCCTGGACTCCATCTCGGTACTGCACCTCACAGCCACAGCGCTCCCTCCCTCCCCTCCCTGACCGTTACAACCGGCAGGACTGCGCCTGCGCAGGTTGCTTCCGCCCTTCCAGCCCTTGACCTCCAGCGCAGCGGGCGCTTCCCGGCGCAGCGCCGCCCTCGCCTCGCTCTTTGACGCCGCATCGGCGCCTCGACTCCCGCCGCTCCGGGTTTTGCCGCCGTCGCGCCCCGCCCCGTGCATAACCGGTATGCGTCGCGTCTTCCCCCTCCGCGTTTTCCATGTGACCCGAAATCGCCGTTTCGGCGGCCGTGCATAATGGGCCATATAGAAGATAGAGAACTTTTTTTTTGTTTTTTTTTCTGCCCCACAGAGTCAGACCAGAACCAATGGGTTGAAATTAATTCAAAAGAACTTAATTCAAAATGAATTCAAAATTAAACATCCAGAAGAAGTTCCTGACAGAACAGTTCCTCAGTGAAACAGGCTTCCTTGGGAGGTGGTGGGTTCTCCTTCTTTGGAGGTTTTTAAGCGGAGGCTAGATAGACATCTGACAGAATGTGTGGTAGGATGCCAGCGCCCCAAACTTCCAGTCATGCTCAATGGCCACCTTGTCCCCTGCCAGCTCTGTGGCCTCTAGGACATGGGACAAGTGTCGGCATATGTGCCACCTGTTTTCTGGGTAGGTTTCCATGATTGAGGCCATGATTTCCATGAAACCCCGAAGCCAGTTGGAAAATGGCCCTTCATACTTTGGTTTCTTGAACCTCTTGTGGTCTCTGCTTGCCTTTCTCTACAGCTGCTCTGGAACAATGCTGCTCCTGTGACTCCAGCAAGTGGAGGTAGCATGTGGTGCCTTAAATAGGTGCCCACGTGTGCGCCCATGTGTGGTGCCTTAAATAGGTACCTGGTGCACATGTTCACGGGCCTACCCACAGCCACAGCCACATCCTTTGTTGGCCGACGCACCACAGTGCCCACAGGCATCCCCAGCTTATTCGGGGCCATGCAGTGTCAGTGTTCTGATCTGGGCTGTGATTGTCCCAAATCTTAGAAAACTTTTCATTTACTTTCACCTTCTTTCTAGTGTTGGGTTATCTATAAAGAACACAGTTCCTTTTACATACGTTGTGCTAATTGTGCATGAAAGCAGTACTGAAAATGTCCTTGAAGTTCCCCTCCACCGAGTTCAATTCAGCTCTCATGTGATAGTCCTCAAAATTTCTGTAAAGGGGAACTGTTACTTTTGCCTGTCTTTTGCTCTGGCATATTGTTTGCATATGCTTATAAAAAATAGTGCCACTGACTCTTGGCATCAAGGTGACTTCTGGTTTTTCCAATTAATATTTATCCTTCACAGGATGACGTTTAACCTTTCCTGATTGGCAATCGTAAGGGTACCCTTGATCACGGTGGCATTGTATTTTATCGTCCAACCTTGAAACTCAAGGAGGGAGACATGGTATAAATACAGCTGAGGAAAGTCTTCTTTTCTCACCCCAGTGACTTCATCTTTGAAACTACCCAAGAGAAGCCAAGATGAAACTTCACATTCTTGCTGCTGTGCTCCTTGTCTTTCTCCTTTGTCCACAGGACAGTGAATCGGTAAGCCCCCTCCCCTTTTGCTTTGAACTGTACATGATAAGTTCCATTAAAGTTTATTAAGATTCTCAGAGATATTCAGTTTTCCAATGATTTCAATTAAGATGCATTTCGTTATTTACTTGTGAATAACAAGGAGCTATTTCTGCTCCTAATACACACCTGGGAAATGATGCTAGAGATGCTAAACTAAATATATTTACTAACAGTCTTTATGAACATTTTTAAAACTTAACTGAATTAAAAGTGCAGGTATTGTCTTAAATATCTGTTTTGTGGATAGGGCTGTCACTTTGGGAAATACAGAAACTAATGCAATTTCCCCCTTTCATTAAATTTAGCAAGCTCCAAGTCCACCTGTGAGTATTTTAAATCCTTTGTGTTTTAGCTGCATGCTTCATATTTTGTTCTTTGTGGTGTATTTGTAATGGATTTAAATGTTTGGAGTCCCTTTAAACTCATGCGTTCTGCTTCCTGCTCTTCAAAAGTCACTTTGGGAAATACAGAAACTAATGCAATTTTCCCCTTTCATTAAATTTAGCAACCTCCAAGTGCACCTGTGAGTATTTTAAATCCTTTGTGTTTTAGCTGCATGCTTCATATTTTGTTCTTTGTGGTGTATTTGTAATGGATTTAAATGTTTGGAGTCCCTTTAAACTCATGCGTTCTGCTTCCTGCTCTTCAAAAGTCACTTTGGGAAATACAGAAACTAATGCAATTTTCCCCTTTCATTAAATTTAGCAACCTCCAAGTCCACCTGTGAGTATTTTAAATCCTTTGTGTTTTAGCTGCATGCTTCATATTTTGTTCTTTGTGGTGTATTTGTAATGGATTTAAATGTTTGGAGTCCCTTTAAACTCATGCGTTCTGCTTCCTGCTCTTCAAAAGTCACTTTGGGAAATACAGAAACTAATGCAATTTTCCCCTTTCATTAAATTTAGCAACCTCCACGTGCACCTGTGAGTATTTTAAATCCTTTGTGTTTTAGCTGCATGCTTCATATTTTGTTCTTTGTGGTGTATTTGTAATGGATTTAAATGTTTGGAGTCGCTTTAAACTCATGCGTTCTGCTTCCTGCTCTTCAAAAGTCACTTTGGGAAATACAGAAACTAATGCAATTTTCCCCTTTCATTAAATTTAGCAACCTCCAAGTGCACCTGTGAGTATTTTAAATCCTTTGTGTTTTAGCTGCATGCTTCATATTTTGTTCTTTGTGGTGTATTTGTAATGGATTTAAATGTTTGGAGTCCCTTTAAACTCATGCGTTCTGCTTCCTGCTCTTCAAAAGTCACTTTGGGAAATACAGAAACTAATGCATTTCCCCCCCTCTCATTACATTTAGTCACTTCCAGATCTGTGAGCATTTTAAATCCTTTGTGTTTTAGCTCCATGATTCATATTTTGTTCTTTGGGGTGTGTTTGTAATGGATTTAAATGTTTGGAGTCTACAAACATTTGTTTGTATGTTTGTAGTCTACCCTACAGTGGGCTGGCCTCCTGGCATGAGGCTGTTAAACGTTTGGTTCTAGGGGTGCCCAGGGATCCATCATCTCCCTGCCAGGAGGGCAGATTCCTTGCCCCCAGTGATCTCATTTGTCCAAACTGCCTGCCTGGCTTTGGCACCCTGTGAGCCCATTTGTGAGCCGGTCTCTGATTGAGTGCAGCATCCTCAGTGCAGCAGTGCACAGACCAGGGAAATAATAAAACTTCCTGGGAGTAAGTAGATTTAAAAAATCCGTCTTTAGAACAAATCAGCCACTAATGCATCCCCCCCCCTTCATTAAATATAGGCCTCACCACCACCAGTATCAATGAGTATTTAAAATCTTTTGTGGTTATGCTTTATGATTCGTAATGTTTTCCTCGCTGGGGACTAGATGATGCCCCTCAGTTTTCAAATAGCGTTGCATTTCTCACTGTTCATAGGACAGCCCCATCTTTCTCAAGCACTTCTTAACTTAATCCAGATAAACTATATCCACGGCATTCCCCTGATCACTTTCTCAAAGATTGGTCTGACATGACTTGTATTGCGCAACCCATGCTGAATCTTAGAAATCACAGCTCTCAGTTTCAGCTGCTCAAGGACCGAGCGTTTGATTATTTGTTCCAAATTTTTTCCAGCTACAGATGTCAAGCTGACGGGTCAATAGTTACCCGGATCCTCCTTTTCCCTTTCTTGAAGATGGGGACAACATTTGCCTGCCTCCAATTATCTGGTACCTCACCTGTTCTCCAAGAAATGTCAAAAATAATGGACAGAGGTTCAGAGATTAAATCTGCAAGTTTTTTTAGTGCCTTTGGATGCAATTCATCTGGCCCAGAAGACTTTGTATCATTTAAAGAAACTAGGTGTTTATGGACTGGCCCCACACAGATCCTAGGCCACCATTCCCATCCCCCCTGATAGGTTTTTGCCACATTAAGCACTATTTCCCTCACAAGAGAAGACTCAGGAGAAATAGGAGCTAAGCTGTTCAGCCCTCTCTTTATCATCTGTTATAATTTCACTTTCTGGTCCTCGCATTGGATGCTACGCAATAACCTTTACACTTTTAATAGATGAGGCTACGCACTCCTCTTAGCTGCCGTTCCCACTCCCACCTTTTCAAAAGAGGTCTCTCTCTCATTTCTTCTTTTTCATTTCTCTTAGTAGAGCAATGAGTGCAGTCTGTTGGAGTCTCAGACCTTGCCATAGTTTCATTTCAGACACCGTTCCTTTTTAATTACTCTGTTCAGAAGGCCTATTATGCACGGCCGCTGAAACGGCAGCATGGAGAACGTGGAGGAGGAAGAAGCGAAGCAAACCGCTTATGCATGGGACGGAACGCAACTTCCGCAAAACCCAGAGTATCCGATTATGCACGCAGCTACTCCGGAGCCACTTCTGGTTGTGCCCTGGTCCCGGAAAGCTCCACTTTCTTCCACATCTCGCTAACGCGGCTTTTTCGGCGACATATGTTGACGCTGCGCCTGGTTGCTGCCTGCAGTGTGCATAATTGGTGATTTTAGCTGCCGCCATTCCACCCCGAATGCAGACCTTCCACTCCGTGTATAATGGGTCAAGAGGATAGCAAATAAGCAGGCTGTAAATTATTAAAGGGAGGCCAAGACACAGAGGATGATCCCGCACTGGTTAGTTAGTTAGTTAGTTAGTTAGTTAGTTAGTTAGTTAGTTTTATTACAGTCATAGACCAGCACAAGATGATACAAAAATATCCATTAAAACCGGGAATTAAATAATCTTAAAAAAAACAATACAAAATAGAATAATAATAAGGTATATAAACACAGCTGTCCAATTCACTTGAGATGATGCTCCGGAACAGAGCTAGTGCATTGAGGCCATGTGTCCTCACAGGGGACAGGTTACGGTGGTGAACTCTATTTGCCCTGGTTATTTGAATTCTGACAACGATGCGCCCCAAACATTGATTTTTTTTTTAAATGCTGGAAATTGGAATTGCGTTACAATGTAATCTCAACCTCCCTGCA
Organism: Paroedura picta; assembly: GCF_049243985.1. Lineage (NCBI taxonomy): Eukaryota > Metazoa > Chordata > Lepidosauria > Squamata > Gekkonidae > Paroedura > Paroedura picta. The sequence continues at coordinate 7,214,452 of NC_135373.1, read as the reverse complement.
TATAAAAAAATGCCAGATTGGGACCCACAGTCCTGCGAAGGTTCACAGAGCTGACTGGGGCATGTGTTTTCTGTGGTGGCACACTATAGGCAGGGAGGAGCCAGGCCTTCTGTTTCCACATGGGCATGGTCTGGCATGGCCAATGCTGCGGCTGACGGTGACAAAGGGAACACAGAAAATATCCCTGTTCCCTTAATCTGGAGCACTGGATCCCTAAACCGAGCCATGCTTGGGAGAGGGCCAGGCCGGCGTTGATGTTATGAGGAAGTGGTGAATAGGCCCCCTGCCATATGATCACCCACCAGGCCTATTCCCCTAATGTGGGATTGGACAGACTGTTGTATTCCTGGGAGAAATAAACTCAAGAGGAATTAAAACAGTTTCTGTTAATGACAAGTATATTCCATGGAAGGACAAAGAGACGGTCCAAGGAGACGGTCCAAAGAGACGGTCCAAGGAGGTGGATGATCTTCTTTCAGAAAAAGGCATACAGATGGGGGCATATATATCCTGAAATTCTCTTGCTGAGATTATCACTAGGAATGGGTGATTTGGACTGGGAAACCTGGAGAAAGCTTCACCAGCTAAATCCCTCTCTATGTGTTGGAAAGACTGTTGTAGTCCCGGGAGAAATGTATTTTATTGGAATTATGAGAGTTTCTCTTAATGACAAGAATTTTCCATGGAAGGACAAAGAAAATGTACATGAAGGTGAATGATTTGTCTTCAGGGAAATGCATATCAAAGTGGATTTGATAAATATCCTGAAACTTTTGTGCTGAGATTATCACTAGGAATCTGTGGTTTAGATTAGGGAAGCAGGGAATAGTCTTGTCAGATAAATATACATATTGTTGTCACAGAAATACCAGAATATTTAAGGTATTCCAGGAAGAAATTAGGTCCAGGAGAATTAATGGATTTTTAATTAACATCTAGTATATTCCAAAGAAGGACAGAGATGGACAGAGATGGAGGTTGATGATTTGTACTGAGCTAATGGCACATGGGGAAGGGCGGGTCGGCATCATGCAGTTCTCATGCTGAGCAGATATCAGTGGTTCATCAGCTAAATCCTGTACCATGTGGTGGTCACTCAGAAAATATAAGAAATTATTATACAGGGTTAACATAAATAGCATTGAGCTGAACTTAATTGAGGGAAACAATAACACATCCTGGGAGTAGGTAGATTTTAAAAGTCCGTCTTTATAATAAATCAGCCTCTAATGCATTTCCCCCCTCTCATTAAATACAGAAACCTCCATCACCACCAAAAGTGAGTATTTTAAATCCTTGGTGCTTTTTCTCTATGATTCTTAATGTTTTTTTCTCTCTGAGGACTAGATGATGCCCCTCAATTTTCAGCTAGTGTTGCTATTCTCACTGCTCATAGGACAGCCCCACCCTCCTCACGTGCTTCTTAATGCTACACAATAACTTTTACACTTTAAATGCAATGTGACATTTTTATATGCAATTGAAAAAAAAAAACTAGCCTACTTACTTCTCACCATTTATCTTACACGTTACAGCCTCATCTTCCTCAAGAGATCACAATGCTACTTAAAATCCATTACGCTTTTAATAGAAAAAGTCACTGACTCTTCCTAGCTGCTAGCCCCCCCTTCCCTCCATTTCAAATGGTGGCTGCCTCTTCTATTCCTTTTTCATTTCTCTTGGTAAAGCAATTGGTGCAGCCTGTTGGGGCCTCAGCCCTTGTCATAGTTTCATTTCAGACACTTTGCCCATTTGATTATTCCTGTTAAGAAGATGATCACAAAGAAAAATACTCCAAAGTCCTACAGGGAGGCAAAGACGCAGTCTGTGATATTCCAGGAAGAAATTGGGTCCAGAGGAATTAACAGATTTTTTAATTAACATCTTTAATCGCTCCGCAGTTAATACAGTAAGGGCCCTGACCGCAGGCCCGGTCCGGGATGAGGAAGGGTGCCCATTGGCCCCTTCCCCTGGACTGACAAAGGGAGGGCCCAATCGGGAGGCGTGAAGCGCCTACCGATTGGGCCCTCCGCTTGTAAGTCCAGCTCCAAAATGCCAATCAGCAGCCGCGCTGTGCCTGGCTACTGATTGGCTGTTTGGCCCGGCAAACACCAACCAGGAGGCGCAAAGCGCCTCCCAACCCGCCCCATCCCCGACGACGGCAAACCTTCCCGGCACGGCAACCAAGTGAGGATCCAGGTCTTCTCTTTCCACATGGGCCGACGCTGCTGCCCACTTTGACAAAGGGAACACAGATAATATCCCTGTACCCATAAGAAGGGACACTGGAGCCCTAAACTGATCCATGCCTGTAAGAGGGACAGGATGGTGTTGATGTTATGAGGATGTATGATCCTGCCATATGATCACCCACCCAGCCTTTTCCCCTTGTTTGGAATTGGACAGACTGCTGTATTTCCAGGAAAAACAGAGGCCAATTCTGCACTGGGGATGATGCACTGGATCTTGGCTAGTGCATTGAGGCACTGTGTCCCTGAAGGGGACAGGTTTCAGTGGTGGAGCCTATTTACCTCGCGTTTCTGACAATCATGCACACAATCCGGAGGGTTTTTTTCAAAATATGCTTGACGTTGGTATTGCATCACAATGTAATCCCACCTCCTTGTAAAGGATAATATGCCATTGGAGCCTGTGGTGCTACGAAGCTTCACAGAGCTGACTGGCGCATATTTTGCTTGCGGTAGTACATGGTAGTGAGGAAGGATCCAGGCTTTCTCTTTCCATATTGGCCAATGCTGCTGCCCACTTTGGCAAAGGGAACACAGATAATATCCCTGTTCCATTAAGACAGGACACTCGAGTCCTAAACTAATACATGGATGGGAGAGGGCCAGGTCACCATAGACTTTATGAGGAAGTGGGGATTAGTCCACAGCGATACGATCACCCGCCCAGCCTTTCCCCCTTGTGTGGAATTGGATAGACTGTTATATTCCCAGGAGAAATAAAGTTGAGAGGAATTAAGAGAGTTTCTCTTAATGACAAGAATTTTCCATGGAAGGCCTAAGAGAAGGTCCATGGAGGTGCATGATCTTCCTTCAGAAAAAGGCATATAGATGGGGCGGTGTTTATATCCTGAAATTCTCATTCTGAGAATATCACTAGGAATTGTTGGTTTGGAAAAGCTGGGGAAAGCTTCATCAGCTAATTCATGTTCTATGTGGTGGTGTTACAGAATATTTACAACATGGTTACTAATGGTTTATATGAAATTTATTGTGTTCTAATAAATTATATTCCCAATAATTTCATATGAATATATTATTCTCTTTGGGGGCTAAATGATGCCCGTCAGATATTACCTAGTTTTGCACTTCTCACTCTACACAGTCCAGTCACATAATTCTCAAGAGCTCCTTAACCAAATGCTACGCAACAGCCATTACACTTTAAATAGAAAAAACATGGATTCCTCTTAGCCATTATTCCTCCCCTTTTTCCAAGGAGGGTTGTCTTTTATACTTGTTTTTCATTTCTCTTGGTAGAGCAGAGCAGTCTTTTGGGGTCTCAACCCTTGCCATAAATTTATTTCTGATATTATTCCTTTCTCAATATCTCTGTTCAGAAGATGATAGCAAATGAACTAAATTCCTTAAGGGGGGGCAAAGAGACAGAGGCCAATTTTGCACTGGCGATGATGCGTTGGATCAAGGCTAGTGCATTGAGGCACTGTGTCCCTGAAGGGGACAGGTGGACCCTATTTGCCTTGCGTTTCTGAATCCGGACAAAGACGCACACAACCCGGAGGGTTTTTTAAAAGAAATGCTTGACGTTCGTATTGCGTTACAATGTAATCCCACCTTCTTGCAAAGAATAATATGCCACATTGGAGCCTGTGGTGCTACGAAGCTTTACAGAGCTGACTGGGGCATATTTTGCTTGCAGTAGCACATGGTAGCAAGGGAAGATCCAGGCCTTCTCTTTCCACATGGGCCTGGACCAGCATGTCCAACTCTGCTGCCCACTTTGACAAAGGGAACACAGATAATATCCCTGTTCCATTAAGACAGGGCACTGGAGCCCTAAACTGATCCATGCCTGGGTGAGGGCCAGGTCAGTATATACTATATGAGGAAGTGGGGATTAGCCCTTAAGCCATATGATTAACTGCCCGGCTTTCTCCCCTTGTGTGGAATTGGACAGACTGTTGTATTCCCAGGAGAAATAAAGTTGAAAGGAAGAATTTTCCATGGAAGGGCTAAGAGAAGGTCCATGGAGGTGTATGATCTTCCTTCAGAAAAAGGCATATAGATGGGGCGGGGTTTATATCCTGAAATTCTCATTCTGAGAATATCACTAGGAATTGTTGGTTTGGGAAAGTTGGGGAAAGCTTCATCAGCTAATGCACGTTCTATGTGGTGATGTTACAGAATATTTAAAATATGGTTACTAATGCTTTATATGAACTGGATTGTGTTCTACTGAATTATTTTCCCATGAATTTCATATGAATATAAGCCTCATTTCCCCGTCTAATGAAGACCAAGAGAATAATAATGCTTACTGAGATCAGGTAGCTTCTTGGTATCTGTTTACAGTTTAAAGCTGCCACTAATGCATTTTCTCCCTCTTATTATATCTAGGAGATGCCACAGAGACCTGTGAGTATTTTAAATCTGTTTTGGTTTTCCTCACGCAACAGCCATTAGATACAGAGGCCAATTCCACACTGGCGATGATGTGTTGAATCATGGCTAGTGCATTGAGGCCCTGTGTCCCTGAAGGGGACAAGTTTCAGTGGTGGACCCTATTTGTCTTGCATTTCTGAATCCGGACAAAGATGCACACAACCTGGAGGGGTTGTAAGTAGATGAAGCCACGGACTCCCCTTAGCTGCCATTCCCGCCACCCTTTTGCTCCAAAAGAGGGCTTTCTCTTGTAGTTCTTTCTGATTTCTCTTGGTAGAGCAATCAGGATCGCCAGTTAGGGTTTCAGCCCTTGCCATAGTTTTTTCAGAGACTTTTCTTTTTGGAATATGTCTGTTCAGAAGAGGATTGTAAACAACTAGACTCCTAATTCCTAAAGGGAAGCAAAGAAACAGAGGCCAATTCCGCACCGGCGATCCCCTTTTGTGACGTCTCCATTGAATGGGAGCAGAGCAACCTACTCTACTATTTCCTGTGTCCCCATGGGAGACAGGTTGCAGTGGTGGCTCCTGCTTGCCCCAGGTTTCTGCAACCTGACACCACCACACCACACTTAATGTTTTTGAAAAAAAAATGCTGGAAGGTCCCTGTAATTCAAAAAAAATCCACATAGGAACCAATGGTGCTGCAAAGCATCATGGAGCTGACTGGGACATATTATATCTTTGGTGGCACACCATAGGCATAGAGGAGCCAGGCCTTCTGTATCCATATGGGGCTGGCCCAGGCCAGTGGTGATGTTAGGTTATTGGCCCCTGGTGCCATATGATCACTGAAATAATATCCCATTAATTTAAGTAACTTTAAGAGGTATTAAAAGAGCCTCTTGCGGCGCAGGGTGGTAAGGCAGCAGACATGCAGTCTGAAAGGTCTGCCCATGAGGCTGGGAGTTCAATCCCAGCAGCCAGCTCAAGGTTGACTCAGCCTTCCATCCTTCCGAGCTCGGTAAAATGAGTACCCAGCTTGCTGGGGGGTAAACGGTAATGACTGGGGAAAGCACTGGCAAACCTCCCCGTATTTAGTCTGCCGTGAAAACGCTAGAGGACATGACCCGCTGCTTGCACAGGGGATACGTTTACCTTTAAGAGGTATTTCTGATTCTAATGGAGATCAGGCAAGTAATGTTACTTTGAAGCACCTTGTGGTTTTTCTCCATGATTCACAATATTCTTCCTCTAGGGACTACATGATGGCCATCAGATTTCACCTCACGTTCTCCCTTCTCACTATGTATCCTGGTACACGGGAAATTCATCCTCCTCTAGTGCTTCTTAATCCTATGCTATTTAACATCCTTTAGCCCTGCTTAGAGCCTTAATGGAGGGCGGTATATAAATATAATAAAGATATATATATATATATATATATATATATATATACACACACACACACACACACACACAGAGAGAGAGAGAGAGAGAGAGAGAGAGAGAGAGAGAGAGAGAGAGAGAGAGAGAGAGAGAGAGAGTTTTTAATGATATATCCACAGGTTCCTTTTTTCTGGTATTCCCTCTCTTTAAAAAAGGGTGAGGCCAGTCTCAGGGGCTGGGATGCAGCCTTCCCTGGGCCCGTTCTGCACACATAGGATAATGCACTTTCATTCCCAGGCTGCTGGGATAATGCTGTGCTTTGGCAGCTGGATTTTCCTGTGCAGAACAGGAAAATCTACTTCTGAAGTGCACTGAAAATGCATTATCTATTTTGTGCAGACTAGGCCCTGGGCAGCCCTTCAAATGCTGGTACCCAGGGGACAGCCTTGCAGTCACAGGGCCCTCTCTCATCAAGGGTTTTTCCTACCAACAGAAAAATGCAGTCCAAGTTGGTCACCGTTTAACAGGTAGAACCCTCAGGCTGCCTTTTTCCTATTGTTGGGACATCAACCCCCCCCACACACGCACTTACTCAGAGCTAATCATCTCCAGTTTTAAGAATAGATTCAAATGGGTAGCCATGTTGGTCTGAAGTAGCACAATAAAATCAGAGTCTAGTAGTACCTTTAAGAGCAACAATAATTTATTCAGGGCGTGAGCTTTCGAGTGCAAGCACTCTTAGTCAGACTATGATCTTCTTACATGACAGGAAATATATAGCAAAAATCAATTGTTACATCACAACCAAATACAGCCAATGATAATCCTTTGTCAAAACAGCCAATCAATCCCCTAGAATTCGGTGTAAGAAGTGTTTCATTGGTCCCCCAAACCGGAACTTAATAGGGTAATGGCTCTTTTTCAAAAGCTAGTATTTTTCAAATGCTAGTATTGAAGCTTGTCCCAAAATCCAAATTAAAAATACTGGTTTTGTAAAAGAACACATCCCTATTGCCATCCATTATGATCTCAGAACTTTTACCATATCTCCGAAAAGTGCCACACCAACGGGGTTGGGCACATTCCTCTGAAAGCAACTGAAGATGGTGAAGAAATCAATAGTGCATGAACCAGCTAAGGTTAAACATTTCCTTGTGCTGAATGGGATTTAAAATAGCTTAGATTTACATGGCCCTACTCAATATTTGCAGAGAAATGAAACTGTGTACTCAGTGATGAATGCCTTCAGCTCAGATTCATTGGGAGTGTTATCTACTAATAGCTATCATTTACATTATAGGGCAACTAAGGGACACGACTTTTGTGAAGACCCCGGACCACGATGACGATGCCTTATGTTCTTCTTTACTATCTGCTCTGCGCTCACTCAAGACAATCAAATGACAATCGATCATTGCGAATCATAGTGGTGTTATCCAGATTCATTCTTGATTAGATACTGATTTTCTTGCCTTAAAATAAATGGCTCAGGACAATAAGAACTGTTCTGTTCTAGCCTCATGGAATGTGGAAAGCTTTGCAAAATAAAATAAAAAACTGCAACTGCAAAATAATGGTTTGTGAGATTTTCTGGATGGGCGCAGGAGGAAAATATGGCAATTTCCGCACAGAGTGCCTAATTGCACTTAGTGTCCTGCCCGCAATTGCGGGATAGTAAATGGCACTATTTTTCCCCTCCACACTCTGTTGCTGAATCTCGCTTTCCCCCCTCCTCACTAGTGGGGGGGGGGAGGCACATGAAAGAGCAACACACTATTTTACTCACTGCTCCTTGACCAGTCAATCAGTGGAGGCAACCAACAACAACAATGACAACAACAAGCCTTGAATAGCATATAAAGGAAAATATAAGGAGGAAAAGTGCAAAAGAATCCATTGCTATGCAGAGAAAATGAAGGCAGAATCCATTGCTATGCAGAGAAAATGAAGGCAGAAATCATGATTTAAAGGTAAAGGTATCCCCTGTGCAAGCACCAAGTCATGTCTGACCCTTGGGGTGACGCCCTCTAATGTTTTCATGGCAGACTCAATACAGGGTGGTTTACCAGTGCCTTCCCCAGTCATTACAGTTTAACCCCCCAGCAAGCTGGGTACTCATTTTACTGACCTCGAAAGGATGGAAGCCTGAGTCAACCTTGAGCTGGCTGCTGGGATCAAACTCCCAGCCTCATGTGCAGAGCTTTCAGACTGCATTTCTGCTGCCTTACCACTCTGTGCCACAAGAGGCTCTTAAATCATGCTTTAGAGTAGGTCAAAATACATTCACGATCTCTCATGGTAAGATATAAAAACTTTGCAGCTGCTTCAATTATATCAGGGTTCTGGGCAGCAAGACAGCAGAAACATAGGAGAATTAAGGACGGATGCGAGGGCATCCCCCTCCATATGGTCTTTTCGCTGAATGATTACTGGTTGCTCACCCATAGCTCACACGTTTTAAGGTGGCAAATCCACTTTCCTGGATTTACCACATCATGATTTAAAAATGGTGACATCACGAGCCGCCTACTGGCCTGCCTTGGGATGTTGGCGACGTCATGAGGAGGGACCTGAATATGCTGCCAACATGCGGAGGCTGCTCAACTACATTTTGCACATGTGGAAATGGCCTATTTTTTTCCTCATGGGTAGAAGGTCAGCTCAGTTTTGGCTGCTGCTGATTTTGTTGACAAATTCTGAATCAGCCCCCATGACCTGAAAGTAGCATAGAAGACAACAAATATTAATCAGACTGGAATGTATCTAGAATGTACCTGCAACTTCTTGCGGCATTCCTATTTAGAGGCTACTTAACTAGGATACCTGGGTTTAAGCTGCCCCGCCCTGTCTCCTACCTCACTTAGTGCTCACTTAGCTGCTCCACTTGCATCACAGCCTGTGCACTATAATGCCCTATAAGAAGCTGGTAGCCAAACACTATCCCCTGACATTGATTGCTATGCAGACTCAGGCTCTGTGACTGTTTGACTTACAGGTGGGCATGTGGATTTAGGAATGAGGCTCACACTTAAACTTTTGGCAAACAGGCCAAAACTTCATTAAACACAATGTGTTAGCTGTCAAGGGGAAAGGAAGCCTACACAAAATCAAATTCAAATTCAAAAACCTTTAATGGCATATAAAACATCATGAGAACAAGGGTAATTCATAATTATAATTAGTTGATAAAAATTATATAGTCTAGATAAAACAAATAAAATAAAATAAGCAGTAACCAACAGTAGATTCCTCCAGAATGCCCAGCAATCAGTAATTTCCACCAATTGTAGGTGCCCCTGGTCTAGTGGCCGAATTCTTGGCTACTGTGATACAAAGGGACAGTCGGCTAGGCAAAAATCAGGTCTAGACCAGGGAAGCCTACACCTTAGTCTGACCCAATCCTTTTTTCCCAAGCAGCACCCTGGGGATCCCGTCCAAGTCCCCAGCCAGGCTCCACAGATCCCCTTGCCACTGGGAATCTCACCAGTAGCGAGAATCAGGGAATGCCTCTGGAGGCTTAAATCTCCTTCAGCCCATCCCCGTTCATCTTCTGCTGCTGGTGCTGTATTGGGCCTTCCCAGCCAGGTCAGCACCCACTGAATCAGCAGCCTTTTAAGAAGGCCTCTTATCTGGAGAATCTTCTACTCTACCTTCACCCTCCTCCCCCTTTATATGGCTCCTCCCCTTCCCCCTCCCTCACAGTTGTGGCAATTATCAATCAATAACCAACGTAACAATTAGACAACTCCATTTGATAACACAACTTGGAATTAACCTTCATTCAACTATAATATAAAAAGGCTGGGTGGGAGGGAAGCTCCTTGCTCGGCTGCTGTGGGAGAAGAGGCTGGTTCCTTAGAAATGAGCCATGTGCTCCTGCCTCTTCTCCCTGCCACAAGGGAGCATGCACTCTGCTCCCCCTGCTCCCAACGTTCCACCTGGGAGTGCCTTCCTCTTCTGTTCACCTGCAGCTGTTCCAATGGCGGCCGCTAGGTAAATCAAGGCCGTGCTTTCTACTCCTAGCTAAAGCTTCCTTAATATGCTAGATGAACGATCACCAAGCCAGCACCAGTCCTAGTAACCCTTATGTACCCTCCTAAACTATCCCCCCCAAAAGGGTCAAAATAAGGAAAATATGCTCAAGCCTCTGTAGGGTAGAGCATAATGTAAAATTGAATATTAATATTTATTAAAATTAAAAACCCAAGGCTTAAAATATAGCCTCATTAGAATCCAACTGTACATTCATACTTGACTCTCAGGATGACATTTCTGTCGCAATAAGCCATGGCTCAGGTTGCTTGGCATTAACATGGCTGCAGCCGTTTATTGCACACTCCCACTGGAGGGTTGGCTCAGCACAAGAAAGGAAGCCTGAATTCCACAGCTATCCGGCTGCACTTTCATGAGTCTCCACTGGTGCCCTGGAACCCACTTACTTCCCAGCCAGGAGAGCGGGCCCCTTGCCTCCCTGGTATAGTGGTTAGGATTGCGGACTTCTAATCTGGGGAGCCGGATTTGATTCCATGCTCCCCCACATGCAGCCAGCTGGGTGACCTTGGGCTCATCACAGCACTGACTAAGCTGTTTTATCAGGGCACTCTCAGCCTCACCTACCTCACAAGGTGTCTGTTCTGGGGAGAGGAAAGGGATGCTTATACAGTTTGCACTCAAATATAATACAATCCAAGTTCTTCACCTTCCCATCCCCCCATACATATAAGTGATTTTCTTATGGAATCCTCCTAATTTTTTCATCCAGTAGAGCAAAGTAAAGCATCCTGTCTTAAGCCAAAAAAAAGTAAGGCATTGGGGTACCCCTTTAAAGATTATTCTAGCCAAATAACTATCTCTTAACTAGATTTAGATCATAATGCCTTTCCATATCCAAGATTCTTTGTCAAACAAAGACTTTGGCTAGATTATATTCCATATTTAACAGAAATTGATGAGATAAATCATAATAGGCCAATTTAATATTTACCATTCTTGCCCGTGGGGGGAGATAGTTATCCTTCAAATCATAGAGTGACCAGGCAGAGCAATGGAAGAAGGACGTGATCTTCATTCACTTTATCCTCAGATGATGAATGGGGACAGGGATACATCCTTCCAGTGCTTGGGCTCAGCCACTGCAAAGCAGGAGAGTGTTGGCCATGCCATTCAATCAGGCAGGGCAGGGGAGTAGGAGGGCTGGCCATGCCCAGCTATCAACTTGTCCATGGAGAATTAACTGGTCCCTGGAGATATGGCCAGCCGCAATAATGCAACTGGCTCCAGGGTCAAGGCAAGGCAGGAGAGGAAGTCCCCTGGTGTGTTGAGTAAATGGCATCCAGAGACATGGTCACCCACAATAGCGTGGGTGATTCCAGGTCCTGGGGAAGAAGGGGGATTGGCCATCCTGGGAATCATCTCAGGGAGGTCCAGAACTCCAGAAGCCCTCTGAAGAACAAAAGAATACAAAGCATCACTGCCACAGGAATAATGTTTTGGCTATTAGCCACTCAGGGGTCTTTGCTCCATAAAACAGAAGGAATAAAGAGAAGGAATCTATTGTTAAACAGTGAAAAATCCTTACATGGAAGCCCACCTCAGTAAGACTGAAATTTAGTTCAAAGATAGTGAGCAATTCCAAATAAATTAACAATGACTGACAGGGTCTAAAACTAAAAATGAATATCCCATGTGGCTATTTTTTGTCATTTCGTTCCTGCTTTGCAGAGGAACAAACAATTCAAGTAAGCCTTGTGAAAACAGTGGAAACACAAACATGACCACATTAGCTCCCAAAAGCCCCAGGCTGCTCCATGTGTTCTTCTTCTGAACAATGGACACCATTAATGGCTAGTGACAGATGGGCTCAGAGACTGGATGTGGCTCATTGCCAGATTATGACACTGGCTCAAGAGTCACTTCAGGAACATTAAGGTCAGCACCCCATAGCTTGAAGATCGGAGATGAACTAAACATTAAGGGCTATGGCTTGGTACAGTTTTCTAGGGCTGTGACTCTTCAAAATGGTGGTGGTTTCTAAATTGTATTGTCCTCCAGATGTCTCTATACATATGTACTTATTCCTCATAAAAATGAATTCCCACTTTTTACCATAATAAGGTCCTAAAGCATTTTATGATAATTTTCTCCCATCTTCCATCTTATTCTCACATTACCAACCTTATGAAGCAAATTAAGCATTTGACAAGACACTGGAATATAGTGATGGACCAGGCCACCTGACAAACTCACATGTCTGAGTACCGATTTTAATCTTCTTTTCCCAGGTCCGTGTTTTGCACTCTAACCCCCTATGCTGAGCTGACTGTCAATACATTGCTTGTTCTGTGTTAATCAGATATTAATCTTGGGATGGGGGAGGACTTCTATTTCTCTCCTGATAGCTCCAGACTTCTTCAGATTTCATGATTGCTTATTCAGTTCAAATGATGTGTCAACACGAGTGTCGTAACTAGTTCCAGTTTTGGTTTGCGTTCGTCAATAGGTACCAAAATAGTGTACCCAAACTTTTAAATATCATTTAAGGCAGGATTGTGTTGCCTTGTGCATCTGGCATCTACTCTTAAAGTAACGTATTTAAAGGCAACTCCTCCCTATGCCCAAGCAATTTTATTTAAGCATGCTATGGGTCAGCTGCTTTTGATACATGCATATATCCCTCCTTTCCCTACAATCGACTCTTTATCCCATGCTTGGTCGACATTGAGAAACTGCCTTAATGGCTAACTATCCAATGGCTTCCCTTGTCCTGGTAGGTGACCTGAATGCAGGGCTAGGTGCTAACAACGATAAGCTTGCGGCACACATGCACTGGGACTATAATGAGCTGATTCCACCTTCATTCTCATTCCCTCGGGCTTCCGAAGACCAAGTAATCAACCAAGCAGCGCCTTATCTGGCAGATTTCTGCACCAGACACAATCTCCGGATATTAAATGGATCTCTCCCAGGAGATAAATTTGGGGACTTCACATTTATCTCCCCTCGAGGAGCAAGCTTGGTGGACTTTATTTTAGTATCACCAGATTTAGTTCCACAGGTCATTGACTTTAAGATTGATACTCGATCGGAAAGCGAGCATTCTCCCATCCAGATGAGGCTATCTTTAGGAATACCTGATGATCCTAGACTAAAGGCATCCTCTAACCATACCTCACATTTGACGCATATGAGATTGAAATTGTCTAATGACCTTAGAGCCCAGTTTAACCAGTGGACTTGTACAGCTGAGGCACAGTCTTTCAAACAAGCTATATTCGAGGACGAACTACCAGTCGCGGCCATAGCAGCATACGAAGAGGTTATCCGCTCTATTGTGGATTCAACGAAATCAAGTTATACTCCCAGTACATTTATAGGAACATCCTTGGTTTGACTCCCAGTGCTGGGCCCAGAAAAAAAATCTATGGCGACTTTACCAACAACTACGTTCCAAGTTCTCTACTATGCTTGCCTCCAGCTATTTTGAAGCTAGAAAAAGATGCCAGCTTACTTTGGCAGAAAAGAAACAAGACCATGCCTTGAAGAAATGGACCCGATTACTGAAAGCAGTCCAATCAAGAAATACTAAAGACTTCTGGGCAGAGGTATCGGGCTCCATTCAGCCACTTAATGTGAACTACTCTTCATCTATTTCAGCCTTTGATTGGATGGGACATTTTTCAAATCTTTTTTTCAGAATCGGTACTAACAGAGGCCTTGGATGATTCCCTGATTCCATCTAATGTACCTCTCTGGCCTCCTGTTTCTCAAGAAGAGATCTGTGATCTCATAACTTCAATGAAATCAGGTAAAGCACCGGGTCCTGATGGCATTCCTATAGACCTAATTAAAAACAACTAAGAATGGTGGTCTGAACCACTGGCTCATCTATTCACCTTAACTGATAAATTTGGGGTCCTACCCGATTCATGGCTGAACTCCATTATAGTCCCAATTTTCAAAAAAGGTAGCACTAACATTCCTAGCAACTATCGCCCCATAAGTCTATTATCTGTATTCAAAACACTTATTGGGACGTTTATTAGACTGGATGACTATTAATAATCTACCAGGCAAAGAACAAGCAGGATTCCACTCTGGATGTACCTCACTTGACCATTGTCTTGTATTATCCTTTCTAGCAGAAAAGTACTCCTTACATCTAAAAGACAAATTATATGCAGCTTTCATTGATTTACAGGAAGCATTTGATTCCATCAATAGATCCCTATTATGGAATAAATTAGCTGCTCTGGGAATGGACAAGCGATTGCTTTTCCTAATTTGTAAATTACACACTTCAAACAGCTGTCAAGTGAGGTTTGACAGTAACGGCTCCTTAACTGAAAAGATCCCGGTCACTAAAGGAGTGAAACAAGGATGCCTTCTGGCCCCATCATTATTCAATTTATTTTTAACAGATCTTCCTAATCAATTGGTTGAATCGTCATGCTTTTATGCTTGCTAGATTAAACATCTTCCCATCAGCTGTCCTAGCAGGCAGATACAGCAATGTACCAATTGGGAACAGACTTTGTAAATTAGAGCCTGACTCAGTGCCACATATTCTACTCTATTGCCCATCACATTCTATGCTTAGACAACGACTGGTTGTCCCTATCACAATGGACCTTTTTGGCCCTATGGACAGAATAACCAGACATTTGTTAGCTGATAGGTCCCCAGAAATAACAGAACTGGTGGCCGAATTCTTGGCTACTGTGATACAAAAGGACAGTTGGCTAGGCAAGAATCAGGTCTAGACCAGGGGCACCTACAATTGGTGGAAATTACTGATTGCTGGGCATTCTGGAGGAATCTACTGTTGGTCACTGCTTATTTTATTTTATTTGTTTATCTAGACTATGTAATTTTATCAATTAATTATAATTATGAATAACCCTTGTTCTTATGATGTTTTATATGCCATTAAAGGTTTTTTGAATTTGAAATTTTGGAACAGAAAATTATGTTTTGGCAACACATTCACCTTTATTATTGCCATACGTGATGACAATGAAAGGTTCATTTTTGACCATCTTTGTAAGTCCTCTTGAATTTTTCCCCATGTCATTTTGCAATTATTTTCATATAGGCATCTTTATTTCTTATCTTTATAGATGCCTAGATACTGTACTTTGTTCAAGTTGATCTCACAACCCATCTTATCTTTCTTTTATCATTTGTTCAGAAGCTGCCATCATCAGAATTTTTTTTATCCTTGTTTATTTTATACCCAGAAACACCCAACGTCACCAAGACAATTTAGTAATACAGAAGGAGAAGTTTTTGGCTTTGACAGCGTAAAAATGACATCATCCGCATAGCTTCTTAGCTTGAACACTTGTCCGCCTAACTTTGAGCCTGGGATTTCACCCAAATTCCTGATTTTCTCAGCAATGGTTTACATCAGTGGTCCCCAACCTTTTTATCACCGGGGACCGATCAACGCTTGACATTTTTATGAGGCTCGGGGGGGGGTACTCTTTTGCTGAGGGACATCGTTGCTGCCACCTGAGCCACTGCTCCTCTTGTTTTCCCACTGGCAACCCTGACTTCCCGCCACCTGCTGGGGGGTGCTGCCAGCAGCAGCTGCACAGTACTATGCCAAGGGGGAGCCCCAGCCATGGTGGCCACTGGAGACCACCAAAGGTGAGCTGGCAGCAGAGTGGCAGGGCAGCCCGCGAGGCAGCAGCCAGGGTGAAGGACAAGGAGGAGCTGCGGCCCGGTACGACTGATCCACAGACAAGTACCTGTCCCCGGACCAGGGGTTGGGGACCACTGGTTTACATCACTAAACTAAATAATAAAGGAGATATTGGACAACTTTGTCTAGTACCTTTCTCAGTTTGTTTGTTTGTTTTCCTTCAGTGGGCATTCCATTAACAAGAATCCTAGCTTTTTGTCTTGAACATATATATGGATAACTTTTAAGAAAACTTTACTACGGTCCATCGTTCTAAGCATTGCTTATAGAATATTCCGACATGATTAAAAACTTTCTCAGCATCAAGGAAAACAAAAGCTGTACATTTGTGCTTCTTACAAGAATATTCAATTGCATTAAATACCAACTGAATATTGCAGGTGGGAGGGCTGTTTCTGGTGGACAAATAACACGACAACCAATTATATATTTTGGCAAAACAGGGCCACAGCTTTATTATTTTTATTACATGAGTGTAGGCAACCCAAAGGTGAGGGGGTGGATCTGAAGACGTCCCTTCCCTGCTGCGGGGATTGCCAGTGGAGACCTGGGTATACATGTTTAATAGGAGACTTCTTGTGTATCTGTTAATAAAAGCTGAGAGTGAGTGTGAATCTTTTCTTGCATGAGTGCTGGGAATATTTGTGTGCTCCAGCCATCACATTAAAGGAAGCTTCTGCCATAAGAAAATGGGCAGTGACACTAATGTAGTCCCCAACTGTTGAGTGTGTATTGAACCTGGAAATCTTGTGAAAGGGGAGTTAATATTTCTCTCTAAGAATTCTGGTCCAGGTTATATTCTGTGTAATGATGTAGTCTGGCCACAAGACGGCTCTCTTGAAGATATGGCTGAACTGAATCAGTTGAATCAAAAAAGGAGTGGAATTTATTTCTGTGCACATGTCCCCCTCCATTCCCAGGCAGTGGAGAGTGTCTCTGCTGCTTGAGAAAGGGGGATAGACTGCCCTCCAAACAGCTGATGTGTTATAATCAGCTGTTTGGCATGTCACAACCTTTAAAAATATCCCAATCCAATCCAAAATCCTCCCCAAGCCTTTATTAACAGCTTTGCCTGTGAAGGCTTGGAGAGGCAGTTAAAGGGTAGCTGATGATGTCACATCAGCTGCTTGGCAGGCTCCCTCCCCCACTTTCTCAGGTGTTGCCTGAGAAAGTGAGGGGAAGCATTTAAAATGGCTGAATTGTGGCCATACGTACTCTGTGGCAAGGGTAGGGGCAAGGGGCCCTCCTTTCACTCTTCTTAATGCTGCACAGCTGCATGGGATTCCCCAGGTCTGGACACCCAGGAAGCTTATTTAATGTCAATTGTATAAAGTGCACGATCAACATGTCTACTTGAGAAACATATCTGGAGACGCTAGAGAAATTGAGATTGGAGAGTGTGAGGCAAAGTACTTTGATTCCCCCCAATATTTTTTCCCATATAGATTTTTATTAAGGATTTTCATTCATAACACAGAGTAAACAAAGTCCTAGAGTAAAATAAAAAGGGGGCAGAAAAAAAACAAAACAAAATACAGACTAAATCTGACAGCACAGTCTCCTACAGAAGAATTAAACCATCATTGTTTCCATTTTCTCCTCTAACTTCTTATATTATACACTAGGGGCCACGCCCATTGCATTCAGGAATACAACGGGCGCTAGGTTGGGGTGGGGGTGGAGAACTCTGTGGACAGCCTCCCCCTTCCCCCAGGACTTGGAAAGGCTGCAGGCAGCTGTTATGGAACTCACTGGCAGGGGCAGCTCTCAGGCGGCAGGGATCTGCAGCCTCCAATCCTCACAGGGATGTGGAAGCAGGAGGGGATGGTCAGGGGTGGGGGACAGAAGGTGATTGGCTAGCCACTGGCCTGCCAGGCAACCCAGCTGGAAGAGGAGGAGACACTCAGGGGAGGGACAGCCACCGTGAGTGAGTGTTAAGAACTGAGTGGCTCTTAAGTCATGCTCCTCCTCCAAGCCTTTACCAGAAATATTTTATGTGGAACAGATGATTCTTTAATTCATTTATATTCTCTTATTTAAAGTTATTAAACGTAGTTTTCAAAGCCTTCAGTTAGTGAGGCATTTTTATCCGTTAGTAAGCCATTTTTATCTCTCTGTTGCAAAAATTCCAATAGTGGCTTCCAATCTCATATGAAAAGAGCTGCTGAGTTTTCTTTCAGTATCATTGGTATTTGCAGGTCTTTCCATTTCTTAGCGAAAATAACCTTTGCTGCTGTTCCCATATATTGAAACAGGGATCTATATTGTTTGTACACTTCTTTGTCTACTAATGCTAATAGGAATGTGTGGCACGGACTTACCCGGGCCGCCGTTTGGCGGGTCGGAGGACGGGCGGGAGAAGACGCGGCGACTCGGGTGGCTTCATAGGCCCCCGGGCGTTCTGGCAGCCGCAGCGTGCTCGGCCGGGTGGGCGGGGCCAGGAGCGTCGGCGCGAGACGCTGCCTGGGGATTTCCCGCCTCTTCTCCGGCCGTCGGGTAAGTGACCCACCCTCCCGTTCCCTAGTAATTTGTCAGGCATATGTTCAGTATTGTTGGTGTGTTCATCGTCACAGCGGGGTATGCGCATGAGAGGAGCCGATTTTATGGGGAGCCGGTGTGCAATCGGACCCCCCAAGAGGGTCGGGGCCCACCTTTAAAGGGGGTGGTGATGAGCGGTGCAATGCCCTGCGCGGTGAGCAGTGCTGCTCGTTAATCACCAGACAGCTCAAAAGGATGAAGACAAGGAGGTTTGCGCCCTTTGACTCTCCTGGCGGGTTGTCTCCCATCTTAGTGTTCCATGTAAAGGATCACGTATTCCCAGAGGGGATCCTGACGTGTTCCTTTACATGGAAAAGCGGGGCAGCCGGCGGGCTGCTCAGGTCTGGCTCCTCACATGCTGTGCCAACCCTCCAGCGGGAGGTTATATGTTATATAATAAACGCTGTGGCCAGAATTGAAGCCAAAATAAAGAGTGAGTCGTGTCTTCTTCCTGCCTACACTGACCTTCTGCCTGCCAACAATATATAAAGCTAAACAAACAGTTCACTGGGTACTTCGATGTAAGAAAATCACTATTGATTTACCTGTTTTTACAAGGAAATAAAATGTGAAAAAAAATATTTCTACATCCCATGGCCTTTCCCAACCATTTAAATTTTTCTCTTACAGGTCTAACACTTCCGAAAAACCAATACAACGCCCACCCAGAACAATATATAAAGCTAAAAGAACCGTTCACTGGGTACTTAACCGTACAAAAATCCCTATTGATTTAACTGTATTTAGAAGGAAATAAAATGTGAAAAAAATATTTCTACATCCATGGCCCTTCCCAGCCACTTCGGTTTTTCTCCCACAGGTCTAACACTTCCGAAAAACCAATACAACGCCCACCCGGATCAATATATAAAGCTAAACGAACCGTTCACTAGGTACTTAGATGTACGAAAATCACTAATGATTTACCTGTTTTTACAAGGAAGTAAAATGTGAAAAAAATATTTCTACATCCCATGGCCTTTCCCAACCATTTGAATTTTTCTCTTATAGGTCTAACACTTCCGAAAAACCGATACAACGCCCACCCGGAACAATATATAAAGCTAAACGAACCGTTCACTGGGCACTTATCCGTGCGAAAATCCCTATTGATTTACCTGTTTTTACCAGGAAATAAAATGTGAAAAAAATATTTCTACATCCCATGGAATTTACAACCATTTAAACTTTTCTCTTACAGGTCTAACACTTCCAAAAAACCAATACAACGCCCACCCAGAACAATATATAAAGCTAAAAGAACCGTTCACTGGGCACTTAACCGTACAAAAATGCCTATTGATTTAACTGTATTTAGAAGGAAATAAAATGTGAAAAAAATATTTCTACATCCATGGCCCTTCCCAGCCACTTCGGTTTTTCTCCCACAGGTCTAACACTTCCGAAAAACCAATACAACGCCCACCCGGATCAATATATAAAGCTAAACGAACCGTTCATTGGTACTTAGATGTACGAAAATCACTAATGATTTACCTGTTTTTACAAGGAAGTAAAATGTGAAAAAAATATTTCTACATCCCATGGCCTTTCCCAACCATTTAAATTTTTCTCTTATAGGTCTAACACTTCCGAAAAACCGATACAACGCCCACCCGGAACAATATATAAAGCTAAACGAACCGTTCACTGGGCACTTATCCGTGCGAAAATCTCTATCGATTTACCTGTTTTTACAAGGAAATAAAATGTGAAAAAAATATTTCTACATCCCATGCCTTGCCCAGCCACTTAAACTTTTCTCTTAAAGCTCTAACACTTCTGAAAAACCAATACAACGCCCTCCGGGAACAATATATAAAGCTAAACGAACCATAAACTGGGTACTTATCCGTAAGAAAATCCCTATTGATTTACCTGTTCTTACAAGGAAATAAAATGTGAAAAAAATATTTCTACATCCCATGGCCTTTCCCAGCCACTTCGGTTTTTCTCCCACAGGTCTAACACTTCCTAAAAACCAATACAACGCCCTCCCAGAACAATATATAAAGGTAAACGAACCGTTCACTGGGTACTTATCCGTACGAAAATCCCTATTGATTTACCTGTTTTTACAAGGAAATAAAATGTGAAAAAAATATTTCTACATACCATGGCCTTTCCCAACCATTTAAATTTTTCTCTTACAGGTCTAACACTTCCGAAAAACCAATACAACGCCCACCCGGAACAATATATAAAGCTAAACGAATAGTTCACTGGGTACTTCGATGTAAGAAAATCACTATTGATTTACCTGTTTTTACAAGGAAATAAAATGTGAAAAAAAATATTTCTACATACCATGGCCTTTCCCAACCATTTAAACTTTTCTCTTAAAGCTCTAACACTTCCAAAAAAGCAATACAACGCCCACCCGGATCAATATATAAAGCTAAAAGAACCGTTCACTGGGTACTTATCCGTACGAAAATCCCTATTGATTTAACTGTATTTAGAAGGAAATAAAATGTGAAAAAAATATTTCTACATCCCATGGCCTTTCCCAGCCACTTCCGTTTTTCTCCCACAGGTCTAACACTTCCGAAAAACCAATACAACGCCCACCCGGATCAATATATAAAGCTAAACGAACCGTTCACTAGGTACTTAGATGTAAGAAAATCCCTATTGATTTACCTGTTTTTACAAGGAAATAAAATGTGAAAAAAATATTTCTACATCCCATGGCCTTTCCCAACCATTTAAATTTTTCTCTTACAGGTCTAACACTTCCGAAAAACCAATAAAACGCCCACCCGGAAAAATATATAAAGCTAAACGAACCGTTCACTGGGTACTTATCCGTACGGAAATCCCTATTGATTTACCTGTTTTTACAAGGAAATAAAATGTGAAAAAAATATTTCTACATACCATGGCCTTTACCAACCATTTAAATGTTTCTCTTACAGGTCTAACACTTCCGAAAAACCAATACAACGCCCACCCGGAACAATATATAAAGCTAAACGAACAGTTCACTGGGTACTTCGATGTAAGAAAATCACTAATGATTTACCTGTTTTTACAAGGAAGTAAAATGTGAAAAAAATATTTCTACATCCCATGGCCTTTCCCAACCATTTAAATTTTTCTCTTACAGGTCTAACACTTCCGAAAAACCAATACAACGCCCACCCGGAACAATATATAAAGCTAAACGAACCGTAAACTGGGTACTTATCCGTAAGAAAATCCCTACTGATTTACCTGTTTTTACAAGGAAATAAAATGTGAACAAAATATTTCTACATACCATGGCCTTTCCCAACCATTTAAATTTTTCTCTTACAGGTCTAACACTTCTGAAAAACCAATAAAACGCCCACCCGGAAAAATATATAAAGCTAAACGAACCGTTCACTGGGTACTTATACGTACGAAAATCCCTATTGATTTACCTGTTTTTACAAGGAAATAAAATGTGAAAAAAATATTTCTACATACCATGGCCTTTCCCAACCATTTAAATTTTTCTTTTACATGTCTAACACTTCCGAAAAACCAATACAACGCCCACCCGGATCAATACGTAAAGCTAAAGGAACCGTTCACTGGGTACTTATCCGTACGAAAATCCCTACTGATTTACCTGTTCTTACAAGGAAATAAAATGTGAAAAAAATATTTCTACATCCCATGCCTTGCCCAGCCACTTCGGTTTTATTCCCACAGGTCTAACACTTCCGAAAAACCAATACAACGCCCACCCTGAACAATATATAAAGCTAAACGAACCGTTCACTGGGTACTTATCCGTACGAAAATCCCTATTGATTTACCTGTTTTTACAAGGAAATAAAATGTGAAAAAAAATTTTCTACATCCCATGGCCTTTCCCAACCATTTAAATATTTCTCTTACAGATCTAACACTTCCAGAAAACCGATACAACGCCCACCCGGAACAATATATAAAGCTAAACGAACCGTTCACTGGGTACTTATCCGTACGAAAATCCCTACTGATTTACCTGTTTTTACAAGGAAATAAAATGTGAAAAAAATATTTCTACATCCCATGCCTTGCCCAGCCACTTCGGTTTTTCTCCCACAGGTCTAACACTTCTGAAAAACCAATACAACGCCCTCCGGGAACAATATATAAAGCTAAACGAACGGTAAACTGGGTACTTATCCGTAAGAAAATCCCTATTGATTTACCTGTTCTTACAAGGAAATAAAATGTGAAAAAAATATTTCTACATCCCACGGCCTTTCCCAGCCACTTCGGTTTTTCTCCCACAGGTCTAACACTTCTGAAAAACCAATACAACGCCCTCCCAGAACAATATATAAAGGTAAACGAATCGTGCACTGGGTACTTTTCCGTACGAAAATCCCTATTGATTTACCTGTTTTTACAAGGAAATAAAATGTGAAAAAAATATTTCTACATCCCATGGCCTTTCCCAACCATTTAAATTTTTCTCTTAAAGGTCTAACACTTCCGAAAAACCAATACAACGCCCACCCGGAACAATATATAAAGCTAAACGAACCGTTCACTGGGCACTTATCCGTACAAAAATCCCTATTGATTTACCTGTTTTTACCAGGAAATAAAATGTGAAAAAAATATTTCTACATCCCATGGCCTTTCCCAACCATTTAAACTTTTCTCTTACAGGTGTAACACTTCCAAAAAACCAATACAACGCCCACCCGGATCAATATATAAAGCTAAACGAACCGTTCACTGGGCACTTATCCGTACTAAAATCCCTATTGATTTACCTGTTTTTACAAGGAAATAAAATGTGAAAAAAATATTTCTACATCCCATGGCCTTTCCCAACCATTTAAATTTTTCCTTTACAGGTCTAACACTTCTGAAAAACCAATACAACGCCCACCCGGAACAATATATAAAGCTAAATGAACCGTTCACTGGGTACTTATCCGTACGGAAATCCCTATTGATTTACCTGTTTTTACAAGGAAATAAAATGTGAAAAAAAAATTTCTACATACCATGGCCTTTCCCAACCATTTAAATTTTTCTCTTACAGGTCTAACACTTCCGAAAAACCAATACAATGCCCACCCGGAACAATATATAAAGCTAAACGAACAGTTCACTGGGTACTTCGATGTAAGAAAATCACTATTGATTTACCTGTTTTTACAAGGAAATAAAATGTGAAAAAAAATATTTCTACATCCCATGGCCTTTCCCAACCATTTAAACTTTTCTCTTACAGGTCTAACACTTCCGAAAAACCAATACAAAGCCCACCCGGAACAATATATAAAGCTAAAAGAACCGTTCACTGGGTACTTATCCGTACGAAAATCCCTATTGATTTAACTGTATTTAGAAGGAAATAAAATGTGAAAAAAATATTTCTACATCCCATGGCCTTTCCCAGCCACTTCCGTTTTTCTCCCACAGGTCTAACACTTCCGAAAAACCAATACAACGCCCACCCGGATCAATATATAAAGCTAAACGAACAGTTCACTGGGTACTTCGATGTAAGAAAATCACTATTGATTTACCTGTTTTTACAAGGAAATAAAATGTGAAAAAAATATTTCTACATCCCATGCCTTGCCCAGCCACTTCGGTTTTTCTCCCACAGGTCTAACACTTCTGAAAAACCAATACAACGCCCTCCGGGAACAATATATAAAGCTAAACGAACCGTAAACTGGGTACTTATCCGTAAGAAAATCCCTATTGATTTACCTGTTCTTACAAGGAAATAAAATGTGAAAAAATATTTCTACATCCCATGGCCTTTCCCAGCCACTTCGGTTTTTCTCCCACAGGTCTAACACTTCTGAAAAACCAATACAACGCCCTCCCAGAACAATATATAAAGGTAAACGAATCGTTCACTGGGTACTTATCCGTACGAAAATCCCTATTGATTTACCTGTTTTTACAAGGAAATAAAATGTGAAAAAAATATTTCTACATCCCATGGCCTTTCCCAACCATTTAAATTTTTCTCTTAAAGGTCTAACACTTCCGAAAAACCAATACAACGCCCACCCGGAACAATATATAAAGCTAAACGAACCGTTCACTGGGCACTTATCCGTACAAAAATCCCTATTGATTTACCTGTTTTTACCAGGAAATAAAATGTGAAAAAAATATTTCTACATCCCATGGCCTTTCCCAACCATTTAAACTTTTCTCTTACAGGTCTAACACTTCCAAAAAACCAATACAACGCCCACCCGGATCAATATATAAAGCTAAACGAACCGTTCACTGGGCACTTATCCGTACTAAAATCCCTATTGATTTACCTGTTTTTACAAGGAAATAAAATGTGAAAAAAATATTTCTACATCCCATGGCCTTTCCCAACCATTTAAATTTTTCCTTTACAGGTCTAACACTTCCGAAAAACCAATACAACGCCCACCCGGAACAATATATAAAGCTAAACGAACCGTTCACTGGGTACTTATCCGTACGGAAATCCCTATTGATTTACCTGTTTTTACAAGGAAATAAAATGTGAAAAAAATATTTCTACATACCATGGCCTTTCCCAACCATTTAAATTTTTCTCTTACAGGTCTAAAACTTCCGAAAAACCAATACAATGCCCACCCGGAACAATATATAAAGCTAAACGAACAGTTCACTGGGTACTTCGATGTAAGAAAATCACTATTGATTTACCTGTTTTTACAAGGAAATAAAATGTGAAAAAAAATATTTCTACATCCCATGGCCTTTCCCAACCATTTAAACTTTTCTCTTACAGGTCTAACACTTCCGAAAAACCAATACAAAGCCCACCCGGAACAATATATAAAGTTAAAAGAACCGTTCACTGGGTACTTATCCGTACGAAAATCCCTATTGATTTAACTGTATTTAGAAGGAAATAAAATGTGAAAAAAATATTTCTACATCCCATGGCCTTTCCCAGCCACTTCTGTTTTTCTCCCACAGGTCTAACACTTCCGAAAAACCAATACAACGCCCACCCGGATCAATATATAAAGCTAAACGAACCGTTCACTAGGTACTTAGATGTAAGAAAATCACTAATGATTTACCTGTTTTTACAAGGAAGTAAAATGTGAAAAAAATATTTCTACATCCCATGGCCTTTCCCAACCATTTAAATTTTTCTCTTACAGGTCTAACACTTCCGAAAAACCAATACAACGCCCACCCGGAACAATATATAAAGCTAAACGAACCGTAAACTGGGTACTTATCCGTAAGAAAATCCCTATTGATTTACCTGTTTTTACAAGGAAATAAAATGTGAACAAAATATTTCTACATACCATGGCCTTTCCCAACCATTTAAATTTTTCTCTTACAGGTCTAACACTTCTGAAAAACCAATAAAACGCCCACCCGGAAAAATATATAAAGCTAAACGAACCGTTCACTGGGTACTTATACGTACGAAAATCCCTATTGATTTACCTGTTTTTACAAGGAAATAAAATGTGAAAAAAATATTTCTACATACCATGGCCTTTCCCAACCATTTAAATTTTTCTTTTACATGTCTAACACTTCCGAAAAACCAATACAACGCCCACCCGGATCAATATGTAAAGCTAAACGAACCGTTCACTGGGTACTTATCCGTACGAAAATCCCTACTGATTTACCTGTTTTTACAAGGAAATAAAATGTGAAAAAAATATTTCTACATCCCATGCCTTGCCCAGCCACTTCGGTTTTTCTCCCATAGGTCTAACACTTCTGAAAAACCAATACAACGCCCTCCGGGAACAATATATAAAGCTAAACGAACCGTAAACTGGGTACTTATCCGTAAGAAAATCCCTATTGATTTACCTGTTCTTACAAGGAAATAAACTGTGAAAAAAATATTTCTACATCCCATGGCCTTTCCCAGCCACTTCGGTTTTTCTCCCACAGGTCTAACACTTCCGAAAAACCAATACAACGCCCTCCCAGAACAATATATAAAGGTAAACGAACCGTTCACTGGGTACTTATCCGTACGAAAATCCCTATTGATTTACCTGTTTTTACAAGGAAATAAAATGTGAAAAAAATATTTCTACATCCCATGGCCTTTCCCAACCATTTAAATTTTTCTCTTACAGATCTAACACTTCCAGAAAACCGATACAACGCCCACCCGGAACAATATATAAAGCTAAACGAACCGTTCACTGGGTACTTATCCGTACGAAAATCCCTACTGATTTACCTGTTTTTACAAGGAAATAAAATGTGAAAAAAATATTTCTACATCCCATGCCTTGCCCAGCCACTTCGGTTTTTCTCCCACAGGTCTAACACTTCTGAAAAACCAATACAACGCCCTCCGGGAACAATATATAAAGCTAAACGAACCGTAAACTGGGTACTTATCCGTAAGAAAATCCTTATTGATTTACCTGTTCTTACAAGGAAATAAAATGTGAAAAAAATATTTCTACATCCCATGGCCTTTCCCAGCCACTTCGGTTTTTCTCCCACAGGTCTAACACTTCTGAAAAACCAATACAACGCCCTCCCAGAACAATATATAAAGGTAAACGAACCGTTCACTGGGTACTTATCCGTACGAAAATCCCTATTGATTTACCTGTTTTTACAAGGAAATAAAATGTGAAAAAAATATTTCTACATCCCATGGCCTTTCCCAACCATTTAAATTTTTCTCTTAAAGGTCTAACACTTCCGAAAAACCAATACAACGCCCACCCGGAACAATATATAAAGCTAAACGAACCGTTCACTGGGCACTTATCCGTACAAAAATCCCTATTGATTTACCTGTTTTTACCAGGAAATAAAATGTGAAAAAAATATTTCTACATCCCATGGCCTTTCCCAACCATTTAAACTTTTCTCTTACAGGTCTAACACTTCCAAAAAACCAATACAACGCCCACCCGGATCAATATATAAAGCTAAACGAACCGTTCACTGGGCACTTATCCGTACAAAAATCCCTATTGATTTACCTGATTTTACAAGGAAATAAAATGTGACAAAAATATTTCTACATCCCATGGCCTTTCCCAACCATTTAAATTTTTCTCTTACAGGTCTAACACTTCTGAAAAACCAATAAAACGCCCACCCGGAAAAATATATAAAGCTAAACGAACCGTTCACTGGGTACTTATCCGTACGAAAATCCCTATTGATTTACCTGTTTTTACAAGGAAATAAAATGTGAAAAAAATATTTCTACATCCCATGGCCTTTCCCAACCATTTAAACTTTTCTCTTACAGGTCTAACACTTCCAAAAAACCAATACAACGCCCACCCGGAACAATATATAAAGCTAAAAGAACCGTTCACTGGGTACTTATCCGTACGAAAATCCCTATTGATTTAACTGTATTTAGAAGGAAATAAAATGTGAAAAAAATATTTCTACATCCCATGGCCTTTCCCAGCCACTTCCGTTTTTCTCCCACAGGTCTAACACTTCCGAAAAACCAATACAACGCGCTCCGGGAACAATATATAAAGCTAAACGAACCATAAACTGGGTACTTATCCGTACGAAAATCCCTACTTTTTTACCTGTTTTTACAAGGAAATAAAATGTGAAAAAAATATTTCTACATCCCATGCCTTGCCCAGCCACTTCGGTTTTTCTCCCACAGGTCTAACACTTCTGAAAAACCAATACAACGCCCTCCGGGAACAATATATAAAGCTAAACGAACCTTAAACTGGGTACTTATCCGTAAGAAAATCCCTATTGATTTACCTGTTTTTACAAGGAAATAAAATGTGAAAAAAATATTTCTACATCCCATGCCTTGCCCAGCCACTTCGGTTTTTCTCCCATAGGTCTAACACTTCTGAAAAACCAATACAACGCCCTCCGGGAACAATATATAAAGCTAAACGAACCGTAAACTGGGTACTTATCCGTAAGAAAATCCCTATTGATTTACCTGTTCTTACAAGGAAATAAACTGTGAAAAAAATATTTCTACATCCCATGGCCTTTCCCAGCCACTTCGGTTTTTCTCCCACAGGTCTAACACTTCCGAAAAACCAATACAACGCCCTCCCAGAACAATATATAAAGGTAAACGAACCGTTCACTGGGTACTTATCCGTACGAAAATCCCTATTGATTTACCTGTTTTTACAAGGAAATAAAATGTGAAAAAAATATTTCTACATCCCATGGCCTTTCCCAACCATTTAAATTTTTCTCTTACAGATCTAACACTTCCAGAAAACCGATACAACGCCCACCCGGAACAATATATAAAGCTAAACGAACCGTTCACTGGGTACTTATCCGTACGAAAATCCCTACTGATTTAACTGTATTTAGAAGGAAATAAAATGTGAAAAAAATATTTCTACATCCCATGCCTTGCCCAGCCACTTCGGTTTTTCTCCCACAGGTCTAACACTTCCGAAAAACCAATACAACGCGCTCCGGGAACAATATATAAAGCTAAACGAACCATAAACTGGGTACTTATCCGTACGAAAATCCCTACTTTTTTACCTGTTTTTACAAGGAAATAAAATGTGAAAAAAATATTTCTACATCCCATGCCTTGCCCAGCCACTTCGGTTTTTCTCCCACAGGTCTAACACTTCTGAAAAACCAATACAACGCCCTCCGGGAACAATATATAAAGCTAAACGAACCTTAAACTGGGTACTTATCCGTAAGAAAATCCCTATTGATTTACCTGTTTTTACAAGGAAATAAAATGTGAAAAAAATATTTCTACATCCCATGCCTTGCCCAGCCACTTCGGTTTTTCTCCCATAGGTCTAACACTTCTGAAAAACCAATACAACGCCCTCCGGGAACAATATATAAAGCTAAACGAACCGTAAACTGGGTACTTATCCGTAAGAAAATCCCTATTGATTTACCTGTTCTTACAAGGAAATAAACTGTGAAAAAAATATTTCTACATCCCATGGCCTTTCCCAGCCACTTCGGTTTTTCTCCCACAGGTCTAACACTTCCGAAAAACCAATACAACGCCCTCCCAGAACAATATATAAAGGTAAACGAACCGTTCACTGGGTACTTATCCGTACGAAAATCCCTATTGATTTACCTGTTTTTACAAGGAAATAAAATGTGAAAAAAATATTTCTACATCCCATGGCCTTTCCCAACCATTTAAATTTTTCTCTTACAGATCTAACACTTCCAGAAAACCGATACAACGCCCACCCGGAACAATATATAAAGCTAAACGAACCGTTCACTGGGTACTTATCCGTACGAAAATCCCTACTGATTTACCTGTTTTTACAAGGAAATAAAATGTGAAAAAAATATTTCTACATCCCATGCCTTGCCCAGCCACTTCGGTTTTTCTCCCACAGGTCTAACACTTCTGAAAAACCAATACAACGCCCTCCGGGAACAATATATAAAGCTAAACGAACCGTAAACTGGGTACTTATCCGTAAGAAAATCCCTATTGATTTACCTGTTCTTACAAGGAAATAAAATGTGAAAAAAATATTTCTACATCCCATGGCCTTTCCCAGCCACTTCGGTTTTTCTCCCACAGGTCTAACACTTCTGAAAAACCAATACAACGCCCTCCCAGAACAATATATAAAGGTAAACGAACCGTTCACTGGGTAATCCGTACGAAAATCCCTATTGATTTACCTGTTTTTACAAGGAAATAAAATGTGAAAAAAATATTTCTACATCCCATGGCCTTTCCCAACCATTTAAATTTTTCTCTTAAAGGTCTAACACTTCCGAAAAACCAATACAACGCCCACCCGGAACAATATATAAAGCTAAACGAACCGTTCACTGGGCACTTATCCGTACAAAAATCCCTATTGATTTACCTGTTTTTACCAGGAAATAAAATGTGAAAAAAATATTTCTACATCCCATGGCCTTTCCCAACCATTTAAACTTTTCTCTTACAGGTCTAACACTTCCAAAAAACCAATACAACGCCCACCCGGATCAATATATAAAGCTAAACGAACCGTTCACTGGGCACTTATCCGTACAAAAATCCCTATTGATTTACCTGATTTTACAAGGAAATAAAATGTGACAAAAATATTTCTACATCCCATGGCCTTTCCCAACCATTTAAATTTTTCTCTTACAGGTCTAACACTTCTGAAAAACCAATAAAACGCCCACCCGGAAAAATATATAAAGCTAAACGAACCGTTCACTGGGTACTTATCCGTACGAAAATCCCTATTGATTTACCTGTTTTTACAAGGAAATAAAATGTGAAAAAAATATTTCTACATCCCATGGCCTTTCCCAACCATTTAAACTTTTCTCTTACAGGTCTAACACTTCCAAAAAACCAATACAACGCCCACCCGGAACAATATATAAAGCTAAAAGAACCGTTCACTGGGTACTTATCCGTACGAGAATCCCTATTGATTTAACTGTATTTAGAAGGAAATAAAATGTGAAAAAAATATTTCTACATACCATGGCCTTTCCCAGCCACTTCCGTTTTTCTCCCACAGGTCTAACACTTCCGAAAAACCAATACAACGCGCTCCGGGAAAAATATATAAAGCTAAACGAACCGTAAACTGGGTACTTATCCGTACGAAAATCCCTACTGATTTACCTGTTTTTACAAGGAAATAAAATGTGAAAAAAATATTTCTACATCCCATGCCTTGCCCAGCCACTTCGGTTTTTCTCCCACAGGTCTAACACTTCTGAAAAACCAATACAACGCCCTCCGGGAACAATATATAAAGCTAAACGAACCGTAAACTGGGTACTTATCCGTAAGAAAATCCCTATTGATTTACCTGTTCTTACAAGGAAATAAAATGTGAAAAAAATATTTCTACATCCCATGGCCTTTCCCAGCCACTTCGGTTTTTCTCCCACAGGTCTAACACTTCTGAAAAACCAATACAACGCCCTCCCAGAACAATATATAAAGGTAAACGAATCGTTCACTGGGTACTTATCCGTACGAAAATCCCTATTGATTTACCTGTTTTTACAAGGAAATAAAATGTGAAAAAAATATTTCTACATCCCATGGCCTTTCCCAACCATTTAAATTTTTCTCTTAAAGGTCTAACACTTCCGAAAAACCAATACAACGCCCACCCGGAACAATATATAAAGCTAAACGAACCGTTCACTGGGCACTTATCCGTACAAAAATCCCTATTGATTTACCTGTTTTTACCAGGAAATAAAATGTGAAAAAAATATTTCTACATCCCATGGCCTTTCCCAACCATTTAAACTTTTCTCTTACAGGTCTAACTCTTCCAAAAAACCAATACAACGCCCACCCGGATCAATATATAAAGCTAAACGAACCGTTCACTGGGCACTTATCCGTACTAAAATCCCTATTGATTTACCTGTTTTTACAAGGAAATAAAATGTGAAAAAAATATTTCTACATCCCATGGCCTTTCCCAACCATTTAAATTTTTCCTTTACAGGTCTAACACTTCCGAAAAACCAATACAACACCCACCCGGAACAATATATAAAGCTAAACGAACCGTTAACTGGGTACTTATCCGTACGGAAATCCCTATTGATTTACCTGTTTTTACAAGAAAATAAAATGTGAAAAAAATATTTCTACATACCATGGCCTTTCCCAACCATTTAAATTTTTCTCTTACAGGTCTAACACTTCCGAAAAACCAATACAATGCCCACCCGGAACAATATATAAAGCTAAACGAACAGTTCACTGGGTACTTCGATGTAAGAAAATCACTATTGATTTACCTGTTTTTACAAGGAAATAAAATGTGAAAAAAAATATTTCTACATCCCATGGCCTTTCCCAACCATTTAAACTTTTCTCTTACAGGTCTAACACTTCCGAAAAACCAATACAAAGCCCACCCGGAACAATATATAAAGCTAAAAGAACCGTTCACTGGGTACTTATCCGTACGAAAATCCCTATTGATTTAACTGTATTTAGAAGGAAATAAAATGTGAAAAAAATATTTCTACATCCCATGGCCTTTCCCAGCCACTTCCGTTTTTCTCCCACAGGTCTAACACTTCCGAAAAACCAATACAACGCCCACCCGGATCAATATATAAAGCTAAACGAACCGTTCACTAGGTACTTAGATGTAAGAAAATCACTAATGATTTACCTGTTTTTACAAGGAAGTAAAATGTGAAAAAAATATTTCTACATCCCATGGCCTTTCCCAACCATTTAAATTTTTCTCTTACAGGTCTAACACTTCCGAAAAACCAATACAACGCCCACCCGGAACAATATATAAAGCTAAACGAACCGTAAACTGGGTACTTATCCGTAAGAAAATCCCTATTGATTTACCTGTTTTTACAAGGAAATAAAATGTGAAAAAAATATTTCTACATACCATGGCCTTTCCCAACCATTTAAATTTTTCTTTTACATGTCTAACACTTCCGAAAAACCAATACAACGCCCACCCGGATCAATATGTAAAGCTAAACGAACCGTTCACTGGGTACTTATCCGTACGAAAATCCCTACTGATTTACCTGTTTTTACAAGGAAATAAAATGTGAAAAAAATATTTCTACATCCCATGCCTTGCCCAGCCACTTCGGTTTTTCTCCCATAGGTCTAACACTTCTGAAAAACCAATACAACGCCCTCCGGGAACAATATATAAAGCTAAACGAACCGTAAACTGGGTACTTATCCGTAAGAAAATCCCTATTGATTTACCTGTTCTTACAAGGAAATAAACTGTGAAAAAAATATTTCTACATCCCATGGCCTTTCCCAGCCACTTCGGTTTTTCTCCCACAGGTCTAACACTTCCGAAAAACCAATACAACGCCCTCCCAGAACAATATATAAAGGTAAACGAACCGTTCACTGGGTACTTATCCGTACGAAAATCCCTATTGATTTACCTGTTTTTACAAGGAAATAAAATGTGAAAAAAATATTTCTACATCCCATGGCCTTTCCCAACCATTTAAATTTTTCTCTTACAGATCTAACACTTCCAGAAAACCGATACAACGCCCACCCGGAACAATATATAAAGCTAAACGAACCGTTCACTGGGTACTTATCCGTACGAAAATCCCTACTGATTTACCTGTATTTACAAGGAAATAAAATGTGAAAAAAATATTTCTACATCCCATGCCTTGCCCAGCCACTTCAGTTTTTCTCCCACAGGTCTAACACTTCTGAAAAACCAATACAACGCCCTCCGGGAACAATATATAAAGCTAAACGAACCGTAAACTGGGTACTTATCCGTAAGAAAATCCCTATTGATTTACCTGTTCTTACAAGGAAATAAAATGTGAAAAAAATATTTCTACATCCCATGGCCTTTCCCAGCCACTTCGGTTTTTCTCCCACAGGTCTAACACTTCTGAAAAACCAATACAACGCCCTCCCAGAACAATATATAAAGGTAAACGAATCGTTCACTGGGTACTTATCCGTACGAAAATCCCTATTGATTTACCTGTTTTTACAAGGAAATAAAATGTGAAAAAAATATTTCTACATCCCATGGCCTTTCCCAACCATTTAAATTTTTCTCTTAAAGGTCTAACACTTCCGAAAAACCAATACAACGCCCACCCGGAACAATATATAAAGCTAAACGAACCGTTCACTGGGCACTTATCCGTACAAAAATCCCTATTGATTTACCTGTTTTTACCAGGAAATAAAATGTGAAAAAAATATTTCTACATCCCATGGCCTTTCCCAACCATTTAAACTTTTCTCTTACAGGTCTAACACTTCCAAAAAACCAATACAACGCCCACCCGGATCAATATATAAAGCTAAACGAACCGTTCACTGGGCACTTATCCGTACTAAAATCCCTATTGATTTACCTGTTTTTACAAGGAAATAAAATGTGAAAAAAATATTTCTACATCCCATGGCCTTTCCCAACCATTTAAATTTTTCTCTTACAGGTCTAACACTTCTGAAAAACCAATAAAACGCCCACCCGGAAAAATATATAAAGCTAAACGAACCGTTCACTGGGTACTTATCCGTACGAAAATCCCTATTGATTTACCTGTTTTTACAAGGAAATAAAATGTGAAAAAAATATTTCTACATCCCATGGCCTTTCCCAACCATTTAAACTTTTCTCTTACAGGTCTAACACTTCCAAAAAACCAATACAACGCCCACCCGGAACAATATATAAAGCTAAAAGAACCGTTCACTGGGTACTTATCCGTACGAAAATCCCTATTGATTTAACTGTATTTAGAAGGAAATAAAATGTGAAAAAAATATTTCTACATCCCATGGCCTTTCCCAGCCACTTCCGTTTTTCTCCCACAGGTCTAACACTTCCGAAAAACCAATACAACGCCCTCCGGGAACAATATATAAAGCTAAACGAACCATTCACTGGGTACTTATCCGTACGAAAATCCCTACTGATTTACCTGTTTTTACAAGGAAGTAAAATGTGAAAAAAATATTTCTACATCCCATGGCCATTCCCAACCATTTAAATTTTTCTCTTACAGGTCTAACTCTTCTGAAAAACCAATAAAACGCCCACCCGGAAAAATATATAAAGCTAAACGAACCGTTCACTGGGTACTTATCCGTACGAAAATCCCTATTGATTTACCTGTTTTTACAAGGAAATAAAATGTGAAAAAAATATTTCTACATACCATGGCCTTTCCCAACCATTTAAATTTTTCTCTTACAGGTCTAACACTTCCGAAAAACCAATACAACACCCACCCGGAACAATATATAAAGCTAAAAGAACCGTTCACTGGGTACTTATCCGTACGAAAATCCCTATTGATTTAACTGTATTTAGAAGGAAATAAAATGTGAAAAAAATATTTCTACATCCCATGGCCTTTCCCAGCCACTTCCGTTTTTCTCCCACAGGTCTAACACTTCTGAAAAACCAATACAACGCCCACCCGGATCAATATATAAAGCTAAACGAACCGTTCACTAGGTACTTAGATGTAAGAAAATCACTAATGATTTACCTGTTTTTACAAGGAAGTAAAATGTGAAAAAAATATTTCTACATCCCATGGCCTTTCCCAACCATTTAAATTTTTCCTTTACAGGTCTAACACTTCCGAAAAACCAATACAACGCCCACCCGGAACAATATATAAAGCTAAACGAACCGTTCACTGGGTACTTATCCGTACGGAAATCCCTATTGATTTATCTGTTTTTACAAGGAAATAAAATGTGAAAAAAATATTTCTACATACCATGGCCTTTCCCAACCATATAAATTTTTCTCTTACAGGTCTAACACTTCCGAAAAACCAATACAACGCCCACCCGGAACAATATATAAAGCTAAACAAACAGTTCACTGGGTACTTCGATGTAAGAAAATCACTATTGATTTACCTGTTTTTACAAGGAAATAAAATGTGAAAAAAAATATTTCTACATCCCATGGCCTTTCCCAACCATTTAAACTTTTCTCTTACAGGTCTAACACTTCCGAAAAACCAATACAAAGCCCACCCGGAACAATATATAAAGCTAAAAGAACCGTTCACTGGGTACTTATCCGTACGAAAATCCCTATTGATTTAACTGTATTTAGAAGGAAATAAAATGTGAAAAAAATATTTCTACATCCCATGGCCTTTCCCAGCCACTTCCGTTTTTCTCCCACAGGTCTAACACTTCCGAAAAACCAATACAACGCCCACCCGGATCAATATATAAAGCTAAACGAACCGTTCACTAGGTACTTAGATGTAAGAAAATCACTAATGATTTACCTGTTTTTACAAGGAAGTAAAATGTGAAAAAAATTTTTCTACATCCCATGGCCTTTCCCAACCATTTAAATTTTTCTCTTACAGGTCTAACACTTCCGAAAAACCAATACAACGCCCACCCAGAACAATATATAAAGCTAAACGAACCGTAAACTGGGTACTTATCCGTAAGAAAATCCCTACTGATTTACCTGTTTTTACAAGGAAATAAAATGTGAACAAAATATTTCTACATACCATGGCCTTTCCCAACCATTTAAATTTTTCTCTTACAGGTCTAACACTTCTGAAAAACCAATAAAACGCCCACCCGGAAAAATATATAAAGCTAAACGAACCGTTCACTGGGTACTTATACGTACGAAAATCCCTATTGATTTACCTGTTTTTACAAGGAAATAAAATGTGAAAAAAATATTTCTACATACCATGGCCTTTCCCAACCATTTAAATTTTTCTTTTACATGTCTAACACTTCCGAAAAACCAATACAACGCCCACCCGGATCAATATGTAAAGCTAAACGAACCGTTCACTGGGTACTTATCCGTACGAAAATCCCTACTGATTTACCTGTTTTTACAAGGAAATAAAATGTGAAAAAAATATTTCTACATCCCATGCCTTGCCCAGCCACTTCGGTTTTTCTCCCATAGGTCTAACACTTCTGAAAAACCAATACAACGCCCTCCGGGAACAATATATAAAGCTAAACGAACCGTAAACTGGGTACTTATCCGTAAGAAAATCCCTATTGATTTACCTGTTCTTACAAGGAAATAAACTGTGAAAAAAATATTTCTACATCCCATGGCCTTTCCCAGCCACTTCGGTTTTTCTCCCACAGGTCTAACACTTCCAAAAAACCAATACAACGCCCTCCCAGAACAATATATAAAGGTAAACGAACCGTTCACTGGGTACTTATCCGTACGAAAATCCCTATTGATTTACCTGTTTTTACAAGGAAATAAAATGTGAAAAAAATATTTCTACATCCCATGGCCTTTCCCAACCATTTAAATTTTTCTCTTACAGATCTAACACTTCCAGAAAACCGATACAACGCCCACCCGGAACAATATATAAAGCTAAATGAACCGTTCACTGGGTACTTATCCGTACGAAAATCCCTACTGATTTACCTGTTTTTACAAGGAAATAAAATGTGAAAAAAATATTTCTACATCCCATGCCTTGCCCAGCCACTTCGGTTTTTCTCCCACAGGTCTAACACTTCTGAAAAACCAATACAACGCCCTCCGGGAACAATATATAAAGCTAAACGAACCGTAAACTGGGTACTTATCCGTAAGAAAATCCCTATTGATTTACCTGTTCTTACAAGGAAATAAAATGTGAAAAAAATATTTCTACATCCCATGGCCTTTCGCAGCCACTTCGGTTTTTCTCCCACAGGTCTAACACTTCTGAAAAACCAATACAACGCCCTCCCAGAACAATATATAAAGGTAAACGAACCGTTCACTGGGTACTTATCCGTACAAAAATCCCTATTGATTTACCTGTTTTTACAAGGAAATAAAATGTGAAAAAAATATTTCTACATCCCATGGCCTTTCCCAACCATTTAAACTTTTCTCTTACAGGTCTAACACTTCCAAAAAACCAATACAACGCCCACCCGGATCAATATATAAAGCTAAACGAACCGTTCACTGGGTAGTTATACGTACGAAAATCCCTATTGATTTACCTGTTTTTACAAGGAAGTAAAATGTGAAAAAAATATTTCTAGATCCCATGGCCTTTCCCAACCATTTAAATTTTTCTCTTACAGGTCTAACACTTGCGAGAAACCAATACAACGCCCACCCGGAACAATATATAAAGCTAAATGAACCGTTCACTGGGTACTTATCCGTACGAAAATCCCTATTGATTTACCTGTTTTTACAAGGAAATTGCTGGAAAACATGGCGGCTTGACCAGACGCCGGGGTTTAGAGCTCCACCTGGTCATTGGACTATGAGCGCTCCTGGCTTATGGAGCGTTCTCCCCCTTGCTGTTTTTGGGGGCTGGGGGTTAGTTTTTTCCTTCCCCCCTCTCTTGGGAGAGCAGCCTGATGCTTATCGGCAGCAGAACGGAAGAAAAAGGGACCTGAAGGAGAAGGGCTGTGGCGGCCGCACGCAACAGTTCCAGCACCAGACTTGCATTGGATGCCTCCCCGGCGAGAGTCATCATTGCAAGGGGAAGGAGACCAACGTGAGCCAGGGGGCGCATTTGCGCAGGCTGCGGCGGGGGCCCCAATGCCGAGGGTCCCTGCGGGAGTTCCTATGCCTATGCCCCCCCTTTGGATTGCCTGCTCCTCCTCTGTGTCTCGGCATTTTTCAGCGTGCTTCAGACCCGGCGCTCCCCAGCGGGTCCCCCCCCCGCCTGGCTTAGGGTGAGGAGGGGCAGAAGATCGAGCACCTACCAGTTTGAAGGTAGGGGCACAGCAACAGAATCATCCCCCTACCCGGGCCCCAGGCTGAAGCTTGCTGGTGGGGCTGAAAAATCACGGCTGTGGCAAACGCTTGGGGCTGGAGTCCAGTGGTTGCGGCAGAGGTTCATCCCGCGGACAGTGAGAGGCCACTTGGGCTGGCCCCTCTGCGCGCGGTTCGACTGCTGGAGTCCCGGGCGGTTCCTTCCCCGGTTGGATGGTAACCTAGAGGACGAGGAGGACTGGGGTGCTGCTGCTTTAAGAACTCAGCCGAAACTGGAGGAGTGGAGAATCGTGTCTCTTGGGCGCCACCCAGTGGCGACTGAGATATTGGCCAGAGCAGGGATTCTGAGTTTTAGTGCTCGCCTCCCTTGTACCATCTGGTGGCAGAAGGCCGAATTTCATCTCAAATTCTTTTTTTGCTCTTTTCTTGCTGCTGTGGCCTAGGCCCTCTCCTGAGGTGATAGGAAGGTGTTAGTGACCATCATTGAGAGAGGAATGATAATTGGGAGCTAGGTTCAGCTGAATTAGGGGGGGACGAGCTGGGGGGCAGAGAGAACCCCTGAGATAGGCGGGATCTCACCCCTACAGTGCTGCCCACCTCTCCAGCTGTTAGATTAGGGTGGGAGAGGGGGGGAGGGTGGTGACAGAGTTAGTGGGGTCGGGAGGGTTAGGGAGGGTTAGTGCAGCTGGGGAGGAGGCGGGACTTAGCATAGGAGTTAGGATTGACGTCCTCTCTCGAGGGGGGCGCATGCAGAGGGAGGGTCGCCTGGGAGAGATGGCAGATGCTGGGGCCGGGATCCAAACGATCATGGGCCAGGGGCGCTATGGCTGGGGGAGGAGGTTGGACAAGAGAAGGGGTGGGAGCACTGGTGTCCCGCATAGGACCTGGCGGTGGAGACACGGCCGGCGCCCTGGGTGTGCTCGATCCCCTTCTAACCTCCGTCCCATCCCCAGGGCTGTGAGGATGGAGGCTAGGGAGGGTCCGATCTTGGTCCTGTGCAATGCAAGGTCGATTAAGAACAAGACCTCCACTCTGCAGCACTTCTTTGCAGAGTCGGGGGCGGACCTTGCTTGCGTGACCGAGACCTGGGTGAGGGAGGGGGAGTCGGTGGCCTTGAAAGAACTGGCCCCCCCAGGATTCTCGGTCCTACACCAATCTCGGACTCATAAGAGGGGAGGGGGGGTGGCAATTCTGGCCCGGGAGACTCTCGCCTGCAGGGCTCTCCCGGTGCCGGAAATCAGTCAAGTGGAGTGTGTCGGTATTGGGTGGGGCTCGGTCGAGAGCGCGGCCATCTGGCTGGTATACCGTCCGACAACGCGCCACCAGATGCCCTGCCCCTGGGCGTTGCAGTTCCCTAGGCTCTTAATCCTGGGTGACTTCAATGTCCACGCGGACTCGCCCACTTCAGGACTTGGTGGGGACCTGGTGTCATCCATGGCGACACTGGGGCTCTCGCAATTTGTTGCCGGTCCCACTCATCACGCCGGCCACACGCTTGACTTGATTTTCGGTGCCGGGATAGAGGTGGTTCTGGAGCCAGCTTTGGCTGTTCCATGGTCAGACCACTATGCCCTGCGGGCCCGGCTTGGGATGCCACCCCCTCCCCAGTTGGGCGGCGGGCGCACTTTTGCCCGCCCGCGGAGACTCATGGATCCAATTGGTTTCCGGAATGCTCTGCGGGACCCGATGCCTCCTGGCAACTCACTGGCGGCGTTAGTAGAGGACTGGCAGTCCCGTCTGACAGCTGCTATAGATGAGATTGCCCCTAAGCGTCCTCTCTGCCCTCAACTCAAACGGGCCCCCTGGTACACGGGGTTGCTCCGGGAAAAGAAGAGGGAGGTTAGACGACTAGAGCGAGTGTGGCGGAAGACTCGCGACGAAGCTGCAAGAACATCTTATCGCACGCTTATGAGGGCGTATGAGATGGCGGTGAAAGTGGCGAAGCGAGAGTTCTTCGCCACGGAAATCGCGTCCGCAAGCTCTCGCCCGACCCAATTATTTAGGGTAGTTAGATCCCTTACCGCCCTTCAGGGGCGCCAAAATATTAGTCAATTGGCACTTGGCTGCGAGGCATTAGCGAGCTTTTTTGCGGATAAAGTCTTGTCACTTCGCCATGACCTTCCTGTCACAATTAATACAGTAAATGAACTGGAGACCTGTTGGCCGTCTTTGGCAGCGAAGTTTGATGGCTTCAGACGGCTCTCTTCTTCCGAAGTGGACAAGTTGCTGGGGTCGGTCAGGGCGACCACCTGCCCCCTTGATCCCTGTCCCTCTTGGCTTCTCAAGGGGAGCGGAGAGGGGATAGGAGGCCAACTCAGGGATATTATCAACCTTTCCCTGAGTTCCGGGGAATTCCCCGAGCGGCTGAAGGAGGCAGTGGTTCGCCCTCTCCTGAAAAAATCAACGCTGGACCCGCAGGACCCTGCCAACTACCGCCCGGTGTCGCACCTAGAGTTCCTGGGCAAGGTGGTGGAAAGGGCTGCGGCGGACCAGCTCCTTGCTTTCTTGGATGAAACTTCGGCACTCGATCCATATCAGTCTGGCTTCCGCCCTGGCCACGGGGTGGAGACGGTGTTGGTTGCTTTGCTGGATGATCTCCGTCGCCAGCTGGATAGAGGCGGGTCAGCCGTGCTGGTCCTTCTGGATCTGTCGGCTGCTTTCGACACCGTGGACCATGAGATATTGGGCCACCGCCTCGCCGGTACGGGGATAAGGGGTACAGCCTTGCGCTGGATACGCTCCTTCCTCCAGAACCGGACCCAGAGAGTTGCAGTGGGGGATGAGCTCTCACGCCCTTATGGACTCCCTTGTGGGGTCCCACAGGGCGCGGTTCTCTCCCCCACACTATTTAAAATCTTCATGCGCCCTCTGGCCCAGCTGGTACGGAGTTTTGGGTTGGGCTGCCATCAGTACGCTGATGACACCCAGCTCTATCTCCTCATGGACGGCCACCCAGACTCCCCCCCAGAACCATTCGCCAGATGTTTGGAAGCAGTGACAGAATGGTTTGAGCAGAGTCGCCTGAAACTCAACCCCTCCAAGACGGAGGTCCTGTGGCTGGGAAGTAGGGGGCGGGAACAGGAAGCGCATTTACCCACCCTGGCAGGGGCGCATCTTACCATCGCGTCCCAGGCCAGAAACTTGGGTGTGACCATTGATGCCTCCCTGACTATGGAGGCGCAGGTCAGGAAAGTAGCCGGCCAGGCATTTTTCCATCTTCGCCAAGCCCGGCTACTAGCGCCCTACCTGTCCCCCGAACACCTGGCCACTGTGATCCATGCAACGGTCACCTCCAGATTAGATTTCTGTAACTCGCTCTACGCGGGCCTATCCCTGTCTCTGATCCGGAAACTCCAGCTGGTACAAAATGCAGCCGCTAGGGTCCTCACCGGCACACCTTGGAGGGCCCACATCCAGCCTGTGCTGAGGCAGCTGCACTGGTTACCAATTGCTGTCCGGATCCAGTTCAAGGTTCTGGTTCTAACCTTTAAGGCTTTACGCGGGCTGGGACCCACATACCTGAGGGACCGCCTAGTGCCCTATGCCCCCCGAAGGGCTCTGCGCTCTGCGAGTGAGAATCTTCTGGTCGTTCCCGGCCCTAGGGAAGCACGCCTTTCCTCGACCAGGGCCAGGGCCTTTTCGGTCCTGGCCCCCACCTGGTGGAATGAGCTCCCGGGTGAGCTGCGGGCCCTGCGGGACCCTTTAACGTTCCGCAGGGCCTGCAAGACGGAGCTCTTCCGCCAGGTCTATGGCTGAGGCTGGGGCTGCCGGGGTACATCGACTGCTCTCCCCCGGGCTTCTTGAACATCGTTGACCTCCTTCTCCTCCACCCCCCCTTTTTTAGGAATGTGGGTAGGAAGGGGATCTTATTATGGTGCTGCCATGTTGTGACATTTTAAAGTCTTTTAATGGGAGTTTTAATGGGTTTTTTAAGACATTGTAACCCACCGCGAGCCATTTGGGAGTGGCGGGAAATAAATCGAAATAATAATAATAATAATAATAATAATAATAATAATAATAATAATAATAATAATAATAATAATAAATAAATAAAATGTGAAAAAAATATTTCTACATCCCATGGCCTTTCCCAACCATTTAAAGTTTTCTCTTACAGGTCTAACACTTGCGAAAAACCAATACAACGCCCACCAGGAACAATATATAAAGCTAAACGAACCGTTCACTGGGCACTTATCCGTACGAAGATCCCTATTGATTTACCTGTTTTTACAAGGAAGTAAAATGTGAAAAAAATATTTCTACATCCCATGGCCTTTCCCAACCATTTAAATTTTTCT
This sequence comes from Paroedura picta, assembly GCF_049243985.1. NCBI lineage: Eukaryota > Metazoa > Chordata > Lepidosauria > Squamata > Gekkonidae > Paroedura > Paroedura picta. The sequence goes on along the minus strand of NC_135373.1, from coordinate 7,171,765 downwards.
CTTACAGGTCTAACACTTCCGAAAAACCAATACAACTCCCACCCGGAACAATATATAAAGCTAAACGAACCATTCACTGGGTACTTATCCGTAGGAAAATCCCTATTGATTTACCTGTTTTTACAAGGAAGTATAATGTGAAAAAAAAAATTTCTACATCCCATGGCCTTTCCCAACCATTTAAATTTTTCTCTTACAGGTCTAACACTTGCGAAAAACCAATACAACGCCCACCCTGAACAATATATAAAGCTAAACGAACCGTTCAGTGGGTACTTATCCATACGAAAATCCCTATTGATTTACCTCTCTTTACAAGGAAATAAAATGTGAAAAAAATATTTCTACATCCCATGGCCTTTCCCAACCATTTAAATTTTTCTCTAACAGGTCTAACACTTGTGAAAAACCAATACAACGCCCACCCGGAACAATATATAAAGCTAAACGAACCGTTCACTGGATACTTATCCGTACGAAAATCCCTATTGATTTACCTCTTTTTACAAGGAAATAAAATTTGAAAAAAAATATTTCTACATCCCATGGCCTTTCCCAACCATTTAAATTTTTCTCTTACAGGTCTAACTCTTCCGAAAAACCAATACAACGCCCACCCGGAACAATATATAAAGCTAAACGAACCGTTCACTGGGTACTTATACGTACGAAAATCCCTATTGATTTACTTGTTTTTACAAGGAAATAAAATGTGAAAAAATATTTCTACATCCCATGGCCTTTCCCAACCATTTAAATTTTTCTTCTACAGGTCTAACACTTCCGAAAAACCAACACAACGCCCACCCGGAACAATATATAAAGCTAAACGAACCGTTCACTGGGTACTTATCCGTACGAAGATCCCTATTGATTTACCTGTTTTTACAAGGAAGTAAAATGAGAAAAAAATATTTCTACATCCCATGGCCTTTCCCAACCATTTAAATTTTTCTCTTACAGGTCTAACACTTCCGAAAAACCAATACAACTCCCAACCAGAACAATATATAAAGCTAAACGAACCGTTCACTGGGTACTTATCCGTAGGAAAATCCCTATTGATTTACCTGTTTTTACAAGGAAGTATAATGTGAAAAAAATATTTCTACATCCCATGGCCTTTCCCAACCATTTAAATTTTTCTCTTACAGGTCTAACACTTGCGAAAAACCAATAAAACGCCCACCCGGAACAATATATAAAGCTAAACGAACCGTTACCTGGGCACTTATCCGTACGAAAATCCCTATTGATTTACCTGATTTTACAAGGAAATAAAATGTGAAAAAAATATTTCTACATCCCATGGCCTTTCCCAACCATTTAAATTTCTCTCCTACAGGTCTAACACTTCCGAAAAACCAATACAACGCCCACCCGGAACAATACATAAAGCTAAACGAACCGTTCAGTGGGTACTTATCCATACGAAAATCCCTATAGATTTACCTGTTTTTACAAGGAAATAAAATGTGAAAAAAATATTTCTACATCCCATGGCCTTTCCCAACCATTTAAATTTTTCTCTAACAGGTCTAACACTTGCGAAAAACCAATACAACGCCCACCCGGAACAATATATAAAGCTAAACGAACCGTTACCTGGGTACTTATCCGTACGAAAATCCCTATTTATTTTCCGGTTCTTACAAGGAAATAAAATGTGAAAAAATATTTCTACATCCCATGGCCTTTCCCAACCATTTAAATTTTTCTCTTACAGGTCTAACACTTCCGAAAAACCAATACAACGCCCACCCGGAACAATATATAAAGCTAAACGAACCGTTCACTGGGCACTTATCCGTACGTAAATCCCTATTGATTTACCTCTTTTTACAAGGAAATAAAATTTCAAAAAAAATATTTCTACATCCCATGGCCTTTCCCAACCATTTAAATTTTTCTCTTACAGGTCTAACACTTGCGAAAAACCAATACAACGCCCACCCGGAACAATATATAAAGCTAAACGAACCGTTCACTGGGTACATATACGTACGAAAATCCCAATTGATTTACCTGTTTTTACAAGGAAATAAAATGTGAAAAAAATATTTCTACATACCATGGCCTTTCCCAACCATTTAAATTTTTCTCTTACAGGTCTAACACTTCCGAAAAACCAATACAACTCCCACCCGGAACAATATATAAAGCTAAACGAACCGTTCACTGGGTACTTATCCGTAGGAAAATCCCTATTGATTTACCTGTTTTTACAAGAAAGTATAATGTGAAAAAAATATTTCTACATCCCATGGCCTTTCCCAACCATTTAAATTTTTCTCTTACAGGTTTAACACTTCCGAAAAACCAATACAACTCTCACCCGGAACAATATATAAAGCTAAACGAACCGTTCACTGGGCACTTATCCGTACGAAAATCCCTATTGATTTACCTGTTTTTACAAGGAGATAAAATGTGAAAAAAATATTTCTACATCCCATGGCCTTTCCCAACCATTTAAATTTTTCTCTTACAGGTCTAACACTTCCGAAAAACCAATACAACGCCCACCCGGAACAATATATAAAGCTAAACGAACCGTTCAATGGGTACTTATCCGTACGAAAATCCCTACTGATTTACCTGTTTTTACAAGGAAATAAAATGTGAAAAAGATATTTCTACATCCCATGGCCTTTCCCAACCATTTAAATTTTTCTCTTACAGGTCTAACACTTCCGAAAAACCAATACAACGCCCACCCGGAACAATATATAAAGCTAAACGAACCGTTCACTGGGCACTTATCCGTACGAAAATCCCTATTGATTTACCTGTTTTTACAAGGAAATAAAATGTGAAAAAAATATTACTACATACCATGGCCTTTCCCAACCATTTAAATTCTTCTCTTACACGTCTAACACTTCCGAAAAAACAACACAACGCCCACCCGGAACAATATATAAAGCTAAACGAACCGTTCACTGGGTGCTTATCCGTACGAAGATCCCTATTGATTTACCTGTTTTTACAAGGAATTAAAATGTGAAAAAAATATTTCTACATCCCATGGCCTTTCCCAACATTTAAATTATTCTCTTACAGGTCTAACACTTCCGAAAAACCAATACAACTCCCACCCGGAACAATATATAAAGCTAAACGAACCGTTCACTGGGTACATATCCGTAGGAAAATCCCTATTGATTTACCTGTTTTTACAAGGAAGTATAATGTGAAAAAAATATTTCTACATCCCATGGCCTTCCCCAACCATTTAAATTTATTTCTTACAGGTCTAACACTTGCGAAAAACCAATACAACGCCCACCCTGAACAATATATAAAGCTAAACGAACCGTTCAGTGGGTACTTATCCATACGAAGATCCCTATTGATTTACCTGTTTTTACAAGGAATTAAAATGTGAAAAAAATATTTCTACATCCCATGGCCATTCCCAACCATTTAAATTTTTCTCTTACAGGTTTAACACTTCCGAAAAACCAATACAACTCTCACCCGGAACAATATATAAAGCTAAACAAACCGTTCACTGGGTACTTATCTGTAGGAAAATCCCTATTGATTTACCTGTTTTTACTAGGAAGTATAATGTAAAAAAAATATTTCTACATCCCATGGCCTTTCCCAACCATTTAAATTTTTCTCTTACAGGTCTAACACTTGCGAAAAACCAATACAACGCCCACCCTGAACAATATATAAAGCTAAATGAACCGTTCAGTGGGTACTTATCCGTACGAAAATCCCTATAGATTTACCTGTTTTTACAAGGAAATAAAATGTGAAAAAAATATTTCTACATCCCATGGCCTTTCCCAACCATTTAAATTTTTCTCTAACAGGTCTAACACTTGCGAAAAACCAATACAACGCCCACCCGGAACAATATATAAAGCTAAACGAACCGTTCACTGGGTACATATCCGTAGGAAAATCCCTATTGATTTACCTGTTTTTACAAGGAAGTATAATGTGAAAAAAATATTTCTACATCCCATGGCCTTCCCCAACCATTTAAATTTATTTCTTACAGGTCTAACACTTGCGAAAAACCAATACAACGCCCACCCTGAACAATATATAAAGCTAAACGAACCGTTCAGTGGGTACTTATCCATACGAAAATCCCTATTGATTTACCTGTTTTTACAAGGAAATAAAATTTGAAAAAAAAAATTTCTACATCCCATGGCCTTTCCCAACCATTAAAATTTTTCTCTTACAGGTCTAACTCTTCCGAAAAACCAATACAACGCCCACCTGGAACAATATATAAAGCTAAACGAACCGTTCACTGGGTACTTATCCGTACGAAGATACCTATTGATTTACCTGTTTTTACAAGGAATTAAAATGTGAAAAAAATATTTCTACATCCCATGGCGATTCCCAACCATTTAAATTTTTCTCTTACAGGTTTAACACTTCCGAAAAACCAATACAACTCTCACCCGGAACAATATATAAAGCTAAACAAACCGTTCACTGGGTACTTATCTGTAGGAAAATCCCTATTGATTTACCTGTTTTTACTAGGAAGTATAATGTAAAAAAAATATTTCTACATCCCATGGCCTTTCCCAACCATTTAAATTTTTCTCTTACAGGTCTAACACTTGCGAAAAACCAATACAACGCCCACCCTGAACAATATATAAAGCTAAATGAACCGTTCAGTGGGTACTTATCCGTACGAAAATCCCTATAGATTTACCTGTTTTTACAAGGAAATAAAATGTGAAAAAAATATTTCTACGTCCCATGGCCTTTCCCAACCATTTAAACTTTTCTCTTACAGGTCTAACACTTCCGAAAAACCAATACAAAGCACACCCGGAACAATATATAAAGCTAAAAGAACCGTTCACTGGGTACTTATCCGTACGAAAATCCCTATTGATTTAACCGTATTTAGAAGGAAATAAAATGTGAAAAAAATATTTCTACATCCCATGGCCTTTCCCAGCCACTTCCGTTTTTCTCCCACAGGTCTAACACTTCCGAAAAACCAATACAACGCCCACCCGGATCAATATATAAAGCTAAACGAACAGTTCACTGGGTACTTCGATGTAAGAAAATCACTATTGATTTACCTGTTTTTACAAGGAAATAAAATGTGAAAAAAATATTTCTACATCCCATGCCTTGCCCAGCCACTTCGGTTTTTCTCCCACAGGTCTAACACTTCTGAAAAACCAATACAACGCCCTCCGGGAACAATATATAAAGCTAAACGAACCGTAAACTGGGTACTTATCCGTAAGAAAATCCCTATTGATTTACCTGTTCTTACAAGGAAATAAAATGTGAAAAAATATTTCTACATCCCATGGCCTTTCCCAGCCACTTCGGTTTTTCTCCCACAGGTCTAACACTTCTGAAAAACCAATACAACGCCCTCCCAGAACAATATATAAAGGTAAACGAATCGTTCACTGGGTACTTATCCGTACGAAAATCCCTATTGATTTACCTGTTTTTACAAGGAAATAAAATGTGAAAAAAATATTTCTACATCCCATGGCCTTTCCCAACCATTTAAATTTTTCTCTTAAAGGTCTAACACTTCCGAAAAACCAATACAACGCCCACCCGGAACAATATATAAAGCTAAACGAACCGTTCACTGGGCACTTATCCGTACAAAAATCCCTATTGATTTACCTGTTTTTACCAGGAAATAAAATGTGAAAAAAATATTTCTACATCCCATGGCCTTTCCCAACCATTTAAACTTTTCTCTTACAGGTCTAACACTTCCAAAAAACCAATACAACGCCCACCCGGATCAATATATAAAGCTAAACGAACCGTTCACTGGGCACTTATCCGTACTAAAATCCCTATTGATTTACCTGTTTTTACAAGGAAATAAAATGTGAAAAAAATATTTCTACATCCCATGGCCTTTCCCAACCATTTAAATTTTTCCTTTACAGGTCTAACACTTCCGAAAAACCAATACAACGCCCACCCGGAACAATATATAAAGCTAAACGAACCGTTCACTGGGTACTTATCCGTACGGAAATCCCTATTGATTTACGTGTTTTTACAAGGAAATAAAATGTGAAAAAAATATTTCTACATACCATGGCCTTTCCCAACCATTTAAATTTTTCTCTTACAGGTCTAACACTTCCGAAAAACCAATACAATGCCCACCCGGAACAATATATAAAGCTAAACGAACAGTTCACTGGGTACTTCGATGTAAGAAAATCACTATTGATTTACCTGTTTTTACAAGGAAATAAAATGTGAAAAAAAATATTTCTACATCCCATGGCCTTTCCCAACCATTTAAACTTTTCTCTTACAGGTCTAACACTTCCGAAAAACCAATACAAAGCCCACCCGGAACAATATATAAAGTTAAAAGAACCGTTCACTGGGTACTTATCCGTACGAAAATCCCTATTGATTTAACTGTATTTAGAAGGAAATAAAATGTGAAAAAAATATTTCTACATCCCATGGCCTTTCCCAGCCACTTCCGTTTTTCTCCCACAGGTCTAACACTTCCGAAAAACCAATACAACGCCCACCCGGATCAATATATAAAGCTAAACGAACCGTTCACTAGGTACTTAGATGTAAGAAAATCACTAATGATTTACCTGTTTTTACAAGGAAGTAAAATGTGAAAAAAATATTTCTACATCCCATGGCCTTTCCCAACCATTTAAATTTTTCTCTTACAGGTCTAACACTTCCGAAAAACCAATACAACGCCTACCCGGAACAATATATAAAGCTAAACGAACCGTAAACTGGGTACTTATCCGTAAGAAAATCCCTATTGATTTACCTGTTTTTACAAGGAAATAAAATGTGAACAAAATATTTCTACATACCATGGCCTTTCCCAACCATTTAAATTTTTCTCTTACAGGTCTAACACTTCTGAAAAACCAATAAAACGCCCACCCGGAAAAATATATAAAGCTAAACGAACCGTTCACTGGGTACTTATACGTACGAAAATCCCTATTGATTTACCTGTTTTTACAAGGAAATAAAATGTGAAAAAAATATTTCTACATACCATGGCCTTTCCCAACCATTTAAATTTTTCTTTTACATGTCTAACACTTCCGAAAAACCAATACAACGCCCACCCGGATCAATATGTAAAGCTAAACGAACCGTTCACTGGGTACTTATCCGTACGAAAATCCCTACTGATTTACCTGTTTTTACAAGGAAATAAAATGTGAAAAAAATATTTCTACATCCCATGCCTTGCCCAGCCACTTCGGTTTTTCTCCCATAGGTCTAACACTTCTGAAAAACCAATACAACGCCCTCCGGGAACAATATATAAAGCTAAACGAACCGTAAACTGGGTACTTATCCGTAAGAAAATCCCTATTGATTTACCTGTTCTTACAAGGAAATAAACTGTGAAAAAAATATTTCTACATCCCATGGCCTTTCCCAGCCACTTCGGTTTTTCTCCCACAGGTCTAACACTTCCGAAAAACCAATACAACGCCCTCCCAGAACAATATATAAAGGTAAACGAACCGTTCACTGGGTACTTATCCGTACGAAAATCCCTATTGATTTACCTGTTTTTACAAGGAAATAAAATGTGAAAAAAATATTTCTACATCCCATGGCCTTTCCCAACCATTTAAATTTTTCTCTTACCGATCTAACACTTCCAGAAAACCGATACAACGCCCACCCGGAACAATATATAAAGCTAAACGAACCGTTCACTGGGTACTTATCCGTACGAAAATCCCTACTGATTTACCTGTTTTTACAAGGAAATAAAATGTGAAAAAAATATTTCTACATCCCATGCCTTGCCCAGCCACTTCGGTTTTTCTCCCACAGGTCTAACACTTCTGAAAAACCAATACAACGCCCTCCGGGAACAATATATAAAGCTAAACGAACCGTAAACTGGGTACTTATCCGTAAGAAAATCCCTATTGATTTACCTGTTCTTACAAGGAAATAAAATGTGAAAAAAATATTTCTACATCCCATGGCCTTTCCCAGCCACTTCGGTTTTTCTCCCACAGGTCTAACACTTCTGAAAAACCAATACAACGCCCTCCCAGAACAATATATAAAGGTAAACGAACCGTTCACTGGGTACTTATCCGTACGAAAATCCCTATTGATTTACCTGTTTTTACAAGGAAATAAAATGTGAAAAAAATATTTCTACATCCCATGGCCTTTCCCAACCATTTAAATTTTTCTCTTAAAGGTCTAACACTTCCGAAAAACCAATACAACGCCCACCCGGAACAATATATAAAGCTAAACGAACCGTTCACTGGGCACTTATCCGTACAAAAATCCCTATTGATTTACCTGTTTTTACCAGGAAATAAAATGTGAAAAAAATATTTCTACATCCCATGGCCTTTCCCAACCATTTAAACTTTTCTCTTACAGGTCTAACACTTCCAAAAAACCAATACAACGCCCACCCGGATCAATATATAAAGCTAAACGAACCGTTCACTGGGCACTTATCCGTACAAAAATCCCTATTGATTTACCTGATTTTACAAGGAAATAAAATGTGACAAAAATATTTCTACATCCCATGGCCTTTCCCAACCATTTAAATTTTTCTCTTACAGGTCTAACACTTCTGAAAAACCAATGAAACGCCCACCCGGAAAAATATATAAAGCTAAACGAACCGTTCACTGGGTACTTATCCGTACGAAAATCCCTATTGATTTACCTGTTTTTACAAGGAAATAAAATGTGAAAAAAATATTTCTACATCCCATGGCCTTTCCCAACCATTTAAACTTTTCTCTTACAGGTCTAACACTTCCAAAAAACCAATACAACGCCCACCCGGAACAATATATAAAGCTAAAAGAACCGTTCACTGGGTACTTATCCGTACGAAAATCCCTATTGATTTAACTGTATTTAGAAGGAAATAAAATGTGAAAAAAATATTTCTACATCCCATGGCCTTTCCCAGCCACTTCCGTTTTTCTCCCACAGGTCTAACACTTCGGAAAAACCAATACAACGCGCTCCGGGAACAATATATAAAGCTAAACGAACCATAAACTGGGTACTTATCCGTACGAAAATCCCTACTTTTTTACCTGTTTTTACAAGGAAATAAAATGTGAAAAAAATATTTCTACATCCCATGCCTTGCCCAGCCACTTCGGTTTTTCTCCCACAGGTCTAACACTTCTGAAAAACCAATACAACGCCCTCCGGGAACAATATATAAAGCTAAACGAACCGTAAACTGGGTACTTATCCGTAAGAAAATCCCTATTGATTTACCTGTTTTTACAAGGAAATAAAATGTGAAAAAAATGTTTCTACATCCCATGCCTTGCCCAGCCACTTCGGTTTTTCTCCCATAGGTCTAACACTTCTGAAAAACCAATACAACGCCCTCCGGGAACAATATATAAAGCTAAACGAACCGTAAACTGGGTACTTATCCGTAAGAAAATCCCTATTGATTTACCTGTTCTTACAAGGAAATAAACTGTGAAAAAAATATTTCTACATCCCATGGCCTTTCCCAGCCACTTCGGTTTTTCTCCCACAGGTCTAACACTTCCGAAAAACCAATACAACGCCCTCCCAGAACAATATATAAAGGTAAACGAACCGTTCACTGGGTACTTATCCGTACGAAAATCCCTATTGATTTACCTGTTTTTACAAGGAAATAAAATGTGAAAAAAATATTTCTACATCCCATGGCCTTTCCCAACCATTTAAATTTTTCTCTTACAGATCTAACACTTCCAGAAAACCGATACAACGCCCACCCGGAACAATATATAAAGCTAAACGAACCGTTCACTGGGTACTTATCCGTACGAAAATCCCTACTGATTTACCTGTTTTTACAAGGAAATAAAATGTGAAAAAAATATTTCTACATCCCATGCCTTGCCCAGCCACTTCGGTTTTTCTCCCACAGGTCTAACACTTCTGAAAAACCAATACAACGCCCTCCCAGAACAATATATAAAGGTAAACGAACCGTTCACTGGGTACTTATCCGTACGAAAATCCCTATTGATTTACCTGTTTTTACAAGGAAATAAAATGTGAAAAAAATATTTCTACATCCCATGGCCTTTCCCAACCATTTAAATTTTTCTCTTAAAGGTCTAACACTTCCGAAAAACCAATACAACGCCCACCCGGAACAATATATAAAGCTAAACGAACCGTTCACTGGGCACTTATCCGTACAAAAATCCCTATTGATTTACCTGTTTTTACCAGGAAATAAAATGTGAAAAAAATATTTCTACATCCCATGGCCTTTCCCAACCATTTAAACTTTTCTCTTACAGGTCTAACACTTCCAAAAAACCAATACAACGCCCACCCGGATCAATATATAAAGCTAAACGAACCGTTCACTGGGCACTTATCCGTACAAAAATCCCTATTGATTTACCTGATTTTACAAGGAAATAAAATGTGACAAAAATATTTCTACATCCCATGGCCTTTCCCAACCATTTAAAGTTTTCTCTTACAGGTCTAACACTTCTGAAAAACCAATAAAACGCCCACCCGGAAAAATATATAAAGCTAAACGAACCGTTCACTGGGTACTTATCCGTACGAAAATCCCTATTGATTTACCTGTTTTTACAAGGAAATAAAATGTGAAAAAAATATTTCTACATCCCATGGCCTTTCCCAACCATTTAAACTTTTCTCTTACAGGTCTAACACTTCCAAAAAACCAATACAACGCCCACCCGGAACAATATATAAAGCTAAAAGAACCGTTCACTGGGTACTTATCCGTACGAGAATCCCTATTGATTTAACTGTATTTAGAAGGAAATAAAATGTGAAAAAAATATTTCTACATACCATGGCCTTTCCCAGCCACTTCCGTTTTTCTCCCACAGGTCTAACACTTCCGAAAAACCAATACAACGCGCTCCAGGAAAAATATATAAAGCTAAACGAACCGTAAACTGGGTACTTATCCGTACGAAAATCCCTACTGATTTACCTGTTTTTACAAGGAAATAAAATGTGAAAAAAATATTTCTACATCCCATGCCTTGCCCAGCCACTTCGGTTTTTCTCCCACAGGTCTAACACTTCTGAAAAACCAATACAACGCCCTCCGGGAACAATATATAAAGCTAAACGAACCGTAAACTGGGTACTTATCCGTAAGAAAATCCCTATTGATTTACCTGTTCTTACAAGGAAATAAAATGTGAAAAAAATATTTCTACATCCCATGGCCTTTCCCAGCCACTTCGGTTTTTCTCCCACAGGTCTAACACTTCTGAAAAACCAATACAACGCCCTCCCAGAACAATATATAAAGGTAAACGAATCGTTCACTGGGTACTTATCCGTACGAAAATCCCTATTGATTTACCTGTTTTTACAAGGAAATAAAATGTGAAAAAAATATTTCTACATCCCATGGCCTTTCCCAACCATTTAAATTTTTCTCTTAAAGGTCTAACACTTCCGAAAAACCAATACAACGCCCACCCGGAACAATATATAAAGCTAAACGAACCGTTCACTGGGCACTTATCCGTACAAAAATCCCTATTGATTTACCTGTTTTTACCAGGAAATAAAATGTGAAAAAAATATTTCTACATCCCATGGCCTTTCCCAACCATTTAAACTTTTCTCTTACAGGTCTAACTCTTCCAAAAAACCAATACAACGCCCACCCGGATCAATATATAAAGCTAAACGAACCGTTCACTGGGCACTTATCCGTACTAAAATCCCTATTGATTTACCTGTTTTTACAAGGAAATAAAATGTGAAAAAAATATTTCTACATCCCATGGCCTTTCCCAACCATTTAAATTTTTCCTTTACAGGTCTAACACTTCCGAAAAACCAATACAACACCCACCCGGAACAATATATAAAGCTAAACGAACCGTTAACTGGGTACTTATCCGTACGGAAATCCCTATTGATTTACCTGTTTTTACAAGAAAATAAAATGTGAAAAAAATATTTCTACATACCATGGCCTTTCCCAACCATTTAAATTTTTCTCTTACAGGTCTAACACTTCCGAAAAACCAATACAATGCCCACCCGGAACAATATATAAAGCTAAACGAACAGTTCACTGGGTACTTCGATGTAAGAAAATCACTATTGATTTACCTGTTTTTACAAGGAAATAAAATGTGAAAAAAAATATTTCTACATCCCATGGCCTTTCCCAACCATTTAAACTTTTCTCTTACAGGTCTAACACTTCCGAAAAACCAATACAAAGCCCACCCGGAACAATATATAAAGCTAAAAGAACCGTTCACTGGGTACTTATCCGTACGAAAATCCCTATTGATTTAACTGTATTTAGAAGGAAATAAAATGTGAAAAAAATATTTCTACATCCCATGGCCTTTCCCAGCCACTTCCGTTTTTCTCCCACAGGTCTAACACTTCCGAAAAACCAATACAACGCCCACCCGGATCAATATATAAAGCTAAACGAACCGTTCACTAGGTACTTAGATGTAAGAAAATCACTAATGATTTACCTGTTTTTACAAGGAAGTAAAATGTGAAAAAAATATTTCTACATCCCATGGCCTTTCCCAACCATTTAAATTTTTCTCTTACAGGTCTAACACTTCCGAAAAACCAATACAACGCCCACCCGGAACAATATATAAAGCTAAACGAACCGTAAACTGGGTACTTATCCGTAAGAAAATCCCTATTGATTTACCTGTTTTTACAAGGAAATAAAATGTGAACAAAATATTTCTACATACCATGGCCTTTCCCAACCATTTAAATTTTTCTCTTACAGGTCTAACACTTCTGAAAAACCAATAAAACGCCCACCCGGAAAAATATATAAAGCTAAACGAACCGTTCACTGGGTACTTATCAGTACGAAAATCCCTATTGATTTACCTGTTTTTACAAGGAAATAAAATGTGAAAAAAATATTTCTACATCCCATGGCCTTTCCCAACCATTTAAATTTTTCTTTTACATGTCTAACACTTCCGAAAAACCAATACAACGCCCACCCGGATCAATATGTAAAGCTAAACGAACCGTTCACTGGGTACTTATCCGTACGAAAATCCCTATTGATTTACCTGTTTTTACAAGGAAATAAAATGTGAACAAAATATTTCTACATACCATGGCCTTTCCCAACCATTTAAATTTTTCTCTTACAGGTCTAACACTTCTGAAAAACCAATAAAACGCCCACCCGGAAAAATATATAAAGCTAAACGAACCGTTCACTGGGTACTTATACGTACGAAAATCCCTATTGATTTACCTGTTTTTACAAGGAAATAAAATGTGAAAAAAATATTTCTACATACCATGGCCTTTCCCAACCATTTAAATTTTTCTTTTACATGTCTAACACTTCCGAAAAACCAATACAACGCCCACCCGGATCAATATGTAAAGCTAAACGAACCGTTCACTGGGTACTTATCCGTACGAAAATCCCTACTGATTTACCTGTTTTTACAAGGAAATAAAATGTGAAAAAAATATTTCTACATCCCATGCCTTGCCCAGCCACTTCGGTTTTTCTCCCATAGGTCTAACACTTCTGAAAAACCAATACAACGCCCTCCGGGAACAATATATAAAGCTAAACGAACCGTAAACTGGGTACTTATCCGTAAGAAAATCCCTATTGATTTACCTGTTCTTACAAGGAAATAAACTGTGAAAAAAATATTTCTACATCCCATGGCCTTTCCCAGCCACTTCGGTTTTTCTCCCACAGGTCTAACACTTCCGAAAAACCAATACAACGCCCTCCCAGAACAATATATAAAGGTAAACGAACCGTTCACTGGGTACTTATCCGTACGAAAATCCCTATTGATTTACCTGTTTTTACAAGGAAATAAAATGTGAAAAAAATATTTCTACATCCCATGGCCTTTCCCAACCATTTAAATTTTTCTCTTACAGATCTAACACTTCCAGAAAACCGATACAACGCCCACCCGGAACAATATATAAAGCTAAACGAACCGTTCACTGGGTACTTATCCGTACGAAAATCCCTACTGATTTACCTGTATTTACAAGGAAATAAAATGTGAAAAAAATATTTCTACATCCCATGCCTTGCCCAGCCACTTCGGTTTTTCTCCCACAGGTCTAACACTTCTGAAAAACCAATACAACGCCCTCCGGGAACAATATATAAAGCTAAACGAACCGTAAACTGGGTACTTATCCGTAAGAAAATCCCTATTGATTTACCTGTTCTTACAAGGAAATAAAATGTGAAAAAAATATTTCTACATCCCATGGCCTTTCCCAGCCACTTCGGTTTTTCTCCCACAGGTCTAACACTTCTGAAAAACCAATACAACGCCCTCCCAGAACAATATATAAAGGTAAACGAATCGTTCACTGGGTACTTATCCGTACGAAAATCCCTATTGATTTACCTGTTTTTACAAGGAAATAAAATGTGAAAAAAATATTTCTAGATCCCATGGCCTTTCCCAACCATTTAAATTTTTCTCTTAAAGGTCTAACACTTCCAAAAAACCAATACAACGCCCACCCGGATCAATATATAAAGCTAAACGAACCGTTCACTGGGCACTTATCCGTACTAAAATCCCTATTGATTTACCTGTTTTTACAAGGAAATAAAATGTGAAAAAAATATTTCTACATCCCATGGCCTTTCCCAACCATTTAAATTTTTCTCTTACAGGTCTAACACTTCTGAAAAACCAATAAAACGCCCACCCGGAAAAATATATAAAGCTAAACGAACCGTTCACTGGGTACTTATCCGTACGAAAATCCCTATTGATTTACCTGTTTTTACAAGGAAATAAAATGTGAAAAAAATATTTCTACATCCCATGGCCTTTCCCAACCATTTAAACTTTTCTCTTACAGGTCTAACACTTCCAAAAAACCAATACAACGCCCACCCGGAACAATATATAAAGCTAAAAGAACCGTTCACTGGGTACTTATCCGTACGAAAATCCCTATTGATTTAACTGTATTTAGAAGTAAATAAAATGTGAAAAAAATATTTCTACATCCCATGGCCTTTCCCAGCCACTTCCGTTTTTCTCCCACAGGTCTAACACTTCCGAAAAACCAATACAACGCCCTCCGGGAACAATATATAAAGCTAAACGAACCATTCACTGGGTACTTATCCGTACGAAAATCCCTACTGATTTACCTGTTTTTACAAGGAAGTAAAATGTGAAAAAAATATTTCTACATCCCATGGCCATTCCCAACCATTTAAATTTTTCTCTTACAGGTCTAACACTTCTGAAAAACCAATAAAACGCCCACCCGGAAAAATATATAAAGCTAAACGAACCGTTCACTGGGTACTTATCCGTACGAAAATCCCTATTGATTTACCTGTTTTTACAAGGAAATAAAATGTGAAAAAAATATTTCTACATACCATGGCCTTTCCCAACCATTTAAATTTTTCTCTTACAGGTCTAACACTTCCGAAAAACCAATACAACACCCACCCGGAACAATATATAAAGCTAAAAGAACCGTTCACTGGGTACTTATCCGTACGAAAATCCCTATTGATTTAACTGTATTTAGAAGGAAATAAAATGTGAAAAAAATATTTCTACATCCCATGGCCTTTCCCAGCCACTTCCGTTTTTCTCCCACAGGTCTAACACTTCTGAAAAACCAATACAACGCCCACCCGGATCAATATATAAAGCTAAACGAACCGTTCACTAGGTACTTAGATGTAAGAAAATCACTAATGATTTACCTGTTTTTACAAGGAAGTAAAATGTGAAAAAAATATTTCTACATCCCATGGCCTTTCCCAACCATTTAAATTTTTCCTTTACAGGTCTAACACTTCCGAAAAACCAATACAACGCCCACCCGGAACAATATATAAAGCTAAACGAACCGTTCACTGGGTACTTATCCGTACGGAAATCCCTATTGATTTATCTGTTTTTACAAGGAAATAAAATGTGAAAAAAATATTTCTACATACCATGGCCTTTCCCAACCATATAAATTTTTCTCTTACAGGTCTAACACTTCCGAAAAACCAATACAACGCCCACCCGGAACAATATATAAAGCTAAACAAACAGTTCACTGGGTACTTCGATGTAAGAAAATCACTATTGATTTACCTGTTTTTACAAGGAAATAAAATGTGAAAAAAAATATTTCTACATCCCATGGCCTTTCCCAACCATTTAAACTTTTCTCTTACAGGTCTAACACTTCCGAAAAACCAATACAAAGCCCACCCGGAACAATATATAAAGCTAAAAGAACCGTTCACTGGGTACTTATCCGTACGAAAATCCCTATTGATTTAACTGTATTTAGAAGGAAATAAAATGTGAAAAAAATATTTCTACATCCCATGGCCTTTCCCAGCCACTTCCGTTTTTCTCCCACAGGTCTAACACTTCCGAAAAACCAATACAACGCCCACCCGGATCAATATATAAAGCTAAACGAACCGTTCACTAGGTACTTAGATGTAAGAAAATCACTAATGATTTACCTGTTTTTACAAGGAAGTAAAATGTGAAAAAAAATTTTCTACATCCCATGGCCTTTCCCAACCATTTAAATTTTTCTCTTACAGGTCTAACACTTCCGAAAAACCAATACAACGCCCACCCGGAACAATATATAAAGCTAAACGAACCGTAAACTGGGTACTTATCCGTAAGAAAATCCCTACTGATTTACCTGTTTTTACAAGGAAATAAAATGTGAACAAAATATTTCTACATACCATGGCCTTTCCCAACCATTTAAATTTTTCTCTTACAGGTCTAACACTTCTGAAAAACCAATAAAACGCCCACCCGGAAAAATATATAAAGCTAAACGAACCGTTCACTGGGTACTTATACGTACGAAAATCCCTATTGATTTACCTGTTTTTACAAGGAAATAAAATGTGAAAAAAATATTTCTACATACCATGGCCTTTCCCAACCATTTAAATTTTTCTTTTACATGTCTAACACTTCCGAAAAACCAATACAACGCCCACCCGGATCAATATGTAAAGCTAAACGAACCGTTCACTGGGTACTTATCCGTACGAAAATCCCTACTGATTTACCTGTTTTTACAAGGAAATAAAATGTGAAAAAAATATTTCTACATCCCATGCCTTGCCCAGCCACTTCGGTTTTTCTCCCATAGGTCTAACACTTCTGAAAAACCAATACAACGCCCTCCGGGAACAATATATAAAGCTAAACGAACCGTAAACTGGGTACTTATCCGTAAGAAAATCCCTATTGATTTACCTGTTCTTACAAGGAAATAAACTGTGAAAAAAATATTTCTACATCCCATGGCCTTTCCCAGCCACTTCGGTTTTTCTCCCACAGGTCTAACACTTCCGAAAAACCAATACAACGCCCTCCCAGAACAATATATAAAGGTAAACGAACCGTTCACTGGGTACTTATCCGTACGAAAATCCCTATTGATTTACCTGTTTTTACAAGGAAATAAAATGTGAAAAAAATATTTCTACATCCCATGGCCTTTCCCAACCATTTAAATTTTTCTCTTACAGATCTAACACTTCCAGAAAACCGATACAACGCCCACCCGGAACAATATATAAAGCTAAATGAACCGTTCACTGGGTACTTATCCGTACGAAAATCCCTACTGATTTACCTGTTTTTACAAGGAAATAAAATGTGAAAAAAATATTTCTACATCCCATGCCTTGCCCAGCCACTTCGGTTTTTCTCCCACAGGTCTAACACTTCTGAAAAACCAATACAACGCCCTCCGGGAACAATATATAAAGCTAAACGAACCGTAAACTGGGTACTTATCCGTAAGAAAATCCCTATTGATTTACCTGTTCTTACAAGGAAATAAAATGTGAAAAAAATATTTCTACATCCCATGGCCTTTCGCAGCCACTTCGGTTTTTCTCCCACAGGTCTAACACTTCTGAAAAACCAATACAACGCCCTCCCAGAACAATATATAAAGGTAAACGAACCGTTCACTGGGTACTTATCCGTACAAAAATCCCTATTGATTTACCTGTTTTTACAAGGAAATAAAATGTGAAAAAAATATTTCTACATCCCATGGCCTTTCCCAACCATTTAAACTTTTCTCTTACAGGTCTAACACTTCCAAAAAACCAATACAACGCCCACCCGGATCAATATATAAAGCTAAACGAACCGTTCACTGGGTACTTATCCGTACGAAAATCCCTACTGATTTACCTGTTTTTACAAGGAAATAAAATGTGAAAAAAATATTTCTACATCCCATGCCTTGCCCAGCCACTTCGGTTTTTCTCCCATAGGTCTAACACTTCTGAAAAACCAATACAACGCCCTCCGGGAACAATATATAAAGCTAAACGAACCGTAAACTGGGTACTTATCCGTAAGAAAATCCCTATTGATTTACCTGTTCTTACAAGGAAATAAACTGTGAAAAAAATATTTCTACATCCCATGGCCTTTCCCAGCCACTTCGGTTTTTCTCCCACAGGTCTAACACTTCCGAAAAACCAATACAACGCCCTCCCAGAACAATATATAAAGGTAAACGAACCGTTCACTGGGTACTTATCCGTACGAAAATCCCTATTGATTTACCTGTTTTTACAAGGAAATAAAATGTGAAAAAAATATTTCTACATCCCATGGCCTTTCCCAACCATTTAAATTTTTCTCTTACAGATCTAACACTTCCAGAAAACCGATACAACGCCCACCCGGAACAATATATAAAGCTAAATGAACCGTTCACTGGGTACTTATCCGTACGAAAATCCCTACTGATTTACCTGTTTTTACAAGGAAATAAAATGTGAAAAAAATATTTCTACATCCCATGCCTTGCCCAGCCACTTCGGTTTTTCTCCCACAGGTCTAACACTTCTGAAAAACCAATACAACGCCCTCCGGGAACAATATATAAAGCTAAACGAACCGTAAACTGGGTACTTATCCGTAAGAAAATCCCTATTGATTTACCTGTTCTTACAAGGAAATAAAATGTGAAAAAAATATTTCTACATCCCATGGCCTTTCGCAGCCACTTCGGTTTTTCTCCCACAGGTCTAACACTTCTGAAAAACCAATACAACGCCCTCCCAGAACAATATATAAAGGTAAACGAACCGTTCACTGGGTACTTATCCGTACAAAAATCCCTATTGATTTACCTGTTTTTACAAGGAAATAAAATGTGAAAAAAATATTTCTACATCCCATGGCCTTTCCCAACCATTTAAACTTTTCTCTTACAGGTCTAACACTTCCAAAAAACCAATACAACGCCCACCCGGATCAATATATAAAGCTAAACGAACCGTTCACTGGGTAGTTATACGTACGAAAATCCCTATTGATTTACCTGTTTTTACAAGGAAGTAAAATGTGAAAAAAATATTTCTAGATCCCATGGCCTTTCCCAACCATTTAAATTTTTCTCTTACAGGTCTAACACTTGCGAGAAACCAATACAACGCCCACCCGGAACAATATATAAAGCTAAATGAACCGTTCACTGGGTACTTATCCGTACGAAAATCCCTATTGATTTACCTGTTTTTACAAGGAAATTGCTGGAAAACATGGCGGCTTGACCAGACGCCGGGGTTTAGAGCTCCACCTGGTCATTGGACTATGAGCGCTCCTGGCTTATGGAGCGTTCTCCCCCTTGCTGTTTTTGGGGGCTGGGGGTTAGTTTTTTCCTTCCCCCCTCTCTTGGGAGAGCAGCCTGATGCTTATCGGCAGCAGAACGGAAGAAAAAGGGACCTGAAGGAGAAGGGCTGTGGCGGCCGCACGCAACAGTTCCAGCACCAGACTTGCGTTGGATGCCTCCCCGGCGAGAGTCATCATTGCAAGGGGAAGGAGACCAACGTGAGCCAGGGGGCGCATTTGCGCAGGCTGCGGCGGGGGCCCCAATGCCGAGGGTCCCTGCGGGAGTTCCTATGCCTATGCCCCCCCTTTGGATTGCCTGCTCCTCCTCTGTGTCTCGGCATTTTTCAGCGTGCTTCAGACCCGGCGCTCCCCAGCGGGTCCCCCCCCCCGCCTGGCTTAGGGTGAGGAGGGGCAGAAGATCGAGCACCTACCAGTTTGAAGGTAGGGGCACAGCAACAGAATCATCCCCCTACCCGGGCCCCAGGCTGAAGCTTGCTGGTGGGGCTGAAAAATCACGGCTGTGGCAAACGCTTGGGGCTGGAGTCCAGTGGTTGCGGCAGAGGTTCATCCCGCGGACAGTGAGAGGCCACTTGGGCTGGCCCCTCTGCGCGCGGTTCGACTGCTGGAGTCCCGGGCGGTTCCTTCCCCGGTTGGATGGTAACCTAGAGGACGAGGAGGACTGGGGTGCTGCTGCTTTAAGAACTCAGCCGAAACTGGAGGAGTGGAGAATCGTGTCTCTTGGGCGCCACCCAGTGGCGACTGAGATATTGGCCAGAGCAGGGATTCTGAGTTTTAGTGCTCGCCTCCCTTGTACCATCTGGTGGCAGAAGGCCGAATTTCATCTCAAATTCTTTTTTTGCTCTTTTCTTGCTGCTGTGGCCTAGGCCCTCTCCTGAGGTGATAGGAAGGTGTTAGTGACCATCATTGAGAGAGGAATGATAATTGGGAGCTAGGTTCAGCTGAATTAGGGGGGGACGAGCTGGGGGGCAGAGAGAACCCCTGAGATAGGCGGGATCTCACCCCTACAGTGCTGCCCACCTCTCCAGCTGTTAGATTAGGGTGGGAGAGGGGGGGAGGGTGGTGACAGAGTTAGTGGGGTCGGGAGGGTTAGGGAGGGTTAGTGCAGCTGGGGAGGAGGCGGGACTTAGCATAGGAGTTAGGATTGACGTCCTCTCTCGAGGGGGGCGCATGCAGAGGGAGGGTCGCCTGGGAGAGATGGCAGATGCTGGGGCCGGGATCCAAACGATCATGGGCCAGGGGCGCTATGGCTGGGGGAGGAGGTTGGACAAGAGAAGGGGTGGGAGCACTGGTGTCCCGCATAGGACCTGGCGGTGGAGACACGGCCGGCGCCCTGGGTGTGCTCGATCCCCTTCTAACCTCCGTCCCATCCCCAGGGCTGTGAGGATGGAGGCTAGGGAGGGTCCGATCTTGGTCCTGTGCAATGCAAGGTCGATTAAGAACAAGACCTCCACTCTGCAGCACTTCTTTGCAGAGTCGGGGGCGGACCTTGCTTGCGTGACCGAGACCTGGGTGAGGGAGGGGGAGTCGGTGGCCTTGAAAGAACTGGCCCCCCCAGGATTCTCGGTCCTACACCAATCTCGGACTCATAAGAGGGGAGGGGGGGTGGCAATTCTGGCCCGGGAGACTCTCGCCTGCAGGGCTCTCCCGGTGCCGGAAATCAGTCAAGTGGAGTGTGTCGGTATTGGGTGGGGCTCGGTCGAGAGCGCGGCCATCTGGCTGGTATACCGTCCGACAACGCGCCACCAGATGCCCTGCCCCTGGGCGTTGCAGTTCCCTAGGCTCTTAATCCTGGGTGACTTCAATGTCCACGCGGACTCGCCCACTTCAGGACTTGGTGGGGACCTGGTGTCATCCATGGCGACACTGGGGCTCTCGCAATTTGTTGCCGGTCCCACTCATCACGCCGGCCACACGCTTGACTTGATTTTCGGTGCCGGGATAGAGGTGGTTCTGGAGCCAGCTTTGGCTGTTCCATGGTCAGACCACTATGCCCTGCGGGCCCGGCTTGGGATGCCACCCCCTCCCCAGTTGGGCGGCGGGCGCACTTTTGCCCGCCCGCGGAGACTCATGGATCCAATTGGTTTCCGGAATGCTCTGCGGGACCCGATGCCTCCTGGCAACTCACTGGCGGCGTTAGTAGAGGACTGGCAGTCCCGTCTGACAGCTGCTATAGATGAGATTGCCCCTAAGCGTCCTCTCTGCCCTCAACTCAAACGGGCCCCCTGGTACACGGGGTTGCTCCGGGAAAAGAAGAGGGAGGTTAGACGACTAGAGCGAGTGTGGCGGAAGACTCGCGACGAAGCTGCAAGAACATCTTATCGCACGCTTATGAGGGCGTATGAGATGGCGGTGAAAGTGGCGAAGCGAGAGTTCTTCGCCACGGAAATCGCGTCCGCAAGCTCTCGCCCGACCCAATTATTTAGGGTAGTTAGATCCCTTACCGCCCTTCAGGGGCGCCAAAATATTAGTCAATTGGCACTTGGCTGCGAGGCATTAGCGAGCTTTTTTGCGGATAAAGTCTTGTCACTTCGCCATGACCTTCCTGTCACAATTAATACAGTAAATGAACTGGAGACCTGTTGGCCGTCTTTGGCAGCGAAGTTTGATGGCTTCAGACGGCTCTCTTCTTCCGAAGTGGACAAGTTGCTGGGGTCGGTCAGGGCGACCACCTGCCCCCTTGATCCCTGTCCCTCTTGGCTTCTCAAGGGGAGCGGAGAGGGGATAGGAGGCCAACTCAGGGATATTATCAACCTTTCCCTGAGTTCCGGGGAATTCCCCGAGCGGCTGAAGGAGGCAGTGGTTCGCCCTCTCCTGAAAAAATCAACGCTGGACCCGCAGGACCCTGCCAACTACCGCCCGGTGTCGCACCTAGAGTTCCTGGGCAAGGTGGTGGAAAGGGCTGCGGCGGACCAGCTCCTTGCTTTCTTGGATGAAACTTCGGCACTCGATCCATATCAGTCTGGCTTCCGCCCTGGCCACGGGGTGGAGACGGTGTTGGTTGCTTTGCTGGATGATCTCCGTCGCCAGCTGGATAGAGGCGGGTCAGCCGTGCTGGTCCTTCTGGATCTGTCGGCTGCTTTCGACACCGTGGACCATGAGATATTGGGCCACCGCCTCGCCGGTACGGGGATAAGGGGTACAGCCTTGCGCTGGATACGCTCCTTCCTCCAGAACCGGACCCAGAGAGTTGCAGTGGGGGATGAGCTCTCACGCCCTTATGGACTCCCTTGTGGGGTCCCACAGGGCGCGGTTCTCTCCCCCACACTATTTAAAATCTTCATGCGCCCTCTGGCCCAGCTGGTACGGAGTTTTGGGTTGGGCTGCCATCAGTACGCTGATGACACCCAGCTCTATCTCCTCATGGACGGCCACCCAGACTCCCCCCCAGAACCATTCGCCAGATGTTTGGAAGCAGTGACAGAATGGTTTGAGCAGAGTCGCCTGAAACTCAACCCCTCCAAGACGGAGGTCCTGTGGCTGGGAAGTAGGGGGCGGGAACAGGAAGCGCATTTACCCACCCTGGCAGGGGCGCATCTTACCATCGCGTCCCAGGCCAGAAACTTGGGTGTGACCATTGATGCCTCCCTGACTATGGAGGCGCAGGTCAGGAAAGTAGCCGGCCAGGCATTTTTCCATCTTCGCCAAGCCCGGCTACTAGCGCCCTACCTGTCCCCCGAACACCTGGCCACTGTGATCCATGCAACGGTCACCTCCAGATTAGATTTCTGTAACTCGCTCTACGCGGGCCTATCCCTGTCTCTGATCCGGAAACTCCAGCTGGTACAAAATGCAGCCGCTAGGGTCCTCACCGGCACACCTTGGAGGGCCCACATCCAGCCTGTGCTGAGGCAGCTGCACTGGTTACCAATTGCTGTCCGGATCCAGTTCAAGGTTCTGGTTCTAACCTTTAAGGCTTTACGCGGGCTGGGACCCACATACCTGAGGGACCGCCTAGTGCCCTATGCCCCCCGAAGGGCTCTGCGCTCTGCGAGTGAGAATCTTCTGGTCGTTCCCGGCCCTAGGGAAGCACGCCTTTCCTCGACCAGGGCCAGGGCCTTTTCGGTCCTGGCCCCCACCTGGTGGAATGAGCTCCCGGGTGAGCTGCGGGCCCTGCGGGACCCTTTAACGTTCCGCAGGGCCTGCAAGACGGAGCTCTTCCGCCAGGTCTATGGCTGAGGCTGGGGCTGCCGGGGTACATCGACTGCTCTCCCCCGGGCTTCTTGAACATCGTTGACCTCCTTCTCCTCCACCCCCCCTTTTTTAGGAATGTGGGTAGGAAGGGGATCTTATTATGGTGCTGCCATGTTGTGACATTTTAAAGTCTTTTAAAGGGAGTTTTAATGGGTTTTTTAAGACATTGTAACCCACCGCGAGCCATTTGGGAGTGGCGGGAAATAAATCGAAATAATAATAATAATAATAATAATAATAATAATAATAATAATAATAATAATAATAATAATAATAATAATAATAATAATAATAATAAATAAAATGTGAAAAAATATTTCTACATCCCATGGCCTTTCCCAACCATTTAAAGTTTTCTCTTACAGGTCTAACACTTGCGAAAAACCAATACAACGCCCACCAGGAACAATATATAAATCTAAACGAACCGTTCACTGGGCACTTATCCGTACGAAAATCCCTATTGATTTACCTGTTTTTACAAGGAAATAAAATTTGAAAAAAAAATATTTCTACATCCCATGGCCTTTCCCAACCATTTAAATTTTTCTCTTACAGGTCTAACACTTGCGAAAAACCAATACAACGCCCACCCGGAACAATATATAAAGCTAAACGAACCGTTCACTGGGTACTTATCCGTACGAAGATCCCTATTGATTTACCTGTTTTTACAAGGAAGTAAAATGTGAAAAAAATATTTCTACATCCCATGGCCTTTCCCAACCATTTAAATTTTTCTCTTACAGGTCTAACAGGTCTAAAAAACCTTTTATTTTTTAAATAAAAAATAAAATAAAATAAAATACAAGGAAATAAAATGTTTTACAAGGAAATAAAATGTGGCGATTCCCAACCATTTAAATTTTTCTCTTACAGGTTTAACACTTCCGAAAAACCAATACAACTCTCACCCGGAACAATATATAAAGCTAAACAGACCGTTCACTGGGTACTTATCTGTAGGAAAATCCCTATTGATTTACCTGTTTTTACTAGGAAGTATAATGTAAAAAAAATATTTCTACATCCCATGGCCTTTCCCAACCATTTAAATTTTTCTCTTACAGGTCTAACACTTGCGAAAAACCAATACAACGCCCACCCTGAACAATATATAAAGCTAAATGAACCGTTCAGTGGGTACGTATCCGTACGAAAATCCCTATAGATTTACCTGTTTTTACAAGGAAATAAAATGTGAAAAAAATATTTCTACGTCCCATGGCCTTTCCCAACCATTTAAATTTTTCTCTTACAAGTCTAACACTTCCGAAAAACCAATACAACGCCCACCCGGAACAATATATAAAGCTAAACGAACCGTTCACTGGGCACTTATCCGTACGAGAATCCCTATAGATTTACCTCTTTTTACAAGGAAATAAAATTTCAAAAAAAATATTTCTACATCCCATGGCCTTTCCCAACCATTTAAATTTTTCTCTTACAGGTCTAACACTTCCGAAAAACCAATACAACGCCCACCCGGAACAATATATAAAGCTAAACGAACCGTTCACTGGGTACATATACGTACGAAAATCCCAATTGATTTACCTGTTTTTACAAGGAAATAAAATGTGAAAAAAATATTTCTAAATACCATGGCCTTTCCCAACCATTTAAATTTTTCTCTTACAGGTCTAGCACTTCCGAAAAACCAATACAACTCCCACCCGGAACAATATATAAAGCTAAACGAACCGTTCACTGGGTACTTATCTGTAGGAAAATCCCTATTGATTTACCTGTTTTTACAAGAAAGTATAATGTGAAAAAAATATTTCTACATCCCATGGCCTTTCCCAACCATTTAAATTTTTCTCTTACAGGTTTAACACTTCCGAAAAACCAATACAACTCTCACCCGGAACAATATATAACGCTAAACGAACCGTTCACTGGGTACTTATCTGTAGGAAAATCCCTATTGATTTACCTGTTTTTACTAGGAAGTATAATGTAAAAAAAATATTTCTACATCCCATGGCCTTTCCCAACCATTTAAATTTTTCTTCTACAGGTCTAACACTTCCGAAAAAAGAACACAACGCCCACCCGGAACAATATATAAAGCTAAACGAACCGTTCACTGGGTACTTATCCGTACGAAGATCCCTATTGATTTACCTGTTTTTACAAGGAAGTAAAATGAGAAAAAAATATTTCTACATCCCATGGCCTTTCCCAACCATTTAAATTTTTCTCTTACAGGTCTAACACTTCCGAAAAACCAATACAACTCCCACCCAGAACAATATATAAAGCTAAACGAACCGTTCAGTGGGTAGTTATCCATACGAAAATCCCTATTGATTTACCTGTTTTTACAAGGAAATAAAATGTGAAAAAAATATTTCTACATCCCATGGCCTTTCCCAACCATTTAAATTTTTCTCTAACAGGTCTAACACTTCCGAAAAACCAATACAACGCCCACCCTGAACAATATATAAAGCTAAACGAACCGTTCAGTGGGTAGTTATCCATACGAAAATCCCTATTGATTTACCTGTTTTTACAAGGAAATAAAATGTGAAAAAAATATTTCTACATCCCATGGCCTTTCCCAACCATTTAAAATTTTCTCTTACAGGTCTAACACTTTCGAAAAACCAATACAACGCCCACCCAGAAAAATATATAAAGCTAAACGAATCGTTCACTGGGTACTTATCCGTACGAACATCCCTATTGATTTACCTGTTTTTACAAGGAAGTATAATGTGAAAAAAATATTTCTACATCCCATGGCCTTTCCCAACCATTTAAATTTTTCTCTTACAGGTCTAACACTTGCGAAAAACCAATACAACGCCCACCCGGAACAATATATAAAGCTAAACGAACCGTTACCTGGGCACTTATCCGTACGAAAATCCCTATTGATTTACCTGATTTTACAAGGAAATAAAATGTGAAAAAAATATTTCTACATCCCATGGCCTTTCCCAACCATTTAAATTTCTCTCCTACAGGTCTAACACTTCCGAAAAACCAATACAACGACCACCCGGAACAATACATAAAGCTAAACGAACCGTTCAGTGGGTACTTATCCATACGAAAATCCCTATTGATTTACCGGTTTTTACAAGGAAATAAAATGTGAAAAAAATATTTCTACATCCCATGGCCTTTCCCAACCATTTAAATTTTTCTCTTACAGGTCTAACACTTCCGAAAAACCAATACAACGCCCACCCGGAACAATATATAAAGCTAAACGAACCGTTCACTGGGTACTTATCCGTACGAAAATCCCTACTGATTTACCTGTTTTTACAAGGAAATAAAATGTGAAAAAGATATTTCTACATCCCATGGCCTTTCCCAACCATTTAAATTTTTCTCTTACAGGTCTAACACTTCCGAAAAACTAATACAACGCCCACCCGGAACAATATATAAAGCTAAACGAACCGTTCACTGGGCACTTATCCGTACGAAAATCCCTATTGATTTACCTGTTTTTACAAGGAAATAAAATGTGAAAAAAATATTACTACATACCATGGCCTTTCCCAACCATTTAAATTCTTCTCTTACACGTCTAACACTTCCGAAAAAACAACACAACGCCCACCCGGAACAATATATAAAGCTAAACGAACCGTTCACTGGGTGCTTATCCGTACGAAGATCCCTATTGATTTACCTGTTTTTACAAGGAATTAAAATGTGAAAAAAATATTTCTACATCCCATGGCCTTTCCCAACCATTAAAATTTTTCTCTTACAGGTCTAACACTTCCGAAAAACCAATACAACGCCCACCCGGAACAATATATAAAGCTAAACGAACCGTTCACTGGGCACTTATCCGTACGAAAATCCCTATTGATTTACCTCTTTTTACAAGGAAATAAAATTTCAAAAAAAATATTTCTACATCCCATGGCCTTTCCCAACCATTTAAATTTTTCTCTTACAGGTCTAACACTTCCGAAAAACCAATACAACGCCCACCCGGAACAATATATAAAGCTAAACGAACCGTTCACTGGGTACATATACGTACGAAAATCCCAATTGATTTACCTGTTTTTACAAGGAAATAAAATGTGAAAAAAATATTTCTACATACCATGGCCTTTCCCAACCATTTAATTTTTTCTCTTACAGGTCTAACACTTCCGAAAAACCAATACAACTCCCACCCGGAACAATATATAAAGCTAAACGAACCGTTCACTGGGTACTTATCTGTAGGAAAATCCCTATTGATTTACCTGTTTTTACAAGAAAGTATAATGTGAAAAAAATATTTCTACATCCCATGGCCTTTCCCAACCATTTAAATTTTTCTCTTACAGGTTTAACACTTCCGAAAAACCAATACAACTCTCACCCGGAACAATATATAAAGCTAAACGAACCGTTCACTGGGTACTTATCTGTAGGAAAATCCCTATTGATTTACCTGTTTTTACTAGGAAGTATAATGTAAAAAAAATATTTCTACATCCCATGGCCTTTCCCAACCATTTAAATTTTTCTCTTACAGGTCTAACACTTCCGAAAAACCAATACAACGCCCACCCTGAACAATATATAAAGCTAAACGAACCGTTCAGTGGGTAGTTATCCATACGAAAATCCCTATTGATTTACCTGTTTTTACAAGGAAATAAAATGTGAAAAAAATATTTCTACATCCCATGGCCTTTCCCAACCATTTAAATTTTTCTCTAACAGGTCTAACACTTCCGAAAAACCAATACAACGCCCACCCGGAACAATATATAAAGCTAAACGAACCGTTACCTGGGTACTTATCCGTACGAAAATCCCTATTGATTTACCGGTTTTTACAAGGAAATAAAATGTGAAAAAAATATTTCTACATCCCATGGCCTTTCCCAACCATTTAAATTTTTCTCTTACAGGTCTAACACTTCCGAAAAACCAATACAACTCCCACCCGGAACAATATATAAAGCTAAACGAACCGTTCACTGGGTACTTATCTGTAGGAAAATCCCTATTGATTTACCTGTTTTTACTAGGAAGTATAATGTAAAAAAAATATTTCTACATCCCATGGCCTTTCCCAACCATTTAAATTTTTCGCTTACAGGTCTAACACTTCCGAAAAACCAATACAACGCCCACCCTGAACAATATATAAAGCTAAACGAACCGTTCAGTGGGTAGTTATCCATACGAAAATCCCTATTGATTTACCTGTTTTTACAAGGAAATAAAATGTGAAAAAAATATTTCTACATCCCATGGCCTTTCCCAACCATTTAAATTTTTCTCTAACAGGTCTAACACTTCCGAAAAACCAATACAACGCCCACCCGGAACAATATATAAAGCTAAACGAACCGTTACCTGGGTACTTATCCGTACGAAAATCCCTATTGATTTACCGGTTTTTACAAGGAAATAAAATGTGAAAAAAATATTTCTACATCCCATGGCCTTTCCCAACCATTTAAATTTTTCTCTTACAGGTCTAACACTTCCGAAAAACCAATACAACGCCCACCCGGAACAATATATAAAGCTAAACGAACCGTTCACTGGGTACTTATCCGTACGAAAATCCCTACTGATTTACCTGTTTTTACAAGGAAGTAAAATGTGAAAAAGATATTTCTACATCCCATGGCCTTTCCCAACCATTTAAATTTTTCTCTTACAGGTCTAACACTTCCGAAAAACTAATACAACGCCCACCCGGAACAATATATAAAGCTAAACGAACCGTTCACTGGGCACTTATCCGTACGAAAATCCCTATTGATTTACCTGTTTTTACAAGGAAATAAAATGTGAAAAAAATATTACTACATACCATGGCCTTTCCCAACCATTTAAATTCTTCTCTTACACGTCTAACACTTCCGAAAAAACAACACAACGCCCACCCGGAACAATATATAAAGCTAAACGAACCGTTCACTGGGTGCTTATCCGTACGAAGATCCCTATTGATTTACCTGTTTTTACAAGGAATTAAAATGTGAAAAAAATATTTCTACATCCCATGGCCTTTCCCAACCATTTAAATTTTTCTCTTACAGGTCTAACACTTCCGAAAAACCAATACAACGCCCACCCGGAACAATATATAAAGCTAAACGAACCGTTCACTGGGCACTTATCCGTACGAAAATCCCTATTGATTTACCTCTTTTTACAAGGAAATAAAATTTCAAAAAAAATATTTCTACATCCCATGGCCTTTCCCAACCATTTAAATTTTTCTCTTACAGGTCTAACACTTCCGAAAAACCAATACAACGCCCACCCGGAACAATATATAAAGCTAAACGAACCGTTCACTGGGTACATATACGTACGAAAATCCCTATTGATTTACCTGTTTTTACAAGGAAATAAAATGTGAAAAAAATATTTCTACATCCCATGGCCTTTCCCAACCATTTAAATTTTTCTCTAACAGGTCTAACACTTCCGAAAAACCAATACAACGCCCACCCGGAACAATATATAAAGCTAAACGAACCGTTACCTGGGTACTTATCCGTACGAAAATCCCTATTGATTTACCGGTTTTTACAAGGAAATAAAATGTGAAAAAAATATTTCTACATCCCATGGCCTTTCCCAACCATTTAAATTTTTCTCTTACAGGTCTAACACTTCCGAAAAACCAATACAACGCCCACCCGGAACAATATATAAAGCTAAACGAACCGTTCACTGGGTACTTATCCGTACGAAAATCCCTACTGATTTACCTGTTTTTACAAGGAAATAAAATGTGAAAAAGATATTTCTACATCCCATGGCCTTTCCCAACCATTTAAATTTTTCTCTTACAGGTCTAACACTTCCGAAAAACTAATACAACGCCCACCCGGAACAATATATAAAGCTAAACGAACCGTTCACTGGGCACTTATCCGTACGAAAATCCCTATTGATTTACCTGTTTTTACAAGGAAATAAAATGTGAAAAAAATATTACTACATACCATGGCCTTTCCCAACCATTTAAATTCTTCTCTTACACGTCTAACACTTCCGAAAAAACAACACAACGCCCACCCGGAACAATATATAAAGCTAAACGAACCGTTCACTGGGTGCTTATCCGTACGAAGATCCCTATTGATTTACCTGTTTTTACAAGGAATTAAAATGTGAAAAAAATATTTCTACATCCCATGGCCTTTCCCAACCATTTAAATTTTTCTCTTACAGGTCTAACACTTCCGAAAAACCAATACAACGCCCACCTGGAACAATATATAAAGCTAAACGAACCGTTCACTGGGCACTTATCCGTACGAAAATCCCTATTGATTTACCTCTTTTTACAAGGAAATAAAATTTCAAAAAAAATATTTCTACATCCCATGGCCTTTCCCAACCATTTAAATTTATTTCTTACAGGTCTAACACTTGCGAAAAACCAATACAACGCCCACCCTGAACAATATATAAAGCTAAACGAACCGTTCAGTGGGTACTTATCCATACGAAAATCCCTATTGATTTACCTCTTTTTACAAGGAAATAAAATTTCAAAAAAAATATTTCTACATCCCATGGCCTTTCCCAACCATTTAAATTTTTCTCTTACAGGTCTAACACTTGCGAAAAACCAATACAACGCCCACCCGGAACAATATATAAAGCTAAACGAACCGTTCACTGGGTACATATACGTACGAAAATCCCAATTGATTTACCTGTTTTTACAAGGAAATAAAATGTGAAAAAAATATTTCTACATACCATGGCCTTTCCCAACCATTTAAATTTTTCTCTTACAGGTCTAACACTTCCGAAAAACCAATACAACTCCCACCCGGAACAATATATAAAGCTAAACGAACCGTTCACTGGGTACTTATCCGTAGGAAAATCCCTATTGATTTACCTGTTTTTACAAGAAAGTATAATGTGAAAAAAATATTTCTACATCCCATGGCCTTTCCCAACCATTTAAATTTTACTCTTACAGGTTTAACACTTCCGAAAAACCAATACAACTCTCACCCGGAACAATATATAAAGCTAAACGAACCGTTCACTGGGCACTTATCCGTACGAAAATCCCTATTGATTTACCTGATTTTACAAGGAAATAAAATGTGAAAAAAATATTTCTACATCCCATGGACTTTCCCAACCATTTACATTTTTCTCTTACAGGTCTAACACTTCCGAAAAACCAATACAACGCCCACCCGGAACAATATATAAAGCTAAACGAACCGTTCACTGGGCGCTTATCCGTACGAAAATCCCTATTGATTTACCTGTTTTTACAAGGAAATAAAATGTGAAAAAAATATTTCTACATCCCATGGCCTTTCCCAACCATTTAAATTTTTCTCTTACAGGTCTACACTTCCGAAAAACCAATACAACGCCCACCCGGAACAATATATAAAGCTAAACGAACCGTTCACTGGGTACTTATCCGTACGAAAATCCCTACTGATTTACCTGTTTTTACAAGGAAATAAAATGTGAAAAAGATATTTCTACATCCCATGGCCTTTCCCAACCATTTAAATTTTTCTCTTACAGGTCTAACACTTCCGAAAAACCAATACAACGCCCACCCGGAACAATATATATAGCTAAACGAACCGTTCACTGGGTACATATACGTACGAAAATCCCAATTGATTTACCTGTTTTTACAAGGAAATAAAATGTGAAAAAAATATTTCTACATACCATGGCCTTTCCCAACCATTTAAATTTTTCTCTTACAGGTCTAACACTTCCGAAAAACCAATACAACTCCCACCCGGAACAATATATAAAGCTAAACGAACCGTTCACTGGGTACTTATCCGTAGGAAAATCCCTATTGATTTACCTGTTTTTACAAGAAAGTATAATGTGAAAAAAATATTTCTACATCCCATGGCCTTTCCCAACCATTTAAATTTTTCTCTTACAGGTCTAACACTTCCGAAAAACTAATACAACGCCCACCCGGAACAATATATAAAGCTAAACGAACCGTTCACTGGGCACTTATCCGTACGAAAATCCCTATTGATTTACCTGTTTTTACAAGGAAATAAAATGTGAAAAAAATATTACTACATACCATGGCCTTTCCCAACCATTTAAATTCTTCTCTTACACGTCTAACACTTCCGAAAAAACAACACAACGCCCACCCGGAACAATATATAAAGCTAAACGAACCGTTCACTGGGTGCTTATCCGTACGAAGATCCCTATTGATTTACCTGTTTTTACAAGGAATTAAAATGTGAAAAAAATATTTCTACATCCCATGGCCTTTCCCAACCATTTAAATTTTTCTCTTACAGGTCTAACACTTCCGAAAAACCAATACAACGCCCACCCGGAACAATATATAAAGCTAAACGAACCGTTCACTGGGCACTTATCCGTACGAAAATCCCTATTGATTTACCTCTTTTTACAAGAAAGTATAATGTGAAAAAAATATTTCTACATCCCATGGCCTTTCCCAACCATTTAAATTTTTCTCTTACAGGTCTAACACTTCTGAAAAACCAATACAACGCCCACCCGGAACAATATATAAAGCTAAACGAACCGTTCACTGGGTACATATACGTACGAAAATCCCAATTGATTTACCTGTTTTTACAAGGAAATAAAATGTGAAAAAAATATTTCTACATACCATGGCCTTTCCCAACCATTTAATTTTTTCTCTTACAGGTCTAACACTTCCGAAAAACCAATACAACTCCCACCCGGAACAATATATAAAGCTAAACGAACCGTTCACTGGGTACTTATCCGTAGGAAAATCCCTATTGATTTACCTGTTTTTACAAGAAAGTATAATGTGAAAAAAATATTTCTACATCCCATGGCCTTTCCCAACCATTTAAATTTTTCTCTTACAGGTTTAACACTTCCGAAAAACCAATACAACTCTCACCCGGAACAATATATAAAGCTAAACGAACCGTTCACTGGGCACTTATCCGTACGAAAATCCCTATTGATTTACCTGATTTTACAAGGA
Source organism: Paroedura picta (assembly GCF_049243985.1). Classification (NCBI taxonomy): domain Eukaryota; kingdom Metazoa; phylum Chordata; class Lepidosauria; order Squamata; family Gekkonidae; genus Paroedura; species Paroedura picta. Next base: position 7,137,886 of record NC_135373.1, on the reverse strand, counting down.
AATAAAATGTGAAAAAAATATTTCTACATCCCATGGACTTTCCCAACCATTTAAATTTTTCTCTTACAGGTCTAACACTTCCGAAAAACCAATACAACGCCCACCCGGAACAATATATAAAGCTAAACGAACCGTTCACTGGGCACTTATCCGTACGAAAATCCCTATTGATTTACCTGTTTTTACAAGGAAATAAAATGTGAAAAAAATATTTCTACATCCCATGGCCTTTCCCAACCATTTAAATTTTTCTCTTACAGGTCTAACACTTCCGAAAAACCAATACAACGCCCACCCGGAACAATATATAAAGCTAAACGAACCGTTCACTGGGTACTTATCCGTACGAAAATCCCTTCTGATTTACCTGTTTTTACAAGGAATTAAAATGTGAAAAAAATATTTCTACATCCCATGGCCTTTCCCAACATTTAAATTATTCTCTTACAGGTCTAACACTTCCGAAAAACCAATACAACTCCCACCCGGAACAATATATAAAGCTAAACGAACCGTTCACTGGGTACATATCCGTAGGAAAATCCCTATTGATTTACCTGTTTTTACAAGGAAGTATAATGTGAAAAAAATATTTCTACATCCCATGGCCTTCCCCAACCATTTAAATTTATTTCTTACAGGTCTAACACTTGCGAAAAACCAATACAACGCCCACCCTGAACAATATATAAAGCTAAACGAACCGTTCAGTGGGTACTTATCCATACGAAAATCCCTATTGATTTACCTCTTTTTACAAGGAAATAAAATTTCAAAAAAAATATTTCTACATCCCATGGCCTTTCCCAACCATTTAAATTTTTCTCTTACAGGTCTAACACTTGCGAAAAACCAATACAACTCCCACCCGGAACAATATATAAAGCTAAACGAACCGTTCACTGGGTACTTATCCGTAGGAAAATCCCTATTGATTTACCTGTTTTTACAAGAAAGTATAATGTGAAAAAAATATTTCTACATCCCATGGCCTTTCCCAACCATTTAAATTTTTCTCTTACAGGTTTAACACTTCCGAAAAACCAATACAACTCTCACCCGGAACAATATATAAAGCTAAACGAACCGTTCACTGGGCACTTATCCGTACGAAAATCCCTATTGATTTACCTGATTTTACAAGGAAATAAAATGTGAAAAAAATATTTCTACATCCCATGGACTTTCCCAACCATTTAAATTTTTCTCTTACAGGTCTAACACTTCCGAAAAACCAATACAACGCCCACCCTGAACAATATATAAAGCTAAACGAACCGTTCACTGGGCACTTATCCGTACGAAAATCCCTATTGATTTACCTGTTTTTACAAGGAAATAAAATGTGAAAAAAATATTTCTACATCCCATGGCCTTTCCCAACCATTTAAATTTTTCTCTTACAGGTCTAACACTTCCGAAAAACCAATACAACGCCCACCCGGAACAATATATAAAGCTAAACGAACCGTTCACTGGGTACTTATCCGTACGAAAATCCCTACTGATTTACCTGTTTTTACAAGGAATTAAAATGTGAAAAAAATATTTCTACATCCCATGGCCTTTCCCAACATTTAAATTATTCTCTTACAGGTCTAACACTTCCGAAAAACCAATACAACTCCCACCCAGAACAATATATAAAGCTAAACGAACCGTTCACTGGGTACATATCCGTAGGAAAATCCCTATTGATTTACCTGTTTTTACAAGGAAGTATAATGTGAAAAAAATATTTCTACATCCCATGGCCTTCCCCAACCATTTAAATTTATTTCTTACAGGTCTAACACTTGCGAAAAACCAATACAACGCCCACCCTGAACAATATATAAAGCTAAACGAACCGTTCAGTGGGTACTTATCCATACGAAAATCCCTATTGATTTACCTCTTTTTACAAGGAAATAAAATTTCAAAAAAAATATTTCTACATCCCATGGCCTTTCCCAACCATTTAAATTTTTCTCTTACAGGTCTAACACTTCCGAAAAACCAATACAATGCCCACCCGGAACAATATATAAAGCTAAACGAACCGTTCACTGGGTACATATACGTACGAAAATCCCAATTGATTTACCTGTTTTTACAAGGAAATAAAATGTGAAAAAAATATTTCTACATACCATGGCCTTTCCCAACCATTTAAATTTTTCTCTTACAGGTCTAACACTTCCGAAAAACCAATACAACTCCCACCCGGAACAATATATAAAGCTAAACGAACCGTTCACTGGGTACTTATCCGTAGGAAAATCCCTATTGATTTACCTGTTTTTACAAGAAAGTATAATGTGAAAAAAATATTTCTACATCCCATGGCCTTTCCCAACCATTTAAATTTTTCTCTTACAGGTTTAACACTTCCGAAAAACCAATACAACTCTCACCCGGAACAATATATAAAGCTAAACGAACCGTTCACTGGGCACTTATCCGTACGAAAATGCCTATTGATTTACCTGATTTTACAAGGAAATAAAATGTGAAAAAAATATTTCTACATCCCATGGACTTTCCCAACCATTTAAATTTTTCTCTTACAGGTCTAACACTTCCGAAAAACCAATACAACGCCCACCCGGAACAATATATAAAGCTAAACGAACCGTTCACTGGGCGCTTATCCGTACCAAAATCCCTATTGATTTACCTGTTTTTACAAGGAAATAAAATGTGAAAAAAATATTTCTACATCCCATGGCCTTTCCCAACCATTTAAATTTTTCTCTTACAGGTCTACACTTCCGAAAAACCAATACAACGCCCACCCGGAACAATATATAAAGCTAAACGAACCGTTCACTGGGTACTTATCCGTACGAAAATCCCTACTGATTTACCTGTTTTACAAGGAAATAAAATGTGAAAAAGATATTTCTACATCCCATGGCCTTTCCCAACCATTTAAATTTTTCTCTTACAGGTCTAACACTTCCGAAAAACCAATACAACGCCCACCCGGAACAATATATAAAGCTAAACGAACCGTTCACTGGGCACTTATCCGTACGAAAATCCCTATTGATTTACCTGTTTTTACAAGGAAATAAAATGTGAAAAAAATATTACTACATACCATGGCCTTTCCCAACCATTTAAATTCTTCTCTTACACGTCTAACACTTCCGAAAAAACAACACAACGCCCACCCGGAACAATATATAAAGCTAAACGAACCGTTCACTGGATGCTTATCCGTACGAAGATCCCTATTGATTTACCTGTTTTTACAAGGAATTAAAATGTGAAAAAAATATTTCTACATCCCATGGCCTTTCCCAACATTTAAATTATTCTCTTACAGGTCTAACACTTCCGAAAAACCAATACAACTCCCACCCGGAACAATATATAAAGCTAAACGAACCGTTCACTAGGTACATATCCGTAGGAAAATCCCTATTGATTTACCTGTTTTTACAAGGAAGTATAATGTGAAAAAAATATTTCTACATCCCATGGCCTTCCCCAACCATTTAAATTTATTTCTTACCGGTCTAACACTTGCGAAAAACCAATACAACGCCCACCCTGAACAATATATAAAGCTAAACGAACCGTTCAGTGGGTACTTATCCATACGAAAATCCCTATTGATTTACCTGTTTTTACAAGGAAATAAAATTTGAAAAAAAAAAATTTCTACATCCCATGGCCTTTCCCAACCATTTAAATTTTTATCTTACAGGTCTAACTCTTCCGAAAAACCAATACAACGCCCACCTGGAACAATATATAAAGCTAAACGAACCGTTCACTGGGTACTTATCCGTACGAAGATCCCTATTGATTTACCTGTTTTTACAAGGAATTAAAATGTGAAAAAAATATTTCTACATCCCATGGCCATTCCCAACCATTTAAATTTTTCTCTTACAGGTTTAACACTTCCGAAAAACCAATACAACTCTCACCCGGAACAATATATAAAGCTAAACAAACCGTTCACTGGGTACTTATCTGTAGGAAAATCCCTATTGATTTACCTGTTTTTACTAGGAAGTATAATGTAAAAAAAATATTTCTACATCCCATGGCCTTTCCCAACCATTTAAATTTTTCTCTTACAGGTCTAACACTTGCGAAAAACCAATACAACGCCCACCCTGAACAATATATAAAGCTAAACGAACCGTTCAGTGGGTACTTATCCGTACGAAAATCCCTATAGATTTACCTGTTTTTACAAGGAAATAAAATGTGAAAAAAATATTTCTACATCCCATGGCCTTTCCCAACCATTTAAATTTTTCTCTAACAGGTCTAACACTTGCGAAAAACCAATACAACGCCCACCCGGAACAATATATAAAGCTAAACGAACCGTTACCTGGGTACTTATCCGTACGAAAATCCCTATTGATTTACCGGTTTTTACAAGGAAATAAAATGTGAAAAAATATTTCTACATCCCATGGCCTTTCCCAACCATTTAAATTTTTCTCTTACAGGTCTAACACTTCTGAAAAACCAATACAACGCCCACCCGGAACAATATATAAAGCTAAACGAACCGTTCACTGGGTACATATACGTACGAAAATCCCAATTGATTTACCTGTTTTTACAAGGAGATAAAATGTGAAAAAAATATTTCTACATACCATGGCCTTTCCCAACCATTTAAATTTTTCTCTTACAGGTCTAACACTTCCGAAAAACCAATACAACTCCCACCCGGAACAATATATAAAGCTAAACGAACCGTTCACTGGGTACTTATCTGTAGGAAAATCCCTATTGATTTACCTGTTTTTACTAGGAAGTATAATGTAAAAAAAATATTTCTACATCCCATGGCCTCTCCCAACCATTTAAATTTTTCTCTTACAGGTCTAACACTTCTGAAAAACCAATACAACGCCCACCCTGAACAATATATAAAGCTAAACGAACCGTTCAGTGGGTAGTTATCCATACGAAAATCCCTATTGATTTACCTGTTTTTACAAGGAAATAAAATGTGAAAAAAATATTTCTACATCCCATGGCCTTTCCCAACCATTTAAATTTTTCTCTAACAAGTCTAACACTTCCGAAAACCAATACAACGCCCACCCGGAACAATATATAAAGCTAAACGAACCGTTACCTGGGTACTTATCCGTACGAAAATCCCTATTGATTTACCGGTTTTTACAAGGAAATAAAATGTGAAAAAAATATTTCTACATCCCATGGCCTTTCCCAACCATTTAAATTTTTCTCTTACAGGTCTAACACTTCCGAAAAACCAATACAACTCCCACCCGGAACAATATATAAAGCTAAACGAACCGTTCACTGGGCGCTTATCCGTACGAAAATCCCTATTGATTTACCTCTTTTTACAAGGAAATAAAATTTCAAAAAAAATATTTCTACATCCCATGGCCTTTCCCAACCATTTAAATTTTTCTCTTACAGGTCTAACACTTGCGAAAAACCAATACAACGCCCACCCTGAACAATATATAAAGCTAAACGAACCGTTCACTGGGCACTTATCCGTACGAAAATCCCTATTGATTTACCTGTTTTTACAAGGAAATAAAATGTGAAAAAGATATTTCTACATCCCATGGCCTTTCCCAACCATTTAAATTTTTCTCTTACAGGTCTAACACTTCCGAAAAACTAATACAACGCCCACCCGGAACAATATATAAAGCTAAACGAACCATTCACTGGGCACTTATCCGTACGAAAATCCCTATTGATTTACCTGTTTTTACAAGGAAATAAAATGTGAAAAAAATATTACTACATACCATGGCCTTTCCCAACCATTTAAATTCTTCTCTTACACGTCTAACACTTCCGAAAAAACAACACAACGCCCACCCGGAACAATATATAAAGCTAAACGAACCGTTCACTGGGTGCTTATCCGTACGAAGATCCCTATTGATTTACCTGTTTTTACAAGGAATTAAAATGTGAAAAAAATATTTCTACATCCCATGGCCTTTCCCAACCATTTAAATTTTTCTCTTACAGGTCTAACACTTCCGAAAAACCAATACAACTCCCACCCGGAACAATATATAAAGCTAAACGAACCGTTCACTGGGTACATATCCGTAGGAAAATCCCTATTGATTTACCTGTTTTTACAAGGAAGTATAATGTGAAAAAAATATTTCTACATCCCATGGCCTTCCCCAACCATTTAAATTTATTTCTTACAGGTCTAACACTTGCGAAAAACCAATACAACGCCCACCCTGAACAATATATAAAGCTAAACGAACCGTTCAGTGGGTACTTATCCATACGAAAATCCCTATTGATTTACCTGTTTTTACAAGGAAATAAAATTTGAAAAAAAATATTTCTACATCCCATGGCCTTTCCCAACCATTTAAATTTTTCTCTTATAGGTCTAACTCTTCCAAAAAACCAATACAACGCCTACCCGGAACAATATATAAAGCTAAACGAACCGTTCACTGGGTACTTATCCGTACGAAGATCCCTATTGATTTACCTGTTTTTACAAGGAATTAAAATGTGAAAAAAATATTTCTACATCCCATGGCCATTCCCAACCATTTAAATTTTTCTCTTACAGGTTTAACACTTCCGAAAAACCAATACAACTCTCACCCGGAACAATATATAAAGCTAAACGAACCGTTCACTGGGTACTTATCTGTAGGAAAATCCCTATTGATTTACCTGTTTTTACTAGGAAGTATAATGTAAAAAAAATATTTCTACATCCCATGGCCTTTCCCAACCATTTAAATTTTTCTCTTACAGGTCTAACACTTGCGAAAAACCAATACAACGCCCACCCTGAACAATATATAAAGCTAAACGAACCGTTCAGTGGGTACTTATCCATACGAAAATCCCTATAGATTTACCTGTTTTTACAAGGAAATAAAATGTGAAAAAAATATTTCTACATCCCATGGCCTTTCCCAACCATTTAAATTTTTCTCTAACAGGTCTTACACTTGCGAAAAACCAATACAACGCCCACCCGGAACAATATATAAAGCTAAACGAACCGTTACCTGGGTACTTATCCGTACGAAAATCCCTATTGATTTACCGGTTTTTACAAGGAAATAAAATGTGAAAAAATATTTCTACATCCCATGGCCTTTCCCAACCGTTTAAATTTTTCTCTTACAGGTCTAACACTTCCGAAAAACCAATACAACGCCCACCCGGAACAATATATAAAGCTAAACGAACCGTTCACTGGGCACTTATCCGTACGAAAATCCCTATAGATTTACCTCTTTTTACAAGGAAATAAAATTTCAAAAAAAATATTTCTACATCCCATGGCCTTTCCCAACCATTTAAATTTTTCTCTTACAGGTCTAACACTTCCGAAAAACCAATACAACGCCCACCCGGAACAATATATAAAGCTAAACGAACCGTTCACTAGGTACATATACGTACGAAAATCCCAATTGATTTACCTGTTTTTACAAGGAAATAAAAAGTGAAAAAAATATTTCTACATACCATGGCCTTTCCCAACCATTTAAATTTTTCTCTTACAGGTCTAACACTTCTGAAAAACCAATACAACTCCCACCCGGAACAATATATAAAGCTAAACGAACCGTTCACTGGGTACTTATCCGTAGGAAAATCCCTATTGATTTACCTGTTTTTACAAGAAAGTATAATGTGAAAAAAATATTTCTACATCCCATGGCCTTTCCCAACCATTTAAATTTTTCTCTAACAGGTTTAACACTTCCGAAAAACCAATACAACTCTCACCCGGAACAATATATAAAGCTAAACGAACCGTTCACTGGGTACTTATCTGTAGGAAAATCCCTATTGATTTACCTGTTTTTACTAGGAAGTATAATGTAAAAAAAATATTTCTACATCCCATGGCCTTTCCCAACCATTTAAAATTTCTCTTACAGGTCTAACACTTGCGAAAAACCAATACAACGCCCACCCTGAACAATATATAAAGCTAAACGAACCGTTCACTGGGTACTTATCCGTACGAAAATCCCTATTGATTTACCTGATTTTACAAGGAAATACAATGTGAAAAAAATATTTCTACATCCCATGGACTTTCCCAACCATTTAAATTTTTCTCTTACAGGTCTAACACTTCCGAAAAACCAATACAACGCCCACCCGGAACAATATATAAAGCTAAACGAACCGTTAACTGGGCATTTATCCGTACGAAAATCCCTACTGATTTACCTGTTTTTACAAGGAAATAAAATGTGAAAAAGATATTTCTACATCCCATGGCCTTTCCCAACCATTTAAATTTTTCTCTAACAGGTCTAACACTTCCGAAAAACCAATACAACGCCCACCCGGAACAATATATAAAGCTAAACGAACCGTTCACTGGGCACTTATCCGTACGAAAATCCCTATTGATTTACCTGTTTTTACAAGGAAATAAAATGTGAAAAAAATATTACTACATACCATGGCCTTTCCCAACCATTTAAATTCTTCTCTTATACGTCTAACACTTCCGAAAAAACAACACAACGCCCACCCGGAACAATATATAAAGCTAAACGAACCGTTCACTGGGTGCTTATCCGTACGAAGATCCCTATTGATTTACCTGTTTTTACAAGGAATTAAAATGTGAAAAAAATATTTCTACATCCCATGGCCTTTCCCAACATTTAAATTATTCTCTTACAGGTCTAACACTTCCGAAAAACCAATACAACTCCCACCCGGAACAACATATAAATCTAAACGAACCGTTCACTGGGTACATATCCGTAGGAAAATCCCTATTGATTTACCTGTTTTTACAAGGAAGTATAATGTGAAAAAAATATTTCTACATCCCATGGCCTTCCCCAACCATTTAAATTTATTTCTTACAGGTCTAACACTTCCGAAAAACCAATACAACGCCCACCCGGAACAATATATAAAGCTAAACGAACCGTTCACTGGGCACTTATCCGTACGAGAATCCCTATTGATTTAACTCTTTTTACAAGGAAATAAAATGTGAAAAAAATATTTCTACATCCCATGGCCTTTCCCAACCATTTAAATTTTTCTCTTACAGGTCTAACACTTCCGAAATACCAATACAACGCCCACCCGGAACAATATATAAAGCTAATCGAACCGTTCACTGGGTACATATACGTACGAAAATCCCAATAGATTTACCTGTTTTTACAAGGAAATAAAATGTGAAAAAAATATTTCTACATACCATGGCCTTTCCCAACCATTTAAATTTTTCTCTTACAGGTCTAACACTTCCGAAAAACCAATACAACTCCCACCCGGAACAATATATGAAGCTAAACGAACCGTTCACTGGGTACTTATCCGTAGGAAAATCCCTATTGATTTACCTGTTTTTACAAGAAAGTATAATGTGAAAAAAATATTTCTACATCCCATGGCCTTTCCCAACCATTTAAATTTTTCTCTTACAGGTTTAACACTTCCGAAAAACTAATACAACTCTCACCCGGAACAATATATAAAGCTAAACGAACCGTTCACTGGGTACTTATCTGTAGGAAAATCCCTATTGATTTACCTGTTTTTACAAGGAAATAAAATGTGAAAAAAATATTTCTACATCCCATGGCCTTTCCCAACCATTTAAATTTTTCTCTTACAGGTCTAACACTTCCGAAAAACCAATACAACGCCCACCCGGAACAATATATAAAGCTAAACGAACCGTTACCTGGGTACTTATCCGTACGAAAATCCCTATTGATTTACCGGTTTTTACAAGGAAATAAAATGTGAAAAAAATATTTCTACATCCCATGGCCTTTCCCAACCATTTAAATTTTTCTCTTACAGGTCTAACACTTCCGAAAAACCAATACAACTCCCACCCGGAACAATATATAAAGCTAAACGAACCGTTCACTGGGCGCTTATCCGTACGAAAATCCCTATTGATTTACCTCTTTTTACAAGGAAATAAAATTTCAAAAAAAATATTTCTACATCCCATGGCCTTTCCCAACCATTTAAATTTTTCTCTTACAGGTCTAACACTTGCGAAAAACCAATACAACGCCCACCCTGAACAATATATAAAGCTAAACGAACCGTTCACTGGGCACTTATCCGTACGAAAATCCCTATTGATTTACCTGTTTTTACAAGGAAATAAAATGTGAAAAAAATATTTCTACATCCCATGGCCTTTCCCAACCATTTAAATTTTTCTCTTACAGGTCTAACACTTCCGAAAAACCAATACAATGCCCACCCGGAACAATATATAAAGCTAAACGAACCGTTCACTGGGTACTTATCCGTACGAAAATCCCTACTGATTTACCTGTTTTTACAAGGAAATAAAATGTGAAAAAGATATTTCTACATCCCATGGCCTTTCCCAACCATTTAAATTTTTCTCTTACAGGTCTAACACTTCCGAAAAACTAATACAACGCCCACCCGGAACAATATATAAAGCTAAACGAACCGTTCACTGGGCACTTATCCGTACGAAAATCCCTATTGATTTACCTGTTTTTACAAGGAAATAAAATGTGAAAAAAATATTACTACATACCATGGCCTTTCCCAACCATTTAAATTCTTCTCTTACACGTCTAACACTTCCGAAAAAACAACACAACGCCCACCCGGAACAATATATAAAGCTAAACGAACCGTTCACTGGGTGCTTATCCGTACGAAGATCCCTATTGATTTACCTGTTTTTACAAGGAATTAAAATGTGAAAAAAATATTTCTACATCCCATGGCCTTTCCCAACCATTTAAATTTTTCTCTTACAGGTCTAACACTTCCGAAAAACCAGTACAACTCCCACCCGGAACAATATATAAAGCTAAACGAACCGTTCACTGGGTACATATCCGTAGGAAAATCCCTATTGATTTACCTGTTTTTACAAGGAAGTATAATGTGAAAAAAATATTTCTACATCCCATGGCCTTCCCCAACCATTTAAATTTATTTCTTACAGGTCTAACACTTGCGAAAAACCAATACAACGCCCACCCTGAACAATATATAAAGCTAAACGAACCGTTCAGTGGGTACTTATCCATACGAAAATCCCTATTGATTTACCTGTTTTTACAAGGAAATAAAATTTGAAAAAAAATATTTCTACATCCCATGGCCTTTCCCAACCATTTAAATTTTTCTCTTATAGGTCTAACTCTTCCAAAAAACCAATACAACGCCTACCCGGAACAATATATAAAGCTAAACGAACCGTTCACTGGGTACTTATCCGTACGAAGATCCCTATTGATTTACCTGTTTTTACTAGGAATTAAAATGTGAAAAAAATATTTCTACATCCCATGGCCATTCCCAACCATTTAAATTTTTCTCTTACAGGTTTAACACTTCCGAAAAACCAATACAACTCTCACCCGGAACAATATATAAAGCTAAACGAACCGTTCACTGGGTACTTATCTGTAGGAAAATCCCTATTGATTTACCTGTTTTTACTAGGAAGTATAATGTAAAAAAAATATTTCTACATCCCATGGCCTTTCCCAACCATTTAAATTTTTCTCTTACAGGTCTAACACTTGCGAAAAACCAATACAACGCCCACCCTGAACAATATATAAAGCTAAACGAACCGTTCAGTGGGTACTTATCCATACGAAAATCCCTATAGATTTACCTGTTTTTACAAGGAAATAAAATGTGAAAAAAATATTTCTACATCCCATGGCCTTTCCCAACCATTTAAATTTTTCTCTAACAGGTCTTACACTTGCGAAAAACCAATACAACGCCCACCCGGAACAATATATAAAGCTAAACGAACCGTTACCTGGGTACTTATCCGTACGAAAATCCCTATTGATTTACCGGTTTTTACAAGGAAATAAAATGTGAAAAAATATTTCTACATCCCATGGCCTTTCCCAACCGTTTAAATTTTTCTCTTACAGGTCTAACACTTCCGAAAAACCAATACAACGCCCACCCGGAACAATATATAAAGCTAAACGAACCGTTCACTGGGCACTTATCCGTACGAAAATCCCTATAGATTTACCTCTTTTTACAAGGAAATAAAATTTCAAAAAAAATATTTCTACATCCCATGGCCTTTCCCAACCATTTAAATTTTTCTCTTACAGGTCTAACACTTCCGAAAAACCAATACAACGCCCACCCGGAACAATATATAAAGCTAAACGAACCGTTCACTGGGTACATATACGTACGAAAATCCCAATTGATTTACCTGTTTTTACAAGGAAATAAAAAGTGAAAAAAATATTTCTACATACCATGGCCTTTCCCAACCATTTAAATTTTTCTCTTACAGGTCTAACACTTCCGAAAAACCAATACAACTCCCACCCGGAACAATATATAAAGCTAAACGAACCGTTCACTGGGTACTTATCCGTAGGAAAATCCCTATTGATTTACCTGTTTTTACAAGAAAGTATAATGTGAAAAAAATATTTCTACATCCCATGGCCTTTCCCAACCATTTAAATTTTTCTCTAACAGGTTTAACACTTCCGAAAAACCAATACAACTCTCACCCGGAACAATATATAAAGCTAAACGAACCGTTCACTGGGTACTTATCTGTAGGAAAATCCCTATTGATTTACCTGTTTTTACTAGGAAGTATAATGTAAAAAAAATATTTCTACATCCCATGGCCTTTCCCAACCATTTAAAATTTCTCTTACAGGTCTAACACTTGCGAAAAACCAATACAACGCCCACCCTGAACAATATATAAAGCTAAACGAACCGTTCACTGGGTACTTATCCGTACGAAAATCCCTATTGATTTACCTGATTTTACAAGGAAATACAATGTGAAAAAAATATTTCTACATCCCATGGACTTTCCCAACCATTTAAATTTTTCTCTTACAGGTCTAACACTTCCGAAAAACCAATACAACGCCCACCCGGAACAATATATAAAGCTAAACGAACCGTTAACTGGGCATTTATCCGTACGAAAATCCCTATTGATTTACCTGTTTTTATGAGGAAATAAAATGTGAAAATAATATTTCTACATCCCATGGCCTTTCCCAACCATTTAAATTTTTCTCTTACAGGTCTAACACTTCTGAAAAAACAACACAACGCCCACCCGGAACAATATATAAAGCTAAACGAACCGTTCACTGGGTGCTTATCGGTACGAAGATCCCTATTGATTTACCTGTTTTTACAAGGAATTAAAATGTGAAAAAAATATTTCTACATCCCATGGCCTTTCCCAACATTTAAATTATTCTCTTACAGGTCTAACACTTCCGAAAAACCAATACAACTCCCACCCGGAACAACATATAAATCTAAACGAACCGTTCACTGGGTACATATCCGTAGGAAAATCCCTATTGATTTACCTGTTTTTACAAGGAAGTATAATGTGAAAAAAATATTTCTACATCCCATGGCCTTCCCCAACCATTTAAATTTATTTCTTACAGGTCTAACACTTCCGAAAAACCAATACAACGCCCACCCGGAACAATATATAAAGCTAAACGAACCGTTCACTGGGCACTTATCCGTACGAGAATCCCTATTGATTTAACTCTTTTTACAAGGAAATAAAATGTGAAAAAAATATTTCTACATCCCATGGCCTTTCCCAACCATTTAAATTTTTCACTTACAGGTCTAACACTTCCGAAAAACCAATACAACGCCCACCCGGAACAATATATAAAGCTAATCGAACCGTTCACTGGGTACATATACGTACGAAAATCCCAATAGATTTACCTGTTTTTACAAGGAAATAAAATGTGAAAAAAATATTTCTACATACCATGGCCTTTCCCAACCATTTAAATTTTTCTCTTACAGGTCTAACACTTCCGAAAAACCAATACAACTCCCACCCGGAACAATATATAAAGCTAAACGAACCGTTCACTGGGTACTTATCCGTAGGAAAATCCCTATTGATTTACCTGTTTTTACAAGAAAGTATAATGTGAAAAAAATATTTCTACATCCCATGGCCTTTCCCAACCATTTAAATTTTTCTCTTACAGGTTTAACACTTCCGAAAAACTAATACAACTCTCACCCGGAACAATATATAAAGCTAAACGAACCGTTCACTGGGTACTTATCTGTAGGAAAATCCCTATTGATTTACCTGTTTTTACTAGGAAGTATAATGTAAAAAAAATATTTCTACATCCCATGGCCTTTCCCAACCATTTAAATTTTTCTCTTACAGGTCTAACACTTCCGAAAAACCAATACAACGCCCACCCTGAACAATATATAAAGCTAAACGAACCGTTCAGTGGGTACTTATCCATACGAAAATCCCTATTGATTTACCTGTTTTTACAAGGAAATAAAATGTGAAAAAAATATTTCTACATCCCATGGCCTTTCCCAACCATTTAAATTTTTCTCTAACAGGTCTAACACTTCCGAAAAACCAATACAACGCCCACCCGGAACAATATATAAAGCTAAACGAACCGTTCACTGGGCGCTTATCCGTACGAAAATCCCTATTGATTTACCTCTTTTTACAAGGAAATAAAATTTCAAAAAAAATATTTCTACATCCCATGGCCTTTCCCAACCATTTAAATTTTTCTCTTACAGGTCTAACACTTGCGAAAAACCAATACAACGCCCACCCTGAACAATATATAAAGCTAAACGAACCGTTCACTGGGCACTTATCCGTACGAAAATCCCTATTGATTTACCTGTTTTTACAAGGAAATAAAATGTGAAAAAAATATTTCTACATCCCATGGCCTTTCCCAACCATTTAAATTTTTCTCTTACAGGTCTAACACTTCCGAAAAACCAATACAATGCCCACCCAGAACAATATATAAAGCTAAACGAACCGTTCACTGGGTACTTATCCGTACGAAAATCCCTACTGATTTACCTGTTTTTACAAGGAAATAAAATGTGAAAAAGATATTTCTACATCCCATGGCCTTTCCCAACCATTTAAATTTTTCTCTTACAGGTCTAACACTTCCGAAAAACTAATACAACGCCCACCCGGAACAATATATAAAGCTAAACGAACCGTTCACTGGGCACTTATCCGTACGAAAATCCCTATTGATTTACCTGTTTTTACAAGGAAATAAAATGTGAAAAAAATATTACTACATACCATGGCCTTTCCCAACCATTTAAATTTTTCTCTTACAGGTCTAACACTTCTGAAAAAACAACACAACGCCCACCCGGAACAATATATAAAGCTAAACGAACCGTTCACTGGGTGCTTATCCGTACGAAGATCCCTATTGATTTACCTGTTTTTACAAGGAATTAAAATGTGAAAAAAATATTTCTACATCCCATGGCCTTTCCCAACATTTAAATTATTCTCTTACAGGTCTAACACTTCCGAAAAACCAATACAACTCCCACCCGGAACAACATATAAATCTAAACGAACCGTTCACTGGGTACATATCCGTAGGAAAATCCCTATTGATTTACCTGTTTTTACAAGGAAGTATAATGTGAAAAAAATATTTCTACATCCCATGGCCTTCCCCAACCATTTAAATTTATTTCTTACAGGTCTAACACTTCCGAAAAACCAATACAACGCCCACCCGGAACAATATATAAAGCTAAACGAACCGTTCACTGGGCACTTATCCGTACGAGAATCCCTATTGATTTAACTCTTTTTACAAGGAAATAAAATGTGAAAAAAATATTTCTACATCCCATGGCCTTTCCCAACCATTTAAATTTTTCTCTTACAGGTCTAACACTTCCGAAAAACCAATACAACGCCCACCCGGAACAATATATAAAGCTAATCGAACCGTTCACTGGGTACATATACGTACGAAAATCCCAATAGATTTACCTGTTTTTACAAGGAAATAAAATGTGAAAAAAATATTTCTACATACCATGGCCTTTCCCAACCATTTAAATTTTTCTCTTACAGGTCTAACACTTCCGAAAAACCAATACAACTCCCACCCGGAACAATATATAAAGCTAAACGAACCGTTCACTGGGTACTTATCCGTAGGAAAATCCCTATTGATTTACCTGTTTTTACAAGAAAGTATAATGTGAAAAAAATATTTCTACATCCCATGGCCTTTCCCAACCATTTAAATTTTTCTCTTACAGGTTTAACACTTCCGAAAAACTAATACAACTCTCACCCGGAACAATATATAAAGCTAAACGAACCGTTCACTGGGTACTTATCTGTAGGAAAATCCCTATTGATTTACCTGTTTTTACTAGGAAGTATAATGTAAAAAAAATATTTCTACATCCCATGGCCTTTCCCAACCATTTAAATTTTTCTCTTACAGGTCTAACACTTCCGAAAAACCAATACAACGCCCACCCTGAACAATATATAAAGCTAAACGAACCGTTCAGTGGGTACTTATCCATACGAAAATCCCTATTGATTTACCTGTTTTTACAAGGAAATAAAATGTGAAAAAAATATTTCTACGTCCCATGGCCTTTCCCAACCATTTAAATTTTTCTCTAACAGGTCTAACACTTCCGAAAAACCAATACAACGCCCACCCGGAACAATATATAAAGCTAAACGAACCGTTACCTGGGTACTTATCCGTACGAAAATCCCTATTGATTTACCGGTTTTTACAAGGAAATAAAATGTGAAAAAAATATTTCTACATCCCATGGCCTTTCCCAACCATTTAAATTTTTCTCTTACAGGTCTAACACTTCCGAAAAACCAATACAACTCCCACCCGGAACAATATATAAAGCTAAACGAACCGTTCACTGGGCGCTTATCCGTACGAAAATCCCTATTGATTTACCTCTTTTTACAAGGAAATAAAATTTCAAAAAAAATATTTCTACATCCCATGGCCTTTCCCAACCATTTAAATTTTTCTCTTACAGGTCTAACACTTGCGAAAAACCAATACAACGCCCACCCTGAACAATATATAAAGCTAAACGAACCGTTCACTGGGCACTTATCCGTACGAAAATCCCTATTGATTTACCTGTTTTTACAAGGAAATAAAATGTGAAAAAAATATTTCTACATCCCATGGCCTTTCCCAACCATTTAAATTTTTCTCTTACAGGTCTAACACTTCCGAAAAACCAATACAATGCCCACCCAGAACAATATATAAAGCTAAACGAACCGTTCACTGGGTACTTATCCGTACGAAAATCCCTACTGATTTACCTGTTTTTACAAGGAAATAAAATGTGAAAAAGATATTTCTACATCCCATGGCCTTTCCCAACCATTTAAATTTTTCTCTTACAGGTCTAACACTTCCGAAAAACTAATACAACGCCCACCCGGAACAATATATAAAGCTAAACGAACCGTTCACTGGGCACTTATCCGTACGAAAATCCCTATTGATTTACCTGTTTTTACAAGGAAATAAAATGTGAAAAAAATATTACTACATACCATGGCCTTTCCCAACCATTTAAATTCTTCTCTTACACGTCTAACACTTCCGAAAAAACAACACAACGCCCACCCGGAACAATATATAAAGCTAAACGAACCGTTCACTGGGTGCTTATCCGTACGAAGATCCCTATTGATTTACCTGTTTTTACAAGGAATTAAAATGTGAAAAAAATATTTCTACATCCCATGGCCTTTCCCAACCATTTAAATTTTTCTCTTACAGGTCTAACACTTCCGAAAAACCAGTACAACTCCCACCCGGAACAATATATAAAGCTAAACGAACCGTTCACTGGGTACATATCCGTAGGAAAATCCCTATTGATTTACCTGTTTTTACAAGGAAGTATAATGTGAAAAAAATATTTCTACATCCCATGGCCTTCCCCAACCATTTAAATTTATTTCTTACAGGTCTAACACTTGCGAAAAACCAATACAACGCCCACCCGGAACAATATATAAAGCTAAACGAACCGTTCAGTGGGTACTTATCCATACGAAAATCCCTATTGATTTACCTGTTTTTACAAGGAAATAAAATTTGAAAAAAAATATTTCTACATCCCATGGCCTTTCCCAACCATTTAAATTTTTCTCTTACAGGTCTAACTCTTCCGAAAAACCAATACAACGCCCACCCGGAACAATATATAAAGCTAAACGAACTGTTCACTGGGTACTTATCCGTACGAAGATCCCTATTGATTTACCTGTTTTTACAAGGAATTAAAATGTGAAAAAAATATTTCTACATCCCATGGCCATTCCCAACCATTTAAATTTTTCTCTTACAGGTTTAACACTTCCGAAAAACCAATACAACTCTCACCCGGAACAATATATAAAGCTAAACGAATCGTTCACTGGGTACTTATCTGTAGGAAAATCCCTATTGATTTACCTGTTTTTACTAGGAAGTATAATGTAAAAAAAATATTTCTACATCCCATGGCCTTTCCCAACCATTTAAATTTTTCTCTTACAGGTCTAACACTTGCGAAAAACCAATACAACGCCCACCCTGAACCATATATAAAGCTAAACGAACCGTTCAGTAGGTACTTATCCATACGAAAATCCCTATAGATTTACCTGTTTTTACAAGGAAATAAAATGTGAAAAAAATATTTCTACATCCCATGGCCTTTCGCAACCATTTAAATTTTTCTCTAACAGGTCTTACACTTGCGAAAAACCAATACAACGCCCACCCGGAACAATATATAAAGCTAAACGAACCGTTACCTGGGTACTTATCCGTACGAAAATCCCTATTGATTTACCGGTTTTTACAAGGAAATAAAATGTGAAAAAATATTTCTACATCCCATGGCCTTTCCCAACCATTTAAATTTTTCTCTTACAGGTCTAACACTTCCGAAAAACCAATACAACGCCCACCCGGAACAATATATAAAGCTAAACGAACCGTTCACTGGGCGCTTATCCGTACGAAAATCCCTATTGATTTACCTCTTTTTACAAGGAAATAAAATTTCAAAAAAAATATTTCTACATCCCATGGCCTTTCCCAACCATTTAAATTTTTCTCTTACAGGTCTAACACTTGCGAAAAACCAATACAACGCCCACCCTGAACAATATATAAAGCTAAACGAACCGTTCACTGGGCACTTATCCGAACGAAAATCCCTATTGATTTACCTGTTTTTACAAGGAAATAAAATGTGAAAAAAATATTTCTACATCCCATGGCCTTTCCCAACCATTTAAATTTTTCTCTTACAGGTCTAACACTTCCGAAAAACTAATACAACGCCCACCCGGAACAATATATAAAGCTAAACGAACCGTTGACTGGGCACTTATCCGTACGAAAATCCCTATTGATTTACCTGTTTTTACAAGGAAATAAAATGTGAAAAAAATATTACTACATACCATGGCCTTTCCCAACCATTTAAATTCTTCTCTTACACGTCTAACACTTCCGAAAAAACAACACAACGCCCACCCGGAACAATATATAAAGCTAAACGAACCGTTCACTGGGTGCTTATCCGTACGAAGATCCCTATTGATTTACCTGTTTTTACAAGGAATTAAAATGTGAAAAAAATATTTCTACATCCCATGGCCTTTCCCAACCATTTAAATTTTTCTCTTACAGGTCTAACACTTCCGAAAAACCAATACAACTCCCACCCGGAACAATATATAAAGCTAAACGAACCGTTCACTGGGTACATATCCGTAGGAAAATCCCTATTGATTTACCTGTTTTTACAAGGAAGTATAATGTGAAAAAAATATTTCTACATCCCATGGCCTTCCCCAACCATTTAAATTTATTTCTTACAGGTCTAACACTTGCGAAAAACCAATACAACGCCCACCCTGAACAATATATAAAGCTAAACGAACCGTTCAGTGGGTACTTATCCATACGAAAATCCCTATTGATTTACCTGTTTTTACAAGGAAATAAAATTTGAAAAAAAATATTTCTACATCCCATGGCCTTTCCCAACCATTTAAATTTTTCTCTTACAGGTCTAACTCTTCCGAAAAACCAATACAACGCCCACCCGGAACAATATATAAAGCTAAACGAACCGTTCACTGGGTACTTATCCGTACGAAGATCCCTATTGATTTACCTGTTTTTACAAGGAATTAAAATGTGAAAAAAATATTTCTACATCCCATGGCCATTCCCAACCATTTAAATTTTTCTCTTACAGGTTTAACACTTCCGAAAAACCAATACAACTCTCACCCGGAACAATATATAAAGCTAAACGAACCGTTCACTGGGTACTTATCTGTAGGAAAATCCCTATTGATTTACCTGTTTTTACTAGGAAGTATAATGTAAAAAAAATATTTCTACATCCCATGGCCTTTCCCAACCATTTAAATTTTTCTCTTACAGGTCTAACACTTGCGAAAAACCAATACAACGCCCACCCTGAACAATATATAAAGCTAAACGAACCGTTCAGTAGGTACTTATCCATACGAAAATCCCTATAGATTTACCTGTTTTTACAAGGAAATAAAATGTGAAAAAAATATTTCTACATCCCATGGCCTTTCCCAACCATTTAAATTTTTCTCTAACAGGTCTTACACTTGCGAAAAACCAATACAACGCCCACCCGGAACAATATATAAAGCTAAACGAACCGTTACCTGGGTACTTATCCGTACGAAAATCCCTATTGATTTACCGGTTTTTACAAGGAAATAAAATGTGAAAAAATATTTCTACATCCCATGGCCTTTCCCAACCATTTAAATTTTTCTCTTACAGGTCTAACACTTCCGAAAAACCAATACAACGCCCACCCGGAACAATATATAAAGCTAAACGAACCGTTCACTGGGTACATATACGTACGAAAATCCCCATTGATTTACCTGTTTTTACAAGGAAATAAAAAGTGAAAAAAATATTTCTACATACCATGGCCTTTCCCAACCATTTAAATTTTTCTCTTACAGGTCTAACACTTCCGAAAAACCAATACAACTCCCACCCGGAACAATATATAAAGCTAAACGAACCGGTCACTGGGCGCTTATCCGTACGAAAATCCCTATTGATTTACCTCTTTTTACAAGGAAATAAAATTTCAAAAAAAATATTTCTACATCCCATGGCCTTTCCCAACCATTTAAATTTTTCTCTTACAGGTCTAACACTTCCGAAAAACCAATACAACGCCCACCCGGAACAATATATAAAGCTAAACGAACCGTTCACTGGGTACATATACGTACGAAAATCCCAATTGATTTACCTGTTTTTACAAGGAAATAAAAAGTGAAAAAAATATTTCTACATACCATGGCCTTTCCCAACCATTTAAATTTTTCTCTTACAGGTCTAACACTTCCGAAAAACCAATACAACTCCCACCCGGAACAATATATAAAGCTAAACGAACCGTTCACTGGGCGCTTATCCGTACGAAAATCCCTATTGATTTACCTCTTTTTACAAGGAAATAAAATTTCAAAAAAAATATTTCTACATCCCATGGCCTTTCCCAACCATTTAAATTTTTCTCTTACAGGTCTAACACTTGCGAAAAACCAATACAACGCCCACCCTGAACAATATATAAAGCTAAACGAACCGTTCACTGGGCACTTATCCGAACGAAAATCCCTATTGATTTACCTGTTTTTACAAGGAAATAAAATGTGAAAAAAATATTTCTACATCCCATGGCCTTTCCCAACCATTTAAATTTTTCTCTTACAGGTCTAACACTTCCGAAAAACTAATACAACGCCCACCCGGAACAATATATAAAGCTAAACGAACCGTTCACTGGGCACTTATCCGTACGAAAATCCCTATTGATTTACCTGTTTTTACAAGGAAATAAAATGTGAAAAAAATATTACTACATACCATGGCCTTTCCCAACCATTTAAATTTTTCTCTTACAGGTCTAACACTTCCGAAAAACCAATACAACTCCCACCCGGAACAATATATAAAGCTAAACGAACCGTTCACTGGGTACATATCCGTAGGAAAATCCCTATTGATTTACCTGTTTTTACAAGGAAGTATAATGTGAAAAAAATATTTCTACATCCCATGGCCTTCCCCAACCATTTAAATTTATTTCTTACAGGTCTAACACTTGCGAAAAACCAATACAACGCCCACCCTGAACAATATATAAAGCTAAACGAACCGTTCAGTGGGTACTTATCCATACGAAAATCCCTATTGATTTACCTGTTTTTACAAGGAAATAAAATTTGAAAAAAAATATTTCTACATCCCATGGCCTTTCCCAACCATTTAAATTTTTCTCTTACAGGTCTAACTCTTCTGAAAAACCAATACAACGCCCACCCGGAACAATATATAAAGCTAAACGAACCGTTCACTGGGTACTTATCCGTACGAAGATCCCTATTGATTTACCTGTTTTTACAAGGAATTAAAATGTGAAAAAAATATTTCTACATCCCATGGCCATTCCCAACCATTTAAATTTTTCTCTTACAGGTTTAACACTTCCGAAAAACCAATACAACTCTCACCCGGAACAATATATAAAGCTAAACGAACCGTTCACTGGGTACTTATCTGTAGGAAAATCCCTATTGATTTACCTGTTTTTACTAGGAAGTATAATGTAAAAAAAATATTTCTACATCCCATGGCCTTTCCCAACCATTTAAATTTTTCTCTTACAGGTCTAACACTTGCGAAAAACCAATACAACGCCCACCCTGAACAATATATAAAGCTAAACGAACCGTTCAGTAGGTACTTATCCATACGAAAATCCCTATAGATTTACCTGTTTTTACAAGGAAATAAAATGTGAAAAAAATATTTCTACATCCCATGGCCTTTCCCAACCATTTAAATTTTTCTCTAACAGGTCTTACACTTGCGAAAAACCAATACAACGCCCACCCGGAACAATATATAAAGCTAAACGAACCGTTACCTGGGTACTTATCCGTACGAAAATCCCTATTGATTTACCGGTTTTTACAAGGAAATAAAATGTGAAAAAATATTTCTACATCCCATGGCCTTTCCCAACCATTTAAATTTTTCTCTTACAGGTCTAACACTTCCGAAAAACCAATACAATGCCCACCCGGAACAATATATAAAGCTAAACGAACCGTTCACTGGGCACTTATCCGTACGAAAATCCCTATTGATTTACCTCTTTTTACAAGGAAATAAAATTTCAAAAAAAATATTTCTACATCCCATGGCCTTTCCCAACCATTTAAATTTTTCTCTTACAGGTCTAACACTTCCGAAAAACCAATACAACGCCCACCCGGAACAATATATAAAACTAAACAAACCGTTCACTGGGTACATATACGTACGAAAATCCCAATTGATTTACCTGTTTTTACAAGGAAATAAAAAGTGAAAAAAATATTTCTACATCCCATGGCCTTTCCCAACCATTTAAATTTTTCTCTTACAGGTCTAACACTTCCGAAAAACCAATACAACTCCCACCCGGAACAATATATAAAGCTAAACGAACCGTTCACTGGGTACTTATCCGTAGGAAAATCCCTATTGATTTACCTGTTTTTACAAGGAAGTATAATGTGAAAAAAATATTTCTACATCCCATGGCCTTTCCCAACCATTTAAATTTTTCTCTTAAATGTTTAACACTTCCGAAAAACCAATACAACTCTCACCCGGAACAATATATAAAGCTAAACGAACCGTTCACTGGGTACTTATCTGTAGGAAAATCCCTATTGATTTACCTGTTTTTACTAGGAAGTATAATGTAAAAAAAATATTTCTACATCCCATGGCCTTTCCCAACCATTTAAATTTTTCTCTTACAGGTCTAACACTTGCGAAAAACCAATACAACGCCCACCCTGAACAATATATAAAGCTAAACGAACCGTTCAGTGGGTACTTATCCATACAAAAATCCCTATTGATTTACCTGTTTTTACAAGGAAATAAAATGTGAAAAAAATATTTCTACATCCCATGGCCTTTCCCAACCATTTAAATTTTTCTCTAACAGGTCTAACACTTCCGAAAAACCAATACAACGCCCACCCGGAACAATATATAAAGCTAAACGAACCGTTACCTGGGTACTTATCCGTACGAAAATCCCTATTGATTTACCGGTTTTTACAAGGAAATAAAATGTGAAAAAAATATTTCTACATCCCATGGCCTTTCCCAACCATTTAAATTTTTCTCTTACAGGTCTAACACTTCCGAAAAACCAATACAACTCCCACCCGGAACAATATATAAAGCTAAACGAACCGTTCACTGGGCACTTATCCGTACGAAAATCCCTATTGCTTTACCTCTTTTTACAAGGAAATAAAATTTCAAAAAAAATATTTCTACATCCCATGGCCTTTCCCAACCATTTAAATTTTTCTCTAACAGGTCTAACACTTGCGAAAAACCAATACAACGCCCACCCGGAACAATATATAAAGCTAAACGAACCGTTTGTTGTTGTTATGTGCGAAGTCATGTCCGACCCATCGCGATCCCATGGACAATGATCCTCCAGGCCTTCCTGTCCTCTACCATTCCCTGGAGTCCATTTAAGTTTGCACCTACTGCTTCAGTGACTCCATCCAGCCACCTCATTCTCTGTCGTCCCCTTCTTCTTTTGCCCTCGATTGCTCCCAGCATTAGGCTCTTCTCCAGGGAGTCCTTCCTTCTCATGAGGTGGCCAAAATATTTGAGTTTCATCTTCAGGATCTGGCCTTCTAAAGAGCAGTCAGGGCTGATCTCCTCTAGGACTGACCGGTTTGTTCGCCTTGCAGTCCAAGGGACTCGCAAGAGTCTTCTCCAGCACCAGAGTTCAAAAGCCTCAATTCTTTGACGCTCGGCCTTCCTTATGGTCCAACTTTCGCAGCCATACATTGCAACTGGGAAGACCATAGCCTTGACTAAACGCACTTTTGTTGGCAGGGTGATGTCTCTGCTTTTTAGGATGCTGTCTAGATTTGCCATAGCTTTCCTCCCCAGGAGCAAGCGTCTTTTAATTTCTTTGCTGCAGTCCCCATCTGCAGTTATCTTGGAGCCCAGGAAAATAAAATCTGTCACTATCTCCATTTCTTCCCCTTCTATTTGCCAGGAATTGAGAGGGCCAGATGCCATGATCTTTGTTTTCTTGATGTTGAGTTTCAAGCCAACTTTTGCACTCTCCTCCTTCTCCCGCATCAACAGGCTCTTTAGTTCCTGTTCACTTTCTGCCATTAGAGTGGTATCATCTGCATATCTGAGGTTGTTGATATTTCTCCCTGCAATCTTGATCCCAATTTGTGACTCCTCTAATCCCGCATTTCTCATGATGTGCTCTGCATACAAGTTAAATAGGCAAGGCGACAGTATACAGCCTTGCCGAACTCCTTTCTCAATTTTGAACCACTCAGTGATTCCATGTTCAGTTCTCACTGTTGCTTCTTGACCTGCATATAAATTTCTCAAGAGACAAATAAGATGCTCTGGTATTCCCATCTCTTTAAGAACTTGCCACAATTTGTTGTGTTCCACACAATCAAAGGCTTTAGCATAGTCAATGAAGCAGAAGTAGACATTCTTCTGGTACTCCCTAGCTTTCTCCATGATCCAGCGTATGTTGGCAATTTGATCTCTACTTCCTCTGCCTCTTCGAAATCCTGCCTGTACTTCTGGAAGTTCTCGGTCCACATATTGCTGGAGCCTAGCTTGTAGGATTTTGAGCATAACTTTGCTAGCATGAGAAATTAGTGCAATGGTGCGGTAGTTTGAACATTCTTTGGCATTGCCCTTCTTTGGGATTGGAATGTAAACCAACCTTTTCCAATCCTGTGGCCATTGTTGAGTTTTCCAAATTTGCTGGCATATTGAGTGTAGCACTTTTACTGCATCGTCCTTTAAGATTTTGAATAGTTGAACTGGAATGCTGTCACCACCACTAGCTTTATTGTTGCTAAGACTTCCTAAGGCCCATTTGACTTCACATTCCAGGATGTCTGGCTCCAGGTCAGTAACTACCCCATTCTGGTCATCAGGGATGTTAAGCTCGCTCTTGTATAGTTCTTCTGTATAATTTTGCCACCTTTGTTTAATCTCTTCTGCTTCTGTGAGGTCCCTACTATTTTGGTCCCTTATCATACCCATCTTTGCATGAAACGTTCTCTTCATATCTCCAATTTTCTTGAAAAGATCTCTGGTCCTCCCAATTCTATTGTTTTCTTCTATTTGTTTGCACTGTTCATTTAAGAAGGCATTTTTATCTCTTCTAGCTTTTCTCTGGAATTCTGCATTCAGTTGGGTGTATCTTTCTCTTTCTCCCTTGCCTTTCACTTCCCTTCTCTCCTTAGCTATTTGTAAAGCTTCCTCAGACAGCCATTTTGATTTCTTGCATTTCTTTTTCTTTGGGATGGTTTTAGTTGCTACCTCTTGTACAATGTAGCGAACCTCCGTCCATAGTTCTTCAGGCACTCTGTCTATCAGATCTAATTCCTTAAATCTATTTGTCACCTCCACTGTGTATTCGTCGGGGATATGATTTAGTTCATACCTGAGTGGCCTAGTGCTTTTCCCTACTTTCTTCAATTTAAGCCTAAATTTTGCAACAAGAAGCTCATGATCTGAACCACAATCAGCTCCTGGTCTTGTTTTTATTGACTGGATAGAACTTTTCCATCTTTGGCTGCAGAGCACATAGTCAATCTGATTTCTGTGTTGACCGTCTGGTGATGTCCATGTGTAGAGTCGTCTCTTGGGTTGCTGGAAAAGAGTGTTTGCTATGACCATTGTATTCTCTTGACAAAATTCTACCAGCCTGTGCCCTGCTTCATTTTGTACTCCAAGGCCAAACTTGCCAGTTATCCCGGTTATCTTTTGGCTTCCTACTTTAGCATTCCAATCCCCCATGATGATAAGCACATCATTTTTGGGCGTTGCTTCTAGAAGGTGTTGTAGGGCTTCATAGAACTGATCAACTTCATCCTCTTCAGCAGCAGTGGTTGGGGCGTAGACCTGGATCACTGTGATGTTGAATGGTTTGCCTTGGATTCGAACTGAGATCATTCTGTCATTCTGGGGATTGTATCCCAAGACTGCTTTTCCTACTCTCTTATTGATTATGAAAGCTACTTCATTTCTTCTGCGAGATTCTTGTCCACAGTAGTATACCTGATGGTCATCTGAATTAAATTCACCCATTCCTGTCCATTTTAGTTCACTGATTCCTAAAATGTCGATGTTCAGTCTTGTCATTTCTTGTTTAACCACGTCCAGCTTAACCACGTCCAGGTAACGAACCGTTACCTGGGTACTTATCCGTACGAAAATCTTTATTGATTTACCTGTTTTTACAAGGAAATAAAATGTGAAAAAGATATTTCTACATCCCATGGCCTTTCCCAACCATTTAAATTTTTCTCTTACAGGTCTAACACTTCCGAAAAACCAATACAACGCCCACCCAGAACAATATATAAAGCTAAACGAACCGTTCACTGGGCACTTATCCGTACGAAAATCCCTATTGATTTACCTGTTTTTACAAGAAAATAAATAGTGAAAAAAATATTTCTATATCCCATGGCCTTTCCCAACCATTTAAACTTTTCTCTTACAGGTCTAACACTTCCGAAAAAACAATACAACGCCCACCCGGAACAATATATAAAGCTAAACGAACCGTTCACTGGGCACTTATCCGTATGATAATCCCTATTGATTTACCTGTTTTTACAAGGAAATAAAATGTGAAAAAAATATTTCTACATCCCATGGCCTTTCCCAACCACTTAAATTTTTCTCTTACAGGTCTAACACTTCCGAAAAACCAATACAACTCCCACCCGGAACAATATATAAAGTTAAACGAACCGTTCACTGGGTACTTATCCGTACGAAAATCCCTATTGATTTACCTGTTTTTACAAGGAAGTAAAATGTGAAAAAAATATTTCTACATCCCATGGCCTTTCCCAACCATTTAAATTTTTCTCTTACAGGTCTAACACTTGCGAAAAACCAATACAACGCCCACCCTGAACAATATATAAAGCTAAACGAACCGTTCACTGGGTACTTATCCATACGAAAATCCCTATTGATTTACCTGTTTTTACAAGGAAATAAAATGTGAAAAAAATATTTCTACATCGCATGGCCTTTCCCAACCATTTAAATTTTTCTCTAACAGGTCTAACACTTCCGAAAAACCAATACAACGTCCACCCGGAACAATATATAAAGCTAAACGAACCGTTCACAGGACACTTATCCGTACGAAAATCCCTATTGATTTACCTGTTTTTACAAGGAAGTAAAATGTGAAAAAAATATTTCTACATCCCATGGCCTTTCACAACCATTTAAAATTTTCTCTTACAGGTCTAACACTTCCGAAAAACCAATACAACGGCCACCCGGAAAAATATATAAAGCTAAACGAACCGTTCACTGGGTCCTTATCCGTACGAAAAGCCCTATTGATTTACCTGTTTTTACAAGGAAATAAAATGTGAAAAAAATATTTCTACACCCCATGGCCTTTCCCAGCCACTTCGGTTTTTCTCCCACAGGTCTAACACTTCCGAAAAACCAATACAACGGCCACCCGGAAAAATATATAAAGCTAAACGAACCGTTCACTGGGCACTTATCCGTACGAAAATCCCTATTGATTTTCCTGTTTTTACAAGGAAATAAAATGTGAAAAAAATATTTCTACATCCCATGGCCTTTCCCAACCATTTAAATTTTTCTCTTACAGGTCTAACACTTGCGAAAAACCAATACAACGCCCACCCGGAACAATATATAAAGTTAAACGAACCGTTCACTGGGCACTTATCCGTACGAAAATCCCTATTGATTTACCTGTTTTTACAAGGAAATAAATAGTGAAAAAAATATTTCTACATCCCATGGCCTTTCCCAACCATTTAAACTTTTCTCTTACAGGTCTAACTCTTGCGAAAAACCAATACAACGCCCACCCGGAACAATGTATAAAGCTAAACGAACGGTTCACTGGGTACTTATACGTACGAAAATCACTATTGATTTACCTGTTTTTACAAGGAAGTAAAATGTGAAAAAAATATTTCTACATCCCATGGCCTTTCCCAACCATTTCAATTTTTCTCTTACAGGTCTAACACTTGCGAAAAACCAATACAACGCCCACCCGGAACAATATATAAAGCTAAACGAACGGTTCACTGGGTACTTATCCGTACGAAAAGCCCTATTGATTTACCTGTTTTTACAAGGAAATAAAATGTGAAAAAAATATTTCTACATCCCATGGCCTTTCCCAACCATTTAAAATTTTCTCTTACAGGTCTAACACTTCCGAAAAACCAATACAACGGCCACCCGGAACAATATATAAAGCTAAACGAACCGTTCACTGGGCACTTATCCGTACGAAAATCCCTATTGATTTTCGTGTTTTTACAAGGAAATAAATTGTGAAAAAAATATTTCTACATCCCATGGCCTTTCCCAACCATTTAAATTTTTATCGTACAGGTCTATCACTACCGAAAAACCAATACAACTCCCACCCGGAACAATATATAAAGCTAAACGAACCGTTCACTGGGTAATTATACGTACGAAAATCCCTATTGATTTACCTGTTTTTACAAGGAAATAAAATGTGAAAAAAATATTTCTACATCCCATGGCCTTTCCCAGCCATTTAAATTTTTCTCTTACAGGTCTAACACATCCGAAAAACCAATACAACGCCCACCCGGAACAATATATAAAGCTAAACGAACCGTTCACTGGGTACTTATCTGTACGAAAATCCCTATTGATTTACCTGTTTTTACAAGGAAGTAAAATGTGAAAAAAATATTTCTACATCCCATGGCCTTTCCCAACCATTTAAATTTTTATCTTACAGGTCTATCACTACCGAAAAACCAATACAACTCCCATCCGGAACAATATATAAAGCTAAACGAACCGTTCACTGGGTAATTATACGTACGAAAATCCCTATTGATTTACCTGTTTTTACAAGGAAATAAAATGTGAAAAAAATATTTCTACATCCCATGGCCTTTCCCAGCCATTTAAATTTTTCTCTTACAGGTCTAACACCTCCGAAAAACCAATAGAACGCCCACTCGGAACAATATATAAAGCTAAACGAACCGTTCACTGGACACTTATCCGTACGAAAATCCCTATTGATTTACCTGTTTTTACAAGGAAATAAAATGTGAAAAAAATATTTCTACATACCATGGCCTTTCCCAGCCACTTCGGTTTTTCTCCCACAGGTCTAACACTTCCGAAAAACCAATACAACGCCCACCCGGAACAATATATAAAGCTAAACAAACCGTTCACTGGGTACTTATCCGTACGAAAATCCCTATTGAATTAACTGTTTTTACAAGGAAATAAAATGTGAAAAAAATATTTCTACATCCCATGGCCTTTCCCAACCATTTAAATTTTTCTTTTACAGGTCTAACACTTCCGAAAAACCAATACAACGCCCACCCGGAACAATATATAAAGCTAAACGAACCGTTCACTGGACACTTATCCGTACGAAAATCCCTATTGATTTACCTGTTTTTACAAGGAAATAAAATGTGAAAAAAATATTTCTCATCCCATGGCCTTTCCCAACCATTTAAAATTTTCTCTTACAGGTCTAACACTTCCGAAAAACCAATACAACGGCCACCCGGAAAAATATATAAAGCTAAACGAACCGTTCACTGGGTACTTATCCGTACGAAAAGCCCTATTGATTTACCTGTTTTTACAAGGAAATAAAATGTGAAAAAAATATTTCTACACCCCATGGCCGTTCCCAGCCACTTCGGTTTTTCTCCCACAGGTCTAACACTTCCGAAAAACCAATACAACGGCCACCCGGAAAAATATATAAAGCTAAACGAACCGTTCACTGGGCACTTATCCGTACGAAAATCCCTACTGATTTACCTGTTTTTACAAGGAAATAAAATGTGAAAAAGATATTTCTACATCCCATGGCCTTTCCCAACCATTTAAATTTTTCTCTTACAGGTCTAACACTTCCGAAAAACCAATACAACGTCCACCCGGAACAATATATAAAGCTAAACGAACCGTTCACAGGACACTTATCCGTACGAAAATCCCTATTGATTTACCTGTTTTTACAAGGAAGTAAAATGTGAAAAAAATATTTCTACATCCCATGGCCTTTCACAACCATTTAAAATTTTCTCTTACAGGTCTAACACTTCCGAAAAACCAATACAACGGCCACCCGGAAAAATATATAAAGCTAAACGAACCGTTCACTGGGTACTTATCCGTACGAAAAGCCCTATTGATTTACCTGTTTTTACAAGGAAATAAAATGTGAAAAAAATATTTCTACACCCCATGGCCTTTCCCAGCCACTTCGGTTTTTCTCCCACAGGTCTAACACTTCCGAAAAACCAATACAACGGCCACCCGGAAAAATATATAAAGCTAAACGAACCGTTCACTGGGCACTTATCCGTACGAAAATCCCTATTGATTTTCCTGTTTTTACAAGGAAATAAAATGTGAAAAAAATATTTCTACATCCCATGGCCTTTCCCAACCATTTAAATTTTTCTCTTACAGGTCTAACACTTGCGAAAAACCAATACAACGCCCACCCGGAACAATATATAAAGTTAAACGAACCGTTCACTGGGCACTTATCCGTACGAAAATCCCTATTGATTTACCTGTTTTTACAAGGAAATAAATAGTGAAAAAAATATTTCTACATCCCATGGCCTTTCCCAACCATTTAAACTTTTCTCTTACAGGTCTAACTCTTGCGAAAAACCAATACAACGCCCACCCGGAACAATGTATAAAGCTAAACGAACGGTTCACTGGGTACTTATACGTACGAAAATCACTATTGATTTACCTGTTTTTACAAGGAAGTAAAATGTGAAAAAAATATTTCTACATCCCATGGCCTTTCCCAATCATTTCAATTTTTCTCTTACAGGTCTAACACTTGCGAAAAACCAATACAACGCCCACCCGGAACAATATATAAAGCTAAACGAACGGTTCACTGGGTACTTATCCGTACGAAAAGCCCTATTGATTTACCTGTTTTTACAAGGAAATAAAATGTGAAAAAAATATTTCTACATCCCATGGCCTTTCCCAACCATTTAAAATTTTCTCTTACAGGTCTAACACTTCCGAAAAACCAATACAACGGCCACCCGGAACAATATATAAAGCTAAACGAACCGTTCACTGGGCACTTATCCGTACGAAAATCCCTATTGATTTTCGTGTTTTTACAAGGAAATAAATTGTGAAAAAAATATTTCTACATCCCATGGCCTTTCCCAACCATTTAAATTTTTATCGTACAGGTCTATCACTACCGAAAAACCAATACAACTCCCACCCGGAACAATATATAAAGCTAAACGAACCGTTCACTGGGTAATTATACGTACGAAAATCCCTATTGATTTACCTGTTTTTACAAGGAAATAAAATGTGAAAAAAATATTTCTACATCCCATGGCCTTTCCCAGCCATTTAAATTTTTCTCTTACAGGTCTAACACCTCCGAAAAACCAATACAACGCCCACCCGGAACAATATATAAAGCTAAACGAACCGTTCACTGGACACTTATCCGTACGAAAATCCCTATTGATTTACCTGTTTTTACAAGGAAATAAAATGTGAAAAAAATATTTCTACATACCATGGCCTTTCCCAGCCACTTCGGTTTTTCTCCCACAGGTCTAACACTTCCGAAAAACCAATACAACGCCCACCCGGAACAATATATAAAGCTAAACAAACCGTTCACTGGGTACTTATCCGTACGAAAATCCCTATTGAATTAACTGTTTTTACAAGGAAATAAAATGTGAAAAAAATATTTCTATATCCCATGGCCTTTCCCAACCATTTAAATTTTTCTCTTACAGGTCTAACACTTCCGAAAAACCAATACAACGCCCACCCGGAACAATATATAAAGCTAAACGAACCGTTCACTGGGTAATTATACGTACGAAAATCCCTATTGATTTACCTGTTTTTACAAGGAAATATAATGTGAAAAAAATATTTCTACATCCCATGGCCTTTCCCAACCATTTAAAATTTTCTCTTACATGTCTAACACTTCCGAAAAACCTATACAACGCCCACCCGGAACAATATATAAAGCTAAACGAACCGTTCACTGGGTACTTATCCGTACGAAAATCCCTATTGATTTTCCTGTTTTTACAAGGAAATATAATGTGAAAAAAATATTTCTACATCCCATGGCCTTTCCCAACCATTTAAAATTTTCTCTTACAGGTCTAACACTTTCGAAAAACCAATACAACGCCCACCCGGAAAAATATATAAAGCTAAACGAATCGTTCACTGGGTACTTATCCGTACGAACATCCCTATTGATTTACCTGTTTTTACAAGGAAATAAAATGTGAAAAAAATATTTCTACATCCCATGGCCTTTCCCAACCATTTAAAATTTTTCTCTTACAGGTCTAACACTTTCGAAAAACCAATACAACGCCCACCCGGAAAAATATATAAAGCTAAACGAATCGTTCACTGGGTACTTATCTGTACGAACATCCCTATTGATTTACCTGTTTTTACAAGGAAATAAAATGTGAAAAAAATATTTCTACATCCCATGGCCTTTCCCAACCATTTAAATTTTTCTCTTACAGGTCTAACACTTCCGAAAAACCAATACAACGCCCACCCGGAACAATATATAAAGCTAAACGAACCGTTCACTGGGCACTTATCCGTACGAAAATCCCTATTGATTTACCTGTTTTTACAAGGAAATAAATTGTGAAAAAAATATTTCTACATCCCATGGCCTTTCCCAACCATTTAAATTTTTCTCTTACAGGTCTAACACTTCCGAAAAACCAATACAACGCCCACCCGGAACAATATATAAAGCTAAACGAACCGTTCACTGGGCACTTATCCGTACGAAAATCCCTATTGATTTACCTGTTTTTACAAGAAATTAAATAGTGAAAAAAATATTTCTACATCCCATGGCCTTTCCCAACCATTTAAAATTTTCTCTTACAGGTCTAACACTTCCGAAAAACCAATACAACGCCCACCCGGAACAATATATAAAGCTAAACGAACCGTTCACTGGGCACTTATCCGTACGAAAATCCCTATTGATTTACCTGTTTTTACAAGAAATTAAATAGTGAAAAAAATATTTCTATATCCCATGGCCTTTCCCAACCATTTAAACTTTTCTCTTACAGGTCTAACACTTTCGAAAAACCAATACAACGCCCACCCGGAATAATATATAAAGCTAAACGAACCGTTCACTGGGTACTTATCCGTACGAAAATCCCTATTGATTTTCCTGTTTTTACAAGGAAATATAATGTGAAAAAAATATTTCTACATCCCATGGCCTTTCCCAACCATTTAAAAATTTCTCTTACAGGTCTAACACTTCCATAAAACCAATACAACGCCCACCCGGAAAAATATATAAAGCTAAACGAACCGTTCACTGGGTACTTATCCGTACGAAAATCCCTATTGATTTACCTGTTTTTACAAGGAAATTAAATGTGGAAAAAATATTTCTACATCCCATGGCCTTTCCCAGCCATTTAAATTTTTCTCTTACAGGTCTAACACTTCCGAAAAACCAATACAACGCCCACCCGGAACAATGTATAAAGCTAAACGAACCGTTCACTGGGTACTTATCCGTACGAAAATCCCTATTGATTTACCTGTTTTTACAAGGAAGTAAAATGTGAAAAAAATATTTCTACATACCATGGCCTTTCCCAACCATTTAAATTTTTCTATTACTTGTCTAACACTTCCGAAAAACCAATACAACGGCCACCCGGAAAAATATATAAAGCTAAACGAACCGTTCACTGGGCACTTATCCGTACGAAAATCCCTATTGATTTTCCTGTTTTTACAAGGAAATATAATGTGAAAAAAATATTTCTACATCCCATGGCCTTTCCCAACCATTTAAAATTTTCTCTTACAGGTCTAACACTTTCGAAAAACCAATACAATGCCCACCCGGAAAAATATATAAAGCTAAACGAATCGTTCACTGGGTACTTATCCGTACGAACATTCCTATTGATTTACCTGTTTTTACAAGGAAATAAAATGTGAAAAAAATATTTCTACATCCCATGGCCTTTCCCAACCATTTAAATTTTTCTCTTACAGGTCTAACACTTCCGAAAAACCAATACAACGCCCACCCGGAACAATATATAAAGCTAAATGAACCGTTCACTGGGCACTTATCCGTATGAAAATCCCTATTGATTTACCTGTTTTTACAAGGAAATAAAATGTGAAAAAAATATTTCTACATCCCATGGCCTTCCCCAACCATTTATATTTTTCTCTTACAGGTCTAACTCTTCCGAAAAACCAACACAACGCCCACCTGGAACAATATATAAAGCTAAACGAACCGGTCACTGGGTACTTATCCGTACGAAGATCCCTATTGATTTACCTGTTTTTACAAGGAAGTAAAATGTGAAAAAAATATTTCTACATCCCATGGCCTTTCCCAACCATTTAAATTTTTCTCTTACAGGTCTAACACTTCCGAAAAACCAACACAACGCCCACCTGGAACAATATATAAAGCTAAACGAACCGGTCACTGGGTACTTATCCGTACGAAGATCCCTATTGATTTACCTGTTTTTACAAGAAATTAAATAGTGAAAAAAATATTTCTATATCCCATGGCCTTTCCCAACCATTTAAACTTTTCTCTTACAGGTCTAACACTTCCGAAAAACCAATACAACGCCCACCCGGAACAATATATAAAGCTAAACGAACCGTTCACTGGGCACTTATCCGTACGAAAATCCCTATTGATTTACCTGTTTTTACAAGGAAATAAAATGTGAAAAAAATATTTCTACATCCCATGGCCTTTCCCAACCATTTAAATTTTTCTCTTACAGGTCTAACTCTTCCGAAAAACCAACACAACGCCCACCTGGAACAATATATAAAGCTAAACGAACCGGTCACTGGGTACTTATCCGTACGAAGATCCCTATTGATTTACCTGTTTTTACAAGGAAGTAAAATGTGAAAAAAATATTTCTACATCCCATGGCCTTCCCCAACCATTTATATTTTTCTCTTACAGGTCTAACTCTTCCGAAAAACCAACACAACGCCCACCTGGAACAATATATAAAGCTAAACGAACCGGTCACTGGGTACTTATCCGTACGAAGATCCCTATTGATTTACCTGTTTTTACAAGGAAGTAAAATGTGAAAAAAATATTTCTACATCCCATGGCCTTTCCCAACCATTTAAATTTTTCTCTTACAGGTCTAACACTTCCGAAAAACCAACACAACGCCCACCTGGAACAATATATAAAGCTAAACGAACCGGTCACTGGGTACTTATCCGTACGAAGATCCCTATTGATTTACCTGTTTTTACAAGAAATTAAATAGTGAAAAAAATATTTCTATATCCCATGGCCTTTCCCAACCATTTAAACTTTTCTCTTACAGGTCTAACACTTCCGAAAAACCAATACAACGCCCACCCGGAACAATATATAAAGCTAAACGAACCGTTCACTGGGCACTTATCCGTACGAAAATCCCTATTGATTTACCTGTTTTTACAAGGAAATAAAATGTGAAAAAAATATTTCTACATCCCATGGCCATTCCCAACCATTTAAACTTTTCTCTTACAGGTCTAACACTTCCGAAAAACCAATACAACGCCCACCCGGAACAATATATAAAGCTAAATGAACCGTTCACTGGGCAGTTATCCGTATGAAAATCCCTATTGATTTACCTGTTTTTACAAGGAAATAAAATGTGAAAAAAATATTTCTACATCCCATGGCCTTTCCCAACCATTTAAATTTTTCTCTTACAGGTCTAACTCTTCCGAAAAACCAACACAACGCCCACCTGGAACAATATATAAAGCTAAACGAACCGGTCACTGGGTACTTATCCGTACGAAGATCCCTATTGATTTACCTGTTTTTACAAGGAAGTAAAATGTGAAAAAAATATTTCTACATCCCATGGCCTTTCCCAACCATTTAAATTTTTCTCTTACAGGTCTAACACTTCCGAAAAACCAATACAACGGCCACCCGGAACAATATATAAAGCTAAACGAACCGTTCACTGGGTACTTATCCGTACGAACATCCATATTGATTTACCTGTTTTTACAAGGAAATAAAATGTGAAAAAAATATTTCTACATCCCATGGCCTTTCCCAACCATTTAAAATTTTTCTCTTACAGGTCTAACACTTTCGAAAAACCAATACAACGCCCACCCGGAAAAATATATAAAGCTAAACGAATCGTTCACTGGGTACTTATCCGTACGAACATCCCTATTGATTTACCTGTTTTTACAAGGAAATAAAATGTGAAAAAAATATTTCTACATCCCATGGCCTTTCCCAACCATTTAAATTTTTCTCTTACAGGTCTAACACTTCCGAAAAACCAATACAACGCCCACCCGGAACAATATATAAAGCTAAACGAACCGTTCACTGGGCACTTATCCGTACGAAAATCCCTATTGATTTACCTGTTTTTACAAGGAAATAAATTGTGAAAAAAATATTTCTACATCCCATGGCCTTTCCCAACCATTTAAATTTTTCTCTTACAGGTCTAACACTTCCGAAAAACCAATACAACGCCCACCCGGAACAATATATAAAGCTAAACGAACCGTTCACTGGGCACTTATCCGTACGAAAATCCCTATTGATTTACCTGTTTTTACAAGAAATTAAATAGTGAAAAAAATATTTCTATATCCCATGGCCTTTCCCAACCATTTAAACTTTTCTCTTACAGGTCTAACACTTTCGAAAAACCAATACAACGCCCACCCGGAACAATATATAAAGCTAAACGAACCGTTCACTGGGTACTTATCCGTACGAAAATCCCTATTGATTTTCCTGTTTTTACAAGGAAATATAATGTGAAAAAAATATTTCTACATCCCATGGCCTTTCCCAACCATTTAAAATTTTCTCTTACAGGTCTAACACTTCCGAAAAACCAATACAACGCCCACCCGGAAAAATATATAAAGCTAAACGAACCGTTCACTGGGTACTTATCCGTACGAAAATCCCTATTGATTTACCTGTTTTTACAAGGAAATTAAATGTGGAAAAAATATTTCTACATCCCATGGCCTTTCCCAGCCATTTAAATTTTTCTCTTACAGGTCTAACACTTCCGAAAAACCAATACAACGCCCACCCGGAACAATGTATAAAGCTAAATGAACCGTTCACTGGGTACTTATCCGTACGAAAATCCCTATTGATTTACCTGTTTTTACAAGGAAGTAAAATGTGAAAAAAATATTTCTACATCCCATGGCCTTTCCCAACCATTTAAATTTTTCTATTACTTGTCTAACACTTCCGAAAAACCAATACAACGGCCACCCGGAAAAATATATAAAGCTAAACGAACCGTTCACTGGGCACTTATCCGTACGAAAATCCCTATTGATTTTCCTGTTTTTACAAGGAAATATAATGTGAAAAAAATGTTTCTACATCCCATGGCCTTTCCCAACCATTTAAAATTTTCTCTTACAGGTCTAACACTTTCGAAAAACCAATACAACGCCCACCCGGAAAAATATATAAAGCTAAACGAATCGTTCACTGGGTACTTATCCGTACGAACATCCCTATTGATTTACCTGTTTTTACAAGGAAATAAAATGTGAAAAAAATATTTCTACATCCCATGGCCTTTCCCAACCATTTAAATTTTTCTCTTACAGGTCTAACACTTCCGAAAAACCAATACAACGCCCACCCGGAACAATATATAAAGCTAAACGAACCGTTCACTGGGCACTTATCCGTACGAAAATCCCTATTGATTTACCTGTTTTTACAAGGAAATAAATTGTGAAAAAAATATTTCTACATCCCATGGCCTTTCCCAACCATTTAAACTTTTCTCTTACAGGTCTAACACTTCCGAAAAACCAACACAACGCCCACCTGGAACAATATATAAAGCTAAACGAACCGGTCACTGGGTACTTATCCGTACGAAGATCCCTATTGATTTACCTATTTTTACAAGGAAGTAAAATGTGAAAAAAATATTTCTACATCCCATGGCCTTTCCCAACCATTTAAATTTTTCTCTTACAGGTCTAACACTTCTGAAAAACCAATACAACGGCCACCCGGAACAATATATAAAGCTAAACGAACCGTTCACTGGGCACTTATCCGTACGAAAATCCCTATTGATTTACCTGTTTTTACAAGGAAATAAAATGTGAAAAAAATATTTCTACATCCCATGGCCTTTCCCAACCATTTAAATTTTTCTCTTACAGGTCTAACACTTCCGAAAAACCAATACAACGCCCACCCGGAACAATATATAAAGCTAAACGAACCGTTCACTGGGCACTTATCCGTACGAAAATCCCTATTGATTTACCTGTTTTTACAAGAAAATAAATAGAAAAAAAAATATTTCTATATCCCATGGCCTTTCCCAACCATTTAAACTTTTCTCTTACAGGTCTAACACTTCCGAAAAACCAATACAACTCCCACCCGGAACAATATATAAAGTTAAACGAACCGTTCACTGGGTACTTATCCGTACGAAAATCCCTATTAATTTACCTGTTTTTACAAGGAAGTAAAATGTGAAAAAAATATTTCTACATCCCATGGCCTTTCCCAACCATTTAAATTTTTCTCTTACAGGTCTAACACTTGCGAAAAACCAATACAACGCCCACCCTGAACAATATATAAAGCTAAACGAACCGTTCACTGGGTACTTATCCATACGAAAATCCCTATTGATTTACCTGTTTTTACAAGGAAATAAAATGTGAAAAAAATATTTCTACATCCCATGGCCTTTCCCAACCATTTAAATTTTTCTCTAACAGGTCTAACACTTCCGAAAAACCAATACAACGCCCACCCGGAACAATATATAAAGCTAAACGAACCGTTCACTGGGTACTTATCCGTACGAAAATCCCTATTGATTTACCTGTTTTTACAAGGAAATAAAATGTGAAAAAATATTTCTAAATACCATGGCCTTTCCCAACCATTTAAATTTTTCTCTTACAGGTCTAACACTTCCGAAAAACCAATACAACGCCCCCCGGAACAATATATAAAGCTAAACGAACCGTTCACTGGACACTTATCCGTACGAAAATCCCTATTGATTTACCTGTTTTTACAAGGAAATAAAATTTGAAAAAAATATTTCTACATCCCATGGCCTTTCCCAACCATTTAAATTTTTCTCTTACAGGTCTAACACTTCCGAAAAACCAATACAACGCCCACCCGGAACAATATATAAAGCTAAACGAACCGTTCACTGGGCACTTATCCGTACGAAAATCCCTATTGATTTACCTGTTTTTACAAGGAAATAAATTGTGAAAAAAATATTTCTACATCCCATGGCCTTTCCCAACCATTTAAATTTTTCTCTTACAGGTCTAACACTTCCGAAAAACCAATACAACGCCCACCCGGAACAATATATAAAGCTAAACGAACCGTTCACTGGGCACTTATCCGTACGAACATCCCTATTGATTTACCTGTTTTTACAAGGAAATAAAATGTGAAAAAAATATTTCTACATCCCATGGCCTTTCCCAACCATTTAAATTTTTCTCTTACAGGTCTAACACTTCCGAAAAACCAATACAACGCCCACCCGGTACAATATATAAAGCTAAACGAACCGTTCACTGGACACTTATCCGTACGAAAATCCCTATTGATTTACCTGTTTTTACAAGGAAATAAAATGTGAAAAAAATATTTCTAAATACCATGGCCTTTCCCAACCATTTAAATTTTTCTCTTACAGGTCTAACACTTCCGAAAAACCTATACAACGCCCACCCGGAACAATATATAAAGCTAAACGAACCGTTCACTGGGCACTTATCCGTACGAAAATCCCTATTGATTTACCTGTTTTTACAAGGAAATAAATTGTGAAAAAAATATTTCTACATCCCATGGCCTTTCCCAACCATTTAAATTTTTCTCTTACAGGTCTAACACTTCCGAAAAACCAATACAACGCCCACCCGGAACAATATATAAATCTAAACGAACCGTTCACTGGGCACTTATCCGTACGAACATCCCTATTGATTTACCTGTTTTTACAAGGAAATAAAATGTGAAAAAAATATTTCTACATCCCATGGCCTTTCCCAACCATTTAAATTTTTCTCTTACAGGTCTAACACTTCCGAAAAACCAATACAACGCCCACCCGGAACAATATATAAAGCTAAACGAACCGTTCACTGGACACTTATCCGTACGAAAATCCCTATTGATTTACCTGTTTTTACAAGGAAATAAAATGTGAAAAAAATATTTCTAAATACCATGGCCTTTCCCAACCATTTAAATTTTTCTCTTACAGGTCTAACACTTCCGAAAAACCAATACAACGCCCACCCGGAACAATATATAAAGCTAAACGACCCGTTCACTGGGCACTTATCCGTACGAAAATCCCTATTGATTTACCTGTTTTTACAAGGAAATAAATTGTGAAAAAAATATTTCTACATCCCATGGCCTTTCCCAACCATTTAAATTTTTCTCTTACAGGTCTAACACTTCCGAAAAACCAATACAACGCCCACCCGGAACAATATATAAAGCTAAACGAACCGTTCACTGGGCACTTATCCGTACGAACATCCCTATTGATTTACCTGTTTTTACAAGGAAATAAATTGTGAAAAAAATATTTCTACATCCCATGGCCTTTCCCAACCATTTAAATTTTACTCTTACAGGTCTAACACTTCCGAAAAACCAATACAACGCCCACCCGGAACAATATATAAAGCTAAACGAACCGTTCACTGGGCACTTATCCGTACGAAAATCCCTATTGATTTACCTGTTTTTACAAGAAATTAAATAGTGAAAAAAATATTTCTATATCCCATGGCCTTTCCCAACCTTTTAAACTTTTCTCTTACAGGTCTAACACTTTCGAAAAACCAATACAACGCCCACCCGGAACAATATATAAAGCTAAACGAACCGTTCACTGGGTACTTATCCGTACGAAAATCCCTATTAATTTTCCTGTTTTTACAAGGAAATATAATGTGAAAAAAATATTTCTACATCCCATGGCCTTTCCCAACCATTTAAAATTTTCTCTTACAGGTCTAACACTTCCGAAAAACCAATACAACGCCCACCCGGAAAAATATATAAAGCTAAACGAACCGTTCACTGGGTACTTATCCGTACGAAAATCCCTATTGATTTACCTGTTTTTACAAGGAAATTAAATGTGGAAAAATATTTCTACATCCCATGGCCTTTCCCAGCCATTTAAATTTTTCTCTTACAGGTCTAACACTTCCGAAAAACCAATACAACGCCCACCCGGAACAATATATAAAGCTAAACGAACCGTTCACTGGGCACTTATCCGTACGAAAATCCCTATTGATTTACATGTTTTTACAAGAAAATAAATAGAAAAAAAATATTTCTATATCCCATGGCCTTTCCCAACCATTTAAACTTTTCTCTTACAGGTCTAACACTTCCGAAAAACCAATACAACGCCCACCCGGAACAATATATAAAGCTAAATGAACCGTTCACTGGGCAGTTATCCATATGAAAATCCCTATTGATTTACCTGTTTTTACAAGGAAATAAAATGTGAAAAAAATATTTCTACATCCCATGGCCTTTCCCAACCATTTAAATTTTTCTCTTACAGGTCTAACTCTTCCGAAAAACCAACACAACGCCCACCTGGAACAATATATAAAGCTAAACGAACCGGTCACTGGGTACTTATCCGTACAAAGATCCCTATTGATTTACCTGTTTTTACAAGGAAGTAAAATGTGAAAAAAATATTTCTACATCCCATGGCCTTTCCCAACCATTTAAATTTTTCTCTTACAGGTCTAACACTTCCGAAAAACCAATACAACGGCCACCCGGAACAATATATAAAGCTAAACAAACCGTTCACTGGGCACTTATCCGTACGAAAATCCCTATTGATTTACCTGTTTTTACAAGGAAATAAAATGTGAAAAAAATATTTCTACATCCCATGGCCTTTCCCAACCATTTAAATTTTTCTCTTACAGGTCTAACACTTCCGAAAAACCAATACAACGCCCACCCGGAACAATATATAAAGCTAAACGAACCGTTCACTGGGCACTTATCCGTACGAAAATCCCTATTGATTTTCCTGTTTTTACAAGGAAATATAATGTGAAAAAAATATTTCTACATCCCATGGCCTTTCCCAACCATTTAAAATTTTCTCTTACAGGTCTAACACTTCCGAAAAACCAATACAACGCCCACCCGGAAAAATATATAAAGCTAAACGAACCGTTCACTGGGTACTTATCCGTACGAAAATCCCTATTGATTTACCTGTTTTTACAAGGAAATTAAATGTGGAAAAAATATTTCTACATCCCATGGCCTTTCCCAGCCATTTAAATTTTTTCTTACAGGTCTAACACTTCTGAAAAACCAATACAACGCCCACCCGGAACAATGTATAAAGCTAAACGAACCGTTCACTGGGTACTTATCCGTACGAAAATCCCTATTGATTTACCTGTTTTTACAAGGAAGTAAAATGTGAAAAAAATATTTCTACATCCCATGGCCTTTCCCAACCATTTAAAATTTTCTCTTACAGGTCTAACACTTTCGAAAAACCAATACAACGCCCACCCGGAAAAATATATAAAGCTAAACGAATCGTTCACTGTGTACTTATCCGTACAAACATTCCTATTGATTTACCTGTTTTTACAAGGAAATAAAATGTGAAAAAAATATTTCTCCATCCCATGGCCTTTCCCAACCATTTAAATTTTTCTCTTACAGGTCTAACACTTCCGAAAAACCAATACAACGCCCACCCGGAACAATATATAAAGCTAAACGAACCGTTCACTGGGCACTTATCCGTACGAAAATCCCTATTGATTTACCTGTTTTTACAAGAAATTAAATAGTGAAAAAAATATTTCTATATCCCATGGCCTTTCCCAACCATGTAAATTTTTCTCTTACAGGTCTAACTCTTCCGAAAAACCAACACAACGCCCACCTGGAACAATATATAAAGCTAAACGAACCGGTCACTGGGTACTTATCCGTACGAAGATCCCTATTGATTTACCTGATTTTACAAGGAAGTAAAATGTGAAAAAAATATTTCTACATCCCATGGCCTTTCTCAACCATTTAAATTTTTCTCTTACCGGTCTAACACTTCCGAAAAACCAATACAACGGCCACCCGGAACAATATATAAAGCTAAACGAACCGTTCACTGGGCACTTATCCGTACGAAAATCCCTATTGATTTACCTGTTTTTACAAGGAAATAAAATGTGAAAAAAATATTTCTACATCCCATGGCCTTTCCCAACCATTTAAAATTTTCTCTTACAGGTCTAACACTTTCGAAAAACCAATACAACGCCCACCCGGAAAAATATATAAAGCTAAACGAATCGTTCACTGGGTACTTATCCGTACGAACATCCCTATTGATTTACCTGTTTTTACAAGGAAATAAAATGTGAAAAAAATATTTCTACATCCCATGGCCTTTCCCAACCATTTAAATTTTTCTCTTACAGGTCTAACACTTCCGAAAAACCAATACAACGCCCACCCGGAACAATATATAAAGCTAAACGAACCGTTCACTGGGCACTTATCCGTACGAAAATCCCTATTGATTTACATGTTTTTACAAGAAAATAAATAGAAAAAAAATATTTCTATATCCCATGGCCTTTCCCAACCATTTAAACTTTTCTCTTACAGGTCTAACACTTCCGAAAAACCAATACAACGCCCACCCGGAACAATATATAAAGCTAA
Organism: Paroedura picta; assembly: GCF_049243985.1. Taxonomy (NCBI): domain Eukaryota; kingdom Metazoa; phylum Chordata; class Lepidosauria; order Squamata; family Gekkonidae; genus Paroedura; species Paroedura picta. The sequence continues at coordinate 7,092,925 of NC_135373.1, read as the reverse complement.
ATGAACCGTTCACTGGGCAGTTATCCATATGAAAATCCCTATTGATTTACCTGTTTTTACAAGGAAATAAAATGTGAAAAAAATATTTCTACATCCCATGGCCTTTCCCAACCATTTAAATTTTTCTCTTACAGGTCTAACTCTTCCGAAAAACCAACACAACGCCCACCTGGAACAATATATAAAGCTAAACGAACCGGTCACTGGGTACTTATCCGTACAAAGATCCCTATTGATTTACCTGTTTTTACAAGGAAGTAAAATGTGAAAAAAATATTTCTACATCCCATGGCCTTTCCCAACCATTTAAATTTTTCTCTTACAGATCTAACACTTCCGAAAAACCAATACAACGGCCACCCGGAACAATATATAAAGCTAAACAAACCGTTCACTGGGCACTTATCCGTACGAAAATCCCTATTGATTTACCTGTTTTTACAAGGAAATAAAATGTGAAAAAAATATTTCTACATCCCATGGCCTTTCCCAACCATTTAAATTTTTCTCTTACAGGTCTAACTCTTCCGAAAAACCAACACAACGCCCACCTGGAACAATATATAAAGCTAAACGAACCGGTCACTGGGTACTTATCCGTACGAAGATCCCTATTGATTTACCTGATTTTACAAGGAAGTAAAATGTGAAAAAAATATTTCTACATCCCATGGCCTTTCTCAACCATTTAAATTTTTCTCTTACCGGTCTAACACTTCCGAAAAACCAATACAACGGCCACCCGGAACAATATATAAAGCTAAACGAACCGTTCACTGGGCACTTATCCGTACGAAAATCCCTATTGATTTACCTGTTTTTACAAGGAAATAAAATGTGAAAAAAATATTTCTACATCCCATGGCCTTTCCCAACCATTTAAAATTTTCTCTTACAGGTCTAACACTTTCGAAAAACCAATACAACGCCCACCCAGAAAAATATATAAAGCTAAACGAATCGTTCACTGGGTACTTATCCGTACGAACATCCCTATTGATTTACCTGTTTTTACAAGGAAATAAAATGTGAAAAAAATATTTCTACATCCCATGGCCTTTCCCAACCATTTAAATTTTTCTCTTACAGGTCTAACACTTCCGAAAAACCAATACAACGCCCACCCGGAACAATATATAAAGCTAAACGAACCGTTCACTGGGCACTTATCCGTACGAAAATCCCTATTGATTTACATGTTTTTACAAGAAAATAAATAGAAAAAAAATATTTCTATATCCCATGGCCTTTCCCAACCATTTAAACTTTTCTCTTACAGGTCTAACACTTCCGAAAAACCAATACAACGCCCACCCGGAACAATATATAAAGCTAAATGAACCGTTCACTGGGCAGTTATCCATATGAAAATCCCTATTGATTTACCTGTTTTTACAAGGAAATAAAATGTGAAAAAAATAGTTCTACATCCCATGGCCTTTCCCAACCATTTAAATTTTTCTCTTACAGGTCTAACTCTTCCGAAAAACCAACACAACGCCCACCTGGAACAATATATAAAGCTAAACGAACCGGTCACTGGGTACTTATCCGTACAAAGATCCCTATTGATTTACCTGTTTTTACAAGGAAATAAAATGTGAAAAAAATATTTCTACATCCCATGGCCTTTCCCAACCATTTAAATTTTTCTCTTACAGGTCTAACACTTCCGAAAAACCAATACAACGGCCACCCGGAACAATATATAAAGCTAAACAAACCGTTCACTGGGCACTTATCCGTACGAAAATCCCTATTGATTTACCTGTTTTTACAAGGAAATAAAATGTGAAAAAAATATTTCTACATCCCATGGCCTTTCCCAACCATTTAAATTTTTCTCTTACAGGTCTAACACTTCCGAAAAACCAATACAACGCCCACCCGGAACAATATATAAAGTTAACGAACCGTTCACTGGGCACTTATCCGTACGAAAATCCCTATTGATTTACCTGTTTTTACAAGAAATTAAATAGTGAAAAAAATATTTCTATATCCCATGGCCTTTCCCAACCATGTAAATTTTTCTCTTACAGGTCTAACTCTTCCGAAAAACCAACACAACGCCCACCTGGAACAATATATAAAGCTAAACGAACCGGTCACTGGGTACTTATCCGTACGAAGATCCCTATTGATTTACCTGATTTTACAAGGAAGTAAAATGTGAAAAAAATATTTCTACATCCCATGGCCTTTCTCAACCATTTAAATTTTTCTCTTACCGGTCTAACACTTCCGAAAAACCAATACAACGGCCACCCGGAACAATATATAAAGCTAAACGAACCGTTCACTGGGCACTTATCCGTACGAAAATCCCTATTGATTTACCTGTTTTTACAAGGAAATAAAATGTGAAAAAAATATTTCTACATCCCATGGCCTTTCCCAACCATTTAAAATTTTCTCTTACAGGTCTAACACTTTCGAAAAACCAATACAACGCCCACCCGGAAAAATATATAAAGCTAAACGAATCGTTCACTGGGTACTTATCCGTACGAACATCCCTATTGATTTACCTGTTTTTACAAGGAAATAAAATGTGAAAAAAATATTTCTACATCCCATGGCCTTTCCCAACCATTTAAATTTTTCTCTTACAGGTCTAACACTTCCGAAAAACCAATACAACGCCCACCCGGAACAATATATAAAGCTAAACGAACCGTTCACTGGGCACTTATCCGTACGAAAATCCCTATTGATTTACATGTTTTTACAAGAAAATAAATAGAAAAAAAATATTTCTATATCCCATGGCCTTTCCCAACCATTTAAACTTTTCTCTTACAGGTCTAACATTTCCGAAAAACCAATACAACGCCCACCCGGAACAATATATAAAGCTAAATGAACCGTTCACTGGGCAGTTATCCATATGAAAATCCCTATTGATTTACCTGTTTTTACAAGGAAATAAAATGTGAAAAAAATATTTCTACATCCCATGGCCTTTCCCAACCATTTAAATTTTTCTCTTACAGGTCTAACTCTTCCGAAAAACCAACACAACGCCCACCTGGAACAATATATAAAGCTAAACGAACCGGTCACTGGGTACTTATCCGTACAAAGATCCCTATTGATTTACCTGTTTTTACAAGGAAGTAAAATGTGAAAAAAATATTTCTACATCCCATGGCCTTTCCCAACCATTTAAATTTTTCTCTTACAGGTCTAACACTTCCGAAAAACCAACACAACGCCCACCTGGAACAATATATAAAGCTAAACGAACCGGTCACTGGGTACTTATCCGTACAAAGATCCCTATTGATTTACCTGTTTTTACAAGGAAGTAAAATGTGAAAAAAATATTTCTACATCCCATGGCCTTTCCCAACCATTTAAATTTTTCTCTTACAGGTCTAACTCTTCCGAAAAACCAACACAACGCCCACCTGGAACAATATATAAAGCTAAACGAACCGGTCACTGGGTACTTATCCGTACAAAGATCCCTATTGATTTACCTGTTTTTACAAGGAAGTAAAATGTGAAAAAAATATTTCTACATCCCATGGCCTTTCCCAACCATTTAAATTTTTCTCTTACAGGTCTAACACTTCCGAAAAACCAATACAACGGCCACCCGGAACAATATATAAAGCTAAACAAACCGTTCACTGGGCACTTATCCGTACGAAAATCCCTATTGATTTACCTGTTTTTACAAGGAAATAAAATGTGAAAAAAATATTTCTACATCCCATGGCCTTTCCCAACCATTTAAATTTTTCTCTTACAGGTCTAACACTTCCGAAAAACCAATACAACGCCCACCCGGAACAATATATAAAGCTAAACGAACCGTTCACTGGGCACTTATCCGTACGAAAATCCCTATTGATTTTCCTGTTTTTACAAGGAAATATAATGTGAAAAAAATATTTCTACATCCCATGGCCTTTCCCAACCATTTAAAATTTTCTCTTACAGGTCTAACACTTCCGAAAAACCAATACAACGCCCACCCGGAAAAATATATAAAGCTAAACGAACCGTTCACTGGGTACTTATCCGTACGAAAATCCCTATTGATTTACCTGTTTTTACAAGGAAATTAAATGGGAAAAAAATATTTCTACATCCCATGGCCTTTCCCAGCCATTTAAATTTTTTCTTACAGGTCTAACACTTCCGAAAAACCAATACAACGCCCACCGGGAACAATGTATAAAGCTAAACGAACCGTTCACTGGGTACTTATCCGTACGAAAATCCCTATTGATTTACCTGTTTTTACAAGGAAGTAAAATGTGAAAAAAATATTTCTACATCCCATGGCCTTTCCCAACCATTTAAAATTTTCTCTTACAGGTCTAACACTTTCGAAAAACCAATACAACGCCCACCCGGAAAAATATATAAAGCTAAACGAATCGTTCACTGTGTACTTATCCGTACAAACATTCCTATTGATTTACCTGTTTTTACAAGGAAATAAAATGTGAAAAAAATATTTCTACATCCCATGGCCTTTCCCAACCATTTAAATTTTTCTCTTACAGGTCTAACACTTCCGAAAAACCAATACAACGCCCACCCGGAACAATATATAAAGCTAAACGAACCGTTCACTGGGCACTTATCCGTACGAAAATCCCTATTGATTTACCTGTTTTTACAAGAAATTAAATAGTGAAAAAAATATTTCTATATCCCATGGCCTTTCCCAACCATGTAAATTTTTCTCTTACAGGTCTAACTCTTCCGAAAAACCAACACAACGCCCACCTGGAACAATATATAAAGCTAAACGAACCGGTCACTGGGTACTTATCCGTACGAAGATCCCTATTGATTTACCTGATTTTACAAGGAAGTAAAATGTGAAAAAAATATTTCTACATCCCATGGCCTTTCTCAACCATTTAAATTTTTCTCTTACCGGTCTAACACTTCCGAAAAACCAATACAACGGCCACCCGGAACAATATATAAAGCTAAACGAACCGTTCACTGGGCACTTATCCGTACGAAAATCCCTATTGATTTACCTGTTTTTACAAGGAAATAAAATGTGAAAAAAATATTTCTACATCCCATGGCCTTTCCCAACCATTTAAAATTTTCTCTTACAGGTCTAACACTTTCGAAAAACCAATACAACGCCCACCCGGAAAAATATATAAAGCTAAACGAATCGTTCACTGGGTACTTATCCGTACGAACATCCCTATTGATTTACCTGTTTTTACAAGGAAATAAAATGTGAAAAAAATATTTCTACATCCCATGGCCTTTCCCAACCATTTAAATTTTTCTCTTACAGGTCTAACACTTCCGAAAAACCAATACAACGCCCACCCGGAACAATATATAAAGCTAAACGAACCGTTCACTGGGCACTTATCCGTACGAAAATCCCTATTGATTTACATGTTTTTACAAGAAAATAAATAGAAAAAAAATATTTCTATATCCCATGGCCTTTCCCAACCATTTAAACTTTTCTCTTACAGGTCTAACACTTCCGAAAAACCAATACAACGCCCACCCGGAACAATATATAAAGCTAAATGAACCGTTCACTGGGCAGTTATCCATATGAAAATCCCTATTGATTTACCTGTTTTTACAAGGAAATAAAATGTGAAAAAAATATTTCTACATCCCATGGCCTTTCCCAACCATTTAAATTTTTCTCTTACAGGTCTAACTCTTCCGAAAAACCAACACAACGCCCACCTGGAACAATATATAAAGCTAAACGAACCGGTCACTGGGTACTTATCCGTACAAAGATCCCTATTGATTTACCTGTTTTTACAAGGAAGTAAAATGTGAAAAAAATATTTCTACATCCCATGGCCTTTCCCAACCATTTAAATTTTTCTCTTACAGGTCTAACACTTCCGAAAAACCAATACAACGGCCACCCGGAACAATATATAAAGCTAAACAAACCGTTCACTGGGCACTTATCCGTACGAAAATCCCTATTGATTTACCTGTTTTTACAAGGAAATAAAATGTGAAAAAAATATTTCTACATCCCATGGCCTTTCCCAACCATTTAAATTTTTCTCTTACAGGTCTAACTCTTCCGAAAAACCAACACAACGCCCACCTGGAACAATATATAAAGCTAAACGAACCGGTCACTGGGTACTTATCCGTACGAAGATCCCTATTGATTTACCTGATTTTACAAGGAAGTAAAATGTGAAAAAAATATTTCTACATCCCATGGCCTTTCTCAACCATTTAAATTTTTCTCTTACCGGTCTAACACTTCCGAAAAACCAATACAACGGCCACCCGGAACAATATATAAAGCTAAACGAACCGTTCACTGGGCACTTATCCGTACGAAAATCCCTATTGATTTACCTGTTTTTACAAGGAAATAAAATGTGAAAAAAATATTTCTACATCCCATGGCCTTTCCCAACCATTTAAAATTTTCTCTTACAGGTCTAACACTTTCGAAAAACCAATACAACGCCCACCCAGAAAAATATATAAAGCTAAACGAATCGTTCACTGGGTACTTATCCGTACGAACATCCCTATTGATTTACCTGTTTTTACAAGGAAATAAAATGTGAAAAAAATATTTCTACATCCCATGGCCTTTCCCAACCATTTAAATTTTTCTCTTACAGGTCTAACACTTCCGAAAAACCAATACAACGCCCACCCGGAACAATATATAAAGCTAAACGAACCGTTCACTGGGCACTTATCCGTACGAAAATCCCTATTGATTTACATGTTTTTACAAGAAAATAAATAGAAAAAAAATATTTCTATATCCCATGGCCTTTCCCAACCATTTAAACTTTTCTCTTACAGGTCTAACACTTCCGAAAAACCAATACAACGCCCACCCGGAACAATATATAAAGCTGAATGAACCGTTCACTGGGCAGTTATCCATATGAAAATCCCTATTGATTTACCTGTTTTTACAAGGAAATAAAATGTGAAAAAAATATTTCTACATCCCATGGCCTTTCCCAACCATTTAAATTTTTCTCTTACAGGTCTAACTCTTCCGAAAAACCAACACAACGCCCACCTGGAACAATATATAAAGCTAAACGAACCGGTCACTGGGTACTTATCCGTACAAAGATCCCTATTGATTTACCTGTTTTTACAAGGAAGTAAAATGTGAAAAAAATATTTCTACATCCCATGGCCTTTCCCAACCATTTAAATTTTTCTCTTACAGGTCTAACACTTCCGAAAAACCAATACAACGGCCACCCGGAACAATATATAAAGCTAAACAAACCGTTCACTGGGCACTTATCCGTACGAAAATCCCTATTGATTTACCTGTTTTTACAAGGAAATAAAATGTGAAAAAAATATTTCTACATCCCATGGCCTTTCCCAACCATTTAAATTTTTCTCTTACAGGTCTAACACTTCCGAAAAACCAATACAACGCCCACCCGGAACAATATATAAAGCTAAACGAACCGTTCACTGGGCACTTATCCGTACGAAAATCCCTATTGATTTACCTGTTTTTACAAGAAATTAAATAGTGAAAAAAATATTTCTATATCCCATGGCCTTTCCCAACCATGTAAATTTTTCTCTTACAGGTCTAACTCTTCCGAAAAACCAACACAACGCCCACCTGGAACAATATATAAAGCTAAACGAACCGGTCACTGGGTACTTATCCGTACGAAGATCCCTATTGATTTACCTGATTTTACAAGGAAGTAAAATGTGAAAAAAATATTTCTACATCCCATGGCCTTTCTCAACCATTTAAATTTTTCTCTTACCGGTCTAACACTTCCGAAAAACCAATACAACGGCCACCCGGAACAATATATAAAGCTAAACGAACCGTTCACTGGGCACTTATCCGTACGAAAATCCCTATTGATTTACCTGTTTTTACAAGGAAATAAAATGTGAAAAAAATATTTCTACATCCCATGGCCTTTCCCAACCATTTAAAATTTTCTCTTACAGGTCTAACACTTTCGAAAAACCAATACAACGCCCACCCGGAAAAATATATAAAGCTAAACGAATCGTTCACTGGGTACTTATCCGTACGAACATCCCTATTGATTTACCTGTTTTTACAAGGAAATAAAATGTGAAAAAAATATTTCTACATCCCATGGCCTTTCCCAACCATTTAAATTTTTCTCTTACAGGTCTAACACTTCCGAAAAACCAATACAACGCCCACCCGGAACAATATATAAAGCTAAACGTACCGTTCACTGGGCACTTATCCGTACGAAAATCCCTATTGATTTACATGTTTTTACAAGAAAATAAATAGAAAAAAAATATTTCTATATCCCATGGCCTTTCCCAACCATTTAAACTTTTCTCTTACAGGTCTAACATTTCCGAAAAACCAATACAACGCCCACCCGGAACAATATATAAAGCTAAATGAACCGTTCACTGGGCAGTTATCCATATGAAAATCCCTATTGATTTACCTGTTTTTACAAGGAAATAAAATGTGAAAAAAATATTTCTACATCCCATGGCCTTTCCCAACCATTTAAATTTTTCTCTTACAGGTCTAACTCTTCCGAAAAACCAACACAACGCCCACCTGGGACAATATATAAAGCTAAACGAACCGGTCACTGGGTACTTATCCGTACAAAGATCCCTATTGATTTACCTGTTTTTACAAGGAAGTAAAATGTGAAAAAAATATTTCTACATCCCATGGCCTTTCCCAACCATTTAAATTTTTCTCTTACAGGTCTAACACTTCCGAAAAACCAATACAACGGCCACCCGGAACAATATATAAAGCTAAACAAACCGTTCACTGGGCACTTATCCGTACGAAAATCCCTATTGATTTACCTGTTTTTACAAGGAAATAAAATGTGAAAAAAATATTTCTACATCCCATGGCCTTTCCCAACCATTTAAATTTTTCTCTTACAGGTCTAACACTTCCGAAAAACCAATACAACGCCCACCCGGAACAATATATAAAGCTAAACGAACCGTTCACTGGGCACTTATCCGTACGAAAATCCCTATTGATTTTCCTGTTTTTACAAGGAAATATAATGTGAAAAAAATATTTCTACATCCCATGGCCTTTCCCAACCATTTAAAATTTTCTCTTACAGGTCTAACATTTCCGAAAAACCAATACAACGCCCACCCGGAACAATATATAAAGCTAAATGAACCGTTCACTGGGCAGTTATCCATATGAAAATCCCTATTGATTTACCTGTTTTTACAAGGAAATAAAATGTGAAAAAAATATTTCTACATCCCATGGCCTTTCCCAACCATTTAAATTTTTCTCTTACAGGTCTAACTCTTCCGAAAAACCAACACAACGCCCACCTGGGACAATATATAAAGCTAAACGAACCGGTCACTGGGTACTTATCCGTACAAAGATCCCTATTGATTTACCTGTTTTTACAAGGAAGTAAAATGTGAAAAAAATATTTCTACATCCCATGGCCTTTCCCAACCATTTAAATTTTTCTCTTACAGGTCTAACACTTCCGAAAAACCAATACAACGGCCACCCGGAACAATATATAAAGCTAAACAAACCGTTCACTGGGCACTTATCCGTACGAAAATCCCTATTGATTTACCTGTTTTTACAAGGAAATAAAATGTGAAAAAAATATTTCTACATCCCATGGCCTTTCCCAACCATTTAAATTTTTCTCTTACAGGTCTAACACTTCCGAAAAACCAATACAACGCCCACCCGGAACAATATATAAAGCTAAACGAACCGTTCACTGGGCACTTATCCGTACGAAAATCCCTATTGATTTTCCTGTTTTTACAAGGAAATATAATGTGAAAAAAATATTTCTACATCCCATGGCCTTTCCCAACCATTTAAAATTTTCTCTTACAGGTCTAACACTTCCGAAAAACCAATACAACGCCCACCCGGAAAAATATATAAAGCTAAACGAACCGTTCACTGGGTACTTATCCGTACGAAAATCCCTATTGATTTACCTGTTTTTACAAGGAAATTAAATGTGGAAAAAATATTTCTACATCCCATGGCCTTTCCCAGCCATTTAAATTTTTTCTTACAGGTCTAACACTTCCGAAAAACCAATACAACGCCCACCCGGAACAATGTATAAAGCTAAACGAACCGTTCACTGGGTACTTATCCGTACGAAAATCCCTATTGATTTACCTGTTTTTACAAGGAAGTAAAATGTGAAAAAAATATTTCTACATCCCATGGCCTTTCCCAACCATTTAAAATTTTCTCTTACAGGTCTAACACTTTCGAAAAACCAATACAACGCCCACCCGGAAAAATATATAAAGCTAAACGAATCGTTCACTGTGTACTTATCCGTACGAACATTCCTATTGATTTACCTGTTTTTACAAGGAAATAAAATGTGAAAAAAATATTTCTACATCCCATGGCCTTTCCCAACCATTTAAATTTTTCTCTTACAGGTCTAACACTTCCGAAAAACCAATACAACGCCCACCCGGAACAATATATAAAGCTAAACGAACCGTTCACTGGGCACTTATCCGTACGAAAATCCCTATTGATTTACCTGTTTTTACAAGAAATTAAATAGTGAAAAAAATATTTCTATATCCCATGGCCTTTCCCAACCATGTAAATTTTTCTCTTACAGGTCTAACTCTTCCGAAAAACCAACACAACGCCCACCTGGAACAATATATAAAGCTAAACGAACCGGTCACTGGGTACTTATCCGTACGAAGATCCCTATTGATTTACCTGATTTTACAAGGAAGTAAAATGTGAAAAAAATATTTCTACATCCCATGGCCTTTCTCAACCATTTAAATTTTTCTCTTACCGGTCTAACACTTCCGAAAAACCAATACAACGGCCACCCGGAACAATATATAAAGCTAAACGAACCGTTCACTGGGCACTTATCCGTACGAAACTCCCTATTGATTTACCTGTTTTTACAAGGAAATAAAATGTGAAAAAAATATTTCTACATCCCATGGCCTTTCCCAACCATTTAAATTTTTCTCTTACAGGTCTAACACTTCCGAAAAACCAATACAACGCCCACCCGGAACAATATATAAAGCTAAACGAACCGTTCACTGGGCACTTATCCGTACGAAAATCCCTATTGATTTACATGTTTTTACAAGAAAATAAATAGAAAAAAAAATATTTCTATATCCCATGGCCTTTCCCAACCATTTAAATTTTTCTCTTACAGGTCTAACACTTCCGAAAAACCAATACAACTCCCACCCGGAACAATATATAAAGTTAAACGAACCATACACTGGGTACTTATCCGTACGAAAATCCCTATTGATTTACCTATTTTTACAAGGAAGTAAAATGTGGAAAAAATATTTCTACATCCCATGGCCTTTCCCAACCATTTAAATTTTTCTCTTACAGGTCTAACACTTCCGAAAAACCAATACAACTCCCACCCGGAACAATATATAAAGTTAAACGAACCGTTCACTGGGTACTTATCCGTACGAAAATCCCTATTGATTTACCTGTTTTTACAAGGAAATAAAATGTGAAAAAAATATTTCTACATCCCATGGCCTTTCCCAACCATTTAAAATTTTCTCTTACAGGTCTAACACTTTCGAAAAACCAATACAACGCCCACCCGGAAAAATATATAAAGCTAAACGAATCGTTCACTGGGTACTTATCCGTACGAACATCCCTATTGATTTACCTGTTTTTACAAGGAAATAAAATGTGAAAAAAATATTTCTACATCCCATGGCCTTTCCCAACCATTTAAATTTTTCTCTTACAGGTCTAACACTTTCGAAAAACCAATACAACGCCCACCCGGAAAAATATATAAAGCTAAACGAATCGTTCACTGGGTACTTATCCGTACGAACATCCCTATTGATTTACCTGTTTTTACAAGGAAATAAAATGTGAAAAAAATATTTCTACATCCCATGGCCTTTCCCAACCATTTAAATTTTTCTCTTACAGGTCTAACACTTCCGAAAAACCAATACAACGCCCACCCGGAACAATATATAAAGCTAAACGTACCGTTCACTGGGCACTTATCCGTACGAAAATCCCTATTGATTTACATGTTTTTACAAGAAAATAAATAGAAAAAAAATATTTCTATATCCCATGGCCTTTCCCAACCATTTAAACTTTTCTCTTACAGGTCTAACACTTCCGAAAAACCAATACAACGCCCACCCGGAACAATATATAAAGCTAAATGAACCGTTCACTGGGCAGTTATCCATATGAAAATCCCTATTGATTTACCTGTTTTTACAAGGAAATAAAATGTGAAAAAAATATTTCTACATCCCATGGCCTTTCCCAACCATTTAAATTTTTCTCTTACAGGTCTAACTCTTCCGAAAAACCAACACAACGCCCACCTGGAACAATATATAAAGCTAAACGAACCGGTCACTGGGTACTTATCCGTACAAAGATCCCTATTGATTTACCTGTTTTTACAAGGAAGTAAAATGTGAAAAAAATATTTCTACATCCCATGGCCTTTCCCAACCATTTAAATTTTTCTCTTACAGGTCTAACACTTCCGAAAAACCAATACAACGGCCACCCGGAACAATATATAAAGCTAAACAAACCGTTCACTGGGCACTTATCCGTACGAAAATCCCTATTGATTTACCTGTTTTTACAAGGAAATAAAATGTGAAAAAAATATTTCTACATCCCATGGCCTTTCCCAACCATTTAAATTTTTCTCTTACAGGTCTAACACTTCCGAAAAACCAATACAACGCCCACCCGGAACAATATATAAAGCTAAACGAACCGTTCACTGGGCACTTATCCGTACGAAAATCCCTATTGATTTACCTGTTTTTACAAGAAATTAAATAGTGAAAAAAATATTTCTATATCCCATGGCCTTTCCCAACCATTTAAATTTTTCTCTTACAGGTCTAACACTTCCGAAAAACCAATACAACTCCCACCCGGAACAATATATAAAGTTAAACGAACCATACACTGGGTACTTATCCGTACGAAAATCCCTATTGATTTACCTATTTTTACAAGGAAGTAAAATGTGGAAAAAATATTTCTACATCCCATGGCCTTTCCCAACCATTTAAATTTTTCTCTTACAGGTCTAACACTTCCGAAAAACCAATACAACTCCCACCCGGAACAATATATAAAGTTAAACGAACCGTTCACTGGGTACTTATCCGTACGAAAATCCCTATTGATTTACCTGTTTTTACAAGGAAATTAAATGTGGAAAAAATATTTCTACATCCCATGGCCTTTCCCAGCCATTTAAATTTTTCTCTTACAGGTCTAACACTTCCGAAAAACCAATACAACGCCCACCCGGAACAATGTATAAAGCTAAACGAACCGTTCACTGGGTACTTATCCGTACGAAAATCCCTATTGATTTACCTGTTTTTACAAGGAAGTAAAATGTGAAAAAAATATTTCTACATCCCATGGCCTTTCCCAACCATTTAAAATTTTCTCTTACAGGTCTAACACTTTCGAAAAACCAATACAACGCCCACCCGGAAAAATATATAAAGCTAAACGAATCGTTCACTGTGTACTTATCCGTACGAACATCCCTATTGATTTACCTGTTTTTACAAGGAAATAAAATGTGAAAAAAATATTTCTACATCCCATGGCCTTTCCCAACCATTTAAATTTTTCTCTTACAGGTCTAACACTTCCGAAAAACCAATACAACGCCCACCCGGAACAATATATAAAGCTAAACGAACCGTTCACTGGGCACTTATCCGTACGAAAATCCCTATTGATTTACCTGTTTTTACAAGGAAATAAATTGTGAAAAAAATATTTCTACATCCCATGGCCTTTCCCAACCATTTAAATTTTTCTCTTACAGGTCTAACACTTCCGAAAAACCAATACAACGCCCACCCGGAACAATATATAAAGCTAAACGAACCGTTCACTGGGCACTTATCCGTACGAAAATCCCTATTGATTTACCTGTTTTTACAAGAAATTAAATAGTGAAAAAAATATTTCTATATCCCATGGCCTTTCCCAACCATTTAAATTTTTCTCTTACAGGTCTAACACTTCCGAAAAACCAATACAACTCCCACCCGGAACAATATATAAAGTTAAACGAACCATACACTGGGTACTTATCCGTACGAAAATCCCTATTGATTTACCTATTTTTACAAGGAAGTAAAATGTGGAAAAAATATTTCTACATCCCATGGCCTTTCCCAACCATTTAAATTTTTCTCTTACAGGTCTAACACTTCCGAAAAACCAATACAACTCCCACCCGGAACAATATATAAAGTTAAACGAACCGTTCACTGGGTACTTATCCGTACGAAAATCCCTATTGATTTACCTGTTTTTACAAGGAAATAAAATGTGAAAAAAATATTTCTACATCCCATGGCCTTTCCCAACCATTTAAAATTTTCTCTTACAGGTCTAACACTTTCGAAAAACCAATACAACGCCCACCCGGAAAAATATATAAAGCTAAACGAATCGTTCACTGGGTACTTATCCGTACGAACATCCCTATTGATTTACCTGTTTTTACAAGGAAATAAAATGTGAAAAAAATATTTCTACATCCCATGGCCTTTCCCAACCATTTAAATTTTTCTCTTACAGGTCTAACACTTTCGAAAAACCAATACAACGCCCACCCGGAAAAATATATAAAGCTAAACGAATCGTTCACTGGGTACTTATCCGTACGAACATCCCTATTGATTTACCTGTTTTTACAAGGAAATAAAATGTGAAAAAAATATTTCTACATCCCATGGCCTTTCCCAACCATTTAAATTTTTCTCTTACAGGTCTAACACTTCCGAAAAACCAATACAACGCCCACCCGGAACAATATATAAAGCTAAACGAACCGTTCACTGGGCACTTATCCGTACGAAAATCCCTATTGATTTACATGTTTTTACAAGAAAATAAATAGAAAAAAAATATTTCTATATCCCATGGCCTTTCCCAACCATTTAAACTTTTCTCTTACAGGTCTAACACTTCCGAAAAACCAATACAACGCCCACCCGGAACAATATATAAAGCTAAATGAACCGTTCACTGGGCAGTTATCCATATGAAAATCCCTATTGATTTACCTGTTTTTACAAGGAAATAAAATGTGAAAAAAATATTTCTACATCCCATGGCCTTTCCCAACCATTTAAATTTTTCTCTTACAGGTCTAACTCTTCCGAAAAACCAACACAACGTCCACCTGGAACAATATATAAAGCTAAACGAACCGGTCACTGGGTACTTATCCGTACAAAGATCCCTATTGATTTACCTGTTTTTACAAGGAAGTAAAATGTGAAAAAAATATTTCTACATCCCATGGCCTTTCCCAACCATTTAAATTTTTCTCTTACAGGTCTAACACTTCCGAAAAACCAATACAACGGCCACCCGGAACAATATATAAAGCTAAACAAACCGTTCACTGGGCACTTATCCGTACGAAAATCCCTATTGATTTACCTGTTTTTACAAGGAAATAAAATGTGAAAAAAATATTTCTACATCCCATGGCCTTTCCCAACCATTTAAATTTTTCTCTTACAGGTCTAACACTTCCGAAAAACCAATACAACGCCCACCCGGAACAATATATAAAGCTAAACGAACCGTTCACTGGGCACTTATCCGTACGAAAATCCCTATTGATTTACCTGTTTTTACAAGAAATTAAATAGTGAAAAAAATATTTCTATATCCCATGGCCTTTCCCAACCATGTAAATTTTTCTCTTACAGGTCTAACTCTTCCGAAAAACCAACACAACGCCCACCTGGAACAATATATAAAGCTAAACGAACCGGTCACTGGGTACTTATCCGTACGAAGATCCCTATTGATTTACCTGATTTTACAAGGAAGTAAAATGTGAAAAAAATATTTCTACATCCCATGGCCTTTCTCAACCATTTAAATTTTTCTCTTACCGGTCTAACACTTCCGAAAAACCAATACAACGGCCACCCGGAACAATATATAAAGCTAAACGAACCGTTCACTGGGCACTTATCCGTACGAAAATCCCTATTGATTTACCTGTTTTTACAAGGAAATAAAATGTGAAAAAAATATTTCTACATCCCATGGCCTTTCCCAACCATTTAAATTTTTCTCTTACAGGTCTAACACTTCCGAAAAACCAATACAACGCCCACCCGGAACAATATATAAAGCTAAACGAACCGTTCACTGGGCACTTATCCGTACGAAAATCCCTATTGATTTACATGTTTTTACAAGAAAATAAATAGAAAAAAAAATATTTCTATATCCCATGGCCTTTCCCAACCATTTAAATTTTTCTCTTACAGGTCTAACACTTCCGAAAAACCAATACAACTCCCACCCGGAACAATATATAAAGTTAAACGAACCATACACTGGGTACTTATCCGTACGAAAATCCCTATTGATTTACCTATTTTTACAAGGAAGTAAAATGTGGAAAAAATATTTCTACATCCCATGGCCTTTCCCAACCATTTAAATTTTTCTCTTACAGGTCTAACACTTCCGAAAAACCAATACAACTCCCACCCGGAACAATATATAAAGTTAAACGAACCGTTCACTGGGTACTTATCCGTACGAAAATCCCTATTGATTTACCTGTTTTTACAAGGAAATTAAATGTGGAAAAAATATTTCTACATCCCATGGCCTTTCCCAGCCATTTAAATTTTTCTCTTACAGGTCTAACACTTCCGAAAAACCAATACAACGCCCACCCGGAACAATGTATAAAGCTAAACGAACCGTTCACTGGGTACTTATCCGTACGAAAATCCCTATTGATTTACCTGTTTTTACAAGGAAGTAAAATGTGAAAAAAATATTTCTACATCCCATGGCCTTTCCCAACCATTTAAAATTTTCTCTTACAGGTCTAACACTTTCGAAAAACCAATACAACGCCCACCCGGAAAAATATATAAAGCTAAACGAATCGTTCACTGTGTACTTATCCGTACGAACATCCCTATTGATTTACCTGTTTTTACAAGGAAATAAAATGTGAAAAAAATATTTCTACATCCCATGGCCTTTCCCAACCATTTAAATTTTTCTCTTACAGGTCTAACACTTCCGAAAAACCAATACAACGCCCACCCGGAACAATATATAAAGCTAAACGATCCGTTCACTGGGCACTTATCCGTACGAAAATCCCTATTGATTTACCTGTTTTTACAAGGAAATAAATTGTGAAAAAAATATTTCTACATCCCATGGCCTTTCCCAACCATTTAAATTTTTCTCTTACAGGTCTAACACTTCCGAAAAACCAATACAACGCCCACCCGGAACAATATATAAAGCTAAACGAACCGTTCACTGGGCACTTATCCGTACGAAAATCCCTATTGATTTACCTGTTTTTACAAGAAATTAAATAGTGAAAAAAATATTTCTATATCCCATGGCCTTTCCCAACCATTTAAACTTTTCTCTTACAGGTCTAACACTTCCGAAAAACCAATACAACGCCCACCCGGAACAATATATAAAGCTAAATGAACCGTTCACTGGGCACTTATCCGTATGAAAATCCCTATTGATTTACCTGTTTTTACAAGGAAATAAAATGTGAAAAAAATATTTCTACATCCCATGGCCTTTCCCAACCATTTAAATTTTTCTCTTACAGGTCTAACTCTTCCGAAAAACCAACACAACACCCACCTGGAACAATATATAAAGCTAAACGAACCGGTCACTGGGTACTTATCCGTACGAAGATCCCTATTGATTTACCTGATTTTACAAGGAAGTAAAATGTGAAAAAAATATTTCTACATCCCATGGCCTTTCTCAACCATTTAAATTTTTCTCTTACAGGTCTAACACTTCCGAAAAACCAATACAACGGCCACCCGGAACAATATATAAAGCTAAACGAACCGTTCACTGGGCACTTATCCGTACGAAAATCCCTATTGATTTACCTGTTTTTACAAGGAAATAAAATGTGAAAAAAATATTTCTACATCCCATGGCCTTTCCCAACCATTTAAATTTTTCTCTTACAGGTCTAACACTTCCGAAAAACCAATACAACGCCCACCCGGAACAATATATAAAGCTAAACGAACCGTTCACTGGGCACTTATCCGTACGAAAATCCCTATTGATTTACATGTTTTTACAAGAAAATAAATAGAAAAAAAAATATTTCTATATCCCATGGCCTTTCCCAACCATTTAAATTTTTCTCTTACAGGTCTAACACTTCCGAAAAACCAATACAACTCCCACCCGGAACAATATATAAAGTTAAACGAACCGTACACTGGGTACTTATCCGTACGAAAATCCCTATTGATTTACCTATTTTTACAAGGAAGTAAAATGTGAAAAAAATATTTCTACATCCCATGGCCTTTCCCAACCATATAAATTTTTCTCTTACAGGTCTAACACTTCCGAAAAACCAATACAACTCCCACCCGGAACAATATATAAAGTTAAACGAACCGTTCACTGGGTACTTATCCGTACGAAAATCCCTATTGATTTACCTGTATTTACAAGGAAGTAAAATGTGAAAAAAATATTTCTACATCCCATGGCCTTTCCCAACCATTTAAATTTTTCTCTTACAGGTCTAACACTTCCGAAAAACCAATACAACGCCCACCCGGAACAATATATAAAGCTAAACGAACCGTTCACTGGGCACTTATCCGTACGAAAATCCCTATTGATTTACCTGTTTTTACAAGGAAATAAATTGTGAAAAAAATATTTCTACATCCCATGGCCTTTCCCAACCATTTAAATTTTTCTCTTACAGGTCTAACACTTCCGAAAAACCAATACAACGCCCACCCGGAACAATATATAAAGCTAAACGAACCGTTCACTGGGCACTTATCCGTACGAAAATCCCTATTGATTTACCTGTTTTTACAAGAAATTAAATAGTGAAAAAAATATTTCTATATCCCATGGCCTTTCCCAACCATTTAAACTTTTCTCTTACAGGTCTAACACTTCCGAAAAACCAATACAACGCCCACCCGGAACAATATATAAAGCTAAATGAACCGTTCACTGGGCACTTATCCGTATGAAAATCCCTATTGATTTACCTGTTTTTACAAGGAAATAAAATGTGAAAAAAATATTTCTACATCCCATGGCCTTTCCCAACCATTTAAATTTTTCTCTTACAGGTCTAACACTTCCGAAAAACCAATACAACGGCCACCCGGAACAATATATAAAGCTAAACGAACCGTTCACTGGGCACTTATCCGTACGAAAATCCCTATTGATTTACCTGTTTTTACAAGGAAATAAAATGTGAAAAAAATATTTCTACATCCCATGGCCTTTCCCAACCATTTAAATTTTTCTCTTACAGGTCTAACACTTCCGAAAAACCAATACAACGCCCACCCGGAACAATATATAAAGCTAAACGAACCGTTCACTGGGCACTTATCCGTACGAAAATCCCTATTGATTTACATGTTTTTACAAGAAAATAAATAGAAAAAAAAATATTTCTATATCCCATGGCCTTTCCCAACCATTTAAATTTTTCTCTTACAGGTCTAACACTTCCGAAAAACCAATACAACTCCCACCCGGAACAATATATAAAGTTAAACGAACCGTACACTGGGTACTTATCCGTACGAAAATCCCTATTGATTTACCTATTTTTACAAGGAAGTAAAATGTGAAATAAATATTTCTACATCCCATGGCCTTTCCCAACCATATAAATTTTTCTCTTACAGGTCTAACACTTCCGAAAAACCAATACAACTCCCACCCGGAACAATATATAAAGTTAAACGAACCGTTCACTGGGTACTTATCCGTACGAAAATCCCTATTGATTTACCTGTATTTACAAGGAAGTAAAATGTGAAAAAAATATTTCTACATCCCATGGCCTTTCCCAACCATTTAAATTTTTCTCTTACAGGTCTAACACTTGCGAAAAACCAATACAACGCCCACCCTGAACAATATATAAAGCTAAACGAACCGTTCACTGGGTACTTATCCATACGAAAATCCCTATTGATTTACCTGTTTTTACAAGGAAATAAAATGTGAAAAAAATATTTCTACATCCCATGGCCTTTCCCAGCCACTTCGGTTTTTCTCCCACAGGTCTAACACTTCCGAAAAACAAATACAACGCCCTCCTGGAACAATATATAAATCTAAACGAATCGTTCACTGGGTACTTATCCGTACGAACATCCCTACTGATTTACCTGTTTTTACAAGGAAATAAAATGTGAAAAAAATATTTCTACATCCCATGGCCTTTCCCAACCATTTAAATTTTTCTCTTACAGGTCTAACACTTCCGAAAAACCAATACAACGCCCACCCGGAACAATATATAAAGCTAAACGAACCGTTCACTGGGCACTTATCCGTACGAAAATCCCTATTGATTTACCTGTTTTTACAAGAAATTAAATAGTGAAAAAAATATTTCTATATCCCATGGCCTTTCCCAACCATTTAAACTTTTCTCTTACAGGTCTAACACTTCCGAAAAACCAATACAACGCCCACCCGGAACAATATATAAAGCTAAATGAACCGTTCACTGGGCACTTATCCGTATGAAAATCCCTATTGATTTACCTGTTTTTACAAGGAAATAAAATGTGAAAAAAATATTTCTACATCCCATGGCCTTTCCCAACCATTTAAATTTTTCTCTTACAGGTCTAACTCTTCTGAAAAACCAACACAACACCCACCTGGAACAATATATAAAGCTAAACGAACCGGTCACTGGGTACTTATCCGTACGAAGATCCCTATTGATTTACCTGATTTTACAAGGAAGTAAAATGTGAAAAAAATATTTCTACATCCCATGGCCTTTCTCAACCATTTAAATTTTTCTCTTACAGGTCTAACACTTCCGAAAAACCAATACAACGGCCACCCGGAACAATATATAAAGCTAAACGAACCGTTCACTGGGCACTTAACCGTACGAAAATCCCTATTGATTTACCTGTTTTTACAAGGAAATAAAATGTGAAAAAAATATTTCTACATCCCATGGCCTTTCCCAACCATTTAAATTTTTCTCTTACAGGTCTAACACTTCCGAAAAACCAATACAACGCCCACCCGGAACAATATATAAAGCTAAACGAACCGTTCACTGGGCACTTATCCGTACGAAAATCCCTATTGATTTACATGTTTTTACAAGAAAATAAATAGAAAAAAAAATATTTCTATATCCCATGGCCTTTCCCAACCATTTAAATTTTTCTCTTACAGGTCTAACACTTCCGAAAAACCAATACAACTCCCACCCGGAACAATATATAAAGTTAAACGAACCGTACACTGGGTACTTATCCGTATGAAAATCCCTATTGATTTACCTATTTTTACAAGGAAGTAAAATGTGAAAAAAATATTTCTACATCCCATGGCCTTTCCCAACCATATAAATTTTTCTCTTACAGGTCTAACACTTCCGAAAAACCAATACAACTCCCACCCGGAACAATATATAAAGTTAAACGAACCGTTCACTGGGTACTTATCCGTACGAAAATCCCTATTGATTTACCTGTTTTTACAAGGAAGTAAAATGTGAAAAAAATATTTCTACATCCCATGGCCTTTCCCAACCATTTAAATTTTTCTCTTACAGGTCTAACACTTGCGAAAAACCAATACAACGCCCACCCTGAACAATATATAAAGCTAAACGAACCGTTCACTGGGTACTTATCCATACGAAAATCCCTATTGATTTACCTGTTTTTACAAGGAAATAAAATGTGAAAAAAATATTTCTATATCCCATGGCCTTTCCCAGCCACTTCGGTTTTTCTCCCACAGGTCTAACACTTCCGAAAAACAAATACAACGCCCTCCTGGAACAATATATAAATCTAAACGAATCGTTCACTGGGTACTTATCCGTACGAACATCCCTACTGATTTACCTGTTTTTACAAGGAAATAAAATGTGAAAAAAATATTTCTACATCCCATGGCCTTTCCCAACCATTTAAATTTTTCTCTTACAGGTCTAACACTTCCGAAAAACCAATACAACGCCCACCCGGAACAATATATAAAGCTAAACGAACCGTTCACTGGGCACTTATCCGTCCGAATATCCCTATTGATTTACCTGTTTTTACAAGGAAATAAAATGTGAAAAAAACATTTCTACATCCCATGGCCTTTCCCAACCATTTAAACTTTTCTCTTACAAGTCTAACACTACCGAAAAACCAATACAACTCCCACCCGGAACAATATATAAAGCTAAACGAACCGTTCACTGGGTACTTATCCGTACGAAAATCCCTATTGATTTACCTGTTTTTACAAGGAAATAAAATGTGAAAAAGATATTTCTACATCCCATGGCCTTTCCCAACCATTTAAATTTTTCTCTTACAGGTCTAACACTTGCGAAAAACCAATACAACGCCCACCCGGAACAATATATAAAGTTAAACGAACCGTTCACTGGGCACTTATCCGTACGAAAATCCCTATTGATTTACCTGTTTTTACAAGGAAATAAATAGTGAAAAAAATATTTCTACATCCCATGGCCTTTCCCAACCATTTAAATTTTTCTCTTACATGTCTAACACTTCCGAAAAACCAATACAACGCCCACCCGTAACAATATATAAAGCTAAACGAACCGTTCACTGGGTACTTATACGTTCGAAAATCCCTATTGATTTACCTGTTTTTACAAGGAAATAAAATGTGAAAAAAATATTTCTACATCCCATGGCCTTTCCCAACCATTTAAACTTTTCTCTTACAGGTCTAACACTTCCGAAAAACCAATACAACGGCCACCCGGAACAATATATAAAGCTAAACTAACCGTTCACTGGGCACTTATCCGTACAAAAATTCCTATTGATTTTCCTGTTTTTACAAGGAAATAAATTGTGAAAAAAATATTTCTACATCCCATGGCCTTTCCCAACCATTTAAATTTTTCTCTTACATGTCTAACACTTCCGAAAAACCAATACAACGCCCACCCGTAACAATATATAAAGCTAAACGAACCGTTCACTGGGTACTTATACGTTCGAAAATCCCTATTGATTTACCTGTTTTTACAAGGAAATAAAATGTGAAAAAAATATTTCTACATCCCATGGCCTTTCCCAACCATTTAAACTTTTCTCTTACAGGTCTAACACTTCCGAAAAACCAATACAACGGCCACCCGGAACAATATATAAAGCTAAACTAACCGTTCACTGGGCACTTATCCGTACAAAAATTCCTATTGATTTTCCTGTTTTTACAAGGAAATAAATTGTGAAAAAAATATTTCTACATCCCATGGCCTTTCCCAACCATTTAAATTTTTATCTTACATGTCTATCACTTCCGAAAAACCAATACAACTCCCACCCGTAACAATATATAAAGCTAAACTAACCGTTCACTTGGTAATTATACGTACGAAAATCCCTATTGATTTACCTGTTTTTACAAGGAAATAAAATGTGAAAAAAATATTTCTACATCCCATAGCCTTTCCCAGCCATTTAAATTTTTCTCTTACAGGTCTAACACCTCCGAAAAACCAATACAACGCCCACCCGGAACAATATATAAAGCTAAACGAACCGTTCACTGGGCACTTATCCGTACGAAAATCCATATTGATTTTCCTGTTTTTACAAGGAAATAAATTGTGAAAAAATATTTCTACATCCCATGGCCTTTCCCAGCCACATCTGTTTTTCTCCCACAGGTCTAACACTTCCGAAAAAGCAATACAACGCCCTCCCGGATCAATATATAAAGCTAAACGAACCGTTCACTGGTTACTTAGATGTAAGAAAATCACTATTGATTTACCTGTTTTTACAAGGAAATAAAATGTGAAAAAAATATTTCTACATCCCATGGACTTTCCCAACCATTTAAATTTTTCTCTTACAGGTCTAACACTTCCGAAAAACCAATACAACGCCCACCCGGAACAATATATAAAGCTAAACGAACCGTTCACTGGGTACTTATCCGTACGAAAATCCCTATTGATTTACCTGTTTTTACAAGGAAATAAAATGTGAAAAAAATATTTCTACATCACATGGCCTTTCCCAACCATTTAAATTTTTCTCCCACAGGCCTAACACTTCCGAAAAAGCAGTACAACGCCCACCCGGAACAATATATAAAGCTAAACGAACCGTTCACTGGGTACTTATACGTACAAAAATCCCGATTGATGTACCTGTTTTTACAAGGAAATAAAATGTGAAAAAAATATTTCTACATCCCATGGCCTTTCCCAGCCACTTCCGTTTTCCTCCCACAGGTCTAACACTTCTGAAAAAGCAATACAACGCCCTCCCGGATCAATATATAAAGCTAAACGAACCGTTCACTGGGTACTTAGATGTAAGAAAGTCACTATTGATTTACCTGTTTTTACAAGTAAATAAAATGTGAAAAAAATATTTCTACATCCCATGGCTTTTCCCAACCATTTAAATTTTTCTCTTACAGGTCTAACACTTCCGAAAAACCAATACAACTCCCACCCGGAACAATATATAAAGCTAAACGAACCGTTCACTGGGTACTTATACGTACGAAAATCCCTATGATTCACCTGTTTTTACAAGGAAATAAAATGTGAAAAAAATATTTCTACATCCCATGGCCTTTCCCAACCATTTAAATTTTTCTCTTACAGGTCTAACACTACCGAAAAACCAATACAACGGCCACCCGGAACAATATATAAAGCTAAACTAACCGTTCACTGGGCACTTATCCGTACAAAAATCCCTATTGATTTACCTGTTTTTACAAGGAAATAAATAGTGAAAAAAATATTTCTACATCCCATGGCCTTTCCCAACCATTTAAATTTTTCTCTTACATGTCTAACACTTCCGAAAAACCAATACAACGCCCACCCGGAACAATATATAAAGCTAAACGAACCGTTCACTGGGCACTTATCCGTATGAATATCCCTATTGATTTACCTGTTTTTACAAGGAAATAAAATGTGAAAAAAATATTTCTACATCCCATGGCCTTTCCCAACCATTTAAATTTTTCTCTTACATGTCTAACACTTCCGAAAAACCAATACAACGGCCACCCAGAACAATATATAAAGCTAAACGAACCGTTCACTGGGCACTTATTCGTACGAAAATCCCTATTGATTTTCGTGCTTTTACAAGGAAATAAATTGTGAAAAAAATATTTCTACATCCCATGGCCTTTCCCAACCATTTAAATTTTTATCTTACAGGTCTATCACTTCCGAAAAACCAATACAACTCCCACCCGGAACAATATATAAAGCTAAACGAACCGTTCACTGGGTACTTATCCGTACGAAAATCCATATTGATTTTCCTGTTTTTACAAGGAAATAAAATGTGAAAAAATATTTCTACATCCCATGGCCTTTCCCAGCCACTTCCGTTTTTCTCCCACAGGTCTAACACTTCCGAAAAAGCAATACAACGCCCTCCCGGATCAATATATAAAGCTAAACGAACCGTTCACTGGTTAATTAGATGTAAGAAAATCACTATTGATTTACCTGTTTTTACAAGGAAATAAAATGTGAAAAAAATATTTCTACATCCCATGGCCTTTCCCAGCCACTTCCGTTTTTCTCCCACAGGTCTAACACTTCTGAAAAAGCAATACAACGCCCTCCCGGATCAATATATAAAGCTAAACGAACCGTTCACTGGTACTTATACGTACGAATATCCCTATGATTCACCTGTTTTTACAAGGAAATAAAATGTGAAAAAAATATTTCTACATACCATGGCCTTTCCCAACCATTTAAATTTTTCTCTTACAGGTCTAACACTTCCGAAAAACCAATACAACGCCCACCCGGAACAATATATAAAGCTAAACGAACCGTTCACTGGGTACTTATCCATACGAAAATCCCTACTGATTTACCTGTTTTTACAAGGAAGTAAAATGTAAAAACAATATTTCTACATCCCATGGCCTTTCCCAACCATTTAAATTTTTCTCTTACAGGTCTAACACCTCCGAAAAACCAATACAACGCCCTTCCGGAATAATATATAAAGCTAAACAAACCGTAAAGTGGGTACTTATCCGTAAGAAAATCCCTATTGATTTACCTGTTTTTACAAGGAAATAAAATGTGAAAAAATATTTCTACATCCCATGGCCTTTCCCAGCCACTTCCGTTTTTCTCCCACAGGTCTAACACTTCCGAAAAAGCAATACAACGCCCTCCCGGATCAATATATAAAGCTAAACGAACCGTTCACTGGTTAATTAGATGTAAGAAAATCACTATTGATTTACCTGTTTTTACAAGGAAATAAAATGTGAAAAAAATATTTCTACATCCCATGGCCTTTCCCAGCCACTTCCGTTTTTCTCCCACAGGTCTAACACTTCTGAAAAAGCAATACAACGCCCTCCCGGATCAATATATAAAGCTAAACGAACCGTTCACTGGTACTTATACGTACGAATATCCCTATGATTCACCTGTTTTTACAAGGAAATAAAATGTGAAAAAAATATTTCTACATACCATGGCCTTTCCCAACCATTTAAATTTTTCTCTTACAGGTCTAACACTTCCGAAAAACCAATACAACGCCCACCCGGAACAATATATAAAGCTAAACGAACCGTTCACTGGGTACTTATCCATACGAAAATCCCTACTGATTTACCTGTTTTTACAAGGAAGTAAAATGTAAAAACAATATTTCTACATCCCATGGCCTTTCCCAACCATTTAAATTTTTCTCTTACAGGTCTAACACCTCCGAAAAACCAATACAACGCCCTTCCGGAATAATATATAAAGCTAAACAAACCGTAAAGTGGGTACTTATCCGTAAGAAAATCCCTATTGATTTACCTGTTTTTACAAGGAAATAAAATGTGAAAAAATATTTCTACATCCCATGGCCTTTCCCAGCCACTTCCGTTTTTCTCCCACAGGTCTAACACTTCCGAAAAAGCAATACAACGCCCTCCCGTATCCATATATAAAGCTAAACGAACCGTTCACTGGTTACTTAGATGTAAGAAAATCACTATTGATTTACCTGTTTTTACAAGGAAATAAAATGTGAAAAAAATATTTCTACATCCCATGGCCTTTCCCAACCATTTAAATTTTTCTCTTACAGGTCTAACACTTCCAAAAAACCAATACAACACCCACCCGGAACAATATATAAAGCTAAACGAACCGTTCACTGGGTACTTATCCGTACGAAAATCCCTATTGATTTACCTGTTTTTACAAGGAAATAAAATGTGAAAAAAATATTTCTACATCACATGGCCTTTCCCAACCATTTAAATTTTTCTCCCACAGGCCTAACACTTCCGAAAAAGCAATACAACGCCCACCCGGAACAATATATAAAGCTAAACGAACCGTTCACTGG
Organism: Paroedura picta; assembly: GCF_049243985.1. Taxonomy (NCBI): domain Eukaryota; kingdom Metazoa; phylum Chordata; class Lepidosauria; order Squamata; family Gekkonidae; genus Paroedura; species Paroedura picta. The sequence continues at coordinate 7,065,424 of NC_135373.1, read as the reverse complement.
GTACTTATACGTACAAAAATCCCGATTGATGTACCTGTTTTTACAAGGAAATAAAATGTGAAAAAAATATTTCTACATCCCATGGCCTTTCCCAGCCACTTCCGTTTTTCTCCCACAGGTCTAACACTTCTGAAAAAGCAATACAACGCCCTCCCGGATCAATATATAAAGCTAAACGAACCGTTCACTGGGTACTTAGATGTAAGAAAGTCACTATTGATTTACATGTTTTTACAAGTAAATAAAATGTGAAAAAAATATTTCTACATCCCATGGCTTTTCCCAACCATTTAAATTTTTCTCTTACAGGTCTAACACTTCCGAAAAACCAATACAACTCCCACCCGGAACAATATATAAAGCTAAACGAACCGTTCACTGGGTACTTATACGTACGAAAATCCCTATGATTCACCTGTTTTTACAAGGAAATAAAATGTGAAAAAAATATTTCTACATCCCATGGCCTTTCCCAACCATTTAAATTTTTCTCTTACAGGTCTAACACTACCGAAGAACCAATACAACGGCCACCCGGAACAATATATAAAGCTAAACTAACCGTTCACTGGGCATTTATCCGTACAAAAATCCCTATTGATTTACCTGTTTTTACAAGGAAATAAATAGTGAAAAAAATATTTCTACATCCCATGGCCTTTCCCAACCATTTAAATTTTTCTCTTACATGTCTAACAATTCCGAAAAACCAATACATCGCCCACCCGGAACAATATATAAAGCTAAACGAACCGTTCACTGGGCACTTATCCGTACGAATATCCCTATTGATTTACCTGTTTTTACAAGGAAATAAAATGTGAAAAAAATATTTCTACATCCCATGGCCTTTCCCAACCATTTAAATTTTTCTCTTACATGTCTAACACTTCCAAAAAACCAATACAACGGCTACCCGTAACAATATATAAAGCTAAACGAACCGTTCACTGGGCACTTATCCGTACGAAAATCCCTATTGATTTTCGTGCTTTTACAAGGAAATAAATTGTGAAAAAAATATTTCTACATCCCATGGCCTTTCCCAACCATTTAAATTTTTCTCTTACAGGTCTAACACTTCCGAAAAACCAATACAACACCCACCCGGAACAATATATAAAGCTAAACGAACCGTTCACTGGGTACTTATCCGTACGAAAATCCCTACTGATTTACCTGTTTTTACAAGGAAGTAAAATGTAAAAACAATATTTCTACATCCCATGGCCTTTCCCAACCATTTAAATTTTTCTCTTACAGGTCTAACACCTCCGAAAAACCAATACAACGCCCACCCGGAACAATATATAAAGCTAAACGAACCGTTCACTGGGCACTTATCCGTACGAAAAGCCCTATTGATTTACCTGTTTTACAAGGAAATAAAATGTGAAAAAAATATTTCTACACCCCATGGCCTTTCCCAGCCACTTCGGTTTTTCTCCAACAGGTCTAACACTTTCGAAAAACCAATACAACGCCCACCCGGAACAATATATAAAGCTAAACAAACCGTTCACTGGGTACTTATCCGTACGAAAATCCCTATTGAATTAACTGTTTTTACAAGGAAGTAAAATGTGAAAAAAATATTTCTACATCCCATGGCCTATCCCAGCCATTTTGGTTTTTCTCCCACAGGTCTAACACTTCTGAAAAACCAGTACAACGCCCTTCCGGAATAATATATAAAGCTAAACAAACCGTAAAGTGGGTACTTATCCGTAAGAAAATCCCTATTGATTTACCTGTTTTTACAAGGAAATAAAATGTGAAAAAAATATTTCTACATCCCATGGCCTTTCCCAGCCACTTCGGTTTTTCTCCCACAGGCCTAACACTTCCGAAAAACAAATACAACGGCCACCCGGAACAATATATAAAGCTAAACGAATCGTTCACTGGGTACTTATCCGTACGAACATCCCTACTGATTTACCTGTTTTTACAAGGAAATAAAATGTGAAAAAAATATTTCTATATCCCATGGCCTTTCCCAACCATTTAAATTTTTCTCTTACAGGTCTAACACTTCCGAAAAACCAATACAACGCCCTCCCGGAACAATATATAAAGCTAAACGAACCGTTCACTGGGTACTTATCCGTACGAAAATCCCTATTGATTTACCTGTTTTTACAAGGAAATAAAATGTGAAAAAGACATTTCTACATCCCATGGCCTTTCCCAACCATTTAAATTTTTCTCTTACAGGTCTAACACTTGCGAAAAACCAATACAACGCCCACCAGGAACAATATATAAAGTTAAACGAACCGTTCACTGGGCATTTATCCGTACGAAAATCCCTATTGATTTACCTGTTTTTACAAGGAAATACAATGTGAAAAAAATATTTCTACATCCCATGGCCTTTCCCAGCCACTTCGGTTTTTCTCCCACAGGTCTAACACTTCCGAAAAACAAATACAACGGTCACCCGGAACAATATATAAAGCTAAACGAATCGTTTACTGGGTACTTATCCGTACGAACATCCCTACTGATTTACCTGTTTTTACAAGGAAATAAAATGTGAAAAAAATATTTCTATATCCCATGGCCTTTCCCAACCATTTAAATTTTTCTCTTACAGGTCTAACACTTCCGAAAAACCAATACAACGCCCTCCCGGAACAATATATAAAGCTAAACGAACCGTTCACTGGGCACTTATCCGTACGAAATTCCCTATTGATTTACCTGTTTTTACAAGGAAATAAATAGTGAAAAAAATATTTCTACATCCCATGGCCTTTCCCAACCATTTAAATTTTTCTCTTACATGTCTAACACTTCCGAAAAACCAATACAACGCCCACCCGTAACAATATATAAAGCTAAACGAACCGTTCACTGGGTACTTATACGTTCGAAAATCCCTATTGATTTACCTGTTTTTACAAGGAAATAAAATGTGAAAAAAATATTTCTACATCCCATGGCCTTTCCCAACCATTTAAACTTTTCTCTTACAGGTCTAAAACTTCCGAAAAACCAATACAACGGCCACCCGGAACAATATATAAAGCTAAACTAACCGTTCACTGGGCACTTATCCGTACAAAAATTCCTATTGATTTTCCTGTTTTTACAAGGAAATAAATTGTGAAAAAAATATTTCTACATCCCATGGCCTTTCCCAGCCATTTAAATTTTTCTCTTACAGGTCTAACACCTCCGAAAAACCAATACAACGCCCACCCGGAACAATATATAAAGCTAAACGTACCGTTCACTGGGCACTTATCCGTACGAAAAGCCCTATTGATTTACCTGTTTTTACAAGGAAATAAAATGTGAAAAAAATATTTCTACACCCCATGGCCTTTCCCAGCCACTTCGGTTTTTCTCCCACAGGTCTAACACTTTCGAAAAACCAATACAACGCCCACCCGGAACAATATATAAAGCTAAACAAACCGTTCACTGGGTACTTATCCGTACGAAAATCCCTATTGAATTAACTGTTTTTACAAGGAAGTAAAATGTGAAAAAAATATTTCTACATCCCATGGCCTATCCCAGCCATTTCGGTTTTTCTCCCACAGGTCTAACACTTCTGAAAAACCAGTACAACGCCCTTCCGGAATAATATATAAAGCTAAACGAACCGTTCACTGGGTACTTATCCGTACGAAAATCCCTATTGATTTTCGTGCTTTTACAAGGAAATAAATTGTGAAAAAAATATTTCTACATCCCATGGCCTTTCCCAACCATTTAAATTTTTCTCTTACAGGTCTAACACTTCCGAAAAACCAATACAACACCCACCCGGAACAATATATAAAGCTAAACGAACCGTTCACTGGGTACTTATCCGTACGAAAATCCCTACTGATTTACCTGTTTTTACAAGGAAGTAAAATGTAAAAACAATATTTCTACATCCCATGGCCTTTCCCAACCATTTAAATTTTTCTCTTACAGGTCTAACACTTCCGAAAAACCAATACAACGCCCACTCGGAACCATATATAAAGCTAAACGAACCGTTCACTGGGTACTTATCCGTACGAAAAGCCCTATTGATTTACCTGTTTTTACAAGGAAATAAAATGTGAAAAAAATATTTCTACACCCCATGGCCTTTCCCAGCCACTTCGGTTTTTCTCCCACAGGTCTAAAACTTTCGAAAAACCAATACAACGCCCACCCGGAACAATATATAAAGCTAAACAAACCGTTCACTGGGTACTTATCCGTACGAAAATCCCTATTGAATTAACTGTTTTTACAAGGAAGTAAAATGTGAAAAAAATATTTCTACATCCCATGGCCTATCCCAGCCATTTCGGTTTTTCTCCCACAGGTCTAACACTTCTGAAAAAATAGTACAACGCCCTTCCGGAATAATATATAAAGCTAAACAAACCGTAAAGTGGGCACTTATCCGTACGAAAATTCCTATTGATTTTCCTGTTTTTACAAGGATATAAAATGTGAAAAAAATATTTCTACATCCCATGGCCTTTCCCAACCATTTAAATTTTTCTCTTACAAGTCTAACACTACCGAAAAACCAATACAACTCCCACCCGGAACAATATATAAAGCTAAACGAACCGTTCACTGGGTACTTATCCGTACGAAAATCCCTATTGATTTACCTGTTTTTACAAGGAAATAAAATGTGAAAAAGATATTTCTACATCCCATGGCCTTTCCCAACCATTTAAATTTTTCTCTTACAGGTCTAACATTTGCGAAAAACCAATACAACGCCCACCCGGAACAATATATAAAGTTAAACGAACCGTTCACTGGGCACTTATCTGTACGAAAATCCCTATTGATTTACCTGTTTTTACAAGGAAATAAATAGTGAAAAAAATATTTCTACATCCCATGGCCTTTCCCAACCATTTAAATTTTTCTCTTACAGGTCTAACAGTTGCGAAAAACCAATACAACGCCCACCCGGAACAATGTATAAAGCTAAACGAACCGTTCACTGGGTACTTATACGTGCGAAAAGCCCTATTGATTTACCTGTTTTTACAAGGAAGTAAAATGTGAAAAAAATATTTCTACATCCCATGGCCTTTCCCAACCATTTAAATTTTTCTCTTACAGGTCTAACTGTTGCGAAAAACCAATACAACGCCCACCCGGAACAATGTATAAAGCTAAACGAACCGTTCACTGGGTACTTATACGTACGAAAAGCCCTATTGATTTACCTGTTTTTACAAGGAAGTAAAATGTGAAAAAAATATTTCTACATCCCATGGCCTTTCCCAACCATTTAAATTTTTCTCTTACAGGTCTAACACTACCGAAAAACCAATACAACGCCCACCCGGAACAATGTATAAAGCTAAACGAACCGTTCACTGGGTACTTATCCGTGCGAAAAGCCCTATTGATTTCCCTCTTTTTACAAGGAAGTAAAATGTGAAAAAAATATTTCTACATCCCATGGCCTTTCCCAACCATTTAAATTTTTATCTTACAGGTCTAACACTACCGAAAAACCAATACAACTCCCACCCGGAACAATATATAAAGCTAAACGAACCATTCACTGGGTACTTATACGTACGAAAATCCCTATTGATTTACCTGTTTTTACAAGGAAATAAAATGTGAAAAAAATATTTCTACATCCCATGGCCTTTCCCAACCATTTAAATTTTTCTCTTACAGGTCTAACACTTCCGAAAAACCAATACAACGCCCACCCAGAACAATGTATAAAGCTAAACGAACCGTTCACTGGGTACTTAACTGTGCGAAAAGCCCTATTGATTTACCTGTTTTTATAAGGAAAGAAAATGTGAAAAAAATATTTCTACATCCCATGGCCTTTCCCAACCATATAAATTTTTCTCTTACAGGTCTAACACTTCCGAAAAACCAATACAACGCCCACCCGGAACAATATTTAAAGCTAAACGAACCGTTCACTGGGTACTTATCCGTACGAAAATCCCTATTGATTTACCTGTTTTTACAAGGAAGTAAAATGTGAAAAAAATATTTCTACATCCCATGGCCTTTCCCAACCATTTAAATTTTTCTCTTACAGGTCTAACACTTCCGAAAAACCAATACAACGCCCACCCGGAACAATGTATAAAGCTAAACGAACCGTTCACTGGGTACTTATCCGTGCGAAAAGCCCTATTGATTTCCCTCTTTTTACAAGGAAGTAAAATGTGAAAAAAATATTTCTACATCCCATGGCCTTTCCCAACCATTTAAATTTTTCTCTTACAGGTCTAACACTACCGAAAAACCAATACAACTCCCACCCGGAACAATATATAAAGCTAAACGAACCGTTCACTGGGTACTTATCCGTACGAAAATCCCTATTGATTTACCTGTTTTTACAAGGAAATAAAATGTGAAAAAAATATTTCTACATCCCATGGCCTTTCCCAACCATTTAAACTTTTCTCTTACAGGTCTAACACTTCCGAAAAACCAATACAACGCCCACCCGGAACAATGTATAAAGCTAAACGAACCGTTCACTGGGTACTTAACCGTGCGAAAAGCCCTATTGATTTACCTGTTTTTACAAGGAAAGAAAATGTGAAAAAAATATTTCTACATCCCATGGCCTTTCCCAACCATTTAAATTTTTCTCTTACAGGTCTAACACTTCCGAAAAACCAATACAACGCCCACCCGGAAAAATATATAAAGCTAAACAAACCGTTCACTGGGTACTTATCCGTACGAAAATCCCTATTGATTTACCTGTTTTTACAAGGAAGTAAAATGTGAAAAAAATATTTCTACATCCCATGGCCTTTCCCAACCATTTAAATTTTTCTCTTACAGGTCTAACACTTCCGAAAAACCAATACAACGCCCACCCGGAACAATATATAAAGCTAAACGAACGGTTCACTGGGTACTTATCCGTACGAAAATCCCTATTGATTTACCTGTTTTTACAAGGAAATAAAATGTGAAAAAAATATTTCTACATCCCATGGCCTTTCCCAACCATTTAAACTTTTCTCTTACAGGTCTAACACTTCTGAAAAACCAATACAACGCCCACCCGGAACAATATATAAAGCTAAACGAACCGTTCACTCGGCACTTATCCGTACAAAAATCCCTATTGATTTTCCTGTTTTTACAAGGAAATAAAATGTGAAAAAAATATTTCTACATCCCATGGCCTTTCCCAACCATTTAAATTTTTATCTTACAGGTCTAACACTACCGAAAAACCGATACAACGGCCACCCGGAACAATATATAAAGCTAAACGAACCGTTCACTGGGTACTTATACGTACGAAAATCCCTATTGATTTACCTGTTTTTACAAGGAAATAAAATGTAAAAAAAATATTTCTACATCCCATGGCCTTTCCCAGCCATTTAAATTTTTCTCTTACAGGTCTAACACTTCCGAAAAACCAATACAACGCCCACCCGGAACAATGTATAAAGCTAAACAAACCGTTCACTGGGTACTTATCCGTGCGAAAAGCCCTATTGATTTACCTGTTTTTACAAGGAAGTAAAATGTGAAAAAAATATTTCTACATCCCATGGCCTTTCCCAACCATTTAAATTTTTATCTTACAGGTCTAACACTACCGAAAAACCAATACAACTCCCACCCGGAACAATATATAAAGCTAAACGAACCGTTCACTGGGTACTTATACGTACGAAAATCCCTATTGATTTACCTGTTTTTACAAGGAAATAAAATGTGAAAAAAATATTTCTACATTCCATGGCCTTTCCCAACCATTTAAATTTTTCTCTTACAGGTCTAACACTTCCGAAAAACCAATACAACGCCCACCCGGAACAATATATAAAGCTAAACGAACCGTTCACTGGGTACTTATCCGTACGAAAATCCCTATTGATTTACCTGTTTTTACAAGGAAATAAAATGTGAAAAAAATATTTCTACATCCCATGGCCTTTCCCAACCATTTAAATTTTTCTCTTACAGGTCTAACACTTCCGAAAAACCAATACAACGCCCACCCGGAACAATATATAAAGCTAAACGAACCGTTCACTGGGCACTTATCCGTAAAAAAATCCCTATTGATTTTCCTGTTTTTACAAGGAAATAAAATGTGAAAAAAATATTTCTACATCCCATGGCCTTTGCCAGCCATTTAAATTTTTCTCTTACAGGTCTAACACTTCCGAAAAACCAATACAACGCCCACCCGGAACAATGTATAAAGCTAAACGAACCGTTCACTGGGTACTTATCCGTGCGAAAAGCCCTATTGATTTACCTGTTTTTACAAGGAAGTAAAATGTGAAAAAAATATTTCTACATCCCATGGCCTTTCCCAACCATTTAAATTTTTCTCTTACAGGTCTAACACTTCCGAAAAACCAATACAACGCCCACCCGGAACAATATATAAAGCTAAACGTACCGTTCACTGGGCACTTATCCGTAAATAAATCCCTATTGATTTTCCTGTTTTTACAAGGAAATAAAATGTGAAAAAAATATTTCTACATCCCATGGCCTTTCCCAACCATTTAAATTTTTCTCTTACAGGTCTAACACTTCCGAAAAACCAATACAACGCCCACCCGGAACAATGTATAAAGCTAAACGAACCGTTCACTGGGTACTTATCCGTGCGAAAAGCCCTATAGATTTACCTGTTTTTACAAGGAAGTAAAATGTGAAAAAAATATTTCTACATCCCATGGCCTTTCCCAACCATTAAAATTTTTCTCTTACAGGTCTAACACTTCCGAAAAACCAATACAACGCCCACCCGGAACAATATATAAAGCTAAACGAACCGTTCACTGGGCACTTATCCGGAAAAAAATCCCTATTGATTTTCCTGTTTTTACAAGGAAATAAAATGTGAAAAAAATATTTCTACATCCCATTGCCTTTCCCAACCATTTAAATTTTTATCTTACAGGTCTAACACTACCGAAAAACCGATACAACGGCCACCCGGAACAATATATAAAGCTAAACGAACCGTTCACTGGGTACTTATCCGTACGAAAATCCCTATTGATTTACCTGTTTTTACAAGGAAATAAAATGTAAAAAAAATATTTCTACATCCCATGGCCTTTCCCAGCCATTTAAATTTTTCTCTTACAGGTGTAACACTTCCGAAAAACCAATACAACGCCCACCCGGAACAATGTATAAAGCTAAACGAACCGTTCACTGGGTACTTATCCGTACGAAAATCCCTATTGATTTCCCTCTTTTTACAAGGAAGTAAAATGTGAAAAAAATATTTCTACATCCCATGGCCTTTCCCAACCATTTAAATTTTTCTCTTACAGGTCTAACACTACCGAAAAACCGATACAACGGCCACCCGGAACAATATATAAAGCTAAACGTACCATTCACTGGGTACTTATCCGTACGAAAATCCCTATTGATTTTCCTGTTTTTACAAGGAAATAAAATGTGAAAAAAATATTTCTACATCCCATGGCCTTTCCCAACCATTTAAATTTATCTCTTACAGGTCTAACACTTCCGAAAAACCAATACAACGCCCACCCGGAACAATGTATAAAGCTAAACGAACCGTTCACTGGGTACTTATCCGTGCGAAAAGCCCTATTGATTTACCTGTTTTTACAAGGAAGTAAAATGTGAAAAAAATATTTCTACATCCCATGGCCTTTCCCAACCATTAAAATTTTTCTCTTACAGGTCTAACACTTCCGAAAAACCAATACAACGCCCACCCGGAACAATATATAAAGCTAAACGAACCGTTCACTGGGCACTTATCCGGAAAAAAATCCCTATTGATTTTCCTGTTTTTACAAGGAAATAAAATGTGAAAAAAATATTTCTACATCCCATGGCCTTTCCCAACCATTTAAATTTTTATCTTACAGGTCTAACACTACCGAAAAACCGATACAACGGCCACCCGGAACAATATATAAAGCTAAACGAACCGTTCACTGGGTACTTATACGTACGAAAATCCCTATTGATTTACCTGTTTTTACAAGGAAATAAAATGTAAAAAAAATATTTCTACATCCCATGGCCTTTCCCAGCCATTTAAATTTTTCTCTTACAGGTCTAACACTTCCGAAAAACCAATACAACGCCCACCCGGAACAATGTATAAAGCTAAACAAACCGTTCACTGGGTACTTATCCGTGCGAAAAGCCCTATTGATTTACCTGTTTTTACAAGGAAGTAAAATGTGAAAAAAATATTTCTACATCCCATGGCCTTTCCCAACCATTTAAATTTTTATCTTACAGGTCTAACACTACCGAAAAACCAATACAACTCCCACCCGGAACAATATATAAAGCTAAACGAACCGTTCACTGGGTACTTATACGTACGAAAATCCCTATTGATTTACCTGTTTTTACAAGGAAATAAAATGTGAAAAAAATATTTCTACATTCCATGGCCTTTCCCAACCATTTAAATTTTTCTCTTACAGGTCTAACACTTCCGAAAAACCAATACAACGCCCACCCGGAACAATATATAAAGCTAAACGAACCGTTCACTGGGTACTTATCCGTACGAAAATCCCTATTGATTTACCTGTTTTTACAAGGAAATAAAATGTGAAAAAAATATTTCTACATCCCATGGCCTTTCCCAACCATTTAAATTTTTCTCTTACAGGTCTAACACTTCCGAAAAACCAATACAACGCCCACCCGGAACAATATATAAAGCTAAACGAACCGTTCACTGGGCACTTATCCGTAAAAAAAATCCCTATTGATTTTCCTGTTTTTACAAGGAAATAAAATGTGAAAAAAATATTTCTACATCCCATGGCCTTTGCCAGCCATTTAAATTTTTCTCTTACAGGTCTAACACTTCCGAAAAACCAATACAACGCCCACCCGGAACAATGTATAAAGCTAAACGAACCGTTCACTGGGTACTTATCCGTGCGAAAAGCCCTATTGATTTACCTGTTTTTACAAGGAAGTAAAATGTGAAAAAAATATTTCTACATCCCATGGCCTTTCCCAACCATTTAAATTTTTCTCTTACAGGTCTAACACTTCCGAAAAACCAATACAACGCCCACCCGGAACAATATATAAAGCTAAACGAACCGTTCACTGGGCACTTATCCGTAAATAAATCCCTATTGATTTTCCTGTTTTTACAAGGAAATAAAATGTGAAAAAAATATTTCTACATCCCATGGCCTTTCCCAACCATTTAAATTTTTATCTTACAGGTCTAACACTTCCGAAAAACCAATACAACGCCCACCCGGAACAATATATAAAGCTAAACGAACCGTTCACTGGGCACTTATCCGTAAAAAAATCCCTATTGATTTTCCTGTTTTTACAAGGAAATAAAATGTGAAAAAAATATTTCTACATCCCATGGCCTTTGCCAGCCATTTAAATTTTTCTCTTACAGGTCTAACACTTCCGAAAAACCAATACAACGCCCACCCGGAACAATGTATAAAGCTAAACGAACCGTTCACTGGGTACTTATCCGTGCGAAAAGCCCTATTGATTTACCTGTTTTTACAAGGAAGTAAAATGTGAAAAAAATATTTCTACATCCCATGGCCTTTCCCAACCATTTAAATTTTTCTCTTACAGGTCTAACACTTCCGAAAAACCAATACAACGCCCACCCGGAACAATATATAAAGCTAAACGAACCGTTCACTGGGCACTTATCCGTAAATAAATCCCTATTGATTTTCCTGTTTTTACAAGGAAATAAAATGTGAAAAAAATATTTCTACATCCCATGGCCTTTCCCAACCATTTAAATTTTTATCTTACAGGTCTAACACTTCCGAAAAACCAATACAACGCCCACCCGGAACAATATATAAAGCTAAACGAACCGTTCACTGGGCACTTATCCGTAAAAAAATCCCTATTGATTTTCCTGTTTTTACAAGGAAATAAAATGTGAAAAAAATATTTCTACATCCCATGGCCTTTGCCAGCCATTTAAATTTTTCTCTTACAGGTCTAACACTTCCGAAAAACCAATACAACGCCCACCCGGAACAATGTATAAAGCTAAACGAACCGTTCACTGGGTACTTATCCGTGCGAAAAGCCCTATTGATTTACCTGTTTTTACAAGGAAGTAAAATGTGAAAAAAATATTTCTACATCCCATGGCCTTTCCCAACCATTTAAATTTTTCTCTTACAGGTCTAACACTTCCGAAAAACCAATACAACGCCCACCCGGAACAATATATAAAGCTAAACGTACCGTTCACTGGGCACTTATCCGTAAATAAATCCCTATTGATTTTCCTGTTTTTACAAGGAAATAAAATGTGAAAAAAATATTTCTACATCCCATGGCCTTTCCCAACCATTTAAATTTTTCTCTTACAGGTCTAACACTTCCGAAAAACCAATACAACGCCCACCCGGAACAATGTATAAAGCTAAACGAACCGTTCACTGGGTACTTATCCGTGCGAAAAGCCCTATTGATTTACCTGTTTTTACAAGGAAGTAAAATGTGAAAAAAATATTTCTACATCCCATGGCCTTTCCCAACCATTAAAATTTTTCTCTTACAGGTCTAACACTTCCGAAAAACCAATACAACGCCCACCCGGAACAATATATAAAGCTAAACGAACCGTTCACTGGGCACTTATCCGGAAAAAAATCCCTATTGATTTTCCTGTTTTTACAAGGAAATAAAATGTGAAAAAAATATTTCTACATCCCATTGCCTTTCCCAACCATTTAAATTTTTATCTTACAGGTCTAACACTACCGAAAAACCGATACAACGGCCACCCGGAACAATATATAAAGCTAAACGAACCGTTCACTGGGTACTTATCCGTACGAAAATCCCTATTGATTTACCTGTTTTTACAAGGAAATAAAATGTAAAAAAAATATTTCTACATCCCATGGCCTTTCCCAGCCATTTAAATTTTTCTCTTACAGGTGTAACACTTCCGAAAAACCATACAACGCCCACCCGGAACAATGTATAAAGCTAAACGAACCGTTCACTGGGTACTTATCCGTACGAAAATCCCTATTGATTTCCCTCTTTTTACAAGGAAGTAAAATGTGAAAAAAATATTTCTACATCCCATGGCCTTTCCCAACCATTTAAATTTTTCTCTTACAGGTCTAACACTACCGAAAAACCGATACAACGGCCACCCGGAACAATATATAAAGCTAAACGTACCATTCACTGGGTACTTATCCGTACGAAAATCCCTATTGATTTACCTGTTTTTACAAGGAAATAAAATGTAAAAAAAATATTTCTACATCCCATGGCCTTTGCCAGCCATTTAAATTTTTCTCTTACAGGTCTAACACTTCCGAAAAACCAATACAACGCCCACCCGGAACAATGTATAAAGCTAAACGAACCGTTCACTGGGTACTTATCCGTGCGAAAAGCCCTATTGATTTACCTGTTTTTACAAGGAAGTAAAATGTGAAAAAAATATTTCTACATCCCATGGCCTTTCCCAACCATTTAAATTTTTCTCTTACAGGTCTAACACTTCCGAAAAACCAATACAACGCCCACCCGGAACAATATATAAAGCTAAACGAACCGTTCACTGGGCACTTATCCGTAAATAAATCCCTATTGATTTTCCTGTTTTTACAAGGAAATAAAATGTGAAAAAAATATTTCTACATCCCATGGCCTTTCCCAACCATTTAAATTTATCTCTTACAGGTCTAACACTTCCGAAAAACCAATACAACGCCCACCCGGAACAATGTATAAAGCTAAACGAACCGTTCACTGGGTACTTATCCGTGCGAAAAGCCCTATTGATTTACCTGTTTTTACAAGGAAGTAAAATGTGAAAAAAATATTTCTACATCCCATGGCCTTTCCCAACCATTAAAATTTTTCTCTTACAGGTCTAACACTTCCGAAAAACCAATACAACGCCCACCCGGAACAATATATAAAGCTAAACGAACCGTTCACTGGGCACTTATCCGGAAAAAAATCCCTATTGATTTTCCTGTTTTTACAAGGAAATAAAATGTGAAAAAAATATTTCTACATCCCATGGCCTTTCCCAACCATTTAAATTTTTATCTTACAGGTCTAACACTACCGAAAAACCGATACAACGGCCACCCGGAACAATATATAAAGCTAAACGAACCGTTCACTGGGTACTTATACGTACGAAAATCCCTATTGATTTACCTGTTTTTACAAGGAAATAAAATGTAAAAAAAATATTTCTACATCCCATGGCCTTTCCCAACCATTTAAATTTTTCTCTTACAGGTCTAACAGTTGCGAAAAACCAATACAACGCCCACCCGGAACAATGTATAAAGGTAAACGAACCGTTCACTGGGTACTTATACGTGCGAAAAGCCCTATTGATTTACCTGTTTTTACAAGGAAGTAAAATGTGAAAAAAATATTTCTACATCCCATGGCCTTTCCCAACCATTTAAATTTTTATCTTACAGGTCTAACACTACCGAAAAACCAATACAACTCCCACCCGGAACAATATATAAAGCTAAACGAACCGTTCACTGGGTACTTATACGTACGAAAATCCCTATTGATTTACCTGTTTTTACAAGGAAATAAAATGTGAAAAAAATATTTCTACATTCCATGGCCTTTCCCAACCATTTAAATTTTTCTCTTACAGGTCTAACACTTCCGAAAAACCAATACAACGCCCACCCGGAACAATATATAAAGCTAAACGAACCGTTCACTGGGTACTTATCCGTACGAAAATCCCTATTGATTTACCTGTTTTTACAAGGAAATAAAATGTGAAAAAAATATTTCTACATCCCATGGCCTTTCCCAACCATTTAAATTTTTCTCTTACAGGTCTAACACTTCCGAAAAACCAATACAACGCCCACCCGGAACAATATATAAAGCTAAACGAACCGTTCACTGGGCACTTATCCGTAAAAAAAATCCCTATTGATTTTCCTGTTTTTACAAGGAAATAAAATGTGAAAAAAATATTTCTACATCCCATGGCCTTTGCCAGCCATTTAAATTTTTCTCTTACAGGTCTAACACTTCCGAAAAACCAATACAACGCCCACCCGGAACAATGTATAAAGCTAAACGAACCGTTCACTGGGTACTTATCCGTGCGAAAAGCCCTATTGATTTACCTGTTTTTACAAGGAAGTAAAATGTGAAAAAAATATTTCTACATCCCATGGCCTTTCCCAACCATTTAAATTTTTCTCTTACAGGTCTAACACTTCCGAAAAACCAATACAACGCCCACCCGGAACAATATATAAAGCTAAACGAACCGTTCACTGGGCACTTATCCGTAAATAAATCCCTATTGATTTTCCTGTTTTTACAAGGAAATAAAATGTGAAAAAAATATTTCTACATCCCATGGCCTTTCCCAACCATTTAAATTTTTATCTTACAGGTCTAACACTACCGAAAAACCGATACAACGGCCACCCGGAACAATATATAAAGCTAAACGAACCGTTCACTGGGTACTTATACGTACGAAAATCCCTATTGATTTACCTGTTTTTACAAGGAAATAAAATGTAAAAAAAATATTTCTACATCCCATGGCCTTTCCCAGCCATTTAAATTTTTCTCTTACAGGTCTAACACTTCCGAAAAACCAATACAACGCCCACCCGGAACAATGTATAAAGCTAAACAAACCGTTCACTGGGTACTTATCCGTGCGAAAAGCCCTATTTATTTACCTGTTTTTACAAGGAAGTAAAATGTGAAAAAAATATTTCTACATCCCATGGCCTTTCCCAACCATTTAAATTTTTATCTTACAGGTCTAACACTACCGAAAAACCAATACAACTCCCACCCGGAACAATATATAAAGCTAAACGAACCGTTCACTGGGTACTTATACGTACGAAAATCCCTATTGATTTACCTGTTTTTACAAGGAAATAAAATGTGAAAAAAATATTTCTACATTCCATGGCCTTTCCCAACCATTTAAATTTTTCTCTTACAGGTCTAACACTTCCGAAAAACCAATACAACGCCCACCCGGAACAATATATAAAGCTAAACGAACCGTTCACTGGGTACTTATCCGTACGAAAATCCCTATTGATTTACCTGTTTTTACAAGGAAATAAAATGTGAAAAAAATATTTCTACATCCCATGGCCTTTCCCAACCATTTAAATTTTTCTCTTACAGGTCTAACACTTCCGAAAAACCAATACAACGCCCACCCGGAACAATATATAAAGCTAAACGAACCGTTCACTGGGCACTTATCCGTAAAAAAATCCCTATTGATTTTCCTGTTTTTACAAGGAAATAAAATGTGAAAAAAATATTTCTACATCCCATGGCCTTTGCCAGCCATTTAAATTTTTCTCTTACAGGTCTAACACTTCCGAAAAACCAATACAACGCCCACCCGGAACAATGTATAAAGCTAAACGAACCGTTCACTGGGTACTTATCCGTGCGAAAAGCCCTATTGATTTACCTGTTTTTACAAGGAAGTAAAATGTGAAAAAAATATTTCTACATCCCATGGCCTTTCCCAACCATTTAAATTTTTCTCTTACAGGTCTAACACTTCCGAAAAACCAATACAACGCCCACCCGGAACAATATATAAAGCTAAACGAACCGTTCACTGGGCACTTATCCGTAAATAAATCCCTATTGATTTTCCTGTTTTTACAAGGAAATAAAATGTGAAAAAAATATTTCTACATCCCATGGCCTTTCCCAACCATTTAAATTTTTCTCTTACAGGTCTAACACTTCCGAAAAACCAATACAACGCCCACCCGGAACAATGTATAAAGCTAAACGAACCGTTCACTGGGTACTTATCCGTGCGAAAAGCCCTATTGATTTACCTGTTTTTACAAGGAAGTAAAATGTGAAAAAAATATTTCTACATCCCATGGCCTTTCCCAACCATTAAAATTTTTCTCTTACAGGTCTAACACTTCCGAAAAACCAATACAACGCCCACCCGGAACAATATATAAAGCTAAACGAACCGTTCACTGGGCACTTATCCGGAAAAAAATCCCTATTGATTTTCCTGTTTTTACAAGGAAATAAAATGTGAAAAAAATATTTCTACATCCCATTGCCTTTCCCAACCATTTAAATTTTTATCTTACAGGTCTAACACTACCGAAAAACCGATACAACGGCCACCCGGAACAATATATAAAGCTAAACGAACCGTTCACTGGGTACTTATCCGTACGAAAATCCCTATTGATTTACCTGTTTTTACAAGGAAATAAAATGTAAAAAAAATATTTCTACATCCCATGGCCTTTCCCAGCCATTTAAATTTTTCTCTTACAGGTGTAACACTTCCGAAAAACCAATACAACGCCCACCCGGAACAATGTATAAAGCTAAACGAACCGTTCACTGGGTACTTATCCGTACGAAAATCCCTATTGATTTCCCTCTTTTTACAAGGAAGTAAAATGTGAAAAAAATATTTCTACATCCCATGGCCTTTCCCAACCATTTAAATTTTTCTCTTACAGGTCTAACACTACCGAAAAACCGATACAACGGCCACCCGGAACAATATATAAAGCTAAACGTACCATTCACTGGGTACTTATCCGTACGAAAATCCCTATTGATTTACCTGTTTTTACAAGGAAATAAAATGTAAAAAAAATATTTCTACATCCCATGGCCTTTGCCAGCCATTTAAATTTTTCTCTTACAGGTCTAACACTTCCGAAAAACCAATACAACGCCCACCCGGAACAATGTATAAAGCTAAACGAACCGTTCACTGGGTACTTATCCGTGCGAAAAGCCCTATTGATTTACCTGTTTTTACAAGGAAGTAAAATGTGAAAAAAATATTTCTACATCCCATGGCCTTTCCCAACCATTTAAATTTTTCTCTTACAGGTCTAACACTTCCGAAAAACCAATACAACGCCCACCCGGAACAATATATAAAGCTAAACGAACCGTTCACTGGGCACTTATCCGTAAATAAATCCCTATTGATTTACCTGTTTTTACAAGGAAATAAAATGTGAAAAAAATATTTCTACATCCCATGGCCTTTCCCAACCATTTAAATTTATCTCTTACAGGTCTAACACTTCCGAAAAACCAATACAACGCCCACCCGGAACAATGTATAAAGCTAAACGAACCGTTCACTGGGTACTTATCCGTGCGAAAAGCCCTATTGATTTACCTGTTTTTACAAGGAAGTAAAATGTGAAAAAAATATTTCTACATCCCATGGCCTTTCCCAACCATTAAAATTTTTCTCTTACAGGTCTAACACTTCCGAAAAACCAATACAACGCCCACCCGGAACAATATATAAAGCTAAACGAACCGTTCACTGGGCACTTATCCGGAAAAAAATCCCTATTGATTTTCCTGTTTTTACAAGGAAATAAAATGTGAAAAAAATATTTCTACATCCCATTGCCTTTCCCAACCATTTAAATTTTTATCTTACAGGTCTAACACTACCGAAAAACCGATACAACGGCCACCCGGAACAATATATAAAGCTAAACGAACCGTTCACTGGGTACTTATCCGTACGAAAATCCCTATTGATTTACCTGTTTTTACAAGGAAATAAAATGTAAAAAAAATATTTCTACATCCCATGGCCTTTCCCAGCCATTTAAATTTTTCTCTTACAGGTGTAACACTTCCGAAAAACCAATACAACGCCCACCCGGAACAATGTATAAAGCTAAACGAACCGTTCACTGGGTACTTATCCGTACGAAAATCCCTATTGATTTCCCTCTTTTTACAAGGAAGTAAAATGTGAAAAAAATATTTCTACATCCCATGGCCTTTCCCAACCATTTAAATTTTTCTCTTACAGGTCTAACACTACCGAAAAACCGATACAACGGCCACCCGGAACAATATATAAAGCTAATCGTACCATTCACTGGGTACTTATCCGTACGAAAATCCCTATTGATTTACCTGTTTTTACAAGGAAATAAAATGTAAAAAAAATATTTCTACATCCCATGGCCTTTGCCAGCCATTTAAATTTTTCTCTTACAGGTCTAACACTTCCGAAAAACCAATACAACGCCCACCCGGAACAATGTATAAAGCTAAACGAACCGTTCACTGGGTACTTATCCGTGCGAAAAGCCCTATTGATTTACCTGTTTTTACAAGGAAGTAAAATGTGAAAAAAATATTTCTACATCCCATGGCCTTTCCCAACCATTTAAATTTTTATCTTACAGGTCTAACACTACCGAAAAACCAATACAACTCCCACCCGGAACAATATAAAAAGCTAAACGAACCGTTCACTGGGTACTTATCCGTACGAAAATCCCTATTGATTTTCCTGTTTTTACAAGGAAGTAAAATGTGAAAAAAATATTTCTACATCCCATGGCCTTTCCCAGCCATTTAAATTTTTCTCTTACAGGTCTAACGCTTCCGAAAAACCAATACAACGCCCACCCGGAACAATATATAAAGCTAAACCAACCGTTCACTGGGCACTTATCCGTACGAAAATACCTATTGATTTTCCTGTTTTTACAAGGAAATAAAATGTGAAAAAAATATTTCTACAACCCATGGCCTTTCCCAACCATTTAAATTTTTATCTTACAGGTCTAACACTACAGAAAAACCGATACAATTCCAACCCGGAACAATATATAAAGCTAAATGAACCGTTCACTGGATACTTATACGTATGAAAATCCCTATTGATTTACCTGTTTTTACAAGGAAGTAAAATGTGAAAAAAATATTTCTACATCCCATGGCCTTTCGCAACCATTTAAACATTTATCTTACAGGTCTAACACTTCTGAAAAACCAATACAACTCCCACCCGGAACAATATATAAAGCTAAACGAACCGTTCACTGGGTACTTATACGTACGAAAATCCCTATTGATTTACCTGTTTTTACAAGGAACTAAAATGTGAAAAAAATATTTCTACATCCCATGGCCTTTCCCAACCATTTAAATTTTTCTCTTACAGGTCTAACGCTTCCAAAAAACCAATACAACTCCCCCCCGGAACAATATATAAAGCTAAACGAACCGTTCACTGGGTACTTATACGTACGAAAATCCATATTGATTTACCTGTTTTTACAAGGAAATAAAATGTGAAAAAAATATTTCTACATCCCATGGCCTTTCCCAACCATTTAAATTTTTCTCTTACAGGTCTAACACTTCCGAAAAACCAATACAACGCCCACCCGGAACAATGTATAAAGCTAAACGAACCGTTCACTGGGTACTTATACGTGCGAAAAGCCCTATTGATTTACCTGTTTTTAAAAGGAAATAAAATGTGAAAAAAATATTTCTACATCCCATGGCCTTTCCCAACCATTTAAATTTTTCTCTTACAGGTCTAACAGTTGCGAAAAACCAATACAACGCCCACCCGGAACAATGTATAAAGCTAAACGAACCGTTCACTGGGTACTTATACGTGCGAAAAGCCCTATTGATTTACCTGTTTTTACAAGGAAGTAAAATGTGAAAAAAATATTTCTACATCCCATGGCCTTTCCCAACCATTTAAATTTTTCTCTTACAGGTCTAACACTTCCGAAAAACCAATACAACGCCCACCCGGAACAATATATAAAGCTAAACGAACCGTTCACTGGGCACTTATCCGGAAAAAAATCCCTATTGATTTTCCTGTTTTTACAAGGAAATAAAATGTGAAAAAAATATTTCTACATCCCATTGCCTTTCCCAACCATTTAAATTTTTATCTTACAGGTCTAACACTACCGAAAAACCGATACAACGGCCACCCGGAACAATATATAAAGCTAAACGAACCGTTCACTGGGTACTTATCCGTACGAAAATCCCTATTGATTTACCTGTTTTTACAAGGAAATAAAATGTAAAAAAAATATTTCTACATCCCATGGCCTTTCCCAGCCTTTTAAATTTTTCTCTTACAGGTGTAACACTTCCGAAAAACCAATACAACGCCCACCCGGAACAATGTATAAAGCTAAACGAACCGTTCACTGGGTACTTATCCGTACGAAAATCCCTATTGATTTCCCTCTTTTTACAAGGAAGTAAAATGTGAAAAAAATATTTCTACATCCCATGGCCTTTCCCAACCATTTAAATTTTTCTCTTACAGGTCTAACACTACCGAAAAACCGATACAACGGCCACCCGGAACAATATATAAAGCTAAACGTACCATTCACTGGGTACTTATCCGTACGAAAATCCCTATTGATTTACCTGTTTTTACAAGGAAATAAAATGTAAAAAAAATATTTCTACATCCCATGGCCTTTGCCAGCCATTTAAATTTTTCTCTTACAGGTCTAACACTTCCGAAAAACCAATACAACGCCCACCCGGAACAATGTATAAAGCTAAACGAACCGTTCACTGGGTACTTATCCGTGCGAAAAGCCCTATTGATTTACCTGTTTTTACAAGGAAGTAAAATGTGAAAAAAATATTTCTACATCCCATGGCCTTTCCCAACCATTTAAATTTTTCTCTTACAGGTCTAACACTTCCGAAAAACCAATACAACGCCCACCCGGAACAATATATAAAGCTAAACGAACCGTTCACTGGGCACTTATCCGGAAAAAAATCCCTATTGATTTTCCTGTTTTTACAAGGAAATAAAATGTGAAAAAAATATTTCTACATCCCATTGCCTTTCCCAACCATTTAAATTTTTATCTTACAGGTCTAACACTACCGAAAAACCGATACAACGGCCACCCGGAACAATATATAAAGCTAAACGAACCGTTCACTGGGTACTTATCCGTACGAAAATCCCTATTGATTTACCTGTTTTTACAAGGAAATAAAATGTAAAAAAAATATTTCTACATCCCATGGCCTTTCCCAGCCTTTTAAATTTTTCTCTTACAGGTGTAACACTTCCGAAAAACCAATACAACGCCCACCCGGAACAATGTATAAAGCTAAACGAACCGTTCACTGGGTACTTATCCGTACGAAAATCCCTATTGATTTCCCTCTTTTTACAAGGAAGTAAAATGTGAAAAAAATATTTCTACATCCCATGGCCTTTCCCAACCATTTAAATTTTTCTCTTACAGGTCTAACACTACCGAAAAACCGATACAACGGCCACCCGGAACAATATATAAAGCTAAACGTACCATTCACTGGGTACTTATCCGTACGAAAATCCCTATTGATTTACCTGTTTTTACAAGGAAATAAAATGTAAAAAAAATATTTCTACATCCCATGGCCTTTGCCAGCCATTTAAATTTTTCTCTTACAGGTCTAACACTTCCGAAAAACCAATACAACGCCCACCCGGAACAATGTATAAAGCTAAACGAACCGTTCACTGGGTACTTATCCGTGCGAAAAGCCCTATTGATTTACCTGTTTTTACAAGGAAGTAAAATGTGAAAAAAATATTTCTACATCCCATGGCCTTTCCCAACCATTTAAATTTTTATCTTACAGGTCTAACACTACCGAAAAACCAATACAACTCCCACCCGGAACAATATAAAAAGCTAAACGAACCGTTCACTGGGTACTTATCCGTACGATAATCCCTATTGATTTACCTGTTTTTACAAGGAAGTAAAATGTGAAAAAAATATTTCTACATCCCATGGCCTTTCCCAGCCATTTAAATTTTTCTCTTACAGGTCTAACGCTTCCGAAAAACCAATACAACGCCCACCCGGAACAATATATAAAGCTAAACCAACCGTTCACTGGGCACTTATCCGTACGAAAATACCTATTGATTTTCCTGTTTTTACAAGGAAATAAAATGTGAAAAAAATATTTCTACAACCCATGGCCTTTCCCAACCATTTAAATTTTTATCTTACAGGTCTAACACTACAGAAAAACCGATACAATTCCAACCCGGAACAATATATAAAGCTAAATGAACCGTTCACTGGATACTTATACGTATGAAAATCCCTATTGATTTACCTGTTTTTACAAGGAAGTAAAATGTGAAAAAAATATTTCTACATCCCATGGCCTTTCGCAACCATTTAAACATTTATCTTACAGGTCTAACACTTCTGAAAAACCAATACAACTCCCACCCGGAACAATATATAAAGCTAAACGAACCGTTCACTGGGTACTTATACGTACGAAAATCCCTATTGATTTACCTGTTTTTACAAGGAACTAAAATGTGAAAAAAATATTTCTACATCCCATGGCCTTTCCCAACCATTTAAATTTTTCTCTTACAGGTCTAACGCTTCCAAAAAACCAATACAACTCCCCCCCGGAACAATATATAAAGCTAAACGAACCATTCACTGGGTACTTATACGTACGAAAATCCATATTGATTTACCTGTTTTTACAAGGAAATAAAATGTGAAAAAAATATTTCTACATCCCATGGCCTTTCCCAACCATTTAAATTTTTCTCTTACAGGTCTAACAGTTGCGAAAAACCAATACAACGCCCACCCGGAACAATGTATAAAGCTAAACGAACCGTTCACTGGGTACTTATACGTGCGAAAAGCCCTATTGATTTACCTGTTTTTAAAAGGAAATAAAATGTGAAAAAAATATTTCTACATCCCATGGCCTTTCCCAACCATTTAAATTTTTCTCTTACAGGTCTAACACTTCCGAAAAACCAATACAACGCCCACCCGGAACAATGTATAAAGCTAAACGAACCGTTCACTGGGTACTTATACGTGCGAAAAGCCCTATTGATTTACCTGTTTTTAAAAGGAAATAAAATGTGAAAAAAATATTTCTACATCCCATGGCCTTTCCCAACCATTTAAATTTTTCTCTTACAGGTCTAACAGTTGCGAAAAACCAATACAACGCCCACCCGGAACAATGTATAAAGCTAAACGAACCGTTCACTGGGTACTTATACGTGCGAAAAGCCCTATTGATTTACCTGTTTTTACAAGGAAGTAAAATGTGAAAAAAATATTTCTACATCCCATGGCCTTTCCCAACCATTTAAATTTTTCTCTTACAGGTCTAACACTTCCGAAAAACCAATACAACGCCCACCCGGAACAATATATAAAGCTAAACGAACCGTTCACTGGGCACTTATCCGGAAAAAAATCCCTATTGATTTTCCTGTTTTTACAAGGAAATAAAATGTGAAAAAAATATTTCTACATCCCATTGCCTTTCCCAACCATTTAAATTTTTATCTTACAGGTCTAACACTACCGAAAAACCGATACAACGGCCACCCGGAACAATATATAAAGCTAAACGAACCGTTCACTGGGTACTTATCCGTACGAAAATCCCTATTGATTTACCTGTTTTTACAAGGAAATAAAATGTAAAAAAAATATTTCTACATCCCATGGCCTTTCCCAGCCTTTTAAATTTTTCTCTTACAGGTGTAACACTTCCGAAAAACCAATACAACGCCCACCCGGAACAATGTATAAAGCTAAACGAACCGTTCACTGGGTACTTATCCGTACGAAAATCCCTATTGATTTCCCTCTTTTTACAAGGAAGTAAAATGTGAAAAAAATATTTCTACATCCCATGGCCTTTCCCAACCATTTAAATTTTTCTCTTACAGGTCTAACACTACCGAAAAACCGATACAACGGCCACCCGGAACAATATATAAAGCTAAACGTACCATTCACTGGGTACTTATCCGTACGAAAATCCCTATTGATTTACCTGTTTTTACAAGGAAATAAAATGTAAAAAAAATATTTCTACATCCCATGGCCTTTGCCAGCCATTTAAATTTTTCTCTTACAGGTCTAACACTTCCGAAAAACCAATACAACGCCCACCCGGAACAATGTATAAAGCTAAACGAACCGTTCACTGGGTACTTATCCGTGCGAAAAGCCCTATTGATTTACCTGTTTTTACAAGGAAGTAAAATGTGAAAAAAATATTTCTACATCCCATGGCCTTTCCCAACCATTTAAATTTTTATCTTACAGGTCTAACACTACCGAAAAACCAATACAACTCCCACCCGGAACAATATAAAAAGCTAAACGAACCGTTCACTGGGTACTTATCCGTACGAAAATCCCTATTGATTTACCTGTTTTTACAAGGAAGTAAAATGTGAAAAAAATATTTCTACATCCCATGGCCTTTCCCAGCCATTTAAATTTTTCTCTTACAGGTCTAACGCTTCCGAAAAACCAATACAACGCCCACCCGGAACAATATATAAAGCTAAACCAACCGTTCACTGGGCACTTATCCGTACGAAAATACCTATTGATTTTCCTGTTTTTACAAGGAAATAAAATGTGAAAAAAATATTTCTACAACCCATGGCCTTTCCCAACCATTTAAATTTTTATCTTACAGGTCTAACACTACAGAAAAACCGATACAATTCCAACCCGGAACAATATATAAAGCTAAATGAACCGTTCACTGGATACTTATACGTATGAAAATCCCTATTGATTTACCTGTTTTTACAAGGAAGTAAAATGTGAAAAAAATATTTCTACATCCCATGGCCTTTCGCAACCATTTAAACATTTATCTTACAGGTCTAACACTTCTGAAAAACCAATACAACTCCCACCCGGAACAATATATAAAGCTAAACGAACCGTTCACTGGGTACTTATACGTACGAAAATCCCTATTGATTTACCTGTTTTTACAAGGAACTAAAATGTGAAAAAAATATTTCTACATCCCATGGCCTTTCCCAACCATTTAAATTTTTCTCTTACAGGTCTAACGCTTCCAAAAAACCAATACAACTCCCCCCCGGAACAATATATAAAGCTAAACGAACCGTTCACTGGGTACTTATACGTACGAAAATCCATATTGATTTACCTGTTTTTACAAGGAAATAAAATGTGAAAAAAATATTTCTACATCCCATGGCCTTTCCCAACCATTTAAATTTTTCTCTTACAGGTCTAACAGTTGCGAAAAACCAATACAACGCCCACCCGGAACAATGTCTAAAGCTAAACGAACCGTTCACTGGGTACTTATACGTGCGAAAAGCCCTATTGATTTACCTGTTTTTAAAAGGAAATAAAATGTGAAAAAAATATTTCTACATCCCATGGCCTTTCCCAACCATTTAAATTTTTCTCTTACAGGTCTAACACTTCCGAAAAACCAATACAACGCCCACCCGGAACAATGTATAAAGCTAAACGAACCG
The DNA here is from genome assembly GCF_049243985.1 of Paroedura picta. Classification (NCBI taxonomy): domain Eukaryota; kingdom Metazoa; phylum Chordata; class Lepidosauria; order Squamata; family Gekkonidae; genus Paroedura; species Paroedura picta. Next base: position 7,039,266 of record NC_135373.1, on the reverse strand, counting down.
TTCACTGGGTACTTATACGTGCGAAAAGCCCTATTGATTTACCTGTTTTTAAAAGGAAATAAAATGTGAAAAAAATATTTCTACATCCCATGGCCTTTCCCAACCATTTAAATTTTTCTCTTACAGGTCTAACAGTTGCGAAAAACCAATACAACGCCCACCCGGAACAATGTATAAAGCTAAACGAACCGTTCACTGGGTACTTATACGTGCGAAAAGCCCTATTGATTTACCTGTTTTTACAAGGAAGTAAAATGTGAAAAAAATATTTCTACATCCCATGGCCTTTCCCAACCATTTAAATTTTTCTCTTACAGGTCTAACACTTCCGAAAAACCAATACAACGCCCACCCGGAACAATATATAAAGCTAAACGAACCGTTCACTGGGCACTTATCCGGAAAAAAATCCCTATTGATTTTCCTGTTTTTACAAGGAAATAAAATGTGAAAAAAATATTTCTACATCCCATTGCCTTTCCCAACCATTTAAATTTTTATCTTACAGGTCTAACACTACCGAAAAACCGATACAACGGCCACCCGGAACAATATATAAAGCTAAACGAACCGTTCACTGGGTACTTATCCGTACGAAAATCCCTATTGATTTACCTGTTTTTACAAGGAAATAAAATGTAAAAAAAATATTTCTACATCCCATGGCCTTTCCCAGCCTTTTAAATTTTTCTCTTACAGGTGTAACACTTCCGAAAAACCAATACAACGCCCACCCGGAACAATGTATAAAGCTAAACGAACCGTTCACTGGGTACTTATCCGTACGAAAATCCCTATTGATTTCCCTCTTTTTACAAGGAAGTAAAATGTGAAAAAAATATTTCTACATCCCATGGCCTTTCCCAACCATTTAAATTTTTCTCTTACAGGTCTAACACTACCGAAAAACCGATACAACGGCCACCCGGAACAATATATAAAGCTAAACGTACCATTCACTGGGTACTTATCCGTACGAAAATCCCTATTGATTTACCTGTTTTTACAAGGAAATAAAATGTAAAAAAAATATTTCTACATCCCATGGCCTTTGCCAGCCATTTAAATTTTTCTCTTACAGGTCTAACACTTCCGAAAAACCAATACAACGCCCACCCGGAACAATGTATAAAGCTAAACGAACCGTTCACTGGGTACTTATCCGTGCGAAAAGCCCTATTGATTTACCTGTTTTTACAAGGAAGTAAAATGTGAAAAAAATATTTCTACATCCCATGGCCTTTCCCAACCATTTAAATTTTTATCTTACAGGTCTAACACTACCGAAAAACCAATACAACTCCCACCCGGAACAATATAAAAAGCTAAACGAACCGTTCACTGGGTACTTATCCGTACGAAAATCCCTATTGATTTACCTGTTTTTACAAGGAAGTAAAATGTGAAAAAAATATTTCTACATCCCATGGCCTTTCCCAGCCATTTAAATTTTTCTCTTACAGGTCTAACGCTTCCGAAAAACCAATACAACGCCCACCCGGAACAATATATAAAGCTAAACCAACCGTTCACTGGGCACTTATCCGTACGAAAATACCTATTGATTTTCCTGTTTTTACAAGGAAATAAAATGTGAAAAAAATATTTCTACAACCCATGGCCTTTCCCAACCATTTAAATTTTTATCTTACAGGTCTAACACTACAGAAAAACCGATACAATTCCAACCCGGAACAATATATAAAGCTAAATGAACCGTTCACTGGATACTTATACGTATGAAAATCCCTATTGATTTACCTGTTTTTACAAGGAAGTAAAATGTGAAAAAAATATTTCTACATCCCATGGCCTTTCGCAACCATTTAAACATTTATCTTACAGGTCTAACACTTCTGAAAAACCAATACAACTCCCACCCGGAACAATATATAAAGCTAAACGAACCGTTCACTGGGTACTTATACGTACGAAAATCCCTATTGATTTACCTGTTTTTACAAGGAACTAAAATGTGAAAAAAATATTTCTACATCCCATGGCCTTTCCCAACCATTTAAATTTTTCTCTTACAGGTCTAACGCTTCCAAAAAACCAATACAACTCCCCCCCGGAACAATATATAAAGCTAAACGAACCGTTCACTGGGTACTTATACGTACGAAAATCCATATTGATTTACCTGTTTTTACAAGGAAATAAAATGTGAAAAAAATATTTCTACATCCCATGGCCTTTCCCAACCATTTAAATTTTTCTCTTACAGGTCTAACAGTTGCGAAAAACCAATACAACGCCCACCCGGAACAATGTATAAAGCTAAACGAACCGTTCACTGGGTACTTATACGTGCGAAAAGCCCTATTGATTTACCTGTTTTTAAAAGGAAATAAAATGTGAAAAAAATATTTCTACATCCCATGGCCTTTCCCAACCATTTAAATTTTTGTCTTACAGGTCTAACACTTCCGAAAAACCAATACAACGCCCACCCGGAACAATGTATAAAGCTAAACGAACCGTTCACTGGGTACTTATACGTGCGAAAAGCCCTATTGATTTACCTGTTTTTAAAAGGAAATAAAATGTGAAAAAAATATTTCTACATCCCATGGCCTTTCCCAACCATTTAAATTTTTCTCTTACAGGTCTAACAGTTGCGAAAAACCAATACAACGCCCACCCGGAACAATGTATAAAGCTAAACGAACCGTTCACTGGGTACTTATACGTGCGAAAAGCCCTATTGATTTACCTGTTTTTACAAGGAAGTAAAATGTGAAAAAAATATTTCTACATCCCATGGCCTTTCCCAACCATTTAAATTTTTCTCTTACAGGTCTAACACTTCCGAAAAACCAATACAACGCCCACCCGGAACAATATATAAAGCTAAACGAACCGTTCACTGGGCACTTATCCGGAAAAAAATCCCTATTGATTTTCCTGTTTTTACAAGGAAATAAAATGTGAAAAAAATATTTCTACATCCCATTGCCTTTCCCAACCATTTAAATTTTTATCTTACAGGTCTAACACTACCGAAAAACCGATACAACGGCCACCCGGAACAATATATAAAGCTAAACGAACCGTTCACTGGGTACTTATCCGTACGAAAATCCCTATTGATTTACCTGTTTTTACAAGGAAATAAAATGTAAAAAAAATATTTCTACATCCCATGGCCTTTCCCAGCCTTTTAAATTTTTCTCTTACAGGTGTAACACTTCCGAAAAACCAATACAACGCCCACCCGGAACAATGTATAAAGCTAAACGAACCGTTCACTGGGTACTTATCCGTACGAAAATCCCTATTGATTTCCCTCTTTTTACAAGGAAGTAAAATGTGAAAAAAATATTTCTACATCCCATGGCCTTTCCCAACCATTTAAATTTTTCTCTTACAGGTCTAACACTACCGAAAAACCGATACAACGGCCACCCGGAACAATATATAAAGCTAAACGTACCATTCACTGGGTACTTATCCGTACGAAAATCCCTATTGATTTACCTGTTTTTACAAGGAAATAAAATGTAAAAAAAATATTTCTACATCCCATGGCCTTTGCCAGCCATTTAAATTTTTCTCTTACAGGTCTAACACTTCCGAAAAACCAATACAACGCCCACCCGGAACAATGTATAAAGCTAAACGAACCGTTCACTGGGTACTTATCCGTGCGAAAAGACCTATTGATTTACCTGTTTTTACAAGGAAGTAAAATGTGAAAAAAATATTTCTACATCCCATGGCCTTTCCCAACCATTTAAATTTTTATCTTACAGGTCTAACACTACCGAAAAACCAATACAACTCCCACCCGGAACAATATAAAAAGCTAAACGAACCGTTCACTGGGTACTTATCCGTACGAAAATCCCTATTGATTTACCTGTTTTTACAAGGAAGTAAAATGTGAAAAAAATATTTCTACATCCCATGGCCTTTCCCAGCCATTTAAATTTTTCTCTTACAGGTCTAACGCTTCCGAAAAACCAATACAACGCCCACCCGGAACAATATATAAAGCTAAACCAACCGTTCACTGGGCACTTATCCGTACGAAAATACCTATTGATTTTCCTGTTTTTACAAGGAAATAAAATGTGAAAAAAATATTTCTACAACCCATGGCCTTTCCCAACCATTTAAATTTTTATCTTACATGTCTAACACTACAGAAAAACCGATACAATTCCAACCCGGAACAATATATAAAGCTAAATGAACCGTTCACTGGATACTTATACGTATGAAAATCCCTATTGATTTACCTGTTTTTACAAGGAAGTAAAATGTGAAAAAAATATTTCTACATCCCATGGCCTTTCGCAACCATTTAAACATTTATCTTACAGGTCTAACACTTCTGAAAAACCAATACAACTCCCACCCGGAACAATATATAAAGCTAAACGAACCGTTCACTGGGTACTTATACGTACGAAAATCCCTATTGATTTACCTGTTTTTACAAGGAACTAAAATGTGAAAAAAATATTTCTACATCCCATGGCCTTTCCCAACCATTTAAATTTTTCTCTTACAGGTCTAACGCTTCCAAAAAACCAATACAACTCCCCCCCGGAACAATATATAAAGCTAAACGAACCGTTCACTGGGTACTTATACGTACGAAAATCCATATTGATTTACCTGTTTTTACAAGGAAATAAAATGTGAAAAAAATATTTCTACATCCCATGGCCTTTCCCAACCATTTAAATTTTTCTCTTACAGGTCTAACAGTTGCGAAAAACCAATACAACGCCCACCCGGAACAATGTATAAAGCTAAACGAACCGTTCACTGGGTACTTATACGTGCGAAAAGCCCTATTGATTTACCTGTTTTTAAAAGGAAATAAAATGTGAAAAAAATATTTCTACATCCCATGGCCTTTCCCAACCATTTAAATTTTTCTCTTACAGGTCTAACACTTCCGAAAAACCAATACAACGCCCACCCGGAACAATGTATAAAGCTAAACGAACCGTTCACTGGGTACTTATACGTGCGAAAAGCCCTATTGATTTACCTGTTTTTAAAAGGAAATAAAATGTGAAAAAAATATTTCTACATCCCATGGCCTTTCCCAACCATTTAAATTTTTCTCTTACAGGTCTAACAGTTGCGAAAAACCAATACAACGCCCACCCGGAACAATGTATAAAGCTAAACGAACCGTTCACTGGGTACTTATACGTGCGAAAAGCCCTATTGATTTACCTGTTTTTACAAGGAAGTAAAATGTGAAAAAAATATTTCTACATCCCATGGCCTTTCCCAACCATTTAAATTTTTCTCTTACAGGTCTAACACTTCCGAAAAACCAATACAACGCCCACCCGGAACAATATATAAAGCTAAACGAACCGTTCACTGGGCACTTATCCGGAAAAAAATCCCTATTGATTTTCCTGTTTTTACAAGGAAATAAAATGTGAAAAAAATATTTCTACATCCCATTGCCTTTCCCAACCATTTAAATTTTTATCTTACAGGTCTAACACTACCGAAAAACCGATACAACGGCCACCCGGAACAATATATAAAGCTAAACGAACCGTTCACTGGGTACTTATCCGTACGAAAATCCCTATTGATTTACCTGTTTTTACAAGGAAATAAAATGTAAAAAAAATATTTCTACATCCCATGGCCTTTCCCAGCCTTTTAAATTTTTCTCTTACAGGTGTAACACTTCCGAAAAACCAATACAACGCCCACCCGGAACAATGTATAAAGCTAAACGAACCGTTCACTGGGTACTTATCCGTACGAAAATCCCTATTGATTTCCCTCTTTTTACAAGGAAGTAAAATGTGAAAAAAATATTTCTACATCCCATGGCCTTTCCCAACCATTTAAATTTTTCTCTTACAGGTCTAACACTACCGAAAAACCGATACAACGGCCACCCGGAACAATATATAAAGCTAAACGTACCATTCACTGGGTACTTATCCGTACGAAAATCCCTATTGATTTACCTGTTTTTACAAGGAAATAAAATGTAAAAAAAATATTTCTACATCCCATGGCCTTTGCCAGCCATTTAAATTTTTCTCTTACAGGTCTAACACTTCCGAAAAACCAATACAACGCCCACCCGGAACAATGTATAAAGCTAAACGAACCGTTCACTGGGTACTTATCCGTGCGAAAAGACCTATTGATTTACCTGTTTTTACAAGGAAGTAAAATGTGAAAAAAATATTTCTACATCCCATGGCCTTTCCCAACCATTTAAATTTTTATCTTACAGGTCTAACACTACCGAAAAACCAATACAACTCCCACCCGGAACAATATAAAAAGCTAAACGAACCGTTCACTGGGTACTTATCCGTACGAAAATCCCTATTGATTTACCTGTTTTTACAAGGAAGTAAAATGTGAAAAAAATATTTCTACATCCCATGGCCTTTCCCAGCCATTTAAATTTTTCTCTTACATGTCTAACGCTTCCGAAAAACCAATACAACGCCCACCCGGAACAATATATAAAGCTAAACCAACCGTTCACTGGGCACTTATCCGTACGAAAATACCTATTGATTTTCCTGTTTTTACAAGGAAATAAAATGTGAAAAAAATATTTCTACAACCCATGGCCTTTCCCAACCATTTAAATTTTTATCTTACAGGTCTAACACTACAGAAAAACCGATACAATTCCAACCCGGAACAATATATAAAGCTAAATGAACCGTTCACTGGATACTTATACGTATGAAAATCCCTATTGATTTACCTGTTTTTACAAGGAAGTAAAATGTGAAAAAAATATTTCTACATCCCATGGCCTTTCGCAACCATTTAAACATTTATCTTACAGGTCTAACACTTCTGAAAAACCAATACAACTCCCACCCGGAACAATATATAAAGCTAAACGAACCGTTCACTGGGTACTTATACGTACGAAAATCCCTATTGATTTACCTGTTTTTACAAGGAACTAAAATGTGAAAAAAATATTTCTACATCCCATGGCCTTTCCCAACCATTTAAATTTTTCTCTTACAGATCTAACGCTTCCAAAAAACCAATACAACTCCCCCCCGGAACAATATATAAAGCTAAACGAACCGTTCACTGGGTACTTATACGTACGAAAATCCATATTGATTTACCTGTTTTTACAAGGAAATAAAATGTGAAAAAAATATTTCTACATCCCATGGCCTTTCCCAACCATTTAAATTTTTCTCTTACAGGTCTAACAGTTGCGAAAAACCAATACAACGCCCACCCGGAACAATGTATAAAGCTAAACGAACCGTTCACTGGGTACTTATACGTGCGAAAAGCCCTATTGATTTACCTGTTTTTAAAAGGAAATAAAATGTGAAAAAAATATTTCTACATCCCATGGCCTTTCCCAACCATTTAAATTTTTCTCTTACAGGTCTAACAGTTGCGAAAAACCAATACAACGCCCACCCGGAACAATGTATAAAGCTAAACGAACCGTTCACTGGGTACTTATACGTGCGAAAAGCCCTATTGATTTACCTGTTTTTACAAGGAAGTAAAATGTGAAAAAAATATTTCTACATCCCATGGCCTTTCCCAACCATTTAAATTTTTCTCTTACAGGTCTAACACTACCGAAAAACCAATACAACTCCCACCCGGAACAATATATAAAGCTAAACGAACCGTTCACTGGGTACTTATACGTACAAAAATCCCTATTGATTTACCTGTTTTTACAAGGAAATAAAATGTGAAAAAAATATTTCTACATCCCATGGCCTTTCCCAACCATTTAAATTTTTCTCTTACAGGTCTAACACTTCCAAAAAACCTATACAACGCCCACCCGGAAAAATATATAAAGCTAAACGAACCGTTCACTGGGTACTTACCCGTACGAAAATCCCTATTGATTTACCTGTTTTTACAAGGAAATAAAATGTGAAAAAAATATTTCTACATCCCATGGCCTTTCCCAACCATTTAAATTTTTCTCTTACAGGTCTAACAGTTGCGAAAAACCAATACAACGCCCACCCGGAACAATGTATAAAGCTAAACGAACCGTTCACTGGGTACTAATCCATACGAAAATCCCAATTGATTTACCTGTTTTTACAAGGAAATAAAATGTGAAAAAAATATTTCTACATCCCATGGCCTTTCCCAGCCATTTAAATTTTTCTCTTACAGGTCTAACACTTCCGAAAAACCAATACAACGCCCACCCGGAACAATGTATAAAGCTAAACGAACCGTTCACTGGGTACTTATCCGTGCGAAAAGCCCTATTGATTTACCTGTTTTTACAAGGAAGTAAAATGTGAAAAAAATATTTCTACATCCCATGGCCTTTCCCAACCATTTAAATTTTTATCTTACAGGTCTAACACTACCGAAAAACCAATACAACTCCCACCCGGAACAATATATAAAGCAAAACGAACCGTTCACTGGGTACTTATACGTACAAAAATCCCTATTGATTTACCTGTTTTTACAAGGAAATAAAATGTGAAAAAAATATTTCTACATCCCATGGCCTTTCCCAACCATTTAAATTTTTCTCTTACAGGTCTAACACTTCCGAAAAACCAATACAACGCCCACCCGGAACAATGTATAAAGCTAAACGAACCGTTCACTGGGTACTTATCCGTGCGAAAAGCCCTATTGATTTACCTGTTTTTACAAGGAAGTAAAATGTGAAAAAAATATTTCTACATCCCATGGCCTTTCCCAACCATTTAAATTTTTCTCTTACAGGTCTAACAGTTGCGAAAAACCAATACAACGCCCACCCGGAACAATGTATAAAGCTAAATGAACCGTTCACTGGGTACTTATCCGTGCGAAAAGCCCTATTGATTTACCTGTTTTTACAAGGAAGTAAAATGTGAAAAAAATATTTCTACATCCCATGGCCTTTCCCAACCATTAAAATTTTTCTCTTACAGGTCTAACACTTCCGAAAAACCAATACAACGCCCACCCGGAACAATATATAAAGCTAAACGAACCGTTCACTGGGTACTTATACGTACGAAAATCCCTATTGATTTACCTGTTTTTACAAGGAAATAAAATGTGAAAAAAATATTTCTACATCCCATGGCCTTTCCCAACCATTTAAATTTTTCTCTTACAGGTCTAACACTTCCAAAAAACCAATACAACTCCCACCCGGAACAATATATAAAGCTAAACGAACCGTTCACTGGGTACTTATACGTACGAAAATCCCTATTGATTTACCTGTTTTTACAAGGAAATAAAATGTGAAAAAAATATTTCTACATCCCATGGCCTTTCCCAACCATTTAAATTTTTCTCTTACAGGTCTAACAGTTGCGAAAAACCAATACAACGCCCACCCGGAACAATGTATAAAGCTAAACGAACCGTTCACTGGGTACTTATACGTGCGAAAAGCCCTATTGATTTACCTCTTTTTACAAGGAAGTAAAATGTGAAAAAAATATTTCTACATCCCATGGCCTTTCCCAACCATTTAAATTTTTCTCTTACAGGTCTAACAGTTGCGAAAAACCAATACAACGCCCACCCGGAACAATGTATAAAGCTAAATGAACCGTTCACTGGGTACTAATCCATACGAAAATCCCAATTGATTTACCTGTTTTTACAAGGAAATAAAATGTGAAAAAAATATTTCTACATCCCATGGCCTTTCCCAACCATTTAAATTTTTCTCTTACAGGTCTAACACTTCCGAAAAACCAATACAACGCCCACCCGGAACAATGTATAAAGCTAAACGAACCGTTCACTGGGTACTTATCCGTGCGAAAAGCCCTATTGATTTACCTGTTTTTACAAGGAAGTAAAATGTGAAAAAAATATTTCTACATCCCATGGCCTTTCCCAACCATTAAAATTTTTCTCTTACAGGTCTAACACTTCCGAAAAACCAATACAACGCCCACCCGGAACAATATATAAAGCTAAACGAACCGTTCACTGGGCACTTATCCGTAAAAAAATCCCTATTGATTTTCCTGTTTTTACAAGGAAATAAAATGTGAAAAAAATATTTCTACATCCCATTGCCTTTCCCAACCATTTAAATTTTTATCTTACAGGTCTAACACTACCGAAAAACCGATACAACGGCCACCCGGAACAATATATAAAGCTAAACGAACCGTTCACTGGGTACTTATCCGTACGAAAATCCCTATTGATTTACCTGTTTTTACAAGGAAATAAAATGTAAAAAAAATATTTCTACATCCCATGGCCTTTCCCAGCCATTTAAATTTTTCTCTTTCAGGTGTAACACTTCCGAAAAACCAATACAACGCCCACCCGGAACAATGTATAAAGCTAAACGAACCGTTCACTGGGTACTTATCCGTACGAAAATCCCTATTGATTTCCCTCTTTTTACAAGGAAGTAAAATGTGAAAAAAATATTTCTACATCCCATGGCCTTTCCCAACCATTTAAATTTTTCTCTTACAGGTCTAACACTACCGAAAAACCGATACAACGGCCACCCGGAACAATATATAAAGCTAAACGTACCATTCACTGGGTACTTATCCGTACGAAAATCCCTATTGATTTACCTGTTTTTACAAGGAAATAAAATGTAAAAAAAATATTTCTACATCCCATGGCCTTTGCCAGCCATTTAAATTTTTCTCTTACAGGTCTAACACTTCCGAAAAACCAATACAACGCCCACCCGGAACAATGTATAAAGCTAAACGAACCGTTCACTGGGTACTTATCCGTGCGAAAAGCCCTATTGATTTACCTGTTTTTACAAGGAAGTAAAATGTGAAAAAAATATTTCTACATCCCATGGCCTTTCCAAACCATTTAAATTTTTATCTTACAGGTCTAACACTACCGAAAAACCAATACAACTCCCACCCGGAACAATATAAAAAGCTAAACGAACCGTTCACTGGGTACTTATCCGTACGAAAATCCCTATTGATTTACCTGTTTTTACAAGGAAGTAAAATGTGAAAAAAATATTTCTACATCCCATGGCCTTTCCCAGCCATTTAAATTTTTCTCTTACAGGTCTAACGCTTCCGAAAAACCAATACAACGCCCACCCGGAACAATATATAAAGCTAAACCAACCGTTCACTGGGCACTTATCCGTACGAAAATACCTATTGATTTTCCTGTTTTTACAAGGAAATAAAATGTGAAAAAAATATTTCTACAACCCATGGCCTTTCCCAACCATTTAAATTTTTATCTTACAGGTCTAACACTACAGAAAAACCGATACAACTCCAACCCGGAACAATATATAAAGCTAAATGAACCGTTCACTGGATACTTATACGTATGAAAATCCCTATTGATTTACCTGTTTTTACAAGGAAGTAAAATGTGAAAAAAATATTTCTACATCCCATGGCCTTTCGCAACCATTTAAACATTTATCTTACAGGTCTAACAGTTGCGAAAAACCAATACAACGCCCACCCGGAACAATGTATAAAGCTAAACGAACCGTTCACTGGGTACTTATACGTGCGAAAAGCCCTATTGATTTACCTGTTTTTACAAGGAAGTAAAATGTGAAAAAAATATTTCTACATCCCATGGCCTTTCCCAACCATTTAAATTTTTCTCTTACAGGTCTAACAGTTGCGAAAAACCAATACAACGCCCACCCGGAACAATGTATAAAGCTAAACGAACCGTTCACTGGGTACTTATACGTGCGAAAAGCCCTATTGATTTACCTGTTTTTACAAGGAAGTAAAATGTGAAAAAAATATTTCTACATCCCATGGCCTTTCCCAACCATTTAAATTTTTATCTTACAGGCCTAACACTACCGAAAAACCAATACAACTCCCACCCGGAACAATATATAAAGCTAAACGAACCGTTCACTGGGTACTTATACGTACGAAAATCCCTATTGATTTACCTGTTTTTACAAGGAAATAAAATGTGAAAAAAATATTTCTACATCCCATGGCCTTTCCCAACCATTTAAATTTTTCTCTTACAGGTCTAACACTTCCAAAAAACCTATACAACGCCCACCCGGAAAAATATATAAAGCTAAACGAACCGTTCACTGGATACTTATACGTATGAAAATCCCTATTGATTTACCTGTTTTTACAAGGAAGTAAAATGTGAAAAAAATATTTCTACATCCCATGGCCTTTCGCAACCATTTAAACATTTATCTTACAGGTCTAACACTTCTGAAAAACCAATACAACTCCCACCCGGAACAATATATAAAGCTAAACGAACCGTTCACTGGGTACTTATACGTACGAAAATCCCTATTGATTTACCTGTTTTTACAAGGAACTAAAATGTGAAAAAAATATTTCTACATCCCATGGCCTTTCCCAACCATTTAAATTTTTCTCTTACAGGTTTAACGCTTCCAAAAAACCAATACAACTCCCCCCCGGAACAATATATAAAGCTAAACGAACCGTTCACTGGGTACTTATACGTACGAAAATCCATATTGATTTACCTGTTTTTACAAGGAAATAAAATGTGAAAAAAATATTTCTACATCCCATGGCCTTTCCCAACCATTTAAATTTTTCTCTTACAGGTCTAACAGTTGCGAAAAACCAATACAACGCCCACCCGGAACAATGTATAAAGCTAAACGAACCGTTCACTGGGTACTTATACGTGCGAAAAGCCCTATTGATTTACCTGTTTTTACAAGGAAGTAAAATGGGAAAAAAATATTTCTACATCCCATGGCCTTTCCCAACCATTTAAATTTTTCTCTTACAGGTCTAACAGTTGCGAAAAACCAATACAACGCCCACCCGGAACAATGTATAAAGCTAAACGAACCGTTCACTGGGTACTTATACGTGCGAAAAGCCCTATTGATTTACCTGTTTTTACAAGGAAGTAAAATGTGAAAAAAATATTTCTACATCCCATGGCCTTTCCCAACCATTTAAATTTTTCTCTTACAGGTCTAACACTACCGAAAAACCAATACAACTCCCACCCGGAACAATATATAAAGCTAAACGAACCGTTCACTGGGTACTTATACGTACGAAAATCCCTATTGATTTACCTGTTTTTACAAGGAAATAAAATGTGAAAAAAATATTTCTACATCCCATGGCCTTTCCCAACCATTTAAATTTTTCTCTTACAGGTCTAACACTTCCAAAAAACCTATACAACGCCCACCCGGAAAAATATATAAAGCTAAATGAACCGTTCACTGGATACTTATACGTATGAAAATCCCTATTGATTTACCTGTTTTTACAAGGAAGTAAAATGTGAAAAAAATATTTCTACATCCCATGGCCTTTCGCAACCATTTAAACATTTATCTTACAGGTCTAACACTTCTGAAAAACCAATACAACTCCCACCCGGAACAATATATAAAGCTAAACGAACCGTTCACTGGGTACTTATACGTACGAAAATCCCTATTGATTTACCTGTTTTTACAAGGAACTAAAATGTGAAAAAAATATTTCTACATCCCATGGCCTTTCCCAACCATTTAAATTTTTCTCTTACAGGTCTAACGCTTCCAAAAAACCAATACAACTCCCCCCCGGAACAATATATAAAGCTAAACGAACCGTTCACTGGGTACTTATACGTACGAAAATCCATATTGATTTACCTGTTTTTACAAGGAAATAAAATGTGAAAAAAATATTTCTACATCCCATGGCCTTTCCCAACCATTTAAATTTTTCTCTTACAGGTCTAACAGTTGCGAAAAACCAATACAACGCCCACCCGGAACAATGTATAAAGCTAAACGAACCGTTCACTGGGTACTTATACGTGCGAAAAGCCCTATTGATTTACCTGTTTTTACAAGGAAGTAAAATGTGAAAAAAATATTTCTACATCCCATGGCCTTTCCCAACCATTTAAATTTTTCTCTTACAGGTCTAACAGTTGCGAAAAACCAATACAACGCCCACCCGGAACAATGTATAAAGCTAAACGAACCGTTCACTGGGTACTTATACGTGCGAAAAGCCCTATTGATTTACCTGTTTTTACAAGGAAGTAAAATGTGAAAAAAATATTTCTACATCCCATGGCCTTTCCCAACCATTTAAATTTTTCTCTTACAGGTCTAACGCTTCCAAAAAACCAATACAACTCCCCCCCGGAACAATATATAAAGCTAAACGAACCGTTCACTGGGTACTTATACGTACGAAAATCCATATTGATTTACCTGTTTTTACAAGGAAATAAAATGTGAAAAAAATATTTCTACATCCCATGGCCTTTCCCAACCATTTAAATTTTTCTCTTACAGGTCTAACAGTTGCGAAAAACCAATACAACGCCCACCCGGAACAATGTATAAAGCTAAACGAACCGTTCACTGGGTACTTATACGTGCGAAAAGCCCTATTGATTTACCTGTTTTTACAAGGAAGTAAAATGTGAAAAAAATATTTCTACATCCCATGGCCTTTCCCAACCATTTAAATTTTTCTCTTACAGGTCTAACAGTTGCGAAAAACCAATACAACGCCCACCCGGAACAATGTATAAAGCTAAACGAACCGTTCACTGGGTACTTATACGTGCGAAAAGCCCTATTGATTTACCTGTTTTTACAAGGAAGTAAAATGTGAAAAAAATATTTCTACATCCCATGGCCTTTCCCAACCATTTAAATTTTTCTCTTACAGGTCTAACACTACCGAAAAACCAATACAACTCCCACCCGGAACAATATATAAAGCTAAACGAACCGTTCACTGGGTACTTATACGTACGAAAATCCCTATTGATTTACCTGTTTTTACAAGGAAATAAAATGTGAAAAAAATATTTCTACATCCCATGGCCTTTCCCAACCATTTAAATTTTTCTCTTACAGGTCTAACACTTCCAAAAAACCTATACAACGCCCACCCGGAAAAATATATAAAGCTAAATGAACCGTTCACTGGATACTTATACGTATGAAAATCCCTATTGATTTACCTGTTTTTACAAGGAAGTAAAATGTGAAAAAAATATTTCTACATCCCATGGCCTTTCGCAACCATTTAAACATTTATCTTACAGGTCTAACACTTCTGAAAAACCAATACAACTCCCACCCGGAACAATATATAAAGCTAAACGAACCGTTCACTGGGTACTTATACGTACGAAAATCCCTATTGATTTACCTGTTTTTACAAGGAACTAAAATGTGAAAAAAATATTTCTACATCCCATGGCCTTTCCCAACCATTTAAATTTTTCTCTTACAGGTCTAACGCTTCCAAAAAACCAATACAACTCCCCCCCGGAACAATATATAAAGCTAAACGAACCGTTCACTGGGTACTTATACGTACGAAAATCCATATTGATTTACCTGTTTTTACAAGGAAATAAAATGTGAAAAAAATATTTCTACATCCCATGGCCTTTCCCAACCATTTAAATTTTTCTCTTACAGGTCTAACAGTTGCGAAAAACCAATACAACGCCCACCCGGAACAATGTATAAAGCTAAACGAACCGTTCACTGGGTACTTATACGTGCGAAAAGCCCTATTGATTTACCTGTTTTTACAAGGAAGTAAAATGTGAAAAAAATATTTCTACATCCCATGGCCTTTCCCAACCATTTAAATTTTTCTCTTACAGGTCTAACAGTTGCGAAAAACCAATACAACGCCCACCCGGAACAATGTATAAAGCTAAACGAACCGTTCACTGGGTACTTATACGTGCGAAAAGCCCTATTGATTTACCTGTTTTTACAAGGAAGTAAAATGTGAAAAAAATATTTCTACATCCCATGGCCTTTCCCAACCATTTAAATTTTTCTCTTACAGGTCTAACACTACCGAAAAACCAATACAACTCCCACCCGGAACAATATATAAAGCTAAACGAACCGTTCACTGGGTACTTATACGTACGAAAATCCCTATTGATTTACCTGTTTTTACAAGGAAATAAAATGTGAAAAAAATATTTCTACATCCCATGGCCTTTCCCAACCATTTAAATTTTTCTCTTACAGGTCTAACACTTCCAAAAAACCTATACAACGCCCACCCGGAAAAATATATAAAGCTAAACGAACCGTTCACTGGGTACTTACCCGTACGAAAATCCCTATTGATTTACCTGTTTTTACAAGGAAATAAAATGTGAAAAAAATATTTCTACATCCCATGGCCTTTCCCAACCATTTAAATTTTTCTCTTACAGGTCTAACAGTTGCGAAAAACCAATACAACGCCCACCCGGAACAATGTATAAAGCTAAACGAACCGTTCACTGGGTACTAATCCATACGAAAATCCCAATTGATTTACCTGTTTTTACAAGGAAATAAAATGTGAAAAAAATATTTCTACATCCCATGGCCTTTCCCAGCCATTTAAATTTTTCTCTTACAGGTCTAACACTTCCGAAAAACCAATACAACGCCCACCCGGAACAATGTATAAAGCTAAACGAACCGTTCACTGGGTACTTATCCGTGCGAAAAGCCCTATTGATTTACCTGTTTTTACAAGGAAGTAAAATGTGAAAAAAATATTTCTACATCCCATGGCCTTTCCCAACCATTTAAATTTTTATCTTACAGGTCTAACACTACCGAAAAACCAATACAACTCCCACCCGGAACAATATATAAAGCAAAACGAACCGTTCACTGGGTACTTATACGTACAAAAATCCCTATTGATTTACCTGTTTTTACAAGGAAATAAAATGTGAAAAAAATATTTCTACATCCCATGGCCTTTCCCAACCATTTAAATTTTTCTCTTACAGGTCTAACACTTCCGAAAAACCAATACAACGCCCACCCGGAACAATGTATAAAGCTAAACGAACCGTTCACTGGGTACTTATCCGTGCGAAAAGCCCTATTGATTTACCTGTTTTTACAAGGAAGTAAAATGTGAAAAAAATATTTCTACATCCCATGGCCTTTCCCAACCATTTAAATTTTTCTCTTACAGGTCTAACAGTTGCGAAAAACCAATACAACGCCCACCCGGAACAATGTATAAAGCTAAACGAACCGTTCACTGGGTACTTATACGTGCGAAAAGCCCTATTGATTTACCTGTTTTTACAAGGAAGTAAAATGTGAAAAAAATATTTCTACATCCCATGGCCTTTCCCAACCATTTAAATTTTTCTCTTACAGGTCTAACAGTTGCGAAAAACCAATACAACTCCCACCCGGAACAATATATAAAGCTAAACGAACCGTTCACTGGGTACTTATACGTACGAAAATCCCTATTGATTTACCTGTTTTTACAAGGAAATAAAATGTGAAAAAAATATTTCTACATCCCATGGCCTTTCCCAACCATTTAAATTTTTCTCTTACAGGTCTAACACTTCCAAAAAACCAATACAACTCCCACCCGGAACAATATATAAAGCTAAACGAACCGTTCACTGGGTACTTATACGTACGAAAATCCCTATTGATTTACCTGTTTTTACAAGGAAATAAAATGTGAAAAAAATATTTCTACATCCCATGGCCTTTCCCAACCATTTAAATTTTTCTCTTACAGGTCTAACAGTTGCGAAAAACCAATACAACGCCCACCCGGAACAATGTATAAAGCTAAACGAACCGTTCACTGGGTACTTATACGTGCGAAAAGCCCTATTGATTTACCTCTTTTTACAAGGAAGTAAAATGTGAAAAAAATATTTCTACATCCCATGGCCTTTCCCAACCATTTAAATTTTTCTCTTACAGGTCTAACAGTTGCGAAAAACCAATACAACGCCCACCCGGAACAATGTATAAAGCTAAATGAACCGTTCACTGGGTACTAATCCATACGAAAATCCCAATTGATTTACCTGTTTTTACAAGGAAGTAAAATGTGAAAAAAATATTTCTACATCACATGGCCTTTCCCAACCATTTAAATTTTTCTCTTACAGGTCTAACACTACCGAAAAACCAATACAACTCCCACCCGGAACAATATATAAAGCTAAACGAACCGTTCACTGGGTACTTATACGTACGAAAATCCCTATTGATTTACCTGTTTTTACAAGGAAATAAAATGTGAAAAAAATATTTCTACATCCCATGGCCTTTCCCAACCATTTAAATTTTTCTCTTACAGGTCTAACACTTCCAAAAAAACAATACAACTCCCACCCGGAACAATATATAAAGCTAAACGAACCGTTCACTGGGTACTTATACGTACGAAAATCCCTATTGATTTACCTGTTTTTACAAGGAAATAAAATGTGAAAAAAATATTTCTACATCCCATGGCCTTTCCCAACCATTTAAATTTTTCTCTTACAGGTCTAACAGTTGCGAAAAACCAATACAACGCCCACCCGGAACAATGTATAAAGCTAAACGAACCGTTCAATGGGTACTTATACGTGCGAAAAGCCCTATTGATTTACCTGTTTTTACAAGGAAGTAAAATGTGAAAAAAATATTTCTACATCCCATGGCCTTTCCCAACCATTTAAATTTTTCTCTTACAAGTCTAACAGTTGCGAAAAACCAATACAACGCCCACCCGGAACAATGTATAAAGCTAAACGAACCGTTCACTGGGTACTTATACGTGCGAAAAGCCCTATTGATTTACCTGTTTTTACAAGGAAGTAAAATGTGAAAAAAATATTTCTACATCCCATGGCCTTTCCCAACCATTTAAATTTTTCTCTTACAGGTCTAACACTACCGAAAAACCAATACAACTCCCACCCGGAACAATATATTAAGCTAAACGAACCGTTCACTGGGTACTTATACGTACGAAAATCCCTATTGATTTACCTGTTTTTACAAGGAAATAAAATGTGAAAAAAATATTTCTACATCCCATGGCCTTTCCCAACCATTTAAATTTTTCTCTTACAGGTCTAACACTTCCAAAAAACCAATACAACGCCCACCCGGAAAAATATATAAAGCTAAACGAACCGTTCACTGGGTACTTATCCGTACGAAAATCCCTATTGATTTACCTGTTTTTACAAGGAAATAAAATGTGAAAAAAATATTTCTACATCCCATGGCCTTTCCCAACCATTTAAATTTTTCTCTTACAGGTCTAACACTTCCGAAAAACCAATACAACGCCCACCCGGAACAATGTATAAAGCTAAACGAACCGTTCACTGGGTACTTATCCGTGCGAAAAGCCCTATTGATTTACCTGTTTTTACAAGGAAATAAAATGTGAAAAAAATATTTCTACATCCCATGGCCTTTCCCAACCATTTAAATTTTTCTCTTACAGGTCTAACACTTCCGAAAAACCAATACAACGCCCACCCGGAAAAATATATAAAGCTAAACGAACCGTTCACTGGGTACTTATCCGTACGAAAATCCCTATTAATTTACCTGTTTTTACAAGGAAGTAAAATGTGAAAAAAATATTTCTACATCCCATGGCCTTTCCCAACCATTTAAATTTTTCTCTTACAGGTCTAACACTTCCGAAAAACCAATACAACGCCCACCCGGAACAATGTATAAAGCTAAACGAACCGTTCACTGGGTACTTATCCGTGCGAAAAGCCCTATTGATTTCCCTCTTTTTACAAGGAAGTAAAATGTGAAAAAAATATTTCTACATCCCATGGCCTTTCCCAACCATTTAAATTTTTCTCTTACAGGTCTAACCCTTCCGAAAAATCAATACAACGCCCACCCGGAACAATATATAAAGCTAAACGAACAGTTCACTGGGTACTTATCCGTACGAAAAGCCCTATTGATTTCCCTGTTTTTACAAGGAAGTAAAATGTGAAAAAAATATTTCGACATCCCATGGCCTTTCCCAACCATTTAAATTTTTCTCTTACAGGTCTAACACTTCCGAAAAACCAATACAACACCCACCCGGAAAAATATATACAGCTAAACGAACCGTTCACTGGGTACTTATACGTACGAAAATCCCTATTGATTTACCTGTTTTTACAAGGAAATAAAATGTGAAAAAAATATTTCTACATCCCATGGCCTTTCCCAACCATTTAAATTTTTCTCTTACAGGTCTAACACTTCCGAAAAACCAATACAACGCCCACCCGGAACAATGTATAAAGCTAAACGAACCGTTCACTGGGTACTTATCCGTGCGAAAAGCCCTATTGATTTACCTGTTTTTACAAGGAAATAAAATGTGAAAAAAATATTTCTACATCCCATGGCCTTTCCCAACCATTTAAATTTTTCTCTTACAGGTCTAACAGTTGCGAAAAACCAATACAACGCCCACCCGGAACAATATATAAAGCTAAACGAACCGTTCACTGGGTACTTATCCGTACGAAAATCCCTATTGATTTACCTGTTTTTACAAGGAAGTAAAATGTGAAAAAAATATTTCTACATCCCATGGCCTTTCCCAACCATTTAAATTTTTCTCTTACAGGTCTAACACTTCCGAAAAACCAATACAACGCCCACCCGGAACAATGTATAAAGCTAAACGAACCGTTCACTGGGTACTTATCCGTGCGAAAAGCCCTATTGATTTCCCTCTTTTTACAAGGAAGTAAAATGTGAAAAAAATATTTCTACATCCCATGGCCTTTCCCAACCATTTAAATTTTTCTCTTACAGGTCTAACACTTCCGAAAAACCAATACAACGCCCACCCGGAACAATGTATAAAGCTAAACGAACCGTTCACTGGGTACTTATCCGTACGAAAATCCCTATTGATTTACCTGTTTTTACAAGGAAGTAAAATGTGAAAAAAATATTTCTACATCCCATGGCCTTTCCCAACCATTTAAATTTTTCTCTTACAGGTCTAACACTTCCGAAAAACCAATACAACGCCCACCCGGAACAATGTATAAAGCTAAACGAACCGTTCACTGGGTACTTATCCGTGCGAAAAGCCCTATTGATTTCCCTCTTTTTACAAGGAAATAAAATGTGAAAAAAATATTTCTACATCCCATGGCCTTTCCCAACCATTTAAATTTTTATCTTACAGGTCTAACACTACCGAAAAACCGATACAATGGCCACCCGGAACAATATATAAAGCTAAACGAACCGTTCACTGGGTACTTATACGTACGAAAATCCCTATTGATTTTCCTGTTTTTACAAGGAAATAAAATGTAAAAAAAATATTTCTACATCCCATGGCCTTTCCCAGCCATTTAAATTTTTCTCTTACAGGTCTAACACTTCCGAAAAACCAATACAACGCCCACCCGGAACAATGTATAAAGCTAAACGAACCGTTCACTGGGTACTTATCCGTGCGAAAAGCCCTATTGATTTACCTGTTTTTACAAGGAAATAAAATGTGAAAAAAATATTTCTACATCCCATGTCCTTTCCCAACCATTTAAATTTTTCTCTTACAGGTCTAACACTTCCGAAAAACCAATACAACGCCCACCCGGAAAAATATATAAAGCTAAACGAACCGTTCACTGGGTACTTATCCGTACGAAAATCCCTATTCATTTACCTGTTTTTACAAGGAAGTAAAATGTGAAAAAAATATTTCTACATCCCATGTCCTTTCCCAACCATTTAAATTTTTCTCTTACAGGTCTAACACTTCCGAAAAACCAATACAACGCCCACCCGGAACAATATATAAAGCTAAACGAACCGTTCACTGGGTACTTATCCGTGCGTAAAGCCCTATTGATTTCCCTCTTTTTACAAGGAAGTAAAATGTGAAAAAAATATTTCTACATCCCATGGCCTTTCCCAACCATTTAAATTTTTATCTTACAGGTCTAACACTTCCGAAAAACCAATACAACACCCACCCGGAAAAATATATACAGCTAAACGAACCGTTCACTGGGTACTTATACGTACGAAAATCCCTATTGATTTACCTGTTTTTACAAGGAAATAAAATGTGAAAAAAATATTTCTACATCCCATGGCCTTTCCCAACCATTTAAATTTTTCTCTTACAGGTCTAACAGTTCCGAAAAACCAATACAACGCCCACCCGGAACAATGTATAAAGCTAAACGAACCGTTCACTGGGTACTTATCCGTGCGAAAAGCCCTATTGATTTACCTGTTTTTACAAGGAATTAAAATGTGAAAAAAATATTTCTACATCCCATGGCCTTTCCCAACCATTTAAATTTTTCTCTTACAGGTCTAACACTTCCGAAAAACCAATACAACGCCCACCCGGAACAATGTATAAAGCTAAACGAACCGTTCACTGGGTACTTATCCGTGCGAAAAGCCCTATTGATTTCCCTCTTTTTACAAGGAAGTAAAATGTGAAAAAAATATTTCTACATCCCATGGCCTTTCCCAACCATTTAAATTTTTCTCTTACAGGTCTAACACTTCCGAAAAACCAATACAACGCCCACCCGGAACAATGTATAAAGCTAAACGAACCGTTCACTGGGTACTTATACGTGCGAAAAGCCCTATTGATTTACCTGTTTTTACAAGGAAGTAAAATGTGAAAAAAATATTTCTACATCCCATGGCCTTTCCCAACCATTTAAATTTTTCTCTTACAGGTCTAACACTTCCGAAAAACCAATACAACGCCCACCCGGAACAATGTATAAAGCTAAACGAACCGTTCACTGGGTACTTATACGTGCGAAAAGCCCTATTGATTTACCTGTTTTTACAAGGAAGTAAAATGTGAAAAAAATATTTCTACATCCCATGGCCTTTCCCAACCATTTAAATTTTTCTCTTACAGGTCTAACACTACCGAAAAACCAATACAACTCCCACCCGGAACAATATATAAAGCTAAACGAACCGTTCACTGGGTACTTATACGTACGAAAATCCCTATTGATTTACCTGTTTTTACAAGGAAATAAAATGTGAAAAAAATATTTCTACATCCCATGGCCTTTCCCAACCATTTAAATTTTTCTCTTACAGGTCTAACACTTCCAAAAAACCTATACAACGCCCACCCGGAAAAATATATAAAGCTAAATGAACCGTTCACTGGATACTTATACGTATGAAAATCCCTATTGATTTACCTGTTTTTACAAGGAAGTAAAATGTGAAAAAAATATTTCTACATCCCATGGCCTTTCGCAACCATTTAAACATTTATCTTACAGGTCTAACACTTCTGAAAAACCAATACAACTCCCACCCGGAACAATATATAAAGCTAAACGAACCGTTCACTGGGTACTTATACGTACGAAAATCCCTATTGATTTACCTGTTTTTACAAGGAACTAAAATGTGAAAAAAATATTTCTACATCCCATGGCCTTTCCCAACCATTTAAATTTTTCTCTTACAGGTCTAACGCTTCCAAAAAACCAATACAACTCCCCCCCGGAACAATATATAAAGCTAAACGAACCGTTCACTGGGTACTTATACGTACGAAAATCCATATTGATTTACCTGTTTTTACAAGGAAATAAAATGTGAAAAAAATATTTCTACATCCCATGGCCTTTCCCAACCATTTAAATTTTTCTCTTACAGGTCTAACAGTTGCGAAAAACCAATACAACGCCCACCCGGAACAATGTATAAAGCTAAACGAACCGTTCACTGGGTACTTATACGTGCGAAAAGCCCTATTGATTTACCTGTTTTTACAAGGAAGTAAAATGTGAAAAAAATATTTCTACATCCCATGGCCTTTCCCAACCATTTAAATTTTTCTCTTACAGGTCTAACAGTTGCGAAAAACCAATACAACGCCCACCCGGAACAATGTATAAAGCTAAACGAACCGTTCACTGGGTACTTATACGTGCGAAAAGCCCTATTGATTTACCTGTTTTTACAAGGAAGTAAAATGTGAAAAAAATATTTCTACATCCCATGGCCTTTCCCAACCATTTAAATTTTTCTCTTACAGGTCTAACACTACCGAAAAACCAATACAACTCCCACCCGGAACAATATATAAAGCTAAACGAACCGTTCACTGGGTACTTATACGTACGAAAATCCCTATTGATTTACCTGTTTTTACAAGGAAATAAAATGTGAAAAAAATATTTCTACATCCCATGGCCTTTCCCAACCATTTAAATTTTTCTCTTACAGGTCTAACACTTCCAAAAAACCTATACAACGCCCACCCGGAAAAATATATAAAGCTAAACGAACCGTTCACTGGGTACTTACCCGTACGAAAATCCCTATTGATTTACCTGTTTTTACAAGGAAATAAAATGTGAAAAAAATATTTCTACATCCCATGGCCTTTCCCAACCATTTAAATTTTTCTCTTACAGGTCTAACAGTTGCGAAAAACCAATACAACGCCCACCCGGAACAATGTATAAAGCTAAACGAACCGTTCACTGGGTACTAATCCATACGAAAATCCCAATTGATTTACCTGTTTTTACAAGGAAATAAAATGTGAAAAAAATATTTCTACATCCCATGGCCTTTCCCAGCCATTTAAATTTTTCTCTTACAGGTCTAACACTTCCGAAAAACCAATACAACGCCCACCCGGAACAATGTATAAAGCTAAACGAACCGTTCACTGGGTACTTATCCGTGCGAAAAGCCCTATTGATTTACCTGTTTTTACAAGGAAGTAAAATGTGAAAAAAATATTTCTACATCCCATGGCCTTTCCCAACCATTTAAATTTTTATCTTACAGGTCTAACACTACCGAAAAACCAATACAACTCCCACCCGGAACAATATATAAAGCAAAACGAACCGTTCACTGGGTACTTATACGTACAAAAATCCCTATTGATTTACCTGTTTTTACAAGGAAATAAAATGTGAAAAAAATATTTCTACATCCCATGGCCTTTCCCAACCATTTAAATTTTTCTCTTACAGGTCTAACACTTCCGAAAAACCAATACAACGCCCACCCGGAACAATGTATAAAGCTAAACGAACCGTTCACTGGGTACTTATCCGTGCGAAAAGCCCTATTGATTTACCTGTTTTTACAAGGAAGTAAAATGTGAAAAAAATATTTCTACATCCCATGGCCTTTCCCAACCATTTAAATTTTTCTCTTACAGGTCTAACAGTTGCGAAAAACCAATACAACGCCCACCCGGAACAATGTATAAAGCTAAACGAACCGTTCACTGGGTACTTATACGTGCGAAAAGCCCTATTGATTTACCTGTTTTTACAAGGAAGTAAAATGTGAAAAAAATATTTCTACATCCCATGGCCTTTCCCAACCATTTAAATTTTTCTCTTACAGGTCTAACAGTTGCGAAAAACCAATACAACTCCCACCCGGAACAATATATAAAGCTAAACGAACCGTTCACTGGGTACTTATACGTACGAAAATCCCTATTGATTTACCTGTTTTTACAAGGAAATAAAATGTGAAAAAAATATTTCTACATCCCATGGCCTTTCCCAACCATTTAAATTTTTCTCTTACAGGTCTAACACTTCCAAAAAACCAATACAACTCCCACCCGGAACAATATATAAAGCTAAACGAACCGTTCACTGGGTACTTATACGTACGAAAATCCCTATTGATTTACCTGTTTTTACAAGGAAATAAAATGTGAAAAAAATATTTCTACATCCCATGGCCTTTCCCAACCATTTAAATTTTTCTCTTACAGGTCTAACAGTTGCGAAAAACCAATACAACGCCCACCCGGAACAATGTATAAAGCTAAACGAACCGTTCACTGGGTACTTATACGTGCGAAAAGCCCTATTGATTTACCTGTTTTTACAAGGAAATAAAATGTGAAAAAAATATTTCTACATCCCATGGCCTTTCCCAACCATTTAAATTTTTCTCTTACAGGTCTAACACTTCCAAAAAACCAATACAACTCCCACCCGGAACAATATATAAAGCTAAACGAACCGTTCACTGGGTACTTATACGTACGAAAATCCCTATTGATTTACCTGTTTTTACAAGGAAATAAAATGTGAAAAAAATATTTCTACATCCCATGGCCTTTCCCAACCATTTAAATTTTTCTCTTACAGGTCTAACAGTTGCGAAAAACCAATACAACGCCCACCCGGAACAATGTATAAAGCTAAACGAACCGTTCACTGGGTACTTATACGTGCGAAAAGCCCTATTGATTTACCTCTTTTTACAAGGAAGTAAAATGTGAAAAAAATATTTCTACATCCCATGGCCTTTCCCAACCATTTAAATTTTTCTCTTACAGGTCTAACAGTTGCGAAAAACCAATACAACGCCCACCCGGAACAATGTATAAAGCTAAATGAACCGTTCACTGGGTACTAATCCATACGAAAATCCCAATTGATTTACCTGTTTTTACAAGGAAGTAAAATGTGAAAAAAATATTTCTACATCACATGGCCTTTCCCAACCATTTAAATTTTTCTCTTACAGGTCTAACACTACCGAAAAACCAATACAACTCCCACCCGGAACAATATATAAAGCTAAACGAACCGTTCACTGGGTACTTATACGTACGAAAATCCCTATTGATTTACCTGTTTTTACAAGGAAATAAAATGTGAAAAAAATATTTCTACATCCCATGGCCTTTCCCAACCATTTAAATTTTTCTCTTACAGGTCTAACACTTCCAAAAAAACAATACAACTCCCACCCGGAACAATATATAAAGCTAAACGAACCGTTCACTGGGTACTTATACGTACGAAAATCCCTATTGATTTACCTGTTTTTACAAGGAAATAAAATGTGAAAAAAATATTTCTACATCCCATGGCCTTTCCCAACCATTTAAATTTTTCTCTTACAGGTCTAACAGTTGCGAAAAACCAATACAACGCCCACCCGGAACAATGTATAAAGCTAAACGAACCGTTCAATGGGTACTTATACGTGCGAAAAGCCCTATTGATTTACCTGTTTTTACAAGGAAGTAAAATGTGAAAAAAATATTTCTACATCCCATGGCCTTTCCCAACCATTTAAATTTTTCTCTTACAAGTCTAACAGTTGCGAAAAACCAATACAACGCCCACCCGGAACAATGTATAAAGCTAAACGAACCGTTCACTGGGTACTTATACGTGCGAAAAGCCCTATTGATTTACCTGTTTTTACAAGGAAGTAAAATGTGAAAAAAATATTTCTACATCCCATGGCCTTTCCCAACCATTTAAATTTTTCTCTTACAGGTCTAACACTACCGAAAAACCAATACAACTCCCACCCGGAACAATATATTAAGCTAAACGAACCGTTCACTGGGTACTTATACGTACGAAAATCCCTATTGATTTACCTGTTTTTACAAGGAAATAAAATGTGAAAAAAATATTTCTACATCCCATGGCCTTTCCCAACCATTTAAATTTTTCTCTTACAGGTCTAACACTTCCAAAAAACCAATACAACGCCCACCCGGAAAAATATATAAAGCTAAACGAACCGTTCACTGGGTACTTATCCGTACGAAAATCCCTATTGATTTACCTGTTTTTACAAGGAAATAAAATGTGAAAAAAATATTTCTACATCCCATGGCCTTTCCCAACCATTTAAATTTTTCTCTTACAGGTCTAACACTTCCGAAAAACCAATACAACGCCCACCCGGAACAATGTATAAAGCTAAACGAACCGTTCACTGGGTACTTATCCGTGCGAAAAGCCCTATTGATTTACCTGTTTTTACAAGGAAATAAAATGTGAAAAAAATATTTCTACATCCCATGGCCTTTCCCAACCATTTAAATTTTTCTCTTACAGGTCTAACACTTCCGAAAAACCAATACAACGCCCACCCGGAAAAATATATAAAGCTAAACGAACCGTTCACTGGGTACTTATCCGTACGAAAATCCCTATTAATTTACCTGTTTTTACAAGGAAGTAAAATGTGAAAAAAATATTTCTACATCCCATGGCCTTTCCCAACCATTTAAATTTTTCTCTTACAGGTCTAACACTTCCGAAAAACCAATACAACGCCCACCCGGAACAATGTATAAAGCTAAACGAACCGTTCACTGGGTACTTATCCGTGCGAAAAGCCCTATTGATTTCCCTCTTTTTACAAGGAAGTAAAATGTGAAAAAAATATTTCTACATCCCATGGCCTTTCCCAACCATTTAAATTTTTCTCTTACAGGTCTAACCCTTCCGAAAAACCAATACAACGCCCACCCGGAACAATATATAAAGCTAAACGAACAGTTCACTGGGTACTTATCCGTACGAAAAGCCCTATTGATTTCCCTGTTTTTACAAGGAAGTAAAATGTGAAAAAAATATTTCGACATCCCATGGCCTTTCCCAACCATTTAAATTTTTCTCTTACAGGTCTAACACTTCCGAAAAACCAATACAACACCCACCCGGAAAAATATATACAGCTAAACGAACCGTTCACTGGGTACTTATACGTACGAAAATCCCTATTGATTTACCTGTTTTTACAAGGAAATAAAATGTGAAAAAAATATTTCTACATCCCATGGCCTTTCCCAACCATTTAAATTTTTCTCTTACAGGTCTAACACTTCCGAAAAACCAATACAACGCCCACCCGGAACAATGTATAAAGCTAAACGAACCGTTCACTGGGTACTTATCCGTGCGAAAAGCCCTATTGATTTACCTGTTTTTACAAGGAAATAAAATGTGAAAAAAATATTTCTACATCCCATGGCCTTTCCCAACCATTTAAATTTTTCTCTTACAGGTCTAACAGTTGCGAAAAACCAATACAACGCCCACCCGGAACAATATATAAAGCTAAACGAACCGTTCACTGGGTACTTATCCGTACGAAAATCCCTATTGATTTACCTGTTTTTACAAGGAAGTAAAATGTGAAAAAAATATTTCTACATCCCATGGCCTTTCCCAACCATTTAAATTTTTCTCTTACAGGTCTAACACTTCCGAAAAACCAATACAACGCCCACCCGGAACAATGTATAAAGCTAAACGAACCGTTCACTGGGTACTTATCCGTGCGAAAAGCCCTATTGATTTCCCTCTTTTTACAAGGAAGTAAAATGTGAAAAAAATATTTCTACATCCCATGGCCTTTCCCAACCATTTAAATTTTTCTCTTACAGGTCTAACACTTCCGAAAAACCAATACAACGCCCACCCGGAACAATGTATAAAGCTAAACGAACCGTTCACTGGGTACTTATCCGTACGAAAATCCCTATTGATTTACCTGTTTTTACAAGGACGTAAAATGTGAAAAAAAAATTTCTACATCCCATGGCCTTTCCCAACCATTTAAATTTTTCTCTTACAGGTCTAACACTTCCGAAAAACCAATACAACGCCCACCCGGAACAATGTATAAAGCTAAACGAACCGTTCACTGGGTACTTATCCGTGCGAAAAGCCCTATTGATTTCCCTCTTTTTACAAGGAAATAAAATGTGAAAAAAATATTTCTACATCCCATGGCCTTTCCCAACCATTTAAATTTTTATCTTACAGGTCTAACACTACCGAAAAACCGATACAATGGCCACCCGGAACAATATATAAAGCTAAACGAACCGTTCACTGGGTACTTATACGTACGAAAATCCCTATTGATTTTCCTGTTTTTACAAGGAAATAAAATGTAAAAAAAATATTTCTACATCCCATGGCCTTTCCCAGCCATTTAAATTTTTCTCTTACAGGTCTAACACTTCCGAAAAACCAATACAACGCCCACCCGGAACAATGTATAAAGCTAAACGAACCGTTCACTGGGTACTTATCCGTGCGAAAAGCCCTATTGATTTACCTGTTTTTACAAGGAAATAAAATGTGAAAAAAATATTTCTACATCCCATGTCCTTTCCCAACCATTTAAATTTTTCTCTTACAGGTCTAACACTTCCGAAAAACCAATACAACGCCCACCCGGAAAAATATATAAAGCTAAACGAACCGTTCACTGGGTACTTATCCGTACGAAAATCCCTATTCATTTACCTGTTTTTACAAGGAAGTAAAATGTGAAAAAAATATTTCTACATCCCATGGCCTTTCCCAACCATTTAAATTTTTCTCTTACAGGTCTAACACTTCCGAAAAACCAATACAACGCCCACCCGGAACAATATATAAAGCTAAACGAACCGTTCACTGGGTACTTATCCGTGCGTAAAGCCCTATTGATTTCCCTCTTTTTACAAGGAAGTAAAATGTGAAAAAAATATTTCTACATCCCATGGCCTTTCCCAACCATTTAAATTTTTATCTTACAGGTCTAACACTTCCGAAAAACCAATACAACACCCACCCGGAAAAATATATACAGCTAAACGAACCGTTCACTGGGTACTTATACGTACGAAAATCCCTATTGATTTACCTGTTTTTACAAGGAAATAAAATGTGAAAAAAATATTTCTACATCCCATGGCCTTTCCCAACCATTTAAATTTTTCTCTTACAGGTCTAACAGTTCCGAAAAACCAATACAACGCCCACCCGGAACAATGTATAAAGCTAAACGAACCGTTCACTGGGTACTTATCCGTGCGAAAAGCCCTATTGATTTACCTGTTTTTACAAGGAATTAAAATGTGAAAAAAATATTTCTACATCCCATGGCCTTTCCCAACCATTTAAATTTTTCTCTTACAGGTCTAACACTTCCGAAAAACCAATACAACGCCCACCCGGAACAATGTATAAAGCTAAACGAACCGTTCACTGGGTACTTATCCGTGCGAAAAGCCCTATTGATTTCCCTCTTTTTACAAGGAAGTAAAATGTGAAAAAAATATTTCTACATCCCATGGCCTTTCCCAACCATTTAAATTTTTCTCTTACAGGTCTAACACTTCCGAAAAACCAATACAACGCCCACCCGGAACAATGTATAAAGCTAAACGAACCGTTCACTGGGTACTTATCCGTACGAAAATCCCTATTGATTTACCTGTTTTTACAAGGAAGTAAAATGTGAAAAAAATATTTCTACATCCCATGGCCTTTCCCAACCATTTAAATTTTTCTCTTACAGGTCTAACACTTCCGAAAAACCAATACAACGCCCACCCGGAACAATGTATAAAGCTAAACGAACCGTTCACTGGGTACTTATCCGTGCGAAAAGCCCTATTGATTTCCCTCTTTTTACAAGGAAATAAAATGTGAAAAAAATATTTCTACATCCCATGGCCTTTCCCAACCATTTAAATTTTTATCTTACAGGTCTAACACTACCGAAAAACCGATACAATGGCCACCCGGAACAATATATAAAGCTAAACGAACCGTTCACTGGGTACTTATACGTACGAAAATCCCTATTGATTTACCTGTTTTTACAAGGAAATAAAATGTAAAAAAAATATTTCTCCATCCCATGGCCTTTCCCAGCCATTTAAATTTTTCTCTTACAGGTCTAACACTTCCGAAAAACCAATACAACGCCCACCCGGAACAATGTATAAAGCTAAACGAACCGTTCACTGGGTACTTATCCGTGCGAAAAGCCCTATTGATTTACCTGTTTTTACAAGGAAATAAAATGTGAAAAAAATATTTCTACATCCCATGTCCTTTCCCAACCATTTAAATTTTTCTCTTACAGGTCTAACACTTCCGAAAAACCAATACAACGCCCACCCGGAAAAATATATAAAGCTAAACGAACCGTTCACTGGGTACTTATCCGTACGAAAATCCCTATTCATTTACCTGTTTTTACAAGGAAGTAAAATGTGAAAAAAATATTTCTACATCCCATGGCCTTTCCCAACCATTTAAATTTTTCTCTTACAGGTCTAACACTTCCGAAAAACCAATACAACGCCCACCCGGAACAATATATAAAGCTAAACGAACCGTTCACTGGGTACTTATCCGTGCGTAAAGCCCTATTGATTTCCCTCTTTTTACAAGGAAGTAAAATGTGAAAAAAATATTTCTACATCCCATGGCCTTTCCCAACCATTTAAATTTTTATCTTACAGGTCTAACACTACCGAAAAACCAATACAACTCCCACCCGGAAAAATATATAAAGCTAAACGAACCGTTCACTGGGTACTTATCCGTACGAAAATCCCTATTCATTTACCTGTTTTTACAAGGAAGTAAAATGTGAAAAAAATATTTCTACATCCCATGGCCTTTCCCAACCATTTAAATTTTTCTCTTACAGGTCTAACACTTCCGAAAAACCAATACAACGCCCACCCGGAACAATATATAAAGCTAAACGAACCGTTCACTGGGTACTTATCCGTGCGTAAAGCCCTATTGATTTCCCTCTTTTTACAAGGAAGTAAAATGTGAAAAAAATATTTCTACATCCCATGGCCTTTCCCAACCATTTAAATTTTTATCTTACAGGTCTAACACTACCGAAAAACCAATACAACTCCCACCCGGAACAATACATAAAGCTAAACGAACCGTTCACTGGGTACTTATACGTACGAAAATCCCTATTGATTTACCTGTTTTTACAAGGAAATAAAATGTGAAAAAAATATTTCTACATCCCATGGCCTTTCCCAACCATTTAAATTTTTCTCTTACAGGTCTAACACTTCCGAAAAACCAATACAACGGTCACCCGGAACAATGTATAAAGCTAAACGAACCGTTCACTGGGTACTTAACCGTGCGAAAAGCCCTATTGATTTACCTGTTTTTACAAGGAAGTAAAATGTGAAAAAAATATTTCTACATCCCATGGCCTTTCCCAACCATTTAAATTTTTCTCTTACAGGTCTAACAGTTGCGAAAAACCAATACAACGCCCACCCGGAACAATGTATAAAGCTAAACGAACCGTTCACTGGGTACTTATACGTGCGAAAAGCCCTATTGATTTACCTGTTTTTACAAGGAAGTAAAATGTGAAAAAAATATTTCTACATCCCATGGCCTTTCCCAACCATTTAAATTTTTCTCTTACAGGTCTAACACTACCGAAAAACCAATACAACTCCCACCCGGAACAATATATAAAGCTAAACGAACCGTTCACTGGGTACTTATACGTACGAAAATCCCTATTGATTTACCTGTTTTTACAAGGAAATAAAATGTGAAAAAAATATTTCTACATCCCATGGCCTTTCCCAACCATTTAAATTTTTCTCTTACAGGTCTAACACTTCCGAAAAACCAATACAACGCCCACCCGGAACAATGTATAAAGCTAAACGAACCGTTCACTGGGTACTTATCCGTGCGAAAAGACCTATTGATTTACCTGTTTTTACAAGGAAATAAAATGTGAAAAAAATATTTCTACATCCCATGTCCTTTTCCAACCATTTAAATTTTTCTCTTACAGGTCTAACACTTCCGAAAAACCAATACAACGCCCACCCGGAAAAATATATAAAGCTAAACGAACCGTTCACTGGGTACTTATCCGTACGAAAATCCCTATTCATTTACCTGTTTTTACAAGGAAGTAAAATGTGAAACAAATATTTCTACATCCCATGGCCTTTCCCAACCATTTACATTTTTATCTTACAGGTCTAACACTACCGAAAAACCAATACAACGCCCACCCGGAACAATATATAAAGCTAAACGAACAGTTCACTGGGTTCTTATCCGTACGAAAAGCCCTATTGATTTCCCTGTTTTTACAAGGAAGTAAAATGTGAAAAAAATATTTCTACATCCCATGGCCTTTCCCAGCCATTTAAATTTTTCTCTTACAGGTCTAACACTTCCGAAAACCAATACAACACCCACCCGGAAAAATATATACAGCTAAACGAACCGTTTACTGGGTACTAATCCATACGAAAATCCCTATTGATTTACCTGTTTTTACAAGGAAATAAAATGTGAAAAAAATATTTCTACATCCCATGGCCTTTCCCAACCATTTAAATTTTTCTCTTACAGGTCTAACACTTCCGAAAAACCAATACAACGCCCACCCGGAACAATACATAAAGCTAAACGAACCGTTCACTGGGTACTTATCCGTACGAAAATCCCTATTGATTTACCTGTTTTTACAAGGAAGTAAAATATGAAAAAAATATTTCTACATCCCATGGCCTTTCCCAACCATTTAAATTTTTCTCTTACAGGTCTAACGCTTCCGAAAAACCAATACAACTCCCACCCGGAACAATATATAAAGCTAAACGAACCGTTCACTGGGTACTTATCCGTACGAAAATCCCTATAGATTTACCTGTTTTTACAAGGAAATAAAATGTGAAAAAAAATATTTCTACATCCCATGGCCTTTCCCAACCATTTAAACTTTTCTCTTACAGGTCTAACACTTCCGAAAAACCAATACAACGCCCACCCGGAACAATATATAAAGCTAAACGAACCGTTCACTGGGCACTTATCCGTACAAAAATCCCTATTGATTTTCCTGTTTTTACAAGGAAATAAAATGTGAAAAAAATATTTCTACATCCCATGGCCTTACCCAACCATTTAAATTTTTATCTTACAGGTCTAACACTACCGAAAAACCGATACAACGGCCACCCGGAACAATATATAAAGCTAAACGAACCGTTCACTGGGTACTTATACGTACGAAAATCCCTATTGATTTACCTGTTTTTACAAGGAAGTAAAATGTGAAAAAAATATTTCTACATCCCATGGCCTTTCCCAGCCATTTAAATTTTTCTCTTACAGGTCTAACACTTCCGAAAAACCAATACAACACCCACCCGGAACAATGTATAAAGCTAAACGAACCGTTCACTGGGTACTTATCCGTGCGAAAAGCCCTTTTGATTTACCTGTTTTTACAAGGAAGTAAAATGTGAAAAAAATATTTCTACATCCCATGGCCTTTCCCAACCATTTAAATTTTTATCTTACAGGTCTAACACTAACGAAAAACCAATACAACTCCCACCCGGAACAATATATAAAGCTAAACGAACCGTTCACTGGGGACTTATACGTACGAAAATCCCTATTGATTTACCTGTTTTTACAAGGAAATAAAATGTGAAAAAAATATTTCTACATCCCATGGCCTTTCCCAGCCATTTAAATTTTTCTCTTACAGGTCTAACACTTCCGAAAACCAATACAACACCCACCCGGAAAAATATATACAGCTAAACGAACCGTTTACTGGGTACTAATCCATACGAAAATCCCTATTGATTTACCTGTTTTTACAAGGAAATAAAATGTGAAAAAAATATTTCTACATCCCATGGCCTTTCCCAACCATTTAAATTTTTCTCTTACAGGTCTAACAGTTCCGAAAAACCAATACAACGCCCACCCGGAACAATACATAAAGCTAAACGAACCGTTCACTGGGTACTTATCCGTACGAAAATCCCTATTGATTTACCTGTTTTTACAAGGAAGTAAAATATGAAAAAAATATTTCTACATCCCATGGCCTTTCCCAACCATTTAAATTTTTCTCTTACAGGTCTAACGCTTCCGAAAAACCAATACAACTCCCACCCGGAACAATATATAAAGCTAAACGAACCGTTCACTGGGTACTTATCCGTACGAAAATCCCTATAGATTTACCTGTTTTTACAAGGAAATAAAATGTGAAAAAAAATATTTCTACATCCCATGGCCTTTCCCAACCATTTAAACTTTTCTCTTACAGGTCTAACACTTCCGAAAAACCAATACAACGCCCACCCGGAACAATATATAAAGCTAAACGAACCGTTCACTGGGCACTTATCCGTACAAAAATCCCTATTGATTTTCCTGTTTTTACAAGGAAATAAAATGTGAAAAAAATATTTCTACATCCCATGGCCTTTCCCAACCATTTAAATTTTTATCTTACAGGTCTAACACTACCGAAAAACCGATACAACGGCCACCCGGAACAATATATAAAGCTAAACGAACCGTTCACTGGGTACTTATACGTACGAAAATCCCTATTGATTTACCTGTTTTTACAAGGAAGTAAAATGTGAAAAAAATATTTCTACATCCCATGGCCTTTCCCAGCCATTTAAATTTTTCTCTTACAGGTCTAACACTTCCGAAAAACCAATACAACGCCCACCCGGAACAATGTATAAAGCTAAACGAACCGTTCACTGGGTACTTATCCGTGCAAAAAGCCCTATTGATTTACCTGTTTTTACAAGGAAGTAAAATGTGAAAAAAATATTTCTACATCCCATGGCCTTTCCCAACCATTTAAATTTTTATCTTACAGGTCTAACACTACCGAAAAACCAATACAACTCCCACCCGGAACAATATATAAAGCTAAACGAACCGTTCACTGGGGACTTATACGTACGAAAATCCCTATTGATTTACCTGTTTTTACAAGGAAATAAAATGTGAAAAAAAATATTTCTACATCCCATGGCCTTTCCCAACCATTTAAATTTTTCTCTTACAGGTCTAACACTTCCGAAAAACCAATACAACGCCCACCCGGAACAATGTATAAAGCTAAACGAACCGTTCACTGGGTACTTATCCGTGTGAAAAGCCCTATTGATTTACCTGTTTTTACAAGGAAATAAAATGTGAAAAAAATATTTCTACATCCCATGGCCTTTCCCAACCATTTAAATTTTTCTCTTACAGGTCTAACAGTTGCGAAAAACCAATACAACGCCCACCCGGAACAATATATAAAGCTAAACGAACCGTTCACTGGGTACTTATCCGTACGAAAATCCCTATTGATTTACCTGTTTTTACAAGGAAGTAAAATGTGAAAAAAATATTTCTACATCCCATGGCCTTTCCCAACCATTTTAATTTTTCTCTTACAGGTCTAACACTTCCAAAAAACCAATACAACGCCCACCCGGAAAAATATATAAAGCTAAACGAACTGTTCACTGGGTACTTATCCGTACGAAAATCCCTATTGATTTACCTGTTTTTACAAGGAAATAAAATGTGAAAAAAATATTTCTACATCCCATGGCCTTTCCCAACCATTTAAATTTTTCTCTTACAGGTCTAACAGTTGCGAAAAACCAATACAACGCCCACCCGGAACAATGTATATAGCTAAACGAACCGTTCACTGGGTACTTATACGTGCGAAAAGCCCTATTGATTTACCTGTTTTTACAAGGAAGTAAAATGTGAAAAAAATATTTCTACATCCCATGGCCTTTCCCAACCATTTAAATTTTTCTCTTACAGGTCTAACTGTTGCGAAAAACCAATACAACGCCCACCCGGAACAATGTATAAAGCTAAACGAACCGTTCACTGGGTACTTATACGTACGAAAAGCCCTATTGATTTACCTGTTTTTACAAGGAAATAAAATGTGAAAAAAATATTTCTACATCCCATGGCCTTTCCCAACCGTTTAAATTTTTCTCTTACAGGTCTAACACTTCCGAAAAACCAATACAACGCCCACCCGGAACAATGTATAAAGCTAAACGAACCGTTCACTGGGTACTTATCCGTGCGAAAAGCCCTATTGATTTACCTGTTTTTACAAGGAAATAAAATGTGAAAAAAATATTTCTACATCCCATGGCCTTTCCCAACCATTTAAATTTTTCTCTTACAGGTCTAACACTTCCGAAAAACCAATACAACGCCCACCCGGAAAAATATATAAAGCTAAACGAACCGTTCACTGGGTACTTATCCGTACGAAAATCCCTATTCATTTACCTGTTTTTACAAGGAAGTAAAATGTGAAAAAAATATTTCTACATCCCATGGCCTTTCCCAACCATTTAAATTTTTCTCTTACAGGTCTAACACTTCCGAAAAACCAATACAACGCCCACCCGGAACAATGTATCAAGCTAAACGAACCGTTCACTGGGTACTTATCCGTGCGAAAAGCCCTATTGATTTCCCTGTTTTTACAAGGAAGTAAAATGTGAAAAAAATATTTCTACATCCCATGGCCTTTCCCAACCATTTAAATTTTTCTCTTACAGGTCTAACACTTCCGAAAACCAATACAACACCCACCCGGAAAAATATATACAGCTAAACGAACCGTTTACTGGGTACTAATCCATACGAAAATCCCTATTGATTTACCTGTTTTTACAAGGAAATAAAATGTGAAAAAAATATTTCTACATCCCATGGCCTTTCCCAACCATTTAAATTTTTCTCTTACAGGTCTAACACTTCCGAAAAACCAATACAACGCCCACCCGGAACAATACATAAAGCTAAACGAACCGTTCACTGGGTACTTATCCGTACGAAAATCCCTATTGATTTACCTGTTTTTACAAGGAAGTAAAATGTGAAAAAAATATTTCTACATCCCATGGCCTTTCCCAACCATTTTAATTTTTCTCTTACAGGTCTAACACTTCCAAAAAACCAATACAACGCCCACCCGGAAAAATATATAAAGCTAAACGAACTGTTCACTGGGTACTTATCCGTACGAAAATCCCTATTGATTTACCTGTTTTTACAAGGAAATAAAATGTGAAAAAAATATTTCTACATCCCATGGCCTTTCCCAACCATTTAAATTTTTCTCTTACAGGTCTAACAGTTGCGAAAAACCAATACAACGCCCACCCGGAACAATGTATATAGCTAAACGAACCGTTCACTGGGTACTTATACGTGCGAAAAGCCCTATTGATTTACCTGTTTTTACAAGGAAGTAAAATGTGAAAAAAATATTTCTACATCCCATGGCCTTTCCCAACCATTTAAATTTTTCTCTTACAGGTCTAACTGTTGCGAAAAACCAATACAACGCCCACCCGGAACAATGTATAAAGCTAAACGAACCGTTCACTGGGTACTTATACGTACGAAAAGCCCTATTGATTTACCTGTTTTTACAAGGAAATAAAATGTGAAAAAAATATTTCTACATCCCATGGCCTTTCCCAACCGTTTAAATTTTTCTCTTACAGGTCTAACACTTCCGAAAAACCAATACAACGCCCACCCGGAACAATGTATAAAGCTAAACGAACCGTTCACTGGGTACTTATCCGTGCGAAAAGCCCTATTGATTTACCTGTTTTTACAAGGAAATAAAATGTGAAAAAAATATTTCTACATCCCATGGCCTTTCCCAACCATTTAAATTTTTCTCTTACAGGTCTAACACTTCCGAAAAACCAATACAACGCCCACCCGGAAAAATATATAAAGCTAAACGAACCGTTCACTGGGTACTTATCCGTACGAAAATCCCTATTCATTTACCTGTTTTTACAAGGAAGTAAAATGTGAAAAAAATATTTCTACATCCCATGGCCTTTCCCAACCATTTAAATTTTTCTCTTACAGGTCTAACACTTCCGAAAAACCAATACAACGCCCACCCGGAACAATGTATAAAGCTAAACGAACCGTTCACTGGGTACTTATCCGTGCGAAAAGCCCTATTGATTTCCCTCTTTTTACAAGGAAGTAAAATGTGAAAAAAATATTTCTACATCCCATGGCCTTTCCCAACCATTTAAATTTTTCTCTTACAGGTCTAACACTTCCGAAAAACCAATACAACGCCCACCCGGAACAATATATAAAGCTAAACGAACAGTTCACTGGGTTCTTATCCGTACGAAAAGCCCTATTGATTTCCCTGTTTTTACAAGGAAGTAAAATGTGAAAAAAATATTTCTACATCCCATGGCCTTTCCCAACCATTTAAATTTTTCTCTTACAGGTCTAACACTTCCGAAAACCAATACAACACCCACCCGGAAAAATATATACAGCTAAACGAACCGTTTACTGGGTACTAATCCATACGAAAATCCCTATTGATTTACCTGTTTTTACAAGGAAATAAAATGTGAAAAAAATATTTCTACATCCCATGGCCTTTCCCAACCATTTAAATTTTTCTCTTACAGGTCTAACACTTCCGAAAAACCAATACAACGCCCACCCGGAACAATACATAAAGCTAAACGAACCGTTCACTGGGTACTTATCCGTACGAAAATCCCTATTGATTTACCTGTTTTTACAAGGAAGTAAAATGTGAAAAAAATATTTCTACATCCCATGGCCTTTCCCAACCATTTAAATTTTTCTCTTACAGGTCTAACGCTTCCGAAAAACCAATACAACTCCCACCCGGAACAATATATAAAGCTAAACGAACCGTTCACTGGGTACTTATCCGTACGAAAATCCCTATAGATTTACCTGTTTTTACAAGGAAATAAAATGTGAAAAAAAATATTTCTACATCCCATGGCCTTTCCCAACCATTTAAACTTTTCTCTTACAGGTCTAACACTTCCGAAAAACCAATACAACGCCCACCCGGAACAATATATAAAGCTAAACGAACCGTTCACTGGGCACTTATCCGTACAAAAATCCCTATTGATTTTCCTGTTTTTACAAGGAAATAAAATGTGAAAAAAATATTTCTACATCCCATGGCCTTTCCCAACCATTTAAATTTTTATCTTACAGGTCTAACACTACCGAAAAACCGATACAACGGCCACCCGGAACAATATATAAAGCTAAACGATCCGTTCACTGGGTACTTATACGTACGAAAATCCCTATTGATTTACCTGTTTTTACAAGGAAGTAAAATGTGAAAAAAATATTTCTACATCCCATGGCCTTTCCCAACCATTTAAATTTTTCTCTTACAGGTCTAACACTTCCGAAAAACCAATACAACGCCCACCCGGAACAATGTATAAAACTAAATGAACCGTTCACTGGGTACTTATCCGTGCGAAAAGCCCTATTGATTTACCTGTTTTTACAAGGAAATAAAATGTGAAAAAAATATTTCTACATCCCATGGCCTTTCCCAACCATTTAAATTTTTCTCTTACAGGTCTAACAGTTGCGAAAAACCAATACAACTCCCACCCGGAACAATATATAAAGCTAAACGAACCGTTCACTGGGTACTTATCCGTACGAAAATCCCTATAGATTTACCTGTTTTTACAAGGAAATAAAATGTGAAAAAAAATATTTCTACATCCCATGGCCTTTCCCAACCATTTAAACTTTTCTCTTACAGGTCTAACACTTCCGAAAAACCAATACAACGCCCACCCGGAACAATATATAAAGCTAAACGAACCGTTCACTGGGCACTTATCCGTACAAAAATCCCTATTGATTTTCCTGTTTTTACAAGGAAATAAAATGTGAAAAAAATATTTCTACATCCCATGGCCTTTCCCAACCATTTAAATTTTTATCTTACAGGTCTAACACTACCGAAAAACCGATACAACGCCCACCCGGAACAATGTATAAAGCTAAACGAACCGTTCACTGGGTACTTATCCGTGCGAAAAGCCCTATTGATTTACCTGTTTTTACAAGGAAATAAAATGTGAAAAAAATATTTCTACATCCCATGGCCTTTCCCAACCATTTAAATTTTTCTCTTACAGGTCTAACACTTCCGAAAAACCAATACAACGCCCACCCGGAAAAATATATAAAGCTAAACGAACCGTTCACTGGGTACTTATCCGTACGAAAATCCCTATTCATTTACCTGTTTTTACAAGGAAGTAAAATGTGAAAAAAATATTTCTACATCCCATGGCCTTTCCCAACCATTTAAATTTTTCTCTTACAGGTCTAACACTTCCGAAAAACCAATACAACGCCCACCCGGAACAATGTATAAAGCTAAACGAACCGTTCACTGGGTACTTATCC
This sequence comes from Paroedura picta, assembly GCF_049243985.1. Classification (NCBI taxonomy): domain Eukaryota; kingdom Metazoa; phylum Chordata; class Lepidosauria; order Squamata; family Gekkonidae; genus Paroedura; species Paroedura picta. The sequence continues at coordinate 6,997,800 of NC_135373.1, read as the reverse complement.
GTGCGAAAAGCCCTATTGATTTCCCTCTTTTTACAAGGAAGTAAAATGTGAAAAAAATATTTCTACATCCCATGGCCTTTCCCAACCATTTAAATTTTTCTCTTACAGGTCTAACACTTCCGAAAAACCAATACAACGCCCACCCGGAACAATATATAAAGCTAAACGAACAGTTCACTGGGTTCTTATCCGTACGAAAAGCCCTATTGATTTCCCTGTTTTTACAAGGAAGTAAAATGTGAAAAAAATATTTCTACATCCCATGGCCTTTCCCAACCATTTAAATTTTTCTCTTACAGGTCTAACACTTCCGAAAACCAATACAACACCCACCCGGAAAAATATATACAGCTAAACGAACCGTTTACTGGGTACTAATCCATACGAAAATCCCTATTGATTTACCTGTTTTTACAAGGAAATAAAATGTGAAAAAAATATTTCTACATCCCATGGCCTTTCCCAACCATTTAAATTTTTCTCTTACAGGTCTAACACTTCCGAAAAACCAATACAACGCCCACCCGGAACAATACATAAAGCTAAACGAACCGTTCACTGGGTACTTATCCGTACGAAAATCCCTATTGATTTACCTGTTTTTACAAGGAAGTAAAATGTGAAAAAAATATTTCTACATCCCATGGCCTTTCCCAACCATTTAAATTTTTCTCTTACAGGTCTAACGCTTCCGAAAAACCAATACAACTCCCACCCGGAACAATATATAAAGCTAAACGAACCGTTCACTGGGTACTTATCCGTACGAAAATCCCTATAGATTTACCTGTTTTTACAAGGAAATAAAATGTGAAAAAAAATATTTCTACATCCCATGGCCTTTCCCAACCATTTAAACTTTTCTCTTACAGGTCTAACACTTCCGAAAAACCAATACAACGCCCACCCGGAACAATATATAAAGCTAAACGAACCGTTCACTGGGCACTTATCCGTACAAAAATCCCTATTGATTTTCCTGTTTTTACAAGGAAATAAAATGTGAAAAAAATATTTCTACATCCCATGGCCTTTCCCAACCATTTAAATTTTTATCTTACAGGTCTAACACTACCGAAAAACCGATACAACGGCCACCCGGAACAATATATAAAGCTAAACGATCCGTTCACTGGGTACTTATACGTACGAAAATCCCTATTGATTTACCTGTTTTTACAAGGAAGTAAAATGTGAAAAAAATATTTCTACATCCCATGGCCTTTCCCAACCATTTAAATTTTTCTCTTACAGGTCTAACACTTCCGAAAAACCAATACAACGCCCACCCGGAACAATGTATAAAACTAAATGAACCGTTCACTGGGTACTTATCCGTGCGAAAAGCCCTATTGATTTACCTGTTTTTACAAGGAAATAAAATGTGAAAAAAATATTTCTACATCCCATGGCCTTTCCCAACCATTTAAATTTTTCTCTTACAGGTCTAACAGTTGCGAAAAACCAATACAACTCCCACCCGGAACAATATATAAAGCTAAACGAACCGTTCACTGGGTACTTATCCGTACGAAAATCCCTATAGATTTACCTGTTTTTACAAGGAAATAAAATGTGAAAAAAAATATTTCTACATCCCATGGCCTTTCCCAACCATTTAAACTTTTCTCTTACAGGTCTAACACTTCCGAAAAACCAATACAACGCCCACCCGGAACAATATATAAAGCTAAACGAACCGTTCACTGGGCACTTATCCGTACAAAAATCCCTATTGATTTTCCTGTTTTTACAAGGAAATAAAATGTGAAAAAAATATTTCTACATCCCATGGCCTTTCCCAACCATTTAAATTTTTATCTTACAGGTCTAACACTACCGAAAAACCGATACAACGCCCACCCGGAACAATGTATAAAGCTAAACGAACCGTTCACTGGGTACTTATCCGTGCGAAAAGCCCTATTGATTTACCTGTTTTTACAAGGAAATAAAATGTGAAAAAAATATTTCTACATCCCATGGCCTTTCCCAACCATTTAAATTTTTCTCTTACAGGTCTAACACTTCCGAAAAACCAATACAACGCCCACCCGGAAAAATATATAAAGCTAAACGAACCGTTCACTGGGTACTTATCCGTACGAAAATCCCTATTCATTTACCTGTTTTTACAAGGAAGTAAAATGTGAAAAAAATATTTCTACATCCCATGGCCTTTCCCAACCATTTAAATTTTTCTCTTACAGGTCTAACACTTCCGAAAAACCAATACAACGCCCACCCGGAACAATGTATAAAGCTAAACGAACCGTTCACTGGGTACTTATCCGTGCGAAAAGCCCTATTGATTTCCCTCTTTTTACAAGGAAGTAAAATGTGAAAAAAATATTTCTACATCCCATGGCCTTTCCCAACCATTTAAATTTTTCTCTTACAGGTCTAACACTTCCGAAAAACCAATACAACGCCCACCCGGAACAATATATAAAGCTAAACGAACAGTTCACTGGGTTCTTATCCGTACGAAAAGCCCTATTGATTTCCCTGTTTTTACAAGGAAGTAAAATGTGAAAAAAATATTTCTACATCCCATGGCCTTTCCCAACCATTTAAATTTTTCTCTTACAGGTCTAACACTTCCGAAAACCAATACAACACCCACCCGGAAAAATATATACAGCTAAACGAACCGTTTACTGGGTACTAATCCATACGAAAATCCCTATTGATTTACCTGTTTTTACAAGGAAATAAAATGTGAAAAAAATATTTCTACATCCCATGGCCTTTCCCAACCATTTAAATTTTTCTCTTACAGGTCTAACACTTCCGAAAAACCAATACAACGCCCACCCGGAACAATACATAAAGCTAAACGAACCGTTCACTGGGTACTTATCCGTACGAAAATCCCTATTGATTTACCTGTTTTTACAAGGAAGTAAAATGTGAAAAAAATATTTCTACATCCCATGGCCTTTCCCAACCATTTAAATTTTTCTCTTACAGGTCTAACGCTTCCGAAAAACCAATACAACTCCCACCCGGAACAATATATAAAGCTAAACGAACCGTTCACTGGGTACTTATCCGTACGAAAATCCCTATAGATTTACCTGTTTTTACAAGGAAATAAAATGTGAAAAAAAATATTTCTACATCCCATGGCCTTTCCCAACCATTTAAACTTTTCTCTTACAGGTCTAACACTTCCGAAAAACCAATACAACGCCCACCCGGAACAATATATAAAGCTAAACGAACCGTTCACTGGGCACTTATCCGTACAAAAATCCCTATTGATTTTCCTGTTTTTACAAGGAAATAAAATGTGAAAAAAATATTTCTACATCCCATGGCCTTTCCCAACCATTTAAATTTTTATCTTACAGGTCTAACACTACCGAAAAACCGATACAACGGCCACCCGGAACAATATATAAAGCTAAACGATCCGTTCACTGGGTACTTATACGTACGAAAATCCCTATTGATTTACCTGTTTTTACAAGGAAGTAAAATGTGAAAAAAATATTTCTACATCCCATGGCCTTTCCCAACCATTTAAATTTTTCTCTTACAGGTCTAACACTTCCGAAAAACCAATACAACGCCCACCCGGAACAATGTATAAAACTAAATGAACCGTTCACTGGGTACTTATCCGTGCGAAAAGCCCTATTGATTTACCTGTTTTTACAAGGAAATAAAATGTGAAAAAAATATTTCTACATCCCATGGCCTTTCCCAACCATTTAAATTTTTCTCTTACAGGTCTAACAGTTGCGAAAAACCAATACAACTCCCACCCGGAACAATATATAAAGCTAAACGAACCGTTCACTGGGTACTTATCCGTACGAAAATCCCTATAGATTTACCTGTTTTTACAAGGAAATAAAATGTGAAAAAAAATATTTCTACATCCCATGGCCTTTCCCAACCATTTAAACTTTTCTCTTACAGGTCTAACACTTCCGAAAAACCAATACAACGCCCACCCGGAACAATATATAAAGCTAAACGAACCGTTCACTGGGCACTTATCCGTACAAAAATCCCTATTGATTTTCCTGTTTTTACAAGGAAATAAAATGTGAAAAAAATATTTCTACATCCCATGGCCTTTCCCAACCATTTAAATTTTTATCTTACAGGTCTAACACTACCGAAAAACCGATACAACGGCCACCCGGAACAATATATAAAGCTAAACGATCCGTTCACTGGGTACTTATACGTACGAAAATCCCTATTGATTTACCTGTTTTTACAAGGAAATAAAATGTGAAAAAAAATATTTCTACATCCCATGGCCTTTCCCAACCATTTAAATTTTTCTCTTACAGGTCTAACACTTCCGAAAAACCAATACAACGCCCACCCGGAACAATGTATAAAACTAAATGAACCGTTCACTGGGTACTTATCCGTGCGAAAAGCCCTATTGATTTACCTGTTTTTACAAGGAAATAAAATGTGAAAAAAATATTTCTACATCCCATGGCCTTTCCCAACCATTTAAATTTTTCTCTTACAGGTCTAACAGTTGCGAAAAACCAATACAACGCCCACCCGGAACAATATATAAAGCTAAACGAACCGTTCACTGGGTAATTATCCGTACGAAAATCCCTATTGATTTACCTGTTTTTACAAGGAAGTAAAATGTGAAAAAAATATTTCTACATCCCATGGCCTTTCCCAACCTTTTAAATTTTTCTCTTACAGGTCTAACACTTGCGAAAAACCAATACAACGCCCACCCGGAACAATGTATAAAGCTAAACGAACCGTTCACTGGGTACTTATCCGTGCGAAAAGCCCTATTGATTTCCCTCTTTTTACAAGGAAGTAAAATGTGAAAAAAATATTTCTACATCCCATGGCCTTTCCCAACCATTTAAATTTTTCTCTTACAGGTCTAACACTACCGAAAAACCAATACAACTCCCACCCGGAACAATATATAAAGCTAAACGAACCGTTCACTGGGTACTTATCCGTACGAAAATCCCTATTGATTTACCTGTTTTTACAAGGAAATAAAATGTGAAAAAAATATTTCTACATCCCATGGCCTTTCCCAACCATTTAAATTTTTCTCTTACAAGTCTAACAGTTGCGAAAAACCAATACAACGCCCACCCGGAACAATGTATAAAGCTAAACGAACCGTTCACTGGGTACTTATACGTGCGAAAAGCCCTATTGATTTACCTGTTTTTACAAGGAAGTAAAATGTGAAAAAAATATTTCTACATCCCATGGCCTTTCCCAACCATTTAAATTTTTCTCTTACAGGTCTAACACTACCGAAGAACCAATACAACTCCCACCCGGAACAATATATAAAGCTAAACGAACCGTTCACTGGGTACTTATACGTACGAAAATCCCTATTGATTTACCTGTTTTTACAAGGAAATAAAATGTGAAAAAAATATTTCTACATCCCATGGCATTTCCCAACCATTTAAATTTTTCTCTTACAGGTCTAACACTTCCAAAAAACCTATACAACGCCCACCCGGAAAAATATATAAAGCTAAACGAACCGTTCACTGGGTACTTATCCGTACGAAAATCCCTATTGATTTACCTGTTTTTACAAGGAAATAAAATGTGAAAAAAATATTTCTACATCCCATGGCCTTTCCCAACCATTTAAATTTTTCTCTTACAGGTCTAACAGTTGCGAAAAACCAATACAACGCCCACCCGGAACAATGTATAAAGCTAAACGAACCGTTCACTGGGTACTAATCCATACGAAAATCCCAATTGATTTCCCTCTTTTTACAAGGAAGTAAAATGTGAAAAAAATATTTCTACATCCCATGGCCTTTCCCAACCATTTAAATTTTTCTCTTACAGGTCTAACACTACCGAAAAACCAATACAACTCCCACCCGGAACAATATATAAAGCTAAACGAACCGTTCACTGGGTACTTATCCGTACGAAAATCCCTATTGATTTACCTGTTTTTACAAGGAAATAAAATGTGAAAAAAATATTTCTACATCCCATGGCCTTTCCCAACCATTTAAACTTTTCTCTTACAGGTCTAACACTTCCGAAAAACCAATAGAACGCCCACCCGGAACAATATATAAAGCTAAACGAACCGTTCACTGGGCACTTATCCGTACAAAAATCCCTATTGATTTTCCTGTTTTTACAAGGAAATAAAATGTGAAAAAAATATTTCTACATCCCATGGCCTTTCCCAACCATTTAAATTTTTATCTTACAGGTCTAACACTACCGAAAAACCGATACAATGGCCACCCGGAACAATATATAAAGCTAAACGAACCGTTCACTGGGTACTTATACATACGAAAATCCCTATTGATTTACCTGTTTTTACAAGGAAATAAAATGTAAAAAAAATATTTCTACATCCCATGGCCTTTCCCAGCCATTTAAATTTTTCTCTTACAGGTCTAACACTTCCGAAAAACCAATACAACGCCCACCCGGAACAATGTATAAAGCTAAACGAACCGTTCACTGGGTACTTATCCGTGCGAAAAGCCCTATTGATTTACCTGTTTTTACAAGGAAGTAAAATGTGAAAAAAATATTTCTACATCCCATGGCCTTTCCCAACCATTTAAATTTTTATCTTACAGGTCTAACACTACCGAAAAACCAATACAACTCCCACCCGGAACAATATATAAAGCTAAACGAACCATTCACTGGGTACTTATACGTACGAAAATCCCTATTGATTTACCTGTTTTTACAAGGAAATAAAATGTGAAAAAAATATTTCTACATCCCATGGCCTTTCCCAACCATTTAAATTTTTCTCTTACAGGTCTAACACTTCCGAAAAACCAATACAACGCCAACCCGGAACAATATATAAAGCTAAACGAACCGTTCACTGGGTACTTATCCGTACGAAAATCCCTATTGATTTACCTGTTTTTACAAGGAAATAAAATGTGAAAAAAATATTTCTACATCCCATGGCCTTTCCCAACCATTTAAACTATTCTCTTACAGGTCTAACACTTCCGAAAAACCAATACAACGCCCACCCGGAACAATATATAAAGCTAAACGAACCGTTCACTGGGTACTAATCCATACGACAATCCCTATTGATTTACCTATTTTTACAAGGAAATAAAATGTGAAAAAAATATTTCTACATCCCATGGCCTTTCCCAACCATTTAAATTTTTCTCTTACAGGTCTAACAGTTGCGAAAAACCAATACAACGCACACCCGGAACAATATATAAAGCTAAACGAACCGTTCACTGGGTACTTATACGTGCGAAAAGCCCTATTGATTTACCTGTTTTTACAAGGAAGTAAAATGTGAAAAAAATATTTCTACATCCCATGGCCTTTCCCAACCATTTAAATTTTTCTCTTACAGGTCTAACACTACCGAAAAACCAATACAACTCCCACCCGGAACAATATATTAAGCTAAACGAACCGTTCACTGGGTACTTATCCGTACGAAAATCCCTATTGATTTACCTGTTTTTACAAGGAAATAAAATGTGAAAAAAATATTTCTACATCCCATGGCCTTTCCCAACCATTTAAATATTTAGCTTACAGGTCTAACACTTCCGAAAAACCGATACAACTCCCACCGGGAACAATATATAAAGCTAAACGAACCGTTCACTGGGTACTTATACGTACGAAAATCCCTATTGATTTACCTGTTTTTACAAGGAAATAAAATGTGAAAAAAATATTTCTATATCCCATGGCCTTTCCCAACCATTTAAATTTTTCTCTTACAGGTCTAACACTTCCGAAAAACCAATACAACGCCCACCCGGAACAATGTATAAAGCTAAACGAACCGTTCACTGGGTACTTATACGTGCGAAAAGCCCTATTGATTTACCTGTTTTTACAAGGAAGTAAAATGTGAAAAAAATATTTCTACATCCCATGACCTTTCCCAACCATTTAAATTTTTCTCTTACAGGTCTAACACTACCGAAAAACCAATACAACTCCCACCCGGAACAATATATAAAGCTAAACGAACCGTTCACTGGGTACTTATACGTACGAAAATCCCTATTGATTTACCTGTTTTTACAAGGAAATAAAATGTGAAAAAAATATTTCTACATCCCATGGCCTTTCCCAACCATTTAAATTTTTCTCTTACAGGTCTAACACTTCCAAAAAACCTATACAACGCCCACCCGGAAAAATATATAAAGCTAAACGAACCGTTCACTGGGTACTTATCCGTACGAAAATCCCTATTGATTTACCTGTTTTTACAAGGAAATAAAATGTGAAAAAAATATTTCTACATCCCATGGCCTTTCCCAACCATTTAAATTTTTCTCTTACAGGTCTAACAGTTGCGAAAAACCAATACAACGCCCACCCGGAATAATGTATAAAGCTAAACGAACCGTTCACTGGGTACTAATCCATACGAAAATCCCAATTGATTTACCTGTTTTTACAAGGAAATAAAATGTGAAAAAAATATTTCTACATCCCATGGCCTTTCCCAGCCATTTAAATTTTTCTCTTACAGGTCTAACACTTCCGAAAAACCAATACAACGCCCACCCGGAACAATGTATAAAGCTAAACGAACCGTTCACTGGGTACTTATCCGTGCGAAAAGCCCTATTGATTTACCTGTTTTTACAAGGAAGTAAAATGTGAAAAAAATATTTCTACATCCCATGGCCTTTCCCAACCATTTAAATTTTTATCTTACAGGTCTAACACTACCGAAAAACCAATACAACTCCCACCCGGAACAATATATAAAGCAAAACGAACCGTTCACTGGGTACTTATACGTACGAAAATCCCTATTGATTTACCTGTTTTTACAAGGAAATAAAATGTGAAAAAAATATTTCTACATCCCATGGCCTTTCCCAACCATTTAAATTTTTCTCTTACAGGTCTAACACTTCCAAAAAACCTATACAACGCCCACCCGGAAAAATATATAAAGCTAAACGAACCGTTCACTGGGTACTTATCCGTACGAAAATCCCTATTGATTTACCTGTTTTTACAAGGAAATAAAATGTGAAAAAAATATTTCTACATCCCATGGCCTTTCCCAACCATTTAAATTTTTCTCTTACAGGTCTAACAGTTGCGAAAAACCAATACAACGCCCACCCGGAATAATGTATAAAGCTAAACGAACCGTTCACTGGGTACTAATCCATACGAAAATCCCAATTGATTTACCTGTTTTTACAAGGAAATAAAATGTGAAAAAAATATTTCTACATCCCATGGCCTTTCCCAGCCATTTAAATTTTTCTCTTACAGGTCTAACACTTCCGAAAAACCAATACAACGCCCACCCGGAACAATGTATAAAGCTAAACGAACCGTTCACTGGGTACTTATCCGTGCGAAAAGCCCTATTGATTTACCTGTTTTTACAAGGAAGTAAAATGTGAAAAAAATATTTCTACATCCCATGGCCTTTCCCAACCATTTAAATTTTTATCTTACAGGTCTAACACTACCGAAAAACCAATACAACTCCCACCCGGAACAATATATAAAGCAAAACGAACCGTTCACTGGGTACTTATACGTACGAAAATCCCTATTGATTTACCTGTTTTTACAAGGAAATAAAATGTGAAAAAAATATTTCTACATCCCATGGCCTTTCCCAACCATTTAAATTTTTCTCTTACAGGTCTAACACTTCCGAAAAACCAATACAACGCCCACCCGGAACAATGTATAAAGCTAAACGAACCGTTCACTGGGTACATATCTGTGCGAAAAGCCCTATTGATTTACCTGTTTTTACAAGGAAGTAAAATGTGAAAAAAATATTTCTACATCCCATGGCCTTTCCCAACCATTTAAATTTTTCTCTTACAGGTCTAACAGTTGCGAAAAACCAATACAACGCCCACCCGGAACAATGTATAAAGCTAAACGAACCGTTCACTGGGTACTTATACGTGCGAAAAGCCCTATTGATTTACCTGTTTTTACAAGGAAGTAAAATGTGAAAAAAATATTTCTACATCCCATGGCCTTTCCCAACCATTTAAATTTTTCTCTTACAGGTCTAACACTACCGAAAAACCAATACAACTCCCACCCGGAACAATATATAAAGCTAAACGAACCGTTCACTGGGTACTTATACGTACGAAAATCCCTATTGATTTACCTGTTTTTACAAGGAAATAAAATGTGAAAAAAATATTTCTACATCCCATGGCCTTTCCCAACCATTTAAATTTTTCTCTTACAGGTCTAACACTTCCAAAAAACCTATACAACGCCCACCCGGAAAAATATATAAAGCTAAACGAACCGTTCACTGGGTACTTATCCGTACGAAAATCCCTATTGATTTACCTGTTTTTACAAGGAAATAAAATGTGAAAAAAATATTTCTACATCCCATGGCCTTTCCCAACCATTTAAATTTTTCTCTTACAGGTCTAACAGTTGCGAAAAACCAATACAACGCCCACCCGGAACAATGTATAAAGCTAAACGAACCGTTCACTGGGTACTAATCCATACGAAAATCCCAATTGATTTACCTGTTTTTACAAGGAAATAAAATGTGAAAAAAATATTTCTACATCCCATGGCCTTTCCCAGCCATTTAAATTTTTCTCTTACAGGTCTAACACTTCCGAAAAACCAATACAACGCCCACCCGGAACAATGTATAAAGCTAAACGAACCGTTCACTGGGTACTTATCCGTGCGAAAAGCCCTATTGATTTACCTGTTTTTACAAGGAAGTAAAATGTGAAAAAAATATTTCTACATCCCATGGCCTTTCCCAACCATTTAAATTTTTATCTTACAGGTCTAACACTACCGAAAAACCAATACAACTCCCACCCGGAACAATATATAAAGCAAAACGAACCGTTCACTGGGTACTTATACGTACGAAAATCCCTATTGATTTACCTGTTTTTACAAGGAAATAAAATGTGAAAAAAATATTTCTACATCCCATGGCCTTTCCCAACCATTTAAATTTTTCTCTTACAGGTCTAACACTTCCGAAAAACCAATACAACGCCCACCCGGAACAATGTATAAAGCTAAACGAACCGTTCACTGGGTACTTATCCGTGCGAAAAGCCCTATTGATTTACCTGTTTTTACAAGGAAGTAAAATGTGAAAAAAATATTTCTACATCCCATGGCCTTTCCCAACCATTTAAATTTTTCTCTTACAGGTCTAACAGTTGCGAAAAACCAATACAACGCCCACCCGGAACAATGTATAAAGCTAAACGAACCGTTCACTGGGTACTTATACGTGCGAAAAGCCCTATTGATTTACCTGTTTTTACAAGGAAGTAAAATGTGAAAAAAATATTTCTACATCCCATGGCCTTTCCCAACCATTTAAATTTTTCTCTTACAGGTCTAACAGTTGCGAAAAACCAATACAACTCCCACCCGGAACAATATATAAAGCTAAACGAACCGTTCACTGGGTACTTATACGTACGAAAATCCCTATTGATTTACCTGTTTTTACAAGGAAATAAAATGTGAAAAAAATATTTCTACATCCCATGGCCTTTCCCAACAATTTAAATTTTTCTCTTACAGGTCTAACACTTCCAAAAAACCAATACAACTCCCACCCGGAACAATATATAAAGCTAAACGAACCGTTCACTGGGTACTTATACGTACGAAAATCCCTATTGATTTACCTGTTTTTACAAGGAAATAAAATGTGAAAAAAATATTTCTACATCCCATGGCCTTTCCCAACCATTTAAATTTTTCTCTTACAGGTCTAACAGTTGCGAAAAACCAATACAACGCCCACCCGGAACAATGTATAAAGCTAAACGAACCGTTCACTGGGTACTTATACGTGCGAAAAGCCCTATTGATTTACCTGTTTTTACAAGGAAGTAAAATGTGAAAAAAATATTTCTACATCCCATGGCCTTTCCCAACCATTTAAATTTTTCTCTTACAGGTCTAACAGTTGCGAAAAACCAATACAACGCCCACCCGGAACAATGTATAAAGCTAAACGAACCGTTCACTGGGTACTAATCCATACGAAAATCCCAATTGATTTACCTGTTTTTACAAGGAAGTAAAATGTGAAAAAAATATTTCTACATCACATGGCCTTTCCCAACAATTTAAATTTTTCTCTTACAGGTCTAACACTACCGAAAAACCAATACAACTCCCACCCGGAACAATATATAAAGCTAAACGAACCATTCACTGGGTACTTATACGTACGAAAATCCCTATTGATTTACCTGTTTTTACAGGGAAATAAAATGTGAAAAAAATATTTCTACATCCCATGGCCTTTCCCAACCATTTAAATTTTTCTCTTACAGGTCTAACACTTCCAAAAAAACAATACAACTCCCACCCGGAACAATATATAAAGCTAAACGAACCGTTCACTGGGTACTTATACCTACGAAAATCCCTATTGATTTACCTGTTTTTACAAGGAAATAAAATGTGAAAAAAATATTTCTACATCCCATGGCCTTTCCCAACCATTTAAATTTTTCTCTTACAGGTCTAACAGTTGCGAAAAACCAATACAACTCCCACCCGGAACAATGTATAAAGCTAAACGAACCGTTCAATGGGTACTTATACGTGCGAAAAGCCCTATTGATTTACCTCTTTTTACAAGGAAGTAAAATGTGAAAAAAATATTTCTACATCCCATGGCCTTTCCCAACCATTTAAATTTTTCTCTTACAGGTCTAACACTACCGAAAAACCAATACAACGGCCACCCGGAACAATATATTAAGCTAAACGAACCGTTCACTGGGTACTTATACGTACGAAAATCCCTATTGATTTACCTGTTTTTACAAGGAAATAAAATGTGAAAAAAATATTTCTACATCCCATGGCCTTTCCCAACCATTTAAATTTTTCTCTTACAGGTCTAACACTTCCAAAAAACCAATACAACGCCCACCCGGAAAAATATATACAGCTAAACGAACCGTTCACTGGGTACTTATCCGTACGAAAATCCCTATTGATTTACCTGTTTTTACAAGGAAATAAAATGTGAAAAAAATATTTCTACATCCCATGGCCTTTCCCAACCATTTAAATTTTTCTCTTACAGGTCTAACACTTCCGAAAAACCAATACAACGCCCACCCGGAACAATGTATAAAGCTAAACGAACCGTTCACTGGGTACTTATCCGTGCGAAAAGCCCTATTGATTTACCTGTTTTTACAAGGAAATAAAATGTGAAAAAAATATTTCTACATCCCATGGCCTTTCCCAACCATTTAAATTTTTCTCTTACAGGTCTAACACTTCCGAAAAACCAATACAACGCCCACCCGGAACAATATATAAAGCTAAACGAACCGTTCACTGGGTACTTATACGTACGAAAATCCCTATTGATTTACCTGTTTTTACAAGGAAATAAAATGTGAAAAAAATATTTCTACATCCCATGGCCTTTCCCAACCATTTAAATTTTTCTCTTACAGGTCTAACAGTTGCGAAAAACCAATACAACGCCCACCCGGAACAATGTATAAAGCTAAACGAACCGTTCACTGGGTACTTATACGTGCGAAAAGCCCTATTGATTTACCTGTTTTTACAAGGAAGTAAAATGTGAAAAAAATATTTCTACATCCCATGGCCTTTCCCAACCATTTAAATTTTTCTCTTACAGGTCTAACAGTTGCGAAAAACCAATACAACGCCCACCCGGAACAATGTATAAAGCTAAACGAACCGTTCACTGGGTACTAATCCATACGAAAATCCCAATTGATTTACCTGTTTTTACAAGGAAGTAAAATGTGAAAAAAATATTTCTACATCACATGGCCTTTCCCAACCATTTAAATTTTTCTCTTACAGGTCTAACACTACCGAAAAACCAATACAACTCCCACCCGGAACAATATATAAAGCTAAACGAACCATTCACTGGGTACTTATACGTACGAAAATCCCTATTGATTTACCTGTTTTTACAGGGAAATAAAATGTGAAAAAAATATTTCTACATCCCATGGCCTTTCCCAACCATTTAAATTTTTCTCTTACAGGTCTAACACTTCCAAAAAAACAATACAACTCCCACCCGGAACAATATATAAAGCTAAACGAACCGTTCACTGGGTACTTATACGTACGAAAATCCCTATTGATTTACCTGTTTTTACAAGGAAATAAAATGTGAAAAAAATATTTCTACATCCCATGGCCTTTCCCAACCATTTAAATTTTTCTCTTACAGGTCTAACAGTTGCGAAAAACCAATACAACGCCCACCCGGAACAATGTATAAAGCTAAACGAACCGTTCAATGGGTACTTATACGTGCGAAAAGCCCTATTGATTTACCTCTTTTTACAAGGAAGTAAAATGTGAAAAAAATATTTCTACATCCCATGGCCTTTCCCAACCATTTAAATTTTTCTCTTACAGGTCTAACACTACCGAAAAACCAATACAACTCCCACCCGGAACAATATATTAAGCTAAACGAACCGTTCACTGGGTACTTATACGTACGAAAATCCCTATTGATTTACCTGTTTTTACAAGGAAATAAAATGTGAAAAAAATATTTCTACATCCCATGGCCTTTCCCAACCATTTAAATTTTTCTCTTACAGGTCTAACACTTCCAAAAAACCAATACAACGCCCACCCGGAAAAATATATACAGCTAAACGAACCGTTCACTGGGTACTTATCCGTACGAAAATCCCTATTGATTTACCTGTTTTTACAAGGAAATAAAATGTGAAAAAAATATTTCTACATCCCATGGCCTTTCCCAACCATTTAAATTTTTCTCTTACAGGTCTAACACTTCCGAAAAACCAATACAACGCCCACCCGGAACAATGTATAAAGCTAAACGAACCGTTCACTGGGTACTTATCCGTGCGAAAAGCCCTATTGATTTACCTGTTTTTACAAGGAAATAAAATGTGAAAAAAATATTTCTACATCCCATGGCCTTTCCCAACCATTTAAATTTTTCTCTTACAGGTCTAACACTTCCGAAAAACCAATACAACGCCCACCCGGAAAAATATATAAAGCTAAACGAACCGTTCACTGGGTACTTATCCGTACGAAAATCCCTATTAATTTACCTGTTTTTACAAGGAAGTAAAATGTGAAAAAAATATTTCTACATCCCATGGCCTTTCCCAACCATTTAAATTTTTCTCTTACAGGTCTAACAGTTGCGAAAAACCAATACAACGCCCACCCGGAACAATGTATAAAGCTAAACGAACCGTTCACTGGGTACTTATACGTGCGAAAAGCCCTATTGATTTACCTGTTTTTACAAGGAAGTAAAATGTGAAAAAAATATTTCTACATCCCATGGCCTTTCCCAACCATTTAAATTTTTCTCTTACAGGTCTAACAGTTGCGAAAAACCAATACAACTCCCACCCGGAACAATATATAAAGCTAAACGAACCGTTCACTGGGTACTTATACGTACGAAAATCCCTATTGATTTACCTGTTTTTACAAGGAAATAAAATGTGAAAAAAATATTTCTACATCCCATGGCCTTTCCCAACCATTTCAATTTTTCTCTTACAGGTCTAACACTTCCAAAAAACCAATACAACTCCCACCCGGAACAATATATAAAGCTAAACGAACCGTTCACTGGGTACTTATACGTACGAAAATCCCTATTGATTTACCTGTTTTTACAAGGAAATAAAATGTGAAAAAAATATTTCTACATCCCATGGCCTTTCCCAACCATTTAAATTTTTCTCTTACAGGTCTAACAGTTGCGAAAAACCAATACAACACCCACCCGGAACAATGTATAAAGCTAAACGAACAGTTCACTGGGTACTTATACGTGCGAAAAGCCCTATTGATTTACCTGTTTTTACAAGGAAGTAAAATGTGAAAAAAATATTTCTACATCCCATGGCCTTTCCCAACCATTTAAATTTTTCTCTTACAGGTCTAACAGTTGCGAAAAACCAATACAACGCCCACCCGGAACAATGTATAAAGCTAAACGAACCGTTCACTGGGTACTAATCCATACGAAAATCCCAATTGATTTACCTGTTTTTACAAGGAAGTAAAATGTGAAAAAAATATTTCTACATCACATGGCCTTTCCCAACCATTTAAATTTTTCTCTTACAGGTCTAACACTACCGAAAAACCAATACAACTCCCACCCGGAACAATATATAAAGCTAAACGAACCATTCACTGGGTACTTATACGTACGAAAATCCCTATTGATTTACCTGTTTTTACAGGGAAATAAAATGTGAAAAAAATATTTCTACATCCCATGGCCTTTCCCAACCATTTAAATTTTTCTCTTACAGGTCTAACACTTCCAAAAAAACAATACAACTCCCACCCGGAACAATATATAAAGCTAAACGAACCGTTCACTGGGTACTTATACGTACGAAAATCCCTATTGATTTACCTGTTTTTACAAGGAAATAAAATGTGAAAAAAATATTTCTACATCCCATGGCCTTTCCCAACCATTTAAATTTTTCTCTTACAGGTCTAACAGTTGCGAAAAACCAATACAACGCCCACCCGGAACAATGTATAAAGCTAAACGAACCGTTCAATGGGTACTTATACGTGCGAAAAGCCCTATTGATTTACCTCTTTTTACAAGGAAGTAAAATGTGAAAAAAATATTTCTACATCCCATGGCCTTTCCCAACCATTTAAATTTTTCTCTTACAGGTCTAACACTACCGAAAAACCAATACAACTCCCACCCGGAACAATATATTAAGCTAAACGAACCGTTCACTGGGTACTTATACGTACGAAAATCCCTATTGATTTACCTGTTTTTACAAGGAAATAAAATGTGAAAAAAATATTTCTACATCCCATGGCCTTTCCCAACCATTTAAATTTTTCTCTCACAGGTCTAACACTTCCAAAAAACCAATACAACGCCCACCCGGAAAAATATATACAGCTAAACGAACCGTTCACTGGGTACTTATCCGTACGAAAATCCCTATTGATTTACCTGTTTTTACAAGGAAATAAAATGTGAAAAAAATATTTCTACATCCCATGGCCTTTCCCAACCATTTAAATTTTTCTCTTACAGGTCTAACACTTCCGAAAAACCAATACAACGCCCACCCGGAACAATGTATAAAGCTAAACGAACCGTTCACTGGGTACTTATCCGTGCGAAAAGCCCTATTGATTTACCTGTTTTTACAAGGAAATAAAATGTGAAAAAAATATTTCTACATCCCATGGCCTTTCCCAACCATTTAAATTTTTCTCTTACAGGTCTAACACTTCCGAAAAACCAATACAACGCCCACCCGGAAAAATATATAAAGCTAAACGAACCGTTCACTGGGTACTTATCCGTACGAAAATCCCTATTAATTTACCTGTTTTTACAAGGAAGTAAAATGTGAAAAAAATATTTCTACATCCCATGGCCTTTCCCAACCATTTAAATTTTTCTCTTACAGGTCTAACACTTCCGAAAAACCAATACAACGCCCACCCGGAACAATGTATAAAGCTAAATGAACCGTTCACTGGGTACTTATCCGTGCGAAAAGCCCTATTGATTTCCCTCTTTTTACAAGGAAGTAAAATGTGAAAAAAATATTTCTACATCCCATGGCCTTTCCCAACCATTTAAATTTTTCTCTTACAGGTCTAACACTTCCGAAAAACCAATACAACGCCCACCCGGAACAATATATAAAGCTAAACGAACAGTTCACTGGGTACTTATCCGTACGAAAAGCCCTATTGATTTCCCTGTTTTTACAAGGAAGTAAAATGTGAAAAAAATATTTCGACATCCCATGGCCTTTCCCAACCATTTAAATTTTTCTCTTACAGGTCTAACACTTCCGAAAAACCAATACAACGCCCACCCGGAACAATGTATAAAGCTAAACGAACCGTTCACTGGGTACTTATCCGTGCGAAAAGCCCTATTGATTTACCTGTTTTTACAAGGAAATAAAATGTGAAAAAAATATTTCTACATCCCATGGCCTTTCCCAACCATTTAAATTTTTCTCTTACAGGTCTAACAGTTGCGAAAAACCAATACAACGCCCACCCGGAACAATATATAAAGCTAAACGAACCGTTCACTGGGTACTTATCCGTACGAAAATCCCTATTGATTTACCTGTTTTTACAAGGAAGTAAAATGTGAAAAAAATATTTCTACATCCCATGGCCTTTCCCAACCATTTAAATTTTTCTCTTACAGGTCTAACACTTCAGAAAAACCAATACAACGCCCACCCGGAACAATGTATAAAGCTAAACGAACCGTTCACTGGGTACTTATCCGTGCGAAAAGCCCTATTGATTTCCCTCTTTTTACAAGGAAGTAAAATGTGAAAAAAATATTTCTACATCCCATGGCCTTTCCCAACCATTTAAATTTTTCTCTTACAGGTCTAACACTTCCGAAAAACCAATACAACGCCCACCCGGAACAATGTTTAAAGCTAAACGAACCGTTCACTGGGTACTTATCCGTACGAAAATCCCTATTGATTTACCTGTTTTTACAAGGAAGTAAAATGTGAAAAAAATATTTCTACATCCCATGGCCTTTCCCAACCATTTAAATTTTTCTCTTACAGGTCTAACACTTCCGAAAAACCAATACAACGCCCACCCGGAACAATGTATAAAGCTAAACGAACCGTTCACTGGGTACTTATCCGTGCGAAAAGCCCTATTGATTTCCCTCTTTTTACAAGGAAATAAAATGTGAAAAAAATATTTCTACATCCCATGGCCTTTCCCAACCATTTAAATTTTTATCTTACAGGTCTAACACTACCGAAAAACCGATACAATGGCCACCCGGAACAATATATAAAGCTAAACGAACCGTTCACTGGGTACTTATACGTACGAAAATCCCTATTGATTTACCTGTTTTTACAAGGAAATAAAATGTAAAAAAAATATTTCTACATCCCATGGCCTTTCCCAGCCATTTAAATTTTTCTCTTACAGGTCTAACACTTCCGAAAAACCAATACAACGCCCACCCGGAACAATGTATAAAGCTAAACGAACCGTTCACTGGGTACTTATCCGTGCGAAAAGCCCTATTGATTTACCTGTTTTTACAAGGAAGTAAAATGTGAAAAAAATATTTCTACATCCCATGGCCTTTCCCAACCATTTAAATTTTTCTCTTACAGGTCTAACACTACCGAAAAACCAATACAACTCCCACCCGGAACAATATATAAAGCTAAACGAACCGTTCACTGGGTACTTATACGTACGAAAATCCCTATTGATTTACCTGTTTTTACAAGGAAATAAAATGTGAAAAAAATATTTCTACATCCCATGGCCTTTCCCAACCATTTAAATTTTTCTCTTACAGGTCTAACACTTCCGAAAAACCAATACAACGCCCACCCGGAACAATGTATAAAGCTAAACGAACCGTTCACTGGGTACTTATCCGTGCGAAAAGCCCTATTGATTTACCTGTTTTTACAAGGAAATAAAATGTGAAAAAAATATTTCTACATCCCATGTCCTTTCCCAACCATTTAAATTTTTCTCTTACAGGTCTAACACTTCCGAGAAACCAATACAACGCCCACCCGGAAAAATATATAAAGCTAAACGAACCGTTCACTGGGTACTTATCCGTACGAAAATCCCTATTCATTTACCTGTTTTTACAAGGAAGTAAAATGTGAAAAAAATATTTCTACATCCCATGGCCTTTCCCAACCATTTAAATTTTTCTCTTACAGGTCTAACACTTCAGAAAAACCAATACAACGCCCACCCGGAACAATGTATAAAGCTAAACGAACCGTTCACTGGGTACTTATCCGTGCGAAAAGCCCTATTGATTTCCCTCTTTTTACAAGGAAGTAAAATGTGAAAAAAATATTTCTACATCCCATGGCCTTTCCCAACCATTTAAATTTTTCTCTTACAGGTCTAACACTTCCGAAAAACCAATACAACGCCCACCCGGAACAATGTATAAAGCTAAACGAACCGTTCACTGGGTACTTATACGTACGAAAATCCCTATTGATTTACCTGTTTTTACAAGGAAATAAAATGTAAAAAAAATATTTCTACATCCCATGGCCTTTCCCAGCCATTTAAATTTTTCTCTTACAGGTCTAACACTTCCGAAAAACCAATACAACGCCCACCCGGAACAATGTATAAAGCTAAACGAACCGTTCACTGGGTACTTATCCGTGCGAAAAGCCCTATTGATTTACCTGTTTTTACAAGGAAGTAAAATGTGAAAAAAATATTTCTACATCCCATGGCCTTTCCCAACCATTTAAATTTTTCTCTTACAGGTCTAACACTACCGAAAAACCAATACAACTCCCACCCGGAACAATATATAAAGCTAAACGAACCGTTCACTGGGTACTTATACGTACGAAAATCCCTATTGATTTACCTGTTTTTACAAGGAAATAAAATGTGAAAAAAATATTTCTACATCCCATGGCCTTTCCCAACCATTTAAATTTTTCTCTTACAGGTCTAACACTTCCGAAAAACCAATACAACGCCCACCCGGAACAATGTATAAAGCTAAACGAACCGTTCACTGGGTACTTATCCGTGCGAAAAGCCCTATTGAATTACCTGTTTTTACAAGGAAATAAAATGTGAAAAAAATATTTCTACATCCCATGTCCTTTCCCAACCATTTAAATTTTTCTCTTACAGGTCTAACACTTCCGAAAAACCAATACAACGCCCACCCGGAAAAATATATAAAGCTAAACGAACCGTTCACTGGGTACTTATCCGTACGAAAATCCCTATTCATTTACCTGTTTTTACAAGGAAGTAAAATGTGAAAAAAATATTTCTACATCCCATGGCCTTTCCCAACCATTTAAATTTTTCTCTTACAGGTCTAACACTTCCGAAAAACCAATACAACGCCCACCCGGAACAATATATAAAGCTAAACGAACCGTTCACTGGGTACTTATCCGTGCGAAAAGCCCTATTGATTTCCCTCTTTTTACAAGGAAGTAAAATGTGAAAAAAATATTTCTACATCCCATGGCCTTTCCCAACCATTTAAATTTTTATCTTACAGGTCTAACACTACTGAAAAACCAATACAACTCCCACCCGGAACAATACATAAAGCTAAACGAACCGTTCACTGGGTACTTATACGTACGAAAATCCCTATTGATTTACCTGTTTTTACAAGGAAATAAAATGTGAAAAAAATATTTCTACATCCCATGGCCTTTCCCAACCATTTAAATTTTTCTCTTACAGGTCTAACACTTCCGAAAAACCAATACAACGGTCACCCGGAACAATGTATAAAGCTAAACGAACCGTTCACTGGGTACTTAACCTTGCGAAAAGCCCTATTGATTTACCTGTTTTTACAAGGAAGTAAAATGTGAAAAAAATATTTCTACATCCCATGGCCTTTCCCAACCATTTAAATTTTTCTCTTACAGGTCTAACAGTTGCGAAAAACCAATACAACGCCCACCCGGAACAATGTATAAAGCTAAACGAACCGTTCACTGGGTACTTATACGTGCGAAAAGCCCTATTGATTTACCTGTTTTTACAAGGAAGTAAAATGTGAAAAAAATATTTCTACATCCCATGGCCTTTCCCAACCATTTAAATTTTTCTCTTACAGGTCTAACACTACCGAAAAACCAATACAACTCCCACCCGGAACAATATATAAAGCTAAACGAACCGTTCACTGGGTACTTATACGTACGAAAATCCCTATTGATTTACCTGTTTTTACAAGGAAATAAAATGTGAAAAAAATATTTCTACATCCCATGGCCTTTCCCAACCATTTAAATTTTTCTCTTACAGGTCTAACACTTCCGAAAAACCAATACAACGCCCACCCGGAAAAATATATAAAGCTAAACGAACCGTTCACTGGGTACTTATCCGTACGAAAATCCCTATTCATTTACCTGTTTTTACAAGGAAGTAAAATATGAAAAAAATATTTCTACATCCCATGGCCTTTCCCAACCATTTAAATTTTTCTCTTACAGGTCTAACGCTTCCGAAAAACCAATACAACTCCCACCCGGAACAATATATAAAGCTAAACGAACCGTTCACTGGGTACTTATCCGTACGAAAATCCCTATAGATTTACCTGTTTTTACAAGGAAATAAAATGTGAAAAAAAATATTTCTACATCCCATGGCCTTTCCCAACCATTTAAACTTTTCTCTTACAGGTCTAACACTTCCGAAAAACCAATACATCGCCCACCCGGAACAATATATAAAGCTAAACGAACCGTTCACTGGGCACTTATCCGTACAAAAATCCCTCTTGATTTTCCTGTTTTTACAAGGAAATAAAATGTGAAAAAAATATTTCTACATCCCATGGCCTTTCCCAACCATTTAAATTTTTATCTTACTGGTCTAACACTACCGAAAAACCGATACAACGGCCACCCGGAACAATATATAAAGCTAAACGAACCGTTCACTGGGTACTTATACGTACGAAAATCCCTATTGATTTACCTGTTTTTACAAGGAAGTAAAATGTGAAAAAAATATTTCTACATCCCATGGCCTTTCCCAGCCATTTAAATTTTTCTCTTACAGGTCTAACACTTCCGAAAAACCAATACAACGCCCACCCGGAACAATGTATAAAGCTAAACGAAACGTTCACTGGGTACTTATCCGTGCGAAAAGCCCTATTGATTTACCTGTTTTTACAAGGAAGTAAAATGTGAAAAAAATATTTCTACATCCCATGGCCTTTCCCAACCATTTAAATTTTTATCTTACAGGTCTAACACTACCGAAAAACCAATACAACTCCCACCCGGAACAATATATAAAGCTAAACGAACCGTTCACTGGGGACTTATACGTACGAAAATCCCTATTGATTTACCTGTTTTTACAAGGAAATAAAATGTGAAAAAAAATATTTCTACATCCCATGGCCTTTCCCAACCATTTAAATTTTTCTCTTACAGGTCTAACACTTCCGAAAAACCAATACAACGCCCACCCAGAACAATGTATAAAGCTAAACGAACCGTTCACTGGGTACTTATCCGTGCGAAAAGCCCTATTGATTTACCTGTTTTTACAAGGAAGTAAAATGTGAAAAAAATATTTCTACATCCCATGGCCTTTCCCAACCATTTAAATTTTTCTCTTACAGGTCTAACACTACCGAAAAACCAATACAACTCCCACCCGGAACAATATATAAAGCTAAACGAACCGTTCACTGGGTACTTATACGTACGAAAATCCCTATTGATTTACCTGTTTTTACAAGGAAATAAAATGTGAAAAAAATATTTCTACATCCCATGGCCTTTCCCAACCATTTAAATTTTTCTCTTACAGGTCTAACACTTCCGAAAAACCAATACAACGCCCACCCGGAACAATGTATAAAGCTAAACGAACCGTTCACTGGGTACTTATCCGTGCGAAAAGCCCTATTGATTTACCTGTATTTACAAGGAAATAAAATGTGAAAAAAATATTTCTACATCCCATGTCCTTTCCCAACCATTTAAATTTTTCTCTTACAGGTCTAACACTTCCGAAAAACCAATACAACGCCCACCCGGAAAAATATATAAAGCTAAACGAACCGTTCACTGGGTACTTATCCGTACGAAAATCCCTATTCATTTACCTGTTTTTACAAGGAAGTAAAATGTGAAAAAAATATTTCTACATCCCATGGCCTTTCCCAACCATTTAAATTTTTCTCTTACAGGTCTAACACTTCCGAAAAACCAATACAACGCCCACCCGGAACAATGTATAAAGCTAAACGAACCGTTCACTGGGTACTTATACGTGCGAAAAGCCCTATTGATTTACCTGTTTTTACAAGGAAGTAAAATGTGAAAAAAATATTTCTACATCCCATGGCCTTTCCCAACCATTTAAACTTTTCTCTTACAGGTCTAACACTTCCGAAAAACCAATACATCGCCCACCCGGAACAATATATAAAGCTAAACGAACCGTTCACTGGGCACTTATCCGTACAAAAATCCCTCTTGATTTTCCTGTTTTTACAAGGAAATAAAATGTGAAAAAAATATTTCTACATCCCATGGCCTTTCCCAACCATTTAAATTTTTATCTTACTGGTCTAACACTACCGAAAAACCGATACAACGGCCACCCGGAACAATATATAAAGCTAAACGAACCGTTCACTGGGTACTTATACGTACGAAAATCCCTATTGATTTACCTGTTTTTACAAGGAAGTAAAATGTGAAAAAAATATTTCTACATCCCATGGCCTTTCCCAGCCATTTAAATTTTTCTCTTACAGGTCTAACACTTCCGAAAAACCAATACAACGCCCACCCGGAACAATGTATAAAGCTAAACGAAACGTTCACTGGGTACTTATCCGTGCGAAAAGCCCTATTGATTTACCTGTTTTTACAAGGAAGTAAAATGTGAAAAAAATATTTCTACATCCCATGGCCTTTCCCAACCATTTAAATTTTTATCTTACAGGTCTAACACTACCGAAAAACCAATACAACTCCCAACCGGAACAATATATAAAGCTAAACGAACCGTTCACTGGGGACTTATACGTACGAAAATCCCTATTGATTTACCTGTTTTTACAAGGAAATAAAATGTGAAAAAAAATATTTCTACATCCCATGGCCTTTCCCAACCATTTAAATTTTTCTCTTACAGGTCTAACACTTCCGAAAAACCAATACAACGCCCACCCGGAACAATGTATAAAGCTAAACGAACCGTTCACTGGGTACTTATCCGTGCGAAAAGCCCTATTGATTTACCTGTTTTTACAAGGAAGTAAAATGTGAAAAAAATATTTCTACATCCCATGGCCTTTCCCAACCATTTAAATTTTTCTCTTACAGGTCTAACACTACCGAAAAACCAATACAACTCCCACCCGGAACAATATATAAAGCTAAACGAACCGTTCACTGGGTACTTATACGTACGAAAATCCCTATTGATTTACCTGTTTTTACAAGGAAGTAAAATGTGAAAAAAATATTTCTACATCCCATGGCCTTTCCCAGCCATTTAAATTTTTCTCTTACAGGTCTAACACTTCCGAAAAACCAATACAACGCCCACCCGGAACAATGTATAAAGCTAAACGAAACGTTCACTGGGTACTTATCCGTGCGAAAAGCCCTATTGATTTACCTGTTTTTACAAGGAAGTAAAATGTGAAAAAAATATTTCTACATCCCATGGCCTTTCCCAACCATTTAAATTTTTATCTTACAGGTCTAACACTACCGAAAAACCAATACAACTCCCACCCGGAACAATATATAAAGCTAAACGAACCGTTCACTGGGGACTTATACGTACGAAAATCCCTATTGATTTACCTGTTTTTACAAGGAAATAAAATGTGAAAAAAAATATTTCTACATCCCATGGCCTTTCCCAACCATTTAAATTTTTCTCTTACAGGTCTAACACTTCCGAAAAACCAATACAACGCCCACCCGGAACAATGTATAAAGCTAAACGAACCGTTCACTGGGTACTTATCCGTGCGAAAAGCCCTATTGATTTACCTGTTTTTACAAGGAAGTAAAATGTGAAAAAAATATTTCTACATCCCATGGCCTTTCCCAACCATTTAAATTTTTCTCTTACAGGTCTAACACTACCGAAAAACCAATACAACTCCCACCCGGAACAATATATAAAGCTAAACGAACCGTTCACTGGGTACTTATACGTACGAAAATCCCTATTGATTTACCTGTTTTTACAAGGAAATAAAATGTGAAAAAAATATTTCTACATCCCATGGCCTTTCCCAACCATTTAAATTTTTCTCTTACAGGTCTAACACTTCCGAAAAACCAATACAACGCCCACCCGGAACAATGTATAAAGCTAAACGAACCGTTCACTGGGTACTTATCCGTGCGAAAAGCCCTATTGATTTACCTGTATTTACAAGGAAATAAAATGTGAAAAAAATATTTCTACATCCCATGTCCTTTCCCAACCATTTAAATTTTTCTCTTACAGGTCTAACACTTCCGAAAAACCAATACAACGCCCACCCGGAAAAATATATAAAGCTAAACGAACCGTTCACTGGGTACTTATCCGTACGAAAATCCCTATTCATTTACCTGTTTTTACAAGGAAGTAAAATGTGAAAAAAATATTTCTACATCCCATGGCCTTTCCCAACCATTTAAATTTTTCTCTTACAGGTCTAACACTTCCGAAAAACCAATACAACGCCCACCCGGAACAATATATAAAGCTAAACGAACCGTTCACTGGGTACTTATCCGTGCGAAAAGCCCTATTGATTTCCCTCTTTTTACAAGGAAGTAAAATGTGAAAAAAATATTTCTACATCCCATGGCCTTTCCCAACCATTTAAATTTTTATCTTACAGGTCTAACACTACCGAAAAACCAATACAACTCCCACCCGGAACAATACATAAAGCTAAACGAACCGTTCACTGGGTACTTATACGTACGAAAATCCCTATTGATTTACCTGTTTTTACAAGGAAATAAAATGTGAAAAAAATATTTCTACATCCCATGGCCTTTCCCAACCATTTAAATTTTTCTCTTACAGGTCTAACACTTCCGAAAAACCAATACAACGGTCACCCGGAACAATGTATAAAGCTAAACGAACCGTTCACTGGGTACTTAACCTTGCGAAAAGCCCTATTGATTTACCTGTTTTTACAAGGAAGTAAAATGTGAAAAAAATATTTCTACATCCCATGGCCTTTCCCAACCATTTAAATTTTTCTCTTACAGGTCTAACAGTTGCGAAAAACCAATACAACGCCCACCCGGAACAATGTATAAAGCTAAACGAACCGTTCACTGGGTACTTATACGTGCGAAAAGCCCTATTGATTTACCTGTTTTTACAAGGAAGTAAAATGTGAAAAAAATATTTCTACATCCCATGGCCTTTCCCAACCATTTAAACTTTTCTCTTACAGGTCTAACACTTCCGAAAAACCAATACATCGCCCACCCGGAACAATATATAAAGCTAAACGAACCGTTCACTGGGCACTTATCCGTACAAAAATCCCTATTGATTTTCCTGTTTTTACAAGGAAATAAAATGTGAAAAAAATATTTCTACATCCCATGGCCTTTCCCAACCATTTAAATTTTTATCTTACTGGTCTAACACTACCGAAAAACCGATACAACGGCCACCCGGAACAATATATAAAGCTAAACGAACCGTTCACTGGGTACTTATACGTACGAAAATCCCTATTGATTTACCTGTTTTTACAAGGAAGTAAAATGTGAAAAAAATATTTCTACATCCCATGGCCTTTCCCAGCCATTTAAATTTTTCTCTTACAGGTCTAACACTTCCGAAAAACCAATACAACGCCCACCCGGAACAATGTATAAAGCTAAACGAAACGTTCACTGGGTACTTATCCGTGCGAAAAGCCCTATTGATTTACCTGTTTTTACAAGGAAGTAAAATGTGAAAAAAATATTTCTACATCCCATGGCCTTTCCCAACCATTTAAATTTTTATCTTACAGGTCTAACACTACCGAAAAACCAATACAACTCCCACCCGGAACAATATATAAAGCTAAACGAACCGTTCACTGGGGACTTATACGTACGAAAATCCCTATTGATTTACCTGTTTTTACAAGGAAATAAAATGTGAAAAAAAATATTTCTACATCCCATGGCCTTTCCCAACCATTTAAATTTTTTTCTTACAGGTCTAACACTTCCGAAAAACCAATACAACGCCCACCCGGAACAATGTATAAAGCTAAACGAACCGTTCACTGGGTACTTATCCGTGCGAAAAGCCCTATTGATTTACCTGTTTTTACAAGGAAGTAAAATGTGAAAAAAATATTTCTACATCCCATGGCCTTTCCCAACCATTTAAATTTTTCTCTTACAGGTCTAACACTACCGAAAAACCAATACAACTCCCACCCGGAACAATATATAAAGCTAAACGAACCGTTCACTGGGTACTTATACGTACGAAAATCCCTATTGATTTACCTGTTTTTACAAGGAAATAAAATGTGAAAAAAATATTTCTACATCCCATGGCCTTTCCCAACCATTTAAATTTTTCTCTTACAGGTCTAACACTTCCGAAAAACCAATACAACGCCCACCCGGAACAATGTATAAAGCTAAACGAACCGTTCACTGGGTACTTATCCGTGCGAAAAGCCCTATTGATTTACCTGTATTTACAAGGAAATAAAATGTGAAAAAAATATTTCTACATCCCATGTCCTTTCCCAACCATTTAAATTTTTCTCTTACAGGTCTAACACTTCCGAAAAACCAATACAACGCCCACCCGGAAAAATATATAAAGCTAAACGAACCGTTCACTGGGTACTTATCCGTACGAAAATCCCTATTCATTTACCTGTTTTTACAAGGAAGTAAAATGTGAAAAAAATATTTCTACATCCCATGGCCTTTCCCAACCATTTAAATTTTTCTCTTACAGGTCTAACACTTCCGAAAAACCAATACAACGCCCACCCGGAACAATATATAAAGCTAAACGAACCGTTCACTGGGTACTTATCCGTGCGAAAAGCCCTATTGATTTCCCTCTTTTTACAAGGAAGTAAAATGTGAAAAAAATATTTCTACATCCCATGGCCTTTCCCAACCATTTAAATTTTTATCTTACAGGTCTAACACTACCGAAAAACCAATACAACTCCCACCCGGAACAATACATAAAGCTAAACGAACCGTTCACTGGGTACTTATACGTACGAAAATCCCTATTGATTTACCTGTTTTTACAAGGAAATAAAATGTGAAAAAAATATTTCTACATCCCATGGCCTTTCCCAACCATTTAAATTTTTCTCTTACAGGTCTAACACTTCCGAAAAACCAATACAACGGTCACCCGGAACAATGTATAAAGCTAAACGAACCGTTCACTGGGTACTTAACCTTGCGAAAAGCCCTATTGATTTACCTGTTTTTACAAGGAAGTAAAATGTGAAAAAAATATTTCTACATCCCATGGCCTTTCCCAACCATTTAAATTTTTCTCTTACAGGTCTAACAGTTGCGAAAAACCAATACAACGCCCACCCGGAACAATGTATAAAGCTAAACGAACCGTTCACTGGGTACTTATACGTGCGAAAAGCCCTATTGATTTACCTGTTTTTACAAGGAAGTAAAATGTGAAAAAAATATTTCTACATCCCATGGCCTTTCCCAACCATTTAAACTTTTCTCTTACAGGTCTAACACTTCCGAAAAACCAATACATCGCCCACCCGGAACAATATATAAAGCTAAACGAACCGTTCACTGGGCACTTATCCGTACAAAAATCCCTATTGATTTTCCTGTTTTTACAAGGAAATAAAATGTGAAAAAAATATTTCTACATCCCATGGCCTTTCCCAACCATTTAAATTTTTATCTTACTGGTCTAACACTACCGAAAAACCGATACAACGGCCACCCGGAACAATATATAAAGCTAAACGAACCGTTCACTGGGTACTTATACGTACGAAAATCCCTATTGATTTACCTGTTTTTACAAGGAAGTAAAATGTGAAAAAAATATTTCTACATCCCATGGCCTTTCCCAGCCATTTAAATTTTTCTCTTACAGGTCTAACACTTCCGAAAAACCAATACAACGCCCACCCGGAACAATGTATAAAGCTAAACGAAACGTTCACTGGGTACTTATCCGTGCGAAAAGCCCTATTGATTTACCTGTTTTTACAAGGAAGTAAAATGTGAAAAAAATATTTCTACATCCCATGGCCTTTCCCAACCATTTAAATTTTTATCTTACAGGTCTAACACTACCGAAAAACCAATACAACTCCCACCCGGAACAATGTATAAAGCTAAACGAACCGTTCACTGGGTACTTATCCGTGCGAAAAGCCCTATTGATTTACCTGTTTTTACAAGGAAGTAAAATGTGAAAAAAATATTTCTACATCCCATGGCCTTTCCCAACCATTTAAATTTTTCTCTTACAGGTCTAACACTACCGAAAAACCAATACAACTCCCACCCGGAACAATATATAAAGCTAAACGAACCGTTCACTGGGTACTTATACGTACGAAAATCCCTATTGATTTACCTGTTTTTACAAGGAAATAAAATGTGAAAAAAATATTTCTACATCCCATGGCCTTTCCCAACCATTTAAATTTTTCTCTTACAGGTCTAACACTACCGAAAAACCAATACAACTCCCACCCGGAACAATATATAAAGCTAAACGAACCGTTCACTGGGTACTTATACGTACGAAAATCCCTATTGATTTACCTGTTTTTACAAGGAAATAAAATGTGAAAAAAATATTTCTACATCCCATGGCCTTTCCCAACCATTTAAATTTTTCTCTTACAGGTCTAACACTTCCGAAAAACCAATACAACGCCCACCCGGAACAATGTATAAAGCTAAACGAACCGTTCACTGGGTACTTATCCGTGCGAAAAGCCCTATTGATTTACCTGTATTTACAAGGAAATAAAATGTGAAAAAAATATTTCTACATCCCATGTCCTTTCCCAACCATTTAAATTTTTCTCTTACAGGTCTAACACTTCCGAAAAACCAATACAACGCCCACCCGGAAAAATATATAAAGCTAAACGAACCGTTCACTGGGTACTTATCCGTACGAAAATCCCTATTCATTTACCTGTTTTTACAAGGAAGTAAAATGTGAAAAAAATATTTCTACATCCCATGGCCTTTCCCAACCATTTAAATTTTTCTCTTACAGGTCTAACACTTCCGAAAAACCAATACAACGCCCACCCGGAACAATATATAAAGCTAAACGAACCGTTCACTGGGTACTTATCCGTGCGAAAAGCCCTATTGATTTCCCTCTTTTTACAAGGAAGTAAAATGTGAAAAAAATATTTCTACATCCCATGGCCTTTCCCAACCATTTAAATTTTTATCTTACAGGTCTAACACTACCGAAAAACCAATACAACTCCCACCCGGAACAATACATAAAGCTAAACGAACCGTTCACTGGGTACTTATACGTACAAAAATCCCTATTGATTTACCTGTTTTTACAAGGAAATAAAATGTGAAAAAAATATTTCTACATCCCATGGCCTTTCCCAACCATTTAAATTTTTCTCTTACAGGTCTAACACTTCCGAAAAACCAATACAACGGTCACCCGGAACAATGTATAAAGCTAAACGAACCGTTCACTGGGTACTTAACCTTGCGAAAAGCCCTATTGATTTACCTGTTTTTACAAGGAAGTAAAATGTGAAAAAAATATTTCTACATCCCATGGCCTTTCCCAACCATTTAAATTTTTCTCTTACAGGTCTAACAGTTGCGAAAAACCAATACAACGCCCACCCGGAACAATGTATAAAGCTAAACGAACCGTTCACTGGGTACTTATACGTGCGAAAAGCCCTATTGATTTACCTGTTTTTACAAGGAAGTAAAATGTGAAAAAAATATTTCTACATCCCATGGCCTTTCCCAACCATTTAAATTTTTCTCTTACAGGTCTAACACTACCGAAAAACCAATACAACTCCCACCCGGAACAATATATAAAGCTAAACGAACCGTTCACTGGGTACTTATACGTACGGAAATCCCTATTGATTTACCTGTTTTTACAAGGTAATAAAATGTGAAAAAAATATTTCTACATCCCATGGCCTTTCCCAACCATTTAAATTTTTCTCTTATAGGTCTAACACTTCCGAAAAACCAATACAACGCCCACCCGGAACAATGTATAAAGCTAAACGAACCGTTCACTGGGTACTTATCCGTGCGAAAAGCCCTATTGATTTACCTGTTTTTACAAGGAAATAAAATGTGAAAAAAATATTTCTACATCCCATGTCCTTTTCCAACCATTTAAATTTTTCTCTTACAGGTCTAACACTTCCGAAAAACCAATACAACGCCCACCCGGAAAAATATATAAAGCTAAACGAACCGTTCACTGGGTACTTATCCGTACGAAAATCCCTATTCATTTACCTGTTTTTACAAGGAAGTAAAATATGAAAAAAATATTTCTACATCCCATGGCCTTTCCCAACCATTTAAATTTTTCTCTTACAGGTCTAACGCTTCCGAAAAACCAATACAACTCCCACCCGGAACAATATATAAAGCTAAACGAACCGTTCACTGGGTACTTATCCGTACGAAAATCCCTATAGATTTACCTGTTTTTACAAGGAAATAAAATGTGAAAAAAAATATTTCTACATCCCATGGCCTTTCCCAACCATTTAAACTTTTCTCTTACAGGTCTAACACTTCCGAAAAACCAATACAACGCCCACCCGGAACAATATATAAAGCTAAACGAACCGTTCACTGGGCACTTATCCGTGCGAAAAGCCCTATTGATTTACCTGTTTTTACAAGGAAGTAAAATGTGAAAAAAATATTTCTACATCCCATGGCCTTTCCCAACCATTTAAATTTTTATCTTACAGGTCTAACACTACCGAAAAACCAATACAACTCCCACCCGGAACAATATATAAAGCTAAACGAACCGTTCACTGGGGACTTATAGGTACGAAAATCCCTATTGATTTACCTGTTTTTACAAGGAAGTAAAATGTGAAAAAAATATTTCTACATCCCATGGCCTTTCCCAACCGTTTAAATTTTTCTCTTACAGGTCTAACACTTCCGAAAAACCAATACAACGCCCACCCGGAACAATGTATAAAGCTAAACGAACCGTTCACTGGGTACTTATCCGTGCGAAAAGCCCTATTGATTTACCTGTTTTTACAAGGAAATAAAATGTGAAAAAAATATTTCTACATCCCATGGCCTTTCCCAACCATTTAAATTTTTCTCTTACAGGTCTAACACTTCCGAAAAACCAATACAACGCCCACCCGGAAAAATATATAAAGCTAAACGAACCGTTCACTGGGTACTTATCCGTACGAAAATCCCTATTCATTTACCTGTTTTTACAAGGAAGTAAAATGTGAAAAAAATATTTCTACATCCCATGGCCTTTCCCAACCATTTAAATTTTTCTCTTACAGGTCTAACACTTCCGAAAAACCAATACAACGCCCACCCGGAACAATGTATAAAGCTAAACGAACCGTTCACTGGGTACTTATCCGTGCAAAAAGCCCTATTGATTTCCCTCTTTTTACAAGGAAGTAAAATGTGAAAAAAATATTTCTACATCCCATGGCCTTTCCCAACCATTTAAATTTTTCTCTTACAGGTCTAACACTTCCGAAAAACCAATACAACGCCCACCCGGAACAATATGTAAAGCTAAACGAACAGTTCACTGGGTTCTTATCCGTACGAAAAGCCCTATTGATTTCCCTGTTTTTACAAGGAAGTAAAATGTGAAAAAAATATTTCTACATCCCATGGCCTTTCCCAACCATTTAAATTTTTCTCTTACAGGTCTAACACTTCCGAAAACCAATACAACACCCACCCGGAAAAATATATACAGCTAAACGAACCGTTTACTGGGTACTAATCCATACGAAAATCCCTATTGATTTACCTGTTTTTACAAGGAAGTAAAATGTGAAAAAAATATTTCTACATCCCATGGCCTTTCCCAACCATTTAAATTTTTCGCTTACAGGTCTATCACTTCCGAAAAACCAATACAACGCCCACCCGGAAGAATACATAAAGCTAAACGAACCGTTCACTGGGTACTTATCCGTACGAAAATCCCTATTGATTTACCTGTTTTTACAAGGAAGTAAAATGTGAAAAAAATATTTCTACATCCCATGGCCTTTCCCAACCATTTAAATTTTTCTCTTACAGGTCTAACGCTTCCGAAAAACCAATACAACTCCCACCCGGAACAATATATAAAGCTAAACGAACCGTTCACTGGGTACTTATCCGTACGAAAATCCCTATAGATTTACCTGTTTTTACAAGGAAATAAAATGTGAAAAAAAATATTTCTACATCCCATGGCCTTTCCCAACCATTTAAACTTTTCTCTTACAAGTCTAACACTTCCGAAAAACCAATAAAACGCCCACCCGGAACAATATATAAAGCTAAACTAACCGTTCACTGGGCACTTATCCGTACAAAAATCCCTATTGATTTTCCTGTTTTTACAAGGAAATAAAATGTGAAAAAAATATTTCTACATCCCATGGCCTTTCCCAACCATTTAAATTTTTATCTTACAGGTCTAACACTACCGAAAAACCGATACAACAGCCACCCGGAACAATATATAAAGCTAAACGAACCGTTCACTGGGTACTTATACGTACGAAAATCCCTATTGATTTACCTGTTTTTACAAGGAAGTAAAATGTGAAAAAAATATTTCTACATCCCATGGCCTTTCCCAGCCATTTAAATTTTTCTCTTACAGGTCTAACACTTCCGAAAAACCAATACAACGCCTACCCGGAACAATGTATAAAGCTAAACGAACCGTTCACTGGGTACTTATCCGTGCGAAAATCCCTATTGATTTACCTGTTTTTACAAGGAAGTAAAATGTGAAAAAAATATTTCTACATCCCATGGCCTTTCCCAACCATTTAAATTTTTATCTTACAGGTCTAACACTACCGAAAAACCAATACAACTCCCACCCGGAACTATATATAAAGCTAAACGAACCGTTCACTGGGGACTTATACGTACGAAAATCCCTATTAATTTACCTGTTTTTACAAGGAAGTAAAATGTGAAAAAAATATTTCTACATCCCATGGCCTTTCCCAACCATTTAAATTTTTCTCTTACAGGTCTAACACTTCCGAAAAACCAATACAACGCCCACCCGGAACAATGTATAAAGCTAAACGAACCGTTCACTGGGTACTTATCCGTGCGAAAAGCCCTATTGATTTCCCTCTTTTTACAAGGAAGTAAAATGTGAAAAAAATATTTCTACATCCCATGGCCTTTCCCAACCATTTAAATTTTTCTCTTACAGGTCTAACACTTCCGAAAAACCAATACAACGCCCACCCGGAACAATATATAAAGCTAAACGAACAGTTCACTGGGTACTTATCCGTACGAAAAGCCCTATTGATTTCCCTGTTTTTACAAGGAAGTAAAATGTGAAAAAAATATTTCGACATCCCATGGCCTTTCCCAACCATTTAAATTTTTCTCTTACAGGTCTAACACTTCCGAAAAACCAATATAACACCCACCCGGAAAAATATATACAGCTAAAAGAACCGTTCACTGGGTACTTATACGTACGAAAATCCCTATTGATTTACCTGTTTTTACAAGGAAATAAAATGTGAAAAAAATATTTCTACATCCCATGGCCTTTCCCAACCATTTAAATTTTTCTCTTACAGGTCTAACACTTCCGAAAAACCAATACAACGCCCACCCGGAACAATGTATAAAGCTAAACGAACCGTTCACTGGGTACTTATCCGTGCGAAAAGCCCTATTGATTTACCTGTTTTTACAAGGAAATAAAATGTGAAAAAAATATTTCTACATCCCATGGCCTTTCCCAACCATTTAAATTTTTCTCTTACAGGTCTAACACTTCCGAAAAACCAATACAACGCCCACCCGGAACAATGTATAAAGCTAAACGAACCGTTCACTGGGTACTTTTCCGTGCGAAAAGCCCTAATGATTTCCCTCTTTTTACAAGGAAATAAAATGTGAAAAAAATATTTCTACATCCCATGGCCTTTCCCAACCATTTAAATTTTTCTCTTACAGGTCTAACACTACCGAAAAACCGATACAATGGCCACCCGGAACAATATATAAAGCTAAACGAACCGTTCACTGGGTACTTATACGTACGAAAATCCCTGTTGATTTACCTGTTTTTACAAGGAAATAAAATGTAAAAAAAATATTTCTACATCCCATGGCCTTTCCCAGCCATTTAAATTTTTCTCTTACAGGTCTAACACTTCCGAAAAACCAATACAACGCCCACCCGGAACAATGTATAAAGCTAAACGAACCGTTCACTGGGTACTTATCCGTGCGAAAAGCCCTATTGATTTACCTGTTTTTACAAGGAAGTAAAATGTGAAAAAAATATTTCTACATCCCATGGCCTTTCCCAACCATTTAAATTTTTCTCTTACAGGTCTAACACTACCGAAAAACCAATACAACTCCCACCCGGAACAATATATAATAAACAATATATAATAAAAATATAATAAAAACAATGGTTGGGAAAGGCCATGGGATGTAGAAATATTTTTTTCACATTTTATTTCCTTGTAAAAACAGGTAAATCAATAGGGCTTTTCGCACGGATAAGTACCCAGTGAACGGTTCGTTTAGCTTTATACATTGTTCCGGGTGGGCGTTGTATTGGTTTTTCGGAAGTGTTAGACCTGTAAGAGAAAAATTTAAATGGTTGGGAAAGGCCATGGGATGTAGAAATATTTTTTTCACATTTTATTTCCTTGTAAAAACAGGTAAATCAATAGGGATTTTCGTACGTATAAGTACCCAGTGAACGGTTCTTTTAGCTGTATATATTTTTCCGGGTGGGCGTTGTATTGGTTTTTCGGAAGTGTTAGACCTGTAAGAGAAAAATTTAAATGGTTGGGAAAGGCCATGGGATGTAGAAATATTTTTTTCACATTTTACTTCCTTGTAAAAAGAGGGAAATCAATAGGGCTTTTCGCACGGATAAGTACCCAGTGAACGGTTCGTTTAGCTTTATACATTGTTCCGGGTGGGCGTTGTATTGGTTTTTCGGAAGTGTTAGACCTGTAAGAGAAAAATTTAAATGGTTGGGAAAGGCCATGGGATGTAGAAATATTTTTTTCACATTTTACTTCCTTGTAAAAACAGGTAAATCAATAGGGATTTTCGTACGTATAAGTCCCCAGTGAACGGTTCGTTTAGCTTTATACATTGTTCCGGGTGGGCGTTGTATTGGTTTTTCGGAAGTGTTAGACCTGTAAGAGAAAAATTTAAATGGCTGGGAAAGGCCATGGGATGTAGAAATATTTTTTTCACATTTTACTTCCTTGTAAAAACAGGTAAATCAATAGGGATTTTCGTACGGATAAGTACCCAGTGAACGGTTCGTTTAGCTTTATATATTGTTCCGGGTGGGCGTTGTATTGGTTTTTCGCAACTGTTAGACCTGTAAGAGAAAAATTTAAATGGTTGGGAAAGGCCATGGGATGTAGAAATATTTTTTTCACATTTTCTTTCCTTGTAAAAACAGGTAAATCAATAGGGCTTTTCGCACGGATAAGTACCCAGTGAACGGTTCGTTTAGCTTTATACATTGTTCCGGGTGGGCGTTGTATTGGTTTTTCGGAAGTGTTAGACCTGTAAGAGAAAAATTTAAATGGTTGGGAAAGGCCATGGGATGTAGAAATATTTTTTTTCACATTTTATTTCCTTGTAAAAACAGGTAAATCAATAGGGATTTTCGTACGTATAAGTCCCCAGTGAACGGTTCGTTTAGCTTTATATATTGTTCCGGGTGGGAGTTGTATTGGTTTTTCGGTAGTGTTAGACCTGTAAGATAAAAATTTAAATGGTTGGGAAAGGCCATGGGATGTAGAAATATTTTTTTCACATTTTACTTCCTTGTAAAAAGAGGGAAATCAATAGGGCTTTTCGCACGGATAAGTACCCAGTGAACGGTTCGTTTAGCTTTATACATTGTTCCGGGTGGGCGTTGTATTGGTTTTTCGGAAGTGTTAGACCTGTAAGAGAAAAATTTAAATGGTTGGGAAAGGCCATGGGATGTAGAAATATTTTTTTCACATTTTACTTCCTTGTAAAAACAGGTAAATCAATAGGGATTTTCGTACGGATAAGTACCCAGTGAACGGTTCGTTTAGCTTTAAATATTTTTCCGGGTGGGCGTTGTATTGGTTTTTCGGTAGTGTTAGACCTGTAAGATAAAAATTTAAATGGTTGGGAAAGGCCATGGGATGTAGAAATATTTTTTTCACATTTTACTTCCTTGTAAAAACAGGTAAATCAATAGGGCTTTTCGCACGGATAAGTACCCAGTGAACGGTTCGTTTAGCTTTATACATTGTTCCGGGTGGGCGTTGTATTGGTTTTTCGGAAGTGTTAGACCTGTAAGAGAAAAATTTAAATGGCTGGGAAAGGCCATGGGATGTAGAAATATTTTTTTCACATTTTACTTCCTTGTAAAAACAGGTAAATCAATAGGGATTTTCGTACGGATAAGTACCCAGTGAACGGTTCGTTTAGCTTTATATATTGTTCCGGGTGGGCGTTGTATTGGTTTTTCGCAACTGTTAGACCTGTAAGAGAAAAATTTAAATGGTTGGGAAAGGCCATGGGATGTAGAAATATTTTTTTCACATTTTACTTCCTTGTAAAAACAGGTAAATCAATAGGGCTTTTCGCACGGATAAGTACCCAG
This sequence comes from Paroedura picta, assembly GCF_049243985.1. Classification (NCBI taxonomy): domain Eukaryota; kingdom Metazoa; phylum Chordata; class Lepidosauria; order Squamata; family Gekkonidae; genus Paroedura; species Paroedura picta. The sequence goes on along the minus strand of NC_135373.1, from coordinate 6,959,295 downwards.
TGAACGGTTCGTTTAGCTTTATACATTGTTCCGGGTGGGCGTTGTATTGGTTTTTCGGAAGTGTTAGACCTGTAAGAGAAAAATTTAAATGGTTGGGAAAGGCCATGGGATGTAGAAATATTTTTTTCACATTTTACTTCCTTGTAAAAACAGGTAAATCAATAGGGATTTTCGTACGGATAAGTACCCAGTGAACGGTTCGTTTAGCTTTAAATATTTTTCCGGGTGGGCGTTGTATTGGTTTTTCGGTAGTGTTAGACCTGTAAGATAAAAATTTAAATGGTTGGGAAAGGCCATGGGATGTAGAAATATTTTTTTCACATTTTACTTCCTTGTAAAAACAGGTAAATCAATAGGGCTTTTCGCACGGATAAGTACCCAGTGAACGGTTCGTTTAGCTTTATACATTGTTCCGGGTGGGCGTTGTATTGGTTTTTCGGAAGTGTTAGACCTGTAAGAGAAAAATTTAAATGGCTGGGAAAGGCCATGGGATGTAGAAATATTTTTTTCACATTTTACTTCCTTGTAAAAACAGGTAAATCAATAGGGATTTTCGTACGGATAAGTACCCAGTGAACGGTTCGTTTAGCTTTATATATTGTTCCGGGTGGGCGTTGTATTGGTTTTTCGCAACTGTTAGACCTGTAAGAGAAAAATTTAAATGGTTGGGAAAGGCCATGGGATGTAGAAATATTTTTTTCACATTTTATTTCCTTGTAAAAACAGGTAAATCAATAGGGCTTTTCGCACGGATAAGTACCCAGTGAACGGTTCGTTTAGCTTTATACATTGTTCCGGGTGGGCGTTGTATTGGTTTTTCGGAAGTGTTAGAACTGTAAGAGAAAAATTTAAATGGTTGGGAAAGGCCATGGGATGTAGAAATATTTTTTTTCACATTTTATTTCCTTGTAAAAACAGGTAAATCAATAGGGATTTTCGTACGTATAAGTCCCCAGTGAACGGTTCGTTTAGCTTTATATATTGTTCCGGGTGGCTGTTGTATCGGTTTTTCGGTAGTGTTAGACCTGTAAGATAAAAATTTAAATGGTTGGGAAAGGCCATGGGATGTAGAAATATTTTTTTCACATTTTACTTCCTTGTAAAAAGAGGGAAATCAATAGGGCTTTTCGCACGGATAAGTACCCAGTGAACGGTTCGTTTAGCTTTATACATTGTTCCGGGTGGGCGTTGTATTGGTTTTTCGGAAGTGTTAGACCTGTAAGAGAAAAATTTAAATGGTTGGGAAAGGCCATGGGATGTAGAAATATTTTTTTTCACATTTTATTTCCTTGTAAAAACAGGTAAATCTATAGGGATTTTCGTACGGATAAGTACCCAGTGAACGGTTCGTTTAGCTTTATATATTGTTCCGGGTGGGAGTTGTATTGGTTTTTCGGAAGTGTTAGACCTGTAAGAGAAAAATTTAATTGGTTGGGAAAGGCCATGGGATGTAGAAATATTTTTTTCACATTTTACTTCCTTGTAAAAACAGGTAAATCAATAGGGATTTTCGTACGGATAAGTACCCAGTGAACGGTTCGTTTAGCTTTATGTATTCTTCCGGGTGGGCGTTGTATTAGTTTTTCGGAAGTGATAGACCTGTAAGCGAAAAATTTAAATGGTTGGGAAAGGCCATGGGATGTAGAAATATTTTTTTCACATTTTACTTCCTTGTAAAAACAGGTAAATCAATAGGGATTTTCGTACGGATTAGTACCCAGTAAACGGTTCGTTTAGCTGTATATATTGTTCCGGGTGGGAGTTGTATTGGTTTTTCGGTAGTGTTAGACCTGTAAGAGAAAAATTTAAATGGTTGGGAAAGGCCATGGGATGTAGAAATATTTTTTTCACATTTTACTTCCTTGTAAAAACAGGGAAATCAATAGGGCTTTTCGTACGGATAAGAACCCAGTGAACTGTTCGTTTAGCTTTATACATTGTTCCGGGTGGGCGTTGTATTGGTTTTTCGGAAGTGTTAGACCTGTAAGAGAAAAATTTAAATGGTTGGGAAAGGCCATGGGATGTAGAAATATTTTTTTCACATTTTACTTCCTTGTAAAAAGAGGGAAATCAATAGGGCTTTTCGTACGTATAAGTCCCCAGTGAACGGTTCGTTTAGCTTTATATATTGTTCCGGGTGGGAGTTGTATTGGTTTTTCGGTAGTGTTAGACCTGTAAGATAAAAATTTAAATGGTTGGGAAAGGCCATGGGATGTAGAAATATTTTTTTTCACATTTTACTTCCTTGTAAAAAGAGGGAAATCAATAGGGCTTTTCGCACGGATAAGTACCCAGTGAACGGTTCGTTTAGCTTTATACATTGTTCCGGGTGGGCGTTGTATTGGTTTTTCGGAAGTGTTAGACCTGTAAGAGAAAAATTTAAATGGTTGGGAAAGGCCATGGGATGTAGAAATATTTTTTTCACATTTTACTTCCTTGTAAAAACAGGTAAATCAATAGGGATTTTCGTACGGATAAGTACCCAGTGAACGGTTCGTTTAGCTTTAAATATTTTTCCGGGTGGGCGTTGTATTGGTTTTTCGGAAGTGTTAGACCTGTAAGAGAAAAATTTAAATGGTTGGGAAAGGCCATGGGATGTAGAAATATTTTTTTCACATTTTCTTTCCTTGTAAAAACAGGTAAATCAATAGGGCTTTTCGCACGGTTAAGTACCCAGTGAACGGTTCGTTTAGCTTTATACATTGTTCCGGGTGGGCGTTGTATTAGTTTTTCGGAAGTGTTAGACCTGTAAGAGAAAAATTTAAATGGTTGGGAAAGGCCATGGGATGTAGAAATATTTTTTTCACATTTTATTTCCTTGTAAAAACAGGTAAATCAATAGGGATTTTCGTACGTATAAGTACCCAGTGAATGGTTCGTTTAGCTTTATATATTGTTCCGGGTGGGAGTTGTATTGGTTTTTCGGTAGTGTTAGACCTGTAAGATAAAAATTTAAATGGTTGGGAAAGGCCATGGGATGTAGAAATATTTTTTTTCACATTTTATTTCCTTGTAAAAACAGGTAAATCAATAGGGATTTTCGTACGTATAAGTCCCCAGTGAACGGTTCGTTTAGCTTTATATATTGTTCCGGGTGGGAGTTGTATTGGTTTTTCGGTAGTGTTAGACCTGTAAGATAAAAATTTAAATGGTTGGGAAAGGCCATGGGATGTAGAAATATTTTTTTCACATTTTACTTCCTTGTAAAAACAGGTAAATCAATAGGGCTTTTCGCACGGATAAGTACCCAGTGAACGGTTCGTTTAGCTTTATACATTGTTCCGGGTGGGCGTTGTATTGGTTTTTCGGAAGTGTTAGACCTGTAAGAGAAAAATTTAAATGGCTGGGAAAGGCCATGGGATGTAGAAATATTTTTTTCACATTTTACTTCCTTGTAAAAACAGGTAAATCAATAGGGATTTTCGTACGTATAAGTACCCAGTGAACGGTTCGTTTAGCTTTATATATTGTTCCGGGTGGCCGTTGTATCGGTTTTTCGGTAGTGTTATACCTGTAAGATAAAAATTTAAATGGTTGGGAAAGGCCATGGGATGTAGAAATATTTTTTTCACATTTTATTTCCTTGTAAAAACTGGAAAATCAATAGGGATTTTTGTACGGATAAGTGCCCAGTGAACGGTTCGTTTAGCTTTATATATTGTTCCGGGTGGGCGTTGTATTGGTTTTTCGGAAGTGTTAGACCTGTAAGAGAAAAGTTTAAATGGTTGGGAAAGGCCATGGGATGTAGAAATATTTTTTTTCACATTTTATTTCCTTGTAAAAACAGGTAAATCTATAGGGATTTTCGTACGGATAAGTACCCAGTGAACGGTTCGTTTAGCTTTATATATTGTTCCGGGTGGGAGTTGTATTGGTTTTTCGGAAGCGTTAGACCTGTAAGAGAAAAATTTAAATGGCTGGGAAAGGCCATGGGATGTAGAAATATTTTTTTCATATTTTACTTCCTTGTAAAAACAGGTAAATCAATAGGGATTTTCGTACGGATAAGTACCCAGTGAACGGTTCGTTTAGCATTATGTATTGTTCCGGGTGGGCGTTGTATTGGTTTTTCGGAAGTGTTAGACCTGTAAGAGAAAAATTTAAATGGTTGGGAAAGGCCATGGGATGTAGAAATATTTTTTTCACATTTTATTTCCTTGTAAAAACAGGTAAATCAATAGGGATTTTCGTATGGATTAGTACCCAGTAAACGGTTCGTTTAGCTGTATATATTTTTCCGGGTGGGTGTTGTATTGGTTTTCGGAAGTGTTAGACCTGTAAGAGAAAAATTTAAATGGTTGGGAAAGGCCATGGGATGTAGAAATATTTTTTTCACATTTTACTTCCTTGTAAAAACAGGGAAATCAATAGGGCTTTTCGTACGGATAAGAACCCAGTGAACTGTTCGTTTAGCTTTATATATTGTTCCGGGTGGGCGTTGTATTGGTTTTTCGGTAGTGTTAGACCTGTAAGATAAAAATGTAAATGGTTGGGAAAGGCCATGGGATGTAGAAATATTTTTTTCACATTTTACTTCCTTGTAAAAACAGGTAAATGAATAGGGATTTTCGTACGGATAAGTACCCAGTGAACGGTTCGTTTAGCTTTATATATTTTTCCGGGTGGGCGTTGTATTGGTTTTTCGGAAGTGTTAGACCTGTAAGAGAAAAATTTAAATGGTTGGAAAAGGACATGGGATGTAGAAATATTTTTTTCACATTTTATTTCCTTGTAAAAACAGGTAAATCAATAGGGATTTTCGCACGGATAAGTACCCAGTGAACGGTTCGTTTAGCTTTATACATTGTTCCGGGTGGGCGTTGTATTGGTTTTTCGGAAGTGTTAGACCTGTAAGAGAAAAATTTAAATGGTTGGGAAAGGCCATGGGATGTAGAAATATTTTTTTCACATTTTATTTCCTTGTAAAAACAGGTAAATCAATAGGGATTTTCGTACGTATAAGTACCCAGTGAACGGTTCGTTTAGCTTTATATATTGTTCCGGGTGGGAGTTGTATTGGTTTTTCGGTAGTGTTAGACCTGTAAGAGAAAAATTTAAATGGTTGGGAAAGGCCATGGGATGTAGAAATATTTTTTTCACATTTTACTTCCTTGTAAAAACAGGTAAATCAATAGGGCTTTTCGCACGTATAAGTACCCAGTGAACGGTTCGTTTAGCTTTATACATTGTTCCGGGTGGGCGTTGTATTGGTTTTTCGCAACTGTTAGACCTGTAAGAGAAAAATTTAAATGGTTGGGAAAGGCCATGGGATGTAGAAATATTTTTTTCACATTTTATTTCCTTGTAAAAACAGGTAAATCAATAGGGATTTTCGTACTTATAAGTACCCAGTGAACGGTTCGTTTAGCTTTATGTATTGTTCCGGGTGGGAGTTGTATTGGTTCTTCGGTAGTGTTAGACCTGTAAGATAAAAATTTAAATGGTTGGGAAAGGCCATGGGATGTAGAAATATTTTTTTCACATTTTACTTCCTTGTAAAAAGAGGGAAATCAATAGGGCTTTTCGCACGGATAAGTACCCAGTGAACGGTTCGTTTAGCTTTATATATTGTTCCGGGTGGGCGTTGTATTGGTTTTTCGGAAGTGTTAGACCTGTAAGAGAAAAATTTAAATGGTTGGGAAAGGCCATGGGATGTAGAAATATTTTTTTCACATTTTACTTCCTTGTAAAAACAGGTAAATGAATAGGGATTTTCGTACGGATAAGTACCCAGTGAACGGTTCGTTTAGCTTTATATATTTTTCCGGGTGGGCGTTGTATTGGTTTTTCAGAAGTGTTAGACCTGTAAGAGAAAAATTTAAATGGTTGGGAAAGGACATGGGATGTAGAAATATTTTTTTCACATTTTATTTCCTTGTAAAAACAGGTAAATCAATAGGGCTTTTCGCACGGATAAGTACCCAGTGAACGGTTCGTTTAGCTTTATACATTGTTCCGGGTGGGCGTTGTATTGGTTTTTCGGAAGTGTTAGACCTGTAAGAGAAAAATTTAAATGGTTGTGAAAGGCCATGGGATGTAGAAATATTTTTTTCACATTTTACTTCCTTGTAAAAACAGGGAAATCAATAGGGCTTTTCGTACGGATAAGAACCCAGTGAACTGTTCGTTTAGCTTTATACATTGTTCCGGGTGGGCGTTGTATTGGTTTTTCGGAAGTGTTAGACCTGTAAGAGAAAAATTTAAATGGTTGGGAAAGGCCATGGGATGTAGAAATATTTTTTTCACATTTTACTTCCTTGTAAAAAGAGGGAAATCAATAGGGCTTTTCGTACGTATAAGTCCCCAGTGAACGGTTCGTTTAGCTTTATATATTGTTCCGGGTGGGAGTTGTATTGGTTTTTCGGTAGTGTTAGACCTGTAAGATAAAAATTTAAATGGTTGGGAAAGGCCATGGGATGTAGAAATATTTTTTTTCACATTTTACTTCCTTGTAAAAAGAGGGAAATCAATAGGGCTTTTCGCACGGATAAGTACCCAGTGAACGGTTCGTTTAGCTTTATACATTGTTCCGGGTGGGCGTTGTATTGGTTTTTCGGAAGTGTTAGACCTGTAAGAGAAAAATTTAAATGGTTGGGAAAGGCCATGGGATGTAGAAATATTTTTTTCACATTTTACTTCCTTGTAAAAACAGGTAAATCAATAGGGATTTTCGTACGGATAAGTACCCAGTGAACGGTTCGTTTAGCTTTAAATATTTTTCCGGGTGGGCGTTGTATTGGTTTTTCGGAAGTGTTAGACCTGTAAGAGAAAAATTTAAATGGTTGGGAAAGGCCATGGGATGTAGAAATATTTTTTTCACATTTTCTTTCCTTGTAAAAACAGGTAAATCAATAGGGCTTTTCGCACGGTTAAGTACCCAGTGAACGGTTCGTTTAGCTTTATACATTGTTCCGGGTGGGCGTTGTATTAGTTTTTCGGAAGTGTTAGACCTGTAAGAGAAAAATTTAAATGGTTGGGAAAGGCCATGGGATGTAGAAATATTTTTTTCACATTTTATTTCCTTGTAAAAACAGGTAAATCAATAGGGATTTTCGTACGTATAAGTACCCAGTGAATGGTTCGTTTAGCTTTATATATTGTTCCGGGTGGGAGTTGTATTGGTTTTTCGGTAGTGTTAGACCTGTAAGATAAAAATTTAAATGGTTGGGAAAGGCCATGGGATGTAGAAATATTTTTTTTCACATTTTATTTCCTTGTAAAAACAGGTAAATCAATAGGGATTTTCGTACGTATAAGTCCCCAGTGAACGGTTCGTTTAGCTTTATATATTGTTCCGGGTGGGAGTTGTATTGGTTTTTCGGTAGTGTTAGACCTGTAAGATAAAAATTTAAATGGTTGGGAAAGGCCATGGGATGTAGAAATATTTTTTTCACATTTTACTTCCTTGTAAAAACAGGTAAATCAATAGGGCTTTTCGCACGGATAAGTACCCAGTGAACGGTTCGTTTAGCTTTATACATTGTTCCGGGTGGGCGTTGTATTGGTTTTTCGGAAGTGTTAGACCTGTAAGAGAAAAATTTAAATGGCTGGGAAAGGCCATGGGATGTAGAAATATTTTTTTCACATTTTACTTCCTTGTAAAAACAGGTAAATCAATAGGGATTTTCGTACGTATAAGTACCCAGTGAACGGTTCGTTTAGCTTTATATATTGTTCCGGGTGGCCGTTGTATCGGTTTTTCGGTAGTGTTATACCTGTAAGATAAAAATTTAAATGGTTGGGAAAGGCCATGGGATGTAGAAATATTTTTTTCACATTTTATTTCCTTGTAAAAACTGGAAAATCAATAGGGATTTTTGTACGGATAAGTGCCCAGTGAACGGTTCGTTTAGCTTTATATATTGTTCCGGGTGGGCGTTGTATTGGTTTTTCGGAAGTGTTAGACCTGTAAGAGAAAAGTTTAAATGGTTGGGAAAGGCCATGGGATGTAGAAATATTTTTTTTCACATTTTATTTCCTTGTAAAAACAGGTAAATCTATAGGGATTTTCGTACGGATAAGTACCCAGTGAACGGTTCGTTTAGCTTTATATATTGTTCCGGGTGGGAGTTGTATTGGTTTTTCGGAAGCGTTAGACCTGTAAGAGAAAAATTTAAATGGCTGGGAAAGGCCATGGGATGTAGAAATATTTTTTTCATATTTTACTTCCTTGTAAAAACAGGTAAATCAATAGGGATTTTCGTACGGATAAGTACCCAGTGAACGGTTCGTTTAGCATTATGTATTGTTCCGGGTGGGCGTTGTATTGGTTTTTCGGAAGTGTTAGACCTGTAAGAGAAAAATTTAAATGGTTGGGAAAGGCCATGGGATGTAGAAATATTTTTTTCACATTTTATTTCCTTGTAAAAACAGGTAAATCAATAGGGATTTTCGTATGGATTAGTACCCAGTAAACGGTTCGTTTAGCTGTATATATTTTTCCGGGTGGGTGTTGTATTGGTTTTCGGAAGTGTTAGACCTGTAAGAGAAAAATTTAAATGGTTGGGAAAGGCCATGGGATGTAGAAATATTTTTTTCACATTTTACTTCCTTGTAAAAACAGGGAAATCAATAGGGCTTTTCGTACGGATAAGAACCCAGTGAACTGTTCGTTTAGCTTTATATATTGTTCCGGGTGGGCGTTGTATTGGTTTTTCGGTAGTGTTAGACCTGTAAGATAAAAATGTAAATGGTTGGGAAAGGCCATGGGATGTAGAAATATTTTTTTCACATTTTACTTCCTTGTAAAAACAGGTAAATGAATAGGGATTTTCGTACGGATAAGTACCCAGTGAACGGTTCGTTTAGCTTTATATATTTTTCCGGGTGGGCGTTGTATTGGTTTTTCGGAAGTGTTAGACCTGTAAGAGAAAAATTTAAATGGTTGGAAAAGGACATGGGATGTAGAAATATTTTTTTCACATTTTATTTCCTTGTAAAAACAGGTAAATCAATAGGGATTTTCGCACGGATAAGTACCCAGTGAACGGTTCGTTTAGCTTTATACATTGTTCCGGGTGGGCGTTGTATTGGTTTTTCGGAAGTGTTAGACCTGTAAGAGAAAAATTTAAATGGTTGGGAAAGGCCATGGGATGTAGAAATATTTTTTTCACATTTTATTTCCTTGTAAAAACAGGTAAATCAATAGGGATTTTCGTACGTATAAGTACCCAGTGAACGGTTCGTTTAGCTTTATATATTGTTCCGGGTGGGAGTTGTATTGGTTTTTCGGTAGTGTTAGACCTGTAAGAGAAAAATTTAAATGGTTGGGAAAGGCCATGGGATGTAGAAATATTTTTTTCACATTTTACTTCCTTGTAAAAACAGGTAAATCAATAGGGCTTTTCGCACGTATAAGTACCCAGTGAACGGTTCGTTTAGCTTTATACATTGTTCCGGGTGGGCGTTGTATTGGTTTTTCACAACTGTTAGACCTGTAAGAGAAAAATTTAAATGGTTGGGAAAGGCCATGGGATGTAGAAATATTTTTTTCACATTTTATTTCCTTGTAAAAACAGGTAAATCAATAGGGATTTTCGTACTTATAAGTACCCAGTGAACGGTTCGTTTAGCTTTATGTATTGTTCCGGGTGGGAGTTGTATTGGTTCTTCGGTAGTGTTAGACCTGTAAGATAAAAATTTAAATGGTTGGGAAAGGCCATGGGATGTAGAAATATTTTTTTCACATTTTACTTCCTTGTAAAAAGAGGGAAATCAATAGGGCTTTTCGCACGGATAAGTACCCAGTGAACGGTTCGTTTAGCTTTATATATTGTTCCGGGTGGGCGTTGTATTGGTTTTTCGGAAGTGTTAGACCTGTAAGAGAAAAATTTAAATGGTTGGGAAAGGCCATGGGATGTAGAAATATTTTTTTCACATTTTACTTCCTTGTAAAAACAGGTAAATGAATAGGGATTTTCGTACGGATAAGTACCCAGTGAACGGTTCGTTTAGCTTTATATATTTTTCCGGGTGGGCGTTGTATTGGTTTTTCGGAAGTGTTAGACCTGTAAGAGAAAAATTTAAATGGTTGGGAAAGGACATGGGATGTAGAAATATTTTTTTCACATTTTATTTCCTTGTAAAAACAGGTAAATCAATAGGGCTTTTCGCACGGATAAGTACCCAGTGAACGGTTCGTTTAGCTTTATACATTGTTCCGGGTGGGCGTTGTATTGGTTTTTCGGAAGTGTTAGACCTGTAAGAGAAAAATTTAAATGGTTGTGAAAGGCCATGGGATGTAGAAATATTTTTTTCACATTTTATTTCCTTGTAAAAACAGGTAAATCAATAGGGATTTTCGTACGGATAAGTACCCAGTGAACGGTTCGTTTAGCTTTATATATTGTTCCGGGTGGGAGTTGTATTGGTTTTTCGGAAGTGTTAGACCTGTAAGAGAAAAATTTAAATGGTTGTGAAAGGCCATGGGATGTAGAAATATTTTTTTCACATTTTATTTCCTTGTAAAAACAGGTAAATCAATAGGGATTTTCGTACGTATAAGTACCCAGTGAACGGTTCGTTTAGCTTTATACATTGTTCCGGGTGGGCGTTGTATTGGTTTTTCGCAACTGTTAGACCTGTAAGAGAAAAATTTAAATGGTTGGGAAAGGCCATGGGATGTAGAAATATTTTTTTCACATTTTACTTCCTTGTAAAAACAGGTAAATCAATAGGGCTTTTCGCAAGGTTAAGTACCCAGTGAACGGTTCGTTTAGCTTTATACATTGTTCCGGGTGACCGTTGTATTGGTTTTTCGGAAGTGTTAGACCTGTAAGAGAAAAATTTAAATGGTTGGGAAAGGCCATGGGATGTAGAAATATTTTTTTCACATTTTATTTCCTTGTAAAAACAGGTAAATCAATAGGGATTTTCGTACGTATAAGTACCCAGTGAACGGTTCGTTTAGCTTTATGTATTGTTCCGGGTGGGAGTTGTATTGGTTTTTCGGTAGTGTTAGACCTGTAAGATAAAAATTTAAATGGTTGGGAAAGGCCATGGGATGTAGAAATATTTTTTTCACATTTTACTTCCTTGTAAAAAGAGGGAAATCAATAGGGCTTTTCGCACGGATAAGTACCCAGTGAACGGTTCGTTTAGCTTTATATATTGTTCCGGGTGGGCGTTGTATTGGTTTTTCGGAAGTGTTAGACCTGTAAGAGAAAAATTTAAATGGTTGGGAAAGGCCATGGGATGTAGAAATATTTTTTTCACATTTTACTTCCTTGTAAAAACAGGTAAATGAATAGGGATTTTCGTACGGATAAGTACCCAGTGAACGGTTCGTTTAGCTTTATATATTTTTCCGGGTGGGCGTTGTATTGGTTTTTCGGAAGTGTTAGACCTGTAAGAGAAAAATTTAAATGGTTGGGAAAGGACATGGGATGTAGAAATATTTTTTTCACATTTTATTTCCTTGTAAAAACAGGTAAATCAATAGGGCTTTTCGCACGGATAAGTACCCAGTGAACGGTTCGTTTAGCTTTATACATTGTTCCGGGTGGGCGTTGTATTGGTTTTTCGGAAGTGTTAGACCTGTAAGAGAAAAATTTAAATGGTTGTGAAAGGCCATGGGATGTAGAAATATTTTTTTCACATTTTATTTCCTTGTAAAAACAGGTAAATCAATAGGGATTTTCGTACGGATAAGTACCCAGTGAACGGTTCGTTTAGCTTTATATATTGTTCCGGGTGGGAGTTGTATTGGTTTTTCGGAAGTGTTAGACCTGTAAGAGAAAAATTTAAATGGTTGGGAAAGGCCATGGGATGTAGAAATATTTTTTTCACATTTTATTTCCTTGTAAAAACAGGTAAATCAATAGGGATTTTCGTACGTATAAGTACCCAGTGAACGGTTCGTTTAGCTTTATATATTGTTCCGGGTGGGAGTTGTATTGGTTTTTCGGTAGTGTTAGACCTGTAAGAGAAAAATTTAAATGGTTGGGAAAGGCCATGGGATGTAGAAATATTTTTTTCACATTTTACTTCCTTGTAAAAACAGGTAAATCAATAGGGCTTTTCGCACGGATAAGTACCCAGTGAACGGTTCGTTTAGCTTTATACATTGTTCCGGGTGGGCGTTGTATTGGTTTTTCGGAAGTGTTAGACCTGTAAGAGAAAAATTTAAATGGTTGGGAAAGGCCATGGGATGTAGAAATATTTTTTTTCACATTTTATTTCCTTGTAAAAACAGGTAAATCAATAGGGATTTTCGTACGTATAAGTCCCCAGTGAACGGTTCGTTTAGCTTTATATATTGTTCCGGGTGGGAGTTGTATTGGTTTTTCGGTAGTGTTAGACCTGTAAGATAAAAATTTAAATGGTTGGGAAAGGCCATGGGATGTAGAAATATTTTTTTCACATTTTACTTCCTTGTAAAAACAGGTAAATCAATAGGGCTTTTCGCACGGATAAGTACCCAGTGAACGTTTCGTTTAGCTTTATACATTGTTCCGGGTGGGCGTTGTATTGGTTTTTCGGAAGTGTTAGACCTGTAAGAGAAAAATTTAAATGGCTGGGAAAGGCCATGGGATGTAGAAATATTTTTTTCACATTTTACTTCCTTGTAAAAACAGGTAAATCAATAGGGATTTTCGTACGTATAAGTACCCAGTGAACGGTTCGTTTAGCTTTATATATTGTTCCGGGTGGCCGTTGTATCGGTTTTTCGGTAGTGTTAGACCAGTAAGATAAAAATTTAAATGGTTGGGAAAGGCCATGGGATGTAGAAATATTTTTTTCACATTTTATTTCCTTGTAAAAACAGGAAAATCAATAGGGATTTTTGTACGGATAAGTGCCCAGTGAACGGTTCGTTTAGCTTTATATATTGTTCCGGGTGGGCGATGTATTGGTTTTTCGGAAGTGTTAGACCTGTAAGATAAAAATTTAAATGGTTGGGAAAGGCCATGGGTTGTAGAAATATTTTTTTCACATTTTATTTCCTTGTAAAAACAGGAAAATCAATAGGTATTTTCGTACGGATAAGTGCCCAGTGAACGGTTGGTTTAGCTTTATATATTGTTCCGGGTGGGCGTTGTATTGGTTTTTCGGAAGCGTTAGACCTGTAAGAGAAAAATTTAAATGGCTGGGAAAGGCCATGGGATGTAGAAATATTTTTTTCACATTTTACTTCCTTGTAAAAACAGGTAAATCAATAGGGATTTTCGTACGTATAAGTACCCAGTGAACGGTTCGTTTAGCTTTTTATATTGTTCCGGGTGGGAGTTGTATTGGTTTTTCGGAAGTGTTAGACCTGTAAGAGAAAAATTTAAATGGCTGGCAAAGGCCATGGGATGTAGAAATATTTTTTTTACATTTTATTTCCTTGTAAAAACAGGTAAATCAATAGGGATTTTCGTACGGATAAGTACCCAGTGAACGGTACGTTTAGCTTTATATATTGTTCCGGGTGGCCATTGTATCGGTTTTTCGGTAGTGTTAGACCTGTAAGATAAAAATTTAAATGGTTGGGAAAGGCCATGGGATGTAGAAATATTTTTTTCACATTTTACTTCCTTGTAAAAAGAGGGAAATCAATAGGGATTTTCGTACGGATAAGTACCCAGTGAACGGTTCGTTTAGCTTTATACATTGTTCCGGGTGGGCGTTGTATTGGTTTTTCGGAAGTGTTACACCTGTAAGAGAAAAATTTAAATGGCTGGGAAAGGCCATGGGATGTAGAAATATTTTTTTTACATTTTATTTCCTTGTAAAAACAGGTAAATCAATAGGGATTTTCGTACGGATAAGTACCCAGTGAACGGTTCGTTTAGCTTTATATATTGTTCCGGGTGGCCGTTGTATCGGTTTTTCGGTAGTGTTAGACCTGTAAGATAAAAATTTAAATGGTTGGGAAAGGCCATGGGATGTAGAAATATTTTTTTCACATTTTATTTCCTTGTAAAAACAGGAAAATCAATAGGGATTTTTTTACGGATAATTGCCCAGTGAACGGTTCGTTTAGCTTTATATATTGTTCCGGGTGGGCGTTGTATTGGTTTTTCGGAAATGTTAGACCTGTAAGAGAAAAATTTAAATGGTTGGGAAAGGCCATGGGATGTAGAAATATTTTTTTCACATTTTATTTCCTTGTAAAAACAGGTAAATCAATAGGGATTTTCGTACGGATAAGTACCCAGTTAACGGTTCGTTTAGCTTTATATATTGTTCCGGGTGGGCGTTGTATTGGTTTTTCGGACGTGTTAGACCTGTAAGAGAAAAATTTAAATGGTTGGGAAAGGCCATGGAATGTAGAAATATTTTTTCACATTTTATTTCCTTGTAAAAACAGGTAAATCAATAGGGATTTTCGTACGTATAAGTACCCAGTGAACGGTTCGTTTAGCTTTATATATTGTTCCGGGTGGGAGTTGTATTGGTTTTTCGGTAGTGTTAGACCTGTAAGATAAAAATTTAAATGGTTGGGAAAGGCCATGGGATGTAGAAATATTTTTTTCACATTTTACTTCCTTGTAAAAACAGGTAAATCAATAGGGCTTTTCGCACGGATAAGTACCCAGTGAACGGTTTGTTTAGCTTTATACATTGTTCCGGGTGGGCGTTGTATTGGTTTTTCGGAAGTGTTAGACCTGTAAGAGAAAAATTTAAATGGCTGGGAAAGGCCATGGGATGTAGATATATTTTTTTTACATTTTATTTCCTTGTAAAAACAGGTAAATCAATAGGGATTTTCGTACGTATAAGTACCCAGTGAACGGTTCGTTTAGCTTTATATATTGTTCCGGGTGGCCGTTGTATCGGTTTTTCGGTAGTGTTAGACCTGTAAGATAAAAATTTAAATGGTTGGGAAAGGCCATGGGATGTAGAAATATTTTTTTCACATTTTATTTCCTTGTAAAAACAGGAAAATCAAAAGGAATTTTTGTACGGATAAGTGCCCAGTGAACGGTTCGTTTAGCTTTATATATTGTTCCGGGTGGGCGTTGTATTGGTTTTTCAGAAGTGTTAGACCTGTAAGAGAAAAGTTTAAATGGTTGGGAAAGGCCATGGGATGTAGAAATATTTTTTTCACATTTTATTTCCTTGTAAAAACAGGTAAATCAATAGGGATATTCGTACGGATAAGTACCCAGTGAACCGTTCGTTTAGCTTTATATATTGTTCCGGGTGGGCGTTGTATTGGTTTTTCGGAAGTGTTAGACCTGTAAGAGAAAAATTTAAATGGTTGGGAAAGGCCATGGGATGTATTTATTTCCTTGTATAAAGCTAAACGAACCGTTCACTGGGTACTTATCCGTACGAAAATCCCTATTCATTTACCTGTTTTTACAAGGAAGTAAAATGTGAAAAAAATATTTCTACATCCCATGGCCTTTCCCAACCATTTAAATTTTTCTCTTACAGGTCTAACACTTCCGAAAAACCAATACAACGCCCACCCGGAACAATATATAAAGCTAAACGAACCGTTCACTGGGTACTTATCCGTGCGAAAAGCCCTATTGATTTCCCTCTTTTTACAAGGAAGTAAAATGTGAAAAAAATATTTCTACATCCCATGGCCTTTCCCAACCATTTAAATTTTTATCTTACAGGTCTAACACTACCGAAGAACCAATACAACTCCCACCCGGAACAATACATAAAGCTAAACGAACCGTTCACTGGGTACTTATAAGTACGAAAATCCCTATTGATTTACCTGTTTTTACAAGGAAATAAAATGTGAAAAAAATATTTCTACATCCCATGGCCTTTCCCAACCATTTAAATTTTTCTCTTACAGGTCTAACAGTTGCGAAAAACCAATACAACGCCCACCCGGAACAATGTATAAAGCTAAACGAACCGTTCACTGGGTACTTATACGTGCGAAAAGCCCTATTGATTTACCTGTTTTTACAAGGAAGTAAAATGTGAAAAAAATATTTCTACATCCCATGGCCTTTCCCAACCATTTAAATTTTTCTCTTACAGGTCTAACACTACCGAAAAACCAATACAACTCCCACCCGGAACAATATATAAAGCTAAACGAACCGTTCACTGGGTACTTATACGTACGAAAATCCCTATTGATTTACCTGTTTTTACAAGGAAATAAAATGTGAAAAAAATATTTCTACATCCCATGGCCTTTCCCAACCATTTAAATTTTTCTCTTACAGGTCTAACACTTCCGAAAAACCAATACAACGCCCACCCGGAACAATGTATAAAGCTAAACGAACCGTTCACTGGGTACTTATCCGTGCGAAAATCCCTATTGATTTACCTGTTTTTACAAGGAAATAAAATGTGAAAAAAATATTTCTACATCCCATGTCCTTTTCCAACCATTTAAATTTTTCTCTTACAGGTCTAACACTTCCGAAAAACCAATACAACTCCCACCCGGAAAAATATATAAAGCTAAACGAACCGTTCACTGGGTACTTATCCGTACGAAAATCCCTATTCATTTACCTGTTTTTACAAGGAAGTAAAATGTGAAAAAAATATTTCTACATCCCATGGCCTTTCCCAACCATTTACATTTTTATCTTACAGGTCTAACACTACCGAAAAACCAATACAACGCCCACCCGGAACAATATATAAAGCTAAACGAACAGTTCACTGGGTTCTTATCCGTACGAAAAGCCCTATTGATTTCCCTGTTTTTACAAGGAAGTAAAATGTGAAAAAAATATTTCTACATCCCATGGCCTTTCCCAACCATTTAAATTTTTCTCTTACAGGTCTAACACTTCCGAAAACCAATACAATGCCCACCCGGAAAAATATTTAAAGCTAAACGAACCGTTTACTGGGTACTAATCCGTACGAAAATCCCTATTGATTTACCTGTTTTTACAAGGAAATAAAATGTGAAAAAAATATTTCTACATCCCATGGCCTTTCCCAACCATTTAAATTTTTCTCTTACAGGTCTAACACTTCCGAAAAACCAATACAACGCCCACCCGGAACAATGTATAAAGCTAAACGAACCGTTCACTGGGTACTTATACGTGCGAAAAGCCCTATTGATTTACCTGTTTTTACAAGGAAGTAAAATGTGAAAAAAATATTTCTACATCCCATGGCCTTTCCCAACCATTTAAATTTTTCTCTTACAGGTCTAACACTACCGAAAAACCAATACAACTCCCACCCGGAACAATATATAAAGCTAAACGAACCGTTCACTGGGTACTTATACGTACGAAAATCCCTATTGATTTACCTGTTTTTACAAGGAAATAAAATGTGAAAAAAATATTTCTACATCCCATGGCCTTTCCCAACCATTTAAATTTTTCTCTTACAGGTCTAACACTTCCGAAAAACCAATACAACGCCCACCCGGAACAATGTATAAAGCTAAACGAACCGTTCACTGGGTACTTATCCGTGCGAAAATCCCTATTGATTTACCTGTTTTTACAAGGAAATAAAATGTGAAAAAAATATTTCTACATCCCATGTCCTTTTCCAACCATTTAAATTTTTCTCTTACAGGTCTAACACTTCCGAAAAACCAATACAACTCCCACCCGGAAAAATATATAAAGCTAAACGAACCGTTCACTGGGTACTTATCCGTACGAAAATCCCTATTCATTTACCTGTTTTTACAAGGAAGTAAAATGTGAAAAAAATATTTCTACATCCCATGGCCTTTCCCAACCATTTACATTTTTATCTTACAGGTCTAACACTACCGAAAAACCAATACAACGCCCACCCGGAACAATATATAAAGCTAAACGAACAGTTCACTGGGTTCTTATCCGTACGAAAAGCCCTATTGATTTCCCTGTTTTTACAAGGAAGTAAAATGTGAAAAAAATATTTCTACATCCCATGGCCTTTCCCAACCATTTAAATTTTTCTCTTACAGGTCTAACACTTCCGAAAACCAATACAATGCCCACCCGGAAAAATATTTAAAGCTAAACGAACCGTTTACTGGGTACTAATCCGTACGAAAATCCCTATTGATTTACCTGTTTTTACAAGGAAATAAAATGTGAAAAAAATATTTCTACATCCCATGGCCTTTCCCAACCATTTAAATTTTTCTCTTACAGGTCTAACACTTCCGAAAAACCAATACAACGCCCACCCGGAACAATGTATAAAGCTAAACGAACCGTTCACTGGGTACTTATCCGTGCGAAAAGCCCTATTGATTTCCCTCTTTTTACAAGGAAGTAAAATGTGAAAAAAATATTTCTACATCCCATGGCCTTTCCCAGCCATTTAAATTTTTCTCTTACAGGTCTAACACTACCGAAAAACCAATACAACTCCCACCCGGAACAATATATAAAGCTAAACGAACCGTTCTCTGGGTACTTATCCGTACGAAAATCCCTATTGATTTACCTGTTTTTACAAGGAAATAAAATGTGAAAAAAATATTTCTACATCCCATGGCCTTTCCCAACCATTTAAACTTTTCTCTTACAGGTCTAACACTTCCGAAAAACCAATACAACGCCCACCCGGAACAATATATAAAGCTAAACGAACCGTTCACTGGGCACTTATCCGTACGAAAAGCCCTATTGATTTACCAGTTTTTACAAGGAAATAAAATGTGAAAAAAATATTTCTACATCCCATGGCCTTTCCCAACCATTTAAATTTTTATCTTACAGGTATAACACTACCGAAAAACCGATACAACGGCCACCCGGAACAATATATAAAGCTAAACGAACCGTTCACTGGGTACTTATACGTACGAAAATCCCTATTGATTTACCTGTTTTTACAAGGAAGTAAAATGTGAAAAAAATATTTCTACATCCCATGGCCTTTCCCAGCCATTTAAATTTTTCTCTTACAGGTCTAACACTTCCGAAAAACCAATACAACGCCCACCCGGAACAATGTATAAAGCTAAACGAACCGTTCACTGGGTACTTATCCGTGCGAAAAGCCCTATTGATTTACCTGTTTTTACAAGGAAGTAAAATGTGAAAAAAATATTTCTACATCCCATGGCCTTTCCCAACCATTTAAATTTTTATCTTACAGGTCTAACACTACCGAAAAACCAATACAACTCCCACCCGGAACAATATATAAAGCTAAACGAACCGTTCACTGGGGACTTATACGTACGAAAATCCCTATTGATTTACCTGTTTTTACAAGGAAATAAAATGTGAAAAAAAATATTTCTACATCCCATGGCCTTTCCCAACCATTTAAATTTTTATCTTACAGGTCTAACACTACCGAAAAACCAATACAACTCCCACCCGGAACAATATATAAAGCTAAACGAACCATTCACTGGGTACTTATACGTACGAAAATCCCTATTGATTTACCTGTTTTTACAAGGAAATAAAATGTGAAAAAAATATTTCTACATCCCATGGCCTTTCCCAACCATTTAAATTTTTCTCTTACAGGTCTAACACTTCCGAAAAACTAATACAACGCCCACCCGGAACAATGTATAAAGCTAAACGAACCGTTCACTGGGTACTTAACCGTGCGAAAAGCCCTATTGATTTACCTGTTTTTACAAGGAAAGAAAATGTGAAAAAAATATTTCTACATCCCATGGCCTTTCCCAACCATTTAAATTTTTCTCTTACAGGTCTAACACTTCCGAAAAACCAATACAACGCCCACCCGGAAAAATATTTAAAGCTAAACGAACCGTTCACTGGGTACTTATCCGTACGAAAATCCCTATTGATTTACCTGTTTTTACAAGGAAGTAAAATGTGAAAAAAATATTTCTACATCCCATGGCCTTTCCCAACCATTTAAATTTTTCTCTTACAGGTCTAACACTTCCGAAAAACCAATACAACGCCCACCCGGAACAATGTATAAAGCTAAACGAACCGTTCACTGGGTACTTATCCGTGCGAAAAGCCCTATTGATTTCCCTCTTTTTACAAGGAAGTAAAATGTGAAAAAAAATATTTCTACATCCCATGGCCTTTCCCAACCATTTAAATTTTTCTCTTACAGTTCTAACACTTCCGAAAAACCAATACAACGCCCACCCGGAACAATGTATAAAGCTAAACGAACCGTTCACTGGGTACTTATCCGTGCGAAAAGCCCTATTGATTTACCTGTTTTTACAAGGAAATAAAATGTGAAAAAAATATTTCTACATCCCATGGCCTTTCCCAACCATTTAAATTTTTCTCTTACAGGTCTAACAGTTGCGAAAAACCAATACAACGCCCACCCGGAACAATATATAAAGCTAAACGAACCGTTCACTGGGTACTTATCCGTACGAAAATCCCTATTGATTTACCTGTTTTTACAAGGAAGTAAAATGTGAAAAAAATATTTCTACATCCCATGGCCTTTCCCAGCCATTTAAATTTTTCTCTTACAGGTCTAACACTTCCGAAAAACCAATACAACGCCCACCCGGAACAATGTATAAAGCTAAACGAACCGTTCACTGGGTACTTATCCGTGCGAAAAGCCCTATTGATTTACCTGTTTTTACAAGGAAGTAAAATGTGAAAAAAATATTTCTACATCCCATGGCCTTTCCCAACCATTTAAATTTTTATCTTACAGGTCTAACACTACCGAAAAACCAATACAACGCCCACCCGGAAAAATATTTAAAGCTAAACGAACCGTTCACTGGGTACTTATCCGTACGAAAATCCCTATTGATTTACCTGTTTTTACAAGGAAGTAAAATGTGAAAAAAATATTTCTACATCCCATGGCCTTTCCCAACCATTTAAATTTTTCTCTTACAGGTCTAACACTTCCGAAAAACCAATACAACGCCCACCCGGAACAATGTATAAAGCTAAACGAACCGTTCACTGGGTACTTATCCGTGCGAAAAGCCCTATTGATTTACCTGTTTTTACAAGGAAGTAAAATGTGAAAAAAATATTTCTACATCCCATGGCCTTTCCCAACCATTTAAATTTTTCTCTTACAGGTCTAACAGTTGCGAAAAACCAATACAACGCCCACCCGGAACAATATATAAAGCTAAACGAACCGTTCACTGGGTACTTATCCGTACGAAAATCCCTATTGATTTACCTGTTTTTACAAGGAAGTAAAATGTGAAAAAAATATTTCTACATCCCATGGCCTTTCCCAGCCATTTAAATTTTTCTCTTACAGGTCTAACACTTCCGAAAAACCAATACAACGCCCACCCGGAACAATGTATAAAGCTAAACGAACCGTTCACTGGGTACTTATCCGTGCGAAAAGCCCTATTGATTTACCTGTTTTTACAAGGAAGTAAAATGTGAAAAAAATATTTCTACATCCCATGGCCTTTCCCAACCATTTAAATTTTTATCTTACAGGTCTAACACTACCGAAAAACCAATACAACGCCCACCCGGAAAAATATTTAAAGCTAAACGAACCGTTCACTGGGTACTTATCCGTACGAAAATCCCTATTGATTTACCTGTTTTTACAAGGAAGTAAAATGTGAAAAAAATATTTCTACATCCCATGGCCTTTCCCAACCATTTAAATTTTTCTCTTACAGGTCTAACACTTCCGAAAAACCAATACAACGCCCACCCGGAACAATGTATAAAGCTAAACGAACCGTTCACTGGGTACTTATCCGTGCGAAAAGCCCTATTGATTTCCCTCTTTTTACAAGGAAGTAAAATGTGAAAAAAATATTTCTACATCCCATGGCCTTTCCCAACCATTTAAATTTTTATCTTACAGGTCTAACACTACCGAAAAACCAATACAACTCCCACCCGGAACAATATATAAAGCTAAACGAACCGTTCACTGGGGACTTATACGTACGAAAATCCCTATTGATTTACCTGTTTTTACAAGGAAATAAAATGTGAAAAAAAATATTTCTACATCCCATGGCCTTTCCCAACCATTTAAATTTTTCTCTTACAGGTCTAACACTTCCGAAAAACCAATACAACGCCCACCCGGAACAATGTATAAAGCTAAACGAACCGTTCACTGGGTACTTATCCGTGCGAAAAGCCCTATTGATTTACCTGTTTTTACAAGGAAAGAAAATGTGAAAAAAATATTTCTACATCCCATGGCCTTTCCCAACCATTTAAATTTTTCTCTTACAGGTCTAACAGTTGCGAAAAACCAATACAACGCCCACCCGGAACAATATATAAAGCTAAACGAACCGTTCACTGGGTACTTATCCGTACGAAAATCCCTATTGATTTACCTGTTTTTACAAGGAAGTAAAATGTGAAAAAAATATTTCTACATCCCATGGCCTTTCCCAGCCATTTAAATTTTTCTCTTACAGGTCTAACACTTCCGAAAAACCAATACAACGCCCACCCGGAACAATGTATAAAGCTAAACGAACCGTTCACTGGGTACTTATCCGTGCGAAAAGCCCTATTGATTTACCTGTTTTTACAAGGAAGTAAAATGTGAAAAAAATATTTCTACATCCCATGGCCTTTCCCAACCATTTAAATTTTTATCTTACAGGTCTAACACTACCGAAAAACCAATACAACTCCCACCCGGAACAATATATAAAGCTAAACGAACCATTCACTGGGTACTTATACGTACGAAAATCCCTATTGATTTACCTGTTTTTACAAGGAAATAAAATGTGAAAAAAATATTTCTACATCCCATGGCCTTTCCCAACCATTTAAATTTTTCTCTTACAGGTCTAACACTTCCGAAAAACCAATACAACGCCCACCCGGAACAATGTATAAAGCTAAACGAACCGTTCACTGGGTACTTAACCGTGCGAAAAGCCCTATTGATTTACCTGTTTTTACAAGGAAAGAAAATGTGAAAAAAATATTTCTACATCCCATGGCCTTTCCCAACCATTTAAATTTTTCTCTTACAGGTCTAACACTTCCGAAAAACCAATACAATGCCCACCCGGAAAAATATTTAAAGCTAAACGAACCGTTCACTGGGTACTTATCCGTACGAAAATCCCTATTGATTTACCTGTTTTTACAAGGAAGTAAAATGTGAAAAAAATATTTCTACATCCCATGGCCTTTCCCAACCATTTAAATTTTTCTCTTACAGGTCTAACACTTCCGAAAAACCAATACAACGCCCACCCGGAACAATGTATAAAGCTAAACGAACCGTTCACTGGGTACTTATCCGTGCGAAAAGCCCTATTGATTTCCCTCTTTTTACAAGGAAGTAAAATGTGAAAAAAATATTTCTACATCCCATGGCCTTTCCCAACCATTTAAATTTTTCTCTTACAGGTCTAACACTACCGAAAAACCAATACAACTCCCACCCGGAACAATATATAAAGCTAAACGAACCGTTCTCTGGGTACTTATCCGTACGAAAATCCCTATTGATTTACCTGTTTTTACAAGGAAATAAAATGTGAAAAAAATATTTCTACATCCCATGGCCTTTCCCAACCATTTAAACTTTTCTCTTACAGGTCTAACACTTCCGAAAAACCAATACAACGCCCACCCGGAACAATGTATAAAGCTAAACGAACCGTTCACTGGGTACTTAACCGTGCGAAAAGCCCTATTGATTTACCTGTTTTTACAAGGAAAGAAAATGTGAAAAAAATATTTCTACATCCCATGGCCTTTCCCAACCATTTAAATTTTTCTCTTACAGGTCTAACACTTACGAAAAACCAATACAACGCCCACCCGGAAAAATATATAAAGCTAAACAAACCGTTCACTGGGTACTTATCCGTACGAAAATCCCTATTGATTTACCTGTTTTTACAAGGAAGTAAAATGTGAAAAAAATATTTCTACATCCCATGGCCTTTCCCAACCATTTAAATTTTTCTCTTACAGGTCTAACACTTCCGAAAAACCAATACAACGCCCACCCGGAACAATATATAAAGCTAAACGAACGGTTCACTGGGTACTTATCCGTACGAAAATCCCTATTGATTTACCTGTTTTTACAAGGAAGTAAAATGTGAAAAAAATATTTCTACATCCCATGGCCTTTCCCAACCATTTAAATTTTTCTCTTACAGGTCTAACACTTCAGAAAAACCAATACAACGCCCACCCGGAACAATGTATAAAGCTAAACGAACCGTTCACTGGGTACTTATCCGTGCGAAAAGCCCTATTGATTTCCCTCTTTTTACAAGGAAGTAAAATGTGAAAAAAATATTTCTACATCCCATGGCCTTTCCCAACCATTTAAATTTTTCTCTTACAGGTCTAACACTACCGAATAACCAATACAACTCCCACCCGGAACAATATATAAAGCTAAACGAACCGTTCACTGGGTACTTATCCGTACGAAAATCCCTATTGATTTACCTGTTTTTACAAGGAAATAAAATGTGAAAAAAATATTTCTATATCCCATGGCCTTTCCCAACCATTTAAACTTTTCTCTTACAGGTCTAACACTTCCGAAAAACCAATAGAACGCCCACCCGGAACAATATATAAAGCTAAACGAACCGTTCACTGGGCACTTATCCGTACAAAAATCCCTATTGATTTTCCTGTTTTTACAAGGAAATAAAATGTGAAAAAAATATTTCTACATCCCATGGCCTTTCCCAACCATTTAAATTTTTATCTTACAGGTCTAACACTACCGAAAAACCGATACAATGGCCACCCGGAACAATATATAAAGCTAAACGAACCGTTCACTGGGCACTTATCCGTACAAAAATCAATATTGATTTTCCTGTTTTTACAAGGAAATAAAATGTGAAAAAAATATTTC
Source organism: Paroedura picta (assembly GCF_049243985.1). NCBI lineage: Eukaryota > Metazoa > Chordata > Lepidosauria > Squamata > Gekkonidae > Paroedura > Paroedura picta. The sequence goes on along the minus strand of NC_135373.1, from coordinate 6,934,614 downwards.
TACATCCCATGGCCTTTCCCAACCATTTAAATTTTTCTCTTACAGGTCTAACACTTCCGAAAAACCAATACAACGCCCACCCGGAACAATGTATAAAGCTAAACAAACCGTTCACTGGGTACTTAACCGTGCGAAAAGCCCTATTGATTTACCTGTTTTTACAAGGAAAGAAAATGTGAAAAAAATATTTCTACATCCCATGGCCTTTCCCAACCATTTAAATTTTTCTCTTACAGGTCTAACACTTCCGAAAAACCAATACAACGCCCACCCGGAAAAATATTTAAAGCTAAACGAACCGTTCACTGGGTACTTATCCGTACGAAAATCCCTATTGATTTACCTGTTTTTACAAGGAAGTAAAATGTGAAAAAAATATTTCTACATCCCATGGCCTTTCCCAACCATTTAAATTTTTCTCTTACAGGTCTAACACTTCCGAAAAACCAATACAACGCCCACCCGGAACAATGTATAAAGCTAAACGAACCGTTCACTGGGTACTTATCCGTGCGAAAAGCCCTATTGATTTCCCTCTTTTTACAAGGAAGTAAAATGTGAAAAAAATATTTCTACATCCCATGGCCTTTCCCAACCATTTAAACTTTTCTCTTACAGGTCTAACACTTCCGAAAAACCAATACAACGCCCACCCGGAACAATGTATAAAGCTAAACGAACCGTTCACTGGGTACTTAACCGTGCGAAAAGCCCTATTAATTTACCTGTTTTTACAAGGAAAGAAAATGTGAAAAAAATATTTCTACATCCCATGGCCTTTCCCAACCATTTAAATTTTTCTCTTACAGGTCTAACACTTCCGAAAAACCAATACAACGCCCACCCGGAAAAATATATAAAGCTAAACAAACCGTTCACTGGGTACTTATCCGTACGAAAATCCCTATTGATTTACCTGTTTTTACAAGGAAGTAAAATGTGAAAAAAATATTTCTACATCCCATGGCCTTTCCCAACCATTAAAATTTTTCTCTTACAGGTCTAACACTTCCGAAAAACCAATACAACGCCCACCCGGAACAATGTATAAAGCTAAACGAACCGTTCACTGGGTACTTAACCGTGCGAAAAGCCCTATTAATTTACCTGTTTTTACAAGGAAAGAAAATGTGAAAAAAATATTTCTACATCCCATGGCCTTTCCCAACCATTTAAATTTTTCTCTTACAGGTCTAACACTTCCGAAAAACCAATACAACGCCCACCCGGAAAAATATATAAAGCTAAACAAACCGTTCACTGGGTACTTATCCGTACGAAAATCCCTATTGATTTACCTGTTTTTACAAGGAAGTAAAATGTGAAAAAAATATTTCTACATCCCATGGCCTTTCCCAACCATTAAAATTTTTCTCTTACAGGTCTAACACTTCCGAAAAACCAATACAACGCCCACCCGGAACAATATATAAAGCTAAACGAACGGTTCACTGGGTACTTATCCGTACGAATATCCCTATTGATTTACCTGTTTTTACAAGGAAATAAAATGTGAAAAAAATATTTCTACATCCCATGGCCTTTCCCAACCATTTAAACTTTTCTCTTACAGGTCTAACACTTCTGAAAAACCAATACAACGCCCACCCGGAACAATATATAAAGCTAAACGAACCGTTCACTGGGCACTTATCCGTACAAAAATTCCTTTTGATTTTCCTGTTTTTACAAGGAAATAAAATGTGAAAAAAATATTTCTACATCCCATGGCCTTTCCCAACCATTTAAATTTTTATCTTACAGGTCTAACACTACCGAAAAACCGATACAACGGCCACCCGGAACAATATATAAAGCTAAACGAACCGTTCACTGGGTACTTATACGTACGAAAATCCCTATTGATTTACCTGTTTTTACAAGGAAATAAAATGTAAAAAAAATATTTCTACATCCCATGGCCTTTCCCAGCCATTTAAATTTTTCTCTTACAGGTCTAACACTTCCGAAAAACCAATACAACGCCCACCCGGAACAATGTATAAAGCTAAACAAACCGTTCACTGGGTACTTATCCGTGCGAAAAGCCCTATTGATTTACCTGTTTTTACAAGGAAGTAAAATGTGAAAAAAATATTTCTACATCCCATGGCCTTTCCCAACCATTTAAATTTTTATCTTACAGGTCTAACACTACCGAAAAACCAATACAACTCCCACCCGGAACAATATATAAAGCTAAACGAACCGTTCACTGGGTACTTATACGTACGAAAATCCCTATTGATTTACCTGTTTTTACAAGGAAATAAAATGTGAAAAAATATTTCTACATTCCATGGCCTTTCCCAACCATTTAAATTTTTCTCTTACAGGTCTAACACGTCCGAAAAACCAATACAACGCCCACCCGGAACAATATATAAAGCTAAACGAACCGTTAACTGGGTACTTATCCGTACGAAAATCCCTATTGATTTACCTGTTTTTACAAGGAAATAAAATGTGAAAAAAATATTTCTACATCCCATGGCCTTTCCCAACCATTTAAATTTTTCTCTTACAGGTCTAACATTTCCGAAAAACCAATACAACGCCCACCCGGAACAATATATAAAGCTAAACGAACCGTTCACTGGGCAATTATCCGTAAAAAAATCCCTATTGATTTTCCTGTTTTTACAAGGAAATAAAATGTGAAAAAAATATTTCTACATCCCATGGCCTTTCCCAACCATTTAAATTTTTATCTTACAGGTCTAACACTACCGAAAAACCGATACAACGGCCACCCGGAACAATATATAAAGCTAAACGAACCGTTCACTGGGTACTTATCCGTACGAAAATCCCTATTGATTTACCTGTTTTTACAAGGAAATAAAATGTAAAAAAAATATTTCTACATCCCATGGCCTTTCCCAGCCATTTAAATTTTTCTCTTACAGGTGTAACACTTCCGAAAAACCAATACAACGCCCACCCGGAACAATGTATAAAGCTAAACGAACCGTTCACTGGGTACTTATCCGTACGAAAATCCCTATTGATTTCCCTCTTTTTACAAGGAAGTAAAATGTGAAAAAAATATTTCTACATCCCATGGCCTTTCCCAACCATTTAAATTTTTATCTTACAGGTCTAACACTACCGAAAAACCGATACAATGGCCACCCGGAACAATATATAAAGCTAAACGTACCGTTCACTGGGTACTTATCCGTACGAAAATCCCTATTGATTTACCTGTTTTTACAAGGAAATAAAATGTAAAAAAAATATTTCTACATCCCATGGCCTTTGCCAGCCATTTAAATTTTTCTCTTACAGGTCTAACACTTCCGAAAAACCAATACAACTCCCACCCGGAACAATATAAAAAGCTAAACGAACCGTTCACTGGGTACTTATACGTACGAAAATCCCTATTGATTTACCTGTTTTTACAAGGAAGTAAAATGTGAAAAAAATATTTCTACATCCCATGGCCTTTCCCAGCCATTTAAATTTTTCTCTTACAGGTCTAACGCTTCCGAAAAACCAATACAACGCCCACCCGGAACAATATATAAAGCTAAACCAACCGTTCACTGGGCACTTATCCGTACGAAAATACCTATTGATTTTCCTGTTTTTACAAGGAAATAAAATGTGAAAAAAATATTTCTACAACCCATGGCCTTTCCCAACCATTTAAATTTTTATCTTACAGGTCTAACACTACAGAAAAACCGATACAACTCCAACCCGGAACAATATATAAAGCTAAATGAACCGTTCACTGGATACTTATACGTACAAAAATCCCTATTGATTTACCTGTTTTTACAAGGAAGTAAAATGTGAAAAAAATATTTCTACATCCCATGGCCTTTCGCAGCCATTTAAACATTTATCTTACAGGTCTAACACTTCTGAAAAACCAATACAACTCCCACCCGGAACAATATATAAAGCTAAACGAACCGTTCACTGGGTACTTATACGTACGAAAATCCCTATTGATTTACCTGTTTTTACAAGGAACTAAAATGTGAAAAAAATATTTCTACATCCCATGGCCTTTCCCAACCATTTAAATTTTTCTCTTACAGGTCTAACGCTTCCAAAAAACCAATACAACTCCCCCCCGGAACAATATATAAAGCTAAACGAACCGTTCACTGGGTACTTATACGTACGAAAATCCCTATTGATTTACCTGTTTTTACAAGGAAATAAAATGTGAAAAAAATATTTCTACATCCCATGGCCTTTCCCAACCATTTAAATTTTTCTCTTACAGGTCTAACATTTCTGAAAAACCAATACAACGCCCACCCGGAACAATGTATAAAGCTAAACGAACCGTTCACTGGGTACTTATCCGTGCGAAAAGCCCTATTGATTTACCTGTTTTTACAAGGAAGTAAAATGTGAAAAAAATATTTCTACATCCCATGGCCTTTCCCAACCATTTAAATTTTTATCTTACAGGTCTAACACTACCGAAAAACCAATACAACTCCCACCCGGAACAATATAAAAAGCTAAACGAACCGTTCACTGGGTACTTATACGTACGAAAATCCCTATTGATTTACCTGTTTTTACAAGGAAGTAAAATGTGAAAAAAATATTTCTACATCCCATGGCCTTTCCCAGCCATTTAAATTTTTCTCTTACAGGTCTAACGCTTCCGAAAAACCAATACAACGCCCACCCGGAACAATATATAAAGCTAAACCAACCGTTCACTGGGCACTTATCCGTACGAAAATACCTATTGATTTTCCTGTTTTTACAAGGAAATAAAATGTGAAAAAAATATTTCTACAACCCATGGCCTTTCCCAACCATTTAAATTTTTATCTTACAGGTCTAACACTACAGAAAAACCGATACAACTCCAACCCGGAACAATATATAAAGCTAAATGAACCGTTCACTGGATACTTATACGTATGAAAATCCCTATTGATTTACCTGTTTTTACAAGGAAGTAAAATGTGAAAAAAATATTTCTACATCCCATGGCCTTTCGCAACCATTTAAACATTTATCTTACAGGTCTAACACTTCTGAAAAACCAATACAACTCCCACCCGGAACAATATATAAAGCTAAACGAACCGTTCACTGGGTACTTATACGTACGAAAATCCCTATTGATTTACCTGTTTTTACAAGGAACTAAAATGTGAAAAAAATATTTCTACATCCCATGGCCTTTCCCAACCATTTAAATTTTTCTCTTACAGGTCTAACGCTTCCAAAAAACCAATACAACTCCCCCCCGGAACAATATATAAAGCTAAACGAACCGTTCACTGGGTACTTATACGTACGAAAATCCCTATTGATTTACCTGTTTTTACAAGGAAGTAAAATGTGAAAAAAATATTTCTACATCCCATGGCATTTCCCAACCATTTAAATTTTTCTCTTACAGGTCTAACACTACCGAAAAACCAATACAACTCCCACCCGGAACAATATATAAAGCTAAACGAACCGTTCACTGGGTACTTATCCGTACGAAAATCCCTATTGATTTACCTGTTTTTACAAGGAAATAAAATGTGAAAAAAATATTTCTCCATCCCATGGCCTTTCCCAACCATTTAAATTTTTCTCTTACAGGTCTAACACTTCCAAAAAACCTATACAACGCCCACCCGGAAAAATATATAAAGCTAAACGAACCGTTCACTGGGTACTTATACGTACGAAAATCCCTATTGATTTACCTGTTTTTACAAGGAAGTAAAATGTGAAAAAAATATTTCTACATCCCATGGCCTTTCCCAGCCATTTAAATTTTTCTCTTACAGGTCTAACGCTTCCGAAAAACCAATACAACGCCCACCCGGAACAATATATAAAGCTAAACCAACCGTTCACTGGGCACTTATCCGTACGAAAATACCTATTGATTTTCCTGTTTTTACAAGGAAATAAAATGTGAAAAAAATATTTCTACAACCCATGGCCTTTCCCAACCATTTAAATTTTTATCTTACAGGTCTAACACTACAGAAAAACCGATACAACTCCAACCCGGAACAATATATAAAGCTAAATGAACCGTTCACTGGATACTTATACGTATGAAAATCCCTATTGATTTACCTGTTTTTACAAGGAAGTAAAATGTGAAAAAAATATTTCTACATCCCATGGCCTTTCGCAACCATTTAAACATTTATCTTACAGGTCTAATACTACAGAAAAACCGATACAACCCCAACCCGGAACAATATATAAAGCTAAATGAACCGTTCACTGGATACTTATACGTATGAAAATCCCTATTGATTTACCTGTTTTTACAAGGAAGTAAAATGTGAAAAAAATATTTCTACATCCCATGGCCTTTCGCAACCATTTAAACATTTATCTTACAGGTCTAACACTTCTGAAAAACCAATACAACTCCCACCCGGAACAATATATAAAGCTAAACGAACCGTTCACTGGGTACTTATACGTACGAAAATCCCTATTGATTTACCTGGTTTTACAAGGAACTAAAATGTGAAAAAAATATTTCTACATCCCATGGCCTTTCCCAACCATTTAAATTTTTCTCTTACAGGTCTAACGCTTCCAAAAAACCAATACAACTCCCCCCCGGAACAATATATAAAGCTAAACGAACCGTTCACTGGGTACTTATACGTACGAAAATCCCTATTGATTTACCTGTTTTTACAAGGAAATAAAATGTGAAAAAAATATTTCTACATCCCATGGCCTTTCCCAACCATTTAAATTTTTGTCTTACAGGTCTAACACTACCGAAAAACCAATACAACTCCCACCCGGAACAATATATAAAGCTAAACGAACCGTTCTCTGGGTACTTATCCGTACGAAAATCCCTATTGATTTACCTGTTTTTACAAGGAAATAAAATGTGAAAAAAATATTTCTACATCCCATGGCCTTTCCCAACCATTTAAATTTTTCTCTTACAGGTCTAACACTTCCAAAAAACCTATACAACGCCCACCCGGAAAAATATATAAAGCTAAACGAACCGTTCACTGGGTACTTATACGTACGAAAATCCCTATTGATTTACCTGTTTTTACAAGGAAGTAAAATGTGAAAAAAATATTTCTACATTCCATGGCCTTTCCCAGCCATTTAAATTTTTCTCTTACAGGTCTAACGCTTCCGAAAAACCAATACAACGCCCACCCGGAACAATATATAAAGCTAAACCAACCGTTCACTGGGCACTTATCCGTACGAAAATACCTATTGATTTTCCTGTTTTTACAAGGAAATAAAATGTGAAAAAAATATTTCTACAACCCATGGCCTTTCCCAACCATTTAAATTTTTATCTTACAGGTCTAACACTACAGAAAAACCGATACAACTCCAACCCGGAACAATATATAAAGCTAAATGAACCGTTCACTGGATACTTATACGTATGAAAATCCCTATTGATTTACCTGTTTTTACAAGGAAGTAAAATGTGAAAAAAATATTTCTACATCCCATGGCCTTTCGCAACCATTTAAACATTTATCTTACAGGTCTAACACTACAGAAAAACCGATACAACCCCAACCCGGAACAATATATAAAGCTAAATGAACCGTTCACTGGATACTTATACGTATGAAAATCCCTATTGATTTACCTGTTTTTACAAGGAAGTAAAATGTGAAAAAAATATTTCTACATCCCATGGCCTTTCGCAACCATTTAAACATTTATCTTACAGGTCTAACACTACAGAAAAACCGATACAACCCCAACCCGGAACAATATATAAAGCTAAATGAACCGTTCACTGGATACTTATACGTATGAAAATCCCTATTGATTTACCTGTTTTTACAAGGAAGTAAAATGTGAAAAAAATATTTCTACATCCCATGGCCTTTCGCAACCATTTAAACATTTATCTTACAGGTCTAACACTTCTGAAAAACCAATACAACTCCCACCCGGAACAATATATAAAGCTAAACGAACCGTTCACTGGGTACTTATACGTACGAAAATCCCTATTGATTTACCTGTTTTTACAAGGAACTAAAATGTGAAAAAAATATTTCTACATCCCATGACCTTTCACAACCATTTAAATTTTTCTCTTACAGGTCTAACGCTTCCAAAAAACCAATACAACTCCCCCCCGGAACAATATATAAAGCTAAACGAACCGTTCACTGGGTACTTATACGTACGAAAATCCCTATTGATTTACCTGTTTTTACAAGGAAATAAAATGTGAAAAAAATATTTCTACATCCCATGGCCTTTCCCAACCATTTAAATTTTTCTCTTACAGGTCTAACATTTCCGAAAAACCAATACAACGCCCACCCGGAACAATGTATAAAGCTAAACGAACCGTTCACTGGGTACTTATACGTGCGAAAAGCCCTATTGATTTACCTGTTTTTACAAGGAAGTAAAATGTGAAAAAAATATTTCTACATCCCATGGCATTTCCCAACCATTTAAATTTTTCTCTTACAGGTCTAACACTACCGAAAAACCAATACAACTCCCACCCGGAACAATATATAAAGCTAAACGAACCGTTCACTGGGTACTTATCCGTACGAAAATCCCTATTGATTTACCTGTTTTTACAAGGAAATAAAATGTGAAAAAAATATTTCTACATCCCATGGCCTTTCCCAACCATTTAAATTTTTCTCTTACAGGTCTAACACTTCCAAAAAACCTATACAACGCCCACCCGGAAAAATATATAAAGCTAAACGAACCGTTCACTGGGTACTTATACGTACGAAAATCCCTATTGATTTACCTGTTTTTACAAGGAAGTAAAATGTGAAAAAAATATTTCTACATCCCATGGCCTTTCCCAGCCATTTAAATTTTTCTCTTACAGGTCTAACGCTTCCGAAAAACCAATACAACGCCCACCCGGAACAATATATAAAGCTAAACCAACCGTTCACTGGGCACTTATCCGTACGAAAATACCTATTGATTTTCCTGTTTTTACAAGGAAATAAAATGTGAAAAAAATATTTCTACAACCCATGGCCTTTCCCAACCATTTAAATTTTTATCTTACAGGTCTAACACTACAGAAAAACCGATACAACTCCAACCCGGAACAATATATAAAGCTAAATGAACCGTTCACTGGATACTTATACGTATGAAAATCCCTATTGATTTACCTGTTTTTACAAGGAAGTAAAATGTGAAAAAAATATTTCTACATCCCATGGCCTTTTGCAACCATTTAAACATTTATCTTACAGGTCTAACACTTCTGAAAAACCAATACAACTCCCACCCGGAACAATATATAAAGCTAAACGAACCGTTCACTGGGTACTTATACGTACGAAAATCCCTATTGATTTACCTGTTTTTACAAGGAAGTAAAATGTGAAAAAAATATTTCTACATTCCATGGCCTTTCCCAGCCATTTAAATTTTTCTCTTACAGGTCTAACGCTTCCGAAAAACCAATACAACGCCCACCCGGAACAATATATAAAGCTAAACCAACCGTTCACTGGGCACTTATCCGTACGAAAATACCTATTGATTTTCCTGTTTTTACAAGGAAATAAAATGTGAAAAAAATATTTCTACAACCCATGGCCTTTCCCAACCATTTAAATTTTTATCTTACAGGTCTAACACTACAGAAAAACCGATACAACTCCAACCCGGAACAATATATAAAGCTAAATGAACCGTTCACTGGATACTTATACGTATGAAAATCCCTATTGATTTACCTGTTTTTACAAGGAAGTAAAATGTGAAAAAAATATTTCTACATCCCATGGCCTTTCGCAACCATTTAAACATTTATCTTACAGGTCTAACACTACAGAAAAACCGATACAACCCCAACCCGGAACAATATATAAAGCTAAATGAACCGTTCACTGGATACTTATACGTATGAAAATCCCTATTGATTTACCTGTTTTTACAAGGAAGTAAAATGTGAAAAAAATATTTCTACATCCCATGGCCTTTCGCAACCATTTAAACATTTATCTTACAGGTCTAACACTACAGAAAAACCGATACAACCCCAACCCGGAACAATATATAAAGCTAAATGAACCGTTCACTGGATACTTATACGTATGAAAATCCCTATTGATTTACCTGTTTTTACAAGGAAGTAAAATGTGAAAAAAATATTTCTACATCCCATGGCCTTTCGCAACCATTTAAACATTTATCTTACAGGTCTAACACTTCTGAAAAACCAATACAACTCCCACCCGGAACAATATATAAAGCTAAACGAACCGTTCACTGGGTACTTATACGTACGAAAATCCCTATTGATTTACCTGTTTTTACAAGGAACTAAAATGTGAAAAAAATATTTCTACATCCCATGACCTTTCACAACCATTTAAATTTTTCTCTTACAGGTCTAACGCTTCCAAAAAACCAATACAACTCCCCCCCGGAACAATATATAAAGCTAAACGAACCGTTCACTGGGTACTTATACGTACGAAAATCCCTATTGATTTACCTGTTTTTACAAGGAAATAAAATGTGAAAAAAATATTTCTACATCCCATGGCCTTTCCCAACCATTTAAATTTTTCTCTTACAGGTCTAACATTTCCGAAAAACCAATACAACGCCCACCCGGAACAATGTATAAAGCTAAACGAACCGTTCACTGGGTACTTATACGTGCGAAAAGCCCTATTGATTTACCTGTTTTTACAAGGAAGTAAAATGTGAAAAAAATATTTCTACATCCCATGGCATTTCCCAACCATTTAAATTTTTCTCTTACAGGTCTAACACTACCGAAAAACCAATACAACTCCCACCCGGAACAATATATAAAGCTAAACGAACCGTTCACTGGGTACTTATCCGTACGAAAATCCCTATTGATTTACCTGTTTTTACAAGGAAATAAAATGTGAAAAAAATATTTCTACATCCCATGGCCTTTCCCAACCATTTAAATTTTTCTCTTACAGGTCTAACACTTCCAAAAAACCTATACAACGCCCACCCGGAAAAATATATAAAGCTAAACGAACCGTTCACTGGGTACTTATACGTACGAAAATCCCTATTGATTTACCTGTTTTTACAAGGAAGTAAAATGTGAAAAAAATATTTCTACATCCCATGGCCTTTCCCAGCCATTTAAATTTTTCTCTTACAGGTCTAACGCTTCCGAAAAACCAATACAACGCCCACCCGGAACAATATATAAAGCTAAACCAACCGTTCACTGGGCACTTATCCGTACGAAAATACCTATTGATTTTCCTGTTTTTACAAGGAAATAAAATGTGAAAAAAATATTTCTACAACCCATGGCCTTTCCCAACCATTTAAATTTTTATCTTACAGGTCTAACACTACAGAAAAACCGATACAACTCCAACCCGGAACAATATATAAAGCTAAATGAACCGTTCACTGGATACTTATACGTATGAAAATCCCTATTGATTTACCTGTTTTTACAAGGAAGTAAAATGTGAAAAAAATATTTCTACATCCCATGGCCTTTTGCAACCATTTAAACATTTATCTTACAGGTCTAACACTTCTGAAAAACCAATACAACTCCCACCCGGAACAATATATAAAGCTAAACGAACCGTTCACTGGGTACTTATACGTACGAAAATCCCTATTATTTTACCTGTTTTTACAAGGAACTAAAATGTGAAAAAAATATTTCTACATCCCATGGCCTTTCCCAACCATTTAAATTTTTCTCTTACAGGTCTAACGCTTCCGAAAAACCAATACAACGCCCACCCGGAAAAATATATAAAGCTATACAAACCGTTCACTGGGTACTTATCCGTACGAAAATCCCTATTGATTTACCTGTTTTTACAAGGAAGTAAAATGTGAAAAAAATATTTCTACATCCCATGGCCTTTCCCAACCATTAAAATTTTTCTCTTACAGGTCTAACACTTCCGAAAAACCAATACAACGCCCACCCGGAACAATATATAAAGCTAAACGAACGGTTCACTGGGTACTTATCCGTACGAATATCCCTATTGATTTACCTGTTTTTACAAGGAAATAAAATGTGAAAAAAATATTTCTACATCCCATGGCCTTTCCCAACCATTTAAACTTTTCTTTTACAGGTCTAACACTTCTGAAAAACCAATACAACGCCCACCCGGAACAATATATAAAGCTAAACGAACCGTTCACTGGGCACTTATCCGTACAAAAATTCCTTTTGATTTTCCTGTTTTTACAAGGAAATAAAATGTGAAAAAAATATTTCTACATCCCATGGCCTTTCCCAACCATTTAAATTTTTATCTTACAGGTCTAACACTACCGAAAAACCGATACAACGGCCACCCGGAACAATATATAAAGCTAAACGAACCGTTCACTGGATACTTATACGTATGAAAATCCCTATTGATTTACCTGTTTTTACAAGGAAGTAAAATGTGAAAAAAATATTTCTACATCCCATGGCCTTTCGCAACCATTTAAACATTTATCTTACAGGTCTAACGCTTCCAAAAAACCAATACAACTCCCCCCCGGAACAATATATAAAGCTAAACGAACCGTTCACTGGGTACTTATACGTACGAAAATCCCTATTGATTTACCTGTTTTTACAAGGAAATAAAATGTGAAAAAAATATTTCTACATCCCATGGCCTTTCCCAACCATTTAAATTTTTCTCTTACAGGTCTAACATTTCTGAAAAACCAATACAACGCCCACCCGGAACAATGTATAAAGCTAAACGAACCGTTCACTGGGTACTTATACGTGCGAAAAGCCCTATTGATTTACCTGTTTTTACAAGGAAGTAAAATGTGAAAAAAATATTTCTACATCCCATGGCATTTCCCAACCATTTAAATTTTTCTCTTACAGGTCTAACACTACCGAAAAACCAATACAACTCCCACCCGGAACAATATATAAAGCTAAACGAACCGTTCACTGGGTACTTATCCGTACGAAAATCCCTATTGATTTACCTGTTTTTACAAGGAAATAAAATGTGAAAAAAATATTTCTCCATCCCATGGCCTTTCCCAACCATTTAAATTTTTCTCTTACAGGTCTAACACTTCCAAAAAACCTATACAACGCCCACCCGGAAAAATATATAAAGCTAAACGAACCGTTCACTGGGTACTTATACGTACGAAAATCCCTATTGATTTACCTGTTTTTACAAGGAAATAAAATGTGAAAAAAATATTTCTACATCCCATGGCCTTTCCCAACCATTTAAATTTTTCTCTTACAGGTCTAACATTTCCGAAAAACCAATACAACGCCCACCCGGAACAATGTATAAAGCTAAACGAACCGTTCACTGGGTACTTATACGTGCGAAAAGCCCTATTGATTTACCTGTTTTTACAAGGAAGTAAAATGTGAAAAAAATATTTCTACATCCCATGGCATTTCGCAACCATTTAAATTTTTCTCTTACAGGTCTAACACTACCGAAAAACCAATACAACTCCCACCCGGAACAATATATAAAGCTAAACGAACCGTTCTCTGGGTACTTATCCGTACGAAAATCCCTATTGATTTACCTGTTTTTACAAGGAAATAAAATGTGAAAAAAATATTTCTACATCCCATGGCCTTTCCCAACCATTTAAATTTTTCTCTTACAGGTCTAACACTTCCAAAAAACCTATACAACGCCCACCCGGAAAAATATATAAAGCTAAACGAACCGTTCACTGGGTACTTATACGTACGAAAATCCCTATTGATTTACCTGTTTTTACAAGGAAGTAAAATGTGAAAAAAATATTTCTACATTCCATGGCCTTTCCCAGCCATTTAAATTTTTCTCTTACAGGTCTAACGCTTCCGAAAAACCAATACAACGCCCACCCGGAACAATATATAAAGCTAAACCAACCGTTCACTGGGCACTTATCCGTACGAAAATACCTATTGATTTTCCTGTTTTTACAAGGAAATAAAATGTGAAAAAAATATTTCTACAACCCATGGCCTTTCCAACCATTTAAATTTTTATCTTACAGGTCTAACACTACAGAAAAACCGATACAACTCCAACCCGGAACAATATATAAAGCTAAATGAACCGTTCACTGGATACTTATACGTATGAAAATCCCTATTGATTTACCTGTTTTTACAAGGAAGTAAAATGTGAAAAAAATATTTCTACATCCCATGGCCTTTCGCAACCATTTAAACATTTATCTTACAGGTCTAACACTACAGAAAAACCGATACAACCCCAACCCGGAACAATATATAAAGCTAAATGAACCGTTCACTGGATACTTATACGTATGAAAATCCCTATTGATTTACCTGTTTTTACAAGGAAGTAAAATGTGAAAAAAATATTTCTACATCCCATGGCCTTTCGCAACCATTTAAACATTTATCTTACAGGTCTAACACTACAGAAAAACCGATACAACCCCAACCCGGAACAATATATAAAGCTAAATGAACCGTTCACTGGATACTTATACGTATGAAAATCCCTATTGATTTACCTGTTTTTACAAGGAAGTAAAATGTGAAAAAAATATTTCTACATCCCATGGCCTTTCGCAACCATTTAAACATTTATCTTACAGGTCTAACACTTCTGAAAAACCAATACAACTCCCACCCGGAACAATATATAAAGCTAAACGAACCGTTCACTGGGTACTTATACGTACGAAAATCCCTATTGATTTACCTGTTTTTACAAGGAACTAAAATGTGAAAAAAATATTTCTACATCCCATGACCTTTCACAACCATTTAAATTTTTCTCTTACAGGTCTAACGCTTCCAAAAAACCAATACAACTCCCCCCCGGAACAATATATAAAGCTAAACGAACCGTTCACTGGGTACTTATACGTACGAAAATCCCTATTGATTTACCTGTTTTTACAAGGAAATAAAATGTGAAAAAAATATTTCTACATCCCATGGCCTTTCCCAACCATTTAAATTTTTCTCTTACAGGTCTAACATTTCCGAAAAACCAATACAACGCCCACCCGGAACAATGTATAAAGCTAAACGAACCGTTCACTGGGTACTTATACGTGCGAAAAGCCCTATTGATTTACCTGTTTTTACAAGGAAGTAAAATGTGAAAAAAATATTTCTACATCCCATGGCATTTCCCAACCATTTAAATTTTTCTCTTACAGGTCTAACACTACCGAAAAACCAATACAACTCCCACCCGGAACAATATATAAAGCTAAACGAACCGTTCACTGGGTACTTATCCGTACGAAAATCCCTATTGATTTACCTGTTTTTACAAGGAAATAAAATGTGAAAAAAATATTTCTACATCCCATGGCCTTTCCCAACCATTTAAATTTTTCTCTTACAGGTCTAACACTTCCAAAAAACCTATACAACGCCCACCCGGAAAAATATATAAAGCTAAACGAACCGTTCACTGGGTACTTATACGTACGAAAATCCCTATTGATTTACCTGTTTTTACAAGGAAGTAAAATGTGAAAAAAATATTTCTACATCCCATGGCCTTTCCCAGCCATTTAAATTTTTCTCTTACAGGTCTAACGCTTCCGAAAAACCAATACAACGCCCACCCGGAACAATATATAAAGCTAAACCAACCGTTCACTGGGCACTTATCCGTACGAAAATACCTATTGATTTTCCTGTTTTTACAAGGAAATAAAATGTGAAAAAAATATTTCTACAACCCATGGCCTTTCCCAACCATTTAAATTTTTATCTTACAGGTCTAACACTACAGAAAAACCGATACAACTCCAACCCGGAACAATATATAAAGCTAAATGAACCGTTCACTGGATACTTATACGTATGAAAATCCCTATTGATTTACCTGTTTTTACAAGGAAGTAAAATGTGAAAAAAATATTTCTACATCCCATGGCCTTTCGCAACCATTTAAACATTTATCTTACAGGTCTAACACTTCTGAAAAACCAATACAACTCCCACCCGGAACAATATATAAAGCTAAACGAACCGTTCACTGGGTACTTATACGTACGAAAATCCCTATTATTTTACCTGTTTTTACAAGGAACTAAAATGTGAAAAAAATATTTCTACATCCCATGGCCTTTCCCAACCATTTAAATTTTTCTCTTACAGGTCTAACGCTTCCGAAAAACCAATACAACGCCCACCCGGAAAAATATATAAAGCTATACAAACCGTTCACTGGGTACTTATCCGTACGAAAATCCCTATTGATTTACCTGTTTTTACAAGGAAGTAAAATGTGAAAAAAATATTTCTACATCCCATGGCCTTTCCCAACCATTAAAATTTTTCTCTTACAGGTCTAACACTTCCGAAAAACCAATACAACGCCCACCCGGAACAATATATAAAGCTAAACGAACGGTTAACTGGGTACTTATCCGTACGAATATCCCTATTGATTTACCTGTTTTTACAAGGAAATAAAATGTGAAAAAAATATTTCTACATCCCATGGCCTTTCCCAACCATTTAAACTTTTCTCTTACAGGTCTAACACTTCTGAAAAACCAATACAACGCCCACCCGGAACAATATATAAAGCTAAACGAACCGTTCACTGGGCACTTATCCGTACAAAAATTCCTTTTGATTTTCCTGTTTTTACAAGGAAATAAAATGTGAAAAAAATATTTCTACATCCCATGGCCTTTCCCAACCATTTAAATTTTTATCTTACAGGTCTAACACTACCGAAAAACCGATACAACGGCCACCCGGAACAATATATAAAGCTAAACGAACCGTTCACTGGGTACTTATACGTACGAAAATCCCTATTGATTTACCTGTTTTTACAAGGAAATAAAATGTAAAAAAAATATTTCTACATCCCATGGCCTTTCCCAGCCATTTAAATTTTTCTCTTACAGGTCTAACACTTCCGAAAAACCAATACAACGCCCACCCGGAACAATGTATAAAGCTAAACGAACCGTTCACTGGGTACTTATCCGTACGAAAATCCCTATTGATTTCCCTCTTTTTACAAGGAAGTAAAATGTGAAAAAAATATTTCTACATCCCATGGCCTTTCCCAACCATTTAAATTTTTATCTTACAGGTCTAACACTACCGAAAAACCGATACAATGGCCACCCGGAACAATATATAAAGCTAAACGTACCGTTCACTGGGTACTTATCCGTACGAAAATCCCTATTGATTTACCTGTTTTTACAAGGAAATAAAATGTAAAAAAAATATTTCTACATCCCATGGCCTTTGCCAGCCATTTAAATTTTTCTCTTACACGTCTAACACTTCCGAAAAACCAATACAACTCCCACCCGGAACAATATAAAAAGCTAAACGAACCGTTCACTGGGTACTTATACGTACGAAAATCCCTATTGATTTACCTGTTTTTACAAGGAAGTAAAATGTGAAAAAAATATTTCTACATCCCATGGCCTTTCCCAGCCATTTCAATTTTTCTCTTACAGGTCTAACGCTTCCGAAAAACCAATACAACGCCCACCCGGAACAATATATAAAGCTAAACCAACCGTTCACTGGGCACTTATCCGTACGAAAATACCTATTGATTTTCCTGTTTTTACAAGGAAATAAAATGTGAAAAAAATATTTCTACAACCCATGGCCTTTCCCAACCATTTAAATTTTTATCTTACAGGTCTAACACTACAGAAAAACCGATACAACTCCAACCCGGAACAATATATAAAGCTAAATGAACCGTTCACTGGATACTTATACGTACAAAAATCCCTATTGATTTACCTGTTTTTACAAGGAAGTAAAATGTGAAAAAAATATTTCTACATCCCATGGCCTTTCGCAACCATTTAAACATTTATCTTACAGGTCTAACACTTCTGAAAAACCAATACAACTCCCACCCGGAACAATATATAAAGCTAAACGAACCGTTCACTGGGTACTTATACGTACGAAAATCCCTATTGATTTACCTGTTTTTACAAGGAACTAAAATGTGAAAAAAATATTTCTACATCCCATGGCCTTTCCCAACCATTTAAATTTTTCTCTTACAGGTCTAACGCTTCCAAAAAACCAATACAACTCCCCCCCGGAACAATATATAAAGCTAAACGAACCGTTCACTGGGTACTTATACGTACGAAAATCCCTATTGATTTACCTGTTTTTACAAGAAAATAAAATGTGAAAAAAATATTTCTACATCCCATGGCCTTTCCCAACCATTTAAATTTTTCTCTTACAGGTCTAACATTTCTGAAAAACCAATACAACGCCCACCCGGAACAATGTATAAAGCTAAACGAACCGTTCACTGGGTACTTATCCGTGCGAAAAGCCCTATTGATTTACCTGTTTTTACAAGGAAGTAAAATGTGAAAAAAATATTTCTACATCCCATGGCCTTTCCCAACCATTTAAATTTTTATCTTACAGGTCTAACACTACCGAAAAACCAATACAACTCCCACCCGGAACAATATAAAAAGCTAAACGAACCGTTCACTGGGTACTTATACGTACGAAAATCCCTATTGATTTACCTGTTTTTACAAGGAAGTAAAATGTGAAAAAAATATTTCTACATCCCATGGCCTTTCCCAGCCATATAAATTTTTCTCTTACAGGTCTAACGCTTCCGAAAAACCAATACAACGCCCACCCGGAACAATATATAAAGCTAAACCAACCGTTCACTGGGCACTTATCCGTACGAAAATACCTATTGATTTTCCTGTTTTTACAAGGAAATAAAATGTGAAAAAAATATTTCTACAACCCATGGCCTTTCCCAACCATTTAAATTTTTATCTTACAGGTCTAACACTACAGAAAAACCGATACAACTCCAACCCGGAACAATATATAAAGCTAAATGAACCGTTCACTGGATACTTATACGTATGAAAATCCCTATTGATTTACCTGTTTTTACAAGGAAGTAAAATGTGAAAAAAATATTTCTACATCCCATGGCCTTTCGCAACCATTTAAACATTTATCTTACAGGTCTAACACTTCTGAAAAACCAATACAACTCCCACCCGGAACAATATATAAAGCTAAACGAACCGTTCACTGGGTACTTATACGTACGAAAATCCCTATTGATTTACCTGTTTTTACAAGGAACTAAAATGTGAAAAAAATATTTCTACATCCCATGGCCTTTCCCAACCATTTAAATTTTTCTCTTACAGGTCTAACGCTTCCAAAAAACCAATACAACTCCCCCCCGGAACAATATATAAAGCTAAACGAACCGTTCACTGGGTACATATACGTACGAAAATCCCTATTGATTTACCTGTTTTTACAAGGAAATAAAATGTGAAAAAAATATTTCTACATCCCATGGCCTTTCCCAACCATTTAAATTTTTCTCTTACAGGTCTAACATTTCTGAAAAACCAATACAACGCCCACCCGGAACAATGTATAAAGCTAAACGAACCGTTCACTGGGTACTTATACGTGCGAAAAGCCCTATTGATTTACCTGTTTTTACAAGGAAGTAAAATGTGAAAAAAATATTTCTACATCCCATGGCATTTCCCAACCATTTAAATTTTTCTCTTACAGGTCTAACACTACCGAAAAACCAATACAACTCCCACCCGGAACAATATATAAAGCTAAACGAACCGTTCACTGGGTACTTATCCGTACGAAAATCCCTATTGATTTACCTGTTTTTACAAGGAAATAAAATGTGAAAAAAATATTTCTACATCCCATGGCCTTTCCCAACCATTTAAATTTTTCTCTTACAGGTCTAACACTTCCAAAAAACCTATACAACGCCCACCCGGAAAAATATATAAAGCTAAACGAACCGTTCACTGGGTACTTATACGTACGAAAATCCCTATTGATTTACCTGTTTTTACAAGGAAGTAAAATGTGAAAAAAATATTTCTACATCCCATGGCCTTTCCCAGCCATTTAAATTTTTCTCTTACAGGTCTAACGCTTCCGAAAAACCAATACAACGCCCACCCGGAACAATATATAAAGCTAAACCAACCGTTCACTGGGCACTTATCCGTACGAAAATACCTATTGATTTTCCTGTTTTTACAAGGAAATAAAATGTGAAAAAAATATTTCTACAACCCATGGCCTTTCCCAACCATTTAAATTTTTATCTTACAGGTCTAACACTACAGAAAAACCGATACAACTCCAACCCGGAACAATATATAAAGCTAAATGAACCGTTCAATGGATACTTATACGTATGAAAATCCCTATTGATTTACCTGTTTTTACAAGGAAGTAAAATGTGAAAAAAATATTTCTACATCCCATGGCCTTTCGCAACCATTTAAACATTTATCTTACAGGTCTAATACTACAGAAAAACCGATACAACCCCAACCCGGAACAATATATAAAGCTAAATGAACCGTTCACTGGATACTTATACGTATGAAAATCCCTATTGATTTACCTGTTTTTACAAGGAAGTAAAATGTGAAAAAAATATTTCTACATCCCATGGCCTTTCGCAACCATTTAAACATTTATCTTACAGGTCTAACACTTCTGAAAAACCAATACAACTCCCACCCGGAACAATATATAAAGCTAAACGAACCGTTCACTGGGTACTTATACGTACGAAAATCCCTATTGATTTACCTGTTTTTACAAGGAACTAAAATGTGAAAAAAATATTTCTACATCCCATGGCCTTTCCCAACCATTTAAATTTTTCTCTTACAGGTCTAACGCTTCCAAAAAACCAATACAACTCCCCCCCGGAACAATATATAAAGCTAAACGAACCGTTCACTGGGTACTTATACGTACGAAAATCCCTATTGATTTACCTGTTTTTACAAGGAAATAAAATGTGAAAAAAATATTTCTACATCCCATGGCCTTTTCCAACCATTTAAATTTTTCTCTTACAGGTCTAACATTTCCGAAAAACCAATACAACGCCCACCCGGAACAATGTATAAAGCTAAACGAACCGTTCACTGGGTACTTATACGTGCGAAAAGCCCTATTGATTTACCTGTTTTTACAAGGAAGTAAAATGTGAAAAAAATATTTCTACATCCCATGGCATTTCGCAACCATTTAAATTTTTCTCTTACAGGTCTAACACTACCGAAAAACCAATACAACTCCCACCCGGAACAATATATAAAGCTAAACGAACCGTTCTCTGGGTACTTATCCGTACGAAAATCCCTATTGATTTACCTGTTTTTACAAGGAAATAAAATGTGAAAAAAATATTTCTACATCCCATGGCCTTTCCCAACCATTTAAATTTTTCTCTTACAGGTCTAACACTTCCAAAAAACCTATACAACGCCCACCCGGAAAAATATATAAAGCTAAACGAACCGTTCACTGGGTACTTATACGTACGAAAATCCCTATTGATTTACCTGTTTTTACAAGGAAGTAAAATGTGAAAAAAATATTTCTACATTCCATGGCCTTTCCCAGCCATTTAAATTTTTCTCTTACAGGTCTAACGCTTCCGAAAAACCAATACAACGCCCACCCGGAACAATATATAAAGCTAAACCAACCGTTCACTGGGCACTTATCCGTACGAAAATACCTATTGATTTTCCTGTTTTTACAAGGAAATAAAATGTGAAAAAAATATTTCTACAACCCATGGCCTTTCCCAACCATTTAAATTTTTATCTTACAGGTCTAACACTACAGAAAAACCGATACAACTCCAACCCGGAACAATATATAAAGCTAAATGAACCGTTCACTGGATACTTATACGTATGAAAATCCCTATTGATTTACCTGTTTTTACAAGGAAGTAAAATGTGAAAAAAATATTTCTACATCCCATGGCCTTTCGCAACCATTTAAACATTTATCTTACAGGTCTAACACTACAGAAAAACCGATACAACCCCAACCCGGAACAATATATAAAGCTAAATGAACCGTTCACTGGATACTTATACGTATGAAAATCCCTATTGATTTACCTGTTTTTACAAGGAAGTAAAATGTGAAAAAAATATTTCTACATCCCATGGCCTTTCGCAACCATTTAAACATTTATCTTACAGGTCTAACACTACAGAAAAACCGATACAACCCCAACCCGGAACAATATATAAAGCTAAATGAACCGTTCACTGGATACTTATACGTATGAAAATCCCTATTGATTTACCTGTTTTTACAAGGAAGTAAAATGTGAAAAAAATATTTCTACATCCCATGGCCTTTCGCAACCATTTAAACATTTATCTTACAGGTCTAACACTTCTGAAAAACCAATACAACTCCCACCCGGAACAATATATAAAGCTAAACGAACCGTTCACTGGGTACTTATACGTACGAAAATCCCTATTGATTTACCTGTTTTTACAAGGAACTAAAATGTGAAAAAAATATTTCTACATCCCATGACCTTTCACAACCATTTAAATTTTTCTCTTACAGGTCTAACGCTTCCAAAAAACCAATACAACTCCCCCCCGGAACAATATATAAAGCTAAACGAACCGTTCACTGGGTACTTATACGTACGAAAATCCCTATTGATTTACCTGTTTTTACAAGGAAATAAAATGTGAAAAAAATATTTCTACATCCCATGGCCTTTCCCAACCATTTAAATTTTTCTCTTACAGGTCTAACATTTCCGAAAAACCAATACAACGCCCACCCGGAACAATGTATAAAGCTAAACGAACCGTTCACTGGGTACTTATACGTGCGAAAAGCCCTATTGATTTACCTGTTTTTACAAGGAAGTAAAATGAGAAAAAAATATTTCTACATCCCATGGCATTTCCCAACCATTTAAATTTTTCTCTTACAGGTCTAACACTACCGAAAAACCAATACAACTCCCACCCGGAACAATATATAAAGCTAAACGAACCGTTCACTGGGTACTTATCCGTACGAAAATCCCTATTGATTTACCTGTTTTTACAAGGAAATAAAATGTGAAAAAAATATTTCTACATCCCATGGCCTTTCCCAACCATTTAAATTTTTCTCTTACAGGTCTAACACTTCCAAAAAACCTATACAACGCCCACCCGGAAAAATATATAAAGCTAAACGAACCGTTCACTGGGTACTTATACGTACGAAAATCCCTATTGATTTACCTGTTTTTACAAGGAAGTAAAATGTGAAAAAAATATTTCTACATCCCATGGCCTTTCCCAGCCATTTAAATTTTTCTCTTACAGGTCTAACGCTTCCGAAAAACCAATACAACGCCCACCCGGAACAATATATAAAGCTAAACCAACCGTTCACTGGGCACTTATCCGTACGAAAATACCTATTGATTTTCCTGTTTTTACAAGGAAATAAAATGTGAAAAAAATATTTCTACAACCCATGGCCTTTCCCAACCATTTAAATTTTTATCTTACAGGTCTAACACTACAGAAAAACCGATACAACTCCAACCCGGAACAATATATAAAGCTAAATGAACCGTTCACTGGATACTTATACGTATGAAAATCCCTATTGATTTACCTGTTTTTACAAGGAAGTAAAATGTGAAAAAAATATTTCTACATCCCATGGCCTTTTGCAACCATTTAAACATTTATCTTACAGGTCTAACACTTCTGAAAAACCAATACAACTCCCACCCGGAACAATATATAAAGCTAAACGAACCGTTCACTGGGTACTTATACGTACGAAAATCCCTATTGATTTACCTGTTTTTACAAGGAACTAAAATGTGAAAAAAATATTTCTACATCCCATGGCCTTTCCCAACCATTTAAATTTTTCTCTTACAGGTCTAACGCTTCCAAAAAACCAATACAACTCCCCCCCGGAACAATATATAAAGCTAAACGAACCGTTCACTGGGTACTTATACGTACGAAAATCCCTATTGATTTACCTGTTTTTACAAGGAAATAAAATGTGAAAAAAATATTTCTACATCCCATGGCCTTTCCCAACCATTTAAATTTTTATCTTACAGGTCTAACAGTTGCGAAAAACCAATACAACGCCCACCCGGAACAATGTATAAAGCTAAACGAACCGTTCACTGGGTACTTATACGTGCGAAAAGCCCTATTGATTTACCAGTTTTTACAAGGAAGTAAAATGTGAAAAAAATATTTCTACATCCCATGGCCTTTCCCAACCATTTAAATTTTTCTCTTACAGGTCTAACAGTTGCGAAAAACCAATACAACGCCCACCCGGAACAATGTATAAAGCTAAACGAACCGTTCACTGGGTACTTATACGTGCGAAAAGCCCTATTGATTTACCTGTTTTTACAAGGAAGTAAAATGTGAAAAAAATATTTCTACATCCCATGGCCTTTCCCAACCATTTAAATTTTTCTCTTACAGGTCTAACACTACCGAAAAACCAATACAACTCCCACCCGGAACAATATATAAAGCTAAACGAACCGTTCACTGGGTACTTATACGTACGAAAATCCCTATTGATTTACCTGTTTTTACAAGGAAATAAAATGTGAAAAAAATATTTCTACATCCCATGGCCTTTCCCAACCATTTAAATTTTTCTCTTACAGGTCTAACACTTCCAAAAAACCTATACAACGCCCACCCGGAAAAATATATAAAGCTAAACGAACCGTTCACTGGGTACTTACCCGTACGAAAATCCCTATTGATTTACCTGTTTTTACAAGGAAATAAAATGTGAAAAAAATATTTCTACATCCCATGGCCTTTCCCAACCATTTAAATTTTTCTCTTACAGGTCTAACAGTTGCGAAAAACCAATACAATGCCCACCCGGAACAATATATAAAGCTAAACGAACCGTTCACTGGGTACTTATACGTACGAAAATCCCTATTGATTTACCTGTTTTTACAAGGAACTAAAATGTGAAAAAAATATTTCTACATCCCATGGCCTTTCCCAACCATTTAAATTTTTATCTTACAGGTCTAACAGTTGTGAAAAACCAATACAACGCCCACCCGGAACAATGTATAAAGCTAAACGAACCGTTCACTGGGTACTTATACGTGCGAAAAGCCCTATTGATTTACCTGTTTTTACAAGGAAGTAAAATGTGAAAAAAATATTTCTACATCCCATGGCCTTTCCCAACCATTTAAATTTTTCTCTTACAGGTCTAACAGTTGCGAAAAACCAATACAACGCCCACCCGGAACAATGTATAAAGCTAAACGAACCGTTCACTGGGTACTTATACGTGCGAAAAGCCCTATTGATTTACCTGTTTTTACAAGGAAGTAAAATGTGAAAAAAATATTTCTACATCCCATGGCCTTTCCCAACCATTTAAATTTTTCTCTTACAGGTCTAACACTACCGAAAAACCAATACAACTCCCACCCGGAACAATATATAAAGCTAAACGAACCGTTCACTGGGTACTTATACGTACGAAAATCCCTATTGATTTACCTGTTTTTACAAGGAAATAAAATGTGAAAAAAATATTTCTACATCCCATGGCCTTTCCCAACCATTTAAATTTTTCTCTTACAGGTCTAACACTTCCAAAAAACCTATACAACGCCCACCCGGAAAAATATATAAAGCTAAACGAACCGTTCACTGGGTACTTACCCGTACGAAAATCCCTATTGATTTACCTGTTTTTACAAGGAAATAAAATGTGAAAAAAATATTTCTACATCCCATGGCCTTTCCCAACCATTTAAATTTTTCTCTTACAGGTCTAACAGTTGCGAAAAACCAATACAACGCCCACCCGGAACAATGTATAAAGCTAAACGAACCGTTCACTGGGTACTAATCCATACGAAAATCCCAATTGATTTACCTGTTTTTACAAGGAAATAAAATGTGAAAAAAATATTTCTACATCCCATGGCCTTTCCCAGCCATTTAAATTTTTCACTTATAGGTCTAACACTTCCGACAAACCAATACAACGCCCACCCGGAACAATGTATAAAGCTAAACGAACCGTTCACTGGGTACTTATCCGTGCGAAAAGCCCTATTGATTTATCTGTTTTTACAAGGAAGTAAAATGTGAAAAAAATATTTCTACATCACATGGCCTTTCCCAACCATTTAAATTTTTATCTTACAGGTCTAACACTTCTGAAAAACCAATACAACTCCCACCCGGAACAATATATAAAGCAAAACGAACCGTTCACTGGGTACTTATACGTACGAAAATCCCTATTGATTTACCTGTTTTTACAAGGAAATAAAATGTGAAAAAAATATTTCTACATCCCATGGCCTTTCCCAACCATTTAAATTTTTCTCTTACAGGTCTAACACTTCCGAAAAACCAATACAACGCCCACCCGGAACAATGTATAAAGCTAAACGAACCGTTCACTGGGTACTTATCCGTTCGAAAAGCCCTATTGATTTACCTGTTTTTACAAGGAAGTAAAATGTGAAAAAAATATTTCTACATCCCATGGCCTTTCCCAACCATTTAAATTTTTCTCTTACAGGTCTAACAGTTGCGAAAAACCAATACAACGCCCACCCGGAACAATATATAAAGCTAAACGAACCGTTCACTGGGTACTTATACGTACGAAAATCCCTATTGATTTACCTGTTTTTACAAGGAACTAAAATGTGAAAAAAATATTTCTACATCCCATGGCCTTTCCCAACCATTTAAATTTTTCTCTTACAGGTCTAACAGTTGCGAAAAACCAATACAACGCCCACCCGGAACAATGTATAAAGCTAAACGAACCGTTCACTGGGTACTAATCCATACGAAAATCCCAATTGATTTACCTGTTTTTACAAGGAAGCAAAATGTGAAAAAAATATTTCTACATCACATGGCCTTTCCCAACCATTTAAATTTTTCTCTTACAGGTCTAACACTACCGAAAAACCAATACAACTCCCACCCGGAACAATATATAAAGCTAAATGAACCGTTCACTGGGTACTTATACGTACGAAAATCCCTATTGATTTACCTGTTTTTACAAGGAAATAAAATGTGAAAAAAATATTTCTACATCCCATGGCCTTTCCCAACCATTTAAATTTTTCTCTTACAGGTCTAACACTTCCAAAAAAACAATACAACTCCCACCCGGAACAATATATAAAGCTAAACGAACCGTTCACTGGGTACTTATACGTACGAAAATCCCTATTGATTTACCTGTTTTTACAAGGAAATAAAATGTGAAAAAAATATTTCTACATCCCATGGCCTTTCCCAACCATTTAAATTTTTCTCTTACAGGTCTAACAGTTGCGAAAAACCAATACAACGCCCACCCGGAACAATGTATAAAGCTAAACGAACCGTTCACTGGGTACTTATACGTGCGAAAAGCCCTATTGATTTACCTGTTTTTACAAGGAAGTAAAATGTGAAAAAAATATTTCTACATCCCATGGCCTTTACCAGCCATTTAAATTTTTCTCTTACAGGTCTAACACTTCCGAAAAACCAATACAACGCCCACCCGGAACAATGTATAAAGCTAAACGAACCGTTCACTGGGTACTTATCCGTGCGAAAAGCCCTATTGATTTACCTGTTTTTACAAGGAAGTAAAATGTGAAAAAAATATTTCTACATCCCATGGCCTTTCCCAACCATTTAAATTTTTATCTTACAGGTCTAACACTACCGAAAAACCAATACAACTCCCACCCGGAACAATATATAAAGCTAAACGAACCGTTCACTGGGTACTTATACGTACGAAAATCCCTATTGATTTACCTGTTTTTACAAGGAAATAAAATGTGAAAAAAATATTTTTACATCCCATGGCCTTTCCCAACCATTTAAATTTTTCTCTTACAGGTCTAACACTTCCGAAAAACCAATACAACGCCCACCCGGAACAATGTATAAAGCTAAACGAACCGTTCACTGGGTACTTATCCGTGCGAAAAGCCCTATTGATTTACCTGTTTTTACAAGGAAATAAAATGTGAAAAAAATATTTCTACATCCCATGGCCTTTCCCAACCATTTAAATTTTTCTCTTACAGGTCTAACAGTTGCGAAAAACCAATACAACGCCCACCCGGAACAATATATAAAGCTAAACGAACCGTTCACTGGGTACTTATCCGTACGAAAATCCCTATTGATTTACCTGTTTTTACAAGGAAGTAAAATGTGAAAAAAATATTTCTACATCCCATGGCCTTTCCCAACCATTTAAATTTTTCTCTTACAGGTCTAACACTTCAGAAAAACCAATACAACGCCCACCCGGAACAATGTATAAAGCTAAACGAACCGTTCACTGGGTACTTATCCGTGCGAAAAGCCCTATTGATTTCCCTCTTTTTACAAGGAAGTAAAATGTGAAAAAAATATTTCTACATCCCTTGGCCTTTCCCAACCATTTAAATTTTTCTCTTACAGGTCTAACACTTCCGAAAAACCAATACAACGCCCACCCGGAACAATATATAAAGCTAAACGAACAGTTCACTGGGTACTTATCCGTACGAAAAGCCCTATTGATTTCCCTGTTTTTACAAGGAAGTAAAATGTGAAAAAAATATTTCGACATCCCATGGCCTTTCCCAACCATTTAAATTTTTCTCTTACAGGTCTAACACTACCGAAAAACCGATACAACGGCCACCCGGAACAATATATAAAGCTAAACGAACCGTTCACTGGGTACTTATACGTACGAAAATCCCTATTGATTTACCTGTTTTTACAAGGAAGTAAAATGTGAAAAAAATATTTCTACATCCCATGGCCTTTCCCAGCCATTTAAATTTTTCTCTTACAGGTCTAACTCTTCCGAAAAACCAATACAACGCCCACCCGGAACAATGTATAAAGCTAAACGAACCGTTCACTGGGTACTTATCCGTGCGAAAAGCCCTATTGATTTACCTGTTTTTACAAGGAAGTAAAATGTGAAAAAAATATTTCTACATCCCATGGCCTTTCCCAACCATTTAAATTTTTATCTTACAGGTCTAACACTACCGAAAAACCAATACAACTCCCACCCGGAACAATATATAAAGCTAAACGAACCGTTCACTGGGTACTTATACGTACGAAAATCCCTATTGATTTACCTGTTTTTACAAGGAAATAAAATGTGAAAAAAATATTTCTACATCCCATGGCCTTTCCCAACCATTTAAATTTTTCTCTTACAGGTCTAACACTTCCGAAAAACCAATACAACGCCCACCCGGAACAATGTATAAAGCTAAACGAACCGTTCACTGGGTACTTATCCGTGCGAAAAGCCCTATTGATTTACCTGTTTTTACAAGGAAATAAAATGTGAAAAAAATATTTCTACATCCCATGGCCTTTCCCAACCATTTAAATTTTTCTCTTACAGGTCTAACAGTTGCGAAAAACCAATACAACGCCCACCCGGAACAATATATAAAGCTAAACGAACCGTTCACTGGGTACTTATCCGTACGAAAATCCCTATTGATTTACCTGTTTTTACAAGGAAGTAAAATGTGAAAAAAATATTTCTACATCCCATGGCCTTTCCCAACCATTTAAATTTTTCTCTTACAGGTCTAACACTTCAGAAAAACCAATACAACGCCCACCCGGAACAATGTATAAAGCTAAACGAACCGTTCACTGGGTACTTATCCGTGCGAAAAGCCCTATTGATTTCCCTCTTTTTACAAGGAAGTAAAATGTGAAAAAAATATTTCTACATCCCTTGGCCTTTCCCAACCATTTAAATTTTTCTCTTACAGGTCTAACACTTCCGAAAAACCAATATAACGCCCACCCGGAACAATATATAAAGCTAAACGAACAGTTCACTGGGTACTTATCCGTACGAAAAGCCCTATTGATTTCCCTGTTTTTACAAGGAAGTAAAATGTGAAAAAAATATTTCGACATCCCATGGCCTTTCCCAACCATTTAAATTTTTCTCTTACAGGTCTAACACTACCGAAAAACCGATACAACGGCCACCCGGAACAATATATAAAGCTAAACGAACCGTTCACTGGGTACTTATACGTACGAAAATCCCTATTGATTTACCTGTTTTTACAAGGAAGTAAAATGTGAAAAAAATATTTCTACATCCCATGGCCTTTCCCAGCCATTTAAATTTTTCTCTTACAGGTCTAACTCTTCCGAAAAACCAATACAACGCCCACCCGGAACAATGTATAAAGCTAAACGAACCGTTCACTGGGTACTTATCCGTGCGAAAAGCCCTATTGATTTACCTGTTTTTACAAGGAAGTAAAATGTGAAAAAAATATTTCTACATCCCATGGCCTTTCCCAACCATTTAAATTTTTATCTTACAGGTCTAACACTACCGAAAAACCAATACAACTCCCACCCGGAACAATATATAAAGCTAAACGAACCGTTCACTGGGTAGTTATACGTACGAAAATCCCTATTGATTTACCTGTTTTTACAAGGAAATAAAATGTGAAAAAAATATTTCTACATCCCATGGCCTTTCCCAACCATTTAAATTTTTCTCTTACAGGTCTAACACTTCCGAAAAACCAATACAACGCCCACCCGGAACAATGTATAAAGCTAAACGAACCGTTCACTGGGTACTTATCCGTGCGAAAAGCCCTATTGATTTACCTGTTTTTACAAGGAAATAAAATGTGAAAAAAATATTTCTACATCCCATGGCCTTTCCCAACCATTTAAATTTTTCTCTTACAGGTCTAACAGTTGCGAAAAACCAATACAACGCCCACCCGGAACAATATATAAAGCTAAACGAACCGTTCACTGGGTACTTATCCGTACGAAAATCCCTATTGATTTACCTGTTTTTACAAGGAAGTAAAATGTGAAAAAAATATTTCTACATCCCATGGCCTTTCCCAACCATTTAAATTTTTCTCTTACATGTCTAACACTTCAGAAAAACCAATACAACGCCCACCCGGAACAATGTATAAAGCTAAACGAACCGTTCACTGGGTACTTATCCGTGCGAAAAGCCCTATTGATTTCCCTCTTTTTACAAGGAAGTAAAATGTGAAAAAAATATTTCTACATCCCATGGCCTTTCCCAACCATTTAAATTTTTCTCTTACAGGTCTAACACTTCCGAAAAACCAATACAACGCCCACCCGGAACAATGTATAAAGCTAAACGAACCGTTCACTGGGTACTTATCCGTACGAAAATCCCTATTGATTTACCTGTTTTTACAAGGAAGTAAAATGTGAAAAAAATATTTCTACATCCCATGGCCTTTCCCAACCATTTAAATTTTTCTCTTACAGGTCTAACACTTCCGAAAAACCTATAATACGCCCACCCGGAACAATGTATAAAGCTAAACGAACCGTTCACTGGGTACTTATCCGTGCGAAAAGCCCTATTGATTTCCCTCTTTTTACAAGGAAATAAAATGTGAAAAAAATATTTCTACATCCCATGGCCTTTCCCAACCATTTAAATTTTTATCTTACAGGTCTAACACTACCGAAAAACCGATACAATGGCCACCCGGAACAATGTATAAAGCTAAACGAACCGTTCACTGGGTACTTATCCGTGCGAAAAGCCCTATTGATTTACCTGTTTTTACAAGGAAATAAAATGTGAAAAAAATATTTCTACATCCCATGTCCTTTCCCAACCATTTAAATTTTTCTCTTACAGGTCTAACACTTCCGAAAAACCAGTACAACGCCCACCCGGAAAAATATATAAAGCTAAACGAACCGTTCACTGGGTACTTATCCGTACGAAAATCCCTATTCATTTACCTGTTTTTACAAGGAAGTAAAATGTGAAAAAAATATTTCTACATCCCATGGCCTTTCCCAACCATTTAAATTTTTCTCTTACAGGTCTAACACTTCCGAAAAACCAATACAACGCCCACCCGGAACAATGTATAAAGCTAAACGAACCGTTCACTGGGTACTTATCCGTGCGAAAAGCCCTATTGATTTACCTGTTTTTACAAGGAAATAAAATGTGAAAAAAATATTTCTACATCCCATGGCCTTTCCCAACCATTTAAATTTTTCTCTTACAGGTCTAACACTTCCGAAAAACCAATACAACGGTCACCCGGAACAATGTATAAAGCTAAACGAACCGTTCACTGGGTACTTAACCATGCGAAAAGCCCTATTGATTTACCTGTTTTTACAAGGAAGTAAAATGTGAAAAAAATATTTCTACATCCCATGGCCTTTCCCAACCATTTAAATTTTTCTCTTACAGGTCTAACAGTTGCGAAAAACCAATACAACGCCCACCCGGAACAATGTATAAAGCTAAACGAACCGTTCACTGGGTACTTATACGTGCGAAAAGCCCTATTGATTTACCTGTTTTTACAAGGAAGTAAAATGTGAAAAAAATATTTCTACATCCCATGGCCTTTCCCAACCATTTAAATTTTTCTCTTACAGGTCTAACACTTCCGAAAAACCAATACAACGCCCACCCGGAAAAATATATAAAGCTAAACGTACCGTTCACTGGGTACTTATCCGTACGAAAATCCCTATTGATTTACCTGTTTTTACAAGAAAATAAAATGTGAAAAAAATATTTCTACATCCCATGGCCTTTCCCAACCATTTAAACTTTTCTCTTACAGGTCTAACTCTTCCAAAAAACCAATACAACGCCCACCCGGAACAATGTATAAAGCTAAACGAACCGTTCACTGGGTACTTATCCGTGAGAAAAGCCCTATTGATTTCCTTATTTTTACAAGGAAGTAAAATGTGAAAAAAATATTTCTACATCCGATGGCCTTTCCCAACCATTTAAATTTTTCTCTTACAGGTCTAACAGTTGCGAAAAACCAATACAACGCCCACCCGGAACAATGTATAAAGCTAAACGAACCGTTCACTGGGTACTTATACGTGCGAAAAGCCCTATTGATTTACCTGTTTTTACAAGGAAATAAAATGTGAAAAAAATATTTCTACATCCCATGGCCTTTCCCAACCATTTAAATTTTTATCTTACAGGTCTAACACTACCGAAAAACCGATACAATGGCCACCCGGAACAATGTATAAAGCTAAACGAACCGTTCACTGGGTACTTATCCGTGCGAAAAGCCCTATTGATTTACCTGTTTTTACAAGGAAATAAAATGTGAAAAAAATATTTCTACATCCCATGTCCTTTCCCAACCATTTAAATTTTTCTCTTACAGGTCTAACACTTCCGAAAAACCAGTACAACGCCCACCCGGAAAAATATATAAAGCTAAACGAACCGTTCACTGGGTACTTATCCGTACGAAAATCCCTATTCATTTACCTGTTTTTACAAGGAAGTAAAATGTGAAAAAAATATTTCTACATCCCATGGCCTTTCCCAACCATTTAAATTTTTCTCTTACAGGTCTAACACTTCCGAAAAACCAATACAACGCCCACCCGGAACAATGTATAAAGCTAAACGAACCGTTCACTGGGTACTTATCCGTGCGAAAAGCCCTATTGATTTCCCTCTTTTTACAAGGAAGTAAAATGTGAAAAAAATATTTCTACATCCCATGGCCTTTCCCAACCATTTAAATTTTTATCTTACAGGTCTAACACTACCGAAAAACCAATACAACTCCCACCCGGAACAATACATAAAGCTAAACGAACCGTTCACTGGGTACTTATACGTACGAAAATCCCTATTGATTTACCTGTTTTTACAAGGAAATAAAATGTGAAAAAAATATTTCTACATCCCATGGCCTTTCCCAACCATTTAAATTTTTCTCTTACAGGTCTAACACTTCCGAAAAACCAATACAACGGTCACCCGGAACAATGTATAAAGCTAAACGAACCGTTCACTGGGTACTTAACCATGCGAAAAGCCCTATTGATTTACCTGTTTTTACAAGGAAGTAAAATGTGAAAAAAATATTTCTACATCCCATGGCCTTTCCCAACCATTTAAATTTTTCTCTTACAGGTCTAACAGTTGCGAAAAACCAATACAACGCCCACCCGGAACAATGTATAAAGCTAAACGAACCGTTCACTGGGTACTTATACGTGCGAAAAGCCCTATTGATTTACCTGTTTTTACAAGGAAGTAAAATGTGAAAAAAATATTTCTACATCCCATGGCCTTTCCCAACCATTTAAATTTTTCTCTTACAGGTCTAACACTACCGAAAAACCAATACAACTCCCACCCGCAACAATATATAAAGCTAAACGAACCGTTCACTGGGTACTTATACGTACGAAAATCCCTATTGATTTACCTGTTTTTACAAGGAAATAAAATGTGAAAAAAATATTTCTACATCCCATGGCCTTTCCCAACCATTTAAATTTTTCTCTTACAGGTCTAACACTTCCGAAAAACCAATACAACGCCCACCCGGAAAAATATATAAAGCTAAACGTACCGTTCACTGGGTACTTATCCGTACGAAAATCCCTATTGATTTACCTGTTTTTACAAGAAAATAAAATGTGAAAAAAATATTTCTACATCCCATGGCCTTTCCCAACCATTTAAACTTTTCTCTTACAGGTCTAACTCTTCCAAAAAACCAATACAACGCCCACCCGGAACAATGTATAAAGCTAAACGAACCGTTCACTGGGTACTTATCCGTGCGAAAAGCCCTATTGATTTCCTTCTTTTTACAAGGAAGTAAAATGTGAAAAAAATATTTCTACATCCGATGGCCTTTCCCAACCATTTAAATTTTTCTCTTACAGGTCTAACAGTTGCGAAAAACCAATACAACGCCCACCCGGAACAATGTATAAAGCTAAACGAACCGTTCACTGGGTACTTATACGTGCGAAAAGCCGTATTGATTTACCTGTTTTTACAAGGAAGTACATTCCAATCCCAAAGAAGGGCAATGCCAAAGAATGTTCAAACTACCGCACCATTGCACTAATTTCTCATGCTAGCAAAGTTATGCTCAAAATCCTACAAGCTAGGCTCCAGCAATATGTGGACCGAGAACTTCCAGAAGTACAAGCAGGATTTCGAAGAGGCAGAGGAACTAGAGATCAAATTGCCAACATACGCTGGATCATGGAGAAAGCTAGGGAGTACCAGAAGAACGTCTACTTCTGCTTCATTGACTATGCTAAAGCCTTTGATTGTGTGGAGCACAACAAATTGTGGCAAGTTCTTAAAGAGATGGGAATACCAGAGCATCTTATTTGTCTCTTGAGAAATTTATATGCAGGTCAAGAAGCAACAGTGAGAACTGAACATGGAATCATTGACTGGTTCAAAATTGAGAAAGGAGTTCGGCAAGGCTGTATACTGTCGCCTTGCCTATTTAACTTGTATGCAGAGCACATCATGAGAAATGCGGGATTAGAGGAGTCACAAATTGGGATCAAGATTGCAGGGAGAAATATCAACAACCTCAGATATGCAGATGATACCACTCTAATGGCAGAAAGTGAAGAGGAACTAAAGAGCCTGTTGATGCGGGTGAAGGAGGAGAGTGCGAAAGTTGGCTTGAAACTCAACATCAAGAAAACAAAGATCATGGCATCCGGCCCTCTCAATTCCTGGCAAATAGAAGGGGAAGAAATGGAGATAGTGACAGATTTTATTTTCCTGGGCTCCAAGATCACTGCAGATGGGGACTGCAGCAAAGAAATTAAAAGACGCTTGCTACTGGGGAGGAAAGCTATGGCAAATCTAGACAGCATCCTAAAAAGCAGAGACATCACCCTGCCAACAAAAGTGCGTTTAGTCAAGGCTATGGTCTTCCCAGTTGCAATGTATGGCTTCGAAAGTTGGACCATAAGGAAGGCCGAGCGTCAAAGAATTGAGGCTTTTGAACTCTGGTGCTGGAGAAGACTCTTGCGAGTCCCTTGGACTGCAAGGCGAACAAACCGGTCAGTCCTAGAGGAGGTCAGCCCTGACTGCTGTTTAGAAGGCCAGATCCTGAAGATGAAACTCAAATATTTTAGCCACCTCATGAGAAGGAAGGACTCCCTGGAGAAGAGCCTAATGCTGGGAGCGATCGAGGGCAAAAGAAGAAGGGGACGACAGAGAATGAGGTGGCTGGATGGAGTCACTGAAGCAGTAGGTGCAAACTTAAATGGACTCCGGGGAATGGTAGAGGACAGGAAGGCCTGGAGGATCATTGTCCATGGGGTCGCGATGGGTCGGACACGACTTCGCACATAACAACAACAAGGAAGTAAAATGTGAAAAAAATATTTCTACATCCCATGGCCTTTCCCAACCATTTAAATTTTTCTCTTACAGGTCTAACACTACCGAAAAACCAGTACAACTCCCACCCGGAACAATATATAAAGCTAAACGAACCGTTCACTGGGTACTTATACGTACGAAAATCCCTATTGATTTACCTGTTTTTACAAGGAAATAAAATGTGAAAAAAATATTTCTACATCCCATGGCCTTTCCCAACCATTTAAATTTTTCTCTTACAGGTCTAACACTTCCGAAAAACCGTTCACTGGGTACTTAACCATGCGAAAAGCCCTATTGATTTACCTGTTTTTACAAGGAAAGAAAATTTGAAAAAAATATTTCTACATCCCATGGCCTTTCCCAACCATTTAAATTTTTCTCTTACAGGTCTAACACTACCGAAAAACCAATACAACTCCCACCCGGAACAATATATAAAGCTAAACGAACCGTTCACTGGGTACTTATCCGTACGAAAATCCCTATTGATTTACCTGTTTTTACAAGGAAATAAAATGTGAAAAAAATATTTCTACATCCCATGGCCATTCCCAACCATTTAAATTTTTCTCTTACAGGTCTAACACTTCCGAAAAACCAATACAACGCCCACCCGGAACAATGTATAAAGCTAAACGAACCGTTCACTGGGTACTTATCCGTGCGAAAAGCCCTATTGATTTCCCTCTTTTTACAAGGAAGTAAAATGTGAAAAAAATATTTCTACATCCCATGGCCTTTCCCAACCATTTAAATTTTTCTCTTACAGGTCTAACACTTCCGAAAAACCAATACAACGCCCACCCGGAAAAATATATAAAGCTAAACAAACCGTTCACTGGGTACTTATCCGTACGAAAATCCCTATTCATTTACCTGTTTTTACAAGGAAGTAAAATGTGAAAAAAATATTTCTACATCCCATGGCCTTTCCCAACCATTTAAATTTTTCTCTTACAGGTCTAACACTTCCGAAAAACCAATACAACGCCCACCCGGAACAATGTATAAAGCTAAACGAACCGTTCACTGGGTACTTATCCGTACGAAAATCCCTATTGATTTACCTGTTTTTACAAGGAAATAAAATGTGAAAAAAATATTTCTACATCCCATGGCCTTTCCCAACCATTTAAACTTTTCTCTTACAGGTCTAACACTTCTGAAAAACCAATACAACGCCCACCCGGAACAATATATAAAGCTAAACGAACCGTTCACTGGGCACTTATCCGTACAAAAATCCCTATTGATTTTCCTGTTTTTACAAGGAAATAAAATGTGAAAAAAATATTTCTACATCCCATGGCCTTTCCCAACCATTTAAATTTTTATCTTACAGGTCTAACACTACCGAAAAACCGATACAACGGCCACCCGGATCAATATATAAAGCTAAACGAACCGTTCACTGGGTACTTATACATACGAAAATCCCTATTGATTTACCTGTTTTTACAAGGAAATAAAATGTAAAAAAAATATTTCTACATCCCTTGGCCTTTCCCAGCCATTTAAATTTTTCTCTTACAGGTCTAACACTTCCGAAAAACCAATACAACGCCCACCCGGAACAATGTATAAAGCTAAACAAACCGTTCACTGGGTACTTATCCGTGCGAAAAGCCCTATTGATTTACCTGTTTTTACAAGGAAGTAAAATGTGAAAAAAATATTTCTACATCCCATGGCCTTTCCCAACCATTTAAATTTTTATCTTACAGGTCTAACACTACCGAAAAACCAATACAACTCCCACCCGGAACAATATATAAAGCTAAACGAACCGTTCACTGGGTACTTATACGTACGAAAATCCCTATTGATTTACCTGTTTTTACAAGGAAATAAAATGTGAAAAAAATATTTCTACATTCCATGGCCTTTCCCAACCATTTAAATTTTTCTCTTACAGGTCTAACACTTCCGAAAAACCAATACAACGCCCACCCGGAACAATGTATAAAGCTAAACGAACCGTTCACTGGGTACTTATCCGTGCGAAAAGCCCTATTGATTTACCTGTTTTTACAAGGAAATAAAATGTGAAAAAAATATTTCTACATCCCATGGCCTTTCCCAACCATTTAAATTTTTCTCTTACAGGTCTAACACTTCCGAAAAACCAATACAACGCCCACCCGGAAAAATATATAAAGCTAAACGAACCGTTCACTGGGTACTTATCCGTACGAAAATCCCTACTGATTTACCTGTTTTTACAAGGAAGTAAAATGTGAAAAAAATATTTCTACATCCCATGGCCTTTCCCAACCATTTAAATTTTTCTCTTACAGGTCTAACACTTCCGAAAAACCAATACAACGCCCACCCGGAACAATGTATAAAGCTAAACGAACCGTTCACTTGGTACTTATCCGTGCGAAAAGCCCTATTGATTTACCTGTTTTTACAAGGTATTAAAATGTGAAAAAAATATTTCTACATCCCATGGCCTTTCCCAACCATTTAAATTTTTCTCTTACAGGTCTAACGCTTCCGAAAAACCAATACAACGCCCACCCGGAACAATGTATAAAGCTAAACGAACCGTTCACTGGGTACTTATCCGTGCGAAAAGCCCTATTGATTTCCCTCTTTTTACAAGGAAGTAAAATGTGAAAAAAATATTTCAACATCACATGGCCTTTCCCAACCATTTAAATTTTTCTCTTACAATTCTAACACTACCGAAAAACCAATACAACTCCCACCCGGAACAATATATAAAGCTAAACGAACCGTTCACTGGGTACTTATCCGTACGAAAATCCCTATTGATTTACCTGTTTTTACAAGGAAATAAAATGTGAAAAAAATATTTCTACATCCCATGGCCTTTCCCAACCATTTAAACTTTTCTCTTACAGGTCTAACACTTCCGAAAAACCAATACAACGCCCACCCGGAACAATATATAAAGCTAAACGAACCGTTCACTGGGCACTTATCCGTAAAAAAATCCCTATTGATTTTCCTGTTTTTACAAGGAAATAAAATGTGAAAAAAATATTTCTACATCCCATGGCCTTTCCCAGCCATTTAAATTTTTCTCTTACAGGTGTAACACTTCCGAAAAACCAATACAACACCCACCCGGAACAATGTATAAAGCTAAACGAACCGTTCACTGGGTACTTATCTGTACGAAAATCCCTATTGATTTCCCTCTTTTTACAAGGAAGTAAAATGTGAAAAAAATATTTCTACATCCCATGGCCTTTCCCAACCATTTAAATTTTTCTCTTACAGGTCTAACACTACCGAAAAACCGATACAACGGCCACCCGGAACAATATATAAAGCTAAACGAACCGTTCACTGGGTACTTATCCGTACGAAAATCCCTATTGATTTACCTGTTTTTACAAGGAATTAAAATGTAAAAAAAATATTTCTACATCCCATGGCCTTTGTCAGCCATTTAAATTTTTCTCTTACAGGTCTAACACTTCCGAAAAACCAATACAACGCCCACCCGGAACAATGTATAAAGCTAAACGAACCGTTCACTGGGTACTTATCCGTACGAAAATCCCTATTGATTTACCTGTTTTTACAAGGAAGTAAAATGTGAAAAAAATATTTCTACATCCCATGGCCTTTCCCAACCATTTAAATTTTTCTTTTACAGGTCTAACGCTTCCGAAAAACCAATACAACGCCCACCCGGAACAATGTATAAAGCTAAACGAACCGTTCACTGGGTACTTATCCGTACGAAAATCCCTATTGATTTACCTGTTTTTACAAGGAAGTAAAATGTGAAAAAAATATTTCTACATCCCATGGCCTTTCCCAACCATTTAAATTTTTCTCTTACAGGTCTAACACTTCCGAAAAACCAATACAACGCCCACCCAGAACAATGTATAAAGCTAAACGAACCGTTCACTGGGTACTTATCCGTGCGAAAAGCCCTATTGATTTCCCTCTTTTTACAAGGAAGTAAAATGTGAAAAAAATATTTCTACATCACATGGCCTTTCCCAACCATTTAAATTTTTCTCTTACAGGTCTAACACTACCGAAAAACCAATACAACTCCCACCCGGAACAATATATAAAGCTAAACGAACCGTTCACTGGGTACTTATCCGTACGAAAATCCCTATTGATTTTCCTGTTTTTACAAGGAAATAAAATGTGAAAAAAATATTTCTACATCCCATGGCCTTTCCCAACCATTTAAACTTTTCTCTTACAGGTCTAACACTTCCGAAAAACCAATACAACGCCCACCCGGAACAATATATAAAGCTAAACGAACCGTTCACTGGGCACTTATCCTTAAAAAAATCCCTATTGATTTTCCTGTTTTTACAAGGAAATAAAATGTGAAAAAAATATTTCTACATCCCATGGCCTTTCCCAGCCATTTAAATTTTTCTCTTACAGGTTTAACACTTCCGAAAAACCAATACAACACCCACCCGGAACAATGTATAAAGCTAAACGAACCGTTCACTTGGTACTTATCCGTGCGAAAAGCTCTATTGATTTACCTGTTTTTACAAGGTATTAAAATGTGAAAAAAATATTTCTAATTCCCATGGCCTTTCCCAACCATTTAAATTTTTCTCTTACAGGTCTAACGCTTCCGAAAAACCAATACAACGCCCACCCAGAACAATGTATAAAGCTAAACGAACCGTTCACTGGGTACTTATCCGTACGAAAATCCCTATTGATTTACCTGTTTTTACAAGGAAGTAAAATGTGAAAAAAATATTTCTACATCCCATGGCCTTTCCCAACCATTTAAATTTTTCTCTTACAGGTCTAACGCTTCCGAAAAACCAATACAACGCCCACCCGGACCAATGTATAAAGCTAAACGAACCGTTCACTGGGTACTTATCCGTACGAAAATCCCTATTGATTTACCTGTTTTTACAAGGAAGTAAAATGTGAAAAAAATATTTCTACATCCCATGGCCTTTCCCAACCATTTAAATTTTTCTCTTACAGGTCTAACACTTCCGAAAAACCAATACAACACCCACCCGGAACAATGTATAAAGCTAAACGAACCGTTCACTGGGTACTTATCCGTGCGAAAAGCCCTATTGATTTCCCTCTTTTTACAAGGAAGTAAAATGTGAAAAAAATATTTCTACATCACATGGCCTTTCCCAACCATTTAAATTTTTCTCTTACAGGTCTAACACTACCGAAAAACCAATACAACTCCCACCCGGAACAATATATAAAGCTAAACGAACCGTTCACTGGGTACTTATCCGTACGAAAATCCCTATTGATTTACCTGTTTTTACAAGGAAATAAAATGTGAAAAAAATATTTCTACATCCCATGGCCTTTCCCAACCATTTAAACTTTTCTCTTACAGGTCTAACACTTCCGAAAAACCAATACAACGCCCACCCGGAACAATATATAAAGCTAAACGAACCGTTCACTGGGCACTTATCCGTAAAAAAATCCCTATTGATTTTCCTGTTTTTACAAGGAAATAAAATGTGAAAAAAATATTTCTACATCCCATGGCCTTTCCCAGCCATTTAAATTTTTCTCTTACAGGTGTAACACTTCCGAAAAACCAATACAACACCCACCCGGAACAATGTATAAAGCTAAACGAACCGTTCACTGGGTACTTATCCGTACGAAAATCCCTATTGATTTCCCTCTTTTTACAAGGAAGTAAAATGTGAAAAAAATATTTCTACATCCCATGGCCTTTCCCAACCATTTAAATTTTTCTCTTACAGGTCTAACACTACCGAAAAACCGATACAACGGCCACCCGGAACAATATATAAAGCTAAACGAACCGTTCACTGGGTACTTATCCGTACGAAAATCCCTATTGATTTACCTGTTTTTACAAGGAAATAAAATGTAAAAAAAATATTTCTACATCCCATGGCCTTTGCCAGCCATTTAAATTTTTCTCTTACAGGTCTAACACTTCCGAAAAACCAATACAACGCCCACCCGGAACAATGTATAAAGCTAAACGAACCGTTCACTGGGTACTTATCCGTGCGAAAAGCCCTATTGATTTACCTGTTTTTACAAGGAAGTAAAATGTGAAAAAAATATTTCTACATCCCATGGCCTTTCCCAACCATTTAAATTTTTATCTTACAGGTCTAACACTACCGAAAAACCAATACAACTCCCACCCGGAACAATATATAAAGCTAAACGAACCGTTCACTGGGTACTTATACGTACGAAAATCCCTATTGATTTACCTGTTTTTACAAGGAAGTAAAATGTGAAAAAAATATTTCTACATCCCATGGCCTTTCCCAGACATTTAAATTTTTCTCTTACAGGTCTAACGCTTCCGAAAAACCAATACAACGCCCACCCGGAACAATATATAAAGCTAAACGAACCGTTCACTGGGTACTTATCCGTACGAAAATCCCTATTGATTTACCTGTTTTTACAAGGAAATAAAATGTGAAAAAAATATTTCTACATCCCATGGCCTTTCCCAACCATTTAAATTTTTCTCTTACATGTCTAACACTTCCGAAAAACCAATACAATGGCCACCCGGAACAATATATAAAGCTAAACCAACCGTTCACTGGGCACTTATCCGTACGAAAATACCTATTGATTTTCCTGTATTTACAAGGAAATAAAATGTGAAAAAAATATTTCTACAACCCATGGCCTTTCCCAACCATTTAAATTTTTATCTTACATGTCTAACACTACAGAAAAACTGATACAACTCCCACCCGGAACAATATATAAAGCTAAATGAACCGTTCACTGGGTACTTATACGTATGAAAATCCGTATTGATTTACCTGTTTTTACAAGGAAGTAAAATGTGAAAAAAATATTTCTACATCCCATGGCCTTTCGCAACCATTTAAACATTTATCTTACAGGTCTAACACTTCTGAAAAACCAATACAACGCCCACGTGGAACAATATATAAAGCTAAACGAACCGTTCACTGGGTACTAATCCATACCAAAATCCCTATTGATTTACCTGATTTTACAAGGAAATAAAATGTGAAAAAAATATTTCTACATCCCATGGCCTTTCCCAACCATTTAAATTTTTATCTTACAGGTCTAACACTACCGAAAAACCGATACAACTCCCACCCGGAACAATATATAAAGCTAAACGAACCGTTCACTGGGTACTTATCCGTACGAAAATCCCTATTGATTTACCTGTTTTTACAAGGAAATAAAATGTGAAAAAAATATTTCTACATCCCATGGCCTTTCCCAACCATTTAAACTTTTCTCTTTCAGGTCTAACACTTCCGAAAAACCAATACAACGCCCTCCCGGAACAATATATAAAGCTAAACGGACCGTTCACTGGGTACTTATCCGTACAAAAAGCCCTATTGATTTACCTGTTTTTCCAAGGAAGTAAAATGTGAAAAAAATATTTCTACATCCCATGGCCTTTCCCAGCCATTTAAATTTTTCTCTTACAGGTCTAACGCTTCCGAAAAACCAATACAACGCCCACCCGGAACAATATATAAAGCTAAACGAACCGTTCACTGGGTACTTATCCGTACGAAAATCCCTATTGATTTACCTGTTTTTACAAGGAAATAAAATGTGAAAAAAATATTTCTACATCCCATGGCCATTCCCAACCATTTAAACTTTTCTCTTACAGGTCTAACACTTCTGAAAAACCAATACAACGCCCACCCGTAACAATGTATAAAGCTAAACGAACCGTTCACTGGGTACTTATCCGTGCGAAAAGCCCTATTGATTTCCCTCTTTTTACAAGGAAGTAAAATGTGAAAAAAATATTTCTACATCCCATGGCCTTTCCCAACCATTTAAACTTTTCTCTTACAGGTCTAACACTTCCGAAAAACCAATACAACGCCCACCCGGAACAATATATAAAGCTAAACGAACCGTTCACTGGGCACTTATCCGTAAAAAAATCCCTATTGATTTTCCTGTTTTTACAAGGAAATAAAATGTGAAAAAAATATTTCTACATCCCATGGCCTTTTCCAGCCATTTAAATTTTTCTCTTACAGGTGTAACACTTCCGAAAAACCAATACAACACCCACCCGGAACAATGTATAAAGCTAAACGAACCGTTCACTGGGTACTTATCTGTACGAAAATCCCTATTGATTTCCCTCTTTTTACAAGGAAGTAAAATGTGAAAAAAATATTTCTACATCCCATGGCCTTTCCCAACCATTTAAATTTTTCTCTTACAGGTCTAACACTCCCGAAAAACCGATACAACGGCCACCCGGAACAATATATAAAGCTAAACGAACCGTTCACTGGGTACTTATCTGTACGAAAATCCCTATTGATTTACCTGTTTTTACAAGGAATTAAAATGTAAAAAAAATATTTCTACATCCCATGGCCTTTGTCAGCCATTTAAATTTTTCTCTTACAGGTCTAACACTTCCGAAAAACCAATACAACGCCCACCCGGAACAATGTATAAAGCTAAACGAACCGTTCACTGGGTACTTATCTGTACGAAAATCCCTATTGATTTCCCTCTATTTACAAGGTATTAAAATGTGAAAAAAATATTTCTACATCCCATGGCCTTTCCCAACCATTTAAATTTTTCTTTTACAGGTCTAACGCTTCCGAAAAACCAATACAACGCCCACCCGGAACAATGTATAAAGCTAAACGAACCGTTCACTGGGTACTTATCCGTACGAAAATCCCTATTGATTTACCTGTTTTTACAAGGAAGTAAAATGTGAAAAAAATATTTCTACATCCCATGGCCTTTCCCAACCATTTAAATTTTTCTC
The DNA here is from genome assembly GCF_049243985.1 of Paroedura picta. Taxonomy (NCBI): domain Eukaryota; kingdom Metazoa; phylum Chordata; class Lepidosauria; order Squamata; family Gekkonidae; genus Paroedura; species Paroedura picta. The sequence goes on along the minus strand of NC_135373.1, from coordinate 6,889,735 downwards.
TTACAGGTCTAACACTTCCGAAAAACCAATACAACGCCCACCCAGAACAATGTATAAAGCTAAACGAACCGTTCACTGGGTACTTATCCGTGCGAAAAGCCCTATTGATTTCCCTCTTTTTACAAGGAAGTAAAATGTGAAAAAAATATTTCTACATCACATGGCCTTTCCCAACCATTTAAATTTTTCTCTTACAGGTCTAACACTACCGAAAAACCAATACAACTCCCACCCGGAACAATATATAAAGCTAAACGAACCGTTCACTGGGTACTTATACGTACGAAAATCCCTATTGATTTACCTGTTTTTACAAGGAAGTAAAATGTGAAAAAAATATTTCTACATCCCATGGCCTTTCCCAGACATTTAAATTTTTCTCTTACAGGTCTAACGCTTCCGAAAAACCAATACAACGCCCACCCGGAACAATATATAAAGCTAAACGAACCGTTCACTGGGTACTTATCCGTACGAAAATCCCTATTGATTTACCTGTTTTTACAAGGAAATAAAATGTGAAAAAAATATTTCTACATCCCATGGCCTTTCCCAACCATTTAAATTTTTCTCTTACATGTCTAACACTTCCGAAAAACCAATACAATGGCCACCCGGAACAATATATAAAGCTAAACCAACCGTTCACTGGGCACTTATCCGTACGAAAATACCTATTGATTTTCCTGTATTTACAAGGAAATAAAATGTGAAAAAAATATTTCTACAACCCATGGCCTTTCCCAACCATTTAAATTTTTATCTTACATGTCTAACACTACAGAAAAACTGATACAACTCCCACCCGGAACAATATATAAAGCTAAATGAACCGTTGACTGGGTACTTATACGTATGAAAATCCGTATTGATTTACCTGTTTTTACAAGGAAGTAAAATGTGAAAAAAATATTTCTACATCCCATGGCCTTTCGCAACCATTTAAACATTTATCTTACAGGTCTAACACTTCTGAAAAACCAATACAACGCCCATGTGGAACAATATATAAAGCTAAACGAACCGTTCACTGGGTACTAATCCATACCAAAATCCCTATTGATTTACCTGATTTTACAAGGAAATAAAATGTGAAAAAAATATTTCTACATCCCATGGCCTTTCCCAACCATTTAAATTTTTATCTTACAGGTCTAACACTACCGAAAAACCGATACAACTCCCACCCGGAACAATATATAAAGCTAAACGAACCGTTCACTGGGTACTTATCCGTACGAAAATCCCTATTGATTTTCCTGTTTTTACAAGGAAATAAAATGTGAAAAAAATATTTCTACATCCCATGGCCTTTCCCAACCATTTAAACTTTTCTCTTTCAGGTCTAACACTTCCGAAAAACCAATACAACGCCCTCCCGGAACAATATATAAAGCTAAACGGACCGTTCACTGGGTACTTATCCGTACAAAAAGCCCTATTGATTTACCTGTTTTTCCAAGGAAGTAAAATGTGAAAAAATATTTCTACATCCCATGGCCTTTCCCAGCCATTTAAATTTTTCTCTTACATGTCTAACACTTCCGAAAAACCAATACAACGCCCACCCGGAACAATATATAAAGCTAAACGAACCGTTCACTGGGCACTTATCCGTAAAAAAATCCCTATTGATTTTCCTGTTTTTACAAGGAAATAAAATGTGAAAAAAATATTTCTACATCCCATGGCCTTTCCCAGCCATTTAAATTTTTCTCTTACAGGTGTAACACTTCCGAAAAACCAATACAACACCCACCCGGAACAATGTATAAAGCGAAACGAACCGTTCACTGGGTACTTATCTGTACGAAAATCCCTATTGATTTCCCTCTTTTTACAAGGAAGTAAAATGTGAAAAAAATATTTCTACATCCCATGGCCTTTCCCAACCATTTAAATTTTTCTCTTACAGGTCTAACACTACCGAAAAACCGATACAACGGCCACCCGGAACAATATATAAAGCTAAACGAACCGTTCACTGGGTACTTATCCGTACGAAAATCCCTATTGATTTACCTGTTTTTACAAGGAATTAAAATGTAAAAAAAATATTTCTACATCCCATGGCCTTTGTCAGCCATTTAAATTTTTCTCTTACAGGTCTAACACTTCCGAAAAACCAATACAACGCCCACCCGGAACAATGTATAAAGCTAAACGAACCGTTCACTGGGTACTTATCTGTACGAAAATCCCTATTGATTTCCCTCTATTTACAAGGTATTAAAATGTGAAAAAAATATTTCTACATCCCATGGCCTTTCCCAACCATTTAAATTTTTCTTTTACAGGTCTAACGCTTCCGAAAAACCAATACAACGCCCACCCGGAACAATGTATAAAGCTAAACGAACCGTTCACTGGGTACTTATCCGTACGAAAATCCCTATTGATTTACCTGTTTTTACAAGGAAGTAAAATGTGAAAAAAATATTTCTACATCCCATGGCCTTTCCCAACCATTTAAATTTTTCTCTTACAGGTCTAACACTTCCGAAAAACCAATACAACGCCCACCCAGAACAATGTATAAAGCTAAACGAACCGTTCACTGGGTACTTATCCGTGCGAAAAGCCCTATTGATTTCCCTCTTTTTACAAGGAAGTAAAATGTGAAAAAAATATTTCTACATCACATGGCCTTTCCCAACCATTTAAATTTTTCTCTTACAGGTCTAACACTACCGAAAAACCAATACAACTCCCACCCGGAACAATATATAAAGCTAAACGAACCGTTCACTGGGTACTTATCCGTACGAAAATCCCTATTGATTTTCCTGTTTTTACAAGGAAATAAAATGTGAAAAAAATATTTCTACATCCCATGGCCTTTCCCAACCATTTAAACTTTTCTCTTACAGGTCTAACACTTCCGAAAAACCAATACAACGCCCACCCGGAACAATATATAAAGCTAAACGAACCGTTCACTGGGCACTTATCCTTAAAAAAATCCCTATTGATTTTCCTGTTTTTACAAGGAAATAAAATGTGAAAAAAATATTTCTACATCCCATGGCCTTTCCCAGCCATTTAAATTTTTCTCTTACAGGTGTAACACTTCCGAAAAACCAATACAACACCCACCCGGAACAATGTATAAAGCTAAACGAACCGTTCACTTGGTACTTATCCGTGCGAAAAGCTCTATTGATTTACCTGTTTTTACAAGGTATTAAAATGTGAAAAAAATATTTCTAATTCCCATGGCCTTTCCCAACCATTTAAATTTTTCTCTTACAGGTCTAACGCTTCCGAAAAACCAATACAACGCCCACCAGGAACAATGTATAAAGCTAAACGAACCGTTCACTGGGTACTTATCCGTACGAAAATCCCTATTGATTTCCCTCTTTTTACAAGGAAGTAAAATGTGAAAAAAATATTTCTACATCACATGGCCTTTCCCAACCATTTAAATTTTTCTCTTACAGGTCTAACACTACCGAAAAACCAATACAACTCCCACCCGGAACAATATATAAAGCTAAACGAACCGTTCACTGGGTACTTATCCGTACGAAAATCCCTATTGATTTTCCTGTTTTTACAAGGAAATAAAATGTGAAAAAAATATTTCTACATCCCATGGCCTTTCCCAACCATTTAAACTTTTCTCTTACAGGTCTAACACTTCCGAAAAACCAATACAACGCCCACCCGGAACAATATATAAAGCTAAACGAACCGTTCACTGGGCACTTATCCTTAAAAAAATCCCTATTGATTTTCCTGTTTTTACAAGGAAATAAAATGTGAAAAAAATATTTCTACATCCCATGGCCTTTCCCAGCCATTTAAATTTTTCTCTTACAGGTGTAACACTTCCGAAAAACCAATACAACACCCACCCGGAACAATGTATAAAGCTAAACGAACCGTTCACTTGGTACTTATCCGTGCGAAAAGCTCTATTGATTTACCTGTTTTTACAAGGTATTAAAATGTGAAAAAAATATTTCTAATTCCCATGGCCTTTCCCAACCATTTAAATTTTTCTCTTACAGGTCTAACGCTTCCGAAAAACCAATACAACGCCCACCCGGAACAATGTATAAAGCTAAACGAACCGTTCACTGGGTACTTATCCGTACGAAAATCCCTATTGATTTACCTGTTTTTACAAGGAAGTAAAATGTGAAAAAAATATTTCTACATCCCATGGCCTTTCCCAACCATTTACATTTTTCTCTTACAGGTCTAACGCTTCCGAAAAACCAATACAACGCCCACCCGGAACAATGTATAAAGCTAAACGAACCGTTCACTGGGTACTTATCCGTACGAAAATCCCTATTGATTTACCTGTTTTTACAAGGAAGTAAAATGTGAAAAAAATATTTCTACATCCCATGGCCTTTCCCAACCATTTAAATTTTTCTCTTACAGGTCTAACAGTTCCGAAAAACCAATACAACACCCACCCGGAACAATGTATAAATCTAAACGAACCGTTCACTGGGTACTTATCCGTGCGAAAAGCCCTATTGATTTCCCTCTTTTTACAAGGAAGTAAAATGTGAAAAAAATATTTCTACATCACATGGCCTTTCCCAACCATTTAAATTTTTCTCTTACAGGTCTAACACTACCGAAAAACCAATACAACTCCCACCCGGAACAATATATAAAGCTAAACGAACCGTTCACTGGGTACTTATCCGTACGAAAATCCCTATTGATTTTCCTGTTTTTACAAGGAAATAAAATGTGAAAAAAATATTTCTACATCCCATGGCCTTTCCCAACCATTTAAACTTTTCTCTTACAGGTCTAACACTTCCGAAAAACCAATACAACGCCCACCCGGAACAATATATAAAGCTAAACGAACCGTTCACTGGGCACTTATCCTTAAAAAAATCCCTATTGATTTTCCTGTTTTTACAAGGAAATAAAATGTGAAAAAAATATTTCTACATCCCATGGCCTTTCCCAGCCATTTAAATTTTTCTCTTACAGGTGTAACACTTCCGAAAAACCAATACAACACCCACCCGGAACAATGTATAAAGCTAAACGAACCGTTCACTTGGTACTTATCCGTGCGAAAAGCTCTATTGATTTACCTGTTTTTACAAGGTATTAAAATGTGAAAAAAATATTTCTAATTCCCATGGCCTTTCCCAACCATTTAAATTTTTCTCTTACAGGTCTAACGCTTCCGAAAAACCAATACAACGCCCACCCGGAACAATGTATAAAGCTAAACGAACCGTTCACTGGGTACTTATCCGTACGAAAATCCCTATTGATTTACCTGTTTTTACAAGGAAGTAAAATGTGAAAAAAATATTTCTACATCCCATGGCCTTTCCCAACCATTTAAATTTTCCTCTTACAGGTCTACCGCTTCCGAAAAACCAATACAACGCCCACCCGGAACAATGTATAAAGCTAAACGAACCGTTCACTGGGTACTTATCCGTACGAAAATCCCTATTGATTTACCTGTTTTTACAAGGAAGTAAAATGTGAAAAAAATATTTCTACATCCCATGGCCTTTCCCAACCATTTAAATTTTTCTCTTACAGGTCTAACAGTTCCGAAAAACCAATACAACACCCACCCGGAACAATGTATAAATCTAAACGAACCGTTCACTGGGTACTTATCCGTGCGAAAAGCCCTATTGATTTCCCTCTTTTTACAAGGAAGTAAAATGTGAAAAAAATATTTCTACATCACATGGCCTTTCCCAACCATTTAAATTTTTCTCTTACAGGTCTAACACTACCGAAAAACCAATACAACTCCCACCCGGAACAATATATAAAGCTAAACGAACCGTTCACTGGGTACTTATCCGTACGAAAATCCCTATTGATTTTCCTGTTTTTACAAGGAAATAAAATGTGAAAAAAATATTTCTACATCCCATGGCCTTTCCCAACCATTTAAACTTTTCTCTTACAGGTCTAACACTTCCGAAAAACCAATACAACGCCCACCCGGAACAATATATAAAGCTAAACGAACCGTTCACTGGGCACTTATCCTTAAAAAAATCCCTATTGATTTTCCTGTTTTTACAAGGAAATAAAATGTGAAAAAAATATTTCTACATCCCATGGCCTTTCCCAGCCATTTAAATTTTTCTCTTACAGGTGTAACACTTCCGAAAAACCAATACAACACCCACCCGGAACAATGTATAAAGCTAAACGAACCGTTCACTTGGTACTTATCCGTGCGAAAAGCTCTATTGATTTACCTGTTTTTACAAGGTATTAAAATGTGAAAAAAATATTTCTAATTCCCATGGCCTTTCCCAACCATTTAAATTTTTCTCTTACAGGTCTAACGCTTCCGAAAAACCAATACAACGCCCACCCGGAACAATGTATAAAGCTAAACGAACCGTTCACTGGGTACTTATCCGTACGAAAATCCCTATTGATTTACCTGTTTTTACAAGGAAGTAAAATGTGAAAAAAATATTTCTACATCCCATGGCCTTTCCCAACCATTTAAATTTTCCTCTTACAGGTCTAACGCTTCCGAAAAACCAATACAACGCCCACCCGGAACAATGTATAAAGCTAAACGAACCGTTCACTGGGTACTTATCCGTACGAAAATCCCTATTGATTTACCTGTTTTTACAAGGAAGTAAAATGTGAAAAAAATATTTCTACATCCCATGGCCTTTCCCAACCATTTAAATTTTTCTCTTACAGGTCTAACAGTTCCGAAAAACCAATACAACACCCACCCGGAACAATGTATAAATCTAAACGAACCGTTCACTGGGTACTTATCCGTGCGAAAAGCCCTATTGATTTCCCTCTTTTTACAAGGAAGTAAAATGTGAAAAAAATATTTCTACATCACATGGCCTTTCCCAACCATTTAAATTTTTCTCTTACAGGTCTAACACTACCGAAAAACCAATACAACTCCCACCCGGAACAATATATAAAGCTAAACGAACCGTTCACTGGGTACTTATCCGTACGAAAATCCCTATTGATTTTCCTGTTTTTACAAGGAAATAAAATGTGAAAAAAATATTTCTACATCCCATGGCCTTTCCCAACCATTTAAACTTTTCTCTTACAGGTCTAACACTTCCGAAAAACCAATACAACGCCCACCCGGAACAATATATAAAGCTAAACGAACCGTTCACTGGGCACTTATCCTTAAAAAAATCCCTATTGATTTTCCTGTTTTTACAAGGAAATAAAATGTGAAAAAAATATTTCTACATCCCATGGCCTTTCCCAGCCATTTAAATTTTTCTCTTACAGGTGTAACACTTCCGAAAAACCAATACAACACCCACCCGGAACAATGTATAAAGCTAAACGAACCGTTCACTTGGTACTTATCCGTGCGAAAAGCTCTATTGATTTACCTGTTTTTACAAGGTATTAAAATGTGAAAAAAATATTTCTAATTCCCATGGCCTTTCCCAACCATTTAAATTTTTCTCTTACAGGTCTAACGCTTCCGAAAAACCAATACAACGCCCACCCGGAACAATGTATAAAGCTAAACGAACCGTTCACTGGGTACTTATCCGTACGAAAATCCCTATTGATTTACCTGTTTTTACAAGGAAGTAAAATGTGAAAAAAATATTTCTACATCCCATGGCCTTTCCCAACCATTTAAATTTTTCTCTTACAGGTCTAACGCTTCCGAAAAACCAATACAACGCCCACCCGGAACAATGTATAAAGCTAAACGAACCGTTCACTGGGTACTTATCCGTACGAAAATCCCTATTGATTTACCTGTTTTTACAAGGAAGTAAAATGTGAAAAAAATATTTCTACATCCCATGGCCTTTCCCAACCATTTAAATTTTTCTCTTACAGGTCTAACAGTTCCGAAAAACCAATACAACACCCACCCGGAACAATGTATAAATCTAAACGAACCGTTCACTGGGTACTTATCCGTGCGAAAAGCCCTATTGATTTCCCTCTTTTTACAAGGAAGTAAAATGTGAAAAAAATATTTCTACATCACATGGCCTTTCCCAACCATTTAAATTTTTCTCTTACAGGTCTAACACTACCGAAAAACCAATACAACTCCCACCCGGAACAATATATAAAGCTAAACGAACCGTTCACTGGGTACTTATCCGTACGAAAATCCCTATTGATTTACCTGTTTTTACAAGGAAATAAAATGTGAAAAAAATATTTCTACATCCCATGGCCTTTCCCAACCATTTAAACTTTTCTCTTACAGGTCTAACACTTCCGAAAAACCAATACAACGCCCACCCGGAACAATATATAAAGCTAAACGAACCGTTCACTGGGCACTTATCCGTAAAAAAATCCCTATTGATTTACCTGTTTTTACAAGGAAATAAAATGTGAAAAAAATATTTCTACATCCCATGGCCTTTCCCAGCCATTTAAATTTTTCTCTTACAGGTGTAACACTTCCGAAAAACCAATACAACACCCACCCGGAACAATGTATAAAGCTAAACGAACCGTTCACTGGGTACTTATCCGTACGAAAATCCCTATTGATTTCCCTCTTTTTACAAGGAAGTAAAATGTGAAAAAAATATTTCTACATCCCATGGCCTTTCCCAACCATTTAAATTTTTCTCTTACAGGTCTAACACTACCGAAAAACCGATACAACGGCCACCCGGAACAATATATAAAGCTAAACGAACCGTTCACTGGGTACTTATCCGTACGAAAATCCCTATTGATTTACCTGTTTTTACAAGGAAATAAAATGTAAAAAAAATATTTCTACATCCCATGGCCTTTGCCAGCCATTTAAATTTTTCTCTTACAGGTCTAACACTTCCGAAAAACCAATACAACGCCCACCCGGAACAATGTATAAAGCTAAACGAACCGTTCACTGGGTACTTATCCGTGCGAAAAGCCCTATTGATTTACCTGTTTTTACAAGGAAGTAAAATGTGAAAAAAATATTTCTACATCCCATGGCCTTTCCCAACCATTTAAATTTTTATCTTACAGGTCTAACACTACCGAAAAACCAATACAACTCCCACCCGGAACAATATATAAAGCTAAACGAACCGTTCACTGGGTACTTATACGTACGAAAATCCCTATTGATTTACCTGTTTTTACAAGGAAGTAAAATGTGAAAAAAATATTTCTACATCCCATGGCCTTTCCCAGACATTTAAATTTTTCTCTTACAGGTCTAACGCTTCCGAAAAACCAATACAACGCCCACCCGGAACAATATATAAAGCTAAACGAACCGTTCACTGGGTACTTATCCGTACGAAAATCCCTATTGATTTACCTGTTTTTACAAGGAAATAAAATGTGAAAAAAATATTTCTACATCCCATGGCCTTTCCCAACCATTTAAATTTTTCTCTTACATGTCTAACACTTCCGAAAAACCAATACAATGGCCACCCGGAACAATATATAAAGCTAAACCAACCGTTCACTGGGCACTTATCCGTACGAAAATACCTATTGATTTTCCTGTATTTACAAGGAAATAAAATGTGAAAAAAATATTTCTACAACCCATGGCCTTTCCCAACCATTTAAATTTTTATCTTACATGTCTAACACTACAGAAAAACTGATACAACTCCCACACGGAACAATATATAAAGCTAAATGAACCGTTCACTGGGTACTTATACGTATGAAAATCCGTATTGATTTACCTGTTTTTACAAGGAAGTAAAATGTGAAAAAAATATTTCTACATCCCATGGCCTTTCGCAACCATTTAAACATTTATCTTACAGGTCTAACACTTCTGAAAAACCAATACAACGCCCACGTGGAACAATATATAAAGCTAAACGAACCGTTCACTGGGTACTAATCCATACCAAAATCCCTATTGATTTACCTGATTTTACAAGGAAATAAAATGTGAAAAAAATATTTCTACATCCCATGGCCTTTCCCAACCATTTAAATTTTTATCTTACAGGTCTAACACTACCGAAAAACCGATACAACTCCCACCCGGAACAATATATAAAGCTAAACGAACCGTTCACTGGGTACTTATCCGTACGAAAATCCCTATTGATTTACCTGTTTTTACAAGGAAATAAAATGTGAAAAAAATATTTCTACATCCCATGGCCTTTCCCAACCATTTAAACTTTTCTCTTTCAGGTCTAACACTTCCGAAAAACCAATACAACGCCCTCCCGGAACAATATATAAATCTAAACGGACCGTTCACTGGGTACTTATCCGTACAAAAAGCCCTATTGATTTACCTGTTTTTCCAAGGAAGTAAAATGTGAAAAAAATATTTCTACATCCCATGGCCTTTCCCAGCCATTTAAATTTTTCTCTTACAGGTCTAACGCTTCCGAAAAACCAATACAACGCCCACCCGGAACAATATATAAAGCTAAACGAACCGTTCACTGGGTACTTATCCGTACGAAAATCCCTATTGATTTACCTGTTTTTACAAGGAAATAAAATGTGAAAAAAATATTTCTACATCCCATGGCCATTCCCAACCATTTAAACTTTTCTCTTACAGGTCTAACACTTCTGAAAAACCAATACAACGGCCACCCGGAACAATGTATAAAGCTAAACGAACCGTTCACTGGGTACTTATCCGTACGAAAATCCCTATTGATTTACCTGTTTTTACAAGGAGGTAAAATGTGAAAAAAATATTTCTACATCCCATGGCCTTTCCCAACCATTTAAATTTTTCTCTTACATGTCTAACACTTCCGAAAAACCAATACAACGCCCACCCGGAACAATGTATAAAGCTAAACGAACCGTTCACTGGGTACTTATCCATGCGAAAAGCCCTATTGATTTACCTGTTTTTACAAGGAAGTAAAATGTGAAAAAAATATTTCTACATCCCATGGCCTTTACCAGCCATTTAAATTTTTCTCTTACAGGTCTAACACTTCCGAAAAACCAATACAACGCCCACCCGGAACAATATATAAAGCTAAACGAACAGTTCACTGGGTACTTATCCGTACGAAAAGCCCTATTGATTTACCTGTTTTTACAAGGAAGTAAAATGTGAAAAAAATATTTCTACATCCCATGGCCTTTCCCAACCATTTAAATTTTTATCTTACAGGTCTAACAGTACCGAAAAACCGATACAACACCCACCCGGAATAATATATAAAGCTAAATGAACCGTTCACTGGGTACTTATACGTATGAAAATCCCTATTGATTTACCTGTTTTTACAAGGAAGTAAAATGTGAAAAAAATATTTCTACATCCCATGGCCTTTCGCAACCATTTAAACATTTATCTTACAGGTCTAACACTTCTGAAAAACCAATACAACGCCCACGCGGAACAATATATAAAGCTAAACGAACCGTTCACTGGGTACTAATCCATACAAAAATCCCTATTGATTTACCTGTTTTTACAAGGAAGTAAAATGTGAAAAAGATATTTCTACATCCCATGGCCTTTACCAGCCATTTAAATTTTTCTCTTACAGGTCTAACACTTCCGAAAAACCAATACAACGCCCACCCGGAACAATATATAAAGCTAAACGAACCGTTCACTGGGTACTTATCCGTACGAAAAGCCCTATTGATTTACCTGTTTTTACAAGGAAATAAAATGTGAAAAAAACATTTCTACATCCCATGGCCATTCCCAACCATTTAAACTTTTCTCTTACAGGTCTAACACTTCCGAAAAACCGATACAACGCCCACCCGGAACAATATATAAAGCTAAACGAACCGTTCACTGGGTACTGATCCGTACGAAAAGCCCTATTGATTTACCTGTTTTTGCAAGGAAGTAAAATGTGAAAAAAATATTTCTACATCCCATGGCCATTCTCAACCATTTAAACATTTCTCTTACAGGTCTAACGCTTCCGAAAAACCAATACAACGCCCACCCGGAACAATATATAAAGCTAAACGAACCGTTCACTGGGTACTTATACGTACGAAAATCCCTATTGATTTACCTGTTTTTACAAGGAAGTAAAATGTGAAAAAAATATTTCTACATCCCATGGCCTTTCCCAGACATTTAAATTTTTCTCTTACAGGTCTAACGCTTCCGAAAAACCAATACAACGCCCACCCGGAACAATATATAAAGCTAAACGAACCGTTCACTGGGTACTTATCCGTACGAAAATCCCTATTGATTTACCTGTTTTTACAAGGAAATAAAATGTGAAAAAAATATTTCTACATCCCATGGCCTTTCCCAACCATTTAAATTTTTCTCTTACATGTCTAACACTTCCGAAAAACCAATACAATGGCCACCCGGAACAATATATAAAGCTAAACCAACCGTTCACTGGGCACTTATCCGTACGAAAATACCTATTGATTTTCCTGTATTTACAAGGAAATAAAATGTGAAAAAAATATTTCTACAACCCATGGCCTTTCCCAACCATTTAAATTTTTATCTTACATGTCTAACACTACAGAAAAACTGATACAACTCCCACACGGAACAATATATAAAGCTAAATGAACCGTTCACTGGGTACTTATACGTATGAAAATCCGTATTGATTTACCTGTTTTTACAAGGAAGTAAAATGTGAAAAAAATATTTCTACATCCCATGGCCTTTCGCAACCATTTAAACATTTATCTTACAGGTCTAACACTTCTGAAAAACCAATACAACGCCCACGTGGAACAATATATAAAGCTAAACGAACCGTTCACTGGGTACTAATCCATACCAAAATCCCTATTGATTTACCTGATTTTACAAGGAAATAAAATGTGAAAAAAATATTTCTACATCCCATGGCCTTTCCCAACCATTTAAATTTTTATCTTACAGGTCTAACACTACCGAAAAACCGATACAACTCCCACCCGGAACAATATATAAAGCTAAACGAACCGTTCACTGGGTACTTATCCGTACGAAAATCCCTATTGATTTACCTGTTTTTACAAGGAAATAAAATGTGAAAAAAATATTTCTACATCCCATGGCCTTTCCCAACCATTTAAACTTTTCTCTTTCAGGTCTAACACTTCCGAAAAACCAATACAACGCCCTCCCGGAACAATATATAAAGCTAAACGGACCGTTCACTGGGTACTTATCCGTACAAAAAGCCCTATTGATTTACCTGTTTTTCCAAGGAAGTAAAATGTGAAAAAAATATTTCTACATCCCATGGCCTTTCCCAGCCATTTAAATTTTTCTCTTACAGGTCTAACGCTTCCGAAAAACCAATACAACGCCCACCCGGAACAATATATAAAGCTAAACGAACCGTTCACTGGGTACTTATCCGTACGAAAATCCCTATTGATTTACCTGTTTTTACAAGGAAATAAAATGTGAAAAAAATATTTCTACATCCCATGGCCATTCCCAACCATTTAAACTTTTCTCTTACAGGTCTAACACTTCTGAAAAACCAATACAACGGCCACCCGGAACAATGTATAAAGCTAAACGAACCGTTCACTGGGTACTTATCCGTACGAAAATCCCTATTGATTTACCTGTTTTTACAAGGAGGTAAAATGTGAAAAAAATATTTCTACATCCCATGGCCTTTCCCAACCATTTAAATTTTTCTCTTACATGTCTAACACTTCCGAAAAACCAATACAACGCCCACCCGGAACAATGTATAAAGCTAAACGAACCGTTCACTGGGTACTTATCCATGCGAAAAGCCCTATTGATTTACCTGTTTTTACAAGGAAGTAAAATGTGAAAAAAATATTTCTACATCCCATGGCCTTTACCAGCCATTTAAATTTTTCTCTTACAGGTCTAACACTTCCGAAAAACCAATACAACGCCCACCCGGAACAATATATAAAGCTAAACGAACAGTTCACTGGGTACTTATCCGTACGAAAAGCCCTATTGATTTACCTGTTTTTACAAGGAAGTAAAATGTGAAAAAAATATTTCTACATCCCATGGCCTTTCCCAACCATTTAAATTTTTATCTTACAGGTCTAACAGTACCGAAAAACCGATACAACACCCACCCGGAATAATATATAAAGCTAAATGAACCGTTCACTGGGTACTTATACGTATGAAAATCCCTATTGATTTACCTGTTTTTACAAGGAAGTAAAATGTGAAAAAAATATTTCTACATCCCATGGCCTTTCGCAACCATTTAAACATTTATCTTACAGGTCTAACACTTCTGAAAAACCAATACAACGCCCACGCGGAACAATATATAAAGCTAAACGAACCGTTCACTGGGTACTAATCCATACAAAAATCCCTATTGATTTACCTGTTTTTACAAGGAAGTAAAATGTGAAAACGATATTTCTACATCCCATGGCCTTTACCAGCCATTTAAATTTTTCTCTTACAGGTCTAACACTTCCGAAAAACCAATACAACGCCCACCCGGAACAATATATAAAGCTAAACGAACAGTTCACTGGGTACTTATCCGTACGAAAAGCCCTATTGATTTACCTGTTTTTACAAGGAAATAAAATGTGAAAAAAATATTTCTACATCCCATGGCCATTCCCAACCATTTAAACTTTTCTCTTACAGGTCTAACACTTCCGAAAAACCGATACAACGCCCACCCGGAACAATATATAAAGCTAAACGAACCGTTCACTGGGTACTGATCCGTACGAAAAGCCCTATTGATTTACCTGTTTTTGCAAGGAAGTAAAATGTGAAAAAAATATTTCTACATCCCATGGCCATTCTCAACCATTTAAACATTTCTCTTACAGGTCTAACGCTTCCGAAAAACCAATACAACGCCCATGCGGAACAATATATAAAGCTAAACGAACCGTTCACTGGGTACTTATCCGTACGAAAATCCCTATTGATTTACCTGTATTTACAAGGAAATAAAATGTGAAAAAAATATTTCTACATCCCATGGCCTTTCCCAACCATTTAAATTTTTCTCTTACATGTCTAACACTTCCGAAAAACCAATACAACGGCCACCCGGAACAATATATAAAGCTAAACCAACCGTTCACTGGGCACTTATCCGTACGAAAATACCTATTGATTTTCCTGTTTTTACAAGGAAATAAAATGTGAAAAAAATATTTCTACAACCCATGGCCTTTCCCAACCATTTAAATTTTTATCTTACAGGTCTAACACTACAGAAAAACCGATACAACTCCCACCCGGAACAATATAAAGCTAAATGAACCGTTCACTGGGTACTTATACGTATGAAAATCCCTATTGATTTACCTGTTTTTACAAGGAAGTAAAATGTGAAAAAAATATTTCTACATCCCATGGCCTTTCGCAACCATTTAAACATTTATCTTACAGGTCTAACACTTCTGAAAAACCAATACAACGCCCACGCGGAACAATATATAAAGCTAAACGAACCGTTCACTGGGTACTAATCCATACAAAAATCCCTATTGATTTAATCTAAACCTGGAAATCTTATTATTCTCTGTATTAACAACATATACTGTATCCTACATTGCTATTTTTATGAAAAAGGGGAAGCAGTGCCTTTTTTCTCTCTTGTTTCTTTTTCTTAGTAGGCATATAGGTAATATAATCGTTAGCGTTGGAAATATAAAATGGGGCTTTCCCCCCTTATTATTATTATTTTTTTATTGGTGTATTGTTATAGGGCCAAAGCTCATATTGATCTGTAGAAAATGCAAAGCTCTCAACTTATACCTGTCAGGATGGCTCTTAGAATGGGTCAAGTATAAATGGTTTGTAGATGTATCTGTATTAAGGATAAGGAGAAATTATGAAATCCTTTTGTAATTTTTTTTCTTTGTACATCTTTAAGGCAAAGCCCTACTTTCCTCTCCCTTCATCAGGGTATTGATACAGGGCCAAAACTCATACTGTGCTATAAGAAATGTTTAATGTTAAGCATCTAACTCAAACCTAGAAATATCTGCTAGGATAGCTCTTAGATTGTATCAAGCAGTTAATGTGAGGTCTATGATCTCTCAAGTAAGTTGATTAATAATAACTTTTCTTTTGTATATCTAAACAGGCCTTTTTTTTAATGTAGTGGAAATGTGGATGGCTCTTAGACTCATGGCTCTTAGAGTTTTGGGCAAAAGTTTATATCACTGTGGAGTCAATGTGGGGTCGTATATTCTCAAATGATGATTATATTTCTATCTTTATGAAAATAAAAAAAAATCATTATAAAAAAAAAAAAATCCCTATTGATTTACCTGATTTTACAAGGAAATAAAATGTGAAAAAAATATTTCTACATCCCATGGCCTTTCCCAACCATTTAAATTTTTCTCTTACAGGTCTAACACTACCGAAAAACCGATACAACTCCCACCCGGAACAATATATAAAGCTAAACGAACCGTTCACTGGGTACTTATCCGTACGAAAATCCCTATTGATTTACCTGTTTTTACAAGGAAGTAAAATGTGAAAAAAATATTTCTACATCCCATGGCCTTTCCCAACCATTTAAATTTTTCTCTTACATGTCTAACACTTCCGAAAAACCAATACAACGCCCACCCGGAACAATGTATAAAGCTAAACAAACCGTTCACTGGGTACTTATCCATGCGAAAAGCCCTATTGATTTACCTGTTTTTACAAGGAAGTAAAATGTGAAAAAAATATTTCTACATCCCATGGCCTTTACCAGCCATTTAAATTTTTCTCTTACAGGTCTAACACTTCCGAAAAACCAATACAACGCCCACCCGGAACAATATATAAAGCTAAACGAACAGTTCACTGGGTACTTATCCGTACGAAAAGCCCTATAGATTTACCTGTTTTTACAAGGAAGTAAAATGTGAAAAAAATATTTCTACATCCCATGGCCTTTCCCAACCATTTAAATTTTTATCTTACAGGTCTAACACTTCCGAAAAACCAATACAACGCCCACCCGGAACAATGTATAAAGCTAAACAAACCGTTCACTGGGTACTTATCCATGCGAAAAGCCCTATTGATTTACCTGTTTTTACAGGGAAGTAAAATGTGAAAAAAATATTTCTACATCCCATGGCCTTTACCAGCCATTTAAATTTTTCTCTTACAGGTCTAACACTTCCGAAAAACCAATACAACGCCCACCCGGAACAATATATAAAGCTAAACGAACAGTTCACTGGGTACTTATCCGTACGAAAAGCCCTATTGATTTACCTGTTTTTACAAGGAAGTAAAATGTGAAAAAAAAATTTCTACATCCCATGGCCTTTCCCAACCATTTAAATTTTTCTCTTACAGGTCTAACAGTACCGAAAAACCGAAACAACTCCCACCCGGAACAATATATAAAGCTAAATGAACCGTTCACTGGGTACTTATACGTATGAAAATCCCTATTGATTTACCTGTTTTTACAAGGAAGTAAAATGTGAAAAAAATATTTCTACATCCCATGGCCTTTCCCAACCATTTAAACATTTCTCTTACAGGTCTAACACTTCCGAAAAACCAATACAACGCCCACCCGGAACAATATATAAAGGTAAACGAACCGTTCACTGGGTACTTATCCGTGCGAAAAGCCCTATTGATATTCCTGTTTTTAAAAGGAAGTAAAATGTGAAAAAAATATTTCTACATCCCATGGCCTTTACCAGCCATTTAAATTTTTCTCTTACAGGTCTAACACTTCCGAAAAACCGATACAACGCCCACCCGGAACAATATATAAAGCTAAACGAACAGTTCACTGGGTACTTATCCGTACGAAAAGCCCTATTGATTTACCTGTTTTTACAAGGAAGTAAAATGTGAAAAAAATATTTCTACCTCCCATGGCCATTCCCAACCATTTAAACATTTCTCTTACAGGTCTAACGCTTCCGAAAAACCAATACAACGCCCACGCGGAACAATATATAAAGCTAAACGAACCGTTCACTGGGTACTTATCCGTACGAAAATCCCTATTGATTTACCTGTATTTACAAGGAAATAAAATGTGAAAAAAATATTTCTACATCCCATGGCCTTTCCCAACCATTTAAATTTTTCTCTTACATGTCTAACACTTCCGAAAAACCAATACAACGGCCACCCGGAACAATATATAAAGCTAAACCAACCGTTCACTGGGCACTTATCCGTACGAAAAAAACCTATTGATTTTCCTGTTTTTACAAGGAAATAAAATGTGAAAAAAATATTTCTACATCCCATGGCCTTTCCCAACCATTTAAATTTTTATCTTACAGGTCTAACACTACAGAAAAACCGATACAACTCCCACCCGGAACAATATATAAAGCTAAATGAACCGTTCACTGGGTACTTATACGTATGAAAATCCCTATTGATTTACCTGTTTTTACAAGGAAGTAAAATGTGAAAAAAATATTTCTACATCCCATGGCCTTTCGCAACCATTTAAATATTTATCTTACAGGTCTAACACTTCTGAAAAACCAATACAACGCCCACGCGGAACAATATATAAAGCTAAACGAACCGTTCACTGGGTACTAATCCATACAAAAATCCCTATTGATTTACCTGTTTTTACAAGGAAGTAAAATGTGAAAAAAATATTTCTACATCCCATGGCCTTTACCAACCATTTAAATTTTTCTCTTACAGGTCTAACACTTCCGAAAAACCAATACAACGCCCACCCGGAACAATATATAAAGCTAAACGAACAGTTCACTGGGTACTTATCCGTACGAAAAGCCCTATTGATTTACCTGTTTTTACAAGGAAGTAAAATGTGAAAAAAATATTTCTACATCCCATGGCCTTTCCCAACCATTTAAATTTTTATCTTACAGGTCTAACAGTACCGAAAAACCGATACAACTCCCACCCGGAACAATATATAAAGCTAAATGAACCGTTCACTGGGTACTTATACGTATGAAAATCCCTATTGATTTACCTATTTTTACAAGGAAGTAAAATGTGAAAAAAATATTTCTACATCCCATGGCCTTTCCCAACCATTTAAACATTTCTCTTACAGGTCTAACACTTCCGAAAAACCAATACAACGCCCACCCGGAACAATATATAAAGGTAAACGAACCGTTCACTGGGTACTTATCCGTACGAAAATCCCTATTGATTTACCTGTTTTTACAAGGAAATAAAATGTGAAAAAAATATTTCTACATCCCATGGCCATTCCCAACCATTTAAACTTTTCTCTTACAGGTCTAACACTTCTGAAAAACCAATACAACGGCCACCCGGAACAATGTATAAAGCTAAACGAACCGTTCACTGGGTACTTATCCGTACGAAAATCCCTATTGATTTACCTGTTTTTACAAGGAAATAAAATGTGAAAAAAATATTTCTACATCCCATGGCCTTTCCCAACCATTTAAATTTTTCTCTTACATGTATAACACTTCCGAAAAACCAATACAACGCCCACCCGGAACAATGTATAAAGCTAAACGAACCGTTCACTGGGTACTTATCCGTGCGAAAAGCCCTATTGATTTTCCTGTTTTTACAAGGAAGTAAAATGTGAAAAAAATATTTCTACATCCCATGGCCTTTACCAGCCATTTAAATTTTTCTCTTACAGGTCTAACACTTCCGAAAAACCGATACAACGCCCACCCGGAACAATATATAAAGCTAAACGAACAGTTCACTGGGTACTTATCCGTACGAAAAGCCCTATTGATTTACCTGTTTTTACAAGGAAGTAAAATGTGAAAAAAATATTTCTACATCCCATGGCCATTCCCAACCATTTAAACATTTCTCTTACAGGTCTAACGCTTCCGAAAAACCAATACAACGCCCACGCGGAACAATATATAAAGCTAAACGAACCGTTCACTGGGTACTTATCCGTACGAAAATCCCTATTGATTTACCTGTATTTACAAGGAAATAAAATGTGAAAAAAATATTTCTACATCCCATGGCCTTTCCCAACCATTTAAATTTTTCTCTTACATGTCTAACACTACAGAAAAACCGATACAACTCCCACCCGGAACAATATATAAAGCTAAATGAACCGTTCACTGGGTACTTATACGTATGAAAATCCCTATTGATTTACCTGTTTTTACAAGGAAGTAAAATGTGAAAAAAATATTTCTACATCCCATGGCCTTTCGCAACCATTTAAACATTTATCTTACAGGTCTAACACTTCTGAAAAACCAATACAACGCCCACGCCGAACAATATATAAAGCTAAACGAACCGTTCACTGGGTACTAATCCATACAAAAATCCCTATTGATTTACCTGTTTTTACAAGGAAGTAAAATGTGAAAAAAATATTTCTACATCCCATGGCCTTAACCAGCCATTTAAATTTTTCTCTTACAGGTCTAACACTTCCGAAAAACCAATACAACGCCCACCCGGAACAATATATAAAGCTAAACGAACAGTTCACTGGGTACTTATCCGTACGAAAAGCCCTATTGATTTACCTGTTTTTACAAGGAAGTAAAATGTGAAAAAAATATTTCTACATCCCATGGCCTTTCCCAACCATTTAAATTTTTATCTTACAGGTCTAACAGTACCGAAAAACCGATACAACTCCCACCCGGAACAATATATAAAGCTAAATGAACCGTTCACTGGGTACTTATACGTATGAAAATCCCTATTGATTTACCTGTTTTTACAAGGAAGTAAAATGTGAAAAAAATATTTCTACATCCCATGGCCTTTCCCAACCATTTAAACATTTCTCTTACAGGTCTAACACTTCCGAAAAACCAATACAACGCCCACCCGGAACAATATATAAAGGTAAACGAACCGTTCACTGGGTACTTATCCGTACGAAAATCCCTATTGATTTACCTGTTTTTACAAGGAAATAAAATGTGAAAAAAATATTTCTACATCCCATGGCCATTCCCAACCATTTAAACTTTTCTCTTACAGGTCTAACACTTCTGAAAAACCAATACAACGGCCACCCGGAGCAATGTATAAAGCTAAACGAACCGTTCACTGGGTACTTATCCGTACGAAAATCCCTATTGATTTACCTGTTTTTACAAGGAAATAAAATGTGAAAAAAATATTTCTACATCCCATGGCCTTTCCCAACCATTTAAATTTTTCTCTTACATGTCTAACACTTCCGAAAAACCAATACAACGGCCACCCGGAACAATATATAAAGCTAAACCAACCGTTCACTGGGCACTTATCCGTACGAAAATACCTATTGATTTTCCTGTTTTTACAAGGAAATAAAATGTGAAAAAAATATTTCTACAACCCATGGCCTTTCCCAACCATTTAAATTTTTATCTTACAGGTCTAACACTACAGAAAAACCGATACAACTCCCACCCGGAACAATATATAAAGCTAAATGAACCGTTCACTGGGTACTTATACGTATGAAAATCCCTATTGATTTACCTGTTTTTACAAGGAAGTAATATGTGAAAAAAATATTTCTACATCCCATGGCCTTTCGCAACCATTTAAACATTTATCTTACAGGTCTAACACTTCTGAAAAACCAATACAACGCCCACGCGGAACAATATATAAAGCTAAACGAACCGTTCACTGGGTACTAATCCATACAAAAATCCCTATTGATTTACCTGTTTTTACAAGGAAATAAAATGTGAAAAAAATATTTCTACATCCCATGGCCTTTCCAAACCATTTAAATTTTTCTCTTACAGGTCTAACACTACCGAAAAACCGATACAACTCCCACCCGGAACAATATATAAAGCTAAACGAACCGTTCACTGGGTACTTATCCGTACGAAAATCCCTATTGATTTACCTGTTTTTACAAGGAAATAAAATGTGAAAAAAATATTTCTACAACCCATGGCCTTTCCCAACCATTTAAACTTTTCTCTTTCAGGTCTAACACTTCCGAAAAACCAAAACAACGCCCTCCTGGAACAATATATAAAGCTAAACGGACCGTTCACTGGGTACTTATCCGTACAAAAAGCTCTATTGATTTACCTGTTTTTACAAGGAAGTAAAATGTGAAAAAAATATTTCTACATCCCATGGCCTTTCCCAGCCATTTAAATTTTTCTCTTACAGGTCTAACGCTTCCGAAAAACCAATACAACGCCCACGCGGAACAATATATAAAGCTAAACGAACCGTTCACTGGGTACTTATCCGTACGAAAATCCCTATTTATTTTCCTGTTTTTACAAGGAAGTAAAATGTGAAAAAAATATTTCTACATCCCATGGCCTTTACCAGCCATTTAAATTTTTCTCTTACAGGTCTAACACTTCCGAAAAACCGATACAACGCCCACCCAGAACAATATATAAAGCTAAACGAACAGTTCACTGGGTACTTATCCGTACGAAAAGCCCTATTGATTTACCTGTTTTTACAAGGAAGTAAAATGTGAAAAAAATATTTCTGCATCCCATGGCCTTTCCCAACCATTTAAATTTTTATCTTACAGGTCTAACAGTACCGAAAAACCGATACAACTCCCACCCGGAACAATATATAAAGCTAAACGAACCGTTCACTGAGTACTTATCCGTACGAAAATCCCTATTGATTTACCTGTATTTACAAAGAAATAAAATGTGAAAAAAATATTTCTACATCCCATGGCCTTTCCCAACCATTTAAATTTTTCTCTTACAGGTCTAACACTTCCGAAAAACCGATACAACGCCCACCCGGAACAATATATAAAGCTAAACGAACAGTTCACTGGGTACTTATCCGTACGAAAAGCCCTATTGATTTACCTGTTTTTACAAGGAAGTAAAATGTGAAAAAAATATTTCTACATCCCATGGCCATTCCCAACCATTTAAACATTTCTCTTACAGGTCTAACGCTTCCGAAAAACCAATACAACGCCCACGCGGAACAATATATAAAGCTAAAAGAACCGTTCACTGGGTACTTATCCGTACGAAAATCCCTATTGATTTACCTGTATTTACAAGGAAATAAAATGTGAAAAAAATATTTCTACATCCCATGGCCTTTCCCAACCATTTAAATTTTTCTCTTACATGTCTAACACTTCCGAAAAACCAATACAACGGCCACCCGGAACAATATATAAAGCTAAACCAACCGTTCACTGGGCACTTATCCGTACGAAAATACCTATTGATTTTCCTGTTTTTACAAGGAAATAAAATGTGAAAAAAATATTTCTACAACCCATGGCCTTTCCCAACCATTTAAATTTTTATCTTACAGGTCTAACACTACAGAAAAACCGATACAACTCCCACCCGGAACAATATATAAAGCTAAATGAACCGTTCACTGGGTACTTATACGTATGAAAATCCCTATTGATTTACCTGTTTTTACAAGGAAGTAAAATGTGAAAAAAATATTTCTACATCCCATGGCCTTTCGCAACCATTTAAATATTTATCTTACAGGTCTAACACTTCTGAAAAACCAATACAACGCCCACGCGGAACAATATATAAAGCTAAACGAACCGTTCACTGGGTACTAATCCATACAAAAATCCCTATTGATTTACCTGTTTTTACAAGGAAGTAAAATGTGAAAAAAATATTTCTACATCCCATGGCCTTTACCAGCCATTTAAATTTTTCTCTTACAGGTCTAACACTTCCGAAAAACCAATACAACGCCCACCCGGAACAATATATAAAGCTAAACGAACAGTTCACTGGGTACTTATCCGTACGAAAAGCCCTATTGATTTACCTGTTTTTACAAGGAAGTAAAATGTGAAAAAAATATTTCTACATCCCATGGCCTTTCCCAACCATTTAAATTTTTATCTTACAGGTCTAACAGTACCGAAAAACCGATACAACTCCCACCCGGAACAATATATAAAGCTAAATGAACCGTTCACTGGGTACTTATACGTATGAAAATCCCTATTGATTTACCTGTTTTTACAAGGAAGTAAAATGTGAAAAAAATATTTCTACATCCCATGGCCTTTCCCAACCATTTAAACATTTCTCTTACAGGTCTAACACTTCCGAAAAACCAATACAACGCCCACCCGGAACAATATATAAAGGTAAACGAACCGTTCACTGGGTACTTATCCGTACGAAAATCCCTATTGATTTACCTGTTTTTACAAGGAAATAAAATGTGAAAAAAATATTTCTACATCCCATGGCCATTCCCAACCATTTAAACTTTTCTCTTACAGGTCTAACACTTCTGAAAAACCAATACAACGGCCACCCGGAACAATGTATAAAGCTAAGCGAACCGTTCACTGGGTACTTATCCGTACGAAAATCCCTATTGATTTACCTGTTTTTACAAGGAAATAAAATGTGAAAAAAATATTTCTACATCCCATGGCCTTTCCCAACCATTTAAATTTTTCTCTTACATGTCTAACACTTCCGAAAAACCAATACAACGCCCACCCGGAACAATGTATAAAGCTAAACGAACCGTTCACTGGGTACTTATCCGTGCGAAAAGCCCTATTGATTTTCCTGTTTTTACAAGGAAGTAAAATGTGAAAAAAATATTTCTACATCCCATGGCCTTTACCAGCCATTTAAATTTTTCTCTTACAGGTCTAACACTTCCGAAAAACCGATACAACGCCCACCCGGAACAATATATAAAGCTAAACGAACAGTTCACGGGGTACTTATCCGTACGAAAAGCCATATTGATTTACCTGTTTTTACAAGGAAGTAAAATGTGAAAAAAATATTTCTACATCCCATGGCCATTCCCAACCATTTAAACATTTCTCTTACAGGTCTAACGCTTCCGAAAAACCAATACAACGCCCACGCGGAACAATATATAAAGCTAAACGAACCGTTCACTGGGTACTTATCCGTACGAAAATCCCTATTGATTTACCTGTATTTACAAGGAAATAAAATGTGAAAAAAATATTTCTACATCCCATGGCCTTTCCCAACCATTTAAATTTTTCTCTTACATGTCTAACACTTCCGAAAAACCAATACAACGGCCACCCGGAACAATATATAAAGCTAAACCAACCGTTCACTGGGCACTTATCCGTACGAAAATAGCTATTGATTTTCCTGTTTTTACAAGGAAATAAAATGTGAAAAAAATATTTCTACAACCCATGGCCTTTCCCAACCATTTAAATTTTTATCTTACAGGTCTAACACTACAGAAAAACCGATACAACTCCCACCCGGAACAATATATAAAGCTAAATGAACCGTTCACTGGGTACTTATACGTATGAAAATCCCTATTGATTTACCTGTTTTTACAAGGAAGTAAAATGTGAAAAAAATATTTCTACATCCCATGGCCTTTCGCAACCATTTAAACATTTATCTTACAGGTCTAACACTTCTGAAAAACCAATACAACGCCCACCCGGAACAATGTATAAAGCTAAACGAACCGTTCACTGGGTACTAATCCATACAAAAATCCCTATTGATTTACCTGTTTTTACAAGGAAGTAAAATGTGAAAAAAATATTTCTACATCCCATGGCATTTACCAGCCATTTAAATTTTTCTCTTACAGGTCTAACAGTACTGAAAAACCGATACAACTCCCACCCGGAACAATATATAAAGCTAAATGAACCGTTCACTGGGTACTTATACGTATGAAAATCCCTATTGATTTACCTGTTTTTACAAGGAAGTAAAATGTGAAAAAAATATTTCTACATCCCATGGCCTTTCCCAACCATTTAAACATTTCTCTTACAGGTCTAACACTTCCGAAAAACCAATACAACGCCCACCCGGAACAATATATAAAGGTAAACGAACCGTTCACTGGGTACTTATCCGTACGAAAATCCCTATTGATTTACCTGTTTTTACAAGGAAATAAAATGTGAAAAAAATATTTCTACAACCCATGGCCTTTCCCAACCATTTAAATTTTTATCTTACAGGTCTAACACTACAGAAAAACCGATACAACTCCCACCCGGAACAATATATAAAGCTAAATGAACCGTTCACTGGGTACTTATACGTATGAAAATCCCTATTGATTTACCTGTTTTTACAAGGAAGTAAAATGTGAAAAAAATATTTCTACATCCCATGGCCTTTCGCAACCATTTAAACATTTATCTTACAGGTCTAACACTTCTGAAAAACCAATACAACGCCCACGCGGAACAATATATAAAGCTAAACGAACCGTTCACTGGGTACTAATCCATACAAAAATCCCTATTGATTTACCTGTTTTTACAAGGAAGTAAAATGTGAAAAAAATATTTCTACATCCCATGGCCTTTACCAGCCATTTAAATTTTTCTCTTACAGGTCTAACACTTCCGAAAAACCAATACAACGCCCACCCGGAACAATATATAAAGCTAAACGAACAGTTCACTGGGTACTTATCCGTACGAAAAGCCCTATTGATTTACCTGTTTTTACAAGGAAGTAAAATGTGAAAAAAATATTTCTACATCCCATGGCCTTTCCCAACCATTTAAATTTTTATCTTACAGGTCTAACAGTACCGAAAAACCGATACAACTCCCACCCGGAACAATATATAAAGCTAAATGAACCGTTCACTGGGTACTTATACGTATGAAAATCCCTATTGATTTACCTGTTTTTACAAGGAAGTAAAATGTGAAAAAAATATTTCTACATCCCATGGCCTTTCCCAACCATTTAAACATTTCTCTTACAGGTCTAACACTTCCGAAAAACCAATACAACGCCCACCCGGAACAATATATAAAGCTAAACGAACCGTTCACTGGGTACTTATCCGTACGAAAATCCCTATTGATTTACCTGTTTTTACAAGGAAATAAAATGTGAAAAAAATATTTCTACATCCCATGGCCATTCCCAACCATTTAAACTTTTCTCTTACAGGTCTAACACTTCTGAAAAACCAATACAACGGCCACCCGGAACAATGTATAAAGCTAAACGAACCGTTCACTGGGTACTTATCCGTACGAAAATCCCTATTGATTTACCTGTTTTTACAAGGAAATAAAATGTGAAAAAATATTTCTACATCCCATGGCCTTTCCCAACCATTTAAATTTTTCTCTTACATGTCTAACACTTCCGAAAAACCAATACAACGCCCACCCGGAACAATGTATAAAGCTAAACGAACCGTTCACTGGGTACTTATCCGTGCGAAAAGCCCTATTGATTTTCCTGTTTTTACAAGGAAGTAAAATGTGAAAAAAATATTTCTACATCCCATGGCCTTTACCAGCCATTTAAATTTTTCTCTTACAGGTCTAACACTTCCGAAAAACCGATACAACGCCCACCCAGAACAATATATAAAGCTAAACGAACAGTTCACTGGGTACTTATCCGTACGAAAAGCCCTATTGATTTACCTGTTTTTACAAGGAAGTAAAATGTGAAAAAAATATTTCTACATCCCATGGCCATTCCCAACCATTTAAACATTTCTCTTACAGGTCTAACGCTTCCGAAAAACCAATACAACGCCCACGCGGAACAATATATAAAGCTAAACGAACCGTTCACTGGGTACTTATCCGTACGAAAATCCCTATTGATTTACCTGTATTTACAAGGAAATAAAATGTGAAAAAAATATTTCTACAACCCATGGCCTTTCCCAACCATTTAAATTTTTATCTTACAGGTCTAACACTACAGAAAAACCGATACAACTCCCACCCGGAACAATATATAAAGCTAAATGAACCGTTCACTGGGTACTTATACGTATGAAAATCCCTATTTATTTACCTGTTTTTACAAGGAAGTAAAATGTGAAAAAAATATTTCTACATCCCATGGCCTTTCGCAACCATTTAAACATTTATCTTACAGGTCTAACACTTCTGAAAAACCAATACAACGCCCACGCGGAACAATATATAAAGCTAAACGAACCGTTCACTGGGTACTAATCCATACAAAAATCCCTATTGATTTACCTGTTTTTACAAGGAAGTAAAATGTGAAAAAAATATTTCTACATCCCATGCCCTTTACCAGCCATTTAAATTTTTCTCTTACAGGTCTAACACTTCCGAAAAACCAATACAACGCCCACCCGGAACAATATATAAAGCTAAACGAACAGTTCACTGGGTACTTATCCGTACGAAAAGCCCTATTGATTTACCTGTTTTTACAAGGAAGTAAAATGTGAACTGTCCATAGAGTTTGGGCAACGCCCAAAAATGATGTGCTTATCATCATGGGGGATTGGAATGCTAAAGTAGGAAGCCAAAAGATAACCGGGATAACAGGCAAGTTTGGCCTTGGAGTACAAAATGAAGCAGGGCACAGGCTGGTAGAATTTTGTCAAGAGAATACAATGGTCATAGCAAACACTCTTTTCCAGCAACCCAAGAGACGACTCTACACATGGACATCACCAGACGGTCAACACAGAAATCAGATTGACTATGTGCTCTGCAGCCAAAGATGGAAAAGTTCTATCCAGTCAATAAAAACAAGACCAGGAGCTGATTGTGGTTCAGATCATGAGCTTCTTGTTGCAAAATTTAGGCTTAAATTGAAGAAAGTAGGGAAAAGCACTAGGCCACTCAGGTATGAACTAAATCATATCCCTGACGAATACACAGTGGAGGTGACAAATAGATTTAAGGAATTAGATCTGATAGACAGAGTGCCTGAAGAACTATGGACGGAGGTTCGCAACATTGTACAAGAGGTAGCAACTAAAACCATCCCAAAGAAAAAGAAATGCAAGAAATCAAAATGGCTGTCTGAGGAAGCTTTACAAATAGCTAAGGAGAGAAGGGAAGTGAAAGGCAAGGGAGAAAGAGAAAGATACACCCAACTGAATGCAGAATTCCAGAGAAAAGCTAGAAGAGATAAGAATGCCTTCTTAAATGAACAGTGCAAACAAATAGAAGAAAACAATAGAATGGGGAGGACCAGAGATCTTTTCAAGAAAATTGGAGATATGAAGAGAACGTTTCATGCAAAGATGGGTATGATAAGGGACCAAAATGGTAGGGACCTCACAGAAGCAGAAGAGATCAAAGAAAGGTGGCAAAATTATACAGAAGAACTATACAAGAGCGAGCTTAACATCCCTGATGACCACAATGGGGTAGTTACTGACCTGGAGCCAGACATCCTGGAATGTGAAGTCAGATGGGCCTTAGGAAGTCTGAGCAACAATAAAGCTAGTGGTAGTGACAGCATTCCAGTTGAACTATTCAAAATCTTAAAGGACGATGCAGTAAAAGTGCTACACTCAATATGCCAGCAAATTTGGAAAACTCAACAATGGCCACAGGATTGGAAAAGGTCAGTTTACATTCCAATCCCAAAGAAGGGCAATGCCAAAGAATGTTCAAACTACCGCACCATCGCACTAATTTCTCATGCTAGCAAAGTTATGCTCAAAATCCTACAAGCTAGGCTCCAGCAATATGTGGACCGAGAACTTCCAGAAGTACAGGCAGGATTTCGAAGAGGCAGAGGAACTAGAGATCAAATTGCCAACATACGCTGGATCATGGAGAAAGCTAGGGAGTACCAGAAGAACGTCTACTTCTGCTTCATTGACTATGCTAAAGCCTTTGATTGTGTGGAGCACAACAAATTGTGGCAAGTTCTTAAAGAGATGGGAATACCAGAGCATCTTATTTGTCTCCTGAGAAATTTATATGCAGGTCAAGAAGCAACAGTGAGAACTGAACATGGAATCACTGACTGGTTCAAAATTGAGAAAGGAGTTCGGCAAGGCTGTATACTGTCGCCTTGCCTATTTAACTTGTATGCAGAGCACATCATGAGAAATGCGGGATTAGAGGAGTCACAAATTGGGATCAAGATTGCAGGGAGAAATATCAACAACCTCAGATATGCAGATGATACCACTCTAATGGCAGAAAGTGAAGAGGAACTAAAGAGCCTGTTGATGCGGGTGAAGGAGGAGAGTGCCAAAGTTGGCTTGAAACTCAACATCAAGAAAACAAAGATCATGGCATCCGGCCCTCTCAATTCCTGGCAAATAGAAGGGGAAGAAATGGAGATAGTGACAGATTTTATTTTCCTGGGCTCCAAGATCACTGCAGATGGGGACTGCAGCAAAGAAATTAAAAGACGCTTGCTCCTGGGGAGGAAAGCTATGACAAATCTAGACAGCATCCTAAAAAGCAGAGACATCACCCTGCCAACAAAAGTGCGTTTAGTCAAGGCTATGGTCTTCCCAGTTGCAATGTATGGCTGCGAAAGTTGGACCATAAGGAAGGCCGAGCGTCAAAGAATTGAGGCTTTTGAACTCTGGTGCTGGAGAAGACTCTTGCGAGTCCCTTGGACTGCAAGGCGAACAAACCAGTCAGTCCTAGAGGAGATCAGCCCTGACTGCTCTTTAGAAGGCCAGATCCTGAAGATGAAACTCAAATATTTTGGCCACCTCATGAGAAGGAAGGACTCCCTGGAGAAGAGCCTAATGCTGGGAGAGATCGGGGGCAAAAGAAGAAGGGGACGACAGAGAATGAGGTGGATGGATGGAGTCACTGAAGCAGTAGGTGCAAACTTAAATGGACTCCGGGGAATGGTAGAGGACAGGAAGGCCTGGAGGATCATTGTCCATGGGGTCGCGATGGGTCGGACACGACTTCGCACATAACAACAACAACAAAAATGTGAAAAAATATTTCTACATCCCATGGCCTTTCCCAACCATTTAAATTTTTATCTTACAGGTCTAACAGTACCGAAAAACCGATACAACTCCCACCCGGAACAATATATAAAGCTAAATGAACCGTTCACTGGGTACTTATACGTACGAAAATCCCTATTGATTTACCTGTTTTTACAAGGAAATAAAATGTGAAAACAATATTTCTACATCCCATGGCCATTCCCAACCATTTAAACTTTTCTCTTACAGGTCTAACACTTCTGAAAAACCAATACAACGGCCACCCGGAGCAATGTATAAAGCTAAACGAACCGTTCACTGGGTACTTATCCGTACGAAAATCCCTATTGATTTACCTGTTTTTACAAGGAAATAAAATGTGAAAAAAATATTTCTACATCCCATGGCCTTTCCCAACCATTTAAATTTTTCTCTTACATGTCTAACACTTCCGAAAAACCAATACAACGCCCACCCGGAACAATGTATAAAGCTAAACGAACCGTTCACTGGGTACTTATCCGTGCGAAAAGCCCTATTGATTTTCCTGTTTTTACAAGGAAGTAAAATGTGAAAAAAATATTTCTACATCCCATGGCCTTTACCAGCCATTTAAATTTTTCTCTTACAGGTCTAACACTTCCGAAAAACCGATACAACGCCCACCCGGAACAATATATAAAGCTAAACGAACAGTTCACTGGGTACTTATCCGTACGAAAAGCCCTATTGATTTACCTGTTTTTACAAGGAAGTAAAATGTGAAAAAAATATTTCTACATCCCATGGCCATTCCCAACCATTTAAACATTTCTCTTACAGGTCTAACGCTTCCGAAAAACCAATACAACGCCCACGCGGAACAATATATAAAGCTAAACGAACCGTTCACTGGGTACTTATCCGTACGAAAATCCCTATTGATTTACCTGTATTTACAAGGAAATAAAATGTGAAAAAAATATTTCTACAACCCATGGCCTTTCCCAACCATTTAAATTTTTATCTTACAGGTCTAACACTACAGAAAAACCGATACAACTCCCACCCGGAACAATATATAAAGCTAAATGAACCGTTCACTGGGTACTTATACGTATGAAAATCCCTATTTATTTACCTGTTTTTACAAGGAAGTAAAATGTGAAAAAAATATTTCTACATCCCATGGCCTTTCGCAACCATTTAAACATTTATCTTACAGGTCTAACACTTCTGAAAAACCAATACAACGCCCACGCGGAACAATATATAAAGCTAAACGAACCGTTCACTGGGTACTAATCCATACAAAAATCCCTATTGATTTACCTGTTTTTACAAGGAAGTAAAATGTGAAAAAAATATTTCTACATCCCATGCCCTTTACCAGCCATTTAAATTTTTCTCTTACAGGTCTAACACTTCCAAAAAACCAATACAACGCCCACCCGGAACAATATATAAAGCTAAACGAACAGTTCACTGGGTACTTATCCGTACGAAAAGCCCTATTGATTTACCTGTTTTTACAAGGAAGTAAAATGTGAACTGTCCATAGAGTTTGGGCAACGCCCAAAAATGATGTGCTTATCATCATGGGGGATTGGAATGCTAAAGTAGGAAGCCAAAAGATAACCGGGATAACAGGCAAGTTTGGCCTTGGAGTACAAAATGAAGCAGGGCACAGGCTGGTAGAATTTTGTCAAGAGAATACAATGGTCATAGCAAACACTCTTTTCCAGCAACCCAAGAGACGACTCTACACATGGACATCACCAGACGGTCAACACAGAAATCAGATTGACTATGTGCTCTGCAGCCAAAGATGGAAAAGTTCTATCCAGTCAATAAAAACAAGACCAGGAGCTGATTGTGGTTCAGATCATGAGCTTCTTGTTGCAAAATTTAGGCTTAAATTGAAGAAAGTAGGGAAAAGCACTAGGCCACTCAGGTATGAACTAAATCATATCCCTGACGAATACACAGTGGAGGTGACAAATAGATTTAAGGAATTAGATCTGATAGACAGAGTGCCTGAAGAACTATGGACGGAGGTTCGCAACATTGTACAAGAGGTAGCAACTAAAACCATCCCAAAGAAAAAGAAATGCAAGAAATCAAAATGGCTGTCTGAGGAAGCTTTACAAATAGCTAAGGAGAGAAGGGAAGTGAAAGGCAAGGGAGAAAGAGAAAGATACACCCAACTGAATGCAGAATTCCAGAGAAAAGCTAGAAGAGATAAGAATGCCTTCTTAAATGAACAGTGCAAACAAATAGAAGAAAACAATAGAATGGGGAGGACCAGAGATCTTTTCAAGAAAATTGGAGATATGAAGAGAACGTTTCATGCAAAGATGGGTATGATAAGGGACCAAAATGGTAGGGACCTCACAGAAGCAGAAGAGATCAAACAAAGGTGGCAAAATTATACAGAAGAACTATACAAGAGCGAGCTTAACATCCCTGATGACCACAATGGGGTAGTTACTGACCTGGAGCCAGACATCCTGGAATGTGAAGTCAGATGGGCCTTAGGAAGTCTGAGCAACAATAAAGCTAGTGGTAGTGACAGCATTCCAGTTGAACTATTCAAAATCTTAAAGGACGATGCAGTAAAAGTGCTACACTCAATATGCCAGCAAATTTGGAAAACTCAACAATGGCCACAGGATTGGAAAAGGTCAGTTTACATTCCAATCCCAAAGAAGGGCAATGCCAAAGAATGTTCAAACTACCGCACCATCGCACTAATTTCTCATGCTAGCAAAGTTATGCTCAAAATCCTACAAGCTAGGCTCCAGCAATATGTGGACCGAGAACTTCCAGAAGTACAGGCAGGATTTCGAAGAGGCAGAGGAACTAGAGATCAAATTGCCAACATACGCTGGATCATGGAGAAAGCTAGGGAGTACCAGAAGAACGTCTACTTCTGCTTCATTGACTATGCTAAAGCCTTTGATTGTGTGGAGCACAACAAATTGTGGCAAGTTCTTAAAGAGATGGGAATACCAGAGCATCTTATTTGTCTCCTGAGAAATTTATATGCAGGTCAAGAAGCAACAGTGAGAACTGAACATGGAATCACTGACTGGTTCAAAATTGAGAAAGGAGTTCGGCAAGGCTGTATACTGTCGCCTTGCCTATTTAACTTGTATGCAGAGCACATCATGAGAAATGCGGGATTAGAGGAGTCACAAATTGGGATCAAGATTGCAGGGAGAAATATCAACAACCTCAGATATGCAGATGATACCACTCTAATGGCAGAAAGTGAAGAGGAACTAAAGAGCCTGTTGATGCGGGTGAAGGAGGAGAGTGCCAAAGTTGGCTTGAAACTCAACATCAAGAAAACAAAGATCATGGCATCCGGCCCTCTCAATTCCTGGCAAATAGAAGGGGAAGAAATGGAGATAGTGACAGATTTTATTTTCCTGGGCTCCAAGATCACTGCAGATGGGGACTGCAGCAAAGAAATTAAAAGACGCTTGCTCCTGGGGAGGAAAGCTATGACAAATCTAGACAGCATCCTAAAAAGCAGAGACATCACCCTGCCAACAAAAGTGCGTTTAGTCAAGGCTATGGTCTTCCCAGTTGCAATGTATGGCTGCGAAAGTTGGACCATAAGGAAGGCCGAGCGTCAAAGAATTGAGGCTTTTGAACTCTGGTGCTGGAGAAGACTCTTGCGAGTCCCTTGGACTGCAAGGCGAACAAACCAGTCAGTCCTAGAGGAGATCAGCCCTGACTGCTCTTTAGAAGGCCAGATCCTGAAGATGAAACTCAAATATTTTGGCCACCTCATGAGAAGGAAGGACTCCCTGGAGAAGAGCCTAATGCTGGGAGAGATCGGGGGCAAAAGAAGAAGGGGACGACAGAGAATGAGGTGGATGGATGGAGTCACTGAAGCAGTAGGTGCAAACTTAAATGGACTCCGGGGAATGGTAGAGGACAGGAAGGCCTGGAGGATCATTGTCCATGGGGTCGCGATGGGTCGGACACGACTTCGCACATAACAACAACAACAAAAATGTGAAAAAATATTTCTACATCCCATGGCCTTTCCCAACCATTTAAATTTTTATCTTACAGGTCTAACAGTACCGAAAAACCGATACAACTCCCACCCGGAACAATATATAAAGCTAAATGAACCGTTCACTGGGTACTTATACGTACGAAAATCCCTATTGATTTACCTGTTTTTACAAGGAAATAAAATGTGAAAACAATATTTCTACATCCCATGGCCATTCCCAACCATTTAAACTTTTCTCTTACAGGTCTAACACTTCTGAAAAACCAATACAACGGCCACCCAGAGCAATGTATAAAGCTAAACGAACCGTTCACTGGGTACTTATCCGTACGAAAATCCCTATTGATTTACCTGTTTTTACAAGGAAATAAAATGTGAAAAAAATATTTCTACATCCCATGGCCTTTCCCAACCATTTAAATTTTTCTCTTACATGTCTAACACTTCCGAAAAACCAATACAACGCCCACCCGGAACAATGTATAAAGCTAAACGAACCGTTCACTGGGTACTTATCCGTGCGAAAAGCCCTATTGATTTTCCTGTTTTTACAAGGAAGTAAAATGTGAAAAAAATATTTCTACATCCCATGGCCTTTACCAGCCATTTAAATTTTTCTCTTACAGGTCTAACACTTCCGAAAAACCGATACAACGCCCACCCGGAACAATATATAAAGCTAAACGAACAGTTCACTGGGTACTTATCCGTACGAAAAGCCCTATTGATTTACCTGTTTTTACAAGGAAGTAAAATGTGAAAAAAATATTTCTACATCCCATGGCCATTCCCAACCATTTAAACATTTCTCTTACAGGTCTAACGCTTCCGAAAAACCAATACAACGCCCACGCGGAACAATATATAAAGGTAAAAGAACCGTTCACTGGGTACTTATCCGTACGAAAATCCCTATTGATTTACCTGTATTTACAAGGAAATAAAATGTGAAAAAAATATTTCTACATCCCATGGCCTTTCCCAAACATTTAAATTTTTCTCTTACATGTCTAACACTTCCGAAAAACCAATACAACGGCCACCCGGAACAATATATAAAGCTAAACCAACCGTTCACTGGGCACTTATCTGTACGAAAATACCTATTGATTTTCCTGTTTTTACAAGGAAATAAAATGTGAAAAAAAAATTTCTACAACCCATGGCCTTTCCCAACCATTTAAATTTTTATCTTACAGGTCTAACACTACAGAAAAACCGATACAACTCCCACCCGGAACAATATATAAAGCTAAATGAACCGTTCACTGGGTACTTATACGTATGAAAATCCCTATTGATTTACCTGTTTTTACAAGGAAGTAAAATGTGAAAAAAATATTTCTACATCCCATGGCCTTTTGCAACCATTTAAACATTTATCTTACAGGTCTAACACTTCTGAAAAACCAATACAACGCCCACGCGGAACAATATATAAAGCTAAACGAACCGTTCACTGGGTACTAATCCATACAAAAATCCCTATTGATTTACCTGTTTTTACAAGGAAGTAAAATGTGAAAAAAATATTTCTACATCCCATGGTCTTTACCAGCCATTTAAATTTTTCTCTTACAGGTCTAACACTTCCGAAAAACCAATACAACGCCCACCCGGAACAATATATAAAGCTAAACGAACAGTTCACTGGGTACTTATCCGTACAAAAAGCCCTATTGATTTACCTGTTTTTACAAGGAAGTAAAATGTGAAAAAAATATTTCTACATCCCATGGCTTTTCCCAACCATTTAAATTTTTATCTTACAGGTCTAACAGTACCGAAAAACCGATACAACTCCCACCCGGAACAATATATAAAGCTAAATGAACCGTTCACTGGGTACTTATACGTATGAAAATCCCTATTGATTTACCTGTTTTTACAAGGAAGTAAAATGTGAAAAAAATATTTCTACATCCCATGGCCTTTCCCAACCATTTAAACATTTCTCTTACAGGTCTAACACTTCCGAAAAACCAATACAACGCCCACCCGGAACAATATATAAAGGTAAACGAACCGTTCACTGGGTACTTATCCGTACGAAAATCCCTATTGATTTATCTGTTTTTACAAGGAAATAAAATGTGAAAAAAATATTTCTACATCCCATGGCCTTTCCCAACCATTTAAACTTTTCTCTTACAGGTCTAACACTTCTGAAAAACCAATACAACGGCCACCCGGAGCAATGTATAAAGCTAAACGAACCGTTCACTGGGTACTTATCCGTACGAAAATCCCTATTGATTTACCTGTTTTTACAAGGAAATAAAATGTGAAAAAAATATTGCTACATCCCATGGCCTTTCCCAACCATTTAAATTTTTCTCTTACATGTCTAACACTTCCGAAAAACCAATACAACGCCCACCCGGAACAATGTATAAAGCTAAACGAACCGTTCACTGGGTACTTATCCGTGCGAAAAGCCCTATTGATTTTCCTGTTTTTACAAGGAAGTAAAATGTGAAAAAAATATTTCTACATCCCATGGCCTTTACCAGCCATTTAAATTTTTCTCTTACAGGTCTAACACTTCCGAAAAACCGATACAACGCCCACCCGGAACAATATATAAAGCTAAACGAACAGTTCACTGGGTACTTATCCGTACGAAAAGCCCTATTGATTTACCTGTTTTTACAAGGAAGTAAAATGTGAAAAAAATATTTCTACATCCCATGGCCTTTCCCAACCATTTAAACATTTATCTTACAGGTCTAACACTTCTGAAAAACCAATACAACGCCCACGCGGAACAATATATAAAGCTAAACGAACCGTTCACTGGGTACTAATCCATACAAAAATCCCTATTGATTTACCTGTTTTTACAAGGAAGTAAAATGTGAAAAAAATATTTCTACATCCCATGGCCTTTACCAGCCATTTAAATTTTTCTCTTACAGGTCTAACACTTCCGAAAAACCAATACAACGCCCACCCGGAACAATATATAAAGCTAAACGAACAGTTCACTGGGTACTTATCCGTATGAAAAGCCCTATTGATTTACCTGTTTTTACAAGGAAGTAAAATGTGAAAAAAATATTTCTACATTCCATGGCCTTTCCCAACCATTTAAATTTTTATCTTACAGGTCTAACAGTGCCGAAAAACCGATACAACTCCCACCCGGAACAATATATAAAGCTAAATGAACCGTTCACTGGGTACTTATACGTATGAAAATCCCTATTGATTTACCTGTTTTTACAAGGAAGTAAAATGTGAAAAAAATATTTCTACATCCCATGGCCTTTCCCAACCATTTAAACATTTCTCTTACAGGTCTAACGCTTCCGAAAAACCAATACAACGCCCACCCGGAACAATATATAAAGCTAAACGAACCGTTCACTGGGTACTTATACGTACGAAAATCCCTATTGATTTACCTGTTTTTACAAGGAAATAAAATGTGAAAAAAATATTGCTACATCCCATGGCCTTTCCCAACCATTTAAATTTTTCTCTTACATGTCTAACACTTCCGAAAAACCAATACAACGCCCACCCGGAACAATGTATAAAGCTAAACGAACCGTTCACTGGGTACTTATCGGTGCGAAAAGCCCTATTGATTTTCCTGTTTTTACAAGGAAGTAAAATGTGAAAAAAATATTTCTACATCCCATGGCCTTTACCAGCCATTTAAATTTTTCTCTTACAGGTCTAACACTTCCGAATAACCGATACAACTCCCACCCGGAACAATATATAAAGCTAAATGAACCGTTCACTGGGTACTTATACGTATGAAAATCCCTATTTATTTCCCTGTTTTTACAAGGAAGTAAAATGTGAAAAAAATATTTCTACATCCCATGGCCTTTCCCAACCATTTAAATTTTTATCTTACAGGTCTAACAGTGCCGAAAAACCGATACAACTCCCACCCGGAACAATATATAAAGCTAAATGAACCGTTCACTGGGTACTTATACGTATGAAAATCCCTATTGATTTACCTGTTTTTACAAGGAAGTAAAATGTGAAAAAAATATTTCTACATCCCATGGCCTTTCCCAACCATTTAAACATTTCTCTTACAGGTCTAACGCTTCCGAAAAACCAATACAACGCCCACCCGGAACAATATATAAAGGTAAACGAACCGTTCACTGGGTACTTATCCGTACGAAAATCCCTATTGATTTACCTGTTTTTACAAGGAAATAAAATGTGAAAAAAATATTGCTACATCCCATGGCCTTTCCCAACCATTTAAATTTTTCTCTTACATGTCTAACACTTCCGAAAAACCAATACAACGCCCACCCGGAACAATGTATAAAGCTAAACGAACCGTTCACTGGGTACTTATCGGTGCGAAAAGCCCTATTGATTTTCCTGTTTTTACAAGGAAGTAAAATGTGAAAAAAATATTTCTACATCCCATGGCCTTTACCAGCCATTTAAATTTTTCTCTTACAGGTCTAACACTTCCGAAAAACCGATACAACGCCCACCCGGAACAATATATAAAGCTAATTGAACAGTTCACTGGGTACTTATCCGTACGAAAAGCCCTATTGATTTACCTGTTTTTACAAGGAAGTAAAATGTGAAAAAAATATTTCTACATCCCATGGCCATTCCCAACCATTTAAACATTTCTCTTACAGGTCTAACGCTTCCGAAAAACCAATACAACGCCCACGCGGAACAATATATAAAGCTAAACGAACCGTTCACTGGGTACTTATCCGTACGAAAATCCCTATTGATTTTACTGTTTTTACAAGGAAATAAAATGTGAAAAAAATATTTCTACATCCCATAGCCTTTCCCAACCATTTAAATTTTTATCTTACAGGTCTAACTCTATAGAAAAACCGATACAACTCCCACCCGGAACAATATATAAAGCTAAATGAACCGTTCACTGGGTACTTATACGTATGAAAATCCCTATTGATTTCCCTGTTTTTACAAGGAAGTAAAATGTGAAAAAAATATTTCTACATCCCATGGCCTTTCCCAACCATTTAAACATTTCTCTTACAGGTCTAACACTTCTGAAAAACCAATACAACGCCCACGCGGAACAACATATAAAGCTAAACGAACCGTTCACTGGGTACTAATCCGTACAAAAATCCCTATTGATTTACCTGTTTTTACAAGGAAATAAAATGTGAAAAAAATATTTCTACATCCCATGGCCTTTCCCAACCATTTAAATTTTTCTCTTACAGGTCTAACACTACCGAAAAACCAATACAACTCCCACCCGGAACAATATATAAAGCTAAACGAACCGTTCACTGGGTACTTATCCGTACGAAAATCCCTATTGATTTACCTGTTTTTACAAGGAAATAAAATGTGAAAAAAATATTTCTACATCCCATGGCCTTTCCCAACCATTTATATTTTTATCTTACAGGTGTAACAGTACCGAAAAACCGATGCAACTCCCACCCGGAACAATATATTAAGCTAAATGAACCGTTCACTGGGTACATATACGTATGAAAATCCCTATTGATTTACCTGTTTTTACAAGGAAGTAAAATGTGAAAAAAATATTTCTACATCCCATGGCCTTTCCCAACCATTTAAACATTTATCTTACAGGTCTAACACTTCTGAAAAACCAATACAACGCCCACGCGGAACAATATATAAAGCTAAACGAACCGTTCACTGGGTACTAATCCATACAAAAATCCCTATTGATTTACCTGTTTTTACAAGGAAGTAAAATGTTAAAAAAAATATTTCTACATCCCATGGCCTTTACCAGCCATTTAAATTTTTCTCTTACAGGACTAACACTTCCAAAAAACCAATACAACGCCCACCCGGAACAATATATAAAGCTAAACGAACAGTTCACTGGGTACTTATCCGTACGAAAAGCCCTATTGATTTACCTGTTTTTACAAGGAAGTAAAATGTGAAAAAAATATTTCTACATCCCATGGCATTTCCCAACCATTTAAATTTTTATCTTACAGGTCTAACAGTACCGAAAAACCGATACAACTCCCACCCGGAACAATGTATAAAGCTAAACGAACCGTTCACTGGGTACTTATCGGTGCGACAAGCCCTATTGATTTTCCTGTTTTTACAAGGAAGTAAAATGTGAAAAAAATATTTCTACATCCCATGGCCTTTACCAGCCATTTAAATTTTTCTCTTACAGGTCTAACACTTCCGAAAAACCGATACAACGCCCACCCGGAACAATATATAAAGCTAATCGAACAGTTCACTGGGTACTTATCCGTACGAAAAGCCCTATTGATTTACCTGTTTTTACAAGGAAGTAAAATGTGAAAAAAATATTTCTACATCCCATGGCCATTCCCAACCATTTAAACATTTCTCTTACAGGTCTAACGCTTCCGAAAAACCAATACAACGCCCACGCGGAACAATATATAAAGCTAAACGAACCGTT
Organism: Paroedura picta; assembly: GCF_049243985.1. Classification (NCBI taxonomy): domain Eukaryota; kingdom Metazoa; phylum Chordata; class Lepidosauria; order Squamata; family Gekkonidae; genus Paroedura; species Paroedura picta. Next base: position 6,848,776 of record NC_135373.1, on the reverse strand, counting down.
CACTGGGTACTTATCCGTACGAAAATCCCTATTGATTTACCTGTATTTACAAGGAAATAAAATGTGAAAAAAATATTTCTACATCCCATGGCCTTTCCCAACCATTAAATTTTTATCTTACAGGTCTAACACTACAGAAAAACCGATACAACTCCCACCCGGAACAATATATAAAGCTAAATGAACCGTTCACTGGGCACTTATCCGTACGAAAATACCTATTGATTTTCCTGTTTTTACAAGGAAATAAAATGTGAAAAAAATATTTCTACATCCCATGGCCTTTCCCAACCATTTAAACGTTTCTCTTACAGGTCTAACGCTTCCGAAAAACCAATACAACGCCCACCCGGAACAATATATAAAGCTAAACAAACCGTTCACTGGGTACTTATCCGTACGAAAATCCCTATTGATTTACCTGTTTTTACAAAGAAATAAAATGTGAAAAAAATATTTCTACATCCCATGGCCTTTCCCAACCATTTAAATTTTTATCTTACAGGTCTAACACTACAGAAAAACCGATACAACTCCCACCCGGAACAATATATAAAGCTAAATGAACCGTTCACTGGGTACTTATACGTATGAAAATCCCTATTGATTTCCCTGTTTTTACAAGGAAATAAAATGTGAAAAAAATATTTCTACATCCCATAGCCTTTCCCAACCTTTTAAATTTTTATCTTACAGGTCTAACTCTACAGAAAAACCGATACAACTCCCACCCGGAACAATATATAAAGCTAAATGAACCGTTCACTGGGTACTTATACGTATGAAAATCCCTATTGATTTCCCTGTTTTTACAAGGAAGTAAAATGTGAAAAAAATATTTCTACATCCCATGGCCTTTCCCAACCATTTAAACATTTCTCTTACAGGTCTAACACTTCTGAAAAACCAATACAACGCCCACGCGGAACAATATATAAAGCTAAACGAACCGTTCACTGGGTACTAATCCATACAAAAATCCCTATTGATTTACCTGTTTTTACAAGGAAATAAAATGTGAAAAAAATATTTCTACATCCCATGGCCTTTCCCAACCATTTAAATTTTTCTCTTACAGGTCTAACACTACCGAAAAACCGATACAACTCCCACCCGGAACAATATATAAAGCTAAACGAACCGTTCACTGGGTACTTATCCGTACGAAAATCCCTATTGATTTACCTGTTTTTACAAGGAAATAAAATGTGAAAAAAATATTTCTACATCCCATGGCCTTTCCCAACCATTTATATTTTTATCTTACAGGTCTAACAGTACCGAAAAACCGATGCAACTCCCACCCAGAACAATATATAAAGCTAAATGAACCGTTCACTGGGTACATATACGTATGAAAATCCCTATTGATTTACCTGTTTTTACAAGGAAGTAAAATGTGAAAAAAATATTTCTACATCCCATGGCCTTTCCCAACCATTTAAACATTTATCTTACAGGTCTAACACTTCTGAAAAACCAATACAACGCCCACGCGGAACAATATATAAAGCTAAACGAACCGTTCACTGGGTACTAATCCATACAAAAATCCCTATTGATTTACCTGTTTTTACAAGGAAGTAAAATGTGAAAAAAATATTTCTACATCCCATGGCCTTTACCAGCCATTTAAATTTTTATCTTACAGGTCTAACAGTACCGAAAAACCGATACAACTCCCACCCGGAACAATGTATAAAGCTAAACGAACCGTTCACTGGGTACTTATCGGTGCGACAAGCCCTATTGATTTTCCTGTTTTTACAAGGAAGTAAAATGTGAAAAAAATATTTCTACATCCCATGGCCTTTACCAGCCATTTAAATTTTTCTCTTACAGGTCTAACACTTCCGAAAAACCGATACAACGCCCACCCGGAACAATATATAAAGCTAATCGAACAGTTCACTGGGTACTTATCCGTACGAAAAGCCCTATTGATTTACCTGTTTTTACAAGGAAGTAAAATGTGAAAAAAATATTTCTACATCCCATGGCCATTCCCAACCATTTAAACATTTCTCTTACAGGTCTAACGCTTCCGAAAAACCAATACAACGCCCACGCGGAACAATATATAAAGCTAAACGAACCGTTCACTGGGTACTTATCCGTACGAAAATCCCTATTGATTTACCTGTATTTACAAGGAAATAAAATGTGAAAAAAATATTTCTACATCCCATGGCCTTTCCCAACCATTAAATTTTTATCTTACAGGTCTAACACTACAGAAAAACCGATACAACTCCCACCCGGAACAATATATAAAGCTAAATGAACCGTTCACTGGGCACTTATCCGTACGAAAATACCTATTGATTTTCCTGTTTTTACAAGGAAATAAAATGTGAAAAAAATATTTCTACATCCCATGGCTTTTCCCAACCATTTATATTTTTATCTTACAGGTCTAACAGTACCGAAAAACCGATGCAACTCCCACCCAGAACAATATATAAAGCTAAATGAACCGTTCACTGGGTACATATACGTATGAAAATCCCTATTGATTTACCTGTTTTTACAAGGAAGTAAAATGTGAAAAAAATATTTCTACATCCCATGGCCTTTCCCAACCATTTAAACATTTATCTTACAGGTCTAACACTTCTGAAAAACCAATACAACGCCCACGCGGAACAATATATAAAGCTAAACGAACCGTTCACTGGGTACTAATCCATACAAAAATCCCTATTGATTTACCTGTTTTTACAAGGAAGTAAAATGTGAAAAAAATATTTCTACATCCCATGGTCTTTACCAGCCATTTAAATTTTTCTCTTACAGGTCTAACACTTCCGAAAAACCGATACAACGCCCACCCGGAACAATATATAAAGCTAATCGAACAGTTCACTGGGTACTTATCCGTACAAAAGCCCTATTGATTTACCTGTTTTTACAAGGAAGTAAAATGTGAAAAAAATATTTCTACATCCCATGGCCTTTCCCAACCATTTATATTTTTATCTTACAGGTCTAACAGTACCGAAAAACCGATGCAACTCCCACCCAGAACAATATATAAAGCTAAATGAACCGTTCACTGGGTACATATACGTATGAAAATCCCTATTGATTTACCTGTTTTTACAAGGAAGTAAAATGTGAAAAAAATATTTCTACATCCCATGGCCTTTCCCAACCATTTAAACATTTATCTTACAGGTCTAACACTTCTGAAAAACCAATACAACGCCCACGTGGAACAATTTATAAAGCTAAACGAACCGTTCACTGGGTACTAATCCATACAAAAATCCCTATTGATTTACCTGTTTTTACAAGGAAGTAAAATGTGAAAAAAATATTTCTACATCCCATGGCCTTTACCAGCCATTTAAATTTTTCTCTTACAGGTCTAACACTTCCGAAAAACCAATACAACGCCCACCCGGAACAATATATAAAGCTAAACGAACAGTTCACTGGGTACTTATCCGTACGAAAAGCCCTATTGATTTACCTGTTTTTACAAGGAAGTAAAATGTGAAAAAAATATTTCTACATCCCATGGCCTTTACCAGCCATTTAAATTTTTATCTTACAGGTCTAACAGTACCGAAAAACCGATACAACTCCCACCCGGAACAATGTATAAAGCTAAACGAACCGTTCACTGGGTACTTATCGGTGCGACAAGCCCTATTGATTTTCCTGTTTTTACAAGGAAGTAAAATGTGAAAAAAATATTTCTACATCCCATGGCCTTTACCAGCCATTTAAATTTTTCTCTTACAGGTCTAACACTTCCGAAAAACCGATACAACGCCCACCCGGAACAATATATAAAGCTAATCGAACAGTTCACTGGGTACTTATCCGTACGAAAAGCCCTATTGATTTACCTGTTTTTACAAGGAAGTAAAATGTGAAAAAAATATTTCTACATCCCATGGCCATTCCCAACCATTTAAACATTTCTCTTACAGGTCTAACGCTTCCGAAAAACCAATACAACGCCCACGCGGAACAATATATAAAGCTAAACGAACCGTTCACTGGGTACTTATCCGTACGAAAATCCCTATTGATTTACCTGTATTTACAAGGAAATAAAATGTGAAAAAAATATTTCTACATCCCATGGCCTTTCCCAACCATTAAATTTTTATCTTACAGGTCTAACACTACAGAAAAACCGATACAACTCCCACCCGGAACAATATATAAAGCTAAATGAACCGTTCACTGGGCACTTATCCGTACGAAAATACCTATTGATTTTCCTGTTTTTACAAGGAAATAAAATGTGAAAAAAATATTTCTACATCCCATGGCTTTTCCCAACCATTTATATTTTTATCTTACAGGTCTAACAGTACCGAAAAACCGATGCAACTCCCACCCAGAACAATATATAAAGCTAAATGAACCGTTCACTGGGTACATATACGTATGAAAATCCCTATTGATTTACCTGTTTTTACAAGGAAATAAAATGTGAAAAAAATATTGCTACATCCCATGGCCTTTCCCAACCATTTAAATTTTTCTCTTACATGTCTAACACTTCCGAAAAACCAATACAACGCCCACCCGGAACAATGTATAAAGCTAAACGAACCGTTCACTGGGTACTTATCCGTGCGAAAAGCCCTATTGATTTTCCTGTTTTTACAAGGAAGTAAAATGTGAAAAAAATATTTCTACATCCCATGGCCTTTACCAGCCATTTAAATTTTTCTCTTACAGGTCTAACACTTCCGAAAAACCGATACAACGCCCACCCGGAACAATATATAAAGCTAAACGAACAGTTCACTGGGTACTTATCCGTACGAAAAGCCCTATTGATTTACCTGTTTTTACAAGGAAGTAAAATGTGAAAAAAATATTTCTACATCCCATGGCCTTTCCCAACCATTTAAACATTTATCTTACAGGTCTAACACTTCTGAAAAACCAATACAACGCCCACGCGGAACAATATATAAAGCTAAACGAACCGTTCACTGGGTACTAATCCATACAAAAATCCCTATTGATTTACCTGTTTTTACAAGGAAGTAAAATGTGAAAAAAATATTTCTACATCCCATGGCCTTTACCAGCCATTTAAATTTTTCTCTTACAGGTCTAACACTTCCGAAAAACCAATACAACGCCCACCCGGAACAATATATAAAGCTAAACGAACAGTTCACTGGGTACTTATCCGTATGAAAAGCCCTATTGATTTACCTGTTTTTACAAGGAAGTAAAATGTGAAAAAAATATTTCTACATTCCATGGCCTTTCCCAACCATTTAAATTTTTATCTTACAGGTCTAACAGTGCCGAAAAACCGATACAACTCCCACCCGGAACAATATATAAAGCTAAATGAACCGTTCACTGGGTACTTATACGTATGAAAATCCCTATTGATTTACCTGTTTTTACAAGGAAGTAAAATGTGAAAAAAATATTTCTACATCCCATGGCCTTTCCCAACCATTTAAACATTTCTCTTACAGGTCTAACGCTTCCGAAAAACCAATACAACGCCCACCCGGAACAATATATAAAGCTAAACGAACCGTTCACTGGGTACTTATACGTACGAAAATCCCTATTGATTTACCTGTTTTTACAAGGAAATAAAATGTGAAAAAAATATTGCTACATCCCATGGCCTTTCCCAACCATTTAAATTTTTCTCTTACATGTCTAACACTTCCGAAAAACCAATACAACGCCCACCCGGAACAATGTATAAAGCTAAACGAACCGTTCACTGGGTACTTATCGGTGCGAAAAGCCCTATTGATTTTCCTGTTTTTACAAGGAAGTAAAATGTGAAAAAAATATTTCTACATCCCATGGCCTTTACCAGCCATTTAAATTTTTCTCTTACAGGTCTAACACTTCCGAATAACCGATACAACTCCCACCCGGAACAATATATAAAGCTAAATGAACCGTTCACTGGGTACTTATACGTATGAAAATCCCTATTTATTTCCCTGTTTTTACAAGGAAGTAAAATGTGAAAAAAATATTTCTACATCCCATGGCCTTTCCCAACCATTTAAATTTTTATCTTACAGGTCTAACAGTGCCGAAAAACCGATACAACTCCCACCCGGAACAATATATAAAGCTAAATGAACCGTTCACTGGGTACTTATACGTATGAAAATCCCTATTGATTTACCTGTTTTTACAAGGAAGTAAAATGTGAAAAAAATATTTCTACATCCCATGGCCTTTCCCAACCATTTAAACATTTCTCTTACAGGTCTAACGCTTCCGAAAAACCAATACAACGCCCACCCGGAACAATATATAAAGGTAAACGAACCGTTCACTGGGTACTTATCCGTACGAAAATCCCTATTGATTTACCTGTTTTTACAAGGAAATAAAATGTGAAAAAAATATTGCTACATCCCATGGCCTTTCCCAACCATTTAAATTTTTCTCTTACATGTCTAACACTTCCGAAAAACCAATACAACGCCCACCCGGAACAATGTATAAAGCTAAACGAACCGTTCACTGGGTACTTATCGGTGCGAAAAGCCCTATTGATTTTCCTGTTTTTACAAGGAAGTAAAATGTGAAAAAAATATTTCTACATCCCATGGCCTTTACCAGCCATTTAAATTTTTCTCTTACAGGTCTAACACTTCCGAAAAACCGATACAACGCCCACCCGGAACAATATATAAAGCTAATTGAACAGTTCACTGGGTACTTATCCGTACGAAAAGCCCTATTGATTTACCTGTTTTTACAAGGAAGTAAAATGTGAAAAAAATATTTCTACATCCCATGGCCATTCCCAACCATTTAAACATTTCTCTTACAGGTCTAACGCTTCCGAAAAACCAATACAACGCCCACGCGGAACAATATATAAAGCTAAACGAACCGTTCACTGGGTACTTATCCGTACGAAAATCCCTATTGATTTTACTGTTTTTACAAGGAAATAAAATGTGAAAAAAATATTTCTACATCCCATAGCCTTTCCCAACCATTTAAATTTTTATCTTACAGGTCTAACTCTATAGAAAAACCGATACAACTCCCACCCGGAACAATATATAAAGCTAAATGAACCGTTCACTGGGTACTTATACGTATGAAAATCCCTATTGATTTCCCTGTTTTTACAAGGAAGTAAAATGTGAAAAAAATATTTCTACATCCCATGGCCTTTCCCAACCATTTAAACATTTCTCTTACAGGTCTAACACTTCTGAAAAACCAATACAACGCCCACGCGGAACAACATATAAAGCTAAACGAACCGTTCACTGGGTACTAATCCGTACAAAAATCCCTATTGATTTACCTGTTTTTACAAGGAAATAAAATGTGAAAAAAATATTTCTACATCCCATGGCCTTTCCCAACCATTTAAATTTTTCTCTTACAGGTCTAACACTACCGAAAAACCAATACAACTCCCACCCGGAACAATATATAAAGCTAAACGAACCGTTCACTGGGCACTTATCCGTACGAAAATCCCTATTGATTTACCTGTTTTTACAAGGAAATAAAATGTGAAAAAAATATTTCTACATCCCATGGCCTTTCCCAACCATTTATATTTTTATCTTACAGGTGTAACAGTACCGAAAAACCGATGCAACTCCCACCCGGAACAATATATTAAGCTAAATGAACCGTTCACTGGGTACATATACGTATGAAAATCCCTATTGATTTACCTGTTTTTACAAGGAAGTAAAATGTGAAAAAAATATTTCTACATCCCATGGCCTTTCCCAACCATTTAAACATTTATCTTACAGGTCTAACACTTCTGAAAAACCAATACAACGCCCACGCGGAACAATATATAAAGCTAAACGAACCGTTCACTGGGTACTAATCCATACAAAAATCCCTATTGATTTACCTGTTTTTACAAGGAAGTAAAATGTTAAAAAAAATATTTCTACATCCCATGGCCTTTACCAGCCATTTAAATTTTTCTCTTACAGGACTAACACTTCCAAAAAACCAATACAACGCCCACCCGGAACAATATATAAAGCTAAACGAACAGTTCACTGGGTACTTATCCGTACGAAAAGCCCTATTGATTTACCTGTTTTTACAAGGAAGTAAAATGTGAAAAAAATATTTCTACATCCCATGGCATTTCCCAACCATTTAAATTTTTATCTTACAGGTCTAACAGTACCGAAAAACCGATACAACTCCCACCCGGAACAATGTATAAAGCTAAACGAACCGTTCACTGGGTACTTATCGGTGCGACAAGCCCTATTGATTTTCCTGTTTTTACAAGGAAGTAAAATGTGAAAAAAATATTTCTACATCCCATGGCCTTTACCAGCCATTTAAATTTTTCTCTTACAGGTCTAACACTTCCGAAAAACCGATACAACGCCCACCCGGAACAATATATAAAGCTAATCGAACAGTTCACTGGGTACTTATCCGTACGAAAAGCCCTATTGATTTACCTGTTTTTACAAGGAAGTAAAATGTGAAAAAAATATTTCTACATCCCATGGCCATTCCCAACCATTTAAACATTTCTCTTACAGGTCTAACGCTTCCGAAAAACCAATACAACGCCCACGCGGAACAATATATAAAGCTAAACGAACCGTTCACTGGGTACTTATCCGTACGAAAATCCCTATTGATTTACCTGTATTTACAAGGAAATAAAATGTGAAAAAAATATTTCTACATCCCATGGCCTTTCCCAACCATTAAATTTTTATCTTACAGGTCTAACACTACAGAAAAACCGATACAACTCCCACCCGGAACAATATATAAAGCTAAATGAACCGTTCACTGGGCACTTATCCGTACGAAAATACCTATTGATTTTCCTGTTTTTACAAGGAAATAAAATGTGAAAAAAATATTTCTACATCCCATGGCCTTTCCCAACCATTTAAACATTTCTCTTACAGGTCTAACGCTTCCGAAAAACCAATACAACGCCCACCCGGAACAATATATAAAGCTAAACAAACCGTTCACTGGGTACTTATCCGTACGAAAATCCCTATTGATTTACCTGTTTTTACAAAGAAATAAAATGTGAAAAAAATATTTCTACATCCCATGGCCTTTCCCAACCATTTAAATTTTTATCTTACAGGTCTAACACTACAGAAAAACCGATACAACTCCCACCCGGAACAATATATAAAGCTAAATGAACCGTTCACTGGGTACTTATACGTATGAAAATCCCTATTGATTTCCCTGTTTTTACAAGGAAATAAAATGTGAAAAAAATATTTCTACATCCCATAGCCTTTCCCAACCTTTTAAATTTTTATCTTACAGGTCTAACTCTACAGAAAAACCGATACAACTCCCACCCGGAACAATATATAAAGCTAAATGAACCGTTCACTGGGTACTTATACGTATGAAAATCCCTATTGATTTCCCTGTTTTTACAAGGAAGTAAAATGTGAAAAAAATATTTCTACATCCCATGGCCTTTCCCAACCATTTAAACATTTCTCTTACAGGTCTAACACTTCTGAAAAACCAATACAACGCCCACGCGGAACAATATATAAAGCTAAACGAACCGTTCACTGGGTACTAATCCATACAAAAATCCCTATTGATTTACCTGTTTTTACAAGGAAATAAAATGTGAAAAAAATATTTCTACATCCCATGGCCTTTCCCAACCATTTAAATTTTTCTCTTACAGGTCTAACACTACCGAAAAACCGATACAACTCCCACCCGGAACAATATATAAAGCTAAACGAACCGTTCACTGGGTACTTATCCGTACGAAAATCCCTATTGATTTACCTGTTTTTACAAGGAAATAAAATGTGAAAAAAATATTTCTACATCCCATGGCCTTTCCCAACCATTTATATTTTTATCTTACAGGTCTAACAGTACCGAAAAACCGATGCAACTCCCACCCAGAACAATATATAAAGCTAAATGAACCGTTCACTGGGTACATATACGTATGAAAATCCCTATTGATTTACCTGTTTTTACAAGGAAGTAAAATGTGAAAAAAATATTTCTACATCCCATGGCCTTTCCCAACCATTTAAACATTTATCTTACAGGTCTAACACTTCTGAAAAACCAATACAACGCCCACGCGGAACAATATATAAAGCTAAACGAACCGTTCACTGGGTACTAATCCATACAAAAATCCCTATTGATTTACCTGTTTTTACAAGGAAGTAAAATGTGAAAAAAATATTTCTACATCCCATGGCCTTTACCAGCCATTTAAATTTTTATCTTACAGGTCTAACAGTACCGAAAAACCGATACAACTCCCACCCGGAACAATGTATAAAGCTAAACGAACCGTTCACTGGGTACTTATCGGTGCGACAAGCCCTATTGATTTTCCTGTTTTTACAAGGAAGTAAAATGTGAAAAAAATATTTCTACATCCCATGGCCTTTACCAGCCATTTAAATTTTTCTCTTACAGGTCTAACACTTCCGAAAAACCGATACAACGCCCACCCGGAACAATATATAAAGCTAATCGAACAGTTCACTGGGTACTTATCCGTACGAAAAGCCCTATTGATTTACCTGTTTTTACAAGGAAGTAAAATGTGAAAAAAATATTTCTACATCCCATGGCCATTCCCAACCATTTAAACATTTCTCTTACAGGTCTAACGCTTCCGAAAAACCAATACAACGCCCACGCGGAACAATATATAAAGCTAAACGAACCGTTCACTGGGTACTTATCCGTACGAAAATCCCTATTGATTTACCTGTATTTACAAGGAAATAAAATGTGAAAAAAATATTTCTACATCCCATGGCCTTTCCCAACCATTAAATTTTTATCTTACAGGTCTAACACTACAGAAAAACCGATACAACTCCCACCCGGAACAATATATAAAGCTAAATGAACCGTTCACTGGGCACTTATCCGTACGAAAATACCTATTGATTTTCCTGTTTTTACAAGGAAATAAAATGTGAAAAAAATATTTCTACATCCCATGGCTTTTCCCAACCATTTATATTTTTATCTTACAGGTCTAACAGTACCGAAAAACCGATGCAACTCCCACCCAGAACAATATATAAAGCTAAATGAACCGTTCACTGGGTACATATACGTATGAAAATCCCTATTGATTTACCTGTTTTTACAAGGAAGTAAAATGTGAAAAAAATATTTCTACATCCCATGGCCTTTCCCAACCATTTAAACATTTATCTTACAGGTCTAACACTTCTGAAAAACCAATACAACGCCCACGCGGAACAATATATAAAGCTAAACGAACCGTTCACTGGGTACTAATCCATACAAAAATCCCTATTGATTTACCTGTTTTTACAAGGAAGTAAAATGTGAAAAAAATATTTCTACATCCCATGGTCTTTACCAGCCATTTAAATTTTTCTCTTACAGGTCTAACACTTCCGAAAAACCGATACAACGCCCACCCGGAACAATATATAAAGCTAATCGAACAGTTCACTGGGTACTTATCCGTACAAAAGCCCTATTGATTTACCTGTTTTTACAAGGAAGTAAAATGTGAAAAAAATATTTCTACATCCCATGGCCTTTCCCAACCATTTATATTTTTATCTTACAGGTCTAACAGTACCGAAAAACCGATGCAACTCCCACCCAGAACAATATATAAAGCTAAATGAACCGTTCACTGGGTACATATACGTATGAAAATCCCTATTGATTTACCTGTTTTTACAAGGAAGTAAAATGTGAAAAAAATATTTCTACATCCCATGGCCTTTCCCAACCATTTAAACATTTATCTTACAGGTCTAACACTTCTGAAAAACCAATACAACGCCCACGTGGAACAATTTATAAAGCTAAACGAACCGTTCACTGGGTACTAATCCATACAAAAATCCCTATTGATTTACCTGTTTTTACAAGGAAGTAAAATGTGAAAAAAATATTTCTACATCCCATGGCCTTTACCAGCCATTTAAATTTTTCTCTTACAGGTCTAACACTTCCGAAAAACCAATACAACGCCCACCCGGAACAATATATAAAGCTAAACGAACAGTTCACTGGGTACTTATCCGTACGAAAAGCCCTATTGATTTACCTGTTTTTACAAGGAAGTAAAATGTGAAAAAAATATTTCTACATCCCATGGCCTTTACCAGCCATTTAAATTTTTATCTTACAGGTCTAACAGTACCGAAAAACCGATACAACTCCCACCCGGAACAATGTATAAAGCTAAACGAACCGTTCACTGGGTACTTATCGGTGCGACAAGCCCTATTGATTTTCCTGTTTTTACAAGGAAGTAAAATGTGAAAAAAATATTTCTACATCCCATGGCCTTTACCAGCCATTTAAATTTTTCTCTTACAGGTCTAACACTTCCGAAAAACCGATACAACGCCCACCCGGAACAATATATAAAGCTAATCGAACAGTTCACTGGGTACTTATCCGTACGAAAAGCCCTATTGATTTACCTGTTTTTACAAGGAAGTAAAATGTGAAAAAAATATTTCTACATCCCATGGCCATTCCCAACCATTTAAACATTTCTCTTACAGGTCTAACGCTTCCGAAAAACCAATACAACGCCCACGCGGAACAATATATAAAGCTAAACGAACCGTTCACTGGGTACTTATCCGTACGAAAATCCCTATTGATTTACCTGTATTTACAAGGAAATAAAATGTGAAAAAAATATTTCTACATCCCATGGCCTTTCCCAACCATTAAATTTTTATCTTACAGGTCTAACACTACAGAAAAACCGATACAACTCCCACCCGGAACAATATATAAAGCTAAATGAACCGTTCACTGGGCACTTATCCGTACGAAAATACCTATTGATTTTCCTGTTTTTACAAGGAAATAAAATGTGAAAAAAATATTTCTACATCCCATGGCTTTTCCCAACCATTTATATTTTTATCTTACAGGTCTAACAGTACCGAAAAACCGATGCAACTCCCACCCAGAACAATATATAAAGCTAAATGAACCGTTCACTGGGTACATATACGTATGAAAATCCCTATTGATTTACCTGTTTTTACAAGGAAGTAAAATGTGAAAAAAATATTTCTACATCCCATGGCCTTTCCCAACCATTTAAACATTTATCTTACAGGTCTAACACTTCTGAAAAACCAATACAACGCCCACGCGGAACAATATATAAAGCTAAACGAACCGTTCACTGGGTACTAATCCATACAAAAATCCCTATTGATTTACCTGTTTTTACAAGGAAGTAAAATGTGAAAAAAATATTTCTACATCCCATGGCCTTTACCAGCCATTTAAATTTTTCTCTTACAGGTCTAACACTTCCGAAAAACCAATACAACGCCCACCCGGAACAATATATAAAGCTAAACGAACAGTTCACTGGGTACTTATCCGTACGAAAAGCCCTATTGATTTACCTGTTTTTACAAGGAAGTAAAATGTGAAAAAAATATTTCTACATCCCATGGCATTTCCCAACCATTTAAATTTTTATCTTACAGGTCTAACAGTACCGAAAAACCGATACAACTCCCACCCGGAACAATATATAAAGCTAAATGAACCGTTCACTGGGTACTTATACGTATGAAAATCCCTATTGATTTACCTGTTTTTACAAGGAAGTAAAATGTGAAAAAAATATTTCTACATCCCATGGCCTTTCCCAACCATTTAAACATTTCTCTTACAGGTCTAACGCTTCCGAAAAACCAATACAACGCCCACCCGGAACAATATATAAAGCTAAACGAACCGTTCACTGGGTACTTATCGGTGCGAAAAGCCCTATTGATTTTCCTGTTTTTACAAGGAAGTAAAATGTGAAAAAAATATTTCTACATCCCATGGTCTTTACCAGCCATTTAAATTTTTCTCTTACAGGTCTAACACTTCCGAAAAACCGATACAACGCCCACCCGGAACAATATATAAAGCTAATCGAACAGTTCACTGGGTACTTATCCGTACGAAAAGCCCTATTGATTTACCTGTTTTTACAAGGAAGTAAAATGTGAAAAAAATATTTCTACATCCCATGGCCTTTCCCAACCATTTATATTTTTATCTTACAGGTCTAACAGTACCGAAAAACCGATGCAACTCCCACCCAGAACAATATATAAAGCTAAATGAACCGTTCACTGGGTACATATACGTATGAAAATCCCTATTGATTTACCTGTTTTTACAAGGAAGTAAAATGTGAAAAAAATATTTCTACATCCCATGGCCTTTCCCAACCATTTAAACATTTATCTTACAGGTCTAACACTTCTGAAAAACCAATACAACGCCCACGTGGAACAATATATAAAGCTAAACGAACCGTTCACTGGGTACTAATCCATACAAAAATCCCTATTGATTTACCTGTTTTTACAAGGAAGTAAAATGTGAAAAAAATATTTCTACATCCCATGGCCTTTACCAGCCATTTAAATTTTTCTCTTACAGGTCTAACACTTCCGAAAAACCAATACAACGCCCACCCGGAACAATATATAAAGCTAAACGAACAGTTCACTGGGTACTTATCCGTACGAAAAGCCCTATTGATTTACCTGTTTTTACAAGGAAGTAAAATGTGAAAAAAATATTTCTACATCCCATGGCATTTCCCAACCATTTAAATTTTTATCTTACAGGTCTAACAGTACCGAAAAACCGATACAACTCCCACCCGGAACAATATATAAAGCTAAATGAACCGTTCACTGGGTACTTATACGTATGAAAATCCCTATTGATTTACCTGTTTTTACAAGGAAGTAAAATGTGAAAAAAATATTTCTACATCCCATGGCCTTTCCCAACCATTTAAACATTTCTCTTACAGGTCTAACGCTTCCGAAAAACCAATACAACGCCCACCCGGAACAATATATAAAGGTAAACGAACCGTTCACTGGGTACTTATCCGTACGAAAATCCCTATTGATTTACCTGTTTTTACAAGGAAATAAAATGTGAAAAAAATATTTCTACATCCCATGGCCTTTCCCAACCATTTAAATTTTTCTCTTACATGTCTAACACTTCCGAAAAACCAATACAACGCCCACCCGGAACAATGTATAAAGCTAAACGAACCGTTCACTGGGTACTTATCGGTGCGAAAAGCCCTATTGATTTACCTGTTTTTACAAGGAAGTAAAATGTGAAAAAAATATTTCTACATCCCATGGCCTTTACCAGCCATTTAAATTTTTCTCTTACAGGTCTAACACTTCCGAAAAACCGATACAACGCCCACCCGGAACAATATATAAAGCTAATCGAACAGTTCACTGGGTACTTATCCGTACGAAAAGCCCTATTGATTTACCTGTTTTTACAAGGAAGTAAAATGTGAAAAAAATATTTCTACATCCCATGGCCATTCCCAACCATTTAAACATTTCTCTTACAGGTCTAACGCTTCCGAAAAACCAATACAACGCCCACGCGGAACAATATATAAAGCTAAACGAACCGTTCACTGGGTACTTATCCGTACGAAAATCCCTATTGATTTACCTGTATTTACAAGGAAATAAAATGTGAAAAAAATATTTCTACATCCCATGGCCTTTCCCAACCATTAAATTTTTATCTTACAGGTCTAACACTACAGAAAAACCGATACAACTCCCACCCGGAACAATATATAAAGCTAAATGAACCGTTCACTGGGCACTTATCCGTACGAAAATACCTATTGATTTTCCTGTTTTTACAAGGAAATAAAATGTGAAAAAAATATTTCTACATCCCATGGCCTTTCCCAACCATTTAAACATTTCTCTTACAGGTCTAACGCTTCCGAAAAACCAATACAACGCCCACCCGGAACAATATATAAAGCTAAACAAACCGTTCACTGGGTACTTATCCGTACGAAAATCCCTATTGATTTACCTGTTTTTACAAGGAAATAAAATGTGAAAAAAATATTTCTACATCCCATGGCCTTTCCCAACCATTTAAATTTTTATCTTACAGGTCTAACACTACAGAAAAACCGATACAACTCCCACCCGGAACAATATATAAAGCTAAATGAACCGTTCACTAGGTACTTATACGTATGAAAATCCCTATTGATTTCCCTGTTTTTACAAGGAAATAAAATGTGAAAAAAATATTTCTACATCCCATAGCCTTTCCCAAACATTTAAATTTTTATCTTACAGGTCTAACTCTACAGAAAAACCGATACAACTCCCACCCGGAACAATATATAAAGCTAAATGAACCGTTCACTGGGTACTTATACGTATGAAAATCCCTATTGATTTCCCTGTTTTTACAAGGAAGTAAAATGTGAAAAAAATATTTCTACATCCCATGGCCTTTCCCAACCATTTAAACATTTCTCTTACAGGTCTAACACTTCTGAAAAACCAATACAACGCCCACGCGGAACAATATATAAAGCTAAACGAACCGTTCACTGGGTACTAATCCATACAAAAATCCCTATTGATTTACCTGTTTTTACAAGGAAATAAAATGTGAAAAAAATATTTCTACATCCCATGGCCTTTCCCAACCATTTAAATTTTTCTCTTACAGGTCTAACACTACCGAAAAACCAATACAACTCCCACCCGGAACAATATATAAAGCTAAACGAACCGTTCACTGGGTACTTATCCGTACGAAAATCCCTATTGATTTACCTGTTTTTACAAGGAAATAAAATGTGAAAAAAATATTTCTACATCCCATGGCCTTTCCCAACCATTTAAACTTTTCTCTTACAGGTCTAACACTTCCGAAAAACCAATACAACACCCTCCCGGAACAATATATAAAGCTAAACGGACCGTTCACTGGGTACTTATCCATACAAAAAGCCCTATTGATTTACCTGTTTTTACAAGGAAGTAAAATGTGAAAAAAATATTTCTACATCCCATGGCCTTTCCCAGCCATTTAAATTTTTCTCTTCCAGGTCTAACGCTTCCGAAAAACCAATACAACGCCCACCCGGAACAATATATAAAGCTAAACGAACCGTTCACTGGGTACTTATCCGTACGAAAATCCCTATTGATTTACCTGTTTTTACAAGGAAATAAAATGTGAAAAAAATATTTCTACATCCCATGGCCTTTCCCAACCATTTAAAATTTTCTCTTACATGTCTAACACTTCCGAAAAACCAATACAACGCCCACCCGGAACAATATATAAAGCTAAACAAACCGTTCACTGGGTACTTATCCGTACGAAAATCCCTATTGATTTACCTGTTTTTACAAGGAAATAAAATGTGAAAAAAATATTTCTACATCCCATGGCCTTTCCCAACCATTTAAACTTTTCTCTTACAGGTCTAACACTTCCGAAAAACCAATACAACGCCCTCCCGGAACAATATATAAAGCTAAAGGGACCGTTCACTGGGTACTTATCCGTACAAAAAGCCCTATTGATTTACCTGTTTTTACAAGGAAGTAAAATGTGAAAAAAATATTTCTACATCCCATGGCCTTTCCCAGCCATTTAAATATTTCTCTTACAGGTCTAACGCTTCCGAAAAACCAATACAACGCCCACCCGGAACAATATATAATGCTAAACAAACCGTTCACTGGGTACTTATCCGTACGAAAATCCCTATTGATTTACCTGTTTTTACAAGGAAATAAAATGTGAAAAAAATATTTCTACATCCCATGGCCTTTCCCAACCATTTAAATTTTTCTCTTACATGTCTAACACTTCCGAAAAACCAATACAACGCCCACCCGGAACAATATATAAAGCTAAACGAACCGTTCACTGGGCACTTATCCGTACAAAATTCCCTATTGATTTTCCTGTTTTTACAAGGAAATAAAATGTGAAAAAAATATTTCTACATCCCATGGCCTTTCCCAACCATTTAAATTTTTATCTTACAGGTCTAACACTACCAAAAAACCGATACAACTCCCACCCGGAACAATATATAAAGCTAAACGAACCGTTCACTGGGTACTTATCCGTACGAAAATCCCTATTGATTTACCTGTTTTTACAAGGAAATAAAATGTGAAAAAAATATTTCTACATCCCATGGCCTTTCCCAACCATTTAAACTTTTCTCTTACAGGTCTAACACTTCCGAAAAACCAATACAACGCCCTCCCGGAACAATATATAAAGCTAAACGGACCGTTCACTGGGTACTTATCCATACAAAAAGCCCTATTGATTTACCTGTTTTTACAAGGAAGTAAAATGTGAAAAAAATATTTCTACATCCCATGGCCTTTCCCAGCCATTTAAATTTTTCTCTTACAGGTCTAACGCTTCCGAAAAACCAATACAACGCCCACCCGGAACAATATATAAAGCTAAACGAACCGTTCACTGGGTACTTATCCATACAAAAATCCCTATTGATTTACCTGTTTTTACAAGGAAATAAAATGTGAAAAAAATATTTCTACATCCCATGGCCTTTCCCAACCATTTAAAATTTTCTCTTACATGTCTAACACTTCCGAAAAACCAATACAACGCCCACCCGGAACAATATATAAAGCTAAACGAACCGTTCACTTGGTACTTATACGTACGAAAAGCCCTATTCATTTACCTGTTTTTACAAGGAAGTAAAATGTGAAAAAAATATTTCTACATCCCATGGCCTTTCCCAGCCATTTAAATTTTTCTCTTACGGGTCTAACACTTCCGAAAAACCAATACAACTCCCACCCGGAACAATATATAAAGCTAAACGAACCGTTCACTGGGCACTTATCCGTACAAAAATCCCTATTGATTTTCCCTTTTTTACAAGGAAATAAAATGTGAAAAAATATTTCTACATCCCATGGCCTTTCCCAACCATTTAAATTTTTATCTTACAGGTCTAACACTACCGAAAAACCGATACAACTCCCACCCGGAACAATATATAAAGCTAAACGAACCGTTCACTGGGTACTTATCCGTACGAAAATCCCTATTGATTTACGTGTTTTTACAAGGAAATAAAATGTGAAAAAAATATTTCTACATCCCATGGCCTTTCCCAACCATTTAAACTTTTCTCTTACAGGTCTAACACTTCCGAAAAACCAATACAACGCCCTCCCGGAACAATATATAAAGCTAAAGGGACCGTTCTCTGGGTACTTATCCGTACAAAAAGCCCTATTTATTTACCTGTTTTTACAAGGAAGTAAAATGTGAAAAAAATATTTCTACATCCCATGGCCTTTCCCAGCCATTTAAATTTTTCTCTTACAGGTCTAACGCTTCCGAAAAACCAATACAACGCCCACCCGGAACAATATATAAAGCTAAACAAACCGTTCACTGGGTACTTATCCGTACGAAAATCCCTATTGATTTACCTGTTTTTACAAGGAAATAAAATGTGAAAAAAATATTTCTACATCCCATGGCCTTTCCCAACCATTTAAAATTTTCTCTTACATGTCGAACACTTCCGAAAAACCAATACAACGCCCACCCGGAACAATATATAAAGCTAAACGAACCGTTCACTTGGTACTTATACGTACGAAAATCCCTATTCATTTACCTATTTTTACAAGGAAGTAAAATGTGAAATAAATATTTCTACATCCCATGGCCTTTCCCAGCCATTTAAATTTTTCTCTTACAGGTCTAACACTTCCGAAAAACCAATACAACGCCCACCCGGAACAATATATAAAGCTAAACGAACCGTTCACTGGGCACTTATCCGTACAAAAATCCCTATTGATTTTCCTGTTTTTACAAGGAAATAAAATGTGAAAAAAAATATTTCTACATCCCATGGCCATTCCCAACCATTTAAACTTTTCTCTTACAGGTCTAACACTTCTGAAAAACCGATACAACGGCCACCCGGAACAATATATAAAGCTAAACGAACCGTTCACTGGGTACTTATCCGTACGAAAATCCCTATTGATTTACCTGTTTTTACAAGGAAATAAAATGTGAAAAAAATATTTCTACATCCCATGGCCTTTCCCAACCATTTAAACTTTTCTCTTACAGGTCTAACACTTCCGAAAAACCAATACAACGCCCTCCCGGAACAATATATAAAGCTAAAGGGACCGTTACTGGGTACTTATCCGTACAAAAAGCCCTATTGATTTACCTGTTTTTACAAGGAAGTAAAATGTGAAAAAAATATTTCTACATCCCATGGCCTTTCCCAGCCATTTAAATTTTTCTCTTACAGGTCTAACGCTTCCGAAAAACCAATACAACGCCCACCCGGAACAATATATAAAGCTAAACAAACCGTTCACTGGGTACTTATCCGTACGAAAATCCCTATTGATTTACCTGTTTTTACAAGGAAATAAAATGTGAAAAAAATATTTCTACATCCCATGGCCTTTCCCAACCATTTAAATTTTTCTCTTACATGTCTAACACTTCCGAAAAACCAATACAACGGCCACCCGGAACAATATATAAAGCTAAACGAACCGTTCACTGGGCACTTATCCGTACGAAAATCCCTATTGATTTTACTGTTTTTACAAGGAAATAAAATGTGAAAAAAATATTTCTACATCCCATGGCCTTTCCCAACCATTTAAATTTTTATCTTACAGGTCTAACACTACAGAAAAACCGATACAACTCCCACCCGGAACAATATATAAAGCTAAATGAACCGTTCACTGGGTACTTATACGTATGAAAATCCCTATTGATTTCCCTGTTTTTACAAGGAAGTAAAATGTGAAAAAAATATTTCTACATCCCATGGCCTTTCCCAACCATTTAAACATTTCTCTTACAGGTCTAACACTTCTGAAAAACCAATACAACGCCCACGCGGAACAATATATAAAGCTAAACGAACCGTTCACTGGGTACTAATCCATACAAAAATCCCTATTGATTTACCTGTTTTTACAAGGAAATAAAATGTGAAAAAAATATTTCTAAATCCCATGGCCTTTCCCAACCATTTAAATTTTTCTCTTACAGGTCTAACACTTCCGAAAAACCAATACAACGCCCACCCGGAACAATATATAAAGCTAAACGAACCGTTCACTGGGTACTTATCCATACGAAAAGCCCTATTGATTTACCTGTTTTTACAAGGAAGTAAAATGTGAAAAAAATATTTCTACATCCCATGGCCTTTCCCAACCATTTAAATTTTTCTCTTACAGGTCTAACAGTTGCGAAAAACCAATACAACACCCACCCAGAAAAATATATACAGCTAAACGAACCGTTTACTGGGTACTAATCCATACGAAAATCCCTATTGATTTACCTGTTTTTACAAGGAAATAAAATGTGAAAAAAATATTTCTACATCCCATGGCCTTTCCCAACCATTTAAATTTTTCTCTTACAGGTCTAACACTTCCGAAAAACCAATACAACGCCCACCCGGAACAATATATAAAGCTAAACGAACCGTTCACTGGGTACTTATCCGTACGAAAATCCCTATTGATTTACCTGTTTTTACAAGGAAATAAAATGTGAAAAAAATATTTCTACATCCCCTGGCCTTTCCCAACCATTTAAATTTTTCTCTTACGTGTCTAACACTTCCGAAAAACCAATACAACGCCCACCCGGAACAATATATAAAGCTAAACGAACCGTTCACTGGGTACTTATCCATACGAAAATCCCTATTGATTTACCTGTTTTTACAAGGAAATAAAATGTGAAAAAAATATTTCTACATCCCATGGCCTTTCCCAGCCATTTAAATTTTTCTCTTACAGGTCTAACACTTCCGAAAAACCAATACAACGCCCACCCGGAACAATATATAAAGCTAAACGAACTGTTCACTGGGTACTTATACGTACGAAAATCCCTATTGATTTACCTGTTTTTACAAGGAAATAAAATGTGAAAAAAATATTTCTACGTCCCATGGCCTTTCCCAGCCATTTAAAGTTTTCTCTTACAGGTCTAACACTTCCAAAAAACCAATACAACGCCCACCCGGAACAATGTATAAAGCTAAACGAACCGTTCACTGGGTACTTATCCGTGCGAAAAGCCCTATTGATTTACCTGTTTTTACAAGGAAGTAAAATATGAAAAAAATATTTCTACATCCCATGGCCTTTCCCAGCCATTTAAATTTTTCTCTTACAGGTCTAACACTACCGAAAAACCGATACAACTCCCACCCGGAACAATATATAAAGCTAAACGAACCGTTCACTGGGTACTTATCCGTACGAAAATCCCTATTGATTTACCTGTTTTTACAAGGAAATAAAATGTGAAAAAAATATTTCTACATCCCAAGGCCTTTCCCAACCATTTAAACTTTTCTCTTACAGGTCTAACACTTCCGAAAAACCAATACAACGCCCTCCCGGAACAATATATAAAGCTAAACGGACAGTTCACTGGGTACTTATCCGTACAAAAAGCCCTATTGATTTACCTGTTTTTACAAGGAAGTAAAATGTGAAAAAAATATTTCTACATCCCATGGCCTTTCCCAGCCATTTAAAATTTTCTCTTACGGGTCTAACGCTTCCGAAAAACCAATACAACGCCCACCCGGAACAATATATAAAGCTAAACGAACCGTTCACTGGGTACTTATCCGTACGAAAATCCCTATTGGTTTACCTGTTTTTACAAGGAAATAAAATGTGAAAAAAATATTTCTACATCCCATGGCCTTTCCCAACCATTTAAATTTTTCTCTTACAGGTCTAACACTTCCGAAAAACCAATACAACGCCCACCCGGAACAATATATAAAGCTAAACGAACCGTTCACTGGGTACTTATACTTACGAAAAGCCCTATTCATTTACCTGTTTTTACAAGGAAGTAAAATGTGAAAAAAATATTTCTACATCCCATGGCCTTTTCCAGCCATTTAAATTTTTCTCTTACAGGTCTAACACTTCCGAAAAACCAATACAACGCCCACTCGGAACAATATATAAAGCTAAACGAACCGTTCACTGGGTACTTATCCGTACGAAAATCCCTATTGATTTACCTGTTTTTACAAGGAAGTAAAATGTGAAAAAAATATTTCTACATCCCATGGCCTTTCCCAGCCATTTAAATTTTTCTCTTACGGGTCTAACGCTTCCGAAAAACCAATACAACGCCCACCCGGAACAATATATAAAGCTAAACGAACCGTTCACTGGGTACTTATCCGTACGAAAATCCCTATTGGTTTACCTGTTTTTACAAGGAAGTAAAATGTGAAAAAAATATTTCTACATCCCATGGCCTTTTCCAGCCATTTAAATTTTTCTCTTACAGGTCTAACACTTCCGAAAAACCAATACAACGCCCACTCGGAACAATATATAAAGCTAAACGAACCGTTCACTGGGTACTTATCCGTACGAAAATCCCTATTGATTTACCTGTTTTTACAAGGAAATAAAATGTGAAAAAAATATTTCTACATCCCATGGCCTTTCCCAACCATTTAAACTTTTCTCTTACAGGTCTAACACTTCCGAAAAACCAATACAACGCCCACCCGGAAAAATATATAAAGCTAAAAGAACCGTTCACTGGGTACTTATCCGTACGAAAATCCCTATTGATTTACCTGTTTTTACAAGGAAATTAAATGTGAAAAAAATATTTCTACGTCCCATGGCCTTTCCCAGCCATTTAAAGTTTTCTCTTACAGGTCTAACACTTCCGAAAAACCAATACAACGCCCACCCGGAACAATATATAAAGCTAAACGAACCGTTCACTGGGTACTTATACGTACGAAAATCCCTATTGATTTACCTGTTTTTACAAGGAAATAAAATGTGAAAAAAATATTTCTACGTCCCATGGCCTTTCCCAGCCATTTAAAGTTTTCTCTTACAGGTCTAACACTTCCGAAAAACCAATACAACGCCCACCCGGAACAATGTATAAAGCTAAACGAACCGTTCACTGGGTACTTATCCGTGCGAAAAGCCCTATTGATTTACCTGTTTTTACAAGGAAGTAAAATATGAAAAAAATATTTCTACATCCCATGGCCTTTCCCAGCCATTTAAATTTTTCTCTTACAGGTCTAACACTACCGAAAAACCGATACAACTCCCACCCGGAACAATATATAAAGCTAAACGAACCGTTCACTGGGTACTTATCCGTACGAAAATCCCTATTGATTTACCTGTTTTTACAAGGAAATAAAATGTGAAAAAAATATTTCTACATCCCAAGGCCTTTCCCAACCATTTAAACTTTTCTCTTACAGGTCTAACACTTCCGAAAAACCAATACAACGCCCTCCCGGAACAATATATAAAGCTAAACGGACAGTTCACTGGGTACTTATCCGTACAAAAAGCCCTATTGATTTACCTGTTTTTACAAGGAAGTAAAATGTGAAAAAAATATTTCTACATCCCATGGCCTTTCCCAGCCATTTAAAATTTTCTCTTACGGGTCTAACGCTTCCGAAAAACCAATACAACGCCCACCCGGAACAATATATAAAGCTAAACGAACCGTTCACTGGGTACTTATCCGTACGAAAATCCCTATTGGTTTACCTGTTTTTACAAGGAAATAAAATGTGAAAAAAATATTTCTACATCCCATGGCCTTTCCCAACCATTTAAATTTTTCTCTTACAGGTCTAACACTTCCGAAAAACCAATACAACGCCCACCCGGAACAATATATAAAGCTAAACGAACCGTTCACTGGGTACTTATACGTACGAAAAGCCCTATTCATTTACCTGTTTTTACAAGGAAGTAAAATGTGAAAAAAATATTTCTACATCCCATGGCCTTTTCCAGCCATTTAAATTTTTCTCTTACAGGTCTAACACTTCCGAAAAACCAATACAACGCCCACTCGGAACAATATATAAAGCTAAACGAACCGTTCACTGGGTACTTATCCGTACGAAAATCCCTATTGATTTACCTGTTTTTACAAGGAAGTAAAATGTGAAAAAAATATTTCTACATCCCATGGCCTTTCCCAGCCATTTAAATTTTTCTCTTACTGGTCTAACGCTTCCGAAAAACCAATACAACGCCCACCCGGAACAATATATAAAGCTAAACGAACCGTTCACTGGGTACTTATCCGTACGAAAATCCCTATTGGTTTACCTGTTTTTACAAGGAAATAAAATGTGAAAAAAATATTTCTACATCCCATGGCCTTTCCCAACCATTTAAATTTTTCTCTTACAGGTCTAACACTTCCGAAAAACCAATACAACGCCCACCCGGAACAATATATAAAGCTAAACGAACCGTTCACTGGGTACTTATCCGTACGAAAATCCCTACTGATTTACCTGTTTTTACAAGGAAATAAAATGTGAAAAAAATATTTCTACATCCCATGGCCTTTCCCAACCATTTAAACTTTTCTCTTACAGGTCTAACACTTCCGAAAAACCAATACAACGGCCACCCGGAACAATATATAAAGTTAGCGAACCGTTCACTGGGCACTTATCCGTACAAAAATCCCTATTGATTTACCTGTTTTTACAAGGAAATAAAATGTGAAAAAAATATTTCTACATCCCATGGCCTTTCCCAGCCATTTAAATTTTTCTCTTACAGGTCTAACACTTCCGAAAAACCAATACAACGCCCACTCGGAACAATATATAAAGCTAAACGAACCGTTCACTGGGTACTTATCCGTACGAAAATCCCTATTGATTTACCTGTTTTTACAAGGAAATAAAATGTGAAAAAAATATTTCTACATCCCATGGCCTTTCCGAGCCATTTAAATTTTTCTCTTACGGGTCTAACGCTTCCGAAAAACCAATACAACGCCCACCCGGAACAATGTATAAAGCTAAACGAACCGTTCACTGGGTACTTATCCGTGCGAAAAGCCCTATTCATTTACCTGTTTTTACAAGGAAGTAAAATGTGAAAAAAATATTTCTACATCCCATGGCCTTTACCAGCCATTTAATTTTTTCTCTTACAGGTCTAACACTTCCGAAAAAACAATACAACGCCCACCCGGAACAATATATAAAGCTAAACAAACCGTTTACTGGGTACTAATCCATCCGAAAATCCCTATTGATTTACCTGTTTTTACAAGGAAATAAAATGTGAAAAAAATATTTCTACATCCCATGGCCTTTCCCAACCATTTAAATTTTTCTCTTACAGGTCTAACACTTCCGAAAAACAAATACAACGGCCACCCGGAACAATATATAAAGCTAAACGAACCGTTCACTGGGCACTTATCCGTACGAAAATCCCTATTCATTTACCTGTTTTTACAAGGAAGTAAAATGTGAAAAAAATATTTCTACATCCCATGGCCTTTCCCAACCATTTAAATATTTATCTTAGAGGTCTAACACTTCCGAAAAACCAATACAACACCCACCCGGAACAATATATAAAGCTAAACGAACCGTTCACTGGGTACTTATACGTACGAAAATCCCTATTGATTTACCTGTTTTTACAAGGAAATAAAATGTGAAAAAAATATTTCTACGTCCCATGGCCTTTCCCAGCCATTTAAAGTTTTCTCTTACAGGTCTAACACTTCCGAAAAACCAATACAACGCCCACCCGGAACAATGTATAAAGCTAAACGAACCGTTCACTGGGTACTTATCCGTGCGAAAAGCCCTATTGATTTACCTGTTTTTACAAGGAAGTAAAATATGAAAAAAATATTTCTACATCCCATGGCCTTTCCCAGCCATTTAAATTTTTCTCTTACAGGTCTAACACTACCGAAAAACCGATACAACTCCCACCCGGAACAATATATAAAGCTAAACGAACCGTTCACTGGGTACTTATCCGTACGAAAATCCCTATTGATTTACCTGTTTTTACAAGGAAATAAAATGTGAAAAAAATATTTCTACATCCCAAGGCCTTTCCCAACCATTTAAACTTTTCTCTTACAGGTCTAACACTTCCGAAAAACCAATACAACGCCCTCCCGGAACAATATATAAAGCTAAACGAACCGTTCACTGGGTACTTATCCGTACGAAAATCCCTATTGGTTTACCTGTTTTTACAAGGAAATAAAATGTGAAAAAAATATTTCTACATCCCATGGCCTTTCCCAACCATTTAAATTTTTCTCTTACAGGTCTAACACTTCCGAAAAACCAATACAACGCCCACCCGGAACAATATATAAAGCTAAACGAACCGTTCACTGGGTACTTATACGTACGAAAAGCCCTATTCATTTACCTGTTTTTACAAGGAAGTAAAATGTGAAAAAAATATTTCTACATCCCATGGCCTTTTCCAGCCATTTAAATTTTTCTCTTACAGGTCTAACACTTCCGAAAAACCAATACAACGCCCACTCGGAACAATATATAAAGCTAAACGAACCGTTCACTGGGTACTTATCCGTACGAAAATCCCTATTGATTTACCTGTTTTTACAAGGAAGTAAAATGTGAAAAAAATATTTCTACATCCCATGGCCTTTCCCAGCCATTTAAATTTTTCTCTTACGGGTCTAACGCTTCCGAAAAACCAATACAACGCCCACCCGGAACAATATATAAAGCTAAACGAACCGTTCACTGGGTACTTATCCGTACGAAAATCCCTATTGGTTTACCTGTTTTTACAAGGAAATAAAATGTGAAAAAAATATTTCTACATCCCATGGCCTTTCCCAACTATTTAAATTTTTCTCTTACAGGTCTAACACTTCCGAAAAACCAATACAACGCCCACCCGGAACAATATATAAAGCTAAACGAACCGTTCACTGGGTACTTATCCGTACCAAAATCCCTACTGATTTACCTGTTTTTACAAGGAAATAAAATGTGAAAAAAATATTTCTACATCCCATGGCCTTTCCCAACCATTTAAATTTTTCTCTTACAGGTCTAACACTTCCGAAAAACCAATACAACGCCCACCCGGAACAATATATAAAGCTAAACGAACCGTTCACTGGGTACTTATACGTACGAAAAGCCCTATTCATTTACCTGTTTTTACAAGGAAGTAAAATGTGAAAAAAATATTTCTACATCCCATGGCCTTTTCCAGCCATTTAAATTTTTCTCTTACAGGTCTAACACTTCCGAAAAACCAATACAACGCCCACTCGGAACAATATATAAAGCTAAACGAACCGTTCACTGGGTACTTATCCATACGAAAATCCCTATTGATTTACCTGTTTTTACAAGGAAATAAAATGTGAAAAAAATATTTCTACATCCCATGGCCTTTCCCAACCATTTAAACTTTTCTCTTACAGGTCTAACACTTCCGAAAAACCAATACAACGCCCACCCGGAAAAATATATAAAGCTAAAAGAACCGTTCACTGGGTACTTATCCGTACGAAAATCCCTATTGATTTACCTGTTTTTACAAGGAAATAAAATGTGAAAAAAATATTTCTACGTCCCATGGCCTTTCCCAGCCATTTAAAGTTTTCTCTTACAGGTCTAACACTTCCGAAAAACCAATACAACGCCCACCCGGAACAATATATAAAGCTAAACGAACCGTTCACTGGGTACTTATACGTACGAAAATCCCTATTGATTTACCTGTTTTTACAAGGAAATAAAATGTGAAAAAAATATTTCTACGTCCCATGGCCTTTCCCAGCCATTTAAAGTTTTCTCTTACAGGTCTAACACTTCCGAAAAACCAATACAACGCCCACCCGGGACAATGTATAAAGCTAAACGAACCGTTCACTGGGTACTTATCCCTGCGAAAAGCCCTATTGATTTACCTGTTTTTACAAGGAAGTAAAATATGAAAAAAATATTTCTACATCCCATGGCCTTTCCCAGCCATTTAAATTTTTCTCTTACAGGTCTAACACTACCGAAAAACCGATACAACTCCCACCCGGAACAATATATAAAGCTAAACGAACCGTTCACTGGGTACTTATCCGTACGAAAATCCCTATTGATTTACCTGTTTTTACAAGGAAATAAAATGTGAAAAAAATATTTCTACATCCCAAGGCCTTTCCCAACCATTTAAACTTTTCTCTTACAGGTCTAACACTTCCGAAAAACCAATACAACGCCCTCCCGGAACAATATATAAAGCTAAACGGACAGTTCACTGGGTACTTATCCGTACAAAAAGCCCTATTGATTTACCTGTTTTTACAAGGAAGTAAAATGTGAAAAAAATATTTCTACATCCCATGGCCTTTCCCAGCCATTTAAAATTTTCTCTTACGGGTCTAACGCTTCCGAAAAACCAATACAACGCCCACCCGGAACAATATATAAAGCTAAACGAACCGTTCACTGGGTACTTATACGTACGAAAAGCCCTATTGGTTTACCTGTTTTTACAAGGAAATAAAATGTGAAAAAAATATTTCTACATCCCATAGCCTTTCCCAACCATTTAAATTTTTCTCTTACAGGTCTAACACTTCCGAAAAACCAATACAACGCCCACCCGGAACAATATATAAAGCTAAACGAACCGTTCACTGGGTACTTATACGTACGAAAAGCCCTATTCATTTACCTGTTTTTACAAGGAAGTAAAATGTGAAAAAAATATTTCTACATCCCATGGCCTTTTCCAGCCATTTAAATTTTTCTCTTACAGGTCTAACACTTCCGAAAAACCAATACAACGCCCACTCGGAACAATATATAAAGCTAAACGAACCGTTCACTGGGTACTTATCCGTACGAAAATCCCTATTGATTTACCTGTTTTTACAAGGAAGTAAAATGTGAAAAAAATATTTCTACATCCCATGGCCTTTCCCAGCCATTTAAATTTTTCTCTTACGGGTCTAACGCTTCCGAAAAACCAATACAACGCCCACCCGGAACAATATATAAAGCTAAACGAACCGTTCACTGGGTACTTATCCGTACGAAAATCCCTATTGGTTTACCTGTTTTTACAAGGAAATAAAATGTGAAAAAAATATTTCTACATCCCATGGCCTTTCCCAACCATTTAAATTTTTCTCTTACAGGTCTAACACTTCCGAAAAACCAATACAACGCCCACCCGGAACAATATATAAAGCTAAACGAACCGTTCACTGGGTACTTATCCGTACGAAAATCCCTACTGATTTACCTGTTTTTACAAGGAAATAAAATGTGAAAAAAATATTTCTACATCCCATGGCCTTTCCCAACCATTTAAACTTTTCTCTTACAGGTCTAACACTTCCGAAAAACCAATACAACGGCCACCCGGAACAATATATAAAGCTAAACGAACCGTTCACTGGGCACTTATCCGTACAAAAATCCCTATTGATTTACCTGTTTTTACAAGGAAATAAAATGTGAAAAAAATATTTCTACATCCCATGGCCTTTCCCAGCCATTTAAATTTTTCTCTTACAGGTCTAACACTTCCAAAAAACCAATACAACGCCCACTCGGAACAATATATAAAGCTAAACGAACCGTTCACTGGGTACTTATCCGTACGAAAATCCCTATTGATTTACCTGTTTTTACAAGGAAATAAAATGTGAAAAAAATATTTCTACATCCCATGGCCTTTCCGAGCCATTTAAATTTTTCTCTTACGGGTCTAACGCTTCCGAAAAACCAATACAACGCCCACCCGGAACAATGTATAAAGCTAAACGAACCGTTCACTGGGTACTTATCCGTGCGAAAAGCCCTATTCATTTACCTGTTTTTACAAGGAAGTAAAATGTGAAAAAAATATTTCTACATCCCATGGCCTTTACCAGCCATTTAATTTTTTCTCTTACAGGTCTAACACTTCCGAAAAAACAATACAACGCCCACCCGGAACAATATATAAAGCTAAACAAACCGTTTACTGGGTACTAATCCATCCGAAAATCCCTATTGATTTACCTGTTTTTACAAGGAAATAAAATGTGAAAAAAATATTTCTACATCCCATGGCCTTTCCCAACCATTTAAATTTTTCTCTTACAGGTCTAACACTTCCGAAAAACAAATACAACGGCCACCCGGAACAATATATAAAGCTAAACGAACCGTTCACTGGGCACTTATCCGTACGAAAATCCCTATTCATTTACCTGTTTTTACAAGGAAGTAAAATGTGAAAAAAATATTTCTACATCCCATGGCCTTTCCCAACCATTTAAATATTTATCTTAGAGGTCTAACACTACGGAAAAACCAATACAACTCCCACCCGGAACAATATATAAAGCTAAACGAACCGTTTACTGGGTACTAATCCATACGAAAATCCCTATTGATTTACCTGTTTTTACAAGGAAATAAAATGTGAAAAAAATATTTCTACATCTCATGGCCTTTCCCAACCATTTAAATTTTTCACTTACAGGTCTAACACTTTCGAAAAACAAATACAACGGCCACCCGGAACAATATATAAAGCTAAACGAACC
Organism: Paroedura picta; assembly: GCF_049243985.1. Taxonomy (NCBI): domain Eukaryota; kingdom Metazoa; phylum Chordata; class Lepidosauria; order Squamata; family Gekkonidae; genus Paroedura; species Paroedura picta. The sequence goes on along the minus strand of NC_135373.1, from coordinate 6,817,465 downwards.
GTTCACTGGGCACTTATCCGTACGAAAAGCCCCATTGATTTACCTGTTTTTACAAGGAAGTAAAATGTGAAAAAAATATTTCTACATCCCATGGCCTTTCCCAGCCATTTAAATTTTTCTCTTACAGGTCTAACACTTCCGAAAAACCAATACAACGCCCACCCGGAACAATATATAAAGCTAAACGAACCGTTCACTGCGTACTTATCCGTACGAAAATCCCTATTGATTTACCTGTATTTACCAGGAAATAAAATGTGAAAAAAATATTTCTACATCCCATGGCCTTTCCCAACCATTTAAACTTTTCTCTTACAGGTCTAACACTTCAGAAAAACCAATACAACGGCCACCCGGTACAATGTATAAAGCTAAACGATCCGTTCACTGGGTACTTATCCGTACGAAAATCCCTATTGATTTACCTGTTTCTACAAGGAAGTAAAATGTGAAAAAAATATTTCTACATCCCATGGCCTTTCCCAACCATTTAAATTTTTCTCTTACAGATCTAACACTTCCGAAAAACCAATACAACGCCCACCCGGAACAATATATAAAGCTAAACGAACCGTTCACTGGGTACTTATCCGTACGAAAATCCCTATTGATTTACCTGTTTTTACAAGGAAATAAAATGTGAAAAAAATATTTCTACATCCCATGGCCTTTCCCAACCATTTAAACTTTTCTCTTACAGGTCTAACAATTCCGAAAAACTAATACAACGCCCACGCAGAACAATATATAAAGCTAAACGAACCGTTCACTGGGTACTTATCCATACGAAAATCCCTATTGATTTACCTGTATTTACAAGTTAATAAAATGTGAAAAAAATATTTCTACATCCCATGGCCTTTCCCAACCATTTAAATATTTATCTTAGAGGTCTAACACTACGGAAAAACCAATACAACTCCCAAACGGAACAATATATAAAGCTAAACGAACCGTTTACTGGGTACTAATCCATACGAAAATCCCTATTGATTTACCTGTTTTTACAAGGAAATAAAATGTGAAAAAAATATTTCCACATCCCATGGCCTTTCCCAACCATTTAAACTTTTCTCTTACAGGTCTAACACTTCAGAAAAACCAATACAACGGCCACCCGGAACAATGTATAAAGCTAAACGATCCGTTCACTGCGTACTTATCCGTACGAAAATCCCTATTGATTTACCTGTTTCTACAAGGAAATAAAATGTGAAAAAAAATATTTCTACATCCCATGGCCTTTCGCAACCATTTAAACTTTTCTCTTACAGGTCTAACACTTCCGAAAAACCAATACAACGGCCACCCGGAACAATATATAAAGCTAAACGAACCGTTCACTGCGTACTTATCCGTACGAAAATCCCTATTGATTTACCTGTATTTACAAGGAAATAAAATGTGAAAAAAATATTTCTACATCCCATGGCCTTTCCCAACCATTATATATTTCTCTTACATGTCTAACACTTCCGAAAAACCAATACAACGCCCACCCGGAACAATATATAAAGCTAAACGAACCGTTCACTGGGTACTTATCCATACGAAAATCCCTATTGATTTACCTGTTTTTACAAGGAAATAAAATGTGAAAAAAATATTTCTACATCCCATGGCCTTTCCCAACCATTTAAACTTTTCTCTTACAGGTCTAACACTTCCGTAAAACCAATACAATGGCCACCCGGAACAATATATAAAGCTAAACGAACCGTTCACTGGGCACTTATCCGTACAAAAATCCCTATTGATTTTCCTGTTTTTACAAGGAAATAAAATGTGAAAAAAATATTTCTACATCCCATGGCCTTTCCCAACCATTTAAACATTTTTCTTACAGGTCTAACACTTCCGAAAAATCAATACAACACCCACGCGGAACAATATATAAAGCTAAATGAACCGTTCACTGGGTACTTATACGTATGAAAATCCCTATTGATTTACCTGTTTTTACAAGGAAGTAAAATGTGAAAAAATATTTCTACATCCCATGGCCTTTCCCAACCATTTAAACATTTTTCTTACAGGTCTAACACTTCCGAAAAACCAATACAACACCCACGCGGAACAATATATAAAGCTAAATGAACCTTTCACTGGGTACTTATCCATACGAAAATCCCTATTGATTTACCTGTATTTACAAGGAAATAAAATGTGAAAAAAATATTTCTACATCTCATGGCCTTTCCCAACCATTTAAATATTTATCTTACAGGTCTAACACTACCGAAAAACCAATACAACTCCCACCCGGAACAATATATAAAGCTAAACGAACCGTTCACTGGGTACTTATCCGTACGAAAATCCCTATTGATTTACCTGTTTTTACAAGGAAATAAAATGTGAAAAAAATATTTCTACATCCCATGGCCATTCCCAACCATTTAAATTTTTCTCTTACATGTCTAACACTTCCGAAAAACCAATACAACGCCCACCCGGAACAATATATAAAGCTAAACGAACCATTCACTGGGTACTTATACGTACGAAAATCCCTATTGATTTACCTGTTTTTACAAGGAAATAAAATGTGAAAAAAATATTTCTACATCCCATGGCCTTTCCCAACCATTTAAACTTTTCTCTTACAGGTCTAACACTTCCGAAAAACCAATACAACGGCCACCCGGAACAATATATAAAGCTAAACGAACCGTTCACTGGGCACTTATCCGTACGAAAATCCCTATTGATTTACCTGTTTTTACAAGGAAATAAAATGTGAAAAAAATATTTCTACATCCCATGGCCTTTACCAGCCATTTAAATTTTTCTCTTACAGGTCTAACACTTCCGAAAAACCAATACAACGCCCACCCGGAACAATATATAAAGCTAAACGAACAGTTCACTGGGTACTTATCCGTACGAAAATCCCTATTGATTTACCTGTATTTACAAGGAAATAAAATGTGAAAAAAATATTTCTACATCCCATGGCCTTTCCCAACCATTTAAATATTTATCTTACAGGTCTAACACTACCGAAAAACCAATACAACTCCCACCCGGAACAATATATAAAGCTAAACGAACCGTTCACTGGGTACTTATCCGTACGAAAATCCCTATTGATTTACCTGTTTTTACAAGGAAGTAAAATGTGAAAAAAATATTTCTACATCCCATGGCCTTTCCCAAACATTTAAATTTTTCTCTTACATGTCTAACACTTCCGAAAAACCAATACAACGCCCACCCGGAACAATATATAAAGCTAAACGAACCGTTCACTGGGTACTTATACGTACGAAAATCCCTATTGATTTACCTGTTTTTACAAGGAAATAAAATGTGAAAAAAATATTTCTACATCCCATGGCCTTTCCCAACCATTTAAACTTTTCTCTTACAGGTCTAACACTTCCAAAAAACCAATACAACGCCCACCCGGAAAAATATATAAAGCTAAAAGAACCGTTCACTGGGTACTTATCCGTACGAAAATCCCTATTGATTTACCTGTTTTTACAAGGAAATAAAATGTGAAAAAAATATTTCTACGTCCCATGGCCTTTCCCAGCCATTTAAAGTTTTCTCTTACAGGTCTAACACTTCCGAAAAACCAATACAACGCCCACCCGGAACAATGTATAAAGCTAAACGAACCGTTCACTGGGTACTTATCCGTGCGAAAAGCCCTATTGATTTACCTGTTTTTACAAGGAAGTAAAATATGAAAAAAATATTTCTACATCCCATGGCCTTTCCCAGCCATTTAAATTTTTCTCTTACAGGTCTAACACTTCCGAAAAACCAATATAACGCCCACCCGGAACAATATATAAAGCTAAACGAACCGTTCACTGGGTACTTATCCGTACGAAAATCCCTATTGATTTACCTGTATTTACAAGGAAATAAAATGTGAAAAAAATATTTCTACGTCCCATGGCCTTTCCCAGCCATTTAAATATTTATCTTACAGGTCTAACACTACCGAAAAACCAATACAACGCCCACCCGGAACAATATATAAAGGTAAACGAACCGTTCACTGGGTACTTATACGTACGAAAATCCCTATTGATTTACCTGTTTTTACAAGGAAATAAAATGTGAAAAAAATATTTCTACATCCCATGGCCTTTCCCAACCATTTAAACTTTTCTCTTACAGGTCGAACACTTCCGAAAAACCAATACAACGCCCACCCGGAACAATATATAAAGCTAAACGAACCGTTCACTGGGTACTTATACGTACGAAAATCCCTATTGATTTACCTGTTTTTACAAGGAAATAAAATGTGAAAAAAATATTTCTACGTCCCATGGCCTTTCCCAGCCATTTAAAGTTTTCTCTTACAGGTCTAACACTTCCGAAAAACCAATACAACGCCCACCCGGAACAATGTATAAAGCTAAACGAACCGTTCACTGGGTACTTATCCGTGCGAAAAGCCCTATTGATTTACCTGTTTTTACAAGGAAGTAAAATATGAAAAAAATATTTCTACATCCCATGGCCTTTCCCAGCCATTTAAATTTTTCTCTTACAGGTCTAACACTACCGAAAAACCGATACAACTCCCACCCGGAACAATATATAAAGCTAAACGAACCGTTCACTGGGCACTTATCCGTACGAAAATCCCTATTGATTTACCTGTTTTTACAAGGAAATAAAATGTGAAAAAAATATTTCTACATCCCATGGCCTTTACCAGCCATTTAAATTTTTCTCTTACAGGTCTAACACTTCCGAAAAATCAATACAACGCCCACGCGGAACAATATATAAAGCTAAACGAACAGTTCACTGGGTACTTATCCGTACGAAAATCCCTATTGATTTACCTGTATTTACAAGGAAATAAAATGTGAAAAAAATATTTCTACATCCCATGGCCTTTCCCAACCATTTAAATATTTATCTTACAGGTCTAACACTACCGAAAAACCAATACAACTCCCACCCGGAACAATATATAAAGCTAAACGAACCGTTCACTGGGTACTTATCCATACGAAAATCCCTATTGATTTACCTGTTTTTACAAGGAAGTAAAATGTGAAAAAAATATTTCTACATCCCATGGCCTTTCCCAAACATTTAAATTTTTCTCTTACATGTCTAACACTTCCGAAAAACCAATACAACGCCCACCCGGAACAATATATAAAGCTAAACGAACCGTTCACTGGGTACTTATACGTACGAAAATCCCTATTGATTTACCTGTTTTTACAAGGAAATAAAATGTGAAAAAAATATTTCTACATCCCATGGCCTTTCCCAACCATTTAAACTTTTCTCTTACAGGTCTAACACTTCCAAAAAACCAATACAACGCCCACCCGGAAAAATATATAAAGCTAAAAGAACCGTTCACTGGGTACTTATCCGTACGAAAATCCCGATTGATTTACCTGTTTTTACAAGGAAATAAAATGTGAAAAAAATATTTCTACGTCCCATGGCCTTTCCCAGCCATTTAAAGTTTTCTCTTACAGGTCTAACACTTCCGAAAAACCAATACAACGCCCACCCGGAACAATGTATAAAGCTAAACGAACCGTTCACTGGGTACTTATCCGTGCGAAAAGCCCTATTGATTTACCTGTTTTTACAAGGAAGTAAAATATGAAAAAAATATTTCTACATCCCATGGCCTTTCCCAGCCATTTAAATTTTTCTCTTACAGGTCTAACACTTCCGAAAAACCAATATAACGCCCACCCGGAACAATATATAAAGCTAAACGAACCGTTCACTGGGTACTTATACGTACGAAAATCCCTATTGATTTACCTGTTTTTACAAGGAAATAAAATGTGAAAAAAATATTTCTACGTCCCATGGCCTTTCCCAGCCATTTAAATATTTATCTTACAGGTCTAACACTACCGAAAAACCAATACAACTCCCACCCGGAACAATATATAAAGCTAAACGAACCGTTCACTGGGTACTTATCCGTACGAAAATCCCTATTGATTTACCTGTTTTTACAAGGAAGTAAAATGTGAAAAAAATATTTCTACATCCCATGGCCTTTCCCAAACATTTAAATTTTTCTCTTACATGTCTAACACTTCCGAAAAACCAATACAACGCCCACCCGGAACAATGTATAAAGCTAAACGAACCGTTCACTGGGTACTTATCCGTGCGAAAAGCCCTATTGATTTACCTGTTTTTACAAGGAAGTAAAATATGAAAAAAATATTTCTACATCCCATGGCCTTTCCCAGCCATTTAAATTTTTCTCTTACAGGTCTAACACTACCGAAAAACCGATACAACTCCCACCCGGAACAATATATAAAGCTAAACGAACCGTTCACTGGGTACTTATCCGTACGAAAATCCCTATTGATTTACCTGTTTTTACAAGGAAATAAAATGTGAAAAAAATATTTCTACATCCCAAGGCCTTTCCCAACCATTTAAACTTTTCTCTTACAGGTGTAACACTTCCGAAAAACCAATACAACGCCCTCCCGGAACAATATATAAAGCTAAACGGACAGTTCACTGGGTACTTATCCGTACAAAAAGCCCTATTGATTTACCTGTTTTTACAAGGAAGTAAAATGTGAAAAAAAATATTTCTACATCCCATGGCCTTTCCCAGCCATTTAAATTTTTCTCTTACGGGTCTAACGCTTCCGAAAAACCAATACAACGCCCACCCGGAACAATATATAAAGCTAAACGAACCGTTCACTGGGTACTTATCCGTACGAAAATCCCTATTGGTTTACCTGTTTTTACAAGGAAATAAAATGTGAAAAAAATATTTCTACATCCCATGGCCTTTCCCAACCATTTAAATTTTTCTCTTACAGGTCTAACACTTCCGAAAAACCAATACAACGCCCACCCGGAACAATATATAAAGCTAAACGAACCGTTCACTGGGTACTTATACGTACGAAAAGCCCTATTCATTTACCTGTTTTTACAAGGAAGTAAAATGTGAAAAAAATATTTCTACATCCCATGGCCTTTTCCAGCCATTTAAATTTTTCTCTTACAGGTCTAACACTTCCGAAAAACCAATACAACGCCCACTCGGAACAATATATAAAGCTAAACGAACCGTTCACTGGGTACTTATCCGTACGAAAATCCCTATTGATTTACCTGTTTTTACAAGGAAGTAAAATGTGAAAAAAATATTTCTACATCCCATGGCCTTTCCCAGCCATTTAAATTTTTCTCTTACGGGTCTAACGCTTCCGAAAAACCAATACAACGCCCACCCGGAACAATATATAAAGCTAAACGAACCGTTCACTGGGTACTTATCCGTACGAAAATCCCTATTGGTTTACCTGTTTTTACAAGGAAATAAAATGTGAAAAAAATATTTCTACATCCCATGGCCTTTTCCAGCCATTTAAATTTTTCTCTTACAGGTCTAACACTTCCGAAAAACCAATACAACGCCCACTCGGAACAATATATAAAGCTAAACGAACCGTTCACTGGGTACTTATCCGTACGAAAATCCCTATTGATTTACCTGTTTTTACAAGGAAATAAAATGTGAAAAAAATATTTCTACATCCCATGGCCTTTCCCAGCCATTTAAATTTTTCTCTTACGGGTCTAACGCTTCCGAAAAACCAATACAACGCCCACCCGGAACAATGTATAAAGCTAAACGAACCGTTCACTGGGTACTTATCCGTGCGAAAAGCCCTATTGATTTACCTGTTTTTACAAGGAAGTAAAATGTGAAAAAAATATTTCTACATCCCATGGCCTTTACCAGCCATTTAATTTTTTCTCTTACAGGTCTAACACTTCCGAAAAAACAATACAACGCCCACCCGGAACAATATATAAAGCTAAACGAACCGTTTACTGGGTACTAATCCATCCGAAAATCCCTATTGATTTACCTGTTTTTACAAGGAAATAAAATGTGAAAAAAATATTTCTACATCCCATGGCCTTTCCCAACCATTTAAATTTTTCTATTACAGGTCTAACACTTCCGAAAAACAAATACAACGGCCACCCGGAACAATATATAAAGCTAAACGAACCGTTCACTGGGCACTTATCCGTACGAAAATCCCTATTCATTTACCTGTTTTTACAAGGAAGTAAAATGTGAAAAAAATATTTCTACATCCCATGGCCTTTCCCAACCATTTAAATATTTATCTTAGAGGTCTAACACTACGGAAAAACCAATACAACTCCCACCCGGAACAATATATAAAGCTAAACGAACCGTTTACTGGGTACTAATCCATACGAAAATCCCTATTGATTTACCTGTTTTTACAAGGAAATAAAATGTGAAAAAAATATTTCTACATCTCATGGCCTTTCCCAACCATTTAAATTTTTCACTTACAGGTCTAACACTTTCGAAAAACAAATACAACGGCCACCCGGAACAATATATAAAGCTAAACGAACCGTTCACTGGGCACTTATCCGTACGAAAAGCCCCATTGATTTACCTGTTTTTACAAGGAAGTAAAATGTGAAAAAAATATTTCTACATCCCATGGCCTTTCCCAGCCATTTAAATTTTTCTCTTACAGGTCTAACACTTCCGAAAAACCAATACAACGCCCACCCGGAACAATATATAAAGCTAAACGAACCGTTCACTGCGTACTTATCCGTACGAAAATCCCTATTGATTTACCTGTATTTACCAGGAAATAAAATGTGAAAAAAATATTTCTACATCCCATGGCCTTTCCCAACCATTTAAACTTTTCTCTTACAGGTCTAACACTTCAGAAAAACCAATACAACGGCCACCCGGTACAATGTATAAAGCTAAACGATCCGTTCACTGGCTACTTATCCGTACGAAAATCCCTATTGATTTACCTGTTTCTACAAGGAAGTAAAATGTGAAAAAAATATTTCTACATCCCATGGCCTTTCCCAACCATTTAAATTTTTCTCTTACAGATCTAACACTTCCGAAAAACCAATACAACGCCCACCCGGAACAATATATAAAGCTAAACGAACCGTTCACTGGGTACTTATCCGTACGAAAATCCCTATTGATTTACCTGTATTTACAAGTTAATAAAATGTGAAAAAAATATTTCTACATCCCATGGCCTTTCCCAACCATTTAAATATTTATCTTAGAGGTCTAACACTACGGAAAAACCAATACAACTCCCAAACGGAACAATATATAAAGCTAAACGAACCGTTCACTGCGTACTTATCCGTACGAAAATCCCTATTGATTTACCTGTATTTACAAGGAAATAAAATGTGAAAAAAATATTTCTACATCCCATGGCCTTTCCCAACCATTTAAATTTTTCTCTTACAGGTCTAACACTTCCGAAAAACAAATACAACGGCCACCCGGAACAATATATAAAGCTAAACGAACCGTTCACTGGGCACTTATCCGTACGAAAATCCCTATTCATTTACCTGTTTTTTTGTTGTTGTTATGTGCGAAGTCGTGTCCGACCCATCGCGACCCCATGGACAATGATCCTCCAGGCCTTCCTGTCCTCTACCATTCCCCGGAGTCCATTTAAGTTTGCACCTACTGCTTCAGTGACTCCATCCATCCACCTCATTCTCTGTCGTCCCCTTCTTCTTTTGCCCTCGATCTCTCCCAGCATTAGGCTCTTCTCCAGGGAGTCCTTCCTTCTCATGAGGTGGCCAAAATATTTGAGTTTCATCTTCAGGATCTGGCCTTCTAAAGAGCAGTCAGGGCTGATCTCCTCGAGGACTGACCGGTTTGTTCGCCTTGCAGTCCAAGGGACTCGCAAGAGTCTTCTCCAGCACCAGAGTTCAAAAGCCTCAATTCTTTGACGCTCGGCCTTCCTTATGGTCCAACTTTCGCAGCCATACATTGCAACTGGGAAGACCATAGCCTTGACTAAACGCACTTTTGTTGGCAGGGTGATATCTCTGCTTTTTAGGATGCTGTCTAGATTTGCCATAGCTTTCCTCCCCAGGAGCAAGCGTCTTTTAATTTCTTTGCTGCAGTCCCCATCTGCAGTGATCTTGGAGCCCAGGAAAATAAAATCTGTCACTATCTCCATTTCTTCCCCTTCTATTTGCCAGGAATTGAGAGGGCCGGATGCCATGATCTTTGTTTTCTTGATGTTGAGTTTCAAGCCAACTTTTGCACTCTCCTCCTTCACCCGCATCAACAGGCTCTTTAGTTCCTCTTCACTTTCTGCCATTAGAGTGGTATCATCTGCATATCTGAGGTTGTTGATATTTCTCCCTGCAATCTTGATCCCAATTTGTGACTCCTCTAATCCCGCATTTCTCATGATGTGCTCTGCATACAAGTTAAATAGGCAAGGCGACAGTATACAGCCTTGCCGAACTCCTTTCTCAATTTTGAACCAGTCAGTGATTCCATGTTCAGTTCTCACTGTTGCTTCTTGACCTGCATATAAATTTCTCAAGAGACAAATAAGATGCTCTGGTATTCCCATCTCTTTAAGAACTTGCCACAATTTGTTGTGCTCCACACAATCAAAGGCTTTAGCATAGTCAATGAAGCAGAAGTAGACGTTCTTCTGGTGCTCCCTAGCTTTCTCCATGATCCAGCGTATGTTGGCAATTTGATCTCTAGTTCCTCTGCCTCTTCGAAATCCTGCCTGTACTTCTGGAAGTTCTCGGTCCACATATTGCTGGAGCCTAGCTTGTAGGATTTTGAGCATAACTTTGCTAGCATGAGAAATTAGTGCAATGGTGCGGTAGTTTGAACATTCTTTGGCATTGCCCTTCTTTGGGATTGGAATGTAAACTGACCTTTTCCAATCCTGTGGCCATTGTTGAGTTTTCCAAATTTGCTGGCATATTGAGTGTAGCACTTTTACTGCATCGTCCTTTAAGATTTTGAATAGTTCAACTGGAATGCTGTCACTACCACTAGCTTTATTGTTGCTCAGACTTCCTAAGGCCCATTTGACTTCACATTCCAGGATGTCTGGCTCCAGGTCAGTAACTACCCCATTGTGGTCATCAGGGATGTTAAGCTCGCTCTTGTATAGTTCTTCTGTATAATTTTGCCACCTTTCTTTGATCTCTTCTGCTTCTGTGAGGTCCCTACCATTTTGGTCCCTTATCATACCCATCTTTGCATGAAACGTTCTCTTCATATCTCCAATTTTCTTGAAAAGATCTCTGGTCCTCCCCATTCTATTGTTTTCTTCTATTTGCTTGCACTGTTCATTTAAGAAGGCATTCTTATCTCTTCTAGCTTTTCTCTGGAATTCTGCATTCAATTGGGTGTATCTTTCTCTTTCTCCCTTGCCTTTCACTTCCCTTCTCTCCTTAGCTATTTGTAAAGCTTCCTCAGACAGCCATTTTGATTTCTTGCATTTCTTTTTCTTTGGGATGGTTTTAGTTGCTACCTCTTGTACAATGTTACGAACCTCCGTCCATAGTTCTTCAGGCACTCTGTCTATCAGATCTAATTCCTTAAATCTATTTGTAACCTCCACTGTGTATTCGTCGGGGATATGATTTAGTTCATACCTGAGTGGCCTAGTGCTTTTCCCTACTTTCTTCAATTTAAGCCTAAATTTTGCAACAAGAAGCTCATGATCTGAACCACAATCAGCTCCTGGTCTTGTTTTTATTGACTGGATAGAACTTTTCCATCTTTGGCTGCAGAGCACATAGTCAATCTGATTTCTGTGTTGACCGTCTGGTGATGTCCATGTGTAGAGTCGTCTCTTGGGTTGCTGGAAAAGAGTGTTTGCTATGACCATTGTATTCTCTTGACAAAATTCTACCAGCCTGTGCCCTGCTTCATTTTGTACTCCAAGGCCAAACTTGCCTGTTATCCCGGTTATCTTTTGGCTTCCTACTTTAGCATTCCAATCCCCCATGATGATAAGCACATCAGTTTTGGGCGTTGCTTCTAGAAGGTGTTGTAGGGCTTCATAGAACTGATCAACTTCATCCTCTTCAGCAGCAGTGGTTGGGGCGTAGACCTGGATCACTGTGATGTTGAATGGTTTGCCTTGGATTTGAACTGAGATCATTCTGTCATTTTGGGGATTGTATCCCAAGACTGCTTTTCCTACTCTCTTATTGATTATGAAGGCTACTCCATTTCTTCTGCGAGATTCTTGTCCGCAGTAGTATACCTGATGGTCATCTGAATTAAATTCACCCATTCCTGTCCATTTTAGTTCACTGATTCCTAAAATGTCGATGTTCAGTCTTCTCATTTCTTGTTTAACCACGTCCAGCTTGCCTTGATTCATGGATCTGACGGTCCAGGTTCCTATGGAATAAAAATCTTTACAGCATCGGACTGTCTTTTCGCCACCAGTTACTTCCACAACTGAGCGTCCTTTCGGCTTTGGCCCAGCCGCTTCATTCATTCTGGCGCTACTCGTACTAGCCGTCTGCTCATCCCCAGTAGCATATTGGACACCTTCCGACCTGAGGGGCTCATCTTCCAGCGTCATATCGTTATGCCTATTGGAACTGTCCATAGAGTTTTCATGGCAAAGATACTGGAGTGGTTTGCCATTTCCTTCTCCAGTGGATCACCTTTTGTCAGAGATCTCAGCTATGACCTGTCCGTCTTGGGTGGCCCTGCACGGCATAGCTCATAGCTTCACTGAACTACGCAAGCCCCCTTGCCACAACAAGGCAGCGATCCTTGAAGGGGGTACCTGTTTTTACAAGGAAGTAAAATGTGAAAAAAATATTTCTACATCCCATGGCCTTTCCCAACCATTTAAATATTTATCTTAGAGGTCTAACACTACGGAAAAACCAATACAACTCCCACCCGGAACAATATATAAAGCTAAACGAACCGTTTACTGGGTACTAATCCGTACGAAAATCCCTATTGATTTACCTGTTTTTACAAGGAAATAAAATGTGAAAAAAAATATTTCTACATCCCATGGCCTTTCCCAAGCATTTAAATTTTTCTCTTACAGGTCTAACACTTCCGAAAAACAAATACAACGGCCACCCGGAACAATATATAAAGCTAAACGAACCGTTCACTGGGCACTTATCCGTACGAAAATCCCTATTGATTTTACTGTTTTTACAAGGAAATAAAATGTGAAAAAAATATTTCTACATCCCATGGCCTTTCCCAACCATTTAAATTTTTATCTTACATGTCTAACACTTCCGAAAAACCAATACAACGCCCACCCGGAACAATATATAAAGCTAAACGAACCGTTCACTGGGTACTTATACGTACGAAAATCCCTATTGATTTACCTGTTTTTACAAGGAAATAAAATGTGAAAAAAATATTTCTACATCCCATGGCCTTTCCCAACCATTTAAACTTTTCTCTTACAGGTCTAACACTTCCAAAAAACCAATACAACGCCCACCCGGAAAAATATATAAAGCTAAAAGAACCGTTCACTGGGTACTTATCCGTACGAAAATCCCGATTGATTTACCTGTTTTTACAAGGAAATAAAATGTGAAAAAAATATTTCTACGTCCCATGGCCTTTCCCAGCCATTTAAAGTTTTCTCTTACAGGTCTAACACTTCCGAAAAACCAATACAACGCCCACCCGGAACAATGTATAAAGCTAAACGAACCGTTCACTGGGTACTTATCCGTGCGAAAAGCCCTATTGATTTACCTGTTTTTACAAGGAAGTAAAATATGAAAAAAATATTTCTACATCCCATGGCCTTTCCCAGCCATTTAAATTTTTCTCTTACAGGTCTAACACTTCCGAAAAACCAATATAACGCCCACCCGGAACAATATATAAAGCTAAACGAACCGTTCACTGGGTACTTATACGTACGAAAATCCCTATTGATTTACCTGTTTTTACAAGGAAATAAAATGTGAAAAAAATATTTCTACGTCCCATGGCCTTTCCCAGCCATTTAAATATTTATCTTACAGGTCTAACACTACCGAAAAACCAATACAACTCCCACCCGGAACAATATATAAAGCTAAACGAACCGTTCACTGGGTACTTATCCGTACGAAAATCCCTATTGATTTACCTGTTTTTACAAGGAAGTAAAATGTGAAAAAAATATTTCTACATCCCATGGCCTTTCCCAAACATTTAAATTTTTCTCTTACATGTCTAACACTTCCGAAAAACCAATACAACGCCCACCCGGAACAATGTATAAAGCTAAACGAACCGTTCACTGGGTACTTATCCGTGCGAAAAGCCCTATTGATTTACCTGTTTTTACAAGGAAGTAAAATATGAAAAAAATATTTCTACATCCCATGGCCTTTCCCAGCCATTTAAATTTTTCTCTTACAGGTCTAACACTACCGAAAAACCGATACAACTCCCACCCGGAACAATATATAAAGCTAAACGAACCGTTCACTGGGTACTTATCCGTACGAAAATCCCTATTGATTTACCTGTTTTTACAAGGAAATAAAATGTGAAAAAAATATTTCTACATCCCAAGGCCTTTCCCAACCATTTAAACTTTTCTCTTACAGGTGTAACACTTCCGAAAAACCAATACAACGCCCTCCCGGAACAATATATAAAGCTAAACGGACAGTTCACTGGGTACTTATCCGTACAAAAAGCCCTATTGATTTACCTGTTTTTACAAGGAAGTAAAATGTGAAAAAAAATATTTCTACATCCCATGGCCTTTCCCAGCCATTTAAATTTTTCTCTTACGGGTCTAACGCTTCCGAAAAACCAATACAACGCCCACCCGGAACAATATATAAAGCTAAACGAACCGTTCACTGGGTACTTATCCGTACGAAAATCCCTATTGGTTTACCTGTTTTTACAAGGAAATAAAATGTGAAAAAAATATTTCTACATCCCATGGCCTTTCCCAACCATTTAAATTTTTCTCTTACAGGTCTAACACTTCCGAAAAACCAATACAACGCCCACCCGGAACAATATATAAAGCTAAACGAACCGTTCACTGGGTACTTATACGTACGAAAAGCCCTATTCATTTACCTGTTTTTACAAGGAAGTAAAATGTGAAAAAAATATTTCTACATCCCATGGCCTTTTCCAGCCATTTAAATTTTTCTCTTACAGGTCTAACACTTCCGAAAAACCAATACAACGCCCACTCGGAACAATATATAAAGCTAAACGAACCGTTCACTGGGTACTTATCCGTACGAAAATCCCTATTGATTTACCTGTTTTTACAAGGAAGTAAAATGTGAAAAAAATATTTCTACATCCCATGGCCTTTCCCAGCCATTTAAATTTTTCTCTTACGGGTCTAACGCTTCCGAAAAACCAATACAACGCCCACCCGGAACAATATATAAAGCTAAACGAACCGTTCACTGGGTACTTATCCGTACGAAAATCCCTATTGGTTTACCTGTTTTTACAAGGAAATAAAATGTGAAAAAAATATTTCTACATCCCATGGCCTTTTCCAGCCATTTAAATTTTTCTCTTACAGGTCTAACACTTCCGAAAAACCAATACAACGCCCACTCGGAACAATATATAAAGCTAAACGAACCGTTCACTGGGTACTTATCCGTACGAAAATCCCTATTGATTTACCTGTTTTTACAAGGAAATAAAATGTGAAAAAAATATTTCTACATCCCATGGCCTTTCCCAGCCATTTAAATTTTTCTCTTACGGGTCTAACGCTTCCGAAAAACCAATACAACGCCCACCCGGAACAATGTATAAAGCTAAACGAACCGTTCACTGGGTACTTATCCGTGCGAAAAGCCCTATTGATTTACCTGTTTTTACAAGGAAGTAAAATGTGAAAAAAATATTTCTACATCCCATGGCCTTTACCAGCCATTTAATTTTTTCTCTTACAGGTCTAACACTTCCGAAAAAACAATACAACGCCCACCCGGAACAATATATAAAGCTAAACGAACCGTTTACTGGGTACTAATCCATCCGAAAATCCCTATTGATTTACCTGTTTTTACAAGGAAATAAAATGTGAAAAAAATATTTCTACATCCCATGGCCTTTCCCAACCATTTAAATTTTTCTATTACAGGTCTAACACTTCCGAAAAACAAATACAACGGCCACCCGGAACAATATATAAAGCTAAACGAACCGTTCACTGGGCACTTATCCGTACGAAAATCCCTATTCATTTACCTGTTTTTACAAGGAAGTAAAATGTGAAAAAAATATTTCTACATCCCATGGCCTTTCCCAACCATTTAAATATTTATCTTAGAGGTCTAACACTACGGAAAAACCAATACAACTCCCACCCGGAACAATATATAAAGCTAAACGAACCGTTTACTGGGTACTAATCCATACGAAAATCCCTATTGATTTACCTGTTTTTACAAGGAAATAAAATGTGAAAAAAATATTTCTACATCTCATGGCCTTTCCCAACCATTTAAATTTTTCACTTACAGGTCTAACACTTTCGAAAAACAAATACAACGGCCACCCGGAACAATATATAAAGCTAAACGAACCGTTCACTGGGCACTTATCCGTACGAAAAGCCCCATTGATTTACCTGTTTTTACAAGGAAGTAAAATGTGAAAAAAATATTTCTACATCCCATGGCCTTTCCCAGCCATTTAAATTTTTCTCTTACAGGTCTAACACTTCCGAAAAACCAATACAACGCCCACCCGGAACAATATATAAAGCTAAACGAACCGTTCACTGCGTACTTATCCGTACGAAAATCCCTATTGATTTACCTGTATTTACCAGGAAATAAAATGTGAAAAAAATATTTCTACATCCCATGGCCTTTCCCAACCATTTAAACTTTTCTCTTACAGGTCTAACACTTCAGAAAAACCAATACAACGGCCACCCGGTACAATGTATAAAGCTAAACGATCCGTTCACTGGCTACTTATCCGTACGAAAATCCCTATTGATTTACCTGTTTCTACAAGGAAGTAAAATGTGAAAAAAATATTTCTACATCCCATGGCCTTTCCCAACCATTTAAATTTTTCTCTTACAGATCTAACACTTCCGAAAAACCAATACAACGCCCACCCGGAACAATATATAAAGCTAAACGAACCGTTCACTGGGTACTTATCCGTACGAAAATCCCTATTGATTTACCTGTATTTACAAGTTAATAAAATGTGAAAAAAATATTTCTACATCCCATGGCCTTTCCCAACCATTTAAATATTTATCTTAGAGGTCTAACACTACGGAAAAACCAATACAACTCCCAAACGGAACAATATATAAAGCTAAACGAACCGTTCACTGCGTACTTATCCGTACGAAAATCCCTATTGATTTACCTGTATTTACAAGGAAATAAAATGTGAAAAAAATATTTCTACATCCCATGGCCTTTCCCAACCATTTAAATTTTTCTCTTACAGGTCTAACACTTCCGAAAAACAAATACAACGGCCACCCGGAACAATATATAAAGCTAAACGAACCGTTCACTGGGCACTTATCCGTACGAAAATCCCTATTCATTTACCTGTTTTTTTGTTGTTGTTATGTGCGAAGTCGTGTCCGACCCATCGCGACCCCATGGACAATGATCCTCCAGGCCTTCCTGTCCTCTACCATTCCCCGGAGTCCATTTAAGTTTGCACCTACTGCTTCAGTGACTCCATCCATCCACCTCATTCTCTGTCGTCCCCTTCTTCTTTTGCCCTCGATCTCTCCCAGCATTAGGCTCTTCTCCAGGGAGTCCTTCCTTCTCATGAGGTGGCCAAAATATTTGAGTTTCATCTTCAGGATCTGGCCTTCTAAAGAGCAGTCAGGGCTGATCTCCTCGAGGACTGACCGGTTTGTTCGCCTTGCAGTCCAAGGGACTCGCAAGAGTCTTCTCCAGCACCAGAGTTCAAAAGCCTCAATTCTTTGACGCTCGGCCTTCCTTATGGTCCAACTTTCGCAGCCATACATTGCAACTGGGAAGACCATAGCCTTGACTAAACGCACTTTTGTTGGCAGGGTGATATCTCTGCTTTTTAGGATGCTGTCTAGATTTGCCATAGCTTTCCTCCCCAGGAGCAAGCGTCTTTTAATTTCTTTGCTGCAGTCCCCATCTGCAGTGATCTTGGAGCCCAGGAAAATAAAATCTGTCACTATCTCCATTTCTTCCCCTTCTATTTGCCAGGAATTGAGAGGGCCGGATGCCATGATCTTTGTTTTCTTGATGTTGAGTTTCAAGCCAACTTTTGCACTCTCCTCCTTCACCCGCATCAACAGGCTCTTTAGTTCCTCTTCACTTTCTGCCATTAGAGTGGTATCATCTGCATATCTGAGGTTGTTGATATTTCTCCCTGCAATCTTGATCCCAATTTGTGACTCCTCTAATCCCGCATTTCTCATGATGTGCTCTGCATACAAGTTAAATAGGCAAGGCGACAGTATACAGCCTTGCCGAACTCCTTTCTCAATTTTGAACCAGTCAGTGATTCCATGTTCAGTTCTCACTGTTGCTTCTTGACCTGCATATAAATTTCTCAAGAGACAAATAAGATGCTCTGGTATTCCCATCTCTTTAAGAACTTGCCACAATTTGTTGTGCTCCACACAATCAAAGGCTTTAGCATAGTCAATGAAGCAGAAGTAGACGTTCTTCTGGTGCTCCCTAGCTTTCTCCATGATCCAGCGTATGTTGGCAATTTGATCTCTAGTTCCTCTGCCTCTTCGAAATCCTGCCTGTACTTCTGGAAGTTCTCGGTCCACATATTGCTGGAGCCTAGCTTGTAGGATTTTGAGCATAACTTTGCTAGCATGAGAAATTAGTGCAATGGTGCGGTAGTTTGAACATTCTTTGGCATTGCCCTTCTTTGGGATTGGAATGTAAACTGACCTTTTCCAATCCTGTGGCCATTGTTGAGTTTTCCAAATTTGCTGGCATATTGAGTGTAGCACTTTTACTGCATCGTCCTTTAAGATTTTGAATAGTTCAACTGGAATGCTGTCACTACCACTAGCTTTATTGTTGCTCAGACTTCCTAAGGCCCATTTGACTTCACATTCCAGGATGTCTGGCTCCAGGTCAGTAACTACCCCATTGTGGTCATCAGGGATGTTAAGCTCGCTCTTGTATAGTTCTTCTGTATAATTTTGCCACCTTTCTTTGATCTCTTCTGCTTCTGTGAGGTCCCTACCATTTTGGTCCCTTATCATACCCATCTTTGCATGAAACGTTCTCTTCATATCTCCAATTTTCTTGAAAAGATCTCTGGTCCTCCCCATTCTATTGTTTTCTTCTATTTGCTTGCACTGTTCATTTAAGAAGGCATTCTTATCTCTTCTAGCTTTTCTCTGGAATTCTGCATTCAATTGGGTGTATCTTTCTCTTTCTCCCTTGCCTTTCACTTCCCTTCTCTCCTTAGCTATTTGTAAAGCTTCCTCAGACAGCCATTTTGATTTCTTGCATTTCTTTTTCTTTGGGATGGTTTTAGTTGCTACCTCTTGTACAATGTTACGAACCTCCGTCCATAGTTCTTCAGGCACTCTGTCTATCAGATCTAATTCCTTAAATCTATTTGTAACCTCCACTGTGTATTCGTCGGGGATATGATTTAGTTCATACCTGAGTGGCCTAGTGCTTTTCCCTACTTTCTTCAATTTAAGCCTAAATTTTGCAACAAGAAGCTCATGATCTGAACCACAATCAGCTCCTGGTCTTGTTTTTATTGACTGGATAGAACTTTTCCATCTTTGGCTGCAGAGCACATAGTCAATCTGATTTCTGTGTTGACCGTCTGGTGATGTCCATGTGTAGAGTCGTCTCTTGGGTTGCTGGAAAAGAGTGTTTGCTATGACCATTGTATTCTCTTGACAAAATTCTACCAGCCTGTGCCCTGCTTCATTTTGTACTCCAAGGCCAAACTTGCCTGTTATCCCGGTTATCTTTTGGCTTCCTACTTTAGCATTCCAATCCCCCATGATGATAAGCACATCAGTTTTGGGCGTTGCTTCTAGAAGGTGTTGTAGGGCTTCATAGAACTGATCAACTTCATCCTCTTCAGCAGCAGTGGTTGGGGCGTAGACCTGGATCACTGTGATGTTGAATGGTTTGCCTTGGATTTGAACTGAGATCATTCTGTCATTTTGGGGATTGTATCCCAAGACTGCTTTTCCTACTCTCTTATTGATTATGAAGGCTACTCCATTTCTTCTGCGAGATTCTTGTCCGCAGTAGTATACCTGATGGTCATCTGAATTAAATTCACCCATTCCTGTCCATTTTAGTTCACTGATTCCTAAAATGTCGATGTTCAGTCTTCTCATTTCTTGTTTAACCACGTCCAGCTTGCCTTGATTCATGGATCTGACGGTCCAGGTTCCTATGGAATAAAAATCTTTACAGCATCGGACTGTCTTTTCGCCACCAGTTACTTCCACAACTGAGCGTCCTTTCGGCTTTGGCCCAGCCGCTTCATTCATTCTGGCGCTACTCGTACTAGCCGTCTGCTCATCCCCAGTAGCATATTGGACACCTTCCGACCTGAGGGGCTCATCTTCCAGCGTCATATCGTTATGCCTATTGGAACTGTCCATAGAGTTTTCATGGCAAAGATACTGGAGTGGTTTGCCATTTCCTTCTCCAGTGGATCACCTTTTGTCAGAGATCTCAGCTATGACCTGTCCGTCTTGGGTGGCCCTGCACGGCATAGCTCATAGCTTCACTGAACTACGCAAGCCCCCTTGCCACAACAAGGCAGCGATCCTTGAAGGGGGTACCTGTTTTTACAAGGAAGTAAAATGTGAAAAAAATATTTCTACATCCCATGGCCTTTCCCAACCATTTAAATATTTATCTTAGAGGTCTAACACTACGGAAAAACCAATACAACTCCCACCCGGAACAATATATAAAGCTAAACGAACCGTTTACTGGGTACTAATCCGTACGAAAATCCCTATTGATTTACCTGTTTTTACAAGGAAATAAAATGTGAAAAAAAATATTTCTACATCCCATGGCCTTTCCCAAGCATTTAAATTTTTCTCTTACAGGTCTAACACTTCCGAAAAACAAATACAACGGCCACCCGGAACAATATATAAAGCTAAACGAACCGTTCACTGGGCACTTATCCGTACGAAAATCCCTATTGATTTTACTGTTTTTACAAGGAAATAAAATGTGAAAAAAATATTTCTACATCCCATGGCCTTTCCCAACCATTTAAATTTTTATCTTACAGGTCTAACACTACAGAAAAACCGATACAACTCCCACCCGGAACAATATATAAAGCTAAATGAACCGTTCACTGGGTACTTATACGTACGAAAAGCCCGATTGATTTACCTGTTTTTACAAGGAAGTAAAATGTGAAAAAAATATTTCTACATCCCATGGCCTTTCCCAACCATTTAAATTTTTCTCTTACAGGTCTAACACTTCCGAAAAACAAATACAACGGCCACCCGGAACAATATATAAAGCTAAACGAACCGTTCACTGGGCACTTATCCGTACGAAAATCCCTATTCATTTACCTGTTTTTACAAGGAAATAAAATGTGAAAAAAATATTTCAACATCCCATGGCCTTTCGCAACCATTTAAACTTTTCTCTTATAGGTCTAACACTTCCGAAAAACCAATACAACGGCCACCCGGAACAATATATAAAGCTAAACGAACCGTTCACTGCGTACTTATCCGTACGAAAATCCCTATTGATTTACCTGTATTTACAAGGAAATAAAATGTGAAAAAAATATTTCTACATGCCATGGCCTTTCCCAACCATTTAAATTTTTCTCTTACAGGTCTAACACTTCCGAAAAACAAATACAACGGCCACCCGGAACAATATTTAAAGGTAAACGAACCGTTCACTGGGCACTTATCCGTACGAAAATCCCTATTCATTTACCTGTTTTTACAAGGAAGTAAAATGTGAAAAAAATATTTCTACATCCCATTGCCTTGCCCAGCCATTTAAATTTTTCTCTTACAGGTCTAACACTTCCGAAAAACCAATACAACGCCCACCCGGAACAATATATAAAGCTAAACGAACCGTTCACTGCGTACTTATCCGTACGAAAATCCCTATTGATTTACCTGTATTTACAAGGAAATAAAATGTGAAAAAAATATTTCTACATCCCATGGCCTTTCCCAACCATTTAAACTTTTCTCTTACAGGTCTAACACTTCAGAAAAACCAATACAACGGCCACCCGGAACAATGTATAAAGCTAAACGATCCGTTCACTGGGTACTTATCCGTACGAAAATCCCGATTGATTTACCTGTTTCTACAAGGAAGTAAAATGTGAAAAAAATATTTCTACATCCCATGTCCTTTCCCAACCATTTAAATTTTTCTCTTACAGATCTAACACTTCCGAAAAACCAATACAACGCCCACCCGGAACAATATATAAAGCTAAACGAACCGTTCACTGGGTACTTATCCGTACGAAAATCCCTATTGATTTACCTGTTTTTACAAGGAAATGAAATGTGAAAAAAATATTTCTACATCCCATGGCCTTTCCCAACCATTTAAATTTTTCTCTTACCGGTCCAACACTTCTGAAAAACCAATACAACGCCCACCCGGAACAATATATTAAGCTAAATGAACCGTTCACTGGGTACTTATCCGTATGAAAATCCCTATTGATTTACCTGTTTTTACAAGGAAATAAAATGTGAAAAAAATATTTCTACATCCCATGGCCTTTCGCAACCATTTAAACTTTTCTCTTACAGGTCCAACACTTCCGAAAAACCAATACAACGGCCACCCGGAACAATATATAAAGCTAAACGAACCGTTCACTGCGTACTTATCCGTATGAAAATCCCTATTGATTTACCTGTATTTACAAGGAAATAAAATGTGAAAAAAATATTTCTACATCCCATGGCCTTTCCCAACCATTTAAATTTTTCTCTTACAGGTCTAACACTTCCGAAAAACAAATACAACGGCCACCCGGAACAATATATAAAGCTAAACGAACCGTTCACTGGGCACTTATCCGTACGAAAATCCCTATTCATTTACCTGTTTTTACAAGGAAATAAAATGTGAAAAAAATATTTCTACATCCCATGGCCTTTCCCAACCATTTAAATATTTATCTTAGAGGTCTAACACTACGGAAAAAACAATACAACTCCCACCCGGAACAATATATAAAGCTAAACGAACCGTTTACTGGGTACTAATCCATACGAAAATCCCTATTGATTTACCTGTTTTTACAAGGAAATAAAATGTGAAAAAAATATTTCTACATCCCATGGCCTTTCCCAACCATTTAAATTTTTCTCTTACAGGTCTAACACTTCCGAAAAACAAATTCAACGGCCACCCGGAACAATATATAAAGCTAAACGAACCGTTCACTGGGCACTTATCCGTACGAAAAGCCCCATTGATTTACCTGTTTTTACAAGGAAGTAAAATGTGAAAAAAATATTTCTACATCCCATGGCCTTTCCCAGCCATTTAAATTTTTCTCTTACAGGTCTAACACTTCCGAAAAACCAATACAACGCCCACCCGGAACAATATATAAAGCTAAATGAACCGTTCACTGCGTACTTATCCGTACGAAAATCCCTATTGATTTACCTGTATTTACAAGGAAATAAAATGTGAAAAAAATATTTCTACATCCCATGGCCTTTCCCAACCTTTTAAACTTTTCTCTTACAGGTCTAACACTTCAGAAAAACCAATACAACGGCCACCCGGAACAATGTATAAAGCTAAACGATCCGTTCACTGGGTACTTATCCGTACGAAAATCCCTATTCATTTACCTGTTTTTACAAGGAAGTAAAATGTGAAAAAAATATTTCTACATCCCATGGCCTTTCCCAACGATTTAAATATTTATCTTAGAGGTCTAACACTACAGAAAAACCAAGACAACGCCCACCCGGAACAATATATAAAGCTAAACGAACCGTTCACTGCGTACTTATCCGTACGAAAATCCCTATTGATTTACCTGTATTTACAAGGAAATAAAATGTGAAAAAAATATTTCTACATCCCATGGCCTTTCCCAACCTTTTAAACTTTTCTCTTACAGGTCTAACACTTCAGAAAAACCAATACAACGGCCACCCGGAACAATGCATAAAGCTAAAAGAACCGTTCACTGGGTACTTATCCGTACGAAAATCCCTATTGATTTTCCTGTTTCTACAAGGAAGTAAAATGTGAAAAAAATATTTCTACATCCCATGGCCTTTCCCAACCATTTAAATTTTTCTCTTACAGATCTAACACTTCCGAAAAACCAATACAACGCCCACCCGGAACAATATATAAAGCTAAACGAACCGTTCACTGGGTACTTATCCGTACGAAAATCCCTATTGATTTACCTGTTTTTACAAGGAAATAAAATGTGAAAAAAATATTTCTACATCCCATGGGCTTTCCCAACCATTTAAACTTTTCTCTTACAGGTCTAACACTTCCGAAAAACCAATACAACGCCCACGCGGAACAATATATAAAGCTAAACGAACCGTTCACTGGGTACTTATCCATACGAAAATCCCTATTGATTTACCTGTATTTACAAGGAAATAAAATGTGAAAAAAATATTTCTACATCCCATGGCCTTTCCCAACGATTTAAATATTTATCTTAGAGGTCTAACACTACAGAAAAACCAAGACAACGCCCACCCGGAACAATATATAAAGCTAAACGAACCGTTCACTGCGTACTTATCCGTACGAAAATCCCTATTGATTTACCTGTATTTACAAGGAAATAAAATGTGAAAAAAATATTTCTACATCCCATGGCCTTTCCCAACCTTTTAAACTTTTCTCTTACAGGTCTAACACTTCAGAAAAACCAATACAACGGCCACCCGGAACAATGCATAAAGCTAAAAGAACCGTTCACTGGGTACTTATCCGTACGAAAATCCCTATTGATTTTCCTGTTTCTACAAGGAAGTAAAATGTGAAAAAAATATTTCTACATCCCATGGCCTTTCCCAACCATTTAAATTTTTCTCTTACAGATCTAACACTTCCGAAAAACCAATACAACGCCCACCCGGAACAATATATAAAGCTAAACGAACCGTTCACTGGGTACTTATCCGTACGAAAATCCCTATTGATTTACCTGTTTTTACAAGGAAATAAAATGTGAAAAAAATATTTCTACATCCCATGGGCTTTCCCAACCATTTAAACTTTTCTCTTACAGGTCTAACACTTCCGAAAAACCAATACAACGCCCACGCGGAACAATATATAAAGCTAAACGAACCGTTCACTGGGTACTTATCCATACGAAAATCCCTATTGATTTACCTGTATTTACAAGGAAATAAAATGTGAAAAAAATATTTCTACATCCCATGGCCTTTCCCAACCATTTAAATATTTATCTTAGAGGTCTAACACTACAGAAAAACCAAGACAACGCCCACCCGGAACAATATATAAAGCTAAACGAACCGTTCACTGCGTACTTATCCGTACGAAAATCCCTATTGATTTACCTGTATTTACAAGGAAATAAAATGTGAAAAAAATATTTCTACATCCCATGGCCTTTCCCAACCTTTTAAACTTTTCTCTTACAGGTCTAACACTTCAGAAAAACCAATACAACGGCCACCCGGAACAATGCATAAAGCTAAAAGAACCGTTCACTGGGTACTTATCCGTACGAAAATCCCTATTGATTTTCCTGTTTCTACAAGGAAGTAAAATGTGAAAAAAATATTTCTACATCCCATGGCCTTTCCCAACCATTTAAATTTTTCTCTTACAGATCTAACACTTCCGAAAAACCAATACAACGCCCACCCGGAACAATATATAAAGCTAAACGAACCGTTCACTGGGTACTTATCCGTACGAAAATCCCTATTGATTTACCTGTTTTTACAAGGAAATAAAATGTGAAAAAAATATTTCTACATCCCATGGGCTTTCCCAACCATTTAAACTTTTCTCTTACAGGTCTAACACTTCCGAAAAACCAATACAACGCCCACGCGGAACAATATATAAAGCTAAACGAACCGTTCACTGGGTACTTATCCATACGAAAATCCCTATTGATTTACCTGTATTTACAAGGAAATAAAATGTGAAAAAAATATTTCTACATCCCATGGCCTTTCCCAACCATTTAAATATTTATCTTAGAGGTCTAACACTACGGAAAAACCAATACAACTCCCACCCGGAACAATATATAAAGCTAAATGAACCGTTTACTGGGTACTAATCCATACGAAAATCCCTATTGATTTACCTGTTTTTACAAGGAAATAAAATGTGAAAAAAATATTTCTACATCCCATGGCCTTTCCCAACCATTTAAATTTTTCTCTTACAAGTCTAACACTTCCGAAAAACAAATACAACGGCCACCCGGAACAATATATAAAGCTAAACGAACCGTTCACTGCGTACTTATCCGTACGAAAATCCCTATTGATTTACCTGTATTTACAAGGAAATAAAATGTGAAAAAAATATTTCTACATCCCATGGCCTTTCCCAACCATTTAAACTTTTCTCTTACAGGTCTAACACTTCAGAAAAACCAATACAACGGCCACCCGGAACAATGTATAAAGCTTAACGATCCGTTCACTGGGTACTTATCCGTACGAAAATCCCTATTGATTTACCTGTTTCTACAAGGAAGTAAAATGTGAAAAAAATATTTCTACATCCCATGGCCTTTCCCAACCATTTAAATTTTTCTCTTACAGATCTAACACTTCCGAAAAACCAATACAACACTCACCCGTAACAATATATAAAGCTAAACGAACCGTTTACTGGGTACTTATCAGTACGAAAATCCCTATTGATTTACCTGTTTTTACAAGGAAATAAAATGTGAAAAAAATATTTCTACATCCCATGGCCTTTCCCAGCCACTTCGGTTTTTCTCCCTCAGGTCTAACACTTCCGAAAAACCAATACAACGCCCTCCCGGAACAATATATAAAGCTAAACGAACTGTAAACTGGGTACTTATCCGTAAGAAAATCCCTATTGATTTACCTGTTTTTACAAGGAAGTAAAATGTGAAAAAAATATTTCTACATCCCATGGCCTTTCCCAGCCATTTAAACTTTTCTCTTACATGCCTAACACTTCTGAAAAACCAATACAATGGCCACCCGGAACAATATATAAAGCTAAACGAACCGTTCACTGGGCACTTATCCGTACGAAAATCCCTATTGATTTACCTGTTTTTACAAGGAAATAAAATGTGAGAAAAATATTTCTCCATCCCATGGCCTTTCCCAACCATTTACATTTTTATCTTACATGTATAACACTTCCGAAAAACCAATACAACGGCCACCCGGAACAATATATAAAGCTAAACGAACCGTTCACTGGGCACTTATCCGTACGAAAATCCCTATTGATTTTCCTGTTTTTACAAGGAAATAAAATGTGAAAAAAATATTTCTACACCCTATGGCCTTTCCCAACCCTTTAAATATTTATCTTACAGGTCTAACACTACCGAAAAACCAATACAACTCCCACCCGGAACAATATATAAAGCTAAACGAACGGTTCACTGGTTACTTATCCGTACGAAAATCCCTATTGATTTACCTGTTTTTACAAGGAAATAAAATGTGAAAAAAAATATTTCTACATCCCATGGCCTTTCGCAACCATTTAAACTTTTCTCTTACAGGTCTAACACTTCCGAAAAACCAATACAACGCCCACCCGGAACAATATATAAAGCTAAACGAACAGTTCACTGGGTACTTATCCGTACGAAAAGCACTATTGATTTACCTGTTTTTACAAGGAAGTAAAATATGAAAAAAATATTTCTACATCCCATGGCCTTTCCCAATCATTTAAATTTTTCTCTTACAGGTCTAACAGTTGCGAAAAACCAATACAACACCCACCCGGAAAAATATATACAGCTAAACGAACCGTTTACTGGGTACTAATCCATCCGAAAATCCCTATTGATTTAAGTGTTTTTACAAGGAAATAAAATGTGAAAAAAATATTTCTCCATCCCATGGCCTTTCCCAACCATTTAAATTTTTCTCTTACAGGTCTAATACTTCCGAAAAACCAATACAACGGCCACCCGGAACAATATATAAAGCTTAACGAACCGTTCACTGGGCACGTATCCGTACGAAAATCCCTATTGATTTTCCTGTTTTTACAAGGAAATAAAATGTGAAAAAAATATTTCTACACCCTATGGCCTTTCCCAACCCTTTAAATATTTATCTTACAGGTCTAACACTACCGAAAAACCAATACAACTCCCACCCGGAACAATATATAAAGCTAAACGAACAGTTCACTGGGTACTTATCCGTACGAAAAGCACTATTGATTTACCTGTTTTTACAAGGAAGTAAAATGTGAAAAAAATATTTCTACATCCCATGGCCTTTCCCAACCATTTAAATTTTTCTCTTACAGGTCTAACAGTTGCGAAAAACCAATACAACGCCCACCCGGAATAATGTATAAAGCTAAACGAACCGTTCACTGGGTACTTATCCGTGCGAAAAGCCCTATTGATTTACCTCTTTTTACAAGGAAGTAAAATGTGAAAAAAATATTTCTACATGCCATGGCCTTTCCCAACCATTTAAATTTTTCTCTTACAGGTCTAACAGTTGCGAAAAACCAATACAACGCCCACCCGGAAAAATATATAAAGCTAAACGAACCGTTCACTGGGTAGTAATCCATACGAAAATCCCTATTGATTTTCCTGTTTTTACAAGGAAATAAAATGTGAAAAAAACATTTCTACATCCCATGGCCTTTCCCAACCATTTAAATTTTTCTCTTACAGGTCTAACACTTCCGAAAAACCAATACAACGCCCACCCGGAAAAATATATAAAGCTAAATGAACCGCTCACTGGGTACTTATCCGTACAAAAATCCCTATTGATTTACCTGTTTTTACAAGGAAATAAAATGTGAAAAAAAATATTTCTACATCCCATGGCCATTCCCAGCCATTTAAATTTTTCTCTTACAGGTCTAACACTTACGAAAACCAATACAACGCCCACCCGGAACAATGTATAAAGCTAAACGAACCGTTCACTGGGCACTTATCCGTACGAAAATCCCTATTGATTTTCCTGTTTTTACAAGGAAATAAAATGTGAAAAAAATATTTCTACACCCTATGGCCTTTCCCAACCCTTTAAATATTTATCTTACAGGTCTAACACTACCGAAAAACCAATACAACTCCCACCCGGAACAATATATAAAGCTAAACGAACGGTTCACTGGTTACTTATCCGTACGAAAATCCCTATTGATTTACCTGTTTTTACAAGGAAATAAAATGTGAAAAAAATATTTCTACATCCCATGGCCTTTCGCAACCATTTAAACTTTTCTCTTACAGGTCTAACACTTCCGAAAAACCAATACAACGCCCACCCGGAACAATATATAAAGCTAAACGAACAGTTCACTGGGTACTTATCCGTACGAAAAGCACTATTGATTTACCTGTTTTTACATGGAAGTAAAATATGAAAAAAATATTTCTACATCCCATGGCCTTTCCCAACCATTTAAATTTTTCTCTTACAGGTCTAACACTTCCGAAAAACCAATACAACGGCCACCCGGAACAATATATAAAGCTAAAAGAACCGTTCACTGGGCACTTATCCGTACGAAAATCCCTATTGATTTACCTGTTTTTACAAGGAAATAAAATGTGAAAAAAATATTTCTACACCCTATGGCCTTTCCCAACCCTTTAAATATTTATCTTACAGGTCTAACACTACCGAAAAACCAATACAACTCCAACCCGGAACAATATATAAAGCTAAACGAACGGTTCACTGGTTACTTATCCGTACGAAAATCCCTATTGATTTACCTGTTTTTACAAGGAAATAAAATGTGAAAAAAATATTTCTACATCCCATGGCCTTTCGCAACCATTTAAACTTTTCTCTTACAGGCCTAACACTTCCGAAAAACCAATACAACGCCCACCCGGAACAATATATAAAGCTAAACGAACAGTTCACTGGGTACTTATCCGTACGAAAAGCACTATTGATTTACCTGTTTTTACAAGGAAGTAAAATGTGAAAAAAATATTTCTACATCCCATGGCCTTTCCCAACCATTTAAATTTTTCTCTTACAGGTCTAACAGTTGCGAAAAACCAATACAACGCCCACCCGGAATAATGTATAAAGCTAAACGAACCGTTCACTGGGTACTTATCCGTGCGAAAAGCCCTATTGATTTACCTCTTTTTACAAGGAAGTAAAATGTGAAAAAAATATTTCTACATGCCATGGCCTTTCCCAACCATTTAAATTTTTCTCTTACAGGTCTAACAGTTGCGAAAAACCAATACAACGCCCACCCGGAAAAATATATAAAGCTAAACGAACCGTTCACTGGGTAGTAATCCATACGAAAATCCCTATTGATTTTCCTGTTTCTACAAGGAAATAAAATGTGAAAAAAACATTTCTACATCCCATGGCCTTTCCCAACCATTTAAATTTTTCTCTTACAGGTCTAACACTTCCGAAAAACCAATACAACGCCCACCCGGAAAAATATATAAAGCTAAACGAACCGCTCACTGGGTACTTATCCGTACGAAAATCCCTATTGATTTACCTGTTTTTACAAGGAAATAAAATGTGAAAAAAAATATTTCTACATCCCATGGCCATTCCCAGCCATTTAAATTTTTCTCTTACAGGTCTAACACTTACGAAAAACCAATACAACACCCACCCGGAAAAATATATAAAGCTAAACGAACCGTTCACTGGGTACTTATCCGTACGAAAATCCCTATTGATTTACCTGTTTTTACAAGGAAGTAAAATGTGAAAAAAATATTTCTACATCCCATGGCCTTTCCCAAACATTTAAATTTTTCTCTTACATGTCTAACACTTCCGAAAAACCAATACAACGCCCACCCGGAACAATATATAAAGCTAAACGAACCGTTCACTGGGTACTAATCCATACGAAAATCCCTATTGATTTACCTGTTTTTACAAGGAAATAAAATGTGAAAAAAATATTTCTACATCCCATGGCCTTTCCCAACCATTTAAATTTTTCTCTTACAGGTCTAACAGTTGCGAAAAACCAATACAACGCCCACCCGGAATAATGTATAAAGCTAAACGAACCGTTCACTGGGTACTTATCCGTGCGAAAAGCCCTATTGATTTACCTCTTTTTACAAGGAAGTAAAATGTGAAAAAAATATTTCTACATGCCATGGCCTTTCCCAACCATTTAAATTTTTCTCTTACAGGTCTAACAGTTGCGAAAAACCAATACAACGCCCACCCGGAAAAATATATAAAGCTAAACGAACCGTTCACTGGGTAGTAATCCATACGAAAATCCCTATTGATTTTCCTGTTTCTACAAGGAAATAAAATGTGAAAAAAACATTTCTACATCCCATGGCCTTTCCCAACCATTTAAATTTTTCTCTTACAGGTCTAACACTTCCGAAAAACCAATACAACGCCCACCCGGAAAAATATATAAAGCTAAACGAACCGCTCACTGGGTACTTATCCGTACGAAAATCCCTATTGATTTACCTGTTTTTACAAGGAAATAAAATGTGAAAAAAAATATTTCTACATCCCATGGCCATTCCCAGCCATTTAAATTTTTCTCCTACAGGTCTAACACTTACGAAAAACCAATACAACACCCACCCGGAAAAATATATAAAGCTAAACGAACCGTTCACTGGGTACTTATCCGTACGAAAATCCCTATTGATTTACCTGTTTTTACAAGGAAGTAAAATGTGAAAAAAATATTTCTACATCCCATGGCCTTTCCCAAACATTTAAATTTTTCTCTTACATGTCTAACACTTCCGAAAAACCAATACAACGCCCACCCGGAACAATATATAAA
Organism: Paroedura picta; assembly: GCF_049243985.1. Taxonomy (NCBI): domain Eukaryota; kingdom Metazoa; phylum Chordata; class Lepidosauria; order Squamata; family Gekkonidae; genus Paroedura; species Paroedura picta. Next base: position 6,785,608 of record NC_135373.1, on the reverse strand, counting down.
GCTAAACGAACCGTTCACTGGGTACTAATCCATACGAAAATCCCTATTGATTTACCTGTTTTTACAAGGAAATAAAATGTGAAAAAAATATTTCTACATCCCATGGCCTTTCCCAACCATTTAAATTTTTCTCTTACAGGTCTAACACTTCCGAAAAACCAATACAACGCCCACCCGGAACAATATATAAAGCTAAACGAACCGTTCACTGGGTACTTATCCGTACGAAAAGCCCTATTGATTTTCCTGTTTTTACAAGGAAATAAAATGTGAAAAAAATATTTCTACATCCCATGGCCTTTCCCAACCATTTAAATTTTTATCTTACAGGTCTAACAGTTGCGAAAAACCAATACAACGCCCACCCGGAATAATATATAAAGCTAAACGAACCGTTCACTGGGTAGTAATCCATACGAAAATCCCTATTGATTTTCCTGTTTTTACAAGGAAATAAAATGTGAAAAAAACATTTCTACATCCCATGGCCTTTCCCAACCATTTAAATTTTTCTCTTACAGGTCTAACACTTCCGAAAAACCAATACAACGCCCACCCGGAAAAATATATAAAGCTAAACGAACCGCTCACTGGGTACTTATCCGTACGAAAATCCCTATTGATTTACCTGTTTTTACAAGGAAATAAAATGTGAAAAAAAATATTTCTACATCCCATGGCCATTCCCAGCCATTTAAATTTTTCTCTTACAGGTCTAACACTTACGAAAAACCAATACAACACCCACCCGGAAAAATATATAAAGCTAAACGAACCGTTCACTGGGTACTTATCCGTACGAAAATCCCTATTGATTTACCTGTTTTTACAAGGAAGTAAAATGTGAAAAAAATATTTCTACATCCCATGGCCTTTCCCAAACATTTAAATTTTTCTCTTACATGTCTAACACTTCCGAAAAACCAATACAACGCCCACCCGGAACAATATATAAAGCTAAACGAACCGTTCACTGGGTACTAATCCATACGAAAATCCCTATTGATTTACCTGTTTTTACAAGGAAATAAAATGTGAAAAAAATATTTCTACATCCCATGGCCTTTCCCAACCATTTAAATTTTTCTCTTACAGGTCTAACACTTCCGAAAAACCAATACAACGCCCACCCGGAACAATATATAAAGCTAAACGAACCGTTCACTGGGTACTTATCCGTACGAAAAGCCCTATTGATTTTCCTGTTTTTACAAGGAAATAAAATGTGAAAAAAATATTTCTACATCCCATGGCCTTTCCCAACCATTTAAATTTTTATCTTACAGGTCTAACAGTTGCGAAAAACCAATACAACGCCCACCCGGAATAATATATAAAGCTAAACGAACCGTTCACTGGGTAGTAATCCATACGAAAATCCCTATTGATTTTCCTGTTTTTACAAGGAAATAAAATGTGAAAAAAACATTTCTGCATCCCATGGCCTTTCCCAACCATTTCAATTTTTCTCTTACAGGTCTAACACTTCCGAAAAACCAATACAACGCCCACCCGGAAAAATATATAAAGCTAAACGAACCGCTCACTGGGTACTTATCCGTACGAAAATCCCTATTGATTTACCTGTTTTTACAAGGAAATAAAATGTGAAAAAAATATTTCTACATCCCATGGCCATTCCCAGCCATTTAAATTTTTCTCTTACAGGTCTAACACTTACGAAAACCAATACAACGCCCACCCGGAACAATGTATAAAGCTAAACGAACCGTTCACTGGGTACTTATACGTACGAAAATCCCTATTTATTTACCTGTTTTTACAAGGAAATAAAATGTGAAAAAAATATTTCTACATCCCATGGCCTTTCCCAGCCATTTAAATTTTTCTCTTACAGGTCTAACACTTCCGAAAAACCAATACAACGCCCACCCGGAACAATGTATAAAGCTAAACGAACCGTTCACTGGGTACTTTTCCGTGCGAAAAGCGCTATTGATTTACCTGTTTTTACAAGGAAATAAAATGTGAAAAAAATATTTCTACATCCCATGGCCTTTCGCAACCATTTAAACTTTTCTCTTACAGGTCTAACACTTCCGAAAAACCAATACAACGCCCACCCGGAACAATATATAAAGCTAAACGAACAGTTCACTGGGTACTTATCCGTACGAAAAGCACTATTGATTTACCTGTTTTTACAAGGAAGTAAAATGTGAAAAAAATATTTCTACATCCCATGGCCTTTCCCAACCATTTAAATTTTTCTCTTACAGGTCTAACAGTTGCGAAAAACCAATACAACGCCCACCCGGAATAATGTATAAAGCTAAACGAACCGTTCACTGGGTACTTATCCGTGCGAAAAGCCCTATTGATTTACCTCTTTTTACAAGGAAGTAAAATGTGAAAAAAATATTTCTACATGCCATGGCCTTTCCCAACCATTTAAATTTTTCTCTTACAGGTCTAACACTACCGAAAAACCAATACAACGCCCACCCGGAAAAATATATAAAGCTAAACGAATCGTTCACTGGGTAGTAATCCATACGAAAATCCCTATTGATTTTCCTGTTTTTACAAGGAAATAAAATGTGAAAAAAACATTTCTACATCCCATGGCCTTTCCCAACCATTTAAATTTTTCTCTTACAGGTCTAACACTTCCGAAAAACCAATACAACGCCCACCCGGAAAAATATATAAAGCTAAACGAACCGCTCACTGGGTACTTATCCGTACGAAAATCCCTATTGATTTACCTGTTTTTACAAGGAAATAAAATGTGAAAAAAAATATTTCTACATCCCATGGCCATTCCCAGCCATTTAAATTTTTCTCTTACAGGTCTAACACTTACGAAAACCAATACAACGCCCACCCGGAACAATGTATAAAGCTAAACGAACCGTTCACTGGGTACTTATCTGTGCGAAAAGCCCTATTGATTTACCTGTTTTTACAAGGAAGTAAAATGTGAAAAAAATATTTCTACATCCCATGGCCTTTCCCAACCATTTAAATTTTTCTCTTACAGGTCTAACAGTTGCGAAAAACCAATACAACGCCCACCCAGAACAATGTATAAAGCTAAACGAACCGTTCACTGGGTACTTATACGTGCGAAAATCCCTATTGATTTACCTGTTTTTACAAGGAAATAAAATGTGAAAAAAATATTTCTACATCCCATGGCCTTTCCCAACCATTTAAATTTTTCTCTTACAGGTCTAACACTACCGAAAAACCAATACAACTCCCACCCGGAAAAATGTAAAAAGCTAAACGAACCGTTCACTGGGTACTTATCCGTACGAAAATCCCTATTGATTTACCTGTTTTTACAAGGAAATAAAATGTGAAAAAAATATTTCTACATCCCATGGCCTTTCCCAACCATTTAAATTTTTCTCTTACAGGTCTAACACTTCCGAAAAACCAATACAACGCCCACCCGGAACAATGTATAAAGCTAAACGAACCGTTCACTGGGTACTTATCCGTGCGAAAAGCCCTATTGATTTACCTGTTTTTACAAGGAAATAAAATGTGAAAAAAATATTTCTACATCCCATGGCCTTTCCCAACCATTTAAATTTTTCTCTTATAGGTCTAACACTTCCGAAAAACCAATACAACACCCACCCGGAAAAATATATAAAGCTAAACAAACCGTTCACTGGCTACTTATCCGTACGAAAATCCCTATTGATTTACCTGTTTTTACAAGAAAATAAAATGTGAAAAAAATATTTCTACATCCCATGGCCTTTCCCAACCATTTAAATTTTTCTCTTACAGGTCTAACACTTCTGAAAAACCAATACAACGCCCACCCGGAACAATGTATCAAGCTAAACGAACCGTTCACTGGGTACTTATCCGTGCGAAAAGCCCTATTGATTTTCCTGTTTTTACAAGGAAATAAAATGTGAAAAAAATATTTCTACATCCCATGGCCTTTCCCAACCATTTAAATTTTTATCTTACAGGTCTAACAGTTGCGAAAAACCAATACAACGCCCACCCGGAATAATATATAAAGCTAAACGAACCGTTCACTGGGTAGTAATCCATACGAAAATCCCTATTGATTTTCCTGTTTTTACAAGGAAATAAAATGTGAAAAAAACATTTCTGCATCCCATGGCCTTTCCCAACCATTTCAATTTTTCTCTTACAGGTCTAACACTTCCGAAAAACCAATACAACGCCCACCCGGAAAAATATATAAAGCTAAACGAACCGCTCACTGGGTACTTATCCGTACGAAAATCCCTATTGATTTACCTGTTTTTACAAGGAAATAAAATGTGAAAAAAATATTTCTACATCCCATGGCCATTCCCAGCCATTTAAATTTTTCTCTTACAGGTCTAACACTTACGAAAACCAATACAACGCCCACCCGGAACAATGTATAAAGCTAAACGAACCGTTCACTGGGTACTTATACGTACGAAAATCCCTATTGATTTACCTGTTTTTACAAGGAAATAAAATGTGAAAAAAATATTTCTACATCCCATGGCCTTTCCCAGCCATTTAAATTTTTCTCTTACAGGTCTAACACTTCCGAAAAACCAATACAACGCCCACCCGGAACAATGTATAAAGCTAAACGAACCGTTCACTGGGTACTTTTCCGTGCGAAAAGCGCTATTGATTTACCTGTTTTTACAAGGAAATAAAATGTGAAAAAAATATTTCTACATCCCATGGCCTTTCGCAACCATTTAAACTTTTCTCTTACAGGTCTAACACTTCCGAAAAACCAATACAACGCCCACCCGGAACAATATATAAAGCTAAACGAACAGTTCACTGGGTACTTATCCGTACGAAAAGCACTATTGATTTACCTGTTTTTACAAGGAAGTAAAATGTGAAAAAAATATTTCTACATCCCATGGCCTTTCCCAACCATTTAAATTTTTCTCTTACAGGTCTAACAGTTGCGAAAAACCAATACAACGCCCACCCGGAATAATGTATAAAGCTAAACGAACCGTTCACTGGGTACTTATCCGTGCGAAAAGCCCTATTGATTTACCTCTTTTTACAAGGAAGTAAAATGTGAAAAAAATATTTCTACATGCCATGGCCTTTCCCAACCATTTAAATTTTTCTCTTACAGGTCTAACAGTTGCGAAAAACCAATACAACGCCCACCCGGAAAAATATATAAATCTAAACGAATCGTTCACTGGGTAGTAATCCATACGAAAATCCCTATTGATTTTCCTGTTTTTACAAGGAAATAAAATGTGAAAAAAACATTTCTACATCCCATGGCCTTTCCCAACCATTTAAATTTTTCTCTTACAGGTCTAACACTTCCGAAAAACCAATACAACGCCCACCCGGAAAAATATATAAAGCTAAACGAACCGCTCACTGGGTACTTATCTGTACGAAAATCCCTATTGATTTACCTGTTTTTACAAGGAAATAAAATGTGAAAAAAAATATTTCTACATCCCATGGCCATTCCCAGCCATTTAAATTTTTCTCTTACAGGTCTAACACTTACGAAAACCAATACAACGCCCACCCGGAACAATGTATAAAGCTAAACGAACCGTTCACTGGGTACTTATCTGTGCGAAAAGCCCTATTGATTTACCTGTTTTTACAAGGAAGTAAAATGTGAAAAAAATATTTCTACATCCCATGGCCTTTCCCAACCATTTAAATTTTTCTCTTACAGGTCTAACAGTTGCGAAAAACCAATACAACGCCCACCCAGAACAATGTATAAAGCTAAACGAACCGTTCACTGGGTACTTATACGTGCGAAAATCCCTATTGATTTACCTGTTTTTACAAGGAAATAAAATGTGAAAAAAATATTTCTACATCCCATGGCCTTTCCCAACCATTTAAATTTTTCTCTTACAGGTCTAACACTACCGAAAAACCAATACAACTCCCACCCGGAAAAATGTAAAAAGCTAAACGAACCGTTCACTGGGTACTTATCCGTACGAAAATCCCTATTGATTTACCTGTTTTTACAAGGAAATAAAATGAGAAAAAAATATTTCTACATCCCATGGCCTTTCCCAACCATTTAAATTTTTCTCTTATAGGTCTAACACTTCCGAAAAACCAATACAACACCCACCCGGAAAAATATATAAAGCTAAACGAACCGTTCACTGGCTACTTATCCGTACGAAAAGCCCTATTGATTTTCCTCTTTTTACAAGGAAGTAAAATGTGAAAAAAATATTTCTACATCCCATGGCCTTTCCTAACCATTTAAATTTTTATCTTACAGGTCTAACAGTTGCGATAAACCAATACAACGCCCACCCGGAAAAATATATAAAGCTAAACGAACCGTTCACTGGGTACTAATCCATACGAAAATCCCTATTGATATACCTGTTTTTACAAGGAAATAAAATGTGAAAAAAATATTTCTACATCCCATGGCCTTTCCCAACCATTTAAATTTTTCTCTTACAAGTCTAACACTTCCGAAAAACCAATACAACGCCCACCCGGAACAATATATAAAGCTAAACGAACCGTTCACTGGGTACTTATCCGTACGAAAAGCCCTATTGATTTTCCTGTTTTTACAAGGAAATAAAATGTGAAAAAAATATTTCTACATCCCATGGCCTTTCCCAACCATTTAAATTTTTATCTTACAGGTCTAACAGTTGCGAAAAACCAATACAACGCCCACCCGGAATAATATATAAAGCTAAACGAACCGTTCACTGGGTAGTAATCCATACGAAAATCCCTATTGATTTACCTGTTTTTACAAGGAAATAAAATGTGAAAAAAATATTTCTACATCCCATGGCCTTTCCCAGCCATTTAAATTTTTCTCTTACAGGTCTAACACTTCCGAAAAACCAATACAACGCCCACCCGGAACAATGTATAAAGCTAAACGAACCGTTCACTGGGTACTTTTCCGTGCGAAAAGCGCTATTGATTTACCTGTTTTTACAAGGAAATAAAATGTGAAAAAAATATTTCTACATCCCATGGCCTTTCGCAACCATTTAAACTTTTCTCTTACAGGTCTAACACTTCCGAAAAACCAATACAACGCCCACCCGGAACAATATATAAAGCTAAACGAACAGTTCACTGGGTACTTATCCGTACGAAAAGCACTATTGATTTACCTGTTTTTACAAGGAAGTAAAATGTGAAAAAAATATTTCTACATCCCATGGCCTTTCCCAACCATTTAAATTTTTCTCTTACAGGTCTAACAGTTGCGAAAAACCAATACAACGCCCACCCGGAATAATGTATAAAGCTAAACGAACCGTTCACTGGGTACTTATCCGTGCGAAAAGCCCTATTGATTTACCTCTTTTTACAAGGAAGTAAAATGTGAAAAAAATATTTCTACATGCCATGGCCTTTCCCAACCATTTAAATTTTTCTCTTACAGGTCTAACAGTTGCGAAAAACCAATACAACGCCCACCCGGAAAAATATATAAAGCTAAACGAATCGTTCACTGGGTAGTAATCCATACGAAAATCCCTATTGATTTTCCTGTTTTTACAAGGAAATAAAATGTGAAAAAAACATTTCTACATCCCATGGCCTTTCCCAACCATTTAAATTTTTCTCTTACAGGTCTAACACTTCCGAAAAACCAATACAACGCCCACCCGGAAAAATATATAAAGCTAAACGAACCGCTCACTGGGTACTTATCTGTACGAAAATCCCTATTGATTTACCTGTTTTTACAAGGAAATAAAATGTGAAAAAAAATATTTCTACATCCCATGGCCATTCCCAGCCATTTAAATTTTTCTCTTACAGGTCTAACACTTACGAAAACCAATACAACGCCCACCCGGAACAATGTATAAAGCTAAACGAACCGTTCACTGGGTACTTATCTGTGCGAAAAGCCCTATTGATTTACCTGTTTTTACAAGGAAGTAAAATGTGAAAAAAATATTTCTACATCCCATGGCCTTTCCCAACCATTTAAATTTTTCTCTTACAGGTCTAACAGTTGCGAAAAACCAATACAACGCCCACCCAGAACAATGTATAAAGCTAAACGAACCGTTCACTGGGTACTTATACGTGCGAAAATCCCTATTGATTTACCTGTTTTTACAAGGAAATAAAATGTGAAAAAAATATTTCTACATCCCATGGCCTTTCCCAACCATTTAAATTTTTCTCTTACAGGTCTAACACTACCGAAAAACCAATACAACTCCCACCCGGAAAAATGTAAAAAGCTAAACGAACCGTTCACTGGGTACTTATCCGTACGAAAATCCCTATTGATTTACCTGTTTTTACAAGGAAATAAAATGAGAAAAAAATATTTCTACATCCCATGGCCTTTCCCAACCATTTAAATTTTTCTCTTATAGGTCTAACACTTCCGAAAAACCAATACAACACCCACCCGGAAAAATATATAAAGCTAAACGAACCGTTCACTGGCTACTTATCCGTACGAAAAGCCCTATTGATTTTCCTCTTTTTACAAGGAAGTAAAATGTGAAAAAAATATTTCTACATCCCATGGCCTTTCCTAACCATTTAAATTTTTATCTTACAGGTCTAACAGTTGCGATAAACCAATACAACGCCCACCCGGAAAAATATATAAAGCTAAACGAACCGTTCACTGGGTACTAATCCATACGAAAATCCCTATTGATATACCTGTTTTTACAAGGAAATAAAATGTGAAAAAAATATTTCTACATCCCATGGCCTTTCCCAACCATTTAAATTTTTCTCTTACAAGTCTAACACTTCCGAAAAACCAATACAACGCCCACCCGGAACAATATATAAAGCTAAACGAACCGTTCACTGGGTACTTATCCGTACGAAAAGCCCTATTGATTTTCCTGTTTTTACAAGGAAATAAAATGTGAAAAAAATATTTCTACATCCCATGGCCTTTCCCAACCATTTAAATTTTTATCTTACAGGTCTAACAGTTGCGAAAAACCAATACAACGCCCACCCGGAATAATATATAAAGCTAAACGAACCGTTCACTGGGTAGTAATCCATACGAAAATCCCTATTGATTTTCCTGTTTTTACAAGGAAATAAAATGTGAAAAAAACATTTCTGCATCCCATGGCCTTTCCCAACCATTTCAATTTTTCTCTTACAGGTCTAACACTTCCGAAAAACCAATACAACGCCCACCCGGAAAAATATATAAAGCTAAACGAACCGCTCACTGGGTACTTATCCGTACGAAAATCCCTATTGATTTACCTGTTTTTACAAGGAAATAAAATGTGAAAAAAATATTTCTACATCCCATGGCCATTCCCAGCCATTTAAATTTTTCTCTTACAGGTCTAACACTTACGAAAACCAATACAACGCCCACCCGGAACAATGTATAAAGCTAAACGAACCGTTCACTGGGTACTTATACGTACGAAAATCCCTATTGATTTACCTGTTTTTACAAGGAAATAAAATGTGAAAAAAATATTTCTACATCCCATGGCCTTTCCCAGCCATTTAAATTTTTCTCTTACAGGTCTAACACTTCCGAAAAACCAATACAACGCCCACCCGGAACAATGTATAAAGCTAAACGAACCGTTCACTGGGTACTTTTCCGTGCGAAAAGCGCTATTGATTTTCCTCTTTTTACAAGGAAGTAAAATGTGAAAAAAATATTTCTACATCCCATGGCCTTTCCCAACCATTTAAATTTTTATCTTACAGGTCTAACAGTTGCGAAAAACCAATACAACGCCCACCCGGAACAATATATAAAGCTAAACGAACCATTCACTGGGTACTTATCCGTACGAAAAGCCCTATTGATTTTCCTGTTTTTACAAGGAAATAAAACGTGAAAAAAATATTTCTACATCCCATGGCCTTTCCCAACCATTTAAATTTTTATCTTACAGGTCTAACAGTTGCGAAAAACCAATACAACGCCCACCCGGAATAATATATAAAGCTAAACGAACCGTTCACTGGGTAGTAATCCATACGAAAATCCCTATTGATTTTCCTGTTTTTACAAGGAAATAAAATGTGAAAAAAACATTTCTGCATCCCATGGCCTTTCCCAACCATTTAAATTTTTATCTTACAGGTCTAACACTTCCGAAAAACCAATACAACGCCCACCCGGAAAAATATATAAAGCTAAACGAACCGCTCACTGGGTACTTATCCGTACGAAAATCCCTATTGATTTACCTGTTTTTACAAGGAAATAAAATGTGAAAAAAATATTTCTACATCTCATGGCCTTTCCCAACCATTTAAATTTTTCTCTTACAGGTCTAACAGTTGCGAAAAACCAATACAACGCCCACCCGGAATAATATATAAAGCTAAACGAACCGTTCACTGGGTAGTAATCCATACGAAAATCCCTATTGATTTTCCTGTTTTTACAAGGAAATAAAATGTGAAAAAAACATTTCTGCATCCCATGGCCTTTCCCAACCATTTAAATTTTTCTCTTACAGGTCTAACACTTCCGAAAAACCAATACAACGCCCACCCAGAAAAATATATAAAGCTAAACGAACCGCTCACTGGGTACTTATCCGTATGAAAATCCCTATTGATTTACCTGTTTTTACAAGGAAATAAAATGTGAAAAAAATATTTCTACATCCCATGGCCATTCCCAGCCATTTAAATTTTTCTCTTACAGGTCTAACACTTACGAAAACCAATACAACGCCCACCCGGAACAATGTATAAAGCTAAACGAACCGTTCACTGGGTACTTATCTGTGCGAAAAGCCCTATTGATTTACCTGTTTTTACAAGGAAGTAAAATGTGAAAAAAATATTTCTACATCCCATGGCCTTTCCCAACCATTTAAATTTTTCTTTTACAGGTCTAACACTTCCGAAAAACCAATACAACGCCCACCCGGAACAATGTATAAAGCTAAACGAACCGTTCACTGGGTACTTTTCCGTGCGAAAAGCACTATTGATTTACCTGCTTTTACAAGGAAATAAAATGTGAAAAAAATATTTCTACATCCCATGGCCTTTCCCAACCATTTAAATTTTTCTCTTACAGGTCTAACACTTCCGAAAAACCAATACAACGCCCACCCGGAACAATGTATAAAGCTAAACGAACCGTTCACTGGGTACTTATCTGTGCGAAAAGCCCTATTGATTTACCTGTTTTTACAAGGAAGTAAAATGTGAAAAAAATATTTCTACATCCCATGGCCTTTCCCAACCATTTAAATTTTTCTCTTACAGGTCTAACAGTTGCGAAAAACCAATACAACGCCCACCCGGAACAATGTATAAAGCTAAACGAACTGTTCACTGGGTACTTTTCCGTGCGAAAAGCCCTATTGATTTACCTGTTTTTACAAGAAAGTAAAATGTGAAAAAAATATTTCTACATCCCATGGCCATTCCCAACCATTTAAATTTTTATCTTACAGGTCTAACACTACCGAAAAACCAATACAACTCCCACCCGGAACAATATATAAAGCTAAACGAACTGTTCACTGGGTAGTAATCCATACGAAAATCCCTATTGATTTACCTGTTTTTACAAGGAAATAAATTGTGAAAAAAATATTTCTACATCCTTTCCCAACCATTTAAATTTTTCTCTTACAGGTCTAACACATCCGAAAAACCAATACAACGCCCACCCGGAATAATGTATAAAGCTAAACGAACCGTTCACTGGGTACTTATCCGTGCGAAAAGCCCTATTGATTTACCTCTTTTTACAAGGAAGTAAAATGTGAAAAAAATATTTCTACATGCCATGGCCTTTCCCAACCATTTAAATTTTTCTCTTACAGGTCTAACAGTTGCGAAAAACCAATACAACGCCCACCCGGAAAAATATATAAAGCTAAACGAACCGTTCACTGGGTAGTGATCCATACGAAAATCCCTATTGATTTCCTGTTTTTACAAGGAAATAAAATGTGAAAAAAACATTTCTACATCCCATGGCCTTTCCCAACCATTTAAATTTTTCTCTTACAGGTCTAACACTTCCGAAAAACCAATACAACGCCCACCCGGAAAAATATATAAAGCTAAACGAACCGCTCACTGGGTACTTATCCGTACGAAAATCCCTATTGATTTACCTGTTTTTACAAGGAAATAAAATGTGAAAAAAATATTTCTACATCCCATGGCCATTCCCAGCCATTTAAATTTTTCTCTTACAGGTCTAACACTTACGAAAACCAATACAACGCCCATCCGGAACAATGTATAAAGCTAAACGAACCGTTCACTGGGTACTTATCTGTGCGAAAAGCCCTATTGATTTACCTGTTTTTACAAGGAAGTAAAATGTGAAAAAAATATTTCTACATCCCATGGCCTTTCCCAACCATTTAAATTTTTCTCTTACAGGTCTAACAGTTGCGAAAAACCAATACAACGCCCACCCGGAACAATGTATAAAGCTAAACGAACCGTTCACTGGGTACTTATACGTGCGAAAAGCCCTATTGATTTACCTGTTTTTACAAGGAAGTTAAATGTGAAAAAAATATTTCTACATCCCATGGCCTTTCCCAACCATTTAAATTTTTCTCTTACAGGTCTAACACTACCGAAAAACCAATACAACTCCCACCCGGAACAATATATAAAGCTAAACGAACCGTTCACTGGGTACTTATACGTACGAAAATCCCTATTGATTTACCTGTTTTAAAAAGGAAATAAAATGTGAAAAAAATATTTCTACATCCCATGGCCTTTCCCAACCATTTAAATTTTTCTCTTACAGGTCTAACACTTCCGAAAAACCAATACAACGCCCACCCGGAAAAATATAAAAAGCTAAACGAACTGTTCACTGGGTACTTATCCGTACGAAAATCCCTATTGATTTACCTGTTTTTACAAGGAAATAAAATGTGAAAAAAATATTTCTACATCCCATGGCCTTTCCCAACCATTTAAATTTTTCTCTTACAGGTCTAACACTTCCGAAAAACCAATACAACGCCCACCCGGAACAATGTATAAAGCTAAACGAACCGTTCACTGGGTACTTATCCGTGCGAAAAGCCCTATTGATTTACCTGTTTTTACAAGGAAATAAAATGTGAAAAAAATATTTCTACATCCTATGGCCTTTCCCAACCATTTAAATTTTTCTCTTACAGGTCTAACACTTCCGAAAAACCAATACAACGCCCACCCGGAAAAATATATAAAGCTAAACGAACCGTTCACTGGGTACTTACCCGTACGAAAATCCCTATTGATTTACCTGTTTTTACAAGGAAATAAAATGTGAAAAAAATATTTCTACATCCCATGGCCTTTCCCAACCATTTAAATTTTTCTCTTACAGGTCTAACACTTCCGAAAAACCAATACAACGCCCACCCGGAACAATGTATAAAGCTAAACGAACCGTTCACTGGGTACTTATACGTGCGAAAAGCTCTATTGATTTACCTGTTTTTACAAGGAAGTAAAATATGAAAAAAATATTTCTACATCCCATGGCCTTTCCCAACCATTTAAATTTTTCTCTTACAGGTCTAACAGTTGCGAAAAACCAATACAACGCCCACCCGGAACAATGTATAAAGCTAAACGAACCGTTCACTGGGTACTTATACGTGCGAAAAGCCCTATTGATTTACCTGTTTTTACAAGGAAGTAAAACGTGAAAAAAATATTTCTACATCCCATGGCCTTTCCCAACCATTTAAATTTTTCTCTTACAGGTCTAACACTACCGAAAAACCAATACAACTCCCACCCGGAACAATATATAAAGCTAAACGAACCGTTCACTGGGTACTTATACGTACGAAAATCCCTATTGATTTACCTGTTTTTCAAGGAAATAAAATGTGAAAAAAATATTTCTACATCCTTTCCCAACCATTTAAATTTTTCTCTTACAGGTCTAACACTTCCGAAAAACCAATACAACGCCCACCCGGAACAAAGTATAAAGCTAAACGAACCGTTCACTGGGTACTTTTCCGTGCGAAAAGCCCTATTGATTTACCTGTTTTTATAAGGAAGTAAAATGTGAAAAAAATATTTCTACATCCCATGGCCGTTCCCAACCATTTAAATTTTTATCTTACAGGTCTAACACTACCGAAAAACCAATACAACTCCCACCCGGAACAATATATAAAGCTAAACGAACCGTTCACTGGGTACTTATACGTACGAAAATCCCTATTGATTTACCTGTTTTTACAAGGAAATAAAATGTGAAAAAAATATTTCTACATCCCATGGCCTTTCCCAGCCATTTAAATTTTTCTCTTACAGGTCTAACACTTCCGAAAAACCAATACAACGCCCACCCGGAACAATGTATAAAGCTAAACGAACCGTTCACTGGGTACTTATCCGTGCGAAAAGCCCTATTGATTTTCCTCTTTTTACAAGGAAGTAAAATGTGAAAAAAATATTTCTACATCCCATGGCCTTTCCCAACCATTTAAATTTTTATCTTACAGGTCTAACAGTTGCGAAAAAACAATACAACGCCCACCCGGAAAAATATATAAAGCTAAACGAACCGTTCACTGAGTACTAATCCATACGAAAATCCCTATTGATTTACCTGTTTTTACAAGGAAATAAAATGTGAAAAAAATATTTCTACATCCCATGGCCTTTCCCAACCATTTAAATTTTTCTCTTACAGGTCTAACAGTTGCGAAAAACCAATACAACGCCCACCCGGAACAATATATAAAGCTAAACGAACCGTTCACTGGGTACTTATCCGTACGAAAAGCCCTATTGATTTACCTGTTTTTACAAGGAAGTAAAATGTGAAAAAAATATTTCTACATCCCATGGCCTTTCCCAACCATTTAAATTTTTCTCTTACAGGTCTAACAGTTGCGAAAAACCAATACAACGCCCACCCGGAACAATGTATAAAGCTAAACGAACCGTTCACTGGGTACTTATACGTGCAAAAAGCCCTATTGATTTACCTGTTTTTACAAGGAAGTAAAATGTGAAAAAAATATTTCTACATCCCATGGCCTTTCCCAACCATTTAAATTTTTCTCTTACAGGTCTAACACTACCGAAAAACCAATACAACTCCCACCCGGAACAATATATAAAGCTAAACGAACTGTTCACTGGGTACTTATACATACGGAAATCCCTATTGATTTACCTGTTTTTACAAGGAAATAAAATGTGAAAAAAATATTTCTACATCCCATGGCCTTTCCCAACCATTTAAATTTTTCTCTTACAGGTCTAACACTTCCGAAAAACCAATACAACGCCCACCCGGAACAATGTATAAAGCTAAACGAACCGTTCACTGGGTACTTATCCGTGCGAAAAGCCCTATTTATTTACCTGTTTTTACAAGGAAATAAAATGTGAAAAAAATATTTCTACATCCTATGGCCTTTCCCAACCATTTAAATTTTTCTCTTACAGGTCTAACACTTCCGAAAAACCAATACAACGCCCACCCGGAAAAATATATAAAGCTAAACGAACCGTTCACTGGGTACTTATCCGTACGAAAATCCCTATTGATTTACCTGTTTTTACAAGGAAATAAAATGTGAAAAAAATATTTCTACATCCCATGGCCTTTCCCAACCATTTAAATTTTTCTCTTACAGGTCTAACACTTCCGAAAAACCAATACAACGCCCACCCGGAACAATGTATAAAGCTAAACGAACCGTTCACTGGGTACTTATCCGTGCGAAAAGCCCTATTGATTTTCCTCTCTTTACAAGGAAGTAAAATGTGAAAAAAATATTTCTACATCCCATGGCCTTTCCCAACCATTTAAATTTTTATCTTACAGGTCTAACTGTTGCGAAAAACCAATACAACGCCCACCCAGAAAAATATATAAAGCTAAACGAACCGTTCACTGGGTACTAATCCATACGAAAATCCCTATTGATTTTCCTGTTTTTACAAGGAAATAAAATGTGAAAAAAATATTTCTACATCCCATGGCCTTTCCCAACCATTTAAATTTTTATCTTACAGGTCTAACAGTTGCGAAAAACCAATACAACGCCCACCCGGAACAATGTATAAAGCTAAACGAACCGTTCACTGGGTACTTATACGTGCGAAAAGCCCTATTGATCTACCTGTTTTTACAAGGAAGTAAAATGTGAAAAAAATATTTCTACATCCCATGGCCTTTCCCAACCATTTAAATTTTCCTCTTACAGGTCTAACACTACCGAAAAACCAATACAACTCCCACCCGGAACAATATATAAAGCTAAACGAACCGTTCACTGGGTACTTATACGTACGAAAATCCCTATTGATTTACCTGTTTTTACAAGGAAATAAAATGTGAAAAAAATATTTCTACATCCCATGGCCTTTCCCAACCATTTAAATTTTTCTCTTACAGGTCTAACACTTCCGAAAAACCAGTACAACGCCCACCCGGAAAAATATAAAAAGCTAAACGAACCGTTCACTGGGTACTTATCCGTACGAAAATCCCTATTGATTTTCCTGTTTTTACAAGGAAATAAAATGTGAAAAAAATATTTCTACATCCCATGGCCTTTCCCAAGCATTTAAATTTTTCTCTTACAGGTCTAACAGTTGCGAAAAACCAATACAACGCCCACCCGGAACAATGTATAAAGCTAAACGAACCGTTAACTGGGTACTTATCCGTGCGAAAAGCCCTATTGATTTACCTGTTTTTACAAGGAAAAAGAATGTGAAAAAAATATTTCTACATCCCATGGCCTTTCCCAACCATTTAAATTTTTCTCTTACAGGTCTAACACTTCCGAAAAACCAATACAACGCCCACCCGGAAAAATATATAAAGCTAAACGAACCGTTCACTGGGTACTTATCCGTACGAAAATCCCTATTTATTTACCTGTTTTTACAAGGAAATAAAATGTGAAAAAAATATTTCTACATCCCATGGCCTTTCCCAACCATTTAAATTTTTCTCTTACAGGTCTAACAGTTGCGAAAAACCAATACAACGCCCACCCGGAACAATATATAAAGCTAAACGAACCGTTCACTGGGTACTAATCCATACGAAAATCACTATTGATTTACCTGTTTTTCCAAGGAAATAAAATGTGAAAAAATTATTTCTACATCCCATGGCCTTTCCCAACCATTTAAATATTTCTCTTACAGGTCTAACAGTTGCGAAAAACCAATACAACGCCCACCCGGAACAATGTATAAAGCTAAACGAACCGTTCACTAGGTACATATCCGTGCGAAAATCCCTATTGATTTACCTGTTTTTACAAGGAAATAAAATGTGAAAAAAATATTTCTACATCCTATGGCCTTTCCCAACCATTTAAATTTTTCTCTTACAGGTCTAACACTTCCGAAAAACCAATACAACGCCCACCCGGAAAAATATATAAAGCTAAACGAACCGTTCACTGGGTACTTATCCGTACGAAAATCCCTATTGATTTACCTGTTTTTACAAGGAAATAAAATGTGAAAAAAATATTTCTACATCCCATGGCCTTTCCCAACCATTTAAATTTTTCTCTTACAGGTCTAACACTTCCGAAAAACCAATACAACGCCCACCCGGAACAATGTATAAAGCTAAACGAACCGTTCACTGGGTACTTATCCGTGCGAAAAGCCCTATTGATTTTCCTCTCTTTACAAGGAAGTAAAATGTGAAAAAAATATTTCTACATCCCATGGCCTTTCCCAACCATTTAAATTTTTATCTTACAGGTCTAACAGTTGCGAAAAACCAATACAACGCCCACCCAGAAAAATATATAAAGCTAAACGAACCGTTCACTGGGTACTAATCCATACGAAAATCCCTATTGATTTACCTGTTTTTACAAGGAAATAAAATGTGAAAAAATTATTTCTACATCCCATGGCCTTTCCCAACCATTTAAATATTTCTCTTACAGGTCTAACACTTCCGAAAAACCAATACAACGCCCACCCGGAACAATATATAAAGCTAAACGAACCGTTCACTGGGTACTTATCCGTACGAAAAGCCCTATTGATTTTCCTGTTTTTACAAGGAAATAAAATGTGAAAAAAATATTTCTACATCCCATGGCCTTTCCCAACCATTTAAATTTTTATCTTACAGGTCTAACAGTTGCGAAAAACCAATACAACGCCCACCCGGAACAATGTATAAAGCTAAACGAACCGTTCACTGGGTACTTATACGTGCGAAAAGCCCTATTGATCTACCTGTTTTTACAAGGAAGTAAAATGTGAAAAAAATATTTCTACATCCCATGGCCTTTCCCAACCATTTAAATTTTCCTCTTACAGGTCTAACACTACCGAAAAACCAATACAACTCCCACCCGGAACAATATATAAAGCTAAACGAACCGTTCACTGGGTACTTATACGTACGAAAATCCCTATTGATTTACCTGTTTTTACAAGGAAATAAAATGTGAAAAAAATATTTCTACATCCCATGGCCTTTCCCAACCATTTAAATTTTTCTCTTACAGGTCTAACACTTCCGAAAAACCAGTACAACGCCCACCCGGAAAAATATAAAAAGCTAAACGAACCGTTCACTGGGTACTTATCCGTACGAAAATCCCTATTGATTTTCCTGTTTTTACAAGGAAATAAAATGTGAAAAAAATATTTCTACATCCCATGGCCTTTCCCAAGCATTTAAATTTTTCTCTTACAGGTCTAACAGTTGCGAAAAACCAATACAACGCCCACCCGGAACAATGTATAAATCTAAACGAACCGTTCACTGGGTACTTTTCCGTGCGAAAAGCGCTATTGATTTTCCTCTTTTTACAAGGAAGTAAAATGTGAAAAAAATATTTCTACATCCCATGGCCTTTCCCAACCATTTAAATTTTTATCTTACAGGTCTAACAGTTGCGAAAAACCAATACAACGCCCACCCGGAAAAATATATAAAGCTAAACGAACCGTTCACTGGGTACTAATCCATACGAAAATCCCTATTGATTTACCTGTTTTTACAAGGAAATAAAATGTGAAAAAAATATTTCTACATCCCATGGCCTTTCCCAACCATTTAAATTTTTCTCTTACAGGTCTAACACTTCCGAAAAACCAATACAACGCCCACCCGGAACAATATATAAAGCTAAACGAACCATTCACTGGGTACTTATCCGTACGAAAAGCCCTATTGATTTTCCTGTTTTTACAAGGAAATAAAACGTGAAAAAAATATTTCTACATCCCATGGCCTTTCCCAACCATTTAAATTTTTATCTTACAGGTCTAACAGTTGCGAAAAACCAATACAACGCCCACCCGGAATAATATATAAAGCTAAACGAACCGTTCACTGGGTAGTAATCCATACGAAAATCCCTATTGATTTTCCTGTTTTTACAAGGAAATAAAATGTGAAAAAAACATTTCTGCATCCCATGGCCTTTCCCAACCATTTAAATTTTTATCTTACAGGTCTAACACTTCCGAAAAACCAATACAACGCCCACCCGGAAAAATATATAAAGCTAAACGAACCGCTCACTGGGTACTTATCCGTACGAAAATCCCTATTGATTTACCTGTTTTTACAAGGAAATAAAATGTGAAAAAAATATTTCTACATCTCATGGCCTTTCCCAACCATTTAAATTTTTCTCTTACAGGTCTAACAGTTGCGAAAAACCAATACAACGCCCACCCGGAATAATATATAAAGCTAAACGAACCGTTCACTGGGTAGTAATCCATACGAAAATCCCTATTGATTTTCCTGTTTTTACAAGGAAATAAAATGTGAAAAAAACATTTCTGCATCCCATGGCCTTTCCCAACCATTTAAATTTTTCTCTTACAGGTCTAACACTTCCGAAAATCCAATACAACGCCCACCTAGAAAAATATATAAAGCTAAACGAACCGCTCACTGGGTACTTATCCGTACGAAAATCCCTATTGATTTACCTGTTTTTACAAGGAAATAAAATGTGAAAAAAATATTTCTACATCCCATGGCCATTCCCAGCCATTTAAATTTTTCTCTTACAGGTCTAACACTTACGAAAACCAATACAACGCCCACCCGGAACAATGTATAAAGCTAAACGAACCGTTCACTGGGTACTTATCTGTGCGAAAAGCCCTATTGATTTACCTGTTTTTACAAGGAAGTAAAATGTGAAAAAAATATTTCTACATCCCATGGCCTTTCCCAACCATTTAAATTTTTCTTTTACAGGTCTAACACTTCCGAAAAACCAATACAACGCCCACCCGGAACAATGTATAAAGCTAAACGAACCGTTCACTGGGTACTTTTCCGTGCGAAAAGCACTATTGATTTACCTGCTTTTACAAGGAAATAAAATGTGAAAAAAATATTTCTACATCCCATGGCCTTTCCCAACCATTTAAATTTTTCTCTTACAGGTCTAACACTTCCGAAAAACCAATACAACGCCCACCCGGAACAATGTATAAAGCTAAACGAACCGTTCACTGGGTACTTATCTGTGCGAAAAGCCCTATTGATTTACCTGTTTTTACAAGGAAGTAAAATGTGAAAAAAATATTTCTACATCCCATGGCCTTTCCCAACCATTTAAATTTTTCTCTTACAGGTCTAACAGTTGCGAAAAACCAATACAACGCCCACCCGGAACAATGTATAAAGCTAAACGAACTGTTCATTGGGTACTTTTCCGTGCGAAAAGCCCTATTGATTTACCTGTTTTTACAAGAAAGTAAAATGTGAAAAAAATATTTCTACATCCCATGGCCTTTCCCAACCATTTAAATTTTTATCTTACAGGTCTAACACTACCGAAAAACCAATACAACTCCCACCCGGAACAATATATAAAGCTAAACGAACCGTTCACTGGGTAGTAATCCATACGAAAATCCCTATTGATTTACCTGTTTTTACAAGGAAATAAATTGTGAAAAAAATATTTCTACATCCTTTCCCAACCATTTAAATTTTTCTCTTACAGGTCTAACACATCCGAAAAACCAATACAACGCCCACCCGGAATAATGTATAAAGCTAAACGAACCGTTCACTGGGTACTTATCCGTGCGAAAAGCCCTATTGATTTACCTCTTTTTACAAGGAAGTAAAATGTGAAAAAAATATTTCTACATGCCATGGCCTTTCCCAACCATTTAAATTTTTCTCTTACAGGTCTAACAGTTGCGAAAAACCAATACAACGCCCACCCGGAAAAATATATAAAGCTAAACGAACCGTTCACTGGGTAGTGATCCATACGAAAATCCCTATTGATTTCCTGTTTTTACAAGGAAATAAAATGTGAAAAAAACATTTCTACATCCCATGGCCTTTCCCAACCATTTAAATTTTTCTCTTACAGGTCTAACACTTCCGAAAAACCAATACAACGCCCACCCGGAAAAATATATAAAGCTAAACGAACCGCTCACTGGGTACTTATCCGTACGAAAATCCCTATTGATTTACCTGTTTTTACAAGGAAATAAAATGTGAAAAAAATATTTCTACATCCCATGGCCATTCCCAGCCATTTAAATTTTTCTCTTACAGGTCTAACAGTTGCGAAAAACCAATACAACGCCCACCCGGAAAAATATAAAAAGCTAAACGAACTGTTCACTGGGTACTTATCCGTACGAAAATCCCTATTGATTTACCTGTTTTTACAAGGAAATAAAATGTGAAAAAAATATTTCTACATCCCATGGCCTTTCCCAACCATTTAAATTTTTCTCTTACAGGTCTAACACTTCCGAAAAACCAATACAACGCCCACCCGGAACAATGTATAAAGCTAAACGAACCGTTCACTGGGTACTTATCCGTGCGAAAAGCCCTATTGATTTACCTGTTTTTACAAGGAAATAAAATGTGAAAAAAATATTTCTACATCCTATGGCCTTTCCCAACCATTTAAATTTTTCTCTTACAGGTCTAACACTTCCGAAAAACCAATACAACGCCCACCCGGAAAAATATATAAAGCTAAACGAACCGTTCACTGGGTACTTATCCGTACGAAAATCCCTATTGATTTACCTGTTTTTACAAGGAAATAAAATGTGAAAAAAATATTTCTACATCCCATGGCCTTTCCCAACCATTTAAATTTTTCTCTTACAGGTCTAACACTTCCGAAAAACCAATACAACGCCCACCCGGAACAATGTATAAAGCTAAACGAACCGTTCACTGGGTACTTATACGTGCGAAAAGCTCTATTGATTTACCTGTTTTTACAAGGAAGTAAAATATGAAAAAAATATTTCTACATCCCATGGCCTTTCCCAACCATTTAAATTTTTCTCTTACAGGTCTAACAGTTGCGAAAAACCAATACAACGCCCACCCGGAACAATGTATAAAGCTAAACGAACCGTTCACTGGGTACTTATACGTGCGAAAAGCCCTATTGATTTACCTGTTTTTACAAGGAAGTAAAATGTGAAAAAAATATTTCTACATCCCATGGCCTTTCCCAACCATTTAAATTTTTCTCTTACAGGTCTAACACTACCGAAAAACCAATACAACTCCTACCCGGAACAATATATAAAGCTAAACGAACCGTTCACTGGGTACTTATACGTACGAAAATCGCTATTGATTTACCTGTTTTTCAAGGAAATAAAATGTGAAAAAAATATTTCTACATCCTTTCCCAACCATTTAAATTTTTCTCTTACAGGTCTAACACTTCCGAAAAACCAATACAACGCCCACCCGGAACAAAGTATAAAGCTAAACGAACCGTTCACTGGGTACTTTTCCGTGCGAAAAGCCCTATTGATTTACCTGTTTTTATAAGGAAGTAAAATGTGAAAAAAATATTTCTACATCCCATGGCCGTTCCCAACCATTTAAATTTTTATCTTACAGGTCTAACACTACCGAAAAACCAATACAACTCCCACCCGGAACAATATATAAAGCTAAACGAACCGTTCACTGGGTACTTATACGTACGAAAATCCCTATTGATTTACCTGTTTTTACAAGGAAATAAAATGTGAAAAAAATATTTCTACATCCCATGGCCTTTCCCAGCCATTTAAATTTTTCTCTTACAGGTCTAACACTTCCGAAAAACCAATACAACGCCCACCCGGAACAATGTATAAAGCTAAACGAACCGTTCACTGGGTACTTATCCGTGCGAAAAGCCCTATTGATTTTCCTCTTTTTACAAGGAAGTAAAATGTGAAAAAAATATTTCTACATCCCATGGCCTTTCCCAACCATTTAAATTTTTATCTTACAGGTCTAACAGTTGCGAAAAACCAATACAACGCCCACCCGGAAAAATATATAAAGCTAAACGAACCGTTCACTGAGTACTAATCCATACGAAAATCCCTATTGATTTACCTGTTTTTACAAGGAAATAAAATGTGAAAAAAATATTTCTACATCCCATGGCCTTTCCCAACCATTTAAATTTTTCTCTTACAGGTCTAACAGTTGCGAAAAACCAATACAACGCCCACCCGGAACAATATATAAAGCTAAACGAACCGTTCACTGGGTACTTATCCGTACGAAAAGCCCTATTGATTTACCTGTTTTTACAAGGAAGTAAAATGTGAAAAAAATATTTCTACATCCCATGGCCTTTCCCAACCATTTAAATTTTTCTCTTACAGGTCTAACAGTTGCGAAAAACCAATACAACGCCCACCCGGAACAATGTATAAAGCTAAACGAACCGTTCACTGGGTACTTATACGTGCAAAAAGCCCTATTGATTTACCTGTTTTTACAAGGAAGTAAAATGTGAAAAAAATATTTCTACATCCCATGGCCTTTCCCAACCATTTAAATTTTTCTCTTACAGGTCAAACACTACCGAAAAACCAATACAACTCCCACCCGGAACAATATATAAAGCTAAACGAACTGTTCACTGGGTACTTATACATACGGAAATCCCTATTGATTTACCTGTTTTTACAAGGAAATAAAATGTGAAAAAAATATTTCTACATCCCATGGCCTTTCCCAACCATTTAAATTTTTCTCTTACAGGTCTAACACTTCCGAAAAACCAATACAACGCCCACCCGGAACAATGTATAAAGCTAAACGAACCGTTCACTGGGTACTTATCCGTGCGAAAAGCCCTATTTATTTACCTGTTTTTACAAGGAAATAAAATGTGAAAAAAATATTTCTACATCCTATGGCCTTTCCCAACCATTTAAATTTTTCTCTTACAGGTCTAACACTTCCGAAAAACCAATACAACGCCCACCCGGAAAAATATATAAAGCTAAACGAACCGTTCACTGGGTACTTATCCGTACGAAAATCCCTATTGATTTACCTGTTTTTACAAGGAAATAAAATGTGAAAAAAATATTTCTACATCCCATGGCCTTTCCCAACCATTTAAATTTTTCTCTTACAGGTCTAACACTTCCGAAAAACCAATACAACGCCCACCCGGAACAATGTATAAAGCTAAACGAACCGTTCACTGGGTACTTATCCGTGCGAAAAGCCCTATTGATTTTCCTCTCTTTACAAGGAAGTAAAATGTGAAAAAAATATTTCTACATCCCATGGCCTTTCCCAACCATTTAAATTTTTATCTTACAGGTCTAACTGTTGCGAAAAACCAATACAACGCCCACCCAGAAAAATATATAAAGCTAAACGAACCGTTCACTGGGTACTAATCCATACGAAAATCCCTATTGATTTACCTGTTTTTACAAGGAAATAAAATGTGAAAAAAATATTTCTACATCCCATGGCCTTTCCCAACCATTTAAATTTTTCTCTTACAGGTCTAACACTTCCGAAAAACCAATACAACGCCCACCCGGAACAATATATAAAGCTAAACGAACCGTTCACTGGGTACTTATCCGTACGAAAAGCCCTATTGATTTTCCTGTTTTTACAAGGAAATAAAATGTGAAAAAAATATTTCTACATCCCATGGCCTTTCCCAACCATTTAAATTTTTATCTTACAGGTCTAACAGTTGCGAAAAACCAATACAACGCCCACCCGGAACAATGTATAAAGCTAAACGAACCGTTCACTGGGTACTTATACGTGCGAAAAGCCCTATTGATCTACCTGTTTTTACAAGGAAGTAAAATGTGAAAAAAATATTTCTACATCCCATGGCCTTTCCCAACCATTTAAATTTTCCTCTTACAGGTCTAACACTACCGAAAAACCAATACAACTCCCACCCGGAACAATATATAAAGCTAAACGAACCGTTCACTGGGTACTTATACGTACGAAAATCCCTATTGATTTACCTGTTTTTACAAGGAAATAAAATGTGAAAAAAATATTTCTACATCCCATGGCCTTTCCCAACCATTTAAATTTTTCTCTTACAGGTCTAACACTTCCGAAAAACCAGTACAACGCCCACCCGGAAAAATATAAAAAGCTAAACGAACCGTTCACTGGGTACTTATCCGTACGAAAATCCCTATTGATTTTCCTGTTTTTACAAGGAAATAAAATGTGAAAAAAATATTTCTACATCCCATGGCCTTTCCCAAGCATTTAAATTTTTCTCTTACAGGTCTAACAGTTGCGAAAAACCAATACAACGCCCACCCGGAACAATGTATAAAGCTAAACGAACCGTTAACTGGGTACTTATCCGTGCGAAAAGCCCTATTGATTTACCTGTTTTTACAAGGAAAAAGAATGTGAAAAAAATATTTCTACATCCCATGGCCTTTCCCAACCATTTAAATTTTTCTCTTACAGGTCTAACACTTCCGAAAAACCAATACAACGCCCACCCGGAAAAATATATAAAGCTAAACGAACCGTTCACTGGGTACTTATCCGTACGAAAATCCCTATTCATTTACCTGTTTTTACAAGGAAATAAAATGTGAAAAAAATATTTCTACATCCCATGGCCTTTCCCAACCATTTAAATTTTTCTCTTACAGGTCTAACAGTTGCGAAAAACCAATACAACGCCCACCCGGAACAATATATAAAGCTAAACGAACCGTTCACTGGGTACTAATCCATACGAAAATCACTATTGATTTACCTGTTTTTCCAAGGAAATAAAATGTGAAAAAATTATTTCTACATCCCATGGCCTTTCCCAACCATTTAAATATTTCTCTTACAGGTCTAACAGTTGCGAAAAACCAATACAACGCCCACCCGGAACAATGTATAAAGCTAAACGAACCGTTCACTAGGTACATATCCGTGCGAAAATCCCTATTGATTTACCTGTTTTTACAAGGAAATAAAATGTGAAAAAAATATTTCTACATCCTATGGCCTTTCCCAACCATTTAAATTTTTCTCTTACAGGTCTAACACTTCCGAAAAACCAATACAACGCCCACCCGGAAAAATATATAAAGCTAAACGAACCGTTCACTGGGTACTTATCCGTACGAAAATCCCTATTGATTTACCTGTTTTTACAAGGAAATAAAATGTGAAAAAAATATTTCTACATCCCATGGCCTTTCCCAACCATTTAAATTTTTCTCTTACAGGTCTAACACTTCCGAAAAACCAATACAACGCCCACCCGGAACAATGTATAAAGCTAAACGAACCGTTCACTGGGTACTTATCCGTGCGAAAAGCCCTATTGATTTTCCTCTCTTTACAAGGAAGTAAAATGTGAAAAAAATATTTCTACATCCCATGGCCTTTCCCAACCATTTAAATTTTTATCTTACAGGTCTAACAGTTGCGAAAAACCAATACAACGCCCACCCAGAAAAATATATAAAGCTAAACGAACCGTTCACTGGGTACTAATCCATACGAAAATCCCTATTGATTTACCTGTTTTTACAAGGAAATAAAATGTGAAAAAAATATTTCTACATCCCATGGCCTTTCCCAACCATTTAAATTTTTCTCTTACAGGTCTAACACTTCCGAAAAACCAATACAACGCCCACCCGGAACAATATATAAAGCTAAACGAACCGTTCACTGGGTACTTATCCGTACGAAAAGCCCTATTGATTTTCCTGTTTTTACAAGGAAATAAAATGTGAAAAAAATATTTCTACATCCCATGGCCTTTCCCAACCATTTAAATTTTTATCTTACAGGTCTAACAGTTGCGAAAAACCAATACAACGCCCACCCGGAACAATGTATAAAGCTAAACGAACCGTTCACTGGGTACTTATACGTGCGAAAAGCCCTATTGATCTACCTGTTTTTACAAGGAATTAAAATGTGAAAAAAATATTTCTACATCCCATGGCCTTTCCCAACCATTTAAATTTTTCTCTTACAGGTCTAACACTTCCGAAAAACCAGTACAACGCCCACCCGGAAAAATATAAAAAGCTAAACGAACCGTTCACTGGGTACTTATCCGTACGAAAATCCCTATTGATTTTCCTGTTTTTACAAGGAAATAAAATGTGAAAAAAATATTTCTACATCCCATGGCCTTTCCCAAGCATTTAAATTTTTCTCTTACAGGTCTAACAGTTGCGAAAAACCAATACAACGCCCACCCGGAACAATGTATAAAGCTAAACGAACCGTTAACTGGGTACTTATCCGTGCGAAAAGCCCTATTGATTTACCTGTTTTTACAAGGAAAAAGAATGTGAAAAAAATATTTCTACATCCCATGGCCTTTCCCAACCATTTAAATTTTTCTCTTACAGGTCTAACACTTCCGAAAAACCAATACAACGCCCACCCGGAAAAATATATAAAGCTAAACGAACCGTTCACTGGGTACTTATCCGTACGAAAATCCCTATTTATTTACCTGTTTTTACAAGGAAATAAAATGTGAAAAAAATATTTCTACATCCCATGGCCTTTCCCAACCATTTAAATTTTTCTCTTACAGGTCTAACAGTTGCGAAAAACCAATACAACGCCCACCCGGAACAATGTATAAAGCTAAACGAACCGTTCACTGGGTACTTATACGTGCGAAAAGCCCTATTGATCTACCTGTTTTTACAAGGAAGTAAAATGTGAAAAAAATATTTCTACATCCCATGGCCTTTCCCAACCATTTAAATTTTCCTCTTACAGGTCTAACACTACCGAAAAACCAATACAACTCCCACCCGGAACAATATATAAAGCTAAACGAACCGTTCACTGGGTACTTATACGTACGAAAATCCCTATTGATTTACCTGTTTTTACAAGGAAATAAAATGTGAAAAAAATATTTCTACATCCCATGGCCTTTCCCAACCATTTAAATTTTTCTCTTACAGGTCTAACACTTCCGAAAAACCAGTACAACGCCCACCCGGAAAAATATAAAAAGCTAAACGAACCGTTCACTGGGTACTTATCCGTACGAAAATCCCTATTGATTTTCCTGTTTTTACAAGGAAATAAAATGTGAAAAAAATATTTCTACATCCCATGGCCTTTCCCAAGCATTTAAATTTTTCTCTTACAGGTCTAACAGTTGCGAAAAACCAATACAACGCCCACCCGGAACAATGTATAAAGCTAAACGAACCGTTAACTGGGTACTTATCCGTGCGAAAAGCCCTATTGATTTACCTGTTTTTACAAGGAAAAAGAATGTGAAAAAAATATTTCTACATCCCATGGCCTTTCCCAACCATTTAAATTTTTCTCTTACAGGTCTAACACTTCCGAAAAACCAATACAACGCCCACCCGGAAAAATATATAAAGCTAAACGAACCGTTCACTGGGTACTTATCCGTACGAAAATCCCTATTTATTTACCTGTTTTTACAAGGAAATAAAATGTGAAAAAAATATTTCTACATCCCATGGCCTTTCCCAACCATTTAAATTTTTCTCTTACAGGTCTAACAGTTGCGAAAAACCAATACAACGCCCACCCGGAACAATATATAAAGCTAAACGAACCGTTCACTGGGTACTAATCCATACGAAAATCACTATTGATTTACCTGTTTTTCCAAGGAAATAAAATGTGAAAAAATTATTTCTACATCCCATGGCCTTTCCCAACCATTTAAATATTTCTCTTACAGGTCTAACAGTTGCGAAAAACCAATACAACGCCCACCCGGAACAATGTATAAAGCTAAACGAACCGTTCACTAGGTACATATCCGTGCGAAAATCCCTATTGATTTACCTGTTTTTACAAGGAAATAAAATGTGAAAAAAATATTTCTACATCCCATGGCCTTTCCCAACCATTTAAATTTTTCTCTTACAGGTCTAACACTTCCGAAAAACCAATACAACGCCCACCCGGAACAATGTATAAAGCTAAACGAACCGTTCACTGGGTACTTATCCGTGCGAAAAGCCCTATTGATTAACCTGTTTTTACAAGGAAGTAAAATGTGAAAAAAATATTTCTACATCCCATGGCCTTTCCCAACCATTTAAATTTTTCTCTTACAGGTCTAACAGTTGCAAAAAACCAATACAACGCCCACCCGGAAAAATATATAAAGCTAAACGAACCATTCACTGGGTACTAATCCATACGAAAATCCCTATTGATTTACCTGTTTTTACAAGGAAATAAAATGTGAAAAAAATATTTCTACATCCCATGGCCTTTCCCAACCATTTAAATTTTTCTCTTACAGGTCTAACACTTCCGAAAAACCAATACAACGCCCACCCGGAACAATATATAAAGCTAAACGAACCGTTCACTGGGTACTTATCCGTACGAAAAGCCCTATTGATTTTCCTGTTTTTACAAGGAAATAAAATGTGAAAAAAATATTTCTACATCCCATGGCCTTTCCCAACCATTTAAATTTTTCTCTTACAGGTCTAACACTTCCGAAAAACCAATACAACGCCCACCCGGAACAATATATAAAGGTAAACGAACCGTTCACTGGGTACTTATCCGTACGAAAAGCCCTATTGATTTTCCTGTTTTTACAAGGAAATAAAATGTGAAAAAAATATTTCTACATCCCATGGCCTTTCCCAACCATTTAAATTTTTATCTTACAGGTCTAACAGTTGCGAAAAACCAATACAACGCCCACCCGGAATAATATATAAAGCTAAACGAACCGTTCACTGGGTACTAATCCATACGAAAATCCCTATTGATTTACCTGTTTTTACAAGGAAATAAAATGTGAAAAAAATATTTCTACATCCCATGGCCTTTCCCAGCCATTTAAATTTTTCTCTTACAGGTCTAACAGTTGCGAAAAACCAATACAACGCCCACCCGGAACAATGTATAAAGCTAAACGAACCGTTCACTGGGTACTAATCCATACGAAAATCCCAATTGATTTACCTGTTTTTACAAGGAAATAAAATGTGAAAAAAATATTTCTACATCCCATGGCCTTTCCCAGCCATTTAAATTTTTCTCTTACAGGTCTAACACTTCCGAAAAACCAATACAACGCCCACCCGGAACAATGTATAAAGCTAAACGAACCGTTCACTGGGTTCTTATCCGTGCGAAAAGCCCTATTGATTTACCTGTTTTTACAAGGAAGTAAAATGTGAAAAAAATATTTCTACATCCCATGGCCTTTCCCAACCATTTAAATTTTTATCTTACAGGTCTAACACTACCGAAAAACCAATACAACTCCCACCCGGAACAATATATAAAGCTAAACGAACCGTTCACTGCGTACTTATACGTACGAAAAACCCTATTGATTTACCTGTTTTTACAAGGAAATAAAATGTGAAAAAAATATTTCTACATCCCATGGCCTTTCCCAACCATTTAAATTTTTCTCTTACAGGTCTAAGACTTCCGAAAAACCAATACAACGCCCACCCGGAACAATGTATAAAGCTAAACGAACCGTTCACTGGGTACTTATCCGTGCGAAAAGCCCTATTGATTTACCTCTTTTTACAAGGAAGTAAAATGTGAAAAAAATATTTCTACATCCCATGGCCTTTCCCAACCATTTAAATTTTTCTCTTACAGGTCTAACACTTCCGAAAAACCAATACAACGCCCACCCGGAAAAATATATAAAGCTAAACGAACCGTTCACTGGGTACTTATCCGTGCGAAAAGCCCTATTGATTTACCTCTTTTTACAAGGAAGTAAAATGTGAAAAAAATATTTCTACATCCCATGGCCTTTCCCAACCATTTAAATTTTTCTCTTACAGGTCTAACACTTCCGAAAAACCAATACAACGCCCACCCGGAAAAATATATAAAGCTAAACGAACCGTTCACTGGGTACTTATCCGTACGAAAATCCCTATTGATTTACCTGTTTTTACAAGGAAATAAAATGTGAAAAAAATATTTCTACATCCCATGGCCTTTCCCAACCATTTAAATTTTTCTCTTACAGGTCTAACAGTTGCGAAAAACCAATACAACGCCCACCCGGAACAATATATAAAGCTAAACGAACCGTTCACTGGGTACATATCCGTGCGAAAAGCCCTATTGATTTACCTGTTTTTACAAGGAAATAAAATGTGAAAAAAATATTTCTACATCCCATGGCCTTTCCCAACCATTTAAATTTTTCTCTTACAGGTCTAACACTTCCGAAAAACCAATACAACGCCCACCCGGAACAATATATAAAGCTAAACGAACCGTTCAATGGGTACTTATCCGTACGAAAATCCCTATTGATTTACCTGCTTTTACAAGGAAGTAAAACGTGAAAAAAATATTTCTACATCCCATGGCCTTTCCCAGCCACTTCGGTATTTCTCCCACAGGTCTAACACTTCCGAAAAACCAATACAACGCCCTCCCGGAACAATATATAAAGCTAAACGAACCGTAAACTGGGTACTTATCCGTAAGAAAATCCCTATTGATTTACCTGTTTTTACAAGGAACTAAAAAGTGAAAAAAATATTTCTACATCCCATGGCCTTTCCCAACCATTTAAATTTTTCTCTTACAGGTCTAACAGTTGCGAAAAACCAATACAACGCCCACCCGGAACAATGTATAAAGCTAAACGAACCGTTCACTGGGTACTTATACGTGCGAAAAGCCCTATTGATTTACCTGTTTTTACAAGGAAGTAAAATGTGAAAAAAATATTTCTACATCCCATGGCCTTTCCCAACCATTTAAATTTTTCTCTTACAGGTCTAACACTACCGAAAAACCAATACAACTCCCACCCGGAACAATATATAAAGCTAAACGAACCGTTCACTGGGTACTTATACGTACGAAAATCCCTATTGATTTACCTGTTTTTACAAGGAAATAAAATGTGAAAAAAATATTTCTACATCCCATGGCCTTTCCCAACCATTTAAATTTTTCTCTTACAGGTCTAACACTTCCGAAAAACCAATACAACGCCCACCCGGAACAATGTATAAAGCTAAACGAACCGTTCACTGGGTACTTATCCTTGCGAAAAGCCCTATTGATTTACCTGTTTTTACAAGGAAATAAAATGTGAAAAAAATATTTCTACATCCCATGGCCTTTCCCAACCATTTAAATTTTTCTCTTACAGGTCTAACACTTCCGAAAAACCAATACAACGCCCACCCGGAAAAATATATAAAGCTAAACGAACCGTTCACTGGGTACTTATCCATACGAAAATCCCTATTGATTTACCTGTTTTTACAAGGATATAAAATGTGAAAAAAATATTTCTACATCCCATGGCCTTTCCCAGCCATTTAAATTTTTCTCTTACAGGTCTAACACTTCCGAAAAACCAATACAACGCCTACCCGGAACAATGTATAAAGCTAAACGAATCGTTCACTGGGTACTTATCCGTGCGAAAAGCCCTATTGATTTCCCTCTTTTTACAAGGAAGTAAAATGTGAAAAAAATATTTCTACATCCCATGGCCTTTCCCAACCATTTAAATTTTTCTCTTACAGGTCTAACAGTTGCGAAAAACCAATACAACGCCCACCCGGAACAATATATAAAGCTAAACGAACCGTTCACTGGGTACTAATCCATACGAAAATCACTATTGATTTACCTGTTTTTCCAAGGAAATAAAATGTGAAAAAATTATTTCTACATCCCATGGCCTTTCCCAACCATTTAAATTTTTCTCTTACAGGTCTAACACTTCCGAAAAACCAATACAACGCCCACCCGGAACAATGTATAAAGCTAAACGAACCGTTCACTGGGTACATATCCGTGCGAAAAGCCCTATTGATTTACCTGTTTTTACAAGGAAATAAAATGTTAAAAAAATATTTCTACATCCCATGGCCTTTCCCAACCATTTAAATTTTTCTCTTACAGGTCTAACACTTCCGAAAAACCAATACAACGCCCACCCGGAACAATATATAAAGCTAAACGAACCGTTCAATGGGTACTTATCCGTACGAAAATCCCTATTGATTTACCTGTTTTTACAAGGAAGTAAAACGTGAAAAAAATATTTCTACATCCCATGGCCTTTCCCAGCCACTTCGGTATTTCTCCCACAGGTCTAACACTTCCGAAAAACCAATACAACGCCCTCCCGGAACAATATATAAAGCTAAACGAACCGTAAACTGGGTACTTATCCGTAAGAAAATCCCTATTGATTTACCTGTTTTTACAAGGAACTAAAAAGTGAAATAAATATTTCTACATCCCATGGCCTTTCCCAGCCATTTAAATTTTTCTCTTACATGTCTAACACTTCCGAAAAACCAATACAACGCCCACCCGGAACAATATATAAAGCTAAACGAACGGTTCACTGGGTACTTATCTGTACGAAAAGCCCTATTGATTTACCTGTTTTTACAAGGAAGTAAAATGTGAAAAAAATATTTCTACATCCCATGGCCTTTCCCAACCATTTAAATTTTTCTCTTACAGGTCTAACAGTTGCGAAAAACCAATACAACGCCCACCCGGAACAATGTATAAAGCTAAACGAACCGTTCACTGGGTACTTATACGTGCGAAAAGCCCTATTGATTTACCTGTTTTTACAAGGAAGTAAAATGTGAAAAAAATATTTCTACATCCCATGGCCTTTCCCAACCATTTAAATTTTTCTCTTACAGGTCTAACACTACCGAAAAACCAATACAACTCCCACCCGGAACAATATATAAAGCTAAACGAACCGTTCACTGGGTACTTATACGTACGAAAATCCCTATTGATTTACCTGTTTTTACAAGGAAATAAAATGTGAAAAAAATATTTCTACATCCCATGGCCTTTCCCAACCATTTAAATTTTTCTCTTACAGGTCTAACACTTCCGAAAAACCAATACAACGCCCACCCGGAACAATGTATAAAGCTAAACGAACCGTTCACTGGGTACTTATCCTTGCGAAAAGCCCTATTGATTTACCTGTTTTTACAAGGAAATAAAATGTGAAAAAAATATTTCTACATCCCATGGCCTTTCCCAACCATTTAAATTTTTCTCTTACAGGTCTAACACTTCCGAAAAACCAATACAACGCCCACCCGGAAAAATATATAAAGCTAAACGAACCGTTCACTGGGTACTTATCCATACGAAAATCCCTATTGATTTACCTGTTTTTACAAGGATATAAAATGTGAAAAAAATATTTCTACATCCCATGGCCTTTCCCAGCCATTTAAATTTTTCTCTTACAGGTCTAACACTTCCGAAAAACCAATACAACGCCTACCCGGAACAATGTATAAAGCTAAACGAATCGTTCACTGGGTACTTATCCGTGCGAAAAGCCCTATTGATTTCCCTCTTTTTACAAGGAAGTAAAATGTGAAAAAAATATTTCTACATCCCATGGCCTTTCCCAACCATTTAAATTTTTCTCTTACAGGTCTAACAGTTGCGAAAAACCAATACAACGCCCACCCGGAACAATATATAAAGCTAAACGAACCGTTCACTGGGTACTAATCCATACGAAAATCACTATTGATTTACCTGTTTTTCCAAGGAAATAAAATGTGAAAAAATTATTTCTACATCCCATGGCCTTTCCCAACCATTTAAATTTTTCTCTTACAGGTCTAACACTTCCGAAAAACCAATACAACGCCCACCCGGAACAATGTATAAAGCTAAACGAACCGTTCACTGGGTACATATCCGTGCGAAAAGCCCTATTGATTTACCTGTTTTTACAAGGAAATAAAATGTTAAAAAAATATTTCTACATCCCATGGCCTTTCCCAACCATTTAAATTTTTCTCTTACAGGTCTAACACTTCCGAAAAACCAATACAACGCCCACCCGGAACAATATATAAAGCTAAACGAACCGTTCAATGGGTACTTATCCGTACGAAAATCCCTATTGATTTACCTGTTTTTACAAGGAAGTAAAACGTGAAAAAAATATTTCTACATCCCATGGCCTTTCCCAGCCACTTCGGTATTTCTCCCACAGGTCTAACACTTCCGAAAAACCAATACAACGCCCTCCCGGAACAATATATAAAGCTAAACGAACCGTAAACTGGGTACTTATCCGTAAGAAAATCCCTATTGATTTACCTGTTTTTACAAGGAACTAAAAAGTGAAATAAATATTTCTACATCCCATGGCCTTTCCCAGCCATTTAAATTTTTCTCTTACATGTCTAACACTTCCGAAAAACCAATACAACGCCCACCCGGAACAATATATAAAGCTAAACGAACGGTTCACTGGGTACTTATCTGTACGAAAAGCCCTATTGATTTACCTGTTTTTACAAGGAAGTAAAATGTGAAAAAAATATTTCTACATCCCATGGCCTTTCCCAACCATTTAAATTTTTCTCTTACAGGTCTAACAGTTGCGAAAAACCAATACAACGCCCACCCGGAACAATGTATAAAGCTAAACGAACCGTTCACTGGGTACTTATACGTGCGAAAAGCCCTATTGATTTACCTGTTTTTACAAGGAAGTAAAATGTGAAAAAAATATTTCTACATCCCATGGCCTTTCCCAACCATTTAAATTTTTCTCTTACAGGTCTAACACTACCGAAAAACCAATACAACTCCCACCCGGAACAATATATAAAGCTAAACGAACCGTTCACTGGGTACTTATACGTACGAAAATCCCTATTGATTTACCTGTTTTTACAAGGAAATAAAATGTGAAAAAAATATTTCTACATCCCATGGCCTTTCCCAACCATTTAAATTTTTCTCTTACAGGTCTAACACTTCCGAAAAACCAATACAACGCCCACCCGGAACAATGTATAAAGCTAAACGAACCGTTCACTGGGTACATATCCGTGCGAAAAGCCCTATTGATTTACCTGTTTTTACAAGGAAATAAAATGTGAAAAAAATATTTCTACATCCCATGGCCTTTCCCAACCATTTAAATTTTTCTCTTACAGGTCTAACACTTCCGAAAAACCAATACAACGCCCACCCGGAAAAATATATAAAGCTAAACGAACCGTTCACTGGGTACTTATCCATACGAAAATCCCTATTGATTTACCTGTTTTTACAAGGATATAAAATGTGAAAAAAATATTTCTACATCCCATGGCCTTTCCCAGCCATTTAAATTTTTCTCTTACAGGTCTAACACTTCCGAAAAACCAATACAACGCCTACCCGGAACAATGTATAAAGCTAAACGAATCGTTCACTGGGTACTTATCCGTGCGAAAAGCCCTATTGATTTCCCTCTTTTTACAAGGAAGTAAAATGTGAAAAAAATATTTCTACATCCCATGGCCTTTCCCAACCATTTAAATTTTTCTCTTACAGGTCTAACAGTTGCGAAAAACCAATACAACGCCCACCCGGAATAATATATAAAGCTAAACGAACCGTTCACTGGGTACTAATCCATACGAAAATCCCTATTGGTTTACCTGTTTTTACAAGGAAATAAAATGTGAAAAAAATATTTATACATCCCATGGCCTTTCCCAACCATTTAAATTTTTCTCTTACAGGTCTAACACTTCCGAAAAACCAATACAACGCCCACCCGGAACAATATATAAAGCTAAACGAACCGTTCACTGGGTACTTATCCGTACGAAAATCCCTATTGATTTACCTGTTTTTACAAGGAAATAAAATGTGAAAAAAATATTTCTACATCCCATGGCCTTTCCCAGCCATTTAAATTTTTATCTTACAGGTCTAACAGTTGCGAAAAACCAATACAACGCCCACCCGGAACAATGTATAAAGCTAAACGAACCGTTCACTGGGTACTAATCCATACGAAAATCCCAATTGATTTACCTGTTTTTACAAGGAAATAAAATGTGAAAAAAATATTTCTACATCCCATGGCCTTTCCCAGCCATTTAAATTTTTATCTTACAGGTCTAACAGTTGTGAAAAACCAATACAACGCCCACCCGGAACAATGTATAAAGCTAAACGAACCGTTCACTGGGTACTTATCCGTACGAAAATCCCTATTGATTTACCTGTTTTTACAAGGAAATAAAATGTGAAAAAAATATTTCTACATCCCATGGCCTTTCCCAGCCATTTAAATTTTTCTCTTAGAGGTCTAACACTTCCGAAAAACCAATACAACGCCCACCCGGAACAATGTATAAAGCTAAACGAACCGTTCACTGGGTACTTATCCGTGCGAAAAGCCCTATTGATTTCCCTCTTTTTACAAGGAAGTAAAATGTGAAAAAAATATTTCTACATCCCATGGCCTTTCCCAACCATTTAAATTTTTCTCTTACAGGTCTAACAGTTGCGAAAAACCAATACAACGCCCACCCGGAACAATATATAAAGCAAAACGAACCGTTCACTGGGTACTAATCCATACGAAAATCCCTATTGATTTACCTGTTTTTACAAGGAAATAAAATGTGAAAAAAATATTTATACATCCCATGGCCTTTCCCAACCATTTAAATTTTTCTCTTACAGGTCTAACACTTCCGAAAAACCAATACAACGCCCACCCGGAACAATATATAAAGCTAAACGAACCGTTCACTGGGTACTTATCCGTACGAAAATCCCTATTGATTTACCTGTTTTTACAAGGAAATAAAATGTGAAAAAAATATTTCTACATCCCATGGCCTTTCCCAGCCATTTAAATTTTTATCTTACAGGTCTAACAGTTGCGAAAAACCAATACAACGCCCACCCGGAACAATGTATAAAGCTAAACGAACCGTTCACTGGGTACTAATCCATACGAAAATCCCAATTGATTTACCTGTTTTTACAAGGAAATAAAATGTGAAAAAAATATTTCTACATCCCATGGCCTTTCCCAGCCATTTAAATTTTTATCTTACAGGTCTAACAGTTGTGAAAAACCAATACAACGCCCACCCGGAACAATGTATAAAGCTAAACGAACCGTTCACTGGGTACTTATCCGTACGAAAATCCCTATTGATTTACCTGTTTTTACAAGGAAATAAAATGTGAAAAAAATATTTCTACATCCCATGGCCTTTCCCAGCCATTTAAATTTTTCTCTTAGAGGTCTAACACTTCCGAAAAACCAATACAACGCCCACCCGGAACAATGTATAAAGCTAAACGAACCGTTCACTGGGTACTTATCCGTGCGAAAAGCCCTATTGATTTCCCTCTTTTTACAAGGAAGTAAAATGTGAAAAAAAATTTTCTACATCCCATGGCCTTTCCCAACCATTTAAATTTTTCTCTTACAGGTCTAACACTTCCGAAAAACCAATACAACGCCCAACCGGAAAAATATATAAAGCTAAACGAACCGTTCACTGGGTACTTATCCGTACGAAAATCCCTATTGATTTACCTGTTTTTACAAGGAAATAAAATGTGAAAAAAATATTTCTACATCCCATGGCCTTTCCCAGCCATTTAAATTTTTCTCTTACAGGTCTAACAGTTGCGAAAAACCAATACAACGCCCACCCGGAACAATGTATAAAGCTAAACGAACCGTTCACTGGGTACTTATCCGTGCGAAAAGCCCTATTGATTTACCTGTTTTTACAAGGAAGTAAAATGTGAAAAAAATATTTCTACATCCCATGGCCTTTCCCAACCATTTAAATTTTTCTCTTACAGGTCTAACAGTTGCGAAAAACCAATACAACTCCCACCCGGAACAATATATAAAGCTAAACGAACCGTTCACTGGTTACTTATACGTACGAAAATCCCTATTGATTTACCTGTTTTTACAAGGAAATAAAATGTGAAAAAAATATTTCTACATCCCATGGCCTTTCCCAACCATTTAAATTTTTCTCTTACAGGTCTAACACTTCCGAAAAACCAATACAACGCCCACCCGGAAAAATATATAAAGCTAAACGAACCGTTCACTGGGTACTTATCCGTACGAAAATCCCTATTGATTTACCTGTTTTTACAAGGAAATAAAATGTGAAAAAAATATTTCTACATCCCATGGCCTTTCCCAACCATTTAAATTTTTCTCTTACAGGTCTAACACTTCCGAAAAACCAATACAACGCCCACCCGGAACAATGTATAAAGCTAAACGAACCGTTCACTGGGTACTTATCCGTGCGAAAAGCCCTATTGATTTCCCTCTTTTTACAAGGAAGTAAAATGTGAAAAAAATATTTCTACATCCCATGGCCTTTCCCAACCATTTAAATTTTTCTCTTACAGGTCTAACAGTTGCGAAAAACCAATACAACGCCCACCCGGAAAAATATATAAAGCTAAACGAACCGTTCACTGGGTACTAATCCGTACGAAAATCCCTATTGATTTACCTGTTTTTACAAGGAAATAAAATGTGAAAAAAATATTTCTACATTCCATGGCCTTTCCCAACCATTTAAATTTTTCTCTTACAGGTCTAACACTTCCGAAAAACCAATACAACGCCCACCCGGAACAATATATAAAGCTAAACGAACCGTTCACTGGGTACTTATCCGTACGAAAATCCCTATTGATTTACCTGTTTTTACAAGGAAATAAAATGTGAAAAAAATATTTCTACATCCCATGGCCTTTCCCAGCCATTTAAATTTTTCTCTTACAGGTCTAACAGTTGCGAAAAACCAATACAACGCCCACCCGGAACAATGTATAAAGCTAAACGAACCGTTCACTGGGTACTTATCCGTGCGAAAAGCCCTATTGATTTCCCTCTTTTTACAAGGAAGTAAAATGTGAAAAAAATATTTCTACATCCCATGGCCTTTCCCAACCATTTAAATTTTTCTCTTACAGGTCTAACAGTTGCGAAAAACCAATACAACGCCCACCCGGAATAATATATAAAGCTAAACGAACCGTTCACTGGGTACTAATCCATACGAAAATCCCTATTGGTTTACCTGTTTTTACAAGGAAATAAAATGTGAAAAAAATATTTATACATCCCATGGCCTTTCCCAACCATTTAAATTTTTCTCTTACAGGTCTAACACTTCCGAAAAACCAATACAACGCCCACCCGGAACAATATATAAAGCTAAACGAACCGTTCACTGGGTACTTATCCGTACGAAAATCCCTATTGATTTACCTGTTTTTACAAGGAAATAAAATGTGAAAAAAATATTTCTACATCCCATGGCCTTTCCCAGCCATTTAAATTTTTATCTTACAGGTCTAACAGTTGCGAAAAACCAATACAACGCCCACCCGGAACAATGTATAAAGCTAAACGAACCGTTCACTGGGTACTAATCCATACGAAAATCCCAATTGATTTACCTGTTTTTACAAGGAAATAAAATGTGAAAAAAATATTTCTACATCCCATGGCCTTTCCCAGCCATTTAAATTTTTATCTTACAGGTCTAACAGTTGTGAAAAACCAATACAACGCCCACCCGGAACAATGTATAAAGCTAAACGAACCGTTCACTGGGTACTTATCCGTACGAAAATCCCTATTGATTTACCTGTTTTTACAAGGAAATAAAATGTGAAAAAAATATTTCTACATCCCATGGCCTTTCCCAGCCATTTAAATTTTTCTCTTAGAGGTCTAACACTTCCGAAAAACCAATACAACGCCCACCCGGAACAATGTATAAAGCTAAACGAACCGTTCACTGGGTACTTATCCGTGCGAAAAGCCCTATTGATTTCCCTCTTTTTACAAGGAAGTAAAATGTGAAAAAAATATTTCTACATCCCATGGCCTTTCCCAACCATTTAAATTTTTCTCTTACAGGTCTAACAGTTGCGAAAAACCAATACAACGCCCACCCGGAACAATATATAAAGCAAAACGAACCGTTCACTGGGTACTAATCCATACGAAAATCCCTATTGATTTACCTGTTTTTACAAGGAAATAAAATGTGAAAAAAATATTTATACATCCCATGGCCTTTCCCAACCATTTAAATTTTTCTCTTACAGGTCTAACACTTCCGAAAAACCAATACAACGCCCACCCGGAACAATATATAAAGCTAAACGAACCGTTCACTGGGTACTTATCCGTACGAAAATCCCTATTGATTTACCTGTTTTTACAAGGAAATAAAATGTGAAAAAAATATTTCTACATCCCATGGCCTTTCCCAGCCATTTAAATTTTTATCTTACAGGTCTAACAGTTGCGAAAAACCAATACAACGCCCACCCGGAACAATGTATAAAGCTAAACGAACCGTTCACTGGGTACTTATCCGTACGAAAATCCCTATTGATTTACCTGTTTTTACAAGGAAATAAAATGTGAAAAAAATATTTCTACATCCCATGGCCTTTCCCAGCCATTTAAATTTTTCTCTTAGAGGTCTAACACTTCCGAAAAACCAATACAACGCCCACCCGGAACAATGTATAAAGCTAAACGAACCGTTCACTGGGTACTTATCCGTGCGAAAAGCCCTATTGATTTCCCTCTTTTTACAAGGAAGTAAAATGTGAAAAAAATATTTCTACATCCCATGGCCTTTCCCAACCATTTAAATTTTTCTCTTACAGGTCTAACAGTTGCGAAAAACCAATACAACGCCCACCCGGAACAATATATAAAGCAAAACGAACCGTTCACTGGGTACTAATCCATACGAAAATCCCTATTGATTTACCTGTTTTTACAAGGAAATAAAATGTGAAAAAAATATTTATACATCCCATGGCCTTTCCCAACCATTTAAATTTTTCTCTTACAGGTCTAACACTTCCGAAAAACCAATACAACGCCCACCCGGAACAATATATAAAGCTAAACGAACCGTTCACTGGGTACTTATCCGTACGAAAATCCCTATTGATTTACCTGTTTTTACAAGGAAATAAAATGTGAAAAAAATATTTCTACATCCCATGGCCTTTCCCAGCCATTTAAATTTTTATCTTACAGGTCTAACAGTTGCGAAAAACCAATACAACGCCCACCCGGAACAATGTATAAAGCTAAACGAACCGTTCACTGGGTACTAATCCATACGAAAATCCCAATTGATTTACCTGTTTTTACAAGGAAATAAAATGTGAAAAAAATATTTCTACATCCCATGGCCTTTCCCAGCCATTTAAATTTTTATCTTACAGGTCTAACAGTTGTGAAAAACCAATACAACGCCCACCCGGAACAATGTATAAAGCTAAACGAACCGTTCACTGGGTACTTATCCTTACGAAAATCCCTATTGATTTACCTGTTTTTACAAGGAAATAAAATGTGAAAAAAATATTTCTACATCCCATGGCCTTTCCCAGCCATTTAAATTTTTCTCTTAGAGGTCTAACACTTCCGAAAAACCAATACAACGCCCACCCGGAACAATGTATAAAGCTAAACGAACCGTTCACTGGGTACTTATCCGTGCGAAAAGCCCTATTGATTTCCCTCTTTTTACAAGGAAGTAAAATGTGAAAAAAATATTTCTACATCCCATGGCCTTTCCCAACCATTTAAATTTTTCTCTTACAGGTCTAACTGTTGCGAAAAACCAATACAACGCCCACCCGGAACAATATATAAAGCAAAACGAACCGTTCACTGGGTACTAATCCATACGAAAATCCCTATTGATTTACCTGTTTTTACAAGGAAATAAAATGTGAAAAAAATATTTCTACATTCCATGGCCTTTCCCAACCATTTAAATTTTTCTCTTACAGTTCTAACAGTTGCGAAAAACCAATACAACGCCCACCCGGAACAATGTATAAAGCTAAACGAACCGTTCACTGGGTACTTATCCGTGCGAAAAGCCCTATTGATTTACCTCATTTTACAAGGAAATAAAATGTGAAAAAATATTTATACATCCCATGGCCTTTCCCAACCATTTAAATTTTTTTCTTACAGGTCTAACACTTCCGAAAAACCAATACAACGCCCAACCGGAAAAATATATAAAGCTAAACGAACCGTTCACTGGGTACTTATCCGTACGAAAATCCCTATTGATTTACCTGTTTTTACAAGGAAATAAAATGTGAAAAAAATATTTCTACATCCCATGGCCTTTCCCAGCCATTTAAATTTTTCTCTTACAGGTCTAACAGTTGCGAAAAACCAATACAACGCCCACCCGGAACAATGTATAAAGCTAAACGAACCGTTCACTGGGTACTTATCCGTGCGAAAAGCCCTATTGATTTACCTGTTTTTACAAGGAAGTAAAATGTGAAAAAAATATTTCTACATCCCATGGCCTTTCCCAACCATTTAAATTTTTCTCTTACAGGTCTAACAGTTGCGAAAAACCAATACAACTCCCACCCGGAACAATATATAAAGCTAAACGAACCGTTCACTGGTTACTTATACGTACGAAAATCCCTATTGATTTACCTGTTTTTACAAGGAAATAAAATGTGAAAAAAATATTTCTACATCCCATGGCCTTTCCCAACCATTTAAATTTTTCTCTTACAGGTCTAACACTTCCGAAAAACCAATACAACGCCCACCCGGAAAAATATATAAAGCTAAACGAACCGTTCACTGGGTACTTATCCGTACGAAAATCCCTATTGATTTACCTGTTTTTACAAGGAAATAAAATGTGAAAAAAATATTTCTACATCCCATGGCCTTTCCCAACCATTTAAATTTTTCTCTTACAGGTCTAACACTTCCGAAAAACCAATACAACGCCCACCCGGAACAATGTATAAAGCTAAACGAACCGTTCACTGGGTACTTATCCGTGCGAAAAGCCCTATTGATTTCCCTCTTTTTACAAGGAAGTAAAATGTGAAAAAAATATTTCTACATCCCATGGCCTTTCCCAACCATTTAAATTTTTCTCTTACAGGTCTAACAGTTGCGAAAAACCAATACAACGCCCACCCGGAAAAATATATAAAGC
This sequence comes from Paroedura picta, assembly GCF_049243985.1. Lineage (NCBI taxonomy): Eukaryota > Metazoa > Chordata > Lepidosauria > Squamata > Gekkonidae > Paroedura > Paroedura picta. The sequence goes on along the minus strand of NC_135373.1, from coordinate 6,741,523 downwards.
TAAACGAACCGTTCACTGGGTACTAATCCGTACGAAAATCCCTATTGATTTACCTGTTTTTACAAGGAAATAAAATGTGAAAAAAATATTTCTACATTCCATGGCCTTTCCCAACCATTTAAATTTTTCTCTTACAGGTCTAACACTTCCGAAAAACCAATACAACGCCCACCCGGAACAATATATAAAGCTAAACGAACCGTTCACTGGGTACTTATCCGTACGAAAATCCCTATTGATTTACCTGTTTTTACAAGGAAATAAAATGTGAAAAAAATATTTCTACATCCCATGGCCTTTCCCAGCCATTTAAATTTTTCTCTTACAGGTCTAACAGTTGCGAAAAACCAATACAACGCCCACCCGGAACAATGTATAAAGCTAAACGAACCGTTCACTGGGTACTTATCCGTGCGAAAAGCCCTATTGATTTCCCTCTTTTTACAAGGAAGTAAAATGTGAAAAAAATATTTCTACATCCCATGGCCTTTCCCAACCATTTAAATTTTTCTCTTACAGGTCTAACAGTTGCGAAAAACCAATACAACGCCCACCCGGAAAAATATATAAAGCTAAACGAACCGTTCACTGGGTACTAATCCGTACGAAAATCCCTATTGATTTACCTGTTTTTACAAGGAAATAAAATGTGAAAAAAATATTTCTACATTCCATGGCCTTTCCCAACCATTTAAATTTTTCTCTTACAGGTCTAACACTTCCGAAAAACCAATACAACGCCCACCCGGAACAATATATAAAGCTAAACGAACCGTTCACTGGGTACTTATCCGTACGAAAATCCCTATTGATTTACCTGTTTTTACAAGGAAATAAAATGTGAAAAAAATATTTCTACATCCCATGGCCTTTCCCAGCCATTTAAATTTTTCTCTTACAGGTCTAACAGTTGCGAAAAACCAATACAACGCCCACCCGGAACAATGTATAAAGCTAAACGAACCGTTCACTGGGTACTAATCCGTACGAAAATCCCAATTGATTTACCTGTTTTTACAAGGAAATAAAATGTGAAAAAAATATTTCTACATCCAATGGCCTTTCCCAACCATTTAAATTTTTCTCTTACAGGTCTAACAGTTGCGAAAAACCAATACAACGCCCACCCGGAAAAATATATAAAGCTAAACGAACCGTTCACTGGGTACTTATCCGTATGAAAATCCCTATTGATTTACCTGTTTTTACAAGGAAATAAAATGTGAAAAAAATATTTCTACATCCCATGGCCTTTCCCAGCCATTTAAATTTTTCTCTTACAGGTCTAACAGTTGAGAAAAACCAATACAACGCCCACCCGGAACAATGTATAAAGCTAAATGAACCGTTCACTGGGTACTTATCCGTGCGAAAAGCCCTATTGATTTCCCTATTTTTACAAGGAAGTAAAATGTGAAAAAAATATTTCTACATCCCATGGCCTTTCCCAACCATTTAAATTTTTCTCTTACAGGTCTAACAGTTGCGAAAAACCAATACAACTCCCACCCGGAACAATGTATAAAGCTAAACGAACCGTTCACTGGGTACTTATCCGTGCGAAAATCCCTATTGATTTACCTGTTTTTACAAGGAAATAAAATGTGAAAAAAATATTTCTACATCCCATGGCCTTTCCCAGCCATTTAAATTTTTCTCTTACAGGTCTAACAGTTGCGAAAAACCAATACAACGCCCACCCGGAACAATGTATAAAGCTAAACGAACCGTTCACTGGGTACTAATCCGTACGAAAATGCCAATTGATTTACCTGTTTTTACAAGGAAATAAAATGTGAAAAAAATATTTCTACATCCCATGGCCTTTCCCAACCATTTAAATTTTTCTCTTACAGGTCTAACACTTCCGAAAAACCAATACAACGCCCACCCGGAACAATGTATAAAGCTAAACGAACCGTTCACTGGGTACTTATCCGTGCGAAAAGCGCTATTGATTTACCTGTTTTTACAAGGAAGTAAAATGTGAAAAAAATATTTCTACATCCCATGGCCTTTCCCAACCATTTAAATTTTTCTCTTACAGGTCTAACACTACCGAAAAACCAATACAACGCCCACCCGGAACAATGTATAAAGCTAAACGAACCGTTCACTGGGTACTTATCCGTGCGAAAAGCCCTATTGATTTACCTGTTTTTACAAGGAAATAAAATGTGAAAAAAATATTTCTACATTCCATGGCCTTTCCCAACCATTTAAATTTTTCTCTTACAGGTCTAACACTTCTGAAAAACCAATACAACGCCCACCCGGAAAAATATATAAAGCTAAACCAACCGTTCACTGGGTACTTATCCGTATGAAAATCCCTATTGATTTACCTGTTTTTACAAGGAAATAAAATGTGAAAAAAATATTTCTACATCCCATGGCCTTTCCCAACCATTTAAATTTTTCTCTTACAGGTCTAACACTTCCGAAAAACCAATACAACGCCCACCCGGAACAATGTATAAAGCTAAACGAACCGTTCACTGGGTACTTATCCGTGCGAAAAGCCCTATTGATTTCCCTCTTTTTACAAGGAAGTAAAATGTGAAAAAAATATTTCTACATCCCATGGCCTTTCCCAACCATTTAAATTTTTCTCTTACAGGTCTAACAGTTGCGAAAAACCAATACAACACCCACCCGGAAAAATATATAAAGCTAAACGAACCGTTCACTGGGTACTAATCCATACGAAAATCCCAATTGATTTACCTGTTTTTACAAGGAAATAAAATGTGAAAAAAATATTTCTACATCCCATGGCCTTTCCCAGCCATTTAAATTTTTCTCTTACAGGTCTAACACTTCCGAAAAACCAATACAACGCCCACCCGGAACAATGTATAAAGCTAAACGAACCGTTCACTGGGTACTTATCCGTGCGAAAAGCCCTATTGATTTCCCTCTTTTTACAAGGAAGTAAAATGTGAAAAAAATATTTCTACATCCCATGGCCTTTCCCAACCATTTAAATTTTTCTCTTACAGGTCTAACAGTTGCGAAAAACCAATACAACGCCCACCCGGAACAATATATAAAGCAAAACGATCCGTTCACTCGGTACTAATCCATACGAAAATCCCTATTGATTTACCTGTTTTTACAAGGAAATAAAATGTGAAAAAAATATTTCTACATTCCATGGCCTTTCCCAACCATTTAAATTTTTCTCTTACAGGTCTAACACTTCTGAAAAACCAATACAACGCCCACCCAGAACAATGTATAAAGCTAAACGAACCGTTCACTGGGTACTTATCCGTGCGAAAAGCCCTATTGATTTACCTCTTTTTACAAGGAAATAAAATGTGAAAAAAATATTTATACATGCCATGGCCTTTCCCAACCATTTAAATTTTTTTCTTACAGGTCTAACACTTCCGAAAAACCAATACAACGCCCACCCGGAAAAATATATAAAGCTAAACGAACCGTTCACTGGGTACTTATCCGTACGAAAATCCCTATTGATTTACCTGTTTTTACAAGGAAATAAAATGTGAAAAAAATATTTCTACATCCCATGGCCTTTCCCAACCATTTAAATTTTTCTCTTACAGGTCTAACACTTCCGAAAAACCAATACAACGCCCACCCGGAACAATGTATAAAGCTAAACGAACCGTTCACTGGGTACTTATCCGTGCGAAAAGCCCTATTGATTTCCCTCTTTTTACAAGGAAGTAAAATGTGAAAAAAATATTTCTACATCCCATGGCCTTTCCCAGCCATTTAAATTTTTCTCTTACAGGTCTAACAGTTGCGAAAAACCAATACAACGCCCACCCGGAACAATGTATAAAGCTAAACGAACCGTTCACTGGGTACTTATCCGTGCGAAAAGCCCTATTGATTTCCCTCTTTTTACAAGGAAGTAAAATGTGAAAAAAATATTTCTACATCCCATGGCCTTTCCCAACCATTTAAATTTTTCTCTTACAGGTCTAACAGTTGCGAAAAACCAATACAACGCCCACCCGGAACAATATATAAAGCTAAACGAACCGTTCACTGGGTACTTATACGTGCAAAAAGCCCTATTGATTTACCTGTTTTTACAAGGAAATAAAATGTGAAAAAAATATTTCTACATTCCATGGCCTTTCCCAACCATTTAAATTTTTCTCTTACAGGTCTAACACTTCTGAAAAACCAATACAACGCCCACCCGGAACAATATATAAAGCTAAACGAACCGTTCACTGGGTACTTATACGTACGAAAATCCCTATTGATTTACCTGTTTTTACAAGGAAATAAAATGTGAAAAAAATATTTCTACATCCCATGGCCTTTCCCAACCATTTAAATTTTTCTCTTACAGGTCTAACAGTTGCGAAAAACCAATACAACGCCCACCCGGAAAAATATATAAAGCTAAACGAACCGTTCACTGGGTACTAATCCGTACGAAAATCCCTATTGATTTACCTGTTTTTACAAGGAAATAAAATGTGAAAAAAATATTTCTACATTCCATGGCCTTTCCCAACCATTTGAATTTTTCTCTTACAGGTCTAACAGTTGCGAGAAACCAATACAACGCCCACCCTGAACAATATATAAAGCTAAACGAACCGTTCACTGGGTACTTATCCGTACGACAATCCCTATTGATTTACCTGTTTTTACAAGGAAATAAAATGTGAAAAAAATATTTCTACATCCCATGGCCTTTCCCAGCCATTTAAATTTTTCTCTTACAGGTCTAACAGTTGCGAAAAACCAATACAACGCCCACCCGGAACAATGCATAAAGCTAAACGAACCGTTCACTGGGTACTAATCCGTACGAAAATCCCAATTGATTTACCTGTTTTTACAAGGAAATAAAATGTGAAAAAAATATTTCTACATCCCATGGCCTTTCCCAACCATTTAAATTTTTCTCTTACAGGTCTAACAGTTGCGAAAAACCAATACAATGCCCACCCGGAACAATATATAAAGCAAAACGATCCGTTCACTGGGTACTAATCCATACGAAAATCCCTATTGATTTACCTGTTTTTACAAGGAAATAAAATGTGAAAAAAATATTTCTACATTCCATGGCCTTTCCCAACCATTTAAATTTTTCTCTTACAGGTCTAACAGTTGCGAAAAACCAATACAACGCCCACCCGGAACAATGTATAAAGCTAAACGAACCGTTCACTGGGTACTTATCCGTGCGAAAAGCGCTATTGATTTACCTGTTTTTACAAGGAAGTAAAATGTGAAAAAAATATTTCTACATCCCATGGCCTTTCCCAACCATTTAAATTTTTCTCTTACAGGTCTAACACTACTGAAAAACCAATACAACTCCCACCCGGAACAATATATAAAGCTAAACGAACCGTTCACTGGGTACTTATACGTATGAAAATCCCTATTGATTTACCTGTTTTTACAAGGAAATAAAATGTGAAAAAAATATTTCTACATTCCATGGCCTTTCCCAACCATTTAAATTTTTTTCTTACAGGTCTAACACTTCCGAAAAACCAATACAACGCCCACCCGGAACAATGTATAAAGCTAAACGAACCGTTCACTGGGTACTTATCCGTGCGAAAAGCGCTATTGATTTACCTGTTTTTACAAGGAAGTAAAATGTGAAAAAAATATTTCTACATCCCATGGCCTTTCCCAACCATTTAAATTTTTCTCTTACAGGTCTAACACTACCGAAAAACCAATACAACTCCCACCCGGAACAATATATAAAGCTAAACGAACCGTTCACTGGGTACTTATACGTATGAAAATCCCTATTGATTTACCTGTTTTTACAAGGAAATAAATTGTGAAAAAAATATTTCTACATCCCATGGCCTTTCCCAACCATTTAAATTTTTCTCTTACAGGTCTAACACTTCCGAAAAACCAATACAACGCCCACCCGGAACAATGTATAAAGCTAAACGAACCGTTCACTGGGTACTTATCCGTGCGAAAAGCCCTATTGATTTACCTGTTTTTACAAGGAAATAAAATGTGAAAAAAATATTTCTACATCCCATGGCCTTTCCCAACCATTTAAATTTTTCTCTTACAGGTCTAACAGTTGCGAAAAACCAATACAACGCCCACCCGGAAAAATATATAAAGCTAAACGAACCGTTCACTGGGTACTTATCCGTACGAAAATCCCAATTGATTTACCTGTTTTTACAAGGAAATAAAATGTGAAAAAAATATTTCTACATCCCATGGCCTTTCCCAGCCATTTAAATTTTTCTCTTACAGGTCTAACACTTCCGAAAAACCAATACAACGCCCACCCAGAACAATGTATAAAGCTAAACGAACCGTTCACTGGGTACTTATCCGTGCGAAAAGCCCTATTGATTTCCCTCTTTTTACAAGGAAGTAAAATGTGAAAAAAATATTTCTACATCCCATGGCCTTTCCCAACCATTTAAATTTTTCTCTTACAGGTCTAACAGTTGCGAAAAACCAATACAACGCCCACCCGGAAAAATATATAAAGCTAAACGAACCGTTCACTGGGTACTTATACATACGAAAATCCCTATTGATTTACCTGTTTTTACAAGGAAATAAAATGTGAAAAAAATATTTCTACATTCCATGGCCTTTCCCAACCATTTAAATTTTTCTCTTACAGGTCTAACACTTCCGAAAAACCAATACAACGCCCACCCGGAACAATATATAAAGCTAAACGAACCGTTCACTGGGTACTTATCCGTACGAAAATCCCTATTGATTTACCTGTTTTTACAAGGAAATAAAATGTGAAAAAAATATTTCTACATCCCATGGCCTTTCCCAACCATTTAAATTTTTCTCTTACAGGTCTAACACTACCGAAAAACCAATACAACGCCCACCCGGAACAATGTATAAAGCTAAACGAACCGTTCACTGGGTACTTATATGTACGAAAATCCCAATTGATTTACCTGTTTTTACAAGGAAATAAAATGTGAAAAAAATATTTCTACATCCCATGGCCTTTCCCAACCATTTAAATTTTTCTCTTACAGGTCTAACACTTCCGAAAAACCAATACAACGCCCACCCGGAACAATGTATAAAGCTAAACGAACCGTTCACTGGGTACTTATCCGTGCGAAAAGCCCTATTGATTTACCTGTTTTTACAAGGAAGTAAAATGTGAAAAAAATATTTCTACATCCCATGGCCTTTCCCAACCATTTAAATTTTTATCTTACAGGTCTAACACTACCGAAAAACCAATACATCTCCCACCCGGAACAATATATAAAGCTAAACCAACCGTTCACTGGGTACTTATCCGTGCGAAAAGCCCTATTGATTTACCTGTTTTTACAAGGAAATAAAATGTGAAAAAAATATTTCTACATCCCATGGCCTTTCCCAACCATTTAAATTTTTATCTTACAGGTCTAACAGTTGCGAAAAACCAATACAACGCCCACCCGGAACAATGTATAAAGCTAAACGAACCGTTCACTGGGTACTTTTCTGTGCGAAAAGCCCTATTGATTTACCTGTTTTTACAAGGAAGTAAAATGTGAAAAAAATATTTCTACATCCCATGGCCTTTCCCAACCATTTAAATTTTTCTCTTACAGGTCTAACAGTTGCGAAAAACCAATACAACGCCCACCCGGAACAATGTATAAAGCTAAACGAACCGTTCACTGGGTACTTATACGTGCGAAAATCCCCATTGATTTACCTGTTTTTACAAGGAAATAAAATGTGAAAAAAATATTTCTACATCCCATGGCCTTTCCCAACCATTTAAATTTTTCTCTTACAGGTCTAACACTTCCGAAAAACCAATACAACGCCCACCCGGAAAAATATATAAAGCTAAACGAACCGTTCACTGGGTACTTATCCGTACGAAAATCCCTATTGATTTACCTGTTTTTACAAGGAAATAAAATGTGAAAAAAATATTTCTACATCCCATGGCCTTTCCCAACCATTTAAATTTTTCTCTTACAGGTCTAACAGTTGCGAAAAACCAATACAACGCCCACCCGGAACAATGTATAAAGCTAAACGAACCGTTCACTGGGTACTTATACGTACGAAAAGCCCTATTGATTTACCTGTTTTTACAAAGAAGTAAAATGTGAAAAAAATATTTCTACATCCCATGGCCTTTCCCAACCATTTAAATTTTTCTCTTACAGGTCTAACAGTTGCGAAAAACCAATACAACGCCCACCCGGAACAATATATAAAGCTAAACGAACCGTTCACTGGGTACTTATCCGTACGAAAATCCCTATTGATTTACCTGTTTTTACAAGGAAATAAAATGTGAAAAAAATATTTCTACATCCCATGGCCTTTCCCAACCATTTAAATTTTTCTCTTACAGGTCTAACACTACCGAAAAACCAATACAACTCCCACCCGGAACAATATATAAAGCTAAACGAACCGTTCACTGGGTACTTATACGTACGAAAATCCCTATTGATTTACCTGTTTTTACAAGGAAATAAAATGTGAAAAAAATATTTCTACATCCCATGGCCTTTCCCAACCATTTAAATTTTTCTCTTACAGGTCTAACAGTTGCGAAAAACCAATACAACGCCCACCCGGAACAATGTATAAAGCTAAACGAACCGTTCACTGGGTACTTACCCGTGCGAAAAGCCCTATTGATTTACCTGTTTTTACAAGGAAATAAAATGTGAAAAAAATATTTCTACATCCCATGGCCTTTCCCAACCATTTAAATTTTTCTCTTACAGGTCTAACACTACCGAAAAACCAATACAACTCCCACCCGGAACAATATATAAAGCTAAACGAACCGTTCACTGGGTACTTATACGTATGAAAATCCCTATTGATTTACCTGTTTTTACAAGGAAATAAAATGTGAAAAAAATATTTCTACATTCCATGGCCTTTCCCAACCATTTAAATTTTTTTCTTACAGGTCTAACACTTCCGAAAAACCAATACAACGCCCACCCTGAACAATATATAAAGCTAAACGAACCGTTCACTGGGTACTTATCCGTACGACAATCCCTATTGATTTACCTGTTTTTACAAGGAAATAAAATGTGAAAAAAATATTTCTACATCCCATGGCCTTTCCCAGCCATTTAAATTTTTCTCTTACAGGTCTAACAGTTGCGAAAAACCAATACAACGCCCACCCGGAACAATGTATAAAGCTAAACGAACCGTTCACTGGGTACTAATCCGTACGAAAATCCCAATTGATTTACCTGTTTTTACAAGGAAATAAAATGTGAAAAAAATATTTCTACATCCCATGGCCTTTCCCAACCATATAAATTTTTCTCTTACAGGTCTAACACTTCCGAAAAACCAATACAACGCCCACCCGGAACAATGTATAAAGCTAAACGAACCGTTCACTGGGTACTTATCCGTGCGAAAAGCGCTATTGATTTACCTGTTTTTACAAGGAAGTAAAATGTGAAAAAAATATTTCTACATCCCATGGCCTTTCCCAACCATTTAAATTTTTCTCTTACAGGTCTAACACTACCGAAAAACCAATACAACTCCCACCCGGAACAATATATAAAGCTAAACGAACCGTTCACTGGGTACTTATACGTATGAAAATCCCTATTGATTTACCTGTTTTTACAAGGAAATAAATTGTGAAAAAAATATTTCTACATCCCATGGCCTTTCCCAACCATTTAAATTTTTCTCTTACAGGTCTAACACTTCCGAAAAACCAATACAACGCCCACCCGGAACAATGTATAAAGCTAAACGAACCGTTCACTGGGTACTTATCCGTGCGAAAAGCCCTATTGATTTACCTGTTTTTACAAGGAAATAAAATGTGAAAAAAATATTTCTACATCCCATGGCCTTTCCCAACCATTTAAATTTTTCTCTTACAGGTCTAACAGTTGCGAAAAACCAATACAACGCCCACCCGGAAAAATATATAAAGCTAAACGAACCGTTCACTGGGTACTTATCCGTACGAAAATCCCTATTGATTTACCTGTTTTTACAAGGAAATAAAATGTGAAAAAAATATTTCTACATCCCATGGCCTTTCCCAACCATTTAAATTTTTCTCTTACAGGTCTAACACTTCCGAAAAACCAATACAACGCCCACCCAGAACAATGTATAAAGCTAAACGAACCGTTCACTGGGTACTTATCCGTGCGAAAAGCCCTATTGATTTCCCTCTTTTTACAAGGAAGTAAAATGTGAAAAAAATATTTCTACATCCCATGGCCTTTCCCAACCATTTAAATTTTTCTCTTACAGGTCTAACAGTTGCGAAAAACCAATACAACGCCCACCCGGAAAAATATATAAAGCTAAACGAACCGTTCACTGGGTACTTATACATACGAAAATCCCTATTGATTTACCTGTTTTTACAAGGAAATAAAATGTGAAAAAAATATTTCTACATTCCATGGCCTTTCCCAACCATTTAAATTTTTCTCTTACAGGTCTAACACTTCCGAAAAACCAATACAACGCCCACCCGGAACAATATATAAAGCTAAACGAACCGTTCACTGGGTACTTATCCGTACGAAAATCCCTATTGATTTACCTGTTTTTACAAGGAAATAAAATGTGAAAAAAATATTTCTACATCCCATGGCCTTTCCCAACCATTTAAATTTTTCTCTTACAGGTCTAACACTACCGAAAAACCAATACAACGCCCACCCGGAACAATGTATAAAGCTAAACGAACCGTTCACTGGGTACTTATATGTACGAAAATCCCAATTGATTTACCTGTTTTTACAAGGAAATAAAATGTGAAAAAAATATTTCTACATCCCATGGCCTTTCCCAACCATTTAAATTTTTCTCTTACAGGTCTAACACTTCCGAAAAACCAATACAACGCCCACCCGGAACAATGTATAAAGCTAAACGAACCGTTCACTGGGTACTTATCCGTGCGAAAAGCCCTATTGATTTACCTGTTTTTACAAGGAAGTAAAATGTGAAAAAAATATTTCTACATCCCATGGCCTTTCCCAACCATTTAAATTTTTATCTTACAGGTCTAACACTACCGAAAAACCAATACATCTCCCACCCGGAACAATATATAAAGCTAAACCAACCGTTCACTGGGTACTTATCCGTGCGAAAATCCCTATTGATTTACCTGTTTTTACAAGGAAATAAAATGTGAAAAAAATATTTCTACATCCCATGGCCTTTCCCAACCATTTAAATTTTTATCTTACAGGTCTAACAGTTGCGAAAAACCAATACAACGCCCACCCGGAACAATGTATAAAGCTAAACGAACCGTTCACTGGGTACTTTTCTGTGCGAAAAGCCCTATTGATTTACCTGTTTTTACAAGGAAGTAAAATGTGAAAAAAATATTTCTACATCCCATGGCCTTTCCCAACCATTTAAATTTTTCTCTTACAGGTCTAACAGTTGCGAAAAACCAATACAACGCCCACCCAGAACAATGTATAAAGCTAAACGAACCGTTCACTGGGTACTTATACGTGCGAAAATCCCGATTGATTTACCTGTTTTTACAAGGAAATAAAATGTGAAAAAAATATTTCTACATCCCATGGCCTTTCCCAACCATTTAAATTTTTCTCTTACAGGTCTAACACTTCCGAAAAACCAATACAACGCCCACCCGGAAAAATATATAAAGCTAAACGAACCGTTCACTGGGTACTTATCCGTACGAAAATCCCTATTGATTTACCTGTTTTTACAAGGAAATAAAATGTGAAAAAAATATTTCTACATCCCATGGCCTTTCCCAACCATTTAAATTTTTCTCTTACAGGTCTAACAGTTGCGAAAAACCAATACAACGCCCACCCGGAACAATGTATAAAGCTAAACGAACCGTTCACTGGGTACTTATACGTACGAAAAGCCCTATTGATTTACCTGTTTTTACAAAGAAGTAAAATGTGAAAAAAATATTTCTACATCCCATGGCCTTTCCCAACCATTTAAATTTTTCTCTTACAGGTCTAACAGTTGCGAAAAACCAATACAACGCCCACCCGGAACAATATATAAAGCTAAACGAACCGTTCACTGGGTACTTATCCGTACGAAAATCCCTATTGATTTACCTGTTTTTACAAGGAAATAAAATGTGAAAAAAATATTTCTACATCCCATGGCCTTTCCCAACCATTTAAATTTTTCTCTTACAGGTCTAACACTACCGAAAAACCAATACAACTCCCACCCGGAACAATATATAAAGCTAAACGAACCGTTCACTGGGTACTTATACGTACGAAAATCCCTATTGATTTACCTGTTTTTACAAGGAAATAAAATGTGAAAAAAATATTTCTACATCCCATGGCCTTTCCCAACCATTTAAATTTTTCTCTTACAGGTCTAACAGTTGCGAAAAACCAATACAACGCCCACCCGGAACAATGTATAAAGCTAAACGAACCGTTCACTGGGTACTTACCCGTGCGAAAAGCCCTATTGATTTACCTGTTTTTACAAGGAAATAAAATGTGAAAAAAATATTTCTACATCCCATGGCCTTTCCCAACCATTTAAATTTTTCTCTTACAGGTCTAACACTACCGAAAAACCAATACAACTCCCACCCGGAACAATATATAAAGCTAAACGAACCGTTCACTGGGTACTCATACGTACGAAAATCCCTATTGATTTACCTGTTTTTACAAGGAAATAAAATGTGAAAAAAATATTTCTACATCCCATGGCCTTTCCCAACCATTTAAATTTTTCTCTTACAGGTCTAACAGTTGCGAAAAACCAATACAACGCCCACCCGGAAAAATATATAAATCTAAACGAACCGTTCACTGGGTACTTATCCGTACGAAAATCCCTATTGATTTACCTGTTTTTACAAGGAAGTAAAATGTGAAAAAAATATTTCTACATCCCATGGCTTTTCCCAACCATTTAAATTTTTCTCTTACAGGTCAACACTTCCGAAAAACCAATACAACGCCCACCCGGAACAATGTATAAAGCTAAACGAACCGTTCACTGGGTACTTATCCGTGCGAAAAGCCCTATTGATTTCCCTCTTTTTACAAGGCAGTAAAATGTGAAAAAAATATTTCTACATCCCATGGCCTTTCCCAACCATTTAAATTTTTCTCTTACAGGTCTAACACTTGCAGAAAACCAATACAACGCCCACCCGGAACAATATATAAAGCTAAACGAACAGTTCACTGGGTACTTATCCGTACGAAAAGCCCTATTGATTTCCCTGTTTTTACAGGGAAGTAAAATGTGAAAAAAATATTTCTACATCCCATGGCCTTTCCCAACCATTAAAATTTTTCTCTTACAGGTCTAACAGTTGCGAAAAACCAATACAACACCCACCCGGAAAAATATATACAGCTAAACGAACCGTTTACTGGGTACTAATCCATACGAAAATCCCTATTGATTTACCTGTTTTTACAAGGAAATAAAATGTGAAACAAATATTTCTACATCCCATGGCCTTTCCCAACCATTTAAATATTTCTCTTACACGTCTAACACTTCCGAAAAACCAATACAACGCCCACCCGGAACAATACATAAAGCTAAACGAACCGTTCACTGGGTACTTATCCGTACGAAAATCCCTATTGATTTACCTGTTTTTACAAGGAAGTAAAATGTGAAAAAAATATTTCTACATCCCATGGCCTTTCCCAACCATTTAAACTTTTCTCTTACAGGTCTAACACTTCCGAAAAACCAATACAACGCCCACCCGGAACAATATATAAAGCTAAATGAACCGTTCACTGGGCACTTATCCGTACAAAAATCCCTATTGATTTTCCTGTTTTTACAAGGAAATAAAATGTGAAAAAAATATTTCTACATCCCATGGCCTTTCCCAACCATTTAAATTTTTATCTTACAGGTCTAACACTACCGAAAAACCGATACAACGGCCACCCGGAACAATGTATAAAGCTAAACGAACCGTTCACTGGGTACTTACCCGTGCGAAAAGCCCTATTGATTTACCTGTTTTTACAAGGAAATAAAATGTGAAAAAAATATTTCTACATCCCATGGCCTTTCCCAACCATTTAAATTTTTCTCTTACAGGTCTAACACTACCGAAAAACCAATACAACTCCCACCCGGAACAATATATAAAGCTAAACGAACCGTTCACTGGGTACTCATACGTACGAAAATCCCTATTGATTTACCTGTTTTTACAAGGAAATAAAATGTGAAAAAAATATTTCTACATCCCATGGCCTTTCCCAACCATTTAAATTTTTCTCTTACAGGTCTAACAGTTGCGAAAAACCAATACAACGCCCACCCGGAAAAATATATAAATCTAAACGAACCGTTCACTGGGTACTTATCCGTACGAAAATCCCTATTGATTTACCTGTTTTTACAAGGAAGTAAAATGTGAAAAAAATATTTCTACATCCCATGGCTTTTCCCAACCATTTAAATTTTTCTCTTACAGGTCTAACACTTCCGAAAAACCAATACAACGCCCACCCGGAACAATGTATAAAGCTAAACGAACCGTTCACTGGGTACTTATCCGTGCGAAAAGCCCTATTGATTTCCCTCTTTTTACAAGGCAGTAAAATGTGAAAAAAATATTTCTACATCCCATGGCCTTTCCCAACCATTTAAATTTTTCTCTTACAGGTCTAACACTTGCAGAAAACCAATACAACGCCCACCCGGAACAATATATAAAGCTAAACGAACAGTTCACTGGGTACTTATCCGTACGAAAAGCCCTATTGATTTCCCTGTTTTTACAGGGAAGTAAAATGTGAAAAAAATATTTCTACATCCCATGGCCTTTCCCAACCATTAAAATTTTTCTCTTACAGGTCTAACAGTTGCGAAAAACCAATACAACACCCACCCGGAAAAATATATACAGCTAAACGAACCGTTTACTGGGTACTAATCCATACGAAAATCCCTATTGATTTACCTGTTTTTACAAGGAAATAAAATGTGAAACAAATATTTCTACATCCCATGGCCTTTCCCAACCATTTAAATATTTCTCTTACACGTCTAACACTTCCGAAAAACCAATACAACGCCCACCCGGAACAATACATAAAGCTAAACGAACCGTTCACTGGGTACTTATCCGTACGAAAATCCCTATTGATTTACCTGTTTTTACAAGGAAGTAAAATGTGAAAAAAATATTTCTACATCCCATGGCCTTTCCCAACCATTTAAATTTTTCTCTTACAGGTCTAACGCTTCCGAAAAACCAATACAACTCCCACCCGGAACAATATATAAAGCTAAACGAACCGTTCACTGGGTACTTATCCGTACGAAAATCCCTATTGATTTACCTGTTTTTACAAGGAAATAAAATGTGAAAAAAATATTTCTACATCCCATGGCCTTTCCCAACCATTTAAACTTTTCTCTTACAGGTCTAACACTTCCGAAAAACCAATACAACGCCCACCCGGAACAATATATAAAGCTAAATGAACCGTTCACTGGGCACTTATCCGTACAAAAATCCCTATTGATTTTCCTGTTTTTACAAGGAAATAAAATGTGAAAAAAATATTTCTACATCCCATGGCCTTTCCCAACCATTTAAATTTTTATCTTACAGGTCTAACACTACCGAAAAACCGATACAACGGCCACCCGGAACAATATATAAAGCTAAACGAACCGTTCACTGGGTACTTATACGTACAAAAATCCCTATTGATTTACCTGTTTTTACAAGGAAATAAAATGTGAAAAAAATATTTCTACATCGCATGGCCTTTCCCAACTATTTAAATTTTTTTCTTACAGGTCTAAAACTACCGAAAAACCAATACAACTCCCACCCGGAACAATATATAAAGCTAAACGAACCGTTCACTGGGTACTTATACGTACGAAAATCCCTATTGATTTACCTGTTTTTACAAGGAAATAAAATGTGAAAAAAATATTTCTACATCCCATGGCCTTTCCCAACCATTTAAATTTTTCTCTTACAGGTCTAACACTTCCGAAAAACCAATACAACGCCCACCCGGAACAATGTATAAAGCTAAACGAACCGTTCACTGGGTACTTATCCGTGCGAAAAGCCCTATTGATTTCCCTCTTTTTACAAGGAAGTAAAATGTGAAAAAAATATTTCTACATCCCATGGCCTTTCCCAACCATTTAAATTTTTCTCTTACAGGTCTAACACTACCGAAAAACCAATACAACTCCCACCCGGAACAATATATGAAGCTAAACGAACCGTTCACTGGGTACTTATCCGTACGAAAATCCCTATTGATTTACCTGTTTTTACAAGGAAATAAAATGTGAAAAAAATATTTCTACATCCCATGGCCTTTCCCAACCATTTAAACTTTTCTCTTATAGCTCTAACACTTCAGAAAAACCAATACAACGCCCACCCGGAACAATGTATAAAGCTAAACGAACCGTTCACTGGGTACTTATCCGTGCGAAAATCCCTATTGATTTACCTGTTTTTACAAGGAAGTAAAATGTGAAAAAAATATTTCTACATCCCATGGCCTTTCACAACCATTTAAATTTTTATCTTACAGGTCTAACACTACCGAAAAACCAATACAACTCCCACCCGGAACAATATATAAAGCTAAACGAACCGTTCACTGGGTACTTATCCGTACGAAAATCCCTATTGATTTACCTGTTTTTACAAGGAAATAAAATGTGAAAAAAATATTTCTACATCCCATGGCCTTTCCCAACCATTTAAACTTTTCTCTTATAGCTCTAACACTTCAGAAAAACCAATACAACGCCCACCCGGAACAATATATAAAGCTAAACGAACCGTTCACTGGGCACTTATCCGTACAAAAATCCCTATTGATTTTCCTGTTTTTACAAGGAAATAAAATGTGAAAAAAATATTTCTACATCCCATGGCCTTTCCCAACCATTTAAATTTTTCTCTTACAGGTCTAACACTTCCGAAAAACCAATACAACGCCCACCCGGAACAATGTATAAAGCTAAACGAACCGTTCACTGGGTACTTATCCGTGCGAAAAGCCCTATTGATTTACCTGTTTTTACAAGGAAGTAAAATGTGAAAAAAATATTTCTACATCCCATGGCCTTTCACAACCATTTAAATTTTTATCTTACAGGTCTAACACTACCGAAAAACCAATACAACTCCCACCCGGAACAATATATAAAGCTAAACGAACCGTTCACTGGGTACTTATACGTACGAAAATCCCTATTGATTTACCTGTTTTTACAAGGAAATAAAATGTGAAAACAATATTTCTACATCCCATGGCCTTTCCCAACCATTTAAATTTTTCTCTTACAGGTCTAACACTTCCGAAAAACCAATACAACGCCCACCCGGAACAATATATAAAGCTAAACGAACCGTTCACTGGGTACTTATCCGTGCGAAAAGCCCTATTGATTTACCTGTTTTTACAAGGAAACAAAATGTGAAAAAAATATTTCTACATCCCATGGCCTTTCCCAACCATTTAAATTTTTCTCTTACAGGTCTAACACTACCGAAAAACCAATACAACGCCCACCCGGAAAAATATATAAAACTAAACGAACCGTTCACTGGGTACTTATCCGTACGAAAATCCCTATTCATTTACCTGTTTTTACAAGGAAGTAAAATGTGAAAAAAATATTTCTACATCCCATGGCCTTTCCCAACCATTTAAATTTTTCTCTTACAGGTCTAACACTTCCGAAAAACCAATACAACGCCCACCCGGAACAATGTATAAAGCTAAACGAACCGTTCACTGGGTACTTATACGTGCAAAAAGCCCTATTGATTTACCTGTTTTTACAAGGAAGTAAAATGTGAAAAAAATATTTCTACATCCCATGGCCTTTCCCAACCATTTAAATTTTTCTCTTACAGGTCTAACACTACCGAAAAACCAATACAACTCCCACCCGGAACAATATATAAAGCTAAACGAACCGTTCACTGGATACTTATAAGTACGAAAATCCCTATTGATTTACCTGTTTTTACAAGGAAATAAAATGTGAAAACAATATTTCTACATCCCATGGCCTTTCCCAACCATTTAAATTTTTCTCTTACAGGTCTAACACTTCCGAAAAACCAATACAACGCCCACCCGGAACAATGTATAAAGCTAAACGAACCGTTCACTGGGTACTTATCCGTGCACAAAGCCCTATTGATTTACCTGTCTTTACAAGGAAGTAAAATGTGAAAAAAATATTTCTACATCCCATGGCCTTTCCCAACCATTTAAATTTTTCTCTTACAGGTCTAACAGTTGCGAAAAACCAATACAACGCCCACCCGGAACAATATATAAAGCTAAACGAACCGTTCACTGGGTACTTATACGTACGAAAATCCCTATTGATTTACCTGTTTTTACAAGGAAATAAAATGTGAAAAAAATATTTCTACATCACATGGCCTTTCCCAACCATTTAAATTTTTCTCTTACAGGTCTAACACTTCCGAAAAACCAATACAACGCCCACCCGGAAAAATATATAAATCTAAACGAACCGTTCACTGGGTACTTATCCGTACGAAAATCCCTATTGATTTACCTGTTTTTACAAGGAAGTAAAATGTGAAAAAAATATTTCTACATCCCATGGCTTTTCCCAACCATTTAAATTTTTCTCTTACAGGTCTAACACTTCCGAAAAACCAATACAACGCCCACCCGGAACAATGTATAAAGCTAAACGAACCGTTCACTGGGTACTTATCCGTGCGAAAAGCCCTATTGATTTCCCTCTTTTTACAAGGAAGTAAAATGTGAAAAAAATATTTCTACATCCCATGGCTTTTCCCAACCATTTAAATTTTTCTCTTACAGGTCTAACACTTCCGAAAAACCAATACAACGCCCACCCGGAACAATATATAAAGCTAAATGAACCGTTCACTGGGCACTTATCCGTACAAAAATCCCTATTGATTTTCCTGTTTTTACAAGGAAATAAAATGTGAAAAAAATATTTCTACATCCCATGGCCTTTCCCAACCATTTAAATTTTTATCTTACAGGTCTAACACTACCGAAAAACCGATACAACGGCCACCCGGAACAATGTATAAAGCTAAACGAACCGTTCACTGGGTACTTACCCGTGCGAAAAGCCCTATTGATTTACCTGTTTTTACAAGGAAATAAAATGTGAAAAAAATATTTCTACATCCCATGGCCTTTCCCAACCATTTAAATTTTTCTCTTACAGGTCTAACACTACCGAAAAACCAATACAACTCCCACCCGGAACAATATATAAAGCTAAACGAACCGTTCACTGGGTACTCATACGTACGAAAATCCCTATTGATTTACCTGTTTTTACAAGGAAATAAAATGTGAAAAAAATATTTCTACATCCCATGGCCTTTCCCAACCATTTAAATTTTTCTCTTACAGGTCTAACAGTTGCGAAAAACCAATACAACGCCCACCCGGAAAAATATATAAATCTAAACGAACCGTTCACTGGGTACTTATCCGTACGAAAATCCCTATTGATTTACCTGTTTTTACAAGGAAGTAAAATGTGAAAAAAATATTTCTACATCCCATGGCTTTTCCCAACCATTTAAATTTTTCTCTTACAGGTCTAACACTTCCGAAAAACCAATACAACGCCCACCCGGAACAATGTATAAAGCTAAACGAACCGTTCACTGGGTACTTATCCGTGCGAAAAGCCCTATTGATTTCCCTCTTTTTACAAGGCAGTAAAATGTGAAAAAAATATTTCTACATCCCATGGCCTTTCCCAACCATTTAAATTTTTCTCTTACAGGTCTAACACTTGCAGAAAACCAATACAACGCCCACCCGGAACAATATATAAAGCTAAACGAACAGTTCACTGGGTACTTATCCGTACGAAAAGCCCTATTGATTTCCCTGTTTTTACAGGGAAGTAAAATGTGAAAAAAATATTTCTACATCCCATGGCCTTTCCCAACCATTAAAATTTTTCTCTTACAGGTCTAACAGTTGCGAAAAACCAATACAACACCCACCCGGAAAAATATATACAGCTAAACGAACCGTTTACTGGGTACTAATCCATACGAAAATCCCTATTGATTTACCTGTTTTTACAAGGAAATAAAATGTGAAACAAATATTTCTACATCCCATGGCCTTTCCCAACCATTTAAATATTTCTCTTACACGTCTAACACTTCCGAAAAACCAATACAACGCCCACCCGGAACAATACATAAAGCTAAACGAACCGTTCACTGGGTACTTATCCGTACGAAAATCCCTATTGATTTACCTGTTTTTACAAGGAAGTAAAATGTGAAAAAAATATTTCTACATCCCATGGCCTTTCCCAACCATTTAAATTTTTCTCTTACAGGTCTAACGCTTCCGAAAAACCAATACAACTCCCACCCGGAACAATATATAAAGCTAAACGAACCGTTCACTGGGCACTTATCCGTACAAAAATCCCTATTGATTTTCCTGTTTTTACAAGGAAATAAAATGTGAAAAAAATATTTCTACATCCCATGGCCTTTCCCAACCATTTAAATTTTTATCTTACAGGTCTAACACTACCGAAAAACCGATACAACGGCCACCCGGAACAATGTATAAAGCTAAACGAACCGTTCACTGGGTACTTACCCGTGCGAAAAGCCCTATTGATTTACCTGTTTTTACAAGGAAATAAAATGTGAAAAAAATATTTCTACATCCCATGGCCTTTCCCAACCATTTAAATTTTTCTCTTACAGGTCTAACACTACCGAAAAACCAATACAACTCCCACCCGGAACAATATATAAAGCTAAACGAACCGTTCACTGGGTACTCATACGTACGAAAATCCCTATTGATTTACCTGTTTTTACAAGGAAATAAAATGTGAAAAAAATATTTCTACATCCCATGGCCTTTCCCAACCATTTAAATTTTTCTCTTACAGGTCTAACAGTTGCGAAAAACCAATACAACGCCCACCCGGAAAAATATATAAATCTAAACGAACCGTTCACTGGGTACTTATCCGTACGAAAATCCCTATTGATTTACCTGTTTTTACAAGGAAGTAAAATGTGAAAAAAATATTTCTACATCCCATGGCTTTTCCCAACCATTTAAATTTTTCTCTTACAGGTCTAACACTTCCGAAAAACCAATACAACGCCCACCCGGAACAATGTATAAAGCTAAACGAACCGTTCACTGGGTACTTATCCGTGCGAAAAGCCCTATTGATTTCCCTCTTTTTACAAGGCAGTAAAATGTGAAAAAAATATTTCTACATCCCATGGCCTTTCCCAACCATTTAAATTTTTCTCTTACAGGTCTAACACTTGCAGAAAACCAATACAACGCCCACCCGGAACAATATATAAAGCTAAACGAACAGTTCACTGGGTACTTATCCGTACGAAAAGCCCTATTGATTTCCCTGTTTTTACAGGGAAGTAAAATGTGAAAAAAATATTTCTACATCCCATGGCCTTTCCCAACCATTAAAATTTTTCTCTTACAGGTCTAACAGTTGCGAAAAACCAATACAACACCCACCCGGAAAAATATATACAGCTAAACGAACCGTTTACTGGGTACTAATCCATACGAAAATCCCTATTGATTTACCTGTTTTTACAAGGAAATAAAATGTGAAACAAATATTTCTACATCCCATGGCCTTTCCCAACCATTTAAATATTTCTCTTACACGTCTAACACTTCCGAAAAACCAATACAACGCCCACCCGGAACAATACATAAAGCTAAACGAACCGTTCACTGGGTACTTATCCGTACGAAAATCCCTATTGATTTACCTGTTTTTACAAGGAAGTAAAATGTGAAAAAAATATTTCTACATCCCATGGCCTTTCCCAACCATTTAAATTTTTCTCTTACAGGTCTAACGCTTCCGAAAAACCAATACAACTCCCACCCGGAACAATATATAAAGCTAAACGAACCGTTCACTGGGTACTTATCCGTACGAAAATCCCTATTGATTTACCTGTTTTTACAAGGAAATAAAATGTGAAAAAAATATTTCTACATCCCATGGCCTTTCCCAACCATTTAAACTTTTCTCTTACAGGTCTAACACTTCCGAAAAACCAATACAACGCCCACCCGGAACAATATATAAAGCTAAATGAACCGTTCACTGGGCACTTATCCGTACAAAAATCCCTATTGATTTTCCTGTTTTTACAAGGAAATAAAATGTGAAAAAAATATTTCTACATCCCATGGCCTTTCCCAACCATTTAAATTTTTATCTTACAGGTCTAACACTACCGAAAAACCGATACAACGGCCACCCGGAACAATATATAAAGCTAAACGAACCGTTCACTGGGTACTTATACGTACGAAAATTCCTATTGATTTACCTGTTTTTACAAGGAAATAAAATGTGAAAAAAATATTTCTACATCGCATGGCCTTTCCCAACTATTTAAATTTTTTTCTTACAGGTCTAACACTACCGAAAAACCAATACAACTCCCACCCGGAACAATATATAAAGCTAAACGAACCGTTCACTGGGTACTTATACGTACGAAAATCCCTATTGATTTACCTGTTTTTACAAGGAAATAAAATGTGAAAAAAATATTTCTACATCCCATGGCCTTTCCCAACCATTTAAATTTTTCTCTTACAGGTCTAACACTTCCGAAAAACCAATACAACGCCCACCCGGAACAATGTATAAAGCTAAACGAACCGTTCACTGGGTACTTATCCGTGCGAAAAGCCCTATTGATTTCCCTCTTTTTACAAGGAAGTAAAATGTGAAAAAAATATTTCTACATCCCATGGCCTTTCCCAACCATTTAAATTTTTCTCTTACAGGTCTAACACTACCGAAAAACCAATACAACTCCCACCCGGAACAATATATGAAGCTAAACGAACCGTTCACTGGGTACTTATCCGTACGAAAATCCCTATTGATTTACCTGTTTTTACAAGGAAATAAAATGTGAAAAAAATATTTCTACATCCCATGGCCTTTCCCAACCATTTAAACTTTTCTCTTATAGCTCTAACACTTCAGAAAAACCAATACAACGCCCACCCGGAACAATGTATAAAGCTAAACGAACCGTTCACTGGGTACTTATCCGTGCGAAAAGCCCTATTGATTTACCTGTTTTTACAAGGAAGTAAAATGTGAAAAAAATATTTCTACATCCCATGGCCTTTCACAACCATTTAAATTTTTATCTTACAGGTCTAACACTACCGAAAAACCAATACAACTCCCACCCGGAACAATATATAAAGCTAAACGAACCGTTCACTGGGTACTTATACGTGCGAAAAGCCCTATTGATTTACCTGTTTTTACAAGGAAACAAAATGTGAAAAAAATATTTCTACATCCCATGGCCTTTCCCAACCATTTAAATTTTTCTCTTACAGGTCTAACACTTCCGAAAAACCAATACAACGCCCACCCGGAAAAATATATAAAACTAAACGAACCGTTCACTGGGTACTTATCCGTACGAAAATCCCTATTCATTTACCTGTTTTTACAAGGAAGTAAAATGTGAAAAAAATATTTCTACATCCCATGGCCTTTCCCAACCATTTAAATTTTTCTCTTACAGGTCTAACACTTCCGAAAAACCAATACAACGCCCACCCGGAACAATGTATAAAGCTAAACGAACCGTTCACTGGGTACTTATACGTGCGAAAAGCCCTATTGATTTACCTGTTTTTACAAGGAAGTAAAATGTGAAAAAAATATTTCTACATCCCATGGCCTTTCACAACCATTTAAATTTTTCTCTTACAGGTCTAACACTACCGAAAAACCAATACAACTCCCACCCGGAACAATATATAAAGCTAAACGAACCGTTCACTGGATACTTATAAGTACGAAAATCCCTATTGATTTACCTGTTTTTACAAGGAAATAAAATGTGAAAACAATATTTCTACATCCCATGGCCTTTCCCAACCATTTAAATTTTTCTCTTACAGGTCTAACACTTCCGAAAAACCAATACAACGCCCACCCGGAACAATGTATAAAGCTAAACGAACCGTTCACTGGGTACTTATCCGTGCGAAAAGCCCTATTGATTTACCTGTCTTTACAAGGAAGTAAAATGTGAAAAAAATATTTCTACATCCCATGGCCTTTCCCAACCATTTAAATTTTTCTCTTACAGGTCTAACAGTTGCGAAAAACCAATACAACGCCCACCCGGAACAATGTATAAAGCTAAACGAACCGTTCACTGGGTACTTACCCGTGCGAAAAGCCCTATTGATTTACCTGTTTTTACAAGGAAATAAAATGTGAAAAAAATATTTCTACATCCCATGGCCTTTCCCAACCATTTAAATTTTTCTCTTACAGGTCTAACACTACCGAAAAACCAATACAACTCCCACCCGGAACAATATATAAAGCTAAACGAACCGTTCACTGGGTACTTATACGTACGAAAATCCCTATAGATTTACCTGTTTTTACAAGGAAATAAAATGTGAAAAAAATATTTCTACATCACATGGCCTTTCCCAACCATTTAAATTTTTCTCTTACAGGTCTAACACTTCCGAAAAACCAATACAACGCCCACCCGGAAAAATATATAAATCTAAACGAACCGTTCACTGGGTACTTATCCGTACGAAAATCCCTATTGATTTACCTGTTTTTACAAGGAAGTAAAATGTGAAAAAAATATTTCTACATCCCATGGCTTTTCCCAACCATTTAAATTTTTCTGTTACAGGTCTAACACTTCCGAAAAACCAATACAACGCCCACCCGGAACAATGTATAAAGCTAAACGAACCGTTCACTGGGTACTTATCCGTGCGAAAAGCCCTATTGATTTCCCTCTTTTTACAAGGAAGTAAAATGTGAAAAAAATATTTCTACATCCCATGGCCTTTCCCAACCATTTAAATTTTTCTCTTACAGGTCTAACACTTCCGAAAAACCAATACAACGCCCACCCGGAACAATGTATAAAGCTAAACGAACCGTTCACTGGGTACTTATACGTGCGAAAAGCCCTATTGATTTACCTGTTTTTACAAGGAAGTAAAATGTGAAAAAAATATTTCTACATCCCATGGCCTTTCCCAACCATTTAAATTTTTCTCTTACAGGTCTAACACTACCGAAAAACCAATACAACTCCCACCCAGAACAATATATAAAGCTAAACGAACCGTTCACTGGATACTTATACGTACGAAAATCCCTATTGATTTACCTGTTTTTACAAGGAAATAAAATGTGAAAACAATATTTCTACATCCCATGGCCTTTCCCAACCATTTAAATTTTTCTCTTACAGGTCTAACACTTCCGAAAAAAGAATACAACGCCCACCCGGAACAATGTATAAAGCTAAACGAACCGTTCACTGGGTACTTATCCGTGCGAAAAGCCCTATTGATTTACCTGTTTTTACAAGGAAGTAAAATGTGAAAAAAATATTTCTACATCCCATGGCCTTTCCCAACCATTTAAATTTTTCTCTTACAGGTCTAACAGTTGCGAAAAACCAATACAACGCCCACCCGGAACAATGTATAAAGCTAAACGAACCGTTCACTGGGTACTTACCCGTGCGAAAAGCCCTATTGATTTACCTGTTTTTACAAGGAAATAAAATGTGAAAAAAATATTTCTACATCCCATGGCCTTTCCCAACCATTTAAATTTTTCTCTTACAGGTCTAACACTACCGAAAAACCAATACAACTCCCACCCGGAACAATATATAAAGCTAAACGAACCGTTCACTGGGTACTTATACGTACGAAAATCCCTATTGATTTACCTGTTTTTACAAGGAAATAAAATGTGAAAAAAATATTTCTACATCCCATGGCCTTTCCCAACCATTTAAATTTTTCTCTTACAGGTCTAACACTTCCGAAAAACCAATACAACGCCCACCCGGAAAAATATATAAATCTAAACGAACCGTTCACTGGGTACTTATCCGTACGAAAATCCCTATTGATTTACCTGTTTTTACAAGGAATTAAAATGTGAAAAAAATATTTCTACATCCCATGGCTTTTCCCAACCATTTAAATTTTTCTCTTACAGGTCTAACACTTCCGAAAAACCAATACAACGCCCACCCGGAACAATGTATAAAGCTAAACGAACCGTTCACTGGGTACTTATCCGTGCGAAAAGCCCTATTGATTTCCCTCTTTTTACAAGGAAGTAAAATGTGAAAAAACTATTTCTACATCCCATGGCCTTTCCCAACCATTAAAATTTTTCTCTTACAGGTCTAACAGTTGCGAAAAACCAATACAACACCCACCCGGAAAAATATATACAGCTAAACGAACCGTTTACTGGGTACTAATCCATACGAAAATCCCTATTGATTTACCTGTTTTTACAAGGAAATAAAATGTGAAACAAATATTTCTACATCCCATGGCCTTTCCCAACCATTTAAATATTTCTCTTACACGTTTAACACTTCCGAAAAACCAATACAACGCCCACCCGGAACAATACATAAAGCTAAACGAACCGTTCACTGGGTACTTATCCGTACGAAAATCCCTATTGATTTACCTGTTTTTACAAGGAAGTAAAATGTGAAAAAAATATTTCTACATCCCATGGCCTTTCCCAACCATTTAAATTTTTCTCTTACAGGTCTAACACTTCCGAAAAACCAATACAACGCCCACCCGGAACAATGTATAAAGCTAAACGAACCGTTCACTGGGTACTTATCCGTGCGAAAAGCCCTATTGATTTCCCTCTTTTTACAAGGAAGTAAAATGTGAAAAAAATATTTCTACATCCCATGGCCTTTCCCAACCATTTAAATTTTTCTCTTACAGGTCTAACACTACCGAAAAACCAATACAACTCCCACCCGGAACAATATATGAAGCTAAACGAACCGTTCACTGGGTACTTATCCGTACGAAAATCCCTATTGATTTACCTGTTTTTACAAGGAAATAAAATGTGAAAAAAATATTTCTACATCCCATGGCCTTTCCCAACCATTTAAACTTTTCTCTTATAGCTCTAACACTTCAGAAAAACCAATACAACGCCCACCCGGAACAATGTATAAAGCTAAACGAACCGTTCACTGGGTACTTATCCGTGCGAAAAGCCCTATTGATTTACCTGTTTTTACAAGGAAGTAAAATGTGAAAAAAATATTTCTACATCCCATGGCCTTTCACAACCATTTAAATTTTTATCTTACAGGTCTAACACTACCGAAAAACCAATACAACTCCCACCCGGAACAATATATAAAGCTAAACGAACCGTTCACTGGGTACTTATCCGTACGAAAATCCCTATTGATTTACCTGTTTTTACAAGGAAATAAAATGTGAAAAAAATATTTCTACATCCCATGGCCTTTCCCAACCATTTAAACTTTTCTCTTATAGCTCTAACACTTCAGAAAAACCAATACAACGCCCACCCGGAACAATATATAAAGCTAAACGAACCGTTCACTGGGCACTTATCCGTACAAAAATCCCTATTGATTTTCCTGTTTTTACAAGGAAATAAAATGTGAAAAAAATATTTCTACATCCCATGGCCTTTCCCAACCATTTAAATTTTTCTCTTACAGGTCTAACACTTCCGAAAAACCAATACAACGCCCACCCGGAACAATGTATAAAGCTAAACGAACCGTTCACTGGGTACTTATCCGTGCGAAAAGCCCTATTGATTTACCTGTTTTTACAAGGAAGTAAAATGTGAAAAAAATATTTCTACATCCCATGGCCTTTCACAACCATTTAAATTTTTATCTTACAGGTCTAACACTACCGAAAAACCAATACAACTCCCACCCGGAACAATATATAAAGCTAAACGAACCGTTCACTGGATACTTATACGTACGAAAATCCCTATTGATTTACCTGTTTTTACAAGGAAATAAAATGTGAAAACAATATTTCTACATCCCATGGCCTTTCCCAACCATTTAAATTTTTCTCTTACAGGTCTAACACTTCTGAAAAACCAATATAACGCCCACCCGGAAAAATATATAAAGCTAAACGAACCGTTCACTGGGTACTTATCCGTACGAAAATCCCTATTGATTTACCTGTTTTTACAAGGAAATAAAATGTGAAAAAAATATTTCTACATCCCATGGCCTTTCCCAGCCATTTAAATTTTTCTCTTACAGGTCTAACACTTCCGAAAAACCAATACAACGCCCACCCGGAACAATGTATAAAGCTAAACGAACCGTTCACTGGGTACTTATCCGTGCGAAAAGCCCTAGTGATTTCCCTCTTTTTACAAGGAAGTAAAATGTGAAAAAAATATTTCTACATCCCATGGCCTTTCCCAACCATTTAAATCTTTCTCTTACAGGTCTAACAGTTGCGAAAAACCAATACAACGCCCACCCGGAACAATGTATAAAGCTAAACGAACCGTTCACTGGGTACTTATACGTGCGAAAAGCCCTATTGATTTACCTGTTTTTACAAGGAAGTAAAATGTGAAAAAAATATTTCTACATCCCATGGCCTTTCCCAACCGTTTAAATTTTTCTCTTACAGGTCTAACACTACCGAAAAACCAATACAACTCCCACCCGGAACAATATATGAAGCTAAATGAACCGTTCACTGGGTACTTATACGTACGAAAATCCCTATTGATTTACCTGTTTTTACAAGGAAATAAAATGTGAAAAAAATATTTCTACATCCCATGGCCTTTCCCAACCATTTAAATTTTTCTCTTACAGGTCTAACACTTCCGAAAAACCAATACAACGCCCACCCGGAACAATGTATAAAGCTAAACGAACCGTTCACTGGGTACTTATCCGTGCGAAAAGCCCTATTGATTTACCTGTTTTTACAAGGAAATAAAATGTGAAAAAAATATTTCTACATCCCATGGCCTTTCCCAACCATTTAAATTTTTCTCTTACAGGTCTAACACTTCCGAAAAACCAATACAACGCCCACCCGGAACAATGTATAAAGCTAAACGAACCGTTCACAGGGTACTTATCCGTGCGAAAAGCCCTATTGATTTCCCTCTTTTTACAAGGAAGTAAAATGTGAAAAAAATATTTCTACATCCCATGGCCTTTCCCAACCATTTAAATTTTTCTCTTACAGGTCTAACAGTTGCGAAAAACCAATACAACGCCCACCCGGAACAATGTATAAAGCTAAACGAACCGTTCACTGGGTACTTATACGTGCGAAAAGCCCTATTGATTTACCTGTTTTTACAAGGAAGTAAAATGTGAAAAAAATATTTCTACATCCCATGGCCTTTCCCAACCATTTAAATTTTTCTCTTACAGGTCTAACACTACCGAAAAACCAATACAACTCCCACCCGGAACAATATATAAAGCTAAACGAACCGTTCACTGGATACTTATACGTACGAAAATCCCTATTGATTTACCTGTTTTTACAAGGAAATAAAATGTGAAAACAATATTTCTACATCCCATGGCCTTTCCCAACCATTTAAATTTTTCTCTTACAGGTCTAACAATTCCGAAAAACCAATACAACGCCCACCCGGAAAAATGTATAAAGCTAAACGAACCGTTCACTGGGTACTTATCCGTGCAAAAAGCCCTATTGATTTTCCTGTTTTTACAAGGAAGTAAAATGTGAAAAAAATATTTCTACATCCCATGGCCTTTCCCAACCATTTAAATTTTTCTCTTACAGGTCTAACACTTCTGAAAAACCAATACAACGCCCACCCGGAACAATGTATAAAGCTAAACGAACCGTTCACAGGGTACTTATCCGTGCGAAAAGCCCTATTGATTTCCCTCTTTTTACAAGGAAGTAAAATGTGAAAAAAATATTTCTACATCCCATGGCCTTTCCCAACCATTTAAATTTTTCTCTTACAGGTCTAACAGTTGCGAAAAACCAATACAACGCCCACCCGGAACAATGTATAAAGCTAAACGAACCGTTCACTGGGTACTGATACGTGCGAAAAGCCCTATTGATTTACCTGTTTTTACAAGGAAGTAAAATGTGAAAAAAATATTTCTACATCCCATGGCCTTTCCCAACCATTTAAATTTTTCTCTTACAGGTCTAACACTACCGAAAAACCAATACAACTCCCACCCGGAACAATATATAAAGCTAAACGAACCGTTCACTGGATACTTATACGTACGAAAATCCCTATTGATTTACCTGTTTTTACAAGGAAATAAAATGTGAAAACAATATTTCTACATCCCATGGCCTTTCCCAACCATTTAAATTTTTCTCTTACAGGTCTAACACTTCCGAAAAACCAATACAACGCCCACCCGGAACAATGTATAAAGCTAAACGAACAGTTCACTGGGTACTTATCCGTGCGAAAAGCCCTATTGATTTACCTGTTTTTACAAGGAAGTAAAATGTGAAAAAAATATTTCTACATCCCATGGCCTTTCCCAACCATTTAAATTTTTCTCTTACAGGTCTAACACTACCGAAAAACCAATACAACTCCCACCCGGAACAATATATAAAGCTAAACGAACCGTTCACTGGGTACTTATACGTACGAAAATCCCTATTGATTTACCTGTTTTTACAAGGAAATAAAATGTGAAAAAAATATTTCTACATCCCATGGCCTTTCCCAACCATTTAAATTTTTCTCTTACAGGTCTAACACTTCCGAAAAACCAATACAACGCCCACCCGGAACAATGTATAAAGCTAAACGAACCGTTAACTGGGTACTTATCCGTGCGAAAAGCCCTATTGATTTACCTGTTTTTACAAGGAAATAAAATGTGAAAAAAATATTTCTACATCCCATGGCCTTTCCCAACCATTTAAATATTTCTCTTACAGGTCTAACACTTCCGAAAAACCAATACAACGCCCACCCGGAACAATGTATAAAGCTAAACGAACCGTTCACAGGGTACTTATCCGTGCGAAAAGCCCTATTGATTTCCCTCTTTTTACAAGGAAGTAAAATGTGAAAAAAATATTTCTACATCCCATGGCCTTTCCCAACCATTTAAATTTTTCTCTTACAGGTCTAACACTACCGAAAAACCAATACAACTCCCACCCGGAACAATATATAAAGCTAAACGAACCGTTCACTGGGTACTTATACGTACGAAAATCCCTATTGATTTACCTGTTTTTACAAGGAAATAAAATGTGAAAAAAATATTTCTACATCCCATGGCCTTTCCCAACCATTTAAATTTTTCTCTTACAGGTCTAACACTTCCGAAAAACCAATACAACGCCCACCCGGAACAATGTATAAAGCTAAACGAACCGTTAACTGGGTACTTATCCGTGCGAAAAGGCCTATTGATTTACCTGTTTTTACAAGGAAATAAAATGTGAAAAAAATATTTCTACATCCCATGGCCTTTCCCAACCATTTAAATATTTCTCTTACAGGTCTAACACTTCCGAAAAACCAATACAACGCCCACCCGGAACAATGTATAAAGCTAAACGAACCGTTCACAGGGTACTTATCCGTGCGAAAAGCCCTATTGATTTCCCTCTTTTTACAAGGAAGTAAAATGTGAAAAAAATATTTCTACATCCCATGGCCTTTCCCAACCATTTAAATTTTTCTCTTACAGGTCTAACAGTTGCGAAAAACCAATACAACGCCCACCCGGAACAATGTATAAAGCTAAACGAACCGTTCACTGGGTACTTATACGTGCGAAAAGCCCTATTGATTTACCTGTTTTTACAAGGATGTAAAATGTGAAAAAAATATTTCTACATCCCATGGCCTTTCCCAACCATTTAAATTTTTCTCTTACAGGTCTAACACTACCGAAAAACCAATACAACTCCCACCCGGAACAATATATAAAGCTAAACGAACCGTTCACTGGATACTTATACGTACGAAAATCCCTATTGATTTACCTGTTTTTACAAGGAAATAAAATGTGAAAACAATATTTCTACATCCCATGGCCTTTCCCAACCATTTAAATTTTTCTCTTACAGGTCTAACACTTCCGAAAAACCAATACAACGCCCACCCGGAAAAATGTATAAAGCTAAACGAACCGTTCACTGGGTACTTATCCGTGCGAAAAGCCCTATTGATTTACCTGTTTTTACAAGGAAGTAAAATGTGAAAAAAATATTTCTACATCCCATGGCCTTTCCCAACCATTTAAATTTTTCTCTTACAGGTCTAACACTTCCGAAAAACCAATACAACGCCCACCCGGAACAATGTATAAAGCTAAACGAACCGTTCACTGGGTACTTATACGTGCGAAAAGCCCTATTCATTTACCTGTTTTTACAAGGAAGTAAAATGTGAAAAAAATATTTCTACATCCCATGGCCTTTCCCAACCATTTAAATTTTTCTCTTACAGGTCTAACACTACCGAAAAACCAATACAACTCCCACCCGGAACAATATATAAAGCTAAACGAACCGTTCACTGGGTACTTATACGTACGAAAATCCCTATTGATTTACCTGTTTTTACAAGGAAATAAAATGTGAAAACAATATTTCTACATCCCATGGCCTTTCCCAACCATTTAAATTTTTCTCTTACAGGTCTAACACTTCCGAAAAACCAATACAACGCCCACCCGGAACAATGTATAAAGCTAAACGAACCGTTCACTGGGTACTTATCCGTGCGAAAAGCCCTATTGATTTACCTGTTTTTACAAGGAAATAAAATGTGAAAAAAATATTTCTACATCCCATGGCCTTTCCCAACCATTTAAATTTTTCTCTTACAGGTCTAACACTTCCGAAAAACCAATACAACGCCCACCCGGAAAAATATATAAAGCTAAACGAACCGTTCACTGGGTACTTATCCGTACGAAAAGCCCTATTGATTTACCTGTTTTTACAAGGAAATAAAATGTGAAAAAAATATTTCTACATCCCATGGCCTTTCCCAGCCATTTAAATTTTTCTCTTACAGGTCTAACACTTCCGAAAAACCAATACAACGCCCACCCGGAACAATGTATAAAGCTAAACGAACCGTTCACTGGGTACTTATCCGTGCGAAAAGCCCTAGTGATTTCCCTCTTTTTACAAGGAAGTAAAATGTGAAAAAAATATTTCTCCATCCCATGGCCTTTCCCAAACATTTAAATTTTTCTCTTACAGGTCTAACAGTTGCGAAAAACCAATACAACGCCCACCCGGAACAATGTATAAAGCTAAACGAACCGTTCACTGGGTACTTATACGTGCGAAAACCCCTATTGATTTACCTGTTTTTACAAGGAAGTAAAATGTGAAAAAAATATTTCTACATCCCATGGCCTTTCCCAACCATTTAAACTTTTCTCTTACAGGTCTAACAGTTGCGAAAAACCAATACAACTCCCACCCGGAACAATATATAAAGCTAAACGAACCGTTCACTGGGTACTTATACGTACGAAAATCCCTATTGATTTACCTGTTTTTACAAGGAAATAAAATGTGAAAAAAATATTTCTACATCCCATGGCCTTTCCCAACCATTTAAATTTTTCTCTTACAGGTCTAACACTTCCGAAAAACCAATACAACGCCCACCCGGAACAATGTATAAAGCTAAACGAACCGTTCACTGGGTACTTATCCGTGCGAAAAGCCCTATTGATTTACCTGTTTTTACAAGGAAATAAAATGTGAAAAAAATATTTCTACATCCCATGGCCTTTCCCAACCATTTAAATTTTTCTCTTACAGGTCTAACACTTCCGAAAAACCAATACAACTCCCACCTGGAACAATATATAAAGCTAAACGAACCGTTCACTGGGTACTTATACGTACGAAAATCCCTATTGATTTACCTGTTTTTACAAGGAAATAAAATGTGAAAAAAATATTTCTACATCCCATGGCCTTTCCCAGCCATTTAAATTTTTCTCTTACATGTCTAACACTTCCGAAAAACCAATACAACGCCCACCCGGAACAATGTATAAAGCTAAACGAACCGTTCACTGGGTACTTATCCGTGCGAAAAGCCCTATTGATTTACCTGTTTTTACAAGGAAGTAAAATGTGAAAAAAATATTTCTACATCCCATGGCCTTTCCCAACCATTTAAATTTTTATCTTACAGGTCTAACACTACCGAAAAACCGATACAACAGCCACCCGGAACAATATATAAAGCTAAACGAACCGTTCACTGGGAACTTATACGTACGAAAATCCCTATTGATTTACCTGTTTTTACAAGGAAATAAAATGTAAAAAAAATATTTCTACATCCCATGGCCTTTCCCAGCCATTTAAATTTTTCTCTTACAGGTCTAACACTTCCGAAAAACCAATACAACGCCCACCCGGAACAATGTATAAAGCTAAACGAACCGTTCACTGGGTACTTATCCGTGCGAAAAGCCCTATTGATTTACCTGTTTTTACAAGGAAGTAAAATGTGAAAAAAATATTTCTACATCCCATGGCCTTTCCCAACTATTTAAATTTTTCTCTTACAGGTCTAACACTACCGAAAAACCAATACAACTCCCACCAGGAACAATATATAAAGCTAAACGAACCGTTCACTGGGTACTTATCCGTGCGAAAATCCCTATTGATTTACCTGTTTTTACAAGGAAATAAAATGTGAAAAAAATATTTCTACATCCCATGGCCTTTCCCAACCGTTTAAATTTTTCTCTTACATGTCTAACACTTCCGAAAAACCATTACAACGCACACCCGGAACAATGTATAAAGCTAAACGAACCGTTCACTGGGTACTTATCCGTGCGAAAAGCCCTATTGATTTCCCTCTTTTTACAAGGAAGTAAAATGTGAAAAAAATATTTCTACGTCCCATGGCCTTTCCCAACCATTTAAATTTTTCTCTTACAGGTCTAACACTACCGAAAAACCAATACAACTCCCACCCGGAACAATATATAAAGCTAAACGAACAGTTCACTGGGTACTTATCCGTACGAAAAGCCCTATTGATTTCCCTGTTTTTACAAGGAAGTAAAATGTGAAAAAAATATTTCTACATCCCATGGCCTTTCCCAACCATTAAAATTTTTCTCTTACAGGTCTAACAGTTGCGAAAAACCAATACAACACCCACCCGGAAAAATATATACAGCTAAACGAACCGTTTACTGGGTACTAATCCATACGAAAATCCCTATTGATTTACCTGTTTTTACAAGGAAATAAAATGTGAAAAAAATATTTCTACATCCCATGGCCTTTCGCAACCATTTAAGTTTTTCTCTTACAGGTCTAACACTTCCGAAAAACCAATACAACGCCCACCCGGAACAATACATAAAGCTAAACGAACCGTTCACTGGGTACTTATCCGTACGAAAATCCCTATTGATTTACCTGTTTTTACAAGGAAATAAAATGTGAAAAAAATATTTCTACATCCCATGGCCTTTCCCAACCATTTAACCTTTTTTCTTACAGGTCTAACACTTCCGAAAAACCAATACAACGCCCACCCGGAACAATATATAAAGCTAAACGAACCGTTCACTGGGCACTTATCCGTACAAAAATCCCTATTGATTTTACTGTTTTAACAAGGAAATAAAATGTGAAAAAAATATTTCTACATCCCATGGCCTTTCCCAACCCTTTAAATTTTTATCTTACAGGTCTAACACTACCGAAAAACCGATACAACGGCCACCCGGAACAATATATAAAGCTAAACGAACTGTTCACTGGGTACTTATACGTACGAAAATCCCTATTGATTTACCTGTTTTTACAAGGAAATAAAATGTAAAAAAAATATTTCTACATCCCATGGCCTTTCCCAGCCATTTAAATTTTTGTCTTACAGGTCTAACAATTCCGAAAAACCAATACAACGCCCACCCGGAACAATGTATAAAGCTAAACGAACCGTTCACTGGGTACTTATCCGTGCGAAAAGCCCTATTGATTTACCTGTTTTTACAAGGAAGTAAAATGTGAAAAAAATATTTCTACATCCCATGGCCTTTCCCAACTATTTAAATTTTTATCTTACAGGTCTAAAACTACCGAAAAACCAATACAACTCCCACCAGGAACAATATATAAAGCTAAACGAACCGTTCACTGGGTACTTATACGTACGAAAATTCCTATTGATTTACCTGTTTTTACAAGGAAATAAAATGTGAAAAAAATATTTCTACATCCCATGGCCTTTCCCAACCATTTAAATTTTTCTCTTACAGGTCTAACACTTCCGAAAAACCATTACAACGCACACCCGGAACAATGTATAAAGCTAAACGAACCGTCCACTGGGTACTTATCCGTGCGAAAAGCCCTATTGATTTCCCTCTTTTTACAAGGAAGTAAAATGTGAAAAAAATATTTCTACATCCCAAGGCCTTTCCCAACCATTTAAATTTTTCTCTTACAGGTCTAACACTACCGAAAAACCAATACAACTCCCACCCGGAACAATATATAAAGCTAAACGAACCGTTCACTGGGTACTTATCCGTACGAAAATCCCTATTGATTTACCTGTTTTTACAAGGAAATAAAATGTGAAAAAAATATTTCTACATCCCATGGCCTTTCCCAACCATTTAAACTTTTCTCTTACAGGTCTATCACTTCCGAAAAACCAATACAACGCCCACCCGGAACAATATATAAAGCTAAACGAACCGTTCACTGGGCACTTATCCGTACAAAAATCCCTATTGATTTTCCTGTTTTTACAAGGAAATAAAATGTGAAAAAAAATATTTCTACATCCCATGGCCTTTCCCAACCATTTAAATTTTTATCTTACAGGTCTAACACTTCCGATAAACCAATACAACGCCCACCCGGAACAATGTATAAAGCTAAACGAACCGTTCACTGGGTACTTATCTGTGCGAAAAGCCCTATTGATTTACCTGTTTTTACAAGGAAGTAAAATGTGAAAAAAATATTTCTACATCCCATGGCCTTTCCCAACCATTTAAATTTTTATCTTACAGGTCTAACACTACCGAAAAACCAATACAACTCCCACCCGGAACAATATATAAAGCTAAACGAACCGTTCACTGGGTACTTATACGTACGAAAATCCCTATTGATTTACCTGTTTTTACAAGGAAATAAAATGTGAAAAAAATATTTCTACATCCCATGGCCTTTCCCAACCATTTAAATTTTTCTCTTACATGTCTAACACTTCCGAAAAACCAATACAACGCCCACCCGGAACAATGTATAAAGCTAAACGAACCGTTCACTGGGTACTTATCCGTGCGAAAAGCCCTATTGATTTACCTGTTTTTACAAGGAAATAAAATGTGAAAAAAATATTTCTACATCCCATGGCCTTTCCCAACCATTTAAATTTTTCTCTTACAGGTCTAACACTACCGAAAAACCGATACAACAGCCACCCGGAACAATATATAAAGCTAAACGAACCATTCACTGGGAACTTATACGTACGAAAATCCCTATTGATTTACCTGTTTTTACAAGGAAATAAAATGTAAAAAAAATATTTCTACATCCCATGGCCTTTCCCAGCCATTTAAATTTTTCTCTTACAGGTCTAACACTTCCAAAAAACCAATACAACGCCCACCCGGAACAATGTATAAAGCTAAACGAACCGTTCACTGGGTACTTATCCGTGCGAAAACCCCTATTGATTTACCTGTTTTTACAAGGAAGTAAAATGTGAAAAAAATATTTCTACATCCCATGGCCTTTCCCAACTATTTAAATTTTTATCTTACAGGTCTAACACTACCGAAAAACCAATACAACTCCCACCAGGAACAATATATAAAGCTAAACGAACCGTTCACTGGGAACTTATACGTACGAAAATCCCTATTGATTTACCTGTTTTTACAAGGAAATAAAATGTAAAAAAAATATTTCTACATCCCATGGCCTTTCCCAGCCATTTAAATTTTTCTCTTACAGGTCTAACACTTCCGAAAAACCAATACAACGCCCACCCGGAACAATGTATAAAGCTAAACGAACCGTTCACTGGGTACTTATACGTGCGAAAAGCCCTATTGATTTACCTGTTTTTACAAGGAAGTAAAATGTGAAAAAAATATTTCTACATCCCATGGCCTTTCCCAACTATTTAAATTTTTCTCTTACAGGTCTAACACTACCGAAAAACCAATACAACTCCCACCAGGAACAATATATAAAGCTAAACGAACCGTTCACTGGGTACTTATCCGTGCGAAAATCCCTATTGATTTACCTGTTTTTACAAGGAAATAAAATGTGAAAAAAATATTTCTACATCCCATGGCCTTTCCCAACCATTTAAATTTTTCTCTTACATGTCTAACACTTCCGAAAAACCATTACAACGCACACCCGGAACAATGTATAAAGCTAAACGAACCGTTCACTGGGTACTTATCCGTGCGAAAAGCCCTATTGATTTCCCTCTTTTTACAAGGAAGTAAAATGTGAAAAAAATATTTCTACGTCCCATGGCCTTTCCCAACCATTTAAATTTTTCTCTTACAGGTCTAACACTACCGAAAAACCAATACAACTCCCACCCGGAACAATATATAAAGCTAAACGAACAGTTCACTGGGTACTTATCCGTACGAAAAGCCCTATTGATTTCCCTGTTTTTACAAGGAAGTAAAATGTGAAAAAAATATTTCTACATCCCATGGCCTTTCCCAACCATTAAAATTTTTCTCTTACAGGTCTAACAGTTGCGAAAAACCAATACAACACCCACCCGGAAAAATATATACAGCTAAACGAACCGTTTACTGGGTACTAATCCATACGAAAATCCCTATTGATTTACCTGTTTTTACAAGGAAATAAAATGTGAAAAAAATATTTCTACATCCCATGGCCTTTCGCAACCATTTAAGTTTTTCTCTTACAGGTCTAACACTTCCGAAAAACCAATACAACGCCCACCCGGAACAATACATAAAGCTAAACGAACCGTTCACTGGGTACTTATCCGTACGAAAATCCCTATTGATTTACCTGTTTTTACAAGGAAATAAAATGTGAAAAAAATATTTCTACATCCCATGGCCTTTCCCAACCATTTAACCTTTTTTCTTACAGGTCTAACACTTCCGAAAAACCAATACAACGCCCACCCGGAACAATATATAAAGCTAAACGAACCGTTCACTGGGCACTTATCCGTACAAAAATCCCTATTGATTTTACTGTTTTAACAAGGAAATAAAATGTGAAAAAAATATTTCTACATCCCATGGCCTTTCCCAACCCTTTAAATTTTTATCTTACAGGTCTAACACTACCGAAAAACCGATACAACGGCCACCCGGAACAATATATAAAGCTAAACGAACTGTTCACTGGGTACTTATACGTACGAAAATCCCTATTGATTTACCTGTTTTTACAAGGAAATAAAATGTAAAAAAAATATTTCTACATCCCATGGCCTTTCCCAGCCATTTAAATTTTTGTCTTACAGGTCTAACAATTCCGAAAAACCAATACAACGCCCACCCGGAACAATGTATAAAGCTAAACGAACCGTTCACTGGGTACTTATCCGTGCGAAAAGCCCTATTGATTTACCTGTTTTTACAAGGAAGTAAAATGTGAAAAAAATATTTCTACATCCCATGGCCTTTCCCAACTATTTAAATTTTTATCTTACAGGTCTAAAACTACCGAAAAACCAATACAACTCCCACCAGGAACAATATATAAAGCTAAACGAACCGTTCACTGGGTACTTATACGTACGAAAATTCCTATTGATTTACCTGTTTTTACAAGGAAATAAAATGTGAAAAAAATATTTCTACATCCCATGGCCTTTCCCAACCATTTAAATTTTTCTCTTACAGGTCTAACACTTCCGAAAAACCATTACAACGCACACCCGGAACAATGTATAAAGCTAAACGAACCGTCCACTGGGTACTTATCCGTGCGAAAAGCCCTATTGATTTCCCTCTTTTTACAAGGAAGTAAAATGTGAAAAAAATATTTCTACATCCCAAGGCCTTTCCCAACCATTTAAATTTTTCTCTTACAGGTCTAACACTACCGAAAAACCAATACAACTCCCACCCGGAACAATATATAAAGCTAAACGAACCGTTCACTGGGTACTTATCCGTACGAAAATCCCTATTGATTTACCTGTTTTTACAAGGAAATAAAATGTGAAAAAAATATTTCTACATCCCATGGCCTTTCCCAACCATTTAAACTTTTCTCTTACAGGTCTATCACTTCCGAAAAACCAATACAACGCCCACCCGGAACAATATATAAAGCTAAACGAACCGTTCACTGGGCACTTATCCGTACAAAAATCCCTATTGATTTTCCTGTTTTTACAAGGAAATAAAATGTGAAAAAAAATATTTCTACATCCCATGGCCTTTCCCAACCATTTAAATTTTTATCTTACAGGTCTAACACTTCCGATAAACCAATACAACGCCCACCCGGAACAATGTATAAAGCTAAACGAACCGTTCACTGGGTACTTATCTGTGCGAAAAGCCCTATTGATTTACCTGTTTTTACAAGGAAGTAAAATGTGAAAAAAATATTTCTACATCCCATGGCCTTTCCCAACCATTTAAATTTTTATCTTACAGGTCTAACACTACCGAAAAACCAATACAACTCCCACCCGGAACAATATATAAAGCTAAACGAACCGTTCACTGGGTACTTATACGTACGAAAATCCCTATTGATTTACCTGTTTTTACAAGGAAATAAAATGTGAAAAAAATATTTCTACATCCCATGGCCTTTCCCAACCATTTAAATTTTTCTCTTACAGGTCTAACACTTCCGAAAAACCAATACAACGCCCACCCGGAACAATGTATAAAGCTAAACGAACCGTTCACTGGGTACTTATCCGTGCGAAAAGCCCTATTGATTTACCTGTTTTTACAAGGAAATAAAATGTGAAAAAAATATTTCTACATCCCATGGCCTTTCCCAACCATTTAAATTTTTCTCTTACAGGTCTAACACTACCGAAAAACCGATACAACAGCCACCCGGAACAATATATAAAGCTAAACGAACCATTCACTGGGAACTTATACGTACGAAAATCCCTATTGATTTACCTGTTTTTACAAGGAAATAAAATGTAAAAAAAATATTTCTACATCCCATGGCCTTTCCCAGCCATTTAAATTTTTCTCTTACAGGTCTAACACTTCCAAAAAACCAATACAACGCCCACCCGGAACAATGTATAAAGCTAAACGAACCGTTCACTGGGTACTTATCCGTGCGAAAACCCCTATTGATTTACCTGTTTTTACAAGGAAGTAAAATGTGAAAAAAATATTTCTACATCCCATGGCCTTTCCCAACTATTTAAATTTTTATCTTACAGGTCTAACACTACCGAAAAACCAATACAACTCCCACCAGGAACAATATATAAAGCTAAACGAACCGTTCACTGGGTACTTATACGTACGAAAATCCCTATTGATTTACCTGTTTTTACAAGGAAATAAAATGTGAAAAAAATATTTCTACATCCCATGGCCTTTCCCAACCATTTAAATTTTTCTCTTACAGGTCTAACACTTCCGAAAAACCATTACAACGCACACCCGGAACAATGTATAAAGCTAAACGAACCGTTCACTGGGTACTTATCCGTGCGAAAAGCCCTATTGATTTCCCTCTTTTTACAAGGAAGTAAAATGTGAAAAAAATATTTCTACATCCCATGGCCTTTCCCAACCATTTAAACTTTTCTCTTACAGGTCTATCACTTCCGAAAAACCAATACAACGCCCACCCGGAACAATATATAAAGCTAAACGAACCGTTCACTGGGCACTTATCCGTACAAAAATCCCTATTGATTTTCCTGTTTTTACAAGGAAATAAAATGTGAAAAAAAATATTTCTACATCCCATGGCCTTTCCCAACCATTTAAATTTTTATCTTACAGGTCTAACACTTCCGAAAAACCAATACAACGCCCACCCGGAACAATGTATAAAGCTAAACGAACCGTTCACTGGGTACTTATCCGTGCGAAAAGCCCTATTGATTTACCTGTTTTTACAAGGAAATAAAATGTGAAAAAAATATTTCTACATCCCATGGCCTTTCCCAACCATTTAAATTTTTATCTTACAGGTCTAACACTACCGAAAAACCGATACAACAGCCACCCGGAACAATATATAAAGCTAAACGAACCATTCACTGGGAACTTATACGTACGAAAATCCCTATTGATTTACCTGTTTTTACAAGGAAATAAAATGTAAAAAAAATATTTCTACATCCCATGGCCTTTCCCAGCCATTTAAATTTTTCTCTTACAGGTCTAACACTTCCAAAAAACCAATACAACGCCCACCCGGAACAATGTATAAAGCTAAACGAACCGTTCACTGGGTACTTATCCGTGCGAAAACCCCTATTGATTTACCTGTTTTTACAAGGAAGTAAAATGTGAAAAAAATATTTCTACATCCCATGGCCTTTCCCAACTATTTAAATTTTTATCTTACAGGTCTAACACTACCGAAAAACCAATACAACTCCCACCAGGAACAATATATAAAGCTAAACGAACCGTTCACTGGGTACTTATACGTACGAAAATCCCTATTGATTTACCTGTTTTTACAAGGAAATAAAATGTGAAAAAAATATTTCTACATCCCATGGCCTTTCCCAACCATTTAAATTTTTCTCTTACAGGTCTAACACTTCCGAAAAACCATTACAACGCACACCCGGAACAATGTATAAAGCTAAACGAACCGTTCACTGGGTACTTATCCGTGCGAAAAGCCCTATTGATTTCCCTCTTTTTACAAGGAAGTAAAATGTGAAAAAAATATTTCTACATCCCATGGCCTTTCCCAACCATTTAAACTTTTCTCTTACAGGTCTATCACTTCCGAAAAACCAATACAACGCCCACCCGGAACAATATATAAAGCTAAACGAACCGTTCACTGGGCACTTATCCGTACAAAAATCCCTATTGATTTTCCTGTTTTTACAAGGAAATAAAATGTGAAAAAAAATATTTCTACATCCCATGGCCTTTCCCAACCATTTAAATTTTTATCTTACAGGTCTAACACTTCCGATAAACCAATACAACGCCCACCCGGAACAATGTATAAAGCTAAACGAACCGTTCACTGGGTACTTATCTGTGCGAAAAGCCCTATTGATTTACCTGTTTTTACAAGGAAGTAAAATGTGAAAAAAATATTTCTACATCCCATGGCCTTTCCCAACCATTTAAATTTTTATCTTACAGGTCTAACACTACCGAAAAACCAATACAACTCCCACCCGGAACAATATATAAAGCTAAACGAACCGTTCACTGGGTACTTATACGTACGAAAATCCCTATTGATTTACCTGTTTTTACAAGGAAATAAAATGTGAAAAAAATATTTCTACATCCCATGGCCTTTCCCAACCATTTAAATTTTTCTCTTTCAGGTCTAACACTTCTGAAAAACCAATACAACGCCCACCCGGAACAATGTATAAAGCTAAACGAACCGTTCACTGGGTACTTATCCGTACGAAAAGCCCTATTGATTTCCCTGTTTTTACAAGGAAGTAAAATGTGAAAAAAATATTTCTACATCCCATGGCCTTTCCCAACCATTTAACCTTTTCTCTTACAGGTCTAACACTTCCGAAAAACCAATACAACGCCCACCCGGAACAATATATAAAGCT
Source organism: Paroedura picta (assembly GCF_049243985.1). Classification (NCBI taxonomy): domain Eukaryota; kingdom Metazoa; phylum Chordata; class Lepidosauria; order Squamata; family Gekkonidae; genus Paroedura; species Paroedura picta. The sequence continues at coordinate 6,697,780 of NC_135373.1, read as the reverse complement.
AAACGAACCGTTCACTGGGCACTTATCCGTACAAAAATCCCTATTGATTTTACTGTTTTAACAAGGAAATAAAATGTGAAAAAAATATTTCTACATCCCATGGCCTTTCCCAACCCTTTAAATTTTTATCTTACAGGTCTAACACTACCGAAAAACCGATACAACGGCCACCCGGAACAATATATAAAGCTAAACGAACCGTTCACTGGGTACTTATACGTACGAAAATCCCTATTGATTTACCTGTTTTTACAAGGAAATAAAATGTAAAAAAAATATTTCTACATCCCATGGCCTTTCCCAGCCATTTAAATTTTTGTCTTACAGGTCTAACACTTCCGAAAAACCAATACAACGCCCACCCGGAACAATGTATAAAGCTAAACGAACCGTTCACTGGGTACTTATCCGTGCGAAAAGCCCTATTGATTTACCTGTTTTTACAAGGAAGTAAAATGTGAAAAAAATATTTCTACATCCCATGGCCTTTCCCAACTATTTAAATTTTTATCTTACAGGTCTAAAACTACCGAAAAACCAATACAACTCCCACCAGGAACAATATATAAAGCTAAACGAACCGTTCACTGGGTACTTATACGTACGAAAATTCCTATTGATTTACCTGTTTTTACAAGGAAATAAAATGTGAAAAAAATATTTCTACATCCCATGGCCTTTCCCAACCATTTAAATTTTTCTCTTACAGGTCTAACACTTCCGAAAAACCATTACAACGCACACCCGGAACAATGTATAAAGCTAAACGAACCGTCCACTGGGTACTTATCCGTGCGAAAAGCCCTATTGATTTCCCTCTTTTTACAAGGAAGTAAAATGTGAAAAAAATATTTCTACATCCCATGGCCTTTCCCAACCATTTAAATTTTTCTCTTACAGGTCTAACACTACCGAAAAACCAATACAACTCCCACCCGGAACAATATATAAAGCTAAACGAACCGTTCACTGGGTACTTATCCGTACGAAAATCCCTATTGATTTACCTGTTTTTACAAGGAAATAAAATGTGAAAAAAATATTTCTACATCCCATGGCCTTTCCCAACCATTTAAACTTTTCTCTTACAGGTCTATCACTTCCGAAAAACCAATACAACGCCCACCCGGAACAATATATAAAGCTAAACGAACCGTTCACTGGGCACTTATCCGTACAAAAATCCCTATTGATTTTCCTGTTTTTACAAGGAAATAAAATGTGAAAAAAAATATTTCTACATCCCATGGCCTTTCCCAACCATTTAAATTTTTATCTTACAGGTCTAACACTTCCGATAAACCAATACAACGCCCACCCGGAACAATGTATAAAGCTAAACGAACCGTTCACTGGGTACTTATCTGTGCGAAAAGCCCTATTGATTTACCTGTTTTTACAAGGAAGTAAAATGTGAAAAAAATATTTCTACATCCCATGGCCTTTCCCAACCATTTAAATTTTTATCTTACAGGTCTAACACTACCGAAAAACCAATACAACTCCCACCCGGAACAATATATAAAGCTAAACGAACCGTTCACTGGGTACTTATACGTACGAAAATCCCTATTGATTTACCTGTTTTTACAAGGAAATAAAATGTGAAAAAAATATTTCTACATCCCATGGCCTTTCCCAACCATTTAAATTTTTCTCTTACAGGTCTAACACTTCCGAAAAACCAATACAACGCCCACCCGGAACAATGTATAAAGCTAAACGAACCGTTCACTGGGTACTTATCCGTGCGAAAAGCCCTATTGATTTACCTGTTTTTACAAGGAAATAAAATGTGAAAAAAATATTTCTACATCCCATGGCCTTTCCCAACCATTTAAATTTTTATCTTACAGGTCTAACACTACCGAAAAACCGATACAACAGCCACCCGGAACAATATATAAAGCTAAACGAACCATTCACTGGGAACTTATACGTACGAAAATCCCTATTGATTTACCTGTTTTTACAAGGAAATAAAATGTAAAAAAAATATTTCTACATCCCATGGCCTTTCCCAGCCATTTAAATTTTTCTCTTACAGGTCTAACACTTCCGAAAAACCAATACAACGCCCACCCGGAACAATGTATAAAGCTAAACGAACCGTTCACTGGGTACTTATCCGTGCGAAAACCCCTATTGATTTACCTGTTTTTACAAGGAAGTAAAATGTGAAAAAAATATTTCTACATCCCATGGCCTTTCCCAACTATTTAAATTTTTATCTTACAGGTCTAACACTACCGAAAAACCAATACAACTCCCACCAGGAACAATATATAAAGCTAAACGAACCGTTCACTGGGTACTTATACGTACGAAAATCCCTATTGATTTACCTGTTTTTACAAGGAAATAAAATGTGAAAAAAATATTTCTACATCCCATGGCCTTTCCCAACCATTTAAATTTTTCTCTTACAGGTCTAACACTTCCGAAAAACCATTACAACGCACACCCGGAACAATGTATAAAGCTAAACGAACCGTTCACTGGGTACTTATCCGTGCGAAAAGCCCTATTGATTTCCCTCTTTTTACAAGGAAGTAAAATGTGAAAAAAATATTTCTACATCCCATGGCCTTTCCCAACCATTTAAACTTTTCTCTTACAGGTCTATCACTTCCGAAAAACCAATACAACGCCCACCCGGAACAATATATAAAGCTAAACGAACCGTTCACTGGGCACTTATCCGTACAAAAATCCCTATTGATTTTCCTGTTTTTACAAGGAAATAAAATGTGAAAAAAAATATTTCTACATCCCATGGCCTTTCCCAACCATTTAAATTTTTATCTTACAGGTCTAACACTTCCGATAAACCAATACAACGCCCACCCGGAACAATGTATAAAGCTAAACGAACCGTTCACTGGGTACTTATCTGTGCGAAAAGCCCTATTGATTTACCTGTTTTTACAAGGAAGTAAAATGTGAAAAAAATATTTCTACATCCCATGGCCTTTCCCAACCATTTAAATTTTTATCTTACAGGTCTAACACTACCGAAAAACCAATACAACTCCCACCCGGAACAATATATAAAGCTAAACGAACCGTTCACTGGGTACTTATACGTACGAAAATCCCTATTGATTTACCTGTTTTTACAAGGAAATAAAATGTGAAAAAAATATTTCTACATCCCATGGCCTTTCCCAACCATTTAAATTTTTCTCTTTCAGGTCTAACACTTCTGAAAAACCAATACAATGCCCACCCGGAACAATGTATAAAGCTAAACGAACCGTTCACTGGGTACTTATCCGTGCGAAAAGCCCTATTGATTTACCTGTTTTTACAAGGAAATAAAATGTGAAAAAAATATTTCTACATCCCATGGCCTTTCCCAACCATTTAAATTTTTATCTTACAGGTCTAACACTACCGAAAAACCGATACAACAGCCACCCGGAACAATATATAAAGCTAAACGAACCGTTCACTGGGAACTTATACGTACGAAAATCCCTATTGATTTACCTGTTTTTACAAGGAAATAAAATGTAAAAAAAATATTTCTACATCCCATGGCCTTTCCCAGCCATTTAAATTTTTCTCTTACAGGTCTAACACTTCCGAAAAACCAATACAACGCCCACCCAGAACAATGTATAAAGCTAAACGAACCGTTCACTGGGTACTTATCCGTGCGAAAACCCCTATTGATTTACCTGTTTTTACAAGGAAGTAAAATGTGAAAAAAATATTTCTACATCCCATGGCCTTTCCCAACTATTTAAATTTTTATCTTACAGGTCTAACACTACCGAAAAACCAATACAACTCCCACCAGGAACAATATATAAAGCTAAACGAACCGTTCACTGGGTACTTATACGTACGAAAATCCCTATTGATTTACCTGTTTTTACAAGGAAATAAAATGTGAAAAAAATATTTCTACATCCCATGGCCTTTCCCAACCATTTAAATTTTTCTCTTACAGGTCTAACACTTCCGAAAAACCATTACAACGCCCACCCGGAACAATGTATAAAGCTAAACGAACCGTTCACTGGGTACTTATCCGTGCGAAAAGCCCTATTGATTTACCTGTTTTTACAAGGAAGTAAAATGTGAAAAAAATATTTCTACATCCCATGGCCTTTCCCAACCATTTAAATTTTTATCTTACAGGTCTAACACTACCGAAAAACCAATACAACTCCCACCCGGAACAATATATAAAGCTAAACGAACCGTTCACTGGGTACTTATCCGTACGAAAATCCCTATTGATTTACCTGTTTTTACAAGGAAATAAAATGTGAAAAAAATATTTCTACATCCCATGGCCTTTCCCAACCATTTAAACTTTTCTCTTACAGGTCTATCACTTCCGAAAAACCAATACAACGCCCACCCGGAACAATATATAAAGCTAAACGAACCGTTCACTGGGTACTTATACGTACGAAAATCCCTATTGATTTACCTGTTTTTACAAGGAAATAAAATGTGAAAAAAATATTTCTACATCCCATGGCCTTTCCCAGCCATTTAAATTTTTCTCTTACAGGTCTAACACTTCCGAAAAACCAATACAACGCCCACCCGGAACAATGTATAAAGCTAAACGAACCGTTCACTGGGTACTTATCCGTGCGAAAAGCCCTATTGATTTACCTGTTTTTACAAGGAAATAAAATGTGAAAAAAATATTTCTACATCCCATGGCCTTTCCCAACCATTTAAATTTTTATCTTACAGGTCTAACACTACCGAAAAACCGATACAACAGCCACCCGGAACAATATATAAAGCTAAACGAACCGTTCACTGGGAACTTATACGTACGAAAATCCCTATTGATTTACCTGTTTTTACAAGGAAATAAAATGTAAAAAAAAAATTTCTACATCCCATGGCCTTTCCCAGCCATTTAAATTTTTCTCTTACAGGTCTAACACTTCCGAAAAACCAATACAACGCCCACCCGGAACAATGTATAAAGCTAAACGAACCGTTCACTGGGTACTTATCCGTGCGAAAAGCCCTATTGATTTACCTGTTTTTACAAGGAAGTAAAATGTGAAAAAAATATTTCTACATCCCATGGCCTTTCCCAACTATTTAAATTTTTATCTTACAGGTCTAACACTACCGAAAAACCAATAAAACTCCCACCAGGAACAATATATAAAGCTAAACGAACCGTTCACTGGGTACTTATACGTACGAAAATCCCTATTGATTTACCTGTTTTTACAAGGAAATAAAATGTGAAAAAAATATTTCTACATCCCATGGCCTTTCCCAACCATTTAAATTTTTCTCTTACAGGTCTAACACTTCCGAAAAACCATTACAACGCACACCCGGAACAATGTATAAAGCTAAACGAACCGTTCACTGGGTACTTATCCGTGCGAAAAGCCCTATTGATTTCCCTGTTTTTACAAGGAAGTAAAATGTGAAAAAAATATTTCTACATCCCATGGCCTTTCCCAACCATTTAAATTTTTCTCTTACAGGTCTAACACTACCGAAAAACCAATACAACTCCCACCCGGAACAATATATAAAGCTAAACGAACCGTTCACTGGGTACTTATCCGTACGAAAATCCCTATTGATTTACCTGTTTTTACAAGGAAATAAAATGTGAAAAAAATATTTCTACATCCCATGGCCTTTCCCAACCATTTAAACTTTTCTCTTACAGGTCTATCACTTCCGAAAAACCAATACAACGCCCACCCGGAACAATATATAAAGCTAAACGAACCGTTCACTGGGCACTTATCCGTACAAAAATCCCTATTGATTTTCCTGTTTTTACAAGGAAATAAAATGTGAAAAAAATATTTCTACATCCCATGGCCTTTCCCAACCATTTAAATTTTTATCTTACAGGTCTAACACTACCGAAAAACCGATACAACGGCCACCCGGAACAATATATAAAGCTAAACGAACCGTTCACTGGGTACTTATACGTACGAAAATCCCTATTGATTTACCTGTTTTTACAAGGAAATAAAATGTGAAAAAAATATTTCTACATCCCATGGCCTTTCCCAGCCATTTAAATTTTTCTCTTACAGGTCTAACACTTCCGAAAAACCATTACAACGCCCACCCGGAACAATGTATAAAGCTAAACGAACCGTTCACTGGGTACTTATCCGTGCGAAAAGCCCTATTGATTTACCTGTTTTTACAAGGAAGTAAAATGTGAAAAAAATATTTCTACATCCCATGGCCTTTCCCAACCATTTAAATTTTTATCTTACAGGTCTAACACTACCGAAAAACCGATACAACAGCCACCCGGAACAATATATAAAGCTAAACGAACCATTCACTGGGAACTTATACGTACGAAAATCCCTATTGATTTACCTGTTTTTACAAGGAAATAAAATGTAAAAAAAATATTTCTACATCCCATGGCCTTTCCCAGCCATTTAAATTTTTCTCTTACAGGTCTAACACTTCCGAAAAACCAATACAACGCCCACCCGGAACAATGTATAAAGCTAAACGAACCGTTCACTGGGTACTTATCCGTGCGAAAACCCCTATTGATTTACCTGTTTTTACAAGGAAGTAAAATGTGAAAAAAATATTTCTACATCCCATGGCCTTTCCCAACTATTTAAATTTTTATCTTACAGGTCTAACACTACCGAAAAACCAATACAACTCCCACCAGGAACAATATATAAAGCTAAACGAACCGTTCACTGGGTACTTATACGTACGAAAATCCCTATTGATTTACCTGTTTTTACAAGGAAATAAAATGTGAAAAAAATATTTCTACATCCCATGGCCTTTCCCAACCATTTAAATTTTTCTCTTACAGGTCTAACACTTCCGAAAAACCATTACAACGCACACCCGGAACAATGTATAAAGCTAAACGAACCGTTCACTGGGTACTTATCCGTGCGAAAAGCCCTATTGATTTCCCTCTTTTTACAAGGAAGTAAAATGTGAAAAAAATATTTCTACATCCCATGGCCTTTCCCAACCATTTAAACTTTTCTCTTACAGGTCTATCACTTCCGAAAAACCAATACAACGCCCACCCGGAACAATATATAAAGCTAAACGAACCGTTCACTGGGCACTTATCCGTACAAAAATCCCTATTGATTTACCTGTTTTTACAAGGAAATAAAATGTGAAAAAAAATATTTCTACATCCCATGGCCTTTCCCAACCATTTAAATTTTTATCTTACAGGTCTAACACTTCCGATAAACCAATACAACGCCCACCCGGAACAATGTATAAAGCTAAACGAACCGTTCACTGGGTACTTATCCGTGCGAAAAGCCCTATTGATTTACCTGTTTTTACAAGGAAGTAAAATGTGAAAAAAATATTTCTACATCCCATGGCCTTTCCCAACCATTTAAATTTTTATCTTACAGGTCTAACACTACCGAAAAACCAATACAACTCCCACCCGGAACAATATATAAAGCTAAACGAACCGTTCACTGGGTACTTATACGTACGAAAATCCCTATTGATTTACCTGTTTTTACAAGGAAATAAAATGTGAAAAAAATATTTCTACATCCCATGGCCTTTCCCAACCATTTAAATTTTTCTCTTTCAGGTCTAACACTTCTGAAAAACCAATACAATGCCCACCCGGAACAATGTATAAAGCTAAACGAACCGTTCACTGGGTACTTATCCGTGCGAAAAGCCCTATTGATTTACCTGTTTTTACAAGGAAATAAAATGTGAAAAAAATATTTCTACATCCCATGGCCTTTCCCAACCATTTAAATTTTTATCTTACAGGTCTAACACTACCGAAAAACCGATACAACAGCCACCCGGAACAATATATAAAGCTAAACGAACCGTTCACTGGGAACTTATACGTACGAAAATCCCTATTGATTTACCTGTTTTTACAAGGAAATAAAATGTAAAAAAAATATTTCTACATCCCATGGCCTTTCCCAGCCATTTAAATTTTTCTCTTACAGGTCTAACACTTCCGAAAAACCAATACAACGCCCACCCAGAACAATGTATAAAGCTAAACGAACCGTTCACTGGGTACTTATCCGTGCGAAAACCCCTATTGATTTACCTGTTTTTACAAGGAAGTAAAATGTGAAAAAAATATTTCTACATCCCATGGCCTTTCCCAGCTATTTAAATTTTTATCTTACAGGTCTAACACTACCGAAAAACCAATACAACTCCCACCAGGAACAATATATAAAGCTAAACGAACCGTTCACTGGGTACTTATACGTACGAAAATCCCTATTGATTTACCTGTTTTTACAAGGAAATAAAATGTGAAAAAAATATTTCTACATCCCATGGCCTTTCCCAACCATTTAAATTTTTCTCTTACAGGTCTAACACTTCTGAAAAACCATTACAACGCCCACCCGGAACAATGTATAAAGCTAAACGAACCGTTCACTGGGTACTTATCCGTGCGAAAAGCCCTATTGATTTACCTGTTTTTACAAGGAAGTAAAATGTGAAAAAAATATTTCTACATCCCATGGCCTTTCCCAACCATTTAAATTTTTATCTTACAGGTCTAACACTACCGAAAAACCAATACAACTCCCACCCGGAACAATATATAAAGCTAAACGAACCGTTCACTGGGTACTTATCCGTACGAAAATCCCTATTGATTTACCTGTTTTTACAAGGAAATAAAATGTGAAAAAAATATTTCTACATCCCATGGCGTTTCCCAACCATTTAAACTTTTCTCTTACAGGTCTATCACTTCCGAAAAACCAATACAACGCCCACCCGGAACAATATATAAAGCTAAACGAACCGTTCACTGGGTACTTATACGTACGAAAATCCCTATTGATTTACCTGTTTTTACAAGGAAATAAAATGTGAAAAAAATATTTCTACATCCCATGGCCTTTCCCAGCCATTTAAATTTTTCTCTTACAGGTCTAACACTTCCGAAAAACCAATACAACGCCCACCCGGAACAATGTATAAAGCTAAACGAACCGTTCACTGGGTACTTATCCGTGCGAAAAGCACTATTGATTTACCTGTTTTTACAAGGAAATAAAATGTGAAAAAAATATTTCTACATCCCATGGCCTTTCCCAACCATTTAAATTTTTATCTTACAGGTCTAACACTACCGAAAAACCGATACAACAGCCACCCGGAACAATATATAAAGCTAAACGAACCGTTCACTGGGAACTTATACGTACGAAAATCCCTATTGATTTACCTGTTTTTACAAGGAAATAAAATGTAAAAAAAAAATTTCTACATCCCATGGCCTTTCCCAGCCATTTAAATTTTTCTCTTACAGGTCTAACACTTCCGAAAAACCAATACAACGCCCACCCGGAACAATGTATAAAGCTAAACGAACCGTTCACTGGGTACTTATCCGTGCGAAAAGCCCTATTGATTTACCTGTTTTTACAAGGAAGTAAAATGTGAAAAAAATATTTCTACATCCCATGGCCTTTCCCAACTATTTAAATTTTTATCTTACAGGTCTAACACTACCGAAAAACCAATAAAACTCCCACCAGGAACAATATATAAAGCTAAACGAACCGTTCACTGGGTACTTATACGTACGAAAATCCCTATTGATTTACCTGTTTTTACAAGGAAATAAAATGTGAAAAAAATATTTCTACATCCCATGGCCTTTCCCAACCATTTAAATTTTTCTCTTACAGGTCTAACACTTCCGAAAAACCATTACAACGCACACCCGGAACAATGTATAAAGCTAAACGAACCGTTCACTGGGTACTTATCCGTGCGAAAAGCCCTATTGATTTCCCTGTTTTTACAAGGAAGTAAAATGTGAAAAAAATATTTCTACATCCCATGGCCTTTCCCAACCATTTAAATTTTTCTCTTACAGGTCTAACACTACCGAAAAACCAATACAACTCCCACCCGGAACAATATATAAAGCTAAACGAACCGTTCACTGGGTACTTATCCGTACGAAAATCCCTATTGATTTACCTGTTTTTACAAGGAAATAAAATGTGAAAAAAATATTTCTACATCCCATGGCCTTTCCCAACCATTTAAACTTTTCTCTTACAGGTCTATCACTTCCGAAAAACCAATACAACGCCCACCCGGAACAATATATAAAGCTAAACGAACCGTTCACTGGGCACTTATCCGTACAAAAATCCCTATTGATTTTCCTGTTTTTACAAGGAAATAAAATGTGAAAAAAATATTTCTACATCCCATGGCCTTTCCCAACCATTTAAATTTTTATCTTACAGGTCTAACACTACCGAAAAACCGATACAACGGCCACCCGGAACAATATATAAAGCTAAACGAACCGTTCACTGGGTACTTATACGTACGAAAATCCCTATTGATTTACCTGTTTTTACAAGGAAATAAAATGTGAAAAAAATATTTCTACATCCCATGGCCTTTCCCAGCCATTTAAATTTTTCTCTTACAGGTCTAACACTTCCGAAAAACCATTACAACGCCCACCCGGAACAATGTATAAAGCTAAACGAACCGTTCACTGGGTACTTATCCGTGCGAAAAGCCCTATTGATTTACCTGTTTTTACAAGGAAGTAAAATGTGAAAAAAATATTTCTACATCCCATGGCCTTTCCCAACCATTTAAATTTTTATCTTACAGGTCTAACACTACCGAAAAACCAATACAACTCCCACCCGGAACAATATATAAAGCTAAACGAACCGTTCACTGGGTACTTATACGTACGAAAATCCCTATTGATTTACCTGTTTTTACAAGGAAATAAAATGTGAAAAAAATATTTCTACATCCCATGGCCTTTCCCAACCATTTAAATTTTTCTCTTACAGGTCTAACACTTCCGAAAAACCAATACAACGCCCACCCGGAACAATGTATAAAGCTAAACGAACCGTTCACTGGGTACTTATCCGTGCGAAAAGCCCTATTGATTTACCTGTTTTTACAAGGAAATAAAATGTGAAAAAAATATTTCTACATCCCATGGCCTTTCCCAGCCATTTAAATTTTTCTCTTACAGGTCTAACACTTCCGAAAAACCAATACAACGCCCACCCGGAACAATGTATAAAGCTAAACGAACCGTTCACTGGGTACTTATCCGTGCGAAAAGCCCTATTGATTTACATGTTTTTACAAGGAAGTAAAATGTGAAAAAAATATTTCTACATCCCATGGCCTTTCCCAACTATTTAAATTTTTATCTTACAGGTCTAACACTACCGAAAAACCAATACAACTCCCACCAGGAACAATATATAAAGCTAAACGAACCGTTCACTGGGTACTTATACGTACGAAAATCCCTATTGATTTACCTGTTTTTACAAGGAAATAAAATGTGAAAAAAAATATTTCTACATCCCATGGCCTTTCCCAACCATTTAAATTTTTCTCTTACAGGTCTAACACTTCCGAAAAACCATTACAACGCACACCCGGAACAATGTATAAAGCTAAACGAACCGTTCACTGGGTACTTATCCGTGCGAAAAGCCCTATAGATTTCCCTCTTTTTACAAGGAAGTAAAATGTGAAAAAAATATTTCTACGTCCCATGGCCTTTCCCAACCATTTAAATTTTTCTCTTACAGGTCTAACACTACCGAAAAACCAATACAACTCCCACCCGGAACAATATATAAAGCTAAACGAACCGTTCACTGGGTACTTATCCGTACGAAAATCCCTATTGATTTACCTGTTTTTACAAGGAAATAAAATGTGAAAAAAATATTTCTACATCCAATGGCCTTTCCCAACCATTTAAACTTTTCTCTTACAGGTCTATCACTTCCGAAAAACCAATACAACGCCCACCCGGAACAATATATAAAGCTAAACGAACCGTTCACTGGTCACTTAACCGTACAAAAATCCCTATTGATTTTCCTGTTTTTACAAGGAAATAAAATGTGAAAAAAATATTTCTACATCCCATGGCCTTTCCCAACCATTTAAATTTTTATCTTACAGGTCTAACACTACCGAAAAACCGATACAACTCCCACCCAGAACAATATATAAAGCTAAACGAACCGTTCACTGGGTACTTATACGTACGAAAATCCCTATTGATTTACCTGTTTTTACAAGGAAATAAAATGTGAAAAAAATATTTCTACATCCCATGGCCTTTCCCAACCATTTAAATTTTTCTCTTACAGGTCTAACACTTCCGAAAAACCAATACAACGCCCACCCGGAACAATGTATAAAGCTAAACGAACCGTTCACTGGGTACTTATCCGTGCGAAAAGCCCTATTGATTTACCTGTTTTTACAAGGAAATAAAATGTGAAAAAAATATTTCTACATCCCATGGCCTTTCCCAACCATTTAAATTTTTCTCTTACAGGTCTAACACTTCCGAAAAACCAATACAACGCCCACCCGGAAAAATATATAAAGCTAAACGAACCGTTCACCGGGTACTTATCCGTACGAAATCCCTATTGATTTACCTGTTTTTACAAGGAAGTAAAATGTGAAAAAAATATTTCTAAATCCCATGGCCTTTCCCAACCATTTAAATTTTTCTCTTACAGGTCTAACACTTCCGAAAAACCAATACAACGCCCACCCGGAACAATGTATAAAGCTAAACGAACCGTTCACTGGGTACTAATCCATACGAAAAGCCCTATTGATTTACCTGTTTTTACAAGGAAGTAAAATGTGAAAAAATATTTCTACATCCCATGGCCTTTCCCAACCATTTAAATTTTTCTCTTACAGGTCTAACACTTCCGAAAAACCAATACAACGCCCACCCGGAACAATATATAAAGCTAAACGAACCGTTCACTGGGTACTTATCCGTACGAAAAGCCCTATTGATTTTCCTGTTTTTACAAGGAAATAAAATGTGAAAAAAATATTTCTACATCCCATGGCCTTTCCCAACCATTTAAACTTTTCTCTTACAGGTCTAACAGTTGCGAAAAACCAATACAACGCCCACCCGGAATAATATATAAAGCTAAACGAACCGTTCACTGGGTACTAATCCATACGAAAATCCCTATTGATTTACCTGTTTTTACAAGGAAATAAAATGTGAAAAAAATATTTCTACATCCCATGGCCTTTCCCAGCCATTTAAATTTTTCTCTTACAGGTCTAACAGTTGCGAAAAACCAATACAACGCCCACCCGGAACAATGTATAAAGCTAAACGAACCGTTCACTGGGTACTAATCCATACGAAAATCCCAATAGATTTACCTGTTTTTACAAGGAAATAAAATGTGAAAAAAATATTTCTACATCCCATGGCCTTTCCCAGCCATTTAAATTTTTCTCTTACAGGTCTAACACTTCCGAAAAACCCATACAACGCCCACCCGGAACAATGTATAAAGCTAAACGAACCATTCACTGGGTTCTTATCCGTGCGAAAAGCCCTATTGATTTACCTGATTTTACAAGGAAGTAAAATGTGAAAAAAATATTTCTACATCCCATGGCCTTTCCCAACCATTTAAATTTTTATCTTACAGGTCTAACACTTCCGAAAAACCAATACAACGCCCACCCGGAAAAATATATAAAGCTAAACGAACCGTTCACTGGGTACTTATCCGTACGAAAATCCCTATTGATTTACCTGTTTTTACAAGGAAATAAAATGTGAAAAAAATATTTCTACATCCCATGGCCTTTCCCAACCATTTAAATTTATCGCTTATAGGTCTAACACTTCCGAAAAACCAATACAACGCCCACCCGGAACAATGTATAAAGCTAAACGAACCGTTCACTGGGTACTTATCCGTGCGAAAAGCCCTATTGATTTTCCTCTTTTTACAAGGAAGTAAAATGTGAAAAAAATATTTCTACATCCCATGGCCTTTCCCAACCATTTAAATTTTTATCTTACAGGTCTAACAGTTGAGAAAAACCAATACAACGCCCACCCGGAAAAATATATAAAGCTAAACAAACCGTTCACTGGGTACTAATCCATACGAAAATCCCTATTGATTTACCTGTTTTTACAAGGAAATAAAATGTGAAAAAAATATTTCTACATCCCATGGCCTTTCCCAACCATTTAAATTTTTCTCTTACAGGTCTAACACTTCCGAAAAACCAATACAACGCCCACCCGGAACAATATATAAAGCTAAACGAACCGTTCACTGGGTACTTATCCGTACGAAAAGCCCTATTGATTTTCCTGTTTTTACAAGGAAATAAAATGTGAAAAAAATATTTCTACATCCCATGGCCTTTCCCAACCATTTAAATTTTTATCTTACAGGTCTAACAGTTGCGAAAAACCAATACAACGCCCACCCGGAATAATAAATAAAGCTAAACGAACCGTTCACTGGGTACTAATCCATACGAAAATCCCTATTGATTTACCTGTTTTTACAAGGAAATAAAATGTGAAAAAAATATTTCTACATCCCATGGCCTTTCCCAGCCATTTAAATTTTTCTCTTACAGGTCTAACAGTTGCGAAAAACCAATACAACGCCCACCCGGAACAATGTATAAAGCTAAACGAACCGTTCACTGGGTACTAATCCATACGAAAATCCCAATAGATTTACCTGTTTTTACAAGGAAATAAAATGTGAAAAAAATATTTCTACATCCCATGGCCTTTCCCAGCCATTTAAATTTTTCTCTTACAGGTCTAACACTTCCGAAAAACCCATACAACGCCCACCCGGAACAATGTATAAAGCTAAACGAACCATTCACTGGGTTCTTATCCGTGCGAAAAGCCCTATTGATTTACCTGATTTTACAAGGAAGTAAAATGTGAAAAAAATATTTCTACATCCCATGGCCTTTCCCAACCATTTAAATTTTTATCTTACAGGTCTAACACTTCCGAAAAACCAATACAACGCCCACCCGGAAAAATATATAAAGCTAAACGAACCGTTCACTGGGTACTTATCCGTACGAAAATCCCTATTGATTTACCTGTTTTTACAAGGAAATAAAATGTGAAAAAAATATTTCTACATCCCATGGCCTTTCCCAACCATTTAAATTTATCGCTTATAGGTCTAACACTTCCGAAAAACCAATACAACGCCCACCCGGAACAATGTATAAAGCTAAACGAACCGTTCACTGGGTACTTATCCGTGCGAAAAGCCCTATTGATTTTCCTCTTTTTACAAGGAAGTAAAATGTGAAAAAAATATTTCTACATCCCATGGCCTTTCCCAACCATTTAAATTTTTATCTTACAGGTCTAACAGTTGAGAAAAACCAATACAACGCCCACCCGGAAAAATATATAAAGCTAAACAAACCGTTCACTGGGTACTAATCCATACGAAAATCCCTATTGATTTACCTGTTTTTACAAGGAAATAAAATGTGAAAAAAATATTTCTACATCCCATGGCCTTTCCCAACCATTTAAATTTTTCTCTTACAGGTCTAACACTTCCGAAAAACCAATACAACGCCCACCCGGAACAATATATAAAGCTAAACGAACCGTTCACTGGGTACTTATCCGTACGAAAAGCCCTATTGATTTTCCTGTTTTTACAAGGAAATAAAATGTGAAAAAAATATTTCTACATCCCATGGCCTTTCCCAACCATTTAAATTTTTATCTTACAGGTCTAACAGTTGCGAAAAACCAATACAACGCCCACCCGGAATAATAAATAAAGCTAAACGAACCGTTCACTGGGTACTAATCCATACGAAAATCCCTATTGATTTACCTGTTTTTACAAGGAAATAAAATGTGAAAAAAATATTTCTACATCCCATGGCCTTTCCCAGCCATTTAAATTTTTCTCTTACAGGTCTAACAGTTGCGAAAAACCAATACAACGCCCACCCGGAACAATGTATAAAGCTAAACGAACCGTTCACTGGGTACTAATCCATACGAAAATCCCAATAGATTTACCTGTTTTTACAAGGAAATAAAATGTGAAAAAAATATTTCTACATCCCATGGCCTTTCCCAGCCATTTAAATTTTTCTCTTACAGGTCTAACACTTCCAAAAAACCAATACAACGCCCACCCGGAACAATGTATAAAGCTAAACGAACCGTTCACTGGGTTCTTATCCGTGCGAAAAGCCCTATTGATTTACCTGATTTTACAAGGAAGTAAAATGTGAAAAAAATATTTCTACATCCCATGGCCTTTCCCAACCATTTAAATTTTTATCTTACAGGTCTAACACTACCGAAAAACCAATACAACTCCCACCCGGAACAATATATAAAGCTAAACGAACCGTTCACTGGGTACTTATACGTACGAAAATCCCTATTGATTTACCTGTTTTTACAAGGAAATAAAATGTGAAAAAAATATTTCTACATCCCATGGCCTTTCCCAACCATTTAAATATTTCTCTTACAGGTCTAACAGTTGCGAAAAACCCATACAACGCCCACCCGGAACAATGTATAAAGCTAAACGAACAGTTCACTGGGTACTTATCCGTGCGAAAAGCCCTATTGATTTACCTGTTTTTACAAGGAAGGAAAATGTGAAAAAAATATTTCTACATCCCATGGCCTTTCCCAACCATTTAAATTTTTCTCTTACAGGTCTAACACTTCCGAAAAACCAATAGAACGCCAACCCGGAACAATATATAAAGCTAAACGAACCGTTCACTGGGTACTTATCCGTACGAAAATCCCTATTGATTTACCTGTTTTTACAAGGAAATAAAATGTGAAAAAAATATTTCTACATCCCATGGCCTTTCCCAGCCATTTAAATTTTTCTCTTACAGGTCTAACAGTTGCGAAAAACCAATACAACGCCCACCCGGAACAATGTATAAAGCTAAACGAACCGTTCACTGGGTACTAATCCATACGAAAATCCCAATTGATTTACCTGTTTTTACAAGGAAATAAAATGTGAAAAAAATATTTCTACATCTCATGGCCTTTCCCAGCCATTTAAATTTTTCTCTTACAGGTCTAACACTTCCGAAAAACCAATACAACGCCCACCCGGAACAATGTATAAAGCTAAACGAACCGTTCACTGGGTACTTTTCCGTGCGAAAAGCCCTATTGATTTACCTGTTTTTACAAGGAAATAAAATGTGAAAAAAATATTTCTACATCCCATGGCCTTTCCCAACCATTTAAATTTTTATCTTGCAGGTCTAACACTACCGATAAACCAATACAACTCCCACCCGGAACAATATATAAAGCTAAACGAACCGTTCACTGGGTACTTATCCGTACGAAAATCCCTATTGATTTACCTGTGTTTAAAAGTAAATAAAATGTGAAAAAAATGTTTCTACATCCCATGGCCTTTCCCAGCCATTTAAATTTTTCTCTTACAGGTCTAACAGTTGCGAAAAACCAATACAACGCCCACCCGGAACAATGTATAAAGCTAAACGAACCGTTCACTGGGTACTAATCCATACGAAAATCCCAATTGATTTACCTGTTTTTACAAGGAAATAAAATGTGAAAAAAATATTTCTACATCCCATGGCCTTTCCCAGCCATTTAAATTTTTCTCTTACAGGCCTAACACTTCTGAAAAACCAATACAACGCCCACCCGGAACAATGTATAAAGCTAAACGAACCGTTCACTGGGTACTTATACGTACGAAAATCCCTATTGATTTACCTGTTTTTACAAGGAAATAAAATGTGAAAAAAATATTTCTACATCCCATGGCCTTTCCCAACCATTTAAATTTTTCTCTTACAGGTCTAACAGTTGCGAAAAACCAATACAACGCCCACCCGGAACAATATATAAAGCTAAACGAACAGTTCACTGGGTACTTATCCGTACGAAAAGCCCTATTGATTTCCCTGTTTTTACAAGGAAGTAAAATGTGAAAAAAATATTTCTACATCCCATGGCCTTTCCCAACCATTAAAATTTTTCTCTTACAGGTCTAACAGTTGCGAAAAACCAATACAACACCCACCCGGAAAAATATATAAAGCTAAACGAACCGTTCACTGGGTACTTATCCGTGCGAAAAGCCCTATTGATTTCCGTCTTTTTACAAGGAAGTAAAATGTGAAAAAAATATTTCTACATCCCATGGCCTTTCCCAACCATTTAAATTTTTCTCTTACAGGTCTAACACTTGCAGAAAACCAATACAACGCCCACCCGGAACAATATATAAAGCTAAACGAACCGTTCACTGGGTACTTATCCGTGCGAAAAGCCCTATTGATTTACCTGTTTTTACAAGGAAGTAAAATGTGAAAAAAATATTTCTACATCCCATGGCCTTTCCCAACTATTTAAATTTTTATCTTACAGGTCTAACACTACCGAAAAACCAATACAACTCCCACCAGGAACAATATATAAAGCTAAACGAACCATTCACTGGGTACTTATACGTACGAAAATCCCTATTGATTTACCTGTTTTTACAAGGAAATAAAATGTGAAAAAAATATTTCTACATCCCATGGCCTTTCCCAACCATTTAAATTTTTCTCTTACAGGTCTAACACTTCCGAAAAACCAATACAACGCCCACCCGGAACAATGTATAAAGCTAAACGAACCGTTCACTGGGTACTTATCCGTGCGAAAAGCCCTATTGATTTCCCTCTTTTTACAAGGAAGTAAAATGTGAAAAAAATATTTCTACATCCCATGGCCTTTCCCAACCATTTAAATTTTTCTCTTACAGGTCTAACAGTTGCGAAAAACCAATACAACGCCCACCCGGAACAATGTATAAAGCTAAACGAACCGTTCACTGGGTACTTATACGTGCAAAAAGCCCTATTGATTTACCTGTTTTTACAAGGAAGTAAAATGTGAAAAAAATATTTCTACATCCCATGGCCTTTCCCAACCATTTAAATTTTTCTCTTACAGGTCTAACACTACCGAAAAACCAATACAACTCCCACCCGGAACAATATATAAAGCTAAACGAACCGTTCACTGGGTACTTATATGTACGAAAATCCCTATTGATTTACCTGTTTTTACAAGGAAATAAAATGTGAAAAAAATATTTCTACATCCCATGGCCTCTCCCAAGCATTTAAATTTTTCTCTTACAGGTCTAACACTTCCGAAAAACCAATACAACGCCCACCCGGAACAATGTATAAAGCTAAACGAACCGTTAACTGGGTACTTACCCGTGCGAAAAGCCCTATTGATTTACCTGTTTTTACAAGGAAATAAAATGTGAAAAAAATATTTCTACATCCCATGGCCATTCCCAACCATTTAAATTTTTCTCTTACAGGTCTAACACTTCCGAAAAACCAATACAACGCCCACCTGGAACAATGTATAAAGCTAAACGAACCGTTCACTGGGTACTTATCCGTGCGAAAAGCCCTATTGATTTCCGTCTTTTTACAAGGAAGTAAAATGTGAAAAAAATATTTCTTCATCCCATGGCCTTTCCCAACCATTTAAATTTTTCTCTTACAGGTCTAACACTTGCAGAAAACCAATACAACGCCCACCCGGAACAATATATAAAGCTAAACGAACCGTTCACTGGGTACTTATCCGTGCGAAAAGCCCTATTGATTTACCTGTTTTTACAAGGAAGTAAAATGTGAAAAAAATATTTCTACATCCCATGGCCTTTCCCAAGTATTTAAATTTTTATCTTACAGGTCTAACACTACCGAAAAACCAATACAACTCCCACCCGGAACAATGTATAAAGCTAAACGAACCGTTCACTGGGTACTTATCCGTGCGAAAAGCCCTATTGATTTCCCTCTTTTTACAAGGAAGTAAAATGTGAAAAAAATATTTCTACATCCCATGGCCTTTCCCAACCATTTAAATTTTTCTCTTACAGGTCTAACAGTTGCGAAAAACCAATACAACGCCCACCCGGAACAATGTATAAAGCTAAACGAACCGTTCACTGGGTACTTATACGTGCGAAAAGCCCTATTGATTTACCTGTTTTTACAAGGAAGTAAAATGTGAAAAAAATATTTCTACATCCCATGGCCTTTCCCAACCATTTAAATTTTTCTCTTACAGGTCTAACACTACCGAAAAACCAATACAACTCCCACCCGGAACAATATATAAAGCTAAACGAACCGTTCACTGGGTACTTATATGTACGAAAATCCCTATTGATTTACCTGTTTTTACAAGGAAATAAAATGTGAAAAAAATATTTCTACATCCCATGGCCTTTCCCAACCATTTAAATTTTTATCTTACAGGTCTAACACTTCCGAAAAACCAATACAACGCCCACCCGGAAAAATATATAAAGCTAAACGAACCGTTCACTGTGTACTTATCCGTACGAAAATCCCTATTGATTTACCTGTTTTTACAAGGAAATAAAATGTGAAAAAAATATTTCTACATCCCATGGCCTTTCCCAACCATTTAAATTTTTCTCTTACAGGTCTAACACTTCTGAAAAACCAATACAACGCCCACCCGGAACAATGTATAAAGCTAAACGAACCGTTCACTGGGTACTTATCCGTGCGAAAAGCCCTATTGATTTACCTGTATTTACAAGGAAATAAAATGTGAAAAAAATATTTCTACATCCCATGGCCTTTCCCAACCATTTAAATTTTTCTCTTACAGGTCTAACACTTCCGAAAAACCAATACAACGCCCACCCGGAACAATGTATAAAGCTAAACGAACCGTTCACTGGGTACTTATCCGTGCGAAAAGCCCTATTGATTTACCTGTTTTTACAAGGAAGTAAAATGTGAAAAAAATATTTCTACATCCCATGGCCTTTCCCAACCATTTAAATTTTTCTCTTACAGGTCTAACAGTTGCGAAAAACCAATACAACGCCCACCCGGAACAATGTATAAAGCTAAACGAACCGTTCACTGGGTACTTATACGTGCGAAAAGCCCTATTGATTTACCTGTTTTTACAAGGAAGTAAAATGTGAAAAAAATATTTCTACATCCCATGGCCTTTCCCAACCATTTAAATTTTTCTCTTACAGGTCTAACACTACCGAAAAACCAATACAACTCCCACCCGGAACAATATATAAAGCTAAACGAACCGTTCACTGGGTACTTATATGTACGAAAATCCCTATTGATTTACCTGTTTTTACAAGGAAATAAAATGTGAAAAAAAATATTTCTACATCCCATGGCCTTTCCCAACCATTTAAATTTTTATCTTACAGGTCTAACACTTCCGAAAAACCAATACAACGCCCACCCGGAAAAATATATAAAGCTAAACGAACCGTTCACTGTGTACTTATCCGTACGAAAATCCCTATTGATTTACCTGTTTTTACAAGGAAATAAAATGTGAAAAAAATATTTCTACATCCCATGGCCTTTCCCAACCATTTAAATTTTTCTCTTACAGGTCTAACACTTCCGAAAAACCAATACAACGCCCACCCGGAACAATGTATAAAGCTAAACGAACCGTTCACTGGGTACTTATCCGTGCGAAAAGCCCTATTGATTTACCTGTATTTACAAGGAAATAAAATGTGAAAAAAATATTTCTACATCCCATGGCCTTTCCCAACCATTTAAATTTTTCTCTTACAGGTCTAACACTTCCGAATAACCAATACAACGCCCACCCGGAAAAATATATAAAGCTAAACGAACCGTTCACTGGGTACTTATCCGTACGAAAATCCCTATTGATTTACCTGTTTTTACAAGGAAGTAAAATGTGAAAAAAATATTTCTACATCCCATGGCCTTTCCCAACCATTTAAATTTTTCTCTTACAGGTCTAACACTTCCGAAAAACCAATACAACGCCCACCCGGAACAATGTATAAAGCTAAACGAACCGTTCACTGGGTACTTATCCGTGCGAAAAGCCCTATTGATTTCCCTCTTTTTACAAGGAAGTAAAATGTGAAAAAAATATTTCTACATCCCATGGCCTTTCCCAACCATTTAAATTTTTCTCTTACAGGTCTAACACTACCGAAAAACCAATACAACTCCCACCCGGAACAATATATAAAGCTAAACGAACCGTTCACTGGGTACTTATACGTACGAAAATCCCTATTGATTTACCTGTTTTTACAAGGAAATAAAATGTGAAAAAAATATTTCTACATCCCATGGCCTTTCCCAACCATTTAAATTTTTATCTTACAGGTCTAACACTTCCGAAAAACCAATACAACGCCCACCCGGAAAAATATATAAAGCTAAACGAACCGTTCACTGTGTACTTATCCGTACGAAAATCCCTATTGATTTACCTGTTTTTACAAGGAAATAAAATGTGAAAAAAATATTTCTACATCCCATGGCCTTTCCCAACCATTTAAATTTTTCTCTTACAGGTCTAACACTTCCGAAAAACCAATACAACGCCCACCCGGAACAATGTATAAAGCTAAACGAACCGTTAACTGGGTACTTACCCGTGCGAAAAGCCCTATTGATTTACCTGTTTTTACAAGGAAATAAAATGTGAAAAAAATATTTCTACATCCCATGGCCTTTCCCAACCATTTAAATTTTTCTCTTACAGGTCTAACACTTCCGAAAAACCAATACAACGCCCACCCGGAACAATGTATAAAGCTAAACGAACCGTTCACTGGGTACTTATCCGTGCGAAAAGCCCTATTGATTTCCGTCTTTTTACAAGGAAGTAAAATGTGAAAAAAATATTTCTACATCCCTTGGCCTTTCCCAACCATTTAAATTTTTCTCTTACAGGTCTAACACTTGCAGAAAACCAATACAACGCCCACCCGGAACAATATATAAAGCTAAACGAACCGTTCACTGGGTACTTATCCGTGCGAAAAGCCCTATTGATTTACCTGTTTTTACAAGGAAGTAAAATGTGAAAAAAATATTTCTACATCCCATGGCCTTTCCCAACTATTTAAATTTTTATCTTACAGGTCTAACACTACCGAAAAACCAATACAACTCCCACCCGGAACAATATATAAAGCTAAACGAACCGTTCACTGGGTACTTATACGTACGAAAATCCCTATTGATTTACCTGTTTTTACAAGGAAATAAAATGTGAAAAAAATATTTCTACATCCCATGGCCTTTCCCAACCATTTAAATTTTTCTCTTACAGGTCTAACACTTCCGAAAAACCAATACAACGCCCACCCGGAACAATGTATAAAGCTAAACGAACCGTTCACTGGGTACTTATCCGTGCGAAAAGCCCTATTGATTTCCCTCTTTTTACAAGGAAGTAAAATGTGAAAAAAATATTTCTACATCCCATGGCCTTTCCCAACCATTTAAATTTTTCTCTTACAGGTCTAACACTACCGAAAAACCAATACAACTCCCACCCGGAACAATATATAAAGCTAAATGAACCGTTCACTGGGTACTTATCCGTACGAAAATCCCTATTGATTTACCTGTTTTTACAAGGAAATAAAATGTGAAAAAAATATTTCTACATCCCATGGCCTTTCCCAACCATTTAAACTTTTCTCTTATAGGTCTAACACTTCCGAAAAACCAATACAACGCCCACCCGGAACAATATATAAAGCTAAACGAACCGTTCACTGGGCACTTATCCGTACAAAAATCCCTATTGATTTTCCTGTTTTTACAAGGAAATAAAATGTGAAAAAAATATTTCTACATCCCATGGCCTTTCCCAACCATTTAAATTTTTATCTTACAGGTCTAACACTACCGAAAAACCGATACAACGGCCACCCGGAACAATATATAAAGCTAAACGAACCGTTCACTGGGTACTTATACGTACGAAAATCCCTATTGATTTACCTGTTTTTACAAGGAAATAAAATGTGAAAAAAATATTTCTACATCCCATGGCCTTTCCCAACCATTTAAATTTTTCTGTTACAGGTCTAACAGTTGCGAAAAACCAATACAACACCCACCCGGAAAAATATATACAGCTAAACGAACCGTTTACTGGGTACTAATCCATACGAAAATCCCTATTGATTTACCTGTTTTTACAAGGAAATAAAATGTGAAAAAAATATTTCTACATCCCATGGCCTTTCCCAACCATTTAAATTTTTCTCTTACATTTCTAACACTTCTGAAAAACCAATACAACGCCCACCCGGAACAATGTATAAAGCTAAACGAACCGTTCACTGGGTACTTATCCGTGCGAAAAGCCCTATTGATTTACCTGTATTTACAAGGAAATAAAATGTGAAAAAAAATATTTCTACATCCCATGGCCTTTCCCAACCATTTAAATTTTTCTCTTACAGGTCTAACACTACCGAAAAACCAATACAACGCCCACCCGGAACAATATATAAAGCTAAACAAACCGTTCACTGGGTACTTATCCGTACAAAAAGCCCTATTGATTTACCTGTTTTTACAAAGAAGTAAAATGTGAAAAAAATATTTCTACATCCCATGGCCTTTCCCAACCATTTAAATTTTTCTCTTACAGGTCTAACACTACCGAAAAACCAATACAACTCCCACCCGGAACAATATATAAAGCTAAACGAACCGTTCACTGGGTACTTATATGTACGAAAATCCCTATTGATTTACCTGTTTTTACAAGGAAATAAAATGTGAAAAAAATATTTCTACATCCCATGGCCTTTCCCAACCATTTAAATTTTTCTCTTACAGGTCTAACACTTCCGAAAAACCAATACAACGCCCACTCGGAAAAATATATAAAGCTAAACGAACCGTTCACTGTGTACTTATCCGTGCGAAAAGCCCTATTGATTTCCCTCTTTTTACAAGGAAATAAAATGTGAAAAAAATATTTCTACATCCCATGGCCTTTCCCAACCATTTAAATTTTTCTCTTACAGGTCTAACACTACCGAAAAACCAATACAACGCCCACCCGGAACAATGTATAAAGCTAAACGAACCGTTCACTGGGTACTTATCCGTGCGAAAAGCCCTATTGATTTCCGTCTTTTTACAAGGAAGTAAAATGTGAAAAAAATATTTCTACATCCCATGGCCTTTCCCAACCATTTAAATTTTTCTCTTACAGGTCTAACACTTGCAGAAAACCAATACAACGCCCACCCGGAACAATATATAAAGCTAAACGAACCGTTCACTGGGTACTTATCCGTGCGAAAAGCCCTATTGATTTACCTGTTTTTACAAGGAAGTAAAATGTGAAAAAAATATTTCTACATCCCATGGCCTTTCCCAACTATTTAAATTTTTATCTTACAGGTCTAACACTACCGAAAAACCAATACAACTCCCACCCGGAACAATATATAAAGCTAAACGAACCGTTCACTGGGTACTTATACGTACGAAAATCCCTATTGATTTACCTGTTTTTACAAGGAAATAAAATGTGAAAAAAATATTTCTACATCCCATGGCCTTTCCCAACCATTTAAATTTTTCTCTTACAGGTCTAACACTTCCGAAAAACAAATACAACGCCCACCCGGAACAATGTAAAAAGCTAAACGAACCGTTCACTGGGTACTTATCCGTGCGAAAAGCCCTATTGATTTCCCTCTTTTTACAAGGAAGTAAAATGTGAAAAAAATATTTCTACATCCCATGGCCTTTCCCAACCATTTAAATTTTTCTCTTACAGGTCTAACACTACCGAAAAACCAATACAACTCCCACCCGGAACAATATATAAAGCTAAATGAACCGTTCACTGGGTACTTATCCGTACGAAAATCCCTATTGATTTACCTGTTTTTACAAGGAAATAAAATGTGAAAAAAATATTTCTACATCCCATGGCCTTTCCCAACCATTTAAACTTTTCTCTTATAGGTCTAACACTTCCGAAAAACCAATACAACGCCCACCCAGAACAATATATAAAGCTAAACGAACCGTTCACTGGGCACTTATCCGTACAAAAATCCCTATTGATTCTCCTGTTTTTACAAGGAAATAAAATGTGAAAAAAATATTTCTACATCCCATGGCCTTTCCCAACCATTTAAATTTTTATCTTACAGGTCTAACACTACCGAAAAACCGATACAACGGCCACCCGGAACAATATATAAAGCTAAACGAACCGTTCACTGGGTACTTATACGTACGAAAATCCCTATTGATTTACCTGTTTTTACAAGGAAATAAAATGTGAAAAAAATATTTCTACATCCCATGGCCTTTCCCAACCATTTAAATTTTTCTCTTACAGGTCTAACACTACCGAAAAACCAATACAACGCCCACCCGGAACAATATATAAAGCTAAACGAACAGTTCACTGGGTACTTATCCGTACGAAAAGCCCTATTGATTTCCCTGTTTTTACAAGGAAATAAAATGTGAAAAAAATATTTCTACATCCCATGGCCTTTCCCAACCATTTAAATTTTTCTCTTACAGGTCTAACACTACCGAAAAACCAATACAACTCCCACCCGGAACAATATATAAAGCTAAACGAACCGTTCACTGGGTACTTATATGTACGAAAATCCCTATTGATTTACCTGTTTTTACAAGGAAATAAAATGTGAAAAAAATATTTCTACATCCCATGGCCTTTCCCAACCATTTAAATTTTTCTCTTACAGGTCTAACACTTCCGAAAAACCAATACAACGCCCACCTGGAAAAATATATAAAGCTAAACGAACCGTTCACTGTGTACTTATCCGTGCGAAAAGCCCTATTGATTTCCCTCTTTTTACAAGGAAATAAAATGTGAAAAAAATATTTCTACATCCCATGGCCTTTCCCAACCATTTAAATTTTTCTCTTACAGGTCTAACACTACCGAAAAACCAATACAACGCCCACCCGGAACAATGTATAAAGCTAAACGAACCGTTCACTGGGTACTTATCCGTGCGAAAAGCCCTATTGATTTCCGTCTTTTTACAAGGAAGTAAAATGTGAAAAAAATATTTCTACATCCCATGGCCTTTCCCAACCATTTAAATTTTTCTCTTACAGGTCTAACACTTGCAGAAAACCAATACAACGCCCACCCGGAACAATATATAAAGCTAAACGAACCGTTCACTGGGTACTTATCCGTGCGAAAAGCCCTATTGATTTACCTGTTTTTACAAGGAAGTAAAATGTGAAAAAAATATTTCTACATCCCATGGCCTTTCCCAACTATTTAAATTTTTATCTTACAGGTCTAACACTACCGAAAAACCAATACAACTCCCACCCGGAACAATATATAAAGCTAAACGAACCGTTCACTGGGTACTTATACGTACGAAAATCCCTATTGATTTACCTGTTTTTACAAGGAAATAAAATGTGAAAAAAATATTTCTACATCCCATGGCCTTTCCCAACCATTTAAATTTTTCTCTTACAGGTCTAACACTTCCGAAAAACCAATACAACGCCCACCCGGAACAATGTAAAAAGCTAAACGAACCGTTCACTGGGTACTTAT
This sequence comes from Paroedura picta, assembly GCF_049243985.1. NCBI lineage: Eukaryota > Metazoa > Chordata > Lepidosauria > Squamata > Gekkonidae > Paroedura > Paroedura picta. The sequence continues at coordinate 6,670,437 of NC_135373.1, read as the reverse complement.
CCGTGTGAAAAGCCCTATTGATTTCCCTCTTTTTACAAGGAAGTAAAATGTGAAAAAAATATTTCTACATCCCATGGCCTTTCCCAACCATTTAAATTTTTCTCTTACAGGTCTAACACTACCGAAAAACCAATACAACTCCCACCCGGAACAATATATAAAGCTAAATGAACCGTTCACTGGGTACTTATCCGTACGAAAATCCCTATTGATTTACCTGTTTTTACAAGGAAATAAAATGTGAAAAAAATATTTCTACATCCCATGGCCTTTCCCAACCATTTAAACTTTTCTCTTATAGGTCTAACACTTCCGAAAAACCAATACAACGCCCACCCGGAACAATATATAAAGCTAAACGAACCGTTCACTGGGCACTTATCCGTACAAAAATCCCTATTGATTCTCCTGTTTTTACAAGGAAATAAAATGTGAAAAAAATATTTCTACATCCCATGGCCTTTCCCAACCATTTAAATTTTTATCTTACAGGTCTAACACTACCGAAAAACCAATACAACGGCCACCCGGAACAATATATAAAGCTAAACGAACCGTTCACTGGGTACTTATACGTACGAAAATCCCTATTGATTTACCTGTTTTTACAAGGAAATAAAATGTGAAAAAAATATTTCTACATCCCATGGCCTTTCCCAACCATTTAAATTTTTCTCTTACAGGTCTAACAGTTGCGAAAAACCAATACAACGCCCACCCGGAACAATATATAAAGCTAAACGAACAGTTCACTGGGTACTTATCCGTACGAAAAGCCCTATTGATTTCCCTGTTTTTACAAGGAAGTAAAATGTGAAAAAAATATTTCTACATCCCATGGCCTTTCCCAACCATTAAAATTTTTCTCTTACAGGTCTAACAGTTGCGAAAAACCAATACAACACCCACCCGGAAAAATATATACAGCTAAACGAACCGTTTACTGGGTACTAATCCATACGAAAATCCCTATTGATTTACCTGTTTTTACAAGGAAATAAAATGTGAAAAAATATTTCTACATCCCATGGCCTTTCCCAACCATTTAAATTTTTCTCTTACAGGTCTAACACTTCCGAAAAACCAATACAACGCCCACACGGAACAATATATAAAGCTAAACAAACCGTTCACTGGGTACTTATCTGTACGAAAATCCCTATTGATTTACCTGTTTTTACAACGAAGTAATATGTGAAAAAAAATATTTCTACATCCCATGGCCTTTCCCAACCATTTAAATTTTTCTCTTACAGGTCTAACACTACCGAAAAACCAATACAACGCCCACCCGGAACAATATATAAAGCTAAACAAACCGTTCACTGGGTACTTATCCGTACAAAAAGCCCTATTGATTTACCTGTTTTTACAAAGAAGTAAAATGTGAAAAAAATATTTCTACATCCCATGGCCTTTCCCAACCATTTAAATTTTTCTCTTACAGGTCTAACAGTTGCGAAAAACCAATACAACGCCCACCCGGAACAATGTATAAAGCTAAACGAACCGTTCACTGGGTACTTATACGTGCGAAAAGCCCTATTGATTTACCTGTTTTTACAAGGAAGTAAAATGTGAAAAAAATATTTCTACATCCCATGGCCTTTCCCAACCATTTAAATTTTTCTCTTACAGGTCTAACACTACCGAAAAACCAATACAACTCCCACCCGGAACAATATATAAAGCTAAACGAACCGTTCACTGGGTACTTATATGTACGAAAATCCCTATTGATTTACCTGTTTTTACAAGGAAATAAAATGTGAAAAAAATATTTCTACATCCCATGGCCTTTCCCAACCATTTAAATTTTTCTCTTACAGGTCTAACACTTCCGAAAAACCAATACAACGCCCACCCGGAAAAATATATAAAGCTAAACGAACCGTTCACTGTGTACTTATCCGTACGAAAATCCCTATTGATTTACCTGTTTTTACAAGGAAATAAAATGTGAAAAAAATATTTCTACATCCCATGGCCTTTCCCAACCATTTAAATTTTTCTCTTACAGGTCTAACACTTCCGAAAAACCAATACAATGCCCACCCGGAACAATGTATAAAGCTAAACGAACCGTTCACTGGGTACTTATCCGTGCGAAAAGCCCTATTGATTTACCTGTATTTACAAGGAAATAAAATGTGAAAAAAATATTTCTACATCCCATGGCCTTTCCCAACCATTTAAATTTTTCTCTTACAGGTCTAACACTTCCGAATAACCAATACAACGCCCACCCGGAAAAATATATAAAGCTAAACGAACCGTTCACTGGGTACTTATCCGTACGAAAATCCCTATTGATTTACCTGTTTTTACAAGGAAGTAAAATGTGAAAAAAATATTTCTACATCCCATGGCCTTTCCCAACCATTTAAATTTTTCTCTTACAGGTCTAACACTTCCGAAAAACCAATACAACGCCCACCCGGAACAATGTATAAAGCTAAACGAACCGTTCACTGGGTACTTATCCGTGCGAAAAGCCCTATTGATTTCCCTCTTTTTACAAGGAAGTAAAATGTGAAAAAAATATTTCTACATCCCATGGCCTTTCCCAACCATTTAAATTTTTCTCTTACAGGTCTAACACTACCGAAAAACCAATACAACTCCCACCCGGAACAATATATATAGCTAAACGAACCGTTCACTGGGTACTTATACGTACGAAAATCCCTATTGATTTACCTGTTTTTACAAGGAAATAAAATGTGAAAAAAATATTTCTACATCCCATGGCCTTTCCCAACCATTTAAATTTTTCTCTTACAGGTCTAACACTTCCGAAAAACCAATACAACGCCCACCCGGAAAAATATATAAAGCTAAACGAACCGTTCACTGTGTACTTATCCGTACGAAAATCCCTATTGATTTACCTGTTTTTACAAGGAAATAAAATGTGAAAAAAATATTTCTACATCCCATGGCCTTTCCCAACCATTTAAATTTTTCTCTTACAGGTCTAACACTTCCGAAAAACCAATACAACGCCCACCCGGAACAATGTATAAAGCTAAACGAACCGTTAACTGGGTACTTACCCGTGCGAAAAGCCCTATTGATTTACCTGTTTTTACAAGGAAATAAAATGTGAAAAAAATATTTCTACATCCCATGGCCTTACCCAACCATTTAAATTTTTCTCTTACAGGTCTAACACTTCCGAAAAACCAATACAACGCCCACCCAGAACAATGTATAAAGCTAAACGAACCGTTCACTGGGTACTTATCCGTGCGAAAAGCCCTATTGATTTCCGTCTTTTTACAAGGAAGTAAAATGTGAAAAAAATATTTCTACATCCCATGGCCTTTCCCAACCATTTAAATTTTTCTCTTACAGGTCTAACACTTGCAGAAAACCAATACAACGCCCACCCGGAACAATATATAAAGCTAAACGAACAGTTCACTGGATACTTATCCGTACGAAAAGCCCTATTGATTTCCCTGTTTTTACAGGGAAGTAAAATGTGAAAAAAATATTTCTACATCCCATGGCCTTTCCCAACCATTAAAATTTTTCTCTTACAGGTCTAACAGTTGCGAAAAACCAATACAACACCCACCCGGAAAAATATATACAGCTAAACGAACCGTTTACTGGGTACTAATCCATACGAAAATCCCTATTGATTTACCTGTTTTTACAAGGAAATAAAATGTGAAAAAAATATTTCTACATCCCATGGCCTTTCCCAACCATTTAAATTTTTCTCTTACAGGTCTAACACTTCCGAAAAACCAATACAACGCCCACCCGGAACAATGTATAAAGCTAAACGAACCGTTCACTGGGTACTTATCCGTGCGAAAAGCCCTATTGATTTCCGTCTTTTTACAAGGAAGTAAAATGTGAAAAAAATATTTCTTCATCCCATGGCCTTTCCCAACCATTTAAATTTTTCTCTTACAGGTCTAACACTTGCAGAAAACCAATACAACGCCCACCCGGAACAATATATAAAGCTAAACGAACCGTTCACTGGGTACTTATCCGTGCGAAAAGCCCTATTGATTTACCTGTTTTTACAAGGAAGTAAAATGTGAAAAAAATATTTCTACATCCCATGGCCTTTCCCAACTATTTAAATTTTTATCTTACAGGTCTAACACTACCGAAAAACCAATACAACTCCCACCCGGAACAATATATAAAGCTAAACGAACCGTTCACTGGGTACTTATACGTACGAAAATCCCTATTGATTTACCTGTTTTTACAAGGAAATAAAATATGAAAAAAATATTTCTACATCCCATGGCCTTTCCCAACCATTTAAATTTTTCTCTTACAGGTCTAACACTTCCGAAAAACCAATACAACGCCCACCCGGAACAATGTATTACGCTAAACGAACCGTTCACTGGGTACTTATCCGTGCGAAAAGCCCTATTGATTTCCCTCTTTTTACAAGGAAGTAAAATGTGAAAAAAATATTTCTACATCCCATGGCCTTTCCCAACCATTTAAATTTTTCTCTTACAGGTCTAACAGTTGCGAAAAACCAATACAACGCCCACCCGGAACAATGTATAAAGCTAAACGAACCGTTCACTGGGTACTTATACGTGCGAAAAGCCCTATTGATTTACCTGTTTTTACAAGGAAGTAAAATGTGAAAAAAATATTTCTACATCCCATGGCCTTTCCCAACCATTTAAATTTTTCTCTTACAGGTCTAACACTACCGAAAAACCAATACAACTCCCACCCGGAACAATATATAAAGCTAAACGAACCGTTCACTGGGTACTTATATGTACGAAAATCCCTATTGATTTACCTGTTTTTACAAGGAAATAAAATGTGAAAAAAATATTTCTACATCCCATGGCCTTTCCCAACCATTTAAATTTTTATCTTACAGGTCTAACACTTCCGAAAAACCAATACAACGCCCACCCGGAAAAATATATAAAGCTAAACGAACCGTTCACTGTGTACTTATCCGTACGAAAATCCCTATTGATTTACCTGTTTTTACAAGGAAATAAAATGTGAAAAAAATATTTCTACATCCCATGGCCTTTCCCAACCATTTAAATTTTTCTCTTACAGGTCTAACACTTCCGAAAAACCAATACAACGCCCACCCGGAACAATGTATAAAGCTAAACGAACCGTTCACTGGGTACTTATCCGTGCGAAAAGCCCTATTGATTTACCTGTATTTACAAGGAAATAAAATGTGAAAAAAATATTTCTACATCCCATGGCCTTTCCCAACCATTTAAATTTTTCTCTTACAGGTCTAACACTTCCGAAAAACCAATACAACGCCCACCCGGAACAATGTATAAAGCTAAACGAACCGTTCACAGGGTACTTATCCGTGCGAAAAGCCCTATTGATTTACCTGTTTTTACAAGGAAGTAAAATGTGAAAAAAATATTTCTACATCCCATGGCCTTTCCCAACCATTTAAATTTTTCTCTTACAGGTCTAACAGTTGCGAAAAACCAATACAACGCCCACCCGGAACAATGTATAAAGCTAAACGAACCGTTCACTGGGTACTTATACGTGCGAAAAGCCCTATTGATTTACCTGTTTTTACAAGGAAGTAAAATGTGAAAAAAATATTTCTACATCCCATGGCCTTTCCCAACCATTTAAATTTTTCTCTTACAGGTCTAACAGTTGCGAAAAACCAATACAACGCCCACCCGGAACAATGTATAAAGCTAAACGAACCGTTCACTGGGTACTTATACGTGCGAAAAGCCCTATTGATTTACCTGTTTTTACAAGGAAGTAAAATGTGAAAAAAATATTTCTACATCCCATGGCCTTTCCCAACCATTTAAATTTTTCTCTTACAGGTCTAACACTACCGAAAAACCAATACAACTCCCACCCGGAACAATATATAAAGCTAAACGAACCGTTCACTGGGTACTTATATGTACGAAAATCCCTATTGATTTACCTGTTTTTACAAGGAAATAAAATGTGAAAAAAATATTTCTACATCCCATGGCCTTTCCCAACCATTTAAATTTTTCTCTTACAGGTCTAACACTTCCGAAAAACCAATACAACGCCCACCCGGAAAAATATATAAAGCTAAACGAACCGTTCACTGTGTACTTATCCGTACGAAAATCCCTATTGATTTACCTGTTTTTACAAGGAAATAAAATGTGAAAAAAATATTTCTACATCCCATGGCCTTTCCCAACCATTTAAATTTTTCTCTTACAGGTCTAACACTTCCGAAAAACCAATACAATGCCCACCCGGAACAATGTATAAAGCTAAACGAACCGTTCACTGGGTACTTATCCGTGCGAAAAGCCCTATTGATTTACCTGTATTTACAAGGAAATAAAATGTGAAAAAAATATTTCTACATCCCATGGCCTTTCCCAACCATTTAAATTTTTCTCTTACAGGTCTAACACTTCCGAATAACCAATACAACGCCCACCCGGAAAAATATATAAAGCTAAACGAACCGTTCACTGGGTACTTATCCGTACGAAAATCCCTATTGATTTACCTGTTTTTACAAGGAAGTAAAATGTGAAAAAAATATTTCTACATCCCATGGCCTTTCCCAACCATTTAAATTTTTCTCTTACAGGTCTAACACTTCCGAAAAACCAATACAACGCCCACCCGGAACAATGTATAAAGCTAAACGAACCGTTCACTGGGTACTTATCCGTGCGAAAAGCCCTATTGATTTCCCTCTTTTTACAAGGAAGTAAAATGTGAAAAAAATATTTCTACATCCCATGGCCTTTCCCAACCATTTAAATTTTTCTCTTACAGGTCTAACACTACCGAAAAACCAATACAACTCCCACCCGGAACAATATATATAGCTAAACGAACCGTTCACTGGGTACTTATACGTACGAAAATCCCTATTGATTTACCTGTTTTTACAAGGAAATAAAATGTGAAAAAAATATTTCTACATCCCATGGCCTTTCCCAACCATTTAAATTTTTCTCTTACAGGTCTAACACTTCCGAAAAACCAATACAACGCCCACCCGGAAAAATATATAAAGCTAAACGAACCGTTCACTGTGTACTTATCCGTACGAAAATCCCTATTGATTTACCTGTTTTTACAAGGAAATAAAATGTGAAAAAAATATTTCTACATCCCATGGCCTTTCCCAACCATTTAAATTTTTCTCTTACAGGTCTAACACTTCCGAAAAACCAATACAACGCCCACCCGGAACAATGTATAAAGCTAAACGAACCGTTAACTGGGTACTTACCCGTGCGAAAAGCCCTATTGATTTACCTGTTTTTACAAGGAAATAAAATGTGAAAAAAATATTTCTACATCCCATGGCCTTACCCAACCATTTAAATTTTTCTCTTACAGGTCTAACACTTCCGAAAAACCAATACAACGCCCACCCAGAACAATGTATAAAGCTAAACGAACCGTTCACTGGGTACTTATCCGTGCGAAAAGCCCTATTGATTTCCGTCTTTTTACAAGGAAGTAAAATGTGAAAAAAATATTTCTACATCCCATGGCCTTTCCCAACCATTTAAATTTTTCTCTTACAGGTCTAACACTTGCAGAAAACCAATACAACGCCCACCCGGAACAATATATAAAGCTAAACGAACAGTTCACTGGATACTTATCCGTACGAAAAGCCCTATTGATTTCCCTGTTTTTACAGGGAAGTAAAATGTGAAAAAAATATTTCTACATCCCATGGCCTTTCCCAACCATTAAAATTTTTCTCTTACAGGTCTAACAGTTGCGAAAAACCAATACAACACCCACCCGGAAAAATATATACAGCTAAACGAACCGTTTACTGGGTACTAATCCATACGAAAATCCCTATTGATTTACCTGTTTTTACAAGGAAATAAAATGTGAAAAAAATATTTCTACATCCCATGGCCTTTCCCAACCATTTAAATTTTTCTCTTACAGGTCTAACACTTCCGAAAAACCAATACAACGACCACCCGGAACAATGTATAAAGCTAAACGAACCGTTCACTGGGTACTTATCCGTGCGAAAAGCCCTATTGATTTCCGTCTTTTTACAAGGAAGTAAAATGTGAAAAAAATATTTCTTCATCCCATGGCCTTTCCCAACCATTTAAATTTTTCTCTTACAGGTCTAACACTTGCAGAAAACCAATACAACGCCCACCCGGAACAATATATAAAGCTAAACGAACCGTTCACTGGGTACTTATCCGTGCGAAAAGCCCTATTGATTTACCTGTTTTTACAAGGAAGTAAAATGTGAAAAAAATATTTCTACATCCCATGGCCTTTCCCAACTATTTAAATTTTTATCTTACAGGTCTAACACTACCGAAAAACCAATACAACTCCCACCCGGAACAATATATAAAGCTAAACGAACCGTTCACTGGGTACTTATACGTACGAAAATCCCTATTGATTTACCTGTTTTTACAAGGAAATAAAATATGAAAAAAATATTTCTACATCCCATGGCCTTTCCCAACCATTTAAATTTTTCTCTTACAGGTCTAACACTTCCGAAAAACCAATACAACGCCCACCCGGAACAATGTATTACGCTAAACGAACCGTTCACTGGGTACTTATCCGTGCGAAAAGCCCTATTGATTTCCCTCTTTTTACAAGGAAGTAAAATGTGAAAAAAATATTTCTACATCCCATGGCCTTTCCCAACCATTTAAATTTTTCTCTTACAGGTCTAACAGTTGCGAAAAACCAATACAACGCCCACCCGGAACAATGTATAAAGCTAAACGAACCGTTCACTGGGTACTTATACGTGCGAAAAGCCCTATTGATTTACCTGTTTTTACAAGGAAGTAAAATGTGAAAAAAATATTTCTACATCCCATGGCCTTTCCCAACCATTTAAATTTTTCTCTTACAGGTCTAACACTACCGAAAAACCAATACAACTCCCACCCGGAACAATATATAAAGCTAAACGAACCGTTCACTGGGTACTTATATGTACGAAAATCCCTATTGATTTACCTGTTTTTACAAGGAAATAAAATGTGAAAAAAATATTTCTACATCCCATGGCCTTTCCCAACCATTTAAATTTTTATCTTACAGGTCTAACACTTCCGAAAAACCAATACAACGCCCACCCGGAAAAATATATAAAGCTAAACGAACCGTTCACTGTGTACTTATCCGTACGAAAATCCCTATTGATTTACCTGTTTTTACAAGGAAATAAAATGTGAAAAAAATATTTCTACATCCCATGGCCTTTCCCAACCATTTAAATTTTTCTCTTACAGGTCTAACACTTCCGAAAAACCAATACAACGCCCACCCGGAACAATGTATAAAGCTAAACGAACCGTTCACTGGGTACTTATCCGTGCGAAAAGCCCTATTGATTTACCTGTATTTACAAGGAAATAAAATGTGAAAAAAATATTTCTACATCCCATGGCCTTTCCCAACCATTTAAATTTTTCTCTTACAGGTCTAACACTTCCGAAAAACCAATACAACGCCCACCCGGAACAATGTATAAAGCTAAACGAACCGTTCACAGGGTACTTATCCGTGCGAAAAGCCCTATTGATTTACCTGTTTTTACAAGGAAGTAAAATGTGAAAAAAATATTTCTACATCCCATGGCCTTTCCCAACCATTTAAATTTTTCTCTTACAGGTCTAACAGTTGCGAAAAACCAATACAACGCCCACCCGGAACAATGTATAAAGCTAAACGAACCGTTCACTGGGTACTTATACGTGCGAAAAGCCCTATTGATTTACCTGTTTTTACAAGGAAGTAAAATGTGAAAAAAATATTTCTACATCCCATGGCCTTTCCCAACCATTTAAATTTTTCTCTTACAGGTCTAACAGTTGCGAAAAACCAATACAACGCCCACCCGGAACAATGTATAAAGCTAAACGAACCGTTCACTGGGTACTTATACGTGCGAAAAGCCCTATTGATTTACCTGTTTTTACAAGGAAGTAAAATGTGAAAAAAATATTTCTACATCCCATGGCCTTTCCCAACCATTTAAATTTTTCTCTTACAGGTCTAACACTACCGAAAAACCAAGACAACTACCACCCGGAACAATATATAAAGCTAAACGAACCGTTCACTGGGTACTTATATGTACGAAAATCCCTATTGATTTACCTGTTTTTACAAGGAAATAAAATGTGAAAAAAATATTTCTACATCCCATGGCCTTTCCCAACCATTTAAATTTTTATCTTACAGGTCTAACACTTCCGAAAAACCAATACAACGCCCACCCGGAAAAATATATAAAGCTAAACGAACCGTTCACTGTGTACTTATCCGTACGAAAATCCCTATTGATTTACCTGTTTTTACAAGGAAATAAAATGTGAAAAAAATATTTCTACATCCCATGGCCTTTCCCAACCATTTAAATTTTTCTCTTACAGGTCTAACACTTCCGAAAAACCAATACAACGCCCACCCGGAACAATGTATAAAGCTAAACGAACCGTTCACTGGGTACTTATCCGTGCGAAAAGCCCTATTGATTTACCTGTATTTACAAGGAAATAAAATGTGAAAAAAATATTTCTACATCCCATGGCCTTTCCCAACCATTTAAATTTTTCTCTTACAGGTCTAACACTTCCGAATAACCAATACAACGCCCACCCGGAAAAATATATAAAGCTAAACGAACCGTTCACTGGGTACTTATCCGTACGAAAATCCCTATTGATTTACCTGTTTTTACAAGGAAGTAAAATGTGAAAAAAATATTTCTACATCCCATGGCCTTTCCCAACCATTTAAATTTTTCTCTTACAGGTCTAACACTTCCGAAAAACCAATACAACGCCCACCCGGAACAATGTATAAAGCTAAACGAACCGTTCACTGGGTACTTATCCGTGCGAAAAGCCCTATTGATTTCCCTCTTTTTACAAGGAAGTAAAATGTGAAAAAAATATTTCTACATCCCATGGCCTTTCCCAACCATTTAAATTTTTCTCTTACAGGTCTAACACTACCGAAAAACCAATACAACTCCCACCCGGAACAATATATAAAGCTAAACGAACCGTTCACTGGGTACTTATCCGTACGAAAATCCCTATTGATTTACCTGTTTTTACAAGGAAATAAAATGTGAAAAAAATATTTCTACATCCCATGGCCTTTCCCAACCATTTAAATTTTTCTCTTACAGGTCTAACACTTCCGAAAAACCAATACAACGCCCACCCGGAAAAATATATAAAGCTAAACGAACCGTTCACTGTGTACTTATCCGTACGAAAATCCCTATTGATTTACCTGTTTTTACAAGGAAATAAAATGTGAAAAAAATATTTCTACATCCCATGGCCTTTCCCAACCATTTAAATTTTTCTCTTACAGGTCTAACACTTCCGAAAAACCAATACAACGCCCACCCGGAACAATGTATAAAGCTAAACGAACCGTTAACTGGGTACTTACCCGTGCGAAAAGCCCTATTGATTTACCTGTTTTTACAAGGAAATAAAATGTGAAAAAAATATTTCTACATCCCATGGCCTTTCCCAACCATTTAAATTTTTCTCTTACAGGTCTAACACTTCCGAAAAACCAATACAACGCCCACCCGGAACAATGTATAAAGCTAAACGAACCGTTCACTGGGTACTTATCCGTGCGAAAAGCCCTATTGATCTCCGTCTTTTTACAAGGAAGTAAAATGTGAAAAAAATATATCTACATCCCATGGCCTTTCCCAACCATTTAAATTTTTCTCTTACAGGTCTAACACTTGCAGAAAACCAATACAACGCCCACCCGGAACAATATATAAAGCTAAACGAACCGTTCACTGGGTACTTATCCGTGCGAAAAGCCCTATTGATTTACCTGTTTTTACAAGGAAGTAAAATGTGAAAAAAATATTTCTACATCCCATGGCCTTTCCCAACTATTTAAATTTTTATCTTACAGGTCTAACACTACCGAAAAACCAATACAACTCCCACCCGGAACAATATATAAAGCTAAACGAACCGTTCACTGGGTACTTATACGTACGAAAATCCCTATTGATTTACCTGTTTTTACAAGGAAATAAAATGTGAAAAAAATATTTCTACATCCCATGGCCTTTCCCAACCATTTAAATTTTTCTCTTACAGGTCTAACACTTCCGAAAAACCAATACAACGCCCACCCGGAACAATGTATAAAGCTAAACGAACCGTTCACTGGGTACTTATCCGTGCGAAAAGCCCTATTGATTTCCCTCTTTTTACAAGGAAGTAAAATGTGAAAAAAATATTTCTACATCCCATGGCCTTTCCCAACCATTTAAATTTTTCTCTTACAGGTCTAACACTACCGAAAAACCAATACAACTCCCACCCGGAACAATATATAAAGCTAAATGAACCGTTCACTGGGTACTTATCCGTACGAAAATCCCTATTGATTTACCTGTTTTTACAAGGAAATAAAATGTGAAAAAAATATTTCTACATCCCATGGCCTTTCCCAACCATTTAAACTTTTCTCTTATAGGTCTAACACTTCCGAAAAACCAATACAACGCCCACCCGGAACAATATATAAAGCTAAACGAACCGTTCACTGGGCACTTATCCGTACAAAAATCCCTATTGATTTTCCTGTTTTTACAAGGAAATAAAATGTGAAAAAAATATTTCTACATCCCATGGCCTTTCCCAACCATTTAAATTTTTATCTTACAGGTCTAACACTACCGAAAAACCGATACAACGGCCACCCGGAACAATATATAAAGCTAAACGAACCGTTCACTGGGTACTTATACGTACGAAAATCCCTATTGATTTACCTGTTTTTACAAGGAAATAAAATGTGAAAAAAATATTTCTACATCCCATGGCCTTTCCCAACCATTTAAATTTTTCTCTTACAGGTCTAACACTTCCGAAAAACCAATACAACGCCCACACGGAACAATATATAAAGCTAAACGAACAGTTCACTGGGTACTTATCCGTACGAAAAGCCCTATTGATTTCCCTGTTTTTACAAGGAAGTAAAATGTGAAAAAAATATTTCTACATCCCATGGCCTTTCCCAACCATTAAAATTTTTGTCTTACAGGTCTAACAGTTGCGAAAAACCAATACAACACCCACCCGGAAAAATATATACAGCTAAACGAACCGTTTACTGGGTACTAATCCATACGAAAATCCCTATTGATTTACCTGTTTTTACAAGGAAATAAAATGTGAAAAAAATATTTCTACATCCCATGGCCTTTCCCAACCATTTAAATTTTTCTCTTACAGGTCTAACACTTCCGAAAAACCAATACAACGCCCACACGGAACAATATATAAAGCTAAACAAACCGTTCACTGGGTACTTATCTGTACGAAAATCCCTATTGATTTACCTGTTTTTACAAGGAAATAAAATGTGAAAAAAATATTTCTACATCCCATGGCCTTTCCCAACCATTTAAATTTTTCTCTTACAGGTCTAACACTTCCGAAAAACCAATACAACGCCCACCCGGAACAATGTATAAAGCTAAACGAACCGTTAACTGGGTACTTACCCGTGCGAAAAGCCCTATTGATTTACCTGTTTTTACAAGGAAATAAAATGTGAAAAAAATATTTCTACATCCCATGGCCTTTCCCAACCATTTAAATTTTTCTCTTACAGGTCTAACACTTCCGAAAAACCAATACAACGCCCACCCAGAACAATGTATAAAGCTAAACGAACCGTTCACTGGGTACTTATCCGTGCGAAAAGCCCTATTGATTTCCGTCTTTTTACAAGGAAGTAAAATGTGAAAAAAATATTTCTACATCCCATGGCCTTTCCCAACCATTTAAATTTTTCTCTTACAGGTCTAACACTTGCAGAAAACCAATACAACGCCCACCCGGAACAATATATAAAGCTAAACGAACAGTTCACTGGATACTTATCCGTACGAAAAGCCCTATTGATTTCCCTGTTTTTACAGGGAAGTAAAATGTGAAAAAAATATTTCTACATCCCATGGCCTTTCCCAACCATTAAAATTTTTCTCTTACAGGTCTAACAGTTGCGAAAAACCAATACAACACCCACCCGGAAAAATATATACAGCTAAACGAACCGTTTACTGGGTACTAATCCATACGAAAATCCCTATTGATTTACCTGTTTTTACAAGGAAATAAAATGTGAAAAAAATATTTCTACATCCCATGGCCTTTCCCAACCATTTAAATTTTTCTCTTACAGGTCTAACACTTCCGAAAAACCAATACAACGCCCACCCGGAACAATGTATAAAGCTAAACGAACCGTTCACTGGGTACTTATCCGTGCGAAAAGCCCTATTGATTTCCGTCTTTTTACAAGGAAGTAAAATGTGAAAAAAATATTTCTTCATCCCATGGCCTTTCCCAACCATTTAAATTTTTCTCTTACAGGTCTAACACTTGCAGAAAACCAATACAACGCCCACCCGGAACAATATATAAAGCTAAACGAACCGTTCACTGGGTACTTATCCGTGCGAAAAGCCCTATTGATTTACCTGTTTTTACAAGGAAGTAAAATGTGAAAAAAATATTTCTACATCCCATGGCCTTTCCCAACTATTTAAATTTTTATCTTACAGGTCTAACACTACCGAAAAACCAATACAACTCCCACCCGGAACAATATATAAAGCTAAACGAACCGTTCACTGGGTACTTATACGTACGAAAATCCCTATTGATTTACCTGTTTTTACAAGGAAATAAAATATGAAAAAAATATTTCTACATCCCATGGCCTTTCCCAACCATTTAAATTTTTCTCTTACAGGTCTAACACTTCCGAAAAACCAATACAACGCCCACCCGGAACAATGTATTAAGCTAAACGAACCGTTCACTGGGTACTTATCCGTGCGAAAAGCCCTATTGATTTCCCTCTTTTTACAAGGAAGTAAAATGTGAAAAAAATATTTCTACATCCCATGGCCTTTCCCAACCATTTAAATTTTTCTCTTACAGGTCTAACAGTTGCGAAAAACCAATACAACGCCCACCCGGAACAATGTATAAAGCTAAACGAACCGTTCACTGGGTACTTATACGTGCGAAAAGCCCTATTGATTTACCTGTTTTTACAAGGAAGTAAAATGTGAAAAAAATATTTCTACATCCCATGGCCTTTCCCAACCATTTAAATTTTTCTCTTACAGGTCTAACACTACCGAAAAACCAATACAACTCCCACCCGGAACAATATATAAAGCTAAACGAACCGTTCACTGGGTACTTATATGTACGAAAATCCCTATTGATTTACCTGTTTTTACAAGGAAATAAAATGTGAAAAAAATATTTCTACATCCCATGGCCTTTCCCAACCATTTAAATTTTTATCTTACAGGTCTAACACTTCCGAAAAAACAATACAACGCCCACCCGGAAAAATATATAAAGCTAAACGAACCGTTCACTGTGTACTTATCCGTACGAAAATCCCTATTGATTTACCTGTTTTTACAAGGAAATAAAATGTGAAAAAAATATTTCTACATCCCATGGCCTTTCCCAACCATTTAAATTTTTCTCTTACAGGTCTAACACTTCCGAAAAACCAATACAACGCCCACCCGGAACAATGTATAAAGCTAAACGAACCGTTCACTGGGTACTTATCCGTGCGAAAAGCCCTATTGATTTACCTGTATTTACAAGGAAATAAAATGTGAAAAAAATATTTCTACATCCCATGGCCTTTCCCAACCATTTAAATTTTTCTCTTACAGGTCTAACACTTCCGAAAAACCAATACAAAGCCCACCCGGAACAATGTATAAAGCTAAACGAACCGTTCACAGGGTACTTATCCGTGCGAAAAGCCCTATTGATTTACCTGTTTTTACAAGGAAGTAAAATGTGAAAAAAATATTTCTACATCCCATGGCCTTTCCCAACCATTTAAATTTTTCTCTTACAGGTCTAACAGTTGCGAAAAACCAATACAACGCCCACCCGGAACAATGTATAAAGCTAAACGAACCGTTCACTGGGTACTTATACGTGCGAAAAGCCCTATTGATTTACCTGTTTTTACAAGGAAGTAAAATGTGAAAAAAATATTTCTACATCCCATGGCCTTTCCCAACCATTTAAATTTTTCTCTTACAGGTCTAACACTACCGAAAAACCAAGACAACTACCACCCGGAACAATATATAAAGCTAAACGAACCGTTCACTGGGTACTTATATGTACGAAAATCCCTATTGATTTACCTGTTTTTACAAGGAAATAAAATGTGAAAAAAATATTTCTACATCCCATGGCCTTTCCCAACCATTTAAATTTTTATCTTACAGGTCTAACACTTCCGAAAAACCAATACAACGCCCACCCGGAAAAATATATAAAGCTAAACGAACCGTTCACTGTGTACTTATCCGTACGAAAATCCCTATTGATTTACCTGTTTTTACAAGGAAATAAAATGTGAAAAAAATATTTCTACATCCCATGGCCTTTCCCAACCATTTAAATTTTTCTCTTACAGGTCTAACACTTCCGAAAAACCAATACAACGCCCACCCGGAACAATGTATAAAGCTAAACGAACCGTTCACTGGGTACTTATCCGTGCGAAAAGCCCTATTGATTTACCTGTATTTACAAGGAAATAAAATGTGAAAAAAATATTTCTACATCCCATGGCCTTTCCCAACCATTTAAATTTTTCTCTTACAGGTCTAACACTTCCGAATAACCAATACAACGCCCACCCGGAAAAATATATAAAGCTAAACGAACCGTTCACTGGGTACTTATCCGTACGAAAATCCCTATTGATTTACCTGTTTTTACAAGGAAGTAAAATGTGAAAAAAATATTTCTACATCCCATGGCCTTTCCCAACCATTTAAATTTTTCTCTTACAGGTCTAACACTTCCGAAAAACCAATACAACGCCCACCCGGAACAATGTATAAAGCTAAACGAACCGTTCACTGGGTACTTATCCGTGCGAAAAGCCCTATTGATTTCCCTCTTTTTACAAGGAAGTAAAATGTGAAAAAAATATTTCTACATCCCATGGCCTTTCCCAACCATTTAAATTTTTCTCTTACAGGTCTAACACTACCGAAAAACCAATACAACTCCCACCCGGAACAATATATAAAGCTAAACGAACCGTTCACTGGGTACTTATACGTACGAAAATCCCTATTGATTTACCTGTTTTTACAAGGAAATAAAATGTGAAAAAAATATTTCTACATCCCATGGCCTTTCCCAACCATTTAAATTTTTCTCTTACAGGTCTAACACTTCCGAAAAACCAATACAACGCCCACCCGGAAAAATATATAAAGCTAAACGAACCGTTCACTGTGTACTTATCCGTACGAAAATCCCTATTGATTTACCTGTTTTTACAAGGAAATAAAATGTGAAAAAAATATTTCTACATCCCATGGCCTTTCCCAACCATTTAAATTTTTCTCTTACAGGTCTAACACTTCCGAAAAACCAATACAACGCCCACCCGGAACAATGTATAAAGCTAAACGAACCGTTAACTGGGTACTTACCCGTGCGAAAAGCCCTATTGATTTACCTGTTTTTACAAGGAAATAAAATGTGAAAAAAATATTTCTACATCCCATGGCCTTTCCCAACCATTTAAATTTTTCTCTTACAGGTCTAACACTTCCGAAAAACCAATACAACGCCCACCCGGAACAATGTATAAAGCTAAACGAACCGTTCACTGGGTACTTATCCGTGCGAAAAGCCCTATTGATTTCCGTCTTTTTACAAGGAAGTAAAATGTGAAAAAAATATTTCTACATCCCATGGCCTTTCCCAACCATTTAAATTTTTCTCTTACAGGTCTAACACTTGCAGAAAACCAATACAACGCCCACCCGGAACAATATATAAAGCTAAACGAACCGTTCACTGGGTACTTATCCGTGCGAAAAGCCCTATTGATTTACCTGTTTTTACAAGGAAGTAAAATGTGAAAAAAATATTTCTACATCCCATGGCCTTTCCCAACTATTTAAATTTTTATCTTACAGGTCTAACACTACCGAAAAACCAATACAACTCCCACCCGGAACAATATATAAAGCTAAACGAACCGTTCACTGGGTACTTATACGTACGAAAATCCCTATTGATTTACCTGTTTTTACAAGGAAATAAAATGTGAAAAAAATATTTCTACATCCCATGGCCTTTCCCAACCATTTAAATTTTTCTCTTACAGGTCTAACACTTCCGAAAAACCAATACAACGCCCACCCGGAACAATGTATAAAGCTAAACGAACCGTTCACTGGGTACTTATCCGTGCGAAAAGCCCTATTGATTTCCCTCTTTTTACAAGGAAGTAAAATGTGAAAAAAATATTTCTACATCCCATGGCCTTTCCCAACCATTTAAATTTTTCTCTTACAGGTCTAACACTACCGAAAAACCAATACAACTCCCACCCGGAACAATATATAAAGCTAAATGAACCGTTCACTGGGTACTTATCCGTACGAAAATCCCTATTGATTTACCTGTTTTTACAAGGAAGTAAAATGTGAAAAAAATATTTCTACATCCCATGGCCTTTCCCAACCATTTAAATTTTTCTCTTACAGGTCTAACACTACCGAAAAACCAAGACAACTACCACCCGGAACAATATATAAAGCTAAACGAACCGTTCACTGGGTACTTATATGTACGAAAATCCCTATTGATTTACCTGTTTTTACAAGGAAATAAAATGTGAAAAAAATATTTCTACATCCCATGGCCTTTCCCAACCATTTAAATTTTTATCTTACAGGTCTAACACTTCCGAAAAACCAATACAACGCCCACCCGGAAAAATATATAAAGCTAAACGAACCGTTCACTGTGTACTTATCCGTACGAAAATCCCTATTGATTTACCTGTTTTTACAAGGAAATAAAATGTGAAAAAAATATTTCTACATCCCATGGCCTTTCCCAACCATTTAAATTTTTCTCTTACAGGTCTAACACTTCCGAAAAACCAATACAACGCCCAGCCGGAACAATGTATAAAGCTAAACGAACCGTTCACTGGGTACTTATCCGTGCGAAAAGCCCTATTGATTTACCTGTATTTACAAGGAAATAAAATGTGAAAAAAATATTTCTACATCCCAGGGCCTTTCCCAACCATTTAAATTTTTCTCTTACAGGTCTAACACTTCCGAATAACCAATACAACGCCCACCCGGAAAAATATATAAAGCTAAACGAACCGTTCACTGGGTACTTATCCGTACGAAAATCCCTATTGATTTACCTGTTTTTACAAGGAAGTAAAATGTGAAAAAAATATTTCTACATCCCATGGCCTTTCCCAACCATTTAAATTTTTCTCTTACAGGTCTAACACTTCCGAAAAACCAATACAACGCCCACCCGGAACAATGTATAAAGCTAAACGAACCGTTCACTGGGTACTTATCCGTGCGAAAAGCCCTATTGATTTCCCTCTTTTTACAAGGAAGTAAAATGTGAAAAAAATATTTCTACATCCCATGGCCTTTCCCAACCATTTAAATTTTTCTCTTACAGGTCTAACACTACCGAAAAACCAATACAACTCCCACCCGGAACAATATATAAAGCTAAACGAACCGTTCACTGGGTACTTATACGTACGAAAATCCCTATTGATTTACCTGTTTTTACAAGGAAATAAAATGTGAAAAAAATATTTCTACATCCCATGGCCTTTCCCAACCATTTAAATTTTTCTCTTACAGGTCTAACACTTCCGAAAAACCAATACAACGCCCACCCGGAAAAATATATAAAGCTAAACGAACCGTTCACTGTGTACTTATCCGTACGAAAATCCCTATTGATTTACCTGTTTTTACAAGGAAATAAAATGTGAAAAAAATATTTCTACATCCCATGGCCTTTCCCAACCATTTAAATTTTTCTCTTACAGGTCTAACACTTCCGAAAAACCAATACAACGCCCACCCGGAACAATGTATAAAGCTAAACGAACCGTTAACTGGGTACTTACCCGTGCGAAAAGCCCTATTGATTTACCTGTTTTTACAAGGAAATAAAATGTGAAAAAAATATTTCTACATCCCATGGCCTTTCCCAACCATTTAAATTTTTCTCTTACAGGTCTAACACTTCCGAAAAACCAATACAACGCCCACCCGGAACAATGTATAAAGCTAAACGAACCGTTCACTGGGTACTTATCCGTGCGAAAAGCCCTATTGATTTCCGTCTTTTTACAAGGAAGTAAAATGTGAAAAAAATATTTCTACATCCCATGGCCTTTCCCAACCATTTAAATTTTTCTCTTACAGGTCTAACACTTGCAGAAAACCAATACAACGCCCACCCGGAACAATATATAAAGCTAAACGAACCGTTCACTGGGTACTTATCCGTGCGAAAAGCCCTATTGATTTACCTGTTTTTACAAGGAAGTAAAATGTGAAAAAAATATTTCTACATCCCATGGCCTTTCCCAACTATTTAAATTTTTCTCTTACAGGTCTAACACTACCGAAAAACCAATACAACTCCCACCCGGAACAATATATAAAGCTAAACGAACCGTTCACTGGGTACTTATACGTACGAAAATCCCTATTGATTTACCTGTTTTTACAAGGAAATAAAATGTGAAAAAAATATTTCTACATCCCATGGCCTTTCCCAACCATTTAAATTTTTCTCTTACAGGTCTAACACTTCCGAAAAACCAATACAACGCCCACCCGGAACAATGTATAAAGCTAAACGAACCGTTCACTGGGTACTTATCCGTGCGAAAAGCCCTATTGATTTCCCTCTTTTTACAAGGAAGTAAAATGTGAAAAAAATATTTCTACATCCCATGGCCTTTCCCAACCATTTAAATTTTTCTCTTACAGGTCTAACACTACCGAAAAACCAATACAACTCCCACCCGGAACAATATATAAAGCTAAATGAACCGTTCACTGGGTACTTATCCGTACGAAAATCCCTATTGATTTACCTGTTTTTACAAGGAAATAAAATGTGAAAAAAATATTTCTACATCCCATGGCCTTTCCCAACCATTTAAACTTTTCTCTTATAGGTCTAACACTTCCGAAAAACCAATACAACGCCCACCCGGAACAATATATAAAGCTAAACGAACCGTTCACTGGGCACTTATCCGTACAAAAATCCCTATTGATTTTCCTGTTTTTACAAGGAAATAAAATGTGAAAAAAATATTTCTACATCCCATGGCCTTTCCCAACCATTTAAATTTTTATCTTACAGGTCTAACACTACCGAAAAACCGATACAACGGCCACCCGGAACAATATATAAAGCTAAACGAACCGTTCACTGGGTACTTATACGTACGAAAATCCCTATTGATTTACCTGTTTTTACAAGGAAATAAAATGTGAAAAAAATATTTCTACATCCCATGGCCTTTCCCAACCATTTAAATTTTTCTCTTACAGGTCTAACAC
The DNA here is from genome assembly GCF_049243985.1 of Paroedura picta. Taxonomy (NCBI): domain Eukaryota; kingdom Metazoa; phylum Chordata; class Lepidosauria; order Squamata; family Gekkonidae; genus Paroedura; species Paroedura picta. Next base: position 6,648,926 of record NC_135373.1, on the reverse strand, counting down.
TTCCGAAAAACCAATACAACGCCCACACGGAACAATATATAAAGCTAAACGAACAGTTCACTGGGTACTTATCCGTACGAAAAGCCCTATTGATTTCCCTGTTTTTACAAGGAAGTAAAATGTGAAAAAAATATTTCTACATCCCATGGCCTTTCCCAACCATTAAAATTTTTGTCTTACAGGTCTAACAGTTGCGAAAAACCAATACAACACCCACCCGGAAAAATATATACAGCTAAACGAACCGTTTACTGGGTACTAATCCATACGAAAATCCCTATTGATTTACCTGTTTTTACAAGGAAATAAAATGTGAAAAAAATATTTCTACATCCCATGGCCTTTCCCAACCATTTAAATTTTTCTCTTACAGGTCTAACACTTCCGAAAAACCAATACAACGCCCACACGGAACAATATATAAAGCTAAACAAACCGTTCACTGGGTACTTATCTGTACGAAAATCCCTATTGATTTACCTGTTTTTACAACGAAGTAATATGTGAAAAAAAATATTTCTACATCCCATGGCCTTTCCCAACCATTTAAATTTTTCTCTTACAGGTCTAACACTACCGAAAAACCAATACAACGCCCACCCGGAACAATATATAAAGTTAAACAAACCGTTCACTGGGTACTTATCCGTACAAAAAGCCCTATTGATTTACCTGTTTTTACAAAGAAGTAAAATGTGAAAAAAATATTTCTACATCCCATGGCCTTTCCCAACCATTTAAATTTTTCTCTTACAGGTCTAACAGTTGCGAAAAACCAATACAACGCCCACCCGGAACAATGTATAAAGCTAAACGAACCGTTCACTGGGTACTTATACGTGCGAAAAGCCCTATTGATTTACCTGTTTTTACAAGGAAGTAAAATGTGAAAAAAATATTTCTACATCCCATGGCCTTTCCCAACCATTTAAATTTTTCTCTTACAGGTCTAACACTACCGAAAAACCAATACAACTCCCACCCGGAACAATATATAAAGCTAAACGAACCGTTCACTGGGTACTTATATGTACGAAAATCCCTATTGATTTACCTGTTTTTACAAGGAAATAAAATGTGAAAAAAATATTTCTACATCCCATGGCCTTTCCCAACCATTTAAATTTTTCTCTTACAGGTCTAACACTTCCGAAAAACCAATACAACGCCCACCCGGAAAAATATATAAAGCTAAACGAACCGTTCACTGTGTACTTATCCGTACGAAAATCCCTATTGATTTACCTGTTTTTACAAGGAAATAAAATGTGAAAAAAATATTTCTACATCCCATGGCCTTTCCCAACCATTTAAATTTTTCTCTTACAGGTCTAACACTTCCGAAAAACCAATACAACGCCCACCCGGAACAATGTATAAAGCTAAACGAACCGTTAACTGGGTACTTACCCGTGCGAAAAGCCCTATTGATTTACCTGTTTTTACAAGGAAATAAAATGTGAAAAAAATATTTCTACATCCCATGGCCTTTCCCAACCATTTAAATTTTTCTCTTACAGGTCTAACACTTCCGAAAAACCAATACAACGCCCACCCGGAACAATGTATAAAGCTAAACGAACCGTTCACTGGGTACTTATCCGTGCGAAAAGCCCTATTGATTTCCGTCTTTTTACAAGGAAGTAAAATGTGAAAAAAATATTTCTACATCCCATGGCCTTTCCCAACCATTTAAATTTTTCTCTTACAGGTCTAACACTTGCAGAAAACCAATACAACGCCCACCCGGAACAATATATAAAGCTAAACGAACCGTTCACTGGGTACTTATCCGTGCGAAAAGCCCTATTGATTTACCTGTTTTTACAAGGAAGTAAAATGTGAAAAAAATATTTCTACATCCCATGGCCTTTCCCAACTATTTAAATTTTTATCTTACAGGTCTAACACTACCGAAAAACCAATACAACTCCCACCCGGAACAATGTATAAAGCTAAACGAACCGTTCACTGGGTACTTATACGTACGAAAATCCCTATTGATTTACCTGTTTTTACAAGGAAATAAAATGTGAAAAAAATATTTCTACATCCCATGGCCTTTCCCAACCATTTAAATTTTTCTCTTACAGGTCTAACACTTCCGAAAAACCAATACAACGCCCACCCGGAACAATGTATAAAGCTAAACGAACCGTTCACTGGGTACTTATCCGTGCGAAAAGCCCTATTGATTTCCCTCTTTTTACAAGGAAGTAAAATGTGAAAAAAATATTTCTACATCCCATGGCCTTTCCCAACCATTTAAATTTTTCTCTTACAGGTCTAACACTACCGAAAAACCAATACAACTCCCACCCGGAACAATATATAAAGCTAAATGAACCGTTCACTGGGTACTTATCCGTACGAAAATCCCTATTGATTTACCTGTTTTTACAAGGAAATAAAATGTGAAAAAAATATTTCTACATCCCATGGCCTTTCCCAACCATTTAAACTTTTCTCTTATAGGTCTAACACTTCCGAAAAACCAATACAACGCCCACCCGGAACAATATATAAAGCTAAACGAACCGTTCACTGGGCACTTATCCGTACAAAAATCCCTATTGATTTTCCTGTTTTTACAAGGAAATAAAATGTGAAAAAAATATTTCTACATCCCATGGCCTTTCCCAACCATTTAAATTTTTATCTTACAGGTCTAACACTACCGAAAAACCGATACAACGGCCACCCGGAACAATATATAAAGCTAAACGAACCGTTCACTGGGTACTTATACGTACGAAAATCCCTATTGATTTACCTGTTTTTACAAGGAAATAAAATGTGAAAAAAATATTTCTACATCCCATGGCCTTTCCCAACCATTTAAATTTTTCTCTTACAGGTCTAACACTTCCGAAAAACCAATACAACGCCCACACGGAACAATATATAAAGCTAAACGAACAGTTCACTGGGTACTTATCCGTACGAAAAGCCCTATTGATTTCCCTGTTTTTACAAGGAAGTAAAATGTGAAAAAAATATTTCTACATCCCATGGCCTTTCCCAACCATTAAAATTTTTGTCTTACAGGTCTAACAGTTGCGAAAAACCAATACAACACCCACCCGGAAAAATATATACAGCTAAACGAACCGTTTACTGGGTACTAATCCATACGAAAATCCCTATTGATTTACCTGTTTTTACAAGGAAATAAAATGTGAAAAAAATATTTCTACATCCCATGGCCTTTCCCAACCATTTAAATTTTTCTCTTACAGGTCTAACACTTCCGAAAAACCAATACAACGCCCACACGGAACAATATATAAAGCTAAACAAACCGTTCACTGGGTACTTATCTGTACGAAAATCCCTATTGATTTACCTGTTTTTACAACGAAGTAATATGTGAAAAAAAATATTTCTACATCCCATGGCCTTTCCCAACCATTTAAATTTTTCTCTTACAGGTCTAACACTACCGAAAAACCAATACAACGCCCACCCGGAACAATATATAAAGTTAAACAAACCGTTCACTGGGTACTTATCCGTACAAAAAGCCCTATTGATTTACCTGTTTTTACAAAGAAGTAAAATGTGAAAAAAATATTTCTACATCCCATGGCCTTTCCCAACCATTTAAATTTTTCTCTTACAGGTCTAACAGTTGCGAAAAACCAATACAACGCCCACCCGGAACAATGTATAAAGCTAAACGAACCGTTCACTGGGTACTTATACGTGCGAAAAGCCCTATTGATTTACCTGTTTTTACAAGGAAGTAAAATGTGAAAAAAATATTTCTACATCCCATGGCCTTTCCCAACCATTTAAATTTTTCTCTTACAGGTCTAACACTACCGAAAAACCAATACAACTCCCACCCGGAACAATATATAAAGCTAAACGAACCGTTCACTGGGTACTTATATGTACGAAAATCCCTATTGATTTACCTGTTTTTACAAGGAAATAAAATGTGAAAAAAATATTTCTACATCCCATGGCCTTTCCCAACCATTTAAATTTTTCTCTTACAGGTCTAACACTTCCGAAAAACCAATACAACGCCCACCCGGAAAAATATATAAAGCTAAACGAACCGTTCACTGTGTACTTATCCGTACGAAAATCCCTATTGATTTACCTGTTTTTACAAGGAAATAAAATGTGAAAAAAATATTTCTACATCCCATGGCCTTTCCCAACCATTTAAATTTTTCTCTTACAGGTCTAACACTTCCGAAAAACCAATACAACGCCCACCCGGAACAATGTATAAAGCTAAACGAACCGTTAACTGGGTACTTACCCGTGCGAAAAGCCCTATTGATTTACCTGTTTTTACAAGGAAATAAAATGTGAAAAAAATATTTCTACATCCCATGGCCTTTCCCAACCATTTAAATTTTTCTCTTACAGGTCTAACACTTCCGAAAAACCAATACAACGCCCACCCGGAACAATGTATAAAGCTAAACGAACCGTTCACTGGGTACTTATCCGTGCGAAAAGCCCTATTGATTTCCGTCTTTTTACAAGGAAGTAAAATGTGAAAAAAATATTTCTACATCCCATGGCCTTTCCCAACCATTTAAATTTTTCTCTTACAGGTCTAACACTTGCAGAAAACCAATACAACGCCCACCCGGAACAATATATAAAGCTAAACGAACCGTTCACTGGGTACTTATCCGTGCGAAAAGCCCTATTGATTTACCTGTTTTTACAAGGAAGTAAAATGTGAAAAAAATATTTCTACATCCCATGGCCTTTCCCAACTATTTAAATTTTTATCTTACAGGTCTAACACTACCGAAAAACCAATACAACTCCCACCCGGAACAATATATAAAGCTAAACGAACCGTTCACTGGGTACTTATACGTACGAAAATCCCTATTGATTTACCTGTTTTTACAAGGAAATAAAATGTGAAAAAAATATTTCTACATCCCATGGCCTTTCCCAACCATTTAAATTTTTCTCTTACAGGTCTAACACTTCCGAAAAACCAATACAACGCCCACCCGGAACAATGTATAAAGCTAAACGAACCGTTCACTGGGTACTTATCCGTGCGAAAAGCCCTATTGATTTCCCTCTTTTTACAAGGAAGTAAAATGTGAAAAAAATATTTCTACATCCCATGGCCTTTCCCAACCATTTAAATTTTTCTCTTACAGGTCTAACACTACCGAAAAACCAATACAACTCCCACCCGGAACAATATATAAAGCTAAATGAACCGTTCACTGGGTACTTATCCGTACGAAAATCCCTATTGATTTACCTGTTTTTACAAGGAAATAAAATGTGAAAAAAATATTTCTACATCCCATGGCCTTTCCCAACCATTTAAACTTTTCTCTTATAGGTCTAACACTTCCGAAAAACCAATACAACGCCCACCCGGAACAATATATAAAGCTAAACGAACCGTTCACTGGGCACTTATCCGTACAAAAATCCCTATTGATTTTCCTGTTTTTACAAGGAAATAAAATGTGAAAAAAATATTTCTACATCCCATGGCCTTTCCCAACCATTTAAATTTTTATCTTACAGGTCTAACACTACCGAAAAACCGATACAACGGCCACCCGGAACAATATATAAAGCTAAACGAACCGTTCACTGGGTACTTATACGTACGAAAATCCCTATTGATTTACCTGTTTTTACAAGGAAATAAAATGTGAAAAAAATATTTCTACATCCCATGGCCTTTCCCAACCATTTAAATTTTTCTCTTACAGGTCTAACACTTCCGAAAAACCAATACAACGCCCACACGGAACAATATATAAAGCTAAACGAACAGTTCACTGGGTACTTATCCGTACGAAAAGCCCTATTGATTTCCCTGTTTTTACAAGGAAGTAAAATGTGAAAAAAATATTTCTACATCCCATGGCCTTTCCCAACCATTAAAATTTTTGTCTTACAGGTCTAACAGTTGCGAAAAACCAATACAACACCCACCCGGAAAAATATATACAGCTAAACGAACCGTTTACTGGGTACTAATCCATACGAAAATCCCTATTGATTTACCTGTTTTTACAAGGAAATAAAATGTGAAAAAAATATTTCTACATCCCATGGCCTTTCCCAACCATTTAAATTTTTCTCTTACAGGTCTAACACTTCCGAAAAACCAATACAACGCCCACACGGAACAATATATAAAGCTAAACAAACCGTTCACTGGGTACTTATCTGTACGAAAATCCCTATTGATTTACCTGTTTTTACAACGAAGTAATATGTGAAAAAAAATATTTCTACATCCCATGGCCTTTCCCAACCATTTAAATTTTTCTCTTACAGGTCTAACACTACCGAAAAACCAATACAACGCCCACCCGGAACAATATATAAAGTTAAACAAACCGTTCACTGGGTACTTATCCGTACAAAAAGCCCTATTGATTTACCTGTTTTTACAAAGAAGTAAAATGTGAAAAAAATATTTCTACATCCCATGGCCTTTCCCAACCATTTAAATTTTTCTCTTACAGGTCTAACAGTTGCGAAAAACCAATACAACGCCCACCCGGAACAATGTATAAAGCTAAACGAACCGTTCACTGGGTACTTATACGTGCGAAAAGCCCTATTGATTTACCTGTTTTTACAAGGAAGTAAAATGTGAAAAAAATATTTCTACATCCCATGGCCTTTCCCAACCATTTAAATTTTTCTCTTACAGGTCTAACACTACCGAAAAACCAATACAACTCCCACCCGGAACAATATATAAAGCTAAACGAACCGTTCACTGGGTACTTATATGTACGAAAATCCCTATTGATTTACCTGTTTTTACAAGGAAATAAAATGTGAAAAAAATATTTCTACATCCCATGGCCTTTCCCAACCATTTAAATTTTTCTCTTACAGGTCTAACACTTCCGAAAAACCAATACAACGCCCACCCGGAAAAATATATAAAGCTAAACGAACCGTTCACTGTGTACTTATCCGTACGAAAATCCCTATTGATTTACCTGTTTTTACAAGGAAATAAAATGTGAAAAAAATATTTCTACATCCCATGGCCTTTCCCAACCATTTAAATTTTTCTCTTACAGGTCTAACACTTCCGAAAAACCAATACAACGCCCACCCGGAACAATGTATAAAGCTAAACGAACCGTTCACTGGGTACTTACCCGTGCGAAAAGCCCTATTGATTTACCTGTTTTTACAAGGAAATAAAATGTGAAAAAAATATTTCTACATCCCATGGCCTTTCCCAACCATTTAAATTTTTCTCTTACAGGTCTAACACTTCCGAAAAACCAATACAACGCCCACCCGGAACAATGTATAAAGCTAAACGAACCGTTCACTGGGTACTTATCCGTGCGAAAAGCCCTATTGATTTCCGTCTTTTTACAAGGAAGTAAAATGTGAAAAAAATATTTCTACATCCCATGGCCTTTCCCAACCATTTAAATTTTTCTCTTACAGGTCTAACACTTGCAGAAAACCAATACAACGCCCACCCGGAACAATATATAAAGCTAAACGAACCGTTCACTGGGTACTTATCCGTGCGAAAAGCCCTATTGATTTACCTGTTTTTACAAGGAAGTAAAATGTGAAAAAAATATTTCTACATCCCATGGCCTTTCCCAACTATTTAAATTTTTATCTTACAGGTCTAACACTACCGAAAAACCAATACAACTCCCACCCGGAACAATATATAAAGCTAAACGAACCGTTCACTGGGTACTTATACGTACGAAAATCCCTATTGATTTACCTGTTTTTACAAGGAAATAAAATGTGAAAAAAATATTTCTACATCCCATGGCCTTTCCCAACCATTTAAATTTTTCTCTTACAGGTCTAACACTTCCGAAAAACCAATACAACGCCCACCCGGAACAATGTATAAAGCTAAACGAACCGTTTACTGGGTACTTATCCGTGCGAAAAGCCCTATTGATTTCCCTCTTTTTACAAGGAAGTAAAATGTGAAAAAAATATTTCTACATCCCATGGCCTTTCCCAACCATTTAAATTTTTCTCTTACAGGTCTAACACTACCGAAAAACCAATACAACTCCCACCCGGAACAATATATAAAGCTAAATGAACCGTACACTGGGTACTTATCCGTACGAAAATCCCTATTGATTTACCTGTTTTTACAAGGAAATAAAATGTGAAAAAAATATTTCTACATCCCATGGCCTTTCCCAACCATTTAAACTTTTCTCTTATAGGTCTAACACTTCCGAAAAACCAATACAACGCCCACCCGGAACAATATATAAAGCTAAACGAACCGTTCACTGGGCACTTATCCGTACAAAAATCCCTATTGATTTTCCTGTTTTTACAAGGAAATAAAATGTGAAAAAAATATTTCTACATCCCATGGCCTTTCCCAACCATTTAAATTTTTATCTTACAGGTCTAACACTACCGAAAAACCGATACAACGGCCACCCGGAACAATATATAAAGCTAAACGAACCGTTCACTGGGTACTTATACGTACGAAAATCCCTATTGATTTACCTGTTTTTACAAGGAAATAAAATGTGAAAAAAATATTTCTACATCCCATGGCCTTTCCCAACCATTTAAATTTTTCTCTTACAGGTCTAACACTTCCGAAAAACCAATACAACGCCCACACGGAACAATATATAAAGCTAAACGAACAGTTCACTGGGTACTTATCCGTACGAAAAGCCCTATTGATTTCCCTGTTTTTACAAGGAAGTAAAATGTGAAAAAAATATTTCTACATCCCATGGCCTTTCCCAACCATTAAAATTTTTGTCTTACAGGTCTAACAGTTGCGAAAAACCAATACAACACCCACCCGGAAAAATATATACAGCTAAACGAACCGTTAACTGGGTACTTACCCGTGCGAAAAGCCCTATTGATTTACCTGTTTTTACAAGGAAATAAAATGTGAAAAAAATATTTCTACATCCCATGGCCTTTCCCAACCATTTAAATTTTTCTCTTACAGGTCTAACACTTCCGAAAAACCAATACAACGCCCACCCGGAACAATGTATAAAGCTAAACGAACCGTTCACTGGGTACTTATCCGTGCGAAAAGCCCTATTGATTTCCGTCTTTTTACAAGGAAGTAAAATGTGAAAAAAATATTTCTACATCCCATGGCCTTTCCCAACCATTTAAATTTTTCTCTTACAGGTCTAACACTTGCAGAAAACCAATACAACGCCCACCCGGAACAATATATAAAGCTAAACGAACCGTTCACTGGGTACTTATCCGTGCGAAAAGCCCTATTGATTTACCTGTTTTTACAAGGAAGTAAAATGTGAAAAAAATATTTCTACATCCCATGGCCTTTCCCAACTATTTAAATTTTTATCTTACAGGTCTAACACTACCGAAAAACCAATACAACTCCCACCCGGAACAATATATAAAGCTAAACGAACCGTTCACTGGGTACTTATACGTACGAAAATCCCTATTGATTTACCTGTTTTTACAAGGAAATAAAATGTGAAAAAAATATTTCTACATCCCATGGCCTTTCCCAACCATTTAAATTTTTCTCTTACAGGTCTAACACTTCCGAAAAACCAATACAACGCCCACCCGGAACAATGTATAAAGCTAAACGAACCGTTCACTGGGTACTTATCCGTGCGAAAAGCCCTATTGATTTCCCTCTTTTTACAAGGAAGTAAAATGTGAAAAAAATATTTCTACATCCCATGGCCTTTCCCAACCATTTAAATTTTTCTCTTACAGGTCTAACACTACCGAAAAACCAATACAACTCCCACCCGGAACAATATATAAAGCTAAATGAACCGTTCACTGGGTACTTATCCGTACGAAAATCCCTATTGATTTACCTGTTTTTACAAGGAAATAAAATGTGAAAAAAATATTTCTACATCCCATGGCCTTTCCCAACCATTTAAACTTTTCTCTTATAGGTCTAACACTTCCGAAAAACCAATACAACGCCCACCCGGAACAATATATAAAGCTAAACGAACCGTTCACTGGGCACTTATCCGTACAAAAATCCCTATTGATTTTCCTGTTTTTACAAGGAAGTAAAATGTGAAAAAAATATTTCTACATCCCATGGCCTTTCCCAACCATTAAAATTTTTGTCTTACAGGTCTAACAGTTGCGAAAAACCAATACAACACCCACCCGGAAAAATATATACAGCTAAACGAACCGTTAACTGGGTACTTACCCGTGCGAAAAGCCCTATTGATTTACCTGTTTTTACAAGGAAATAAAATGTGAAAAAAATATTTCTACATCCCATGGCCTTTCCCAACCATTTAAATTTTTCTCTTACAGGTCTAACACTTCCGAAAAACCAATACAACGCCCACCCGGAACAATGTATAAAGCTAAACGAACCGTTCACTGGGTACTTATCCGTGCGAAAAGCCCTATTGATTTCCGTCTTTTTACAAGGAAGTAAAATGTGAAAAAAATATTTCTACATCCCATGGCCTTTCCCAACCATTTAAATTTTTCTCTTACAGGTCTAACACTTGCAGAAAACCAATACAACGCCCACCCGGAACAATATATAAAGCTAAACGAACCGTTCACTGGGTACTTATCCGTGCGAAAAGCCCTATTGATTTACCTGTTTTTACAAGGAAGTAAAATGTGAAAAAAATATTTCTACATCCCATGGCCTTTCCCAACTATTTAAATTTTTATCTTACAGGTCTAACACTACCGAAAAACCAATACAACTCCCACCCGGAACAATATATAAAGCTAAACGAACCGTTCACTGGGTACTTATACGTACGAAAATCCCTATTGATTTACCTGTTTTTACAAGGAAATAAAATGTGAAAAAAATATTTCTACATCCCATGGCCTTTCCCAACCATTTAAATTTTTCTCTTACAGGTCTAACACTTCCGAAAAACCAATACAACGCCCACCCGGAACAATGTATAAAGCTAAACGAACCGTTCACTGGGTACTTATCCGTGCGAAAAGCCCTATTGATTTCCCTCTTTTTACAAGGAAGTAAAATGTGAAAAAAATATTTCTACATCCCATGGCCTTTCCCAACCATTTAAATTTTTCTCTTACAGGTCTAACACTACCGAAAAACCAATACAACTCCCACCCGGAACAATATATAAAGCTAAATGAACCGTTCACTGGGTACTTATCCGTACGAAAATCCCTATTGATTTACCTGTTTTTACAAGGAAATAAAATGTGAAAAAAATATTTCTACATCCCATGGCCTTTCCCAACCATTTAAACTTTTCTCTTATAGGTCTAACACTTCCGAAAAACCAATACAACGCCCACCCGGAACAATATATAAAGCTAAACGAACCGTTCACTGGGCACTTATCCGTACAAAAATCCCTATTGATTTTCCTGTTTTTACAAGGAAATAAAATGTGAAAAAAATATTTCTACATCCCATGGCCTTTCCCAACCATTTAAATTTTTATCTTACAGGTCTAACACTACCGAAAAACCGATACAACGGCCACCCGGAACAATATATAAAGCTAAACGAACCGTTCACTGGGTACTTATACGTACGAAAATCCCTATTGATTTACCTGTTTTTACAAGGAAATAAAATGTGAAAAAAATATTTCTACATCCCATGGCCTTTCCCAACCATTTAAATTTTTCTCTTACAGGTCTAACACTTCCGAAAAACCAATACAACGCCCACACGGAACAATATATAAAGCTAAACGAACAGTTCACTGGGTACTTATCCGTACGAAAAGCCCTATTGATTTCCCTGTTTTTACAAGGAAGTAAAATGTGAAAAAAATATTTCTACATCCCATGGCCTTTCCCAACCATTAAAATTTTTGTCTTACAGGTCTAACAGTTGCGAAAAACCAATACAACACCCACCCGGAAAAATATATACAGCTAAACGAACCGTTTACTGGGTACTAATCCATACGAAAATCCCTATTGATTTACCTGTTTTTACAAGGAAATAAAATGTGAAAAAAATATTTCTACATCCCATGGCCTTTCCCAACCATTTAAATTTTTCTCTTACAGGTCTAACACTTCCGAAAAACCAATACAACGCCCACACGGAACAATATATAAAGCTAAACAAACCGTTCACTGGGTACTTATCTGTACGAAAATCCCTATTGATTTACCTGTTTTTACAACGAAGTAATATGTGAAAAAAAATATTTCTACATCCCATGGCCTTTCCCAACCATTTAAATTTTTCTCTTACAGGTCTAACACTACCGAAAAACCAATACAACGCCCACCCGGAACAATATATAAAGTTAAACAAACCGTTCACTGGGTACTTATCCGTACAAAAAGCCCTATTGATTTACCTGTTTTTACAAAGAAGTAAAATGTGAAAAAAATATTTCTACATCCCATGGCCTTTCCCAACCATTTAAATTTTTCTCTTACAGGTCTAACAGTTGCGAAAAACCAATACAACGCCCACCCGGAACAATGTATAAAGCTAAACGAACCGTTCACTGGGTACTTATACGTGCGAAAAGCCCTATTGATTTACCTGTTTTTACAAGGAAGTAAAATGTGAAAAAAATATTTCTACATCCCATGGCCTTTCCCAACCATTTAAATTTTTCTCTTACAGGTCTAACACTACCGAAAAACCAATACAACTCCCACCCGGAACAATATATAAAGCTAAACGAACCGTTCACTGGGTACTTATATGTACGAAAATCCCTATTGATTTACCTGTTTTTACAAGGAAATAAAATGTGAAAAAAATATTTCTACATCCCATGGCCTTTCCCAACCATTTAAATTTTTCTCTTACAGGTCTAACACTTCCGAAAAACCAATACAACGCCCACCCGGAAAAATATATAAAGCTAAACGAACCGTTCACTGTGTACTTATCCGTACGAAAATCCCTATTGATTTACCTGTTTTTACAAGGAAATAAAATGTGAAAAAAATATTTCTACATCCCATGGCCTTTCCCAACCATTTAAATTTTTCTCTTACAGGTCTAACACTTCCGAAAAACCAATACAATGCCCACCCGGAACAATGTATAAAGCTAAACGAACCGTTCACTGGGTACTTATCCGTGCGAAAAGCCCTATTGATTTACCTGTATTTACAAGGAAATAAAATGTGAAAAAAATATTTCTACATCCCATGGCCTTTCCCAACCATTTAAATTTTTCTCTTACAGGTCTAACACTTCCGAATAACCAATACAACGCCCACCCGGAAAAATATATAAAGCTAAACGAACCGTTCACTGGGTACTTATCCGTACGAAAATCCCTATTGATTTACCTGTTTTTACAAGGAAGTAAAATGTGAAAAAAATATTTCTACATCCCATGGCCTTTCCCAACCATTTAAATTTTTCTCTTACAGGTCTAACACTTCCGAAAAACCAATACAACGCCCACCCGGAACAATGTATAAAGCTAAACGAACCGTTCACTGGGTACTTATCCGTGCGAAAAGCCCTATTGATTTCCCTCTTTTTACAAGGAAGTAAAATGTGAAAAAAATATTTCTACATCCCATGGCCTTTCCCAACCATTTAAATTTTTCTCTTACAGGTCTAACACTACCGAAAAACCAATACAACTCCCACCCGGAACAATATATATAGCTAAACGAACCGTTCACTGGGTACTTATACGTACGAAAATCCCTATTGATTTACCTGTTTTTACAAGGAAATAAAATGTGAAAAAAATATTTCTACATCCCATGGCCTTTCCCAACCATTTAAATTTTTCTCTTACAGGTCTAACACTTCCGAAAAACCAATACAACGCCCACCCGGAAAAATATATAAAGCTAAACGAACCGTTCACTGTGTACTTATCCGTACGAAAATCCCTATTGATTTACCTGTTTTTACAAGGAAATAAAATGTGAAAAAAATATTTCTACATCCCATGGCCTTTCCAAACCATTTAAATTTTTCTCTTACAGGTCTAACACTTCCGAAAAACCAATACAACGCCCACCCGGAACAATGTATAAAGCTAAACGAACCGTTAACTGGGTACTTACCCGTGCGAAAAGCCCTATTGATTTACCTGTTTTTACAAGGAAATAAAATGTGAAAAAAATATTTCTACATCCCATGGCCTTTCCCAACCATTTAAATTTTTCTCTTACAGGTGTAACACTTCCGAAAAACCAATACAACGCCCACCCGGAACAATGTATAAAGCTAAACGAACCGTTCACTGGGTACTTATCCGTGCGAAAAGCCCTATTGATTTCCGTCTTTTTACAAGGAAGTAAAATGTGAAAAAAATATTTCTACATCCCATGGCCTTTCCCAACCATTTAAATTTTTCTCTTACAGGTCTAACACTTGCAGAAAACCAATACAACGCCCACCCGGAACAATATATAAAGCTAAACGAACAGTTCACTGGGTACTTATCCGTACGAAAAGCCCTATTGATTTCCCTGTTTTTACAGGGAAGTAAAATGTGAAAAAAATATTTCTACATCCCATGGCCTTTCCCAACCATTAAAATTTTTCTCTTACAGGTCTAACAGTTGCGAAAAACCAATACAACACCCACCCGGAAAAATATATACAGCTAAACGAACCGTTTACTGGGTACTAATCCATACGAAAATCCCTATTGATTTACCTGTTTTTACAAGGAAATAAAATGTGAAAAAAATATTTCTACATCCCATGGCCTTTCCCAACCATTAAAATTTTTCTCTTACAGGTCTAACAGTTGCGAAAAACCAATACAACACCCACCCGGAAAAATATATACAGCTAAACGAACCGTTTACTGGGTACTAATCCATACGAAAATCCCTATTGATTTACCTGTTTTTACAAGGAAATAAAATGTGAAAAAAATATTTCTACATCCCATGGCCTTTCCCAACCATTTAAATTTTTCTCTTACAGGTCTAACAGTTGCGAAAAACCAATACAACGCCCACCAGGAACAATACATAAAGCTAAACGAACCGTTCACTGGGTACTTATCCGTACGAAAATCCCTATTGATGTACCTGTTTATACAAGGAAGTAAAATGTGAAAAAAATATTTCTACATCCCATGGCCTTTCCCAACCATTTAAATTTTTCTCTTACAGGTCTAACGCTTCCGAAAAACCAATACAACTCCCACCCGGAACAATATATAAAGCTAAACGAACCGTTCACTGGGTACTTATCCGTACGAAAATCCCTATTGATTTACCTGTTTTTACAAGGAAATAAAATGTGAAAAAAATATTTCTACATCCCATGGCCTTTCCCAACCATTTAAACTTTTCTCTTACAGGTCTAACACTTCCGAAAAACCAATACAACGCCCACCCGGAACAATATATAAATCTAAATGAACCGTTCACTGGGCACTTATCCGTACAAAAATCCCTATTGATTTTCCTGTTTTTACAAGGAAATAAAATGTGAAAAAAATATTTCTACATCCCATGGCCTTTCCCAACCATTTAAATTTTTATCTTACAGGTCTAACACTACCGAAAAACCGATACAACGGCCACCCGGAACAATATATAAAGCTAAACGAACCGCTCACTGGGTACTTATACGTACGAAAATCCCTATTGATTTACCTGTTTTTACAAGGAAATAAAATGTAAAAAAAATATTTCTACATCCCATGGCCTTTCCCAGCCATTTAAATTTTTCTCTTACAGGTCTAACACTTCCGAAAAACCAATACAACGCCCACCCGGAACAATGTATAAAGCTAAACGAACCGTTCACTGGGTACTTATCCGTGCGAAAAGCCCTATTGATTTACCTGTTTTTACAAGGAAGTAAAATGTGAAAAAAATATTTCTACATCCCATGGCCTTTCCCAACTATTTAAATTTTTATCTTACAGGTCTAACACTACCGAAAAACCAATACAACTCCCACCCGGAACAATATATAAAGCTAAACGAACCGTTCACTGGGTACTTATCCGTACGAAAATCCCTATTGATTTACCTGTTTTTACAAGGAAATAAAATGTGAAAAAAATATTTCTACATCCAATGGCCTTTCCCAACCATTTAAACTTTTCTCTTACAGGTCTAACACTTCCGAAAAACCAATACAACGCCCACCCGGAACAATATATAAAGCTAAACGAACCGTTCACTGGGCACTTATCCGTACAAAAATCCCTATTGATTTTCCTGTTTTTAAAAGGAAATAAAATGTGAAAAAAATATTTCTACATCCCATGGCCTTTCCCAACCGTTTAAATTTTTATCTTACAGGTATAACACTACCGAAAAACCGATACAACGGCCACCCGGAACAATATATAAAGCTAAACGAACCGTTTACTGGGTACTTATACGTACGAAAATCCCTATTGATTTACCTGTTTTTACAAGGAAATAAAATGTGAAAAAAATATTACTACATCCCATGGCCTTTCCCAACCATTTAAATTTTTCTCTTACAGGTCTAACAGTTGCGAAAAACCAATACAACGCCCACCCGGAACAATATATAAAGCTAAACGAACAGTTCACTGGGTACTTATCCGTACGAAAAGCCCTATTGATTTCCCTGTTTTTAAAAGGAAGTAAAATGTGAAAAAAATATTTCTACATCCCATGGCCCCATTAAAATTTTTCTCTTACAGGTCTAACACTTCCGAAAAACCATTACAACGCACACCCGGAACAATGTATAAAGCTAAACGAACCGTCCACTGGGTACTTATCCGTGCGAAAAGCCCTATTGATTTCCCTCTTTTTACAAGGAAGTAAAATGTGAAAAAAATATTTCTACAACCCATGGCCTTTCCCAACCATTTAAATTTTTCTCTTACAGGTCTAACACTACCGAAAAACCAATACAACTCCCACCCGGAACAATATATAAAGCTAAACGAACCGTTCACTGGGTACTTATCCGTACGAAAATCCCTATTGATTTACCTGTTTTTACAAGGAAATAAAATGTGAAAAAAATATTTCTACATCCCATGGCCTTTCCCAACGATTTAAACTTTTCTCTTACAGGTCTATCACTTCCGAAAAACCAATACAACGCCCACCCGGAACAATATATAAAGCTAAACGAACCGTTCACTGGGCACTTATCCGTACAAAAATCCCTATTGATTTTCCTGTTTTTACAAGGAAATAAAATGTGAAAAAAATATTTCTACATCCCATGGCCTTTCCCAACCATTTAAATTTTTATCTTACAGGTCTAACACTTCCGAAAAACCAATACAACGCCCACCCAGAACAATGTATAAAGCTAAACGAACCGTTCACTGGGTACTTATCCGTGCGAAAAGCCCTATTGATTTACCTGTTTTTACAAGGAAGTAAAATGTGAAAAAAATATTTCTACATCCCATGGCCTTTCCCAACCATTTAAATTTTTATCTTACAGGTCTAACACTACCGAAAAACCAATACAACTCCCACCTGGAACAATATATAAAGCTAAACGAACCGTTCACTGGGTACTTATACGTACGAAAATCCCTATTGATTTACCTGTTTTTACAAGGAAATAAAATGTGAAAAAAATATTTCTACATCCCATGGCCTTTCCCAACCATTTAAATTTTTCTCTTACAGGTCTAACACTTCCGAAAAACCATTACAACGCACACCCGGAACAATGTATAAAGCTAAACGAACCGTTCACTGGGTACTTATCCGTGCGAAAAGCCCTATTGATTTCCCTCTTTTTACAAGGAAGTAAAATGTGAAAAAAATATTTCTACATCCCATGGCCTTTCCCAACCATTTAAATTTTTCTCTTACAGGTCTAACACTACCGAAAAACCAATACAACTCCCACCCGGAACAATATATAAAGCTAAACGAACAGTTCACTGGGTACTTATCCGTACGAAAAGCCCTATTGATTTCCCTGTTTTTACAAGGAAGTAAAATGTGAAAAAAATATTTCTACATCCCATGGCCTTTCCCAACCATTAAAATTTTTCTCTTACAGGTCTAACAGTTGCGAAAAACCAATACAACACCCACCCGGAAAAATATATACAGCTAAACGAACCGTTTACTGGGTACTAATCCATACGAAAATCCCTATTGATTTACCTGTTTTTACAAGGAAATAAAATGTGAAAAAAATATTTCTACATCCCATGGCCTTTCGCAACCATTTAAATTTTTCTCTTACAGGTCTAACACTTCCGAAAAACCAATACAACGCCCACCCGGAACAATACATAAAGCTAAACGAACCGTTCACTGGGTACTTATCCGTACGAAAATCCCTATTGATTTACCTGTTTTTACAAGGAAATAAAATGTGAAAAAAATATTTCTACATCCCATGGCCTTTCCCAACCATTTAAACTTTTCTCTTACAGGTCTAACACTTCCGAAAAACCAATACAACGCCCACCCGGAACAATATATAAAGCTAAACGAACCGTTCACTGGGCACTTATCCGTACAAAAATCCCTATTGATTTTACTGTTTTAACAAGGAAATAAAACAACGCCCACCCGGAACAATGTATACAGCTAAACGAACCGTCCACTGGGTACTTATCCGTGCGAAAAGCCCTATTGATTTCCCTCTTTTTACAAGGAAGTAAAATGTGAAAAAAATATTTCTACATCCCATGGCCTTTCCCAACCATTTAAATTTTTCTCTTACAGGTCTAACACTACCGAAAAACCAATACAACTCCCACCCGGAACAATATATAAAGCTAAACGAACCGTTCACTGGGTACTTATCCGTACGAAAATCCCTATTGATTTACCTGTTTTTACAAGGAAATAAAATGTGAAAAAAATATTTCTACATTCCATGGCCTTTCCCAACCATTTAAACTTTTCTCTTACAGGTCTATCACTTCGAAAAAACAATACAACGCCCACCCGGAACAATATATAAAGCTAAACGAACCGTTCACTGGGTACTTATACGTACGAAAATCCCTATTGATTTACCTGTTTTTACAAGGAAATAAAATGTGAAAAAAATATTTCTACATCCCATGGCCTTTCCCAGCCATTTAAATTTTTCTCTTACAGGTCTAACACTTCCGAAAAACCATTACAACGCCCACCCGGAACAATGTATAAAGCTAAACGAACCGTTCACTGGGTACTTATCCGTGCGAAAAGCCCTATTGATTTACCTGTTTTTACAAGGAAGTAAAATGTGAAAAAAATATTTTTACATCCCATGGCCTTTCCCAACCATTTAAATTTTTATCTTACAGGTCTAACACTACCGAAAAACCAATACAACTCCCACCCGGAACAATATATAAAGCTAAACGAACCGTTCACTGGGTACTTATACGTACGAAAATCCCTATTGATTTACCTGTTTTTACAAGGAAATAAAATGTGAAAAAAATATTTCTACATCCCATGGCCTTTCCCAACCATTTAAATTTTTCTCTTACAGGTCTAACACTTCCGAAAAACCAATACAACGCCCACCCGGAACAATGTATAAAGCTAAACGAACCGTTCACTGGGTACTTATCCGTGCGAAAAGCCCTATTGATTTACCTGTTTTTACAAGGAAATAAAATGTGAAAAAAATATTTCTACATCCCATGGCCTTTCCCAACCATTTAAATTTTTCTCTTACAGGTCTAACACTTCCGAAAAACCAATACAACGCCCACCCGGAAAAATATATAAAGCTAAACGAACCGTTCACCGGGTACTTATCCGTACGAAATCCCTATTGATTTACCTGTTTTTACAAGGAAGTAAAATGTGAAAAAAATATTTCTACATCCCATGGCCTTTCCCAGCCATTTAAATTTTTCTCTTACAGGTCTAACACTTCCGAAAAACCAATACAACGCCCACCCGGAACAATGTATAAAGCTAAACGAACCGTTCACTGGGTACTTATCCGTGCGAAAAGCCCTATTGATTTACATGTTTTTACAAGGAAGTAAAATGTGAAAAAAATATTTCTACATCCCATGGCCTTTCCCAACTATTTAAATTTTTATCTTACAGGTCTAACACTACCGAAAAACCAATACAACTCCCACCAGGAACAATATATAAAGCTAAACGAACCGTTCACTGGGTACTTATACGTACGAAAATCCCTATTGATTTACCTGTTTTTACAAGGAAATAAAATGTGAAAAAAATATTTCTACATCCCATGGCCTTTCCCAACCATTTAAATTTTTCTCTTACAGGTCTAACACTTCCGAAAAACCATTACAACGCACACCCGGAACAATGTATAAAGCTAAACGAACCGTTCACTGGGTACTTATCCGTGCGAAAAGCCCTATAGATTTCCCTCTTTTTACAAGGAAGTAAAATGTGAAAAAAATATTTCTACATCCCATGGCCTTTCCCAACCATTTAAATTTTTCTCTTACAGGTCTAACACTACCGAAAAACCAATACAACTCCCACCCGGAACAATATATAAAGCTAAACGAACCGTTCACTGGGTACTTATCCGTACGAAAATCCCTATTGATTTACCTGTTTTTACAAGGAAATAAAATGTGAAAAAAATATTTCTACATCCAATGGCCTTTCCCAACCATTTAAACTTTTCTCTTACAGGTCTATCACTTCCGAAAAACCAATACAACGCCCACCCGGAACAATATATAAAGCTAAACGAACCGTTCACTGGTCACTTATCCGTACAAAAATCCCTATTGATTTTCCTGTTTTTACAAGGAAATAAAATGTGAAAAAAATATTTCTACATCCCATGGCCTTTCCCAACCATTTAAATTTTTATCTTACAGGTCTAACACTACCGAAAAACCGATACAACGGCCACCCGGAACAATATATAAAGCTAAACGAACCGTTCACTGGGTACTTATACGTACGAAAATCCCTATTGATTTACCTGTTTTTACAAGGAAATAAAATGTGAAAAAAATATTTCTACATCCCATGGCCTTTCCAGCCATTTAAATTTTTCTCTTACAGGTCTAACACTTCCGAAAAACCAATACAACGCCCACCCGGAACAATGTATAAAGCTAAACGAACCGTTCACTGGGTACTTATCCGTGCGAAAAGCCCGATTGATTTACCTGTTTTTACAAGGAAGTAAAATGTGAAAAAAATATTTCTACATCCCATGGCCTTTCCCAACCATTTAATTTTTTATCTTACAGGTCTAACACTACCGAAAAACCAATACAACTCCCACCCGGAACAATATATAAAGCTAAACGAACCGTTTACTGGGTACTTATACGTACGAAAATCCCTATTGATTTACCTGTTTTTACAAGGAAATAAAATGTGAAAAAAATATTTCTACATCCCATGGCCTTTCCCAACCATTTAAATTTTTCTCTTACAGGTCTAACACTTCCGAAAAACCAATACAACGCCCACCCGGAACAATGTATACAGCTAAACGAACCGTTCACTGGGTACTTATCCGTGCGAAAAGCCCTATTGATTTACCTGTTTTTACAAGGAAATAAAATGTGAAAAAAATATTTCTACATCCCATGGCCTTTCCCAACCATTTAAATTTTTCTCTTACAGGTCTAACACTTCCGAAAAACCAATACAACGCCCACCCGGAAAAATATATAAAGCTAAACGAACCGTTCACCGGGTACTTATCCGTACGAAATCCCTATTGATTTACCTGTTTTTACAAGGAAGTAAAATGTGAAAAAAATATTTCTAAATCCCATGGCCTTTCCCAACCATTTAAATTTTTCTCTTACAGGTCTAACACTTTCGAAAAACCAATACAACGCCCACCCGGAACAATGTATAAAGCTAAACGAACCGTTCACTGGGTACTAATCCATACGAAAAGCCCTATTGATTTACCTGTTTTTACAAGGAAGTAAAATGTGAAAAAATATTTCTACATCCCATGGCCTTTCCCAACCATTTAAATTTTTCTCTTACAGGTCTAACACTTCCGAAAAACCAATACAACGCCCACCCGGAACAATATATAAAGCTAAACGAACCGTTCACTGGGTACTTATCCGTACGAAAAGCCCTATTGATTTTCCTGTTTTTACAAGGAAATAAAATGTGAAAAAAATATTTCTACATCCCATGGCCTTTCCCAACCATTTAAACTTTTCTCTTACAGGTCTAACAGTTGCGAAAAACCAATACAACGCCCACCCGGAATAATATATAAAGCTAAACGAACCGTTCACTGGGTACTAATCCATACGAAAATCCCTATTGATTTTCCTGTTTTTACAAGGAAATAAAATGTGAAAAAAATATTTCTACATCCCATGGCCTTTCCCAACCATTTAAATTTTTCTCTTACAGGTCTAACACTACCGAAAAACCAATACAACTCCCACCCGGAACAATATATAAAGCTAAACGAACCGTTCACTGGGTACTTATCCGTACGAAAATCCCTATTGATTTACCTGTATTTACAAGGAAATAAAATGTGAAAAAAATATTTCTACATCCAATGGCCTTTCCCAACCATTTAAACTTTTCTCTTACAGGTCTATCACTTCCGAAAAACCAATACAACGCCCACCCGGAACAATATATAAAGCTAAACGAACCGTTCACTGGTCACTTATCCGTACAAAAATCCCTATTGATTTTCCTGTTTTTACAAGGAAATAAAATGTGAAAAAAATATTTCTACATCCCATGGCCTTTCCCAACCATTTAAATTTTTATCTTACAGGTCTAACACTACCGAAAAACCGATACAACGGCCACCCGGAACAATATATAAAGCTAAACGAACCGTTCACTGGGTACTTATACGTACGAAAATCCCTATTGATTTACCTGTTTTTACAAGGAAATAAAATGTGAAAAAAATATTTCTACATCCCATGGCCTTTCCAGCCATTTAAATTTTTCTCTTACAGGTCTAACACTTCCGAAAAACCAATACAACGCCCACCCGGAACAATGTATAAAGCTAAACGAACCGTTCACTGGGTACTTATCCGTGCGAAAAGCCCTATTGATTTACCTGTTTTTACAAGGAAGTAAAATGTGAAAAAAATATTTCTACATCCCATGGCCTTTCCCAACCATTTAATTTTTTATCTTACAGGTCTAACACTACCGAAAAACCAATACAACTCCCACCCGGAACAATATATAAAGCTAAACGAACCGTTTACTGGGTACTTATACGTACGAAAATCCCTATTGATTTACCTGTTTTTACAAGGAAATAAAATGTGAAAAAAATATTTCTACATCCCATGGCCTTTCCCAACCATTTAAATTTTTCTCTTACAGGTCTAACACTTCCGAAAAACCAATACAACGCCCACCCGGAACAATGTATACAGCTAAACGAACCGTTCACTGGGTACTTATCCGTGCGAAAAGCCCTATTGATTTACCTGTTTTTACAAGGAAATAAAATGTGAAAAAAATATTTCTACATCCCATGGCCTTTCCCAACCATTTAAATTTTTCTCTTACAGGTCTAACACTTCCGAAAAACCAATACAACGCCCACCCGGAAAAATATATAAAGCTAAACGAACCGTTCACCGGGTACTTATCCGTACGAAATCCCTATTGATTTACCTGTTTTTACAAGGAAGTAAAATGTGAAAAAAATATTTCTACATCCCATGGCCTTTTCCAACCCTTTAAATTTTTCTCTTACAGGTCTAACACTACCGAAAAACCGATACAACGCCCACCCGGAACAATGTATAAAGCTAAACGAACCGTTCACTGGGTACTTATACGTACGAAAATCCCTATTGATTTACCTGTTTTTACAAGGAAATAAAATGTAAAAAAAATATTTCTACATCCCATGGCCTTTCCCAACCATTTAAATTTTTCTCTTACAGGTCTAACACTTCCGAAAAACCAATACAACGCCCACCCGGAACAATGTATTAAGCTAAACGAACCGTTCACTGGGTACTTATCCGTGCGAAAAGCCCTATTGATTTCCCTCTTTTTACAAGGAAGTAAAATGTGAAAAAAATATTTCTACATCCCATGGCCTTTCCCAACCATTAAAATTTTTCTCTTACAGGTCTAACAGTTGCGAAAAACCAATACAACACCCACCCGGAAAAATATATACAGCTAAACGAACCGTTCACTGGGTACTAATCCATACGAAAATCCCTATTGATTTACCTGTTTTTACAAGGAAATAAAATGTGAAAAAAATATTTCTACATCCCATGGCCTTTCGCAACCATTTAAATTTTTCTCTTACAGGTCTAACACTTCCGAAAAACCAATATAACGCCCACCCGGAACAATACATAAAGCTAAACGAACCGTTCACTGGGTACTTATCCGTACGAAAATCCCTATTGATTTACCTGTTTTTACAAGGAAATAAAATGTGAAAAAAATATTTCTACATCCCATGGCCTTTCCCAACCATTTAAACTTTTCTCTTATAGGTCTAACACTTCCGAAAAACCAATACAACGCCCACCCGGAACAATATATAAAGCTAAACGAACCGTTCACTGGGCACTTATCCGTACAAAAATCCCTATTGATTTTACTGTTTTAACAAGGAAATAAAATGTGAAAAAAATATTTCTACATCCCATGGCCTTTTCCAACCCTTTAAATTTTTATCTTACAGGTCTAACACTACCGAAAAACCGATACAACGGCCACCCGGAACAATATATAAAGCTAAACGAACCGTTCACTGGGTACTTATACGTACGAAAATCCCTATTGATTTACCTGTTTTTACAAGGAAATAAAATGTGAAAAAAATATTTCTACATCCCATGGCCTTTCCCAGCCATTTAAATTTTTCTCTTATAGGTCTAACACTTCCGAAAAACCAATACAACGCCCACCCGGAACAATGTATAAAGCTAAACGAACCGTTCACTGGGTACTTATCCGTGCGAAAAGCCCTATTGATTTACCTGTTTTTACAAGGAAGTAAAATGTGAAAAAAATATTTCTACATCCCATGGCCTTTCCCAACCATTTAATTTTTATCTTACAGGTCTAACACTACCGAAAAACCAATACAACTCCCACCCGGAACAATATATAAAGCTAAACGAACCGTTCACTGGGTACTTATACGTACGAAAATCCCTATTGATTTACCTGTTTTTACAAGGAAATAAAATGTGAAAAAAATATTTCTACATCCCATGGCCTTTCCCAACCATTTAAATTTTTCTCTTACAGGTCTAACACTTCCGAAAAACCAATACAACGCCCACCCGGAACAATGTATAAAGCTAAACGAACCGTTCACTGGGTACTTATCCGTGCGAAAAGCCCTATTGATTTACCTGTTCTTACAAGGAAATAAAATGTGAAAAAAATATTTCTACATCCCATGGCCTTTCCCAACCATTTAAATTTTTCTCTTACAGGTCTAACACTTCCGAAAAACCAATACAACGCCCACCCGGAAAAATATATAAAGCTAAACGAACCGTTCACCGGGTACTTATCCGTACGAAATCCCTATTGATTTACCTGTTTTTACAAGGAAGTAAAATGTGAAAAAAATATTTCTAAATCCCATGGCCTTTCCCAACCATTTAAATTTTTCTCTTACAGGTCTAACACTTTCGAAAAACCAATACAACGCCCACCCGGAACAATGTATAAAGCTAAACGAACCGTTCACTGGGTACTAATCCATACGAAAAGCCCTATTGATTTACCTGTTTTTACAAGGAAGTAAAATGTGAAAAAATATTTCTACATCCCATGGCCTTTCCCAACCATTTAAATTTTTCTCTTACAGGTCTAACACTTCCGAAAAACCAATACAACGCCCACCCGGAACAATATATAAAGCTAAACGAACCGTTCACTGGGTACTTATCCGTACGAAAAGCCCTATTGATTTTCCTGTTTTTACAAGGAAATAAAATGTGAAAAAAATATTTCTACATCCCATGGCCTTTCCCAACCATTTAAACTTTTCTCTTACAGGTCTAACAGTTGCGAAAAACCAATACAACGCCCACCCGGAATAATATATAAAGCTAAACGAACCGTTCACTGGGTACTAATCCATACGAAAATCCCTATTGATTTACCTGTTTTTACAAGGAAATAAAATGTGAAAAAAATATTTCTACATCCCATGGCCTTTCCCAGCCATTTAAATTTTTCTCTTACAGGTCTAACAGTTGCGAAAAACCAATACAACGCCCACCCGGAACAATGTATGAAGCTAAACGAACCGTTCACTGGGTACTAATCCATACGAAAATCCCAATAGATTTACCTGTTTTTACAAGGAAATAAAATGTGAAAAAAATATTTCTACATCCCATGGCCTTTCCCAGCCATTTAAATTTTTCTCTTACAGGTCTAACACTTCCGAAAAACCCATACAACGCCCACCCGGAACAATGTATAAAGCTAAACGAACCATTCACTGGGTTCTTATCCGTGCGAAAAGCCCTATTGATTTACCTGATTTTACAAGGAAGTAAAATGTGAAAAAAATATTTCTACATCCCATGGCCTTTCCCAACCATTTAAATTTTTATCTTACAGGTCTAACACTTCCGAAAAACCAATACAACGCCCACCCGGAAAAATATATAAAGCTAAACGAACCGTTCACTGGGTACTTATCCGTACGAAAATCCCTATTGATTTACCTGTTTTTACAAGGAAATAAAATGTGAAAAAAATATTTCTACATCCCATGGCCTTTCCCAACCATTTAAATTTTTCGCTTATAGGTCTAACACTTCCGAAAAACCAATACAACGCCCACCCGGAACAATGTATAAAGCTAAACGAACCGTTCACTGGGTACTTATCCGTGCGAAAAGCCCTATTGATTTTCCTCTTTTTACAAGGAAGTAAAATGTGAAAAAAATATTTCTACATCCCATGGCCTTTCCCAACCATTTAAATTTTTATCTTACAGGTCTAACAGTTGCGAAAAACCAATACAACGCCCACCCGGAAAAATATATAAAGCTAAACAAACCGTTCACTGGGTACTAATCCATACGAAAATCCCTATTGATTTACCTGTTTTTACAAGGAAATAAAATGTGAAAAAAATATTTCTACATCCCATGGCCTTTCCCAACCATTTAAATTTTTCTCTTACAGGTCTAACACTTCCGAAAAACCAATACAACGCCCACCCGGAACAATATATAAAGCTAAACGAACCGTTCACTGGGTACTTATCCGTACGAAAAGCCCTATTGATTTTCCTGTTTTTACAAGGAAATAAAATGTGAAAAAAATATTTCTACATCCCATGGCCTTTCCCAACCATTTAAATTTTTATCTTACAGGTCTAACAGTTGCGAAAAACCAATACAACGCCCACCCGGAATAATATATAAAGCTAAACGAACCGTTCACTGGGTACTAATCCATACGAAAATCCCTATTGATTTACCTGTTTTTACAAGGAAATAAAATGTGAAAAAAATATTTCTACATCCCATGGCCTTTCCCAGCCATTTAAATTTTTCTCTTACAGGTCTAACAGTTGCGAAAAACCAATACAACGCCCACCCGGAACAATGTATAAAGCTAAACGAACCGTTCACTGGGTACTAATCCATACGAAAATCCCAATAGATTTACCTGTTTTTACAAGGAAATAAAATGTGAAAAAAATATTTCTACATCCCATGGCCTTTCCCAGCCATTTAAATTTTTCTCTTACAGGTCTAACACTTCCGAAAAACCAATACAACGCCCACCCGGAACAATGTATAAAGCTAAACGAACCGTTCACTGGGTTCTTATCCGTGCGAAAAGCCCTATTGATTTACCTGATTTTACAAGGAAGTAAAATGTGAAAAAAATATTTCTACATCCCATGGCCTTTCCCAACCATTTAAATTTTTATCTTACAGGTCTAACACTACCGAAAAACCAATACAACTCCCACCCGGAACAATATATAAAGCTAAACGAACCGTTCACTGGGTACTTATACGTACGAAAATCCCTATTGATTTACCTGTTTTTACAAGGAAATAAAATGTGAAAAAAATATTTCTACATCCCATGGCCTTTCCCAACCATTTAAATATTTCTCTTACAGGTCTAACAGTTGCGAAAAACCAATACAACGCCCACCCGGAACAATGTATAAAGCTAAACGAACCGTTCACTGGGTACTTATCCGTGCGAAAAGCCCTATTGATTTACCTGTTTTTACAAGGAAGGAAAATGTGAAAAAAATATTTCTACATCCCATGGCCTTTCCCAACCATTTTAATTTTTCTCTTACAGGTCTAACACTTCCGAAAAACCAATAGAACGCCAACCCGGAACAATATATAAAGCTAAACGAACCGTTCACTGAGTACTTATCCGTACGAAAATCCCTATTGATTTACCTGTTTTTACAAGGAAATAAAATGTGAAAAAAATATTTTTACATCCCATGGCCTTTCCCAGCCATTTAAATTTTTCTCTTACAGGTCTAACAGTTGCGAAAAACCAATACAACGCCCACCCGGAACAATGTATAAAGCTAAACGAACCGTTCACTGGGTACTAATCCATACGAAAATCCCAATTGATTTACCTGTTTTTACAAGGAAATAAAATGTGAAAAAAATATTTCTACATCTCATGGCCTTTCCCAGCCATTTATATTTTTCTCTTACAGGTCTAACACTTCCGAAAAACCAATAGAACGCCCACCCGGAACAATGTATAAAGCTAAACGAACCGTTCACTGGCTACTTTTCCGTGCGAAAAGCCCTATTGATTTACCTGTTTTTACAAGGAAATAAAATGTGAAAAAAATATTTCTACATCCCATGGCCTTTCCCAACCATTTAAATTTTTATCTTACAGGTCTAACACTACCGAAAAACCAATACAACTCCCACCCGGAACAATATATAAAGCTAAACGAACCGTTCACTGGGTACTTATCCGTACGAAAATCCCTATTGATTTACCTGTGTTTAAAAGTAAATAAAATGTGAAAAAAATATTTCTACATCCCATGGCCTTTCCCAGCCATTTAAATTTTTCTCTTACAGGTCTAACAGTTGCGAAAAACCAATACAACGCCCACCCGGAACAATGTATAAAGCTAAACGAACCGTTCACTGGGTACTAATCCATACGAAAATCCCAATTGATTTACCTGTTTTTACAAGGAAATAAAATGTGAAAAAAATATTTCTACATCCCATGGCCTTTCCCAGCCATTTAAATTTTTCTCTTACAGGCATAACACTTCTGAAAAACCAATACAACGCCCACCCGGAACAATGTATAAAGCTAAACGAACCGTTCACTGGGTACTTATACGTACGAAAATCCCTATTGTTTTACCTGTTTTTACAAGGAAATAAAATGTGAAAAAAAAATTTCTACATCCCATGGCCTTTCCCAACCATTTTAATTTTTCTCTTACAGGTCTAACAGTTGCGAAAAACCAATACAACGCCCACCCGGAACAATATATAAAGCTAAACGAACAGTTCACTGGGTACTTATCCGTACGAAAAGCCCTATTGATTTCCCTGTTTTTACAAGGAAGTAAAATGTGAAAAAAATATTTCTACATCCCATCGCCTTTCCCAACCATTAAAATTTTTCTCTTACAGGCCTAACACTTCTGAAAAACCAATACAACGCCCACCCGGAACAATGTATAAAGCTAAACGAACCGTTCACTGGGTACTTATACGTACGAAAATCCCTATTGATTTACCTGTTTTTACAAGGAAATAAAATGTGAAAAAAATATTTCTACATCCCATGGCCTTTCCCAGCCATTTAAATTTTTCTCTTACAGGCCTAACACTTCTGAAAAACCAATACAACGCCCACCCGGAACAATGTATAAAGCTAAACGAACCGTTCACTGGGTACTTATACGTACGAAAATCCCTATTGATTTACCTGTTTTTACAAGGAAATAAAATGTGAAAAAAATATTTCTACATCCCATGGCCTTTCCCAACCATTTAAATTTTTCTCTTACAGGTCTAACAGTTGCGAAAAACCAATACAACGCCCACCCGGAACAATATATAAAGCTAAACGAACAGTTCACTGGGTACTTATCCGTACGAAAAGCCCTATTGATTTCCCTGTTTTTACAAGGAAGTAAAATGTGAAAAAAATATTTCTACATCCCATGGCCTTTCCCAACCATTAAAATTTTTCTCTTACAGGTCTAACAGTTGCGAAAAACCAATACAACACCCACCCGGAAAAATATATACAGCTAAACGAACCGTTTACTGGGTACTAATCCATACGAAAATCCCTATTGATTTACCTGTTTTTACAAGGAAATAAAATGTGAAAAAAATATTTCTACATCCCATGGCCTTTCCCAACCATTTAAATTTTTCTCTTACAGGTCTAAAACTTCCGAAAAACCAATACAACGCCCACCCGGAACAATATATAAAGCTAAACAAACCGTTCACTGGGTACTTATCCGTACGAAAATCCCTATTGATTTACCTGTTTTTACAACGAAGTAATATGTGAAAAAAAATATTTCTACATCCCATGGCCTTTCCCAACCATTTAAATTTTTCTCTTACAGGTCTAACACTACCGAAAAACCAATACAACGCCCACCCGGAACAATATATAAAGCTAAACAAACCGTTCACTGGGTACTTATCCGTACAAAAAGCCCTATTGATTTACCTGTTTTTACAAAGAAGTAAAATGTGAAAAAAATATTTCTACATCTCATGGCCTTTCCCAACCATTTAAATTTTTCTCTTACAGGTCTAACAGTTGCGAAAAACCAATACAACGCCCACCCGGAACAATGTATAAAGCTAAACGAACCGTTCACTGGGTACTTATACGTGCGAAAAGCCCTATTGATTTACCTGTTTTTACAAGGAAGTAAAATGTGAAAAAAATATTTCTACATCCCATGGCCTTTCCCAACCATTTAAATTTTTCTCTTACAGGTCTAACACTACCGAAAAACCAATACAACTCCCACCCGGAACAATATATAAAGCTAAACGAACCGTTCACTGGGTACTTATATGTACGAAAATCCCTATTGATTTACCTGTTTTTACAAGGAAATAAAATGTGAAAAAAATATTTCTACATCCCATGGCCTTTCCCAACCATTTAAATTTTTATCTTACAGGTCTAACACTTCCGAAAAACCAATACAACGCCCACCCGGAAAAATATATAAAGCTAAACGAACCGTTCACTGTGTACTTATCCGTACGAAAATCCCTATTGATTTACCTGTTTTTACAAGGAAATAAAATGTGAAAAAAATATTTCTACATCCCATGGCCTTTCCCAACCATTTAAATTTTTCTCTTACAGGTCTAACACTTCCGAAAAACCAATACAACGCCCACCCGGAACAATGTATAAAGCTAAACGAACCGTTCACTGGGTACTTATCCGTGCGAAAAGCCCTATTGATTTACCTGTATTTACAAGGAAATAAAATGTGAAAAAAATATTTCTACATCCCATGGCCTTTCCCAACCATTTAAATTTTTCTCTTACAGGTCTAACACTTCCGAATAACCAATACAACGCCCACCCGGAAAAATATATAAAGCTAAACGAACCGTTCACTGGGTACTTATCCGTACGAAAATCCCTATTGATTTACCTGTTTTTACAAGGAAGTAAAATGTGAAAAAAATATTTCTACATCCCATGGCCTTTCCCAACCATTTAAATTTTTCTCTTACAGGTCTAACACTTCCGAAAAACCAATACAACGCCCACCCGGAACAATATATAAAGCTAAACGAACCGTTCACTGGGCACTTATCCGTACAAAAATCCCTATTGATTTTCCTGTTTTTACAAGGAAATAAAATGTGAAAAAAATATTTCTACATCCCATGGCCTTTCCCAACCATTTAAATTTTTATCTTACAGGTCTAACACTACCGAAAAACCAATACAACTCCCACCAGGAACAATATATAAAGCTAAACGAACCGTTCACTGGGTACTTATACGTACGAAAATCCCTATTGATTTACCTGTTTTTACAAGGAAATAAAATGTGAAAAAAATATTTCTACATCCCATGGCCTTTCCCAACCATTTAAATTTTTCTCTTACAGGTCTAACACTTCCGAAAAACCAATACAACGCCCACCCGGAAAAATATATAAAGCTAAACGAACCGTTCACTGTGTACTTATCCGTACGAAAATCCCTATTGATTTACCTGTTTTTACAAGGAAATAAAATGTGAAAAAAATATTTCTACATCCCATGGCCTTTCCCAACCATTTAAAATTTTCTCTTACAGGTCTAACACTTCCGAAAAACCAATACAACGCCCACCCGGAACAATGTATAAAGCTAAACGAACCGTTCACTGGGTACTTACCCGTGCGAAAAGCCCTATTGATTTACCTGTTTTTACAAGGAAATAAAATGTGAAAAAAATATTTCTACATCCCATGGCCTTTCCCAACCATTTAAATTTTTCTCTTACAGGTCTAACACTTCCGAAAAACCAATACAACGCCCACCCGGAACAATGTATAAAGCTAAACGAACCGTTCACTGGGTACTTATCCGTGCGAAAAGCCCTATTGATTTCCGTCTTTTTACAAGGAAGTAAAATGTGAAAAAAATATTTCTACATCCCACGGCCTTTCCCAACCATTTAAATTTTTCTCTTACAGGTCTAACACTTGCAGAAAACCAATACAACGCCCACCCGGAACAATATATAAAGCTAAACGAACCGTTCACTGCGTACTTATCCGTGCGAAAAGCCCTATTGATTTACCTGTTTTTACAAGGAAGTAAAATGTGAAAAAAATATTTCTACATCCCATGGCCTTTCCCAACTATTTAAATTTTTATCTTACAGGTCTAACACTACCGAAAAACCAATACAACTCCCACCCGGAACAATATATAAAGCTAAACGAACCGTTCACTGGGTACTTATACGTACGAAAATCCCTATTGATTTACCTGTTTTTACAAGGAAATAAAATGTGAAAAAAATATTTCTACATCCCATGGCCTTTCCCAACCATTTAAATTTTTCTCTTACAGGTCTAACACTTCCGAAAAACCAATACAACGCCCACCCGGAACAATGTATAAAGCTAAACGAACCGTTCACTGGGTACTTATCCGTGCGAAAAGCCCTATTGATTTCCCTCTTTTTACAAGGAAGTAAAATGTGAAAAAAATATTTCTACATCCCATGGCCTTTCCCAACCATTTAAATTTTTCTCTTACAGGTCTAACAGTTGCGAAAAACCAATACAACGCCCACCCGGAACAATGTATAAAGCTAAACGAACAGTTCACTGGGTACTTATACGTGCGAAAAGCCCTATTGATTTACCTGTTTTTACAAGGAAGTAAAATGTGAAAAAAATATTTCTACATCCCATGGCCTTTCCCAACCATTTAAATTTTTCTCTTACAGGTCTAACACTACCGAAAAACCAATACAACTCCCACCCGGAACAATATATAAAGCT
This sequence comes from Paroedura picta, assembly GCF_049243985.1. NCBI lineage: Eukaryota > Metazoa > Chordata > Lepidosauria > Squamata > Gekkonidae > Paroedura > Paroedura picta. Next base: position 6,615,555 of record NC_135373.1, on the reverse strand, counting down.
AAACGAACCGTTCACTGGGTACTTATATGTACGAAAATCCCTATTGATTTACCTGTTTTTACAAGGAAATAAAATGTGAAAAAAATATTTCTACATCCCATGGCCTTTCCCAACCATTTAAATTTTTCTCTTACAGGTCTAACACTTCCGAAAAACCCATACAACGCCCACCCGGAAAAATATATAAAGCTAAACGAACCGTTCACTGTGTACTTATCCGTACGAAAATCCCTATTGATTTACCTGTTTTTACAAGGAAATAAAATGTGAAAAAAATATTTCTACATCCCATGGCCTTTCCCAACCATTTAAATTTTTCTCTTACAGGTCTAACACTTCCGAAAAACCAATACAACGCCCACCCGGAACAATGTATAAAGCTAAACGAACCGTTAACTGGGTACTTACCCGTGCGAAAAGCCCTATTGATTTACCTGTTTTTACAAGGAAATAAAATGTGAAAAAAATATTTCTACATCCCATGGCCTTTCCCAACCATTTAAATTTTTCTCTTACAGGTCTAACACTTCCGAAAAACCAATACAACGCCCACCCGGAACAATGTATAAAGCTAAACGAACCGTTCACTGGGTACTTATCCGTGCGAAAAGCCCTATTGATTTCCGTCTTTTTACAAGGAAGTAAAATGTGAAAAAAATATTTCTACATCCCATGGCCTTTCCCAACCATTTAAATTTTTCTCTTACAGGTCTATCACTTGCAGAAAACCAATACAACGCCCACCCGGAACAATATATAAAGCTAAACGAACCGTTCACTGGGTACTTATCCGTGCGAAAAGCCCTATTGATTTACCTGTTTTTACAAGGAAGTAAAATGTGAAAAAAATATTTCTACATCCCATGGCCTTTCCCAACTATTTAAATTTTTATCTTACAGGTCTAACACTACCGAAAAACCAATACAACTCCCACCCGGAACAATATATAAAGCTAAACGAACCGTTCACTGGGTACTTATACGTACGAAAATCCCTATTGATTTACCTGTTTTTACAAGGAAATAAAATGTGAAAAAAATATTTCTACATCCCATGGCCTTTCCCAACCATTTAAATTTTTCTCTTACAGGTCTAACACTTCCGAAAAACCAATACAACGCCCACCCGGAACAATGTATAAAGCTAAACGAACCGTTCACTGGGTACTTATCCGTGCGAAAAGCCCTATTGATTTCCCTCTTTTTACAAGGAAGTAAAATGTGAAAAAAATATTTCTACATCCCATGGCCTTTCCCAACCATTTAAATTTTTCTCTTACAGGTCTAACAGTTGCGAAAAACCAATACAACGCCCACCCGGAACAATGTATAAAGCTAAACGAACCGTTCACTGGGTACTTATATGTACGAAAATCCCTATTGATTTACCTGTTTTTACAAGGAAATAAAATGTGAAAAAAATATTTCTACATCCCATGGCCTTTCCCAACCATTTAAATTTTTCTCTTACAGGTCTAACACTTCCGAAAAACCCATACAACGCCCACCCGGAAAAATATATAAAGCTAAACGAACCGTTCACTGTGTACTTATCCGTACGAAAATCCCTATTGATTTACCTGTTTTTACAAGGAAATAAAATGTGAAAAAAATATTTCTACATCCCATGGCCTTTCCCAACCATTTAAATTTTTCTCTTACAGGTCTAACACTTCCGAAAAACCAATACAACGCCCACCCGGAACAATGTATAAAGCTAAACGAACCGTTAACTGGGTACTTACCCGTGCGAAAAGCCCTATTGATTTACCTGTTTTTACAAGGAAATAAAATGTGAAAAAAATATTTCTACATCCCATGGCCTTTCCCAACCATTTAAATTTTTCTCTTACAGGTCTAACACTTCCGAAAAACCAATACAACGCCCACCCGGAACAATGTATAAAGCTAAACGAACCGTTCACTGGGTACTTATCCGTGCGAAAAGCCCTATTGATTTCCGTCTTTTTACAAGGAAGTAAAATGTGAAAAAAATATTTCTACATCCCATGGCCTTTCCCAACCATTTAAATTTTTCTCTTACAGGTCTATCACTTGCAGAAAACCAATACAACGCCCACCCGGAACAATATATAAAGCTAAACGAACCGTTCACTGGGTACTTATCCGTACGAAAATCCCTATTGATTTACCTGTTTTTACAAGGAAATAAAATGTGAAAAAAATATTTCTACATCCCATGGCCTTTCCCAACCATTTAAATTTTTCTCTTACAGGTCTAACACTTCCGAAAAACCAATACAACGCCCACCCGGAACAATGTATAAAGCTAAACGAACCGTTCACTGGGTACTTATCCGTGCGAAAAGCCCTATTGATTTACCTGTATTTACAAGGAAATAAAATGTGAAAAAAATATTTCTACATCCCATGGCCTTTCCCAACCATTTAAATTTTTCTCTTACAGGTCTAACACTTCCGAATAACCAATACAACGCCCACCCGGAAAAATATATAAAGCTAAACGAACCGTTCACTGGGTACTTATCCGTACGAAAATCCCTATTGATTTACCTGTTTTTACAAGGAAGTAAAATGTGAAAAAAATATTTCTACATCCCATGGCCTTTCCCAACCATTTAAATTTTTCTCTTACAGGTCTAACACTTCCGAAAAACCAATACAACGCCCACCCGGAACAATATATAAAGCTAAACGAACCGTTCACTGGGCACTTATCCGTACAAAAATCCCTATTGATTTTCCTGTTTTTACAAGGAAATAAAATGTGAAAAAAATATTTCTACATCCCATGGCCTTTCCCAACCATTTAAATTTTTATCTTACAGGTCTAACACTACCGAAAAACCAATACAACTCCCACCAGGAACAATATATAAAGCTAAACGAACCGTTCACTGGGTACTTATACGTACGAAAATCCCTATTGATTTACCTGTTTTTACAAGGAAATAAAATGTGAAAAAAATATTTCTACATCCCATGGCCTTTCCCAACCATTTAAATTTTTCTCTTACAGGTCTAACACTTCCGAAAAACCAATACAACGCCCACCCGGAAAAATATATAAAGCTAAACGAACCGTTCACTGTGTACTTATCCGTACGAAAATCCCTATTGATTTACCTGTTTTTACAAGGAAATAAAATGTGAAAAAAATATTTCTACATCCCATGGCCTTTCCCAACCATTTAAAATTTTCTCTTACAGGTCTAACACTTCCGAAAAACCAATACAACGCCCACCCGGAACAATGTATAAAGCTAAACGAACCGTTCACTGGGTACTTACCCGTGCGAAAAGCCCTATTGATTTACCTGTTTTTACAAGGAAATAAAATGTGAAAAAAATATTTCTACATCCCATGGCCTTTCCCAACCATTTAAATTTTTCTCTTACAGGTCTAACACTTCCGAAAAACCAATACAACGCCCACCCGGAACAATGTATAAAGCTAAACGAACCGTTCACTGGGTACTTATCCGTGCGAAAAGCCCTATTGATTTCCGTCTTTTTACAAGGAAGTAAAATGTGAAAAAAATATTTCTACATCCCACGGCCTTTCCCAACCATTTAAATTTTTCTCTTACAGGTCTAACACTTGCAGAAAACCAATACAACGCCCACCCGGAACAATATATAAAGCTAAACGAACCGTTCACTGCGTACTTATCCGTGCGAAAAGCCCTATTGATTTACCTGTTTTTACAAGGAAGTAAAATGTGAAAAAAATATTTCTACATCCCATGGCCTTTCCCAACTATTTAAATTTTTATCTTACAGGTCTAACACTACCGAAAAACCAATACAACTCCCACCCGGAACAATATATAAAGCTAAACGAACCGTTCACTGGGTACTTATACGTACGAAAATCCCTATTGATTTACCTGTTTTTACAAGGAAATAAAATGTGAAAAAAATATTTCTACATCCCATGGCCTTTCCCAACCATTTAAATTTTTCTCTTACAGGTCTAACACTTCCGAAAAACCAATACAACGCCCACCCGGAACAATGTATAAAGCTAAACGAACCGTTCACTGGGTACTTATCCGTGCGAAAAGCCCTATTGATTTCCCTCTTTTTACAAGGAAGTAAAATGTGAAAAAAATATTTCTACATCCCATGGCCTTTCCCAACCATTTAAATTTTTCTCTTACAGGTCTAACAGTTGCGAAAAACCAATACAACGCCCACCCGGAACAATGTATAAAGCTAAACGAACAGTTCACTGGGTACTTATACGTGCGAAAAGCCCTATTGATTTACCTGTTTTTACAAGGAAGTAAAATGTGAAAAAAATATTTCTACATCCCATGGCCTTTCCCAACCATTTAAATTTTTCTCTTACAGGTCTAACACTACCGAAAAACCAATACAACTCCCACCCGGAACAATATATAAAGCTAAACGAACCGTTCACTGGGTACTTATATGTACGAAAATCCCTATTGATTTACCTGTTTTTACAAGGAAATAAAATGTGAAAAAAATATTTCTACATCCCATGGCCTTTCCCAACCATTTAAATTTTTCTCTTACAGGTCTAACACTTCCGAAAAACCCATACAACGCCCACCCGGAAAAATATATAAAGCTAAACGAACCGTTCACTGTGTACTTATCCGTACGAAAATCCCTATTGATTTACCTGTTTTTACAAGGAAATAAAATGTGAAAAAAATATTTCTACATCCCATGGCCTTTCCCAACCATTTAAATTTTTCTCTTACAGGTCTAACACTTCCGAAAAACCAATACAACGCCCACCCGGAACAATGTATAAAGCTAAACGAACCGTTAACTGGGTACTTACCCGTGCGAAAAGCCCTATTGATTTACCTGTTTTTACAAGGAAATAAAATGTGAAAAAAATATTTCTACATCCCATGGCCTTTCCCAACCATTTAAATTTTTCTCTTACAGGTCTAACACTTCCGAAAAACCAATACAACGCCCACCCGGAACAATGTATAAAGCTAAACGAACCGTTCACTGGGTACTTATCCGTGCGAAAAGCCCTATTGATTTCCGTCTTTTTACAAGGAAGTAAAATGTGAAAAAAATATTTCTACATCCCATGGCCTTTCCCAACCATTTAAATTTTTCTCTTACAGGTCTATCACTTGCAGAAAACCAATACAACGCCCACCCGGAACAATATATAAAGCTAAACGAACCGTTCACTGGGTACTTATCCGTGCGAAAAGCCCTATTGATTTACCTGTTTTTACAAGGAAGTAAAATGTGAAAAAAATATTTCTACATCCCATGGCCTTTCCCAACTATTTAAATTTTTATCTTACAGGTCTAACACTACCGAAAAACCAATACAACTCCCACCCGGAACAATATATAAAGCTAAACGAACCGTTCACTGGGTACTTATACGTACGAAAATCCCTATTGATTTACCTGTTTTTACAAGGAAATAAAATGTGAAAAAAATATTTCTACATCCCATGGCCTTTCCCAACCATTTAAATTTTTCTCTTACAGGTCTAACACTTCCGAAAAACCAATACAACGCCCACCCGGAACAATGTATAAAGCTAAACGAACCGTTCACTGGGTACTTATCCGTGCGAAAAGCCCTATTGATTTCCCTCTTTTTACAAGGAAGTAAAATGTGAAAAAAATATTTCTACATCCCATGGCCTTTCCCAACCATTTAAATTTTTCTCTTACAGGTCTAACAGTTGCGAAAAACCAATACAACGCCCACCCGGAACAATGTATAAAGCTAAACGAACCGTTCACTGGGTACTTATATGTACGAAAATCCCTATTGATTTACCTGTTTTTACAAGGAAATAAAATGTGAAAAAAATATTTCTACATCCCATGGCCTTTCCCAACCATTTAAATTTTTCTCTTACAGGTCTAACACTTCCGAAAAACCCATACAACGCCCACCCGGAAAAATATATAAAGCTAAACGAACCGTTCACTGTGTACTTATCCGTACGAAAATCCCTATTGATTTACCTGTTTTTACAAGGAAATAAAATGTGAAAAAAATATTTCTACATCCCATGGCCTTTCCCAACCATTTAAATTTTTCTCTTACAGGTCTAACACTTCCGAAAAACCAATACAACGCCCACCCGGAACAATGTATAAAGCTAAACGAACCGTTAACTGGGTACTTACCCGTGCGAAAAGCCCTATTGATTTACCTGTTTTTACAAGGAAATAAAATGTGAAAAAAATATTTCTACATCCCATGGCCTTTCCCAACCATTTAAATTTTTCTCTTACAGGTCTAACACTTCCGAAAAACCAATACAACGCCCACCCGGAACAATGTATAAAGCTAAACGAACCGTTCACTGGGTACTTATCCGTGCGAAAAGCCCTATTGATTTCCGTCTTTTTACAAGGAAGTAAAATGTGAAAAAAATATTTCTACATCCCATGGCCTTTCCCAACCATTTAAATTTTTCTCTTACAGGTCTATCACTTGCAGAAAACCAATACAACGCCCACCCGGAACAATATATAAAGCTAAACGAACCGTTCACTGGGTACTTATCCGTGCGAAAAGCCCTATTGATTTACCTGTTTTTACAAGGAAGTAAAATGTGAAAAAAATATTTCTACATCCCATGGCCTTTCCCAACTATTTAAATTTTTATCTTACAGGTCTAACACTACCGAAAAACCAATACAACTCCCACCCGGAACAATATATAAAGCTAAACGAACCGTTCACTGGGTACTTATACGTACGAAAATCCCTATTGATTTACCTGTTTTTACAAGGAAATAAAATGTGAAAAAAATATTTCTACATCCCATGGCCTTTCCCAACCATTTAAATTTTTCTCTTACAGGTCTAACACTTCCGAAAAACCAATACAACGCCCACCCGGAACAATGTATAAAGCTAAACGAACCGTTCACTGGGTACTTATCCGTGCGAAAAGCCCTATTGATTTCCCTCTTTTTACAAGGAAGTAAAATGTGAAAAAAATATTTCTACATCCCATGGCCTTTCCCAACCATTTAAATTTTTCTCTTACAGGTCTAACAGTTGCGAAAAACCAATACAACGCCCACCCGGAACAATGTATAAAGCTAAACGAACCGTTCACTGGGTACTTATACGTGCGAAAAGCCCTATTGATTTACCTGTTTTTACAAGGAAGTAAAATGTGAAAAAAATATTTCTACATCCCATGGCCTTTCCCAACCATTTAAATTTTTCTCTTACAGGTCTAACACTACCGAAAAACCAATACAACTCCCACCCGGAACAATATATAAAGCTAAACGAACCGTTCACTGGGTACTTATATGTACGAAAATCCCTATTGATTTACCTGTTTTTACAAGGAAATAAAATGTGAAAAAAATATTTCTACATCCCATGGCCTTTCCCAACCATTTAAATTTTTATCTTACAGGTCTAACACTTCCGAAAAACCAATACAACGCCCACCCGGAAAAATATATAAAGCTAAACGAACCGTTCACTGTGTACTTATCCGTACGAAAATCCCTATTGATTTACCTGTTTTTACAAGGAAATAAAATGTGAAAAAAATATTTCTACATCCCATGGCCTTTCCCAACCATTTAAATTTTTCTCTTACAGGTCTAACACTTCCGAAAAACCAATACAACGCCCACCCGGAACAATGTATAAAGCTAAACGAACCGTTCACTGGGTACTTATCCGTGCGAAAAGCCCTATTGATTTACCTGTATTTACAAGGAAATAAAATGTGAAAAAAATATTTCTACATCCCATGGCCTTTCCCAACCATTTAAATTTTTCTCTTACAGGTCTAACACTTCCGAAAAACCCATACAACGCCCACCCGGAAAAATATATAAAGCTAAACGAACCGTTCACTGTGTACTTATCCATACGAAAATCCCTATTGATTTACCTGTTTTTACAAGGAAATAAAATGTGAAAAAAATATTTCTACATCCCATGGCCTTTCCCAACCATTTAAATTTTTCTCTTACAGGTCTAACACTTCCGAAAAACCAATACAACGCCCACCCGGAACAATGTATAAAGCTAAACGAACCGTTAACTGGGTACTTACCCGTGCGAAAAGCCCTATTGATTTACCTGTTTTTACAAGGAAATAAAATGTGAAAAAAATATTTCTACATCCCATGGCCTTTCCCAACCATTTAAATTTTTCTCTTACAGGTCTAACACTTCCGAAAAACCAATACAACGCCCACCCGGAACAATGTATAAAGCTAAACGAACCGTTCACTGGGTACTTATCCGTGCGAAAAGCCCTATTGATTTCCGTCTTTTTACAAGGAAGTAAAATGTGAAAAAAATATTTCTACATCCCATGGCCTTTCCCAACCATTTAAATTTTTCTCTTACAGGTCTAACACTTGCAGAAAACCAATACAACGCCCACCCGGAACAATATATAAAGCTAAACGAACCGTTCACTGGGTACTTATCCGTGCGAAAAGCCCTATTGATTTACCTGTTTTTACAAGGAAGTAAAATGTGAAAAAAATATTTCTACATCCCATGGCCTTTCCCAACTATTTAAATTTTTATCTTACAGGTCTAACACTACCGAAAAACCAATACAACTCCCACCCGGAACAATATATAAAGCTAAACGAACCGTTCACTGGGTACTTATACGTACGAAAATCCCTATTGATTTACCTGTTTTTACAAGGAAATAAAATGTGAAAAAAATATTTCTACATCCCATGGCCTTTCCCAACCATTTAAATTTTTCTCTTACAGGTCTAACACTTCCGAAAAACCAATACAACGCCCACCCGGAACAATGTATAAAGCTAAACGAACCGTTCACTGGGTACTTATCCGTGCGAAAAGCCCTATTGATTTCCCTCTTTTTACAAGGAAGTAAAATGTGAAAAAAATATTTCTACATCCCATGGCCTTTCCCAACCATTTAAATTTTTCTCTTACAGGTCTAACAGTTGCGAAAAACCAATACAACGCCCACCCGGAACAATGTATAAAGCTAAACGAACCGTTCACTGGGTACTTATACGTGCGAAAAGCCCTATTGATTTACCTGTTTTTACAAGGAAGTAAAATGTGAAAAAAATATTTCTACATCCCATGGCCTTTCCCAACCATTTAAATTTTTCTCTTACAGGTCTAACACTACCGAAAAACCAATACAACTCCCACCCGGAACAATATATAAAGCTAAACGAACCGTTCACTGGGTACTTATATGTACGAAAATCCCTATTGATTTACCTGTTTTTACAAGGAAATAAAATGTGAAAAAAATATTTCTACATCCCATGGCCTTTCCCAACCATTTAAATTTTTATCTTACAGGTCTAACACTTCCGAAAAACCAATACAACGCCCACCCGGAAAAATATATAAAGCTAAACGAACCGTTCACTGTGTACTTATCCGTACGAAAATCCCTATTGATTTACCTGTTTTTACAAGGAAATAAAATGTGAAAAAAATATTTCTACATCCCATGGCCTTTCCCAACCATTTAAATTTTTCTCTTACAGGTCTAACACTTCCGAAAAACCAATACAACGCCCACCCGGAACAATGTATAAAGCTAAACGAACCGTTCACTGGGTACTTATCCGTGCGAAAAGCCCTATTGATTTACCTGTATTTACAAGGAAATAAAATGTGAAAAAAATATTTCTACATCCCATGGCCTTTCCCAACCATTTAAATTTTTCTCTTACAGGTCTAACACTTCCGAATAACCAATACAACGCCCACCCGGAAAAATATATAAAGCTAAACGAACCGTTCACTGGGTACTTATCCGTGCGAAAAGCCCTATTGATTTCCCTCTTTTTACAAGGAAGTAAAATGTGAAAAAAATATTTCTACATCCCATGGCCTTTCCCAACCATTTAAATTTTTCTCTTACAGGTCTAACACTACCGAAAAACCAATACAACTCCCACCCGGAACAATATATAAAGCTAAACGAACCGTTCACTGGGTACTTATACGTACGAAAATCCCTATTGATTTACCTGTTTTTACAAGGAAATAAAATGTGAAAAAAATATTTCTACATCCCATGGCCTTTCCCAACCATTTAAATTTTTCTCTTACAGGTCTAACACTTCCGAAAAACCAATACAACGCCCACCCGGAAAAATATATAAAGCTAAACGAACCGTTCACTGTGTACTTATCCGTACGAAAATCCCTATTGATTTACCTGTTTTTACAAGGAAATAAAATGTGAAAAAAATATTTCTACATCCCATGGCCTTTCCCAACCATTTAAATTTTTCTCTTACAGGTCTAACACTTCCGAAAAACCAATACAACGCCCACCCGGAACAATGTATAAAGCTAAACGAACCGTTAACTGGGTACTTACCCGTGCGAAAAGCCCTATTGATTTACCTGTTTTTACAAGGAAATAAAATGTGAAAAAAATATTTCTACATCCCATGGCCTTTCCCAACCATTTAAATTTTTCTCTTACAGGTCTAACACTTCCGAAAAACCAATACAACGCCCACCCGGAACAATGTATAAAGCTAAACGAACCGTTCACTGGGTACTTATCCGTGCGAAAAGCCCTATTGATTTCCGTCTTTTTACAAGGAAGTAAAATGTGAAAAAAATATTTCTACATCCCATGGCCTTTCCCAACCATTTAAATTTTTCTCTTACAGGTCTAACACTTGCAGAAAACCAATACAACGCCCACCCGGAACAATATATAAAGCTAAACGAACCGTTCACTGGGTACTTATCCGTGCGAAAAGCCCTATTGATTTACCTGTTTTTACAAGGAAGTAAAATGTGAAAAAAATATTTCTACATCCCATGGCCTTTCCCAACTATTTAAATTTTTATCTTACAGGTCTAACACTACCGAAAAACCAATACAACTCCCACCCGGAACAATATATAAAGCTAAACGAACCGTTCACTGGGTACTTATACGTACGAAAATCCCTATTGATTTACCTGTTTTTACAAGGAAATAAAATGTGAAAAAAATATTTCTACATCCCATGGCCTTTCCCAACCATTTAAATTTTCTCTTACAGGTCTAACACTTCCGAAAAACCAATACAACGCCCACCCGGAACAATGTATAAAGCTAAACGAACCGTTCACTGGGTACTTATCCGTGCGAAAAGCCCTATTGATTTCCCTCTTTTTACAAGGAAGTAAAATGTGAAAAAAATATTTCTACATCCCATGGCCTTTCCCAACTATTTAAATTTTTATCTTACAGGTCTAACACTACCGAAAAACCAATACAACTCCCACCCGGAACAATATATAAAGCTAAACGAACCGTTCACTGGGTACTTATACGTACGAAAATCCCTATTGATTTACCTGTTTTTACAAGGAAATAAAATGTGAAAAAAATATTTCTACATCCCATGGCCTTTCCCAACCATTTAAATTTTCTCTTACAGGTCTAACACTTCCGAAAAACCAATACAACGCCCACCCGGAACAATGTATAAAGCTAAACGAACCGTTCACTGGGTACTTATCCGTGCGAAAAGCCCTATTGATTTCCCTCTTTTTACAAGGAAGTAAAATGTGAAAAAAATATTTCTACATCCCATGGCCTTTCCCAACCATTTAAATTTTTCTCTTACAGGTCTAACACTACCGAAAAACCAATACAACTCCCACCCGGAACAATATATAAAGCTAAACGAACCGTTCACTGGGTACTTATCCGTACGAAAATCCCTATTGATTTACCTGTTTTTACAAGGAAATAAAATGTGAAAAAAATATTTCTACATCCCATGGCCTTTCCCAACCATTTAAACTTTTCTCTTATAGGTCTAACACTTCCGAAAAACCAATACAACGCCCACCCGGAACAATATATAAAGCTAAACGAACCGTTCACTGGGCACTTATCCGTACAAAAATCCCTATTGATTTTCCTGTTTTTACAAGGAAATAAAATGTGAAAAAAATATTTCTACATCCCATGGCCTTTCCCAACCATTTAAATTTTTATCTTACAGGTCTAACACTACCGAAAAACCGATACAACGGCCACCCGGAACAATATATAAAGCTAAACGAACCGTTCACTGGGTACTTATACGTACGAAAATCCCTATTGATTTACCTGTTTTTACAAGGAAATAAAATGTGAAAAAAATATTTCTACATCCCATGGCCTTTCCCAACTATTTAAATGTTTCTCTTACAGGTCTAACAGTTGCGAAAAACCAATACAACGCCCACCCGGAACAATATATAAAGCTAAACGAACAGTTCACTGGGTACTTATCCGTACGAAAAGCCCTATTGATTTCCCTGTTTTTACAAGGAAGTAAAATGTGAAAAAAATATTTCTACATCCCATGGCCTTTCCCAACCATTAAAATTTTTCTCTTACAGGTCTAACAGTTGCGAAAAACCAATACAACACCCACCCGGAAAAATATATACAGCTAAACGAACCGTTTACTGGGTACTAATCCATACGAAAATCCCTATTGATTTACCTGTTTTTACAAGGAAATAAAATGTGAAAAAAATATTTCTACATCCCATGGCCTTTCCCAACCATTTAAATTTTTCTCTTACAGGTCTAACACTTCCGAAAAACCAATACAACGCCCACCCGGAACAATATATAAAGCTAAACAAACCGTTCACTGGGTACTTATCTGTACGAAAATCCCTATTGATTTACCTGTTTTTACAACGAAGTAATATGTGAAAAAAAATATTTCTACATCCCATGGCCTTTCCCAACCATTTAAATTTTTCTCTTACAGGTCTAACACTACCGAAAAACCAATACAACGCCCACCCGGAACAATATATAAAGCTAAACGAACCGTTCACTGGGTACTTATCCGTACGAAAATCCCTATTGATTTACCTGTTTTTACAAGGAAATAAAATGTGAAAAAAATATTTCTACATCCCATGGCCTTTCCCAACCATTTAAACTTTTCTCTTATAGGTCTAACACTTCCGAAAAACCAATACAACGCCCACCCGGAACAATATATAAAGCTAAACGAACCGTTCACTGGGCACTTATCCGTACAAAAATCCCTATTGATTTTCCTGTTTTTACAAGGAAATAAAATGTGAAAAAAATATTTCTACATCCCATGGCCTTTCCCAACCATTTAAATTTTTATCTTACAGGTCTAACACTACCGAAAAACCGATACAACGGCCACCCGGAACAATATATAAAGCTAAACGAACCGTTCACTGGGTACTTATACGTACGAAAATCCCTATTGATTTACCTGTTTTTACAAGGAAATAAAATGTGAAAAAAATATTTCTACATCCCATGGCCTTTCCCAACTATTTAAATTTTTCTCTTACAGGTCTAACAGTTGCGAAAAACCAATACAACGCCCACCCGGAACAATATATAAAGCTAAACGAACAGTTCACTGGGTACTTATCCGTACGAAAAGCCCTATTGATTTCCCTGTTTTTACAAGGAAGTAAAATGTGAAAAAAATATTTCTACATCCCATGGCCTTTCCCAACCATTAAAATTTTTCTCTTACAGGTCTAACAGTTGCGAAAAACCAATACAACACCCACCCGAAAAAATATATACAGCTAAACGAACCGTTTACTGGGTACTAATCCATACGAAAATCCCTATTGATTTACCTGTTTTTACAAGGAAATAAAATGTGAAAAAAATATTTCTACATCCCATGGCCTTTCCCAACCATTTAAATTTTTCTCTTACAGGTCTAACACTTCCGAAAAACCAATACAACGCCCACCCGGAACAATATATAAAGCTAAACAAACCGTTCACTGGGTACTTATCTGTACGAAAATCCCTATTGATTTACCTGTTTTTACAACGAAGTAATATGTGAAAAAAAATATTTCTACATCCCATGGCCTTTCCCAACCATTTAAATTTTTCTCTTACAGGTCTAACACTACCGAAAAACCAATACAACGCCCACCCGGAACAATATATAAAGCTAAACAAACCGTTCACTGGGTACTTATCCGTACAAAAAGCCCTATTGATTTACCTGTTTTTACAAAGAAGTAAAATGTGAAAAAAATATTTCTACATCCCATGGCCTTTCCCAACCATTTAAATTTTTCTCTTACAGGTCTAACAGTTGCGAAAAACCAATACAACGCCCACCCGGAACAATGTATAAAGCTAAACGAACCGTTCACTGGGTACTTATACGTGCGAAAAGCCCTATTGATTTACCTGTTTTTACAAGGAAGTAAAATGTGAAAAAAATATTTCTACATCCCATGGCCTTTCCCAACCATTTAAATTTTTCTCTTACAGGTCTAACACTACCGAAAAACCAATACAACTCCCACCCGGAACAATATATAAAGCTAAACGAACCGTTCACTGGGTACTTATATGTACGAAAATCCCTATTGATTTACCTGTTTTTACAAGGAAATAAAATGTGAAAAAAATATTTCTACATCCCATGGCCTTTCCCAACCATTTAAATTTTTCTCTTACAGGTCTAACACTTCCGAAAAACCAATACAACGCCCACCCGGAAAAATATATAAAGCTAAACGAACCGTTCACTGTGTACTTATCCGTACGAAAATCCCTATTGATTTACCTGTTTTTACAAGGAAATAAAATGTGAAAAAAAATATTTCTACATCCCATGGCCTTTCCCAACCATTTAAATTTTTCTCTTACAGGTCTAACAGTTGCGAAAAACCAATACAACGCCCACCCGGAACAATGTATAAAGCTAAACGAACCGTTCACTGGGTACTTATCCGTGCGAAAAGCCCTATTGATTTACCTGTATTTACAAGGAAATAAAATGTGAAAAAAATATTTCTACATCCCATGGCCTTTCCCAACCATTTAAATTTTTCTCTTACAGGTCTAACACTTCCGAATAACCAATACAACGCCCACCCGGAAAAATATATAAAGCTAAACGAACCGTTCACTGGGTACTTATCCGTACGAAAATCCCTATTGATTTACCTGTTTTTACAAGGAAGTAAAATGTGAAAAAAATATTTCTACATCCCATGGCCTTTCCCAACCATTTAAATTTTTCTCTTACAGGTCTAACACTTCCGAAAAACCAATACAACGCCCACCCGGAACAATGTATAAAGCTAAACGAACCGTTCACTGGGTACTTATCCGTGCGAAAAGCCCTATTGATTTCCCTCTTTTTACAAGGAAGTAAAATGTGAAAAAAATATTTCTACATCCCATGGCCTTTCCCAACCATTTAAATTTTTATCTTACAGGTCTAACACTACCGAAAAACCAATACAACTCCCACCCGGAACAATATATAAAGCTAAACGAACCGTTCACTGGGTACTTATACGTACGAAAATCCCTATTGATTTACCTGTTTTTACAAGGAAATAAAATGTGAAAAAAATATTTCTACATCCCATGGCCTTTCCCAACCATTTAAATTTTTCTCTTACAGGTCTAACACTTCCGAAAAACCGATACAACGGCCACCCGGAACAATATATAAAGCTAAACGAACCGTTCACTGGGTACTTATACGTACGAAAATCCCTATTGATTTACCTGTTTTTACAAGGAAATAAAATGTGAAAAAAATATTTCTACATCCCATGGCCTTTCCCAACTATTTAAATTTTTCTCTTACAGGTCTAACAGTTGCGAAAAACCAATACAACGCCCACCCGGAACAATATATAAAGCTAAACGAACAGTTCACTGGGTACTTATCCGTACGAAAAGCCCTATTGATTTCCCTGTTTTTACAAGGAAGTAAAATGTGAAAAAAATATTTCTACATCCCATGGCCTTTCCCAACCATTAAAATTTTTCTCTTACAGGTCTAACAGTTGCGAAAAACCAATACAACACCCACCCGGAAAAATATATACAGCTAAACGAACCGTTTACTGGGTACTAATCCATACGAAAATCCCTATTGATTTACCTGTTTTTACAAGGAAATAAAATGTGAAAAAAATATTTCTACATCCCATGGCCTTTCCCAACCATTTAAATTTTTCTCTTACAGGTCTAACACTTCCGAAAAACCAATACAACGCCCACCCGGAACAATATATAAAGCTAAACAAACCGTTCACTGGGTACTTATCTGTACGAAAATCCCTATTGATTTACCTGTTTTTACAACGAAGTAATATGTGAAAAAAAATATTTCTACATCCCATGGCCTTTCCCAACCATTTAAATTTTTCTCTTACAGGTCTAACACTACCGAAAAACCAATACAACGCCCACCCGGAACAATATATAAAGCTAAACGAACCGTTCACTGGGTACTTATCCGTACGAAAATCCCTATTGATTTACCTGTTTTTACAAGGAAATAAAATGTGAAAAAAATATTTCTACATCCCATGGCCTTTCCCAACCATTTAAACTTTTCTCTTATAGGTCTAACACTTCCGAAAAACCAATACAACGCCCACCCGGAAAAATATATAAAGCTAAACGAACCGTTCACTGGGCACTTATCCGTACAAAAATCCCTATTGATTTTCCTGTTTTTACAAGGAAATAAAATGTGAAAAAAATATTTCTACATCCCATGGCCTTTCCCAACCATTTAAATTTTTATCTTACAGGTCTAACACTACCGAAAAACCGATACAACGGCCACCCGGAACAATATATAAAGCTAAACGAACCGTTCACTGGGTACTTATACGTACGAAAATCCCTATTGATTTACCTGTTTTTACAAGGAAATAAAATGTGAAAAAAATATTTCTACATCCCATGGCCTTTCCCAACTATTTAAATTTTTCTCTTACAGGTCTAACAGTTGCGAAAAACCAATACAACGCCCACCCGGAACAATATATAAAGCTAAACGAACAGTTCACTGGGTACTTATCCGTACGAAAAGCCCTATTGATTTCCCTGTTTTTACAAGGAAGTAAAATGTGAAAAAAATATTTCTACATCCCATGGCCTTTCCCAACCATTAAAATTTTTCTCTTACAGGTCTAACAGTTGCGAAAAACCAATACAACACCCACCCGAAAAAATATATACAGCTAAACGAACCGTTTACTGGGTACTAATCCATACGAAAATCCCTATTGATTTACCTGTTTTTACAAGGAAATAAAATGTGAAAAAAATATTTCTACATCCCATGGCCTTTCCCAACCATTTAAATTTTTCTCTTACAGGTCTAACACTTCCGAAAAACCAATACAACGCCCACCCGGAACAATATATAAAGCTAAACAAACCGTTCACTGGGTACTTATCTGTACGAAAATCCCTATTGATTTACCTGTTTTTACAACGAAGTAATATGTGAAAAAAAATATTTCTACATCCCATGGCCTTTCCCAACCATTTAAATTTTTCTCTTACAGGTCTAACACTACCGAAAAACCAATACAACGCCCACCCGGAACAATATATAAAGCTAAACAAACCGTTCACTGGGTACTTATCCGTACAAAAAGCCCTATTGATTTACCTGTTTTTACAAAGAAGTAAAATGTGAAAAAAATATTTCTACATCCCATGGCCTTTCCCAACCATTTAAATTTTTCTCTTACAGGTCTAACAGTTGCGAAAAACCAATACAACGCCCACCCGGAACAATGTATAAAGCTAAACGAACCGTTCACTGGGTACTTATACGTGCGAAAAGCCCTATTGATTTACCTGTTTTTACAAGGAAGTAAAATGTGAAAAAAACATTTCTACATCCCATGGCCTTTCCCAACCATTTAAATTTTTCTCTTACAGGTCTAACACTACCGAAAAACCAATACAACTCCCACCCGGAACAATATATAAAGCTAAACGAACCGTTCACTGGGTACTTATATGTACGAAAATCCCTATTGATTTACCTGTTTTTACAAGGAAATAAAATGTGAAAAAAATATTTCTACATCCCATGGCCTTTCCCAACCATTTAAATTTTTCTCTTACAGGTCTAACACTTCCGAAAAACCAATACAACGCCCACCCGGAAAAATATATAAAGCTAAACGAACCGTTCACTGTGTACTTATCCGTACGAAAATCCCTATTGATTTACCTGTTTTTACAAGGAAATAAAATGTGAAAAAAAATATTTCTACATCCCATGGCCTTTCCCAACCATTTAAATTTTTCTCTTACAGGTCTAACACTTCCGAAAAACCAATACAACGCCCACCCGGAACAATGTATAAAGCTAAACGAACCGTTCACTGGGTACTTATCCGTGCGAAAAGCCCTATTGATTTACCTGTATTTACAAGGAAATAAAATGTGAAAAAAATATTTCTACATCCCATGGCCTTTCCCAACCATTTAAATTTTTCTCTTACAGGTCTAACACTTCCGAATAACCAATACAACGCCCACGCGGAAAAATATATAAAGCTAAACGAACCGTTCACTGGGTACTTATCCGTACGAAAATCCCTATTGATTTACCTGTTTTTACAAGGAAGTAAAATGTGAAAAAAATATTTCTACATCCCATGGCCTTTCCCAACCATTTAAATTTTTCTCTTACAGGTCTAACACTTCCGAAAAACCAATACAACGCCCACCCGGAACAATGTATAAAGCTAAACGAACCGTTCACTGGGTACTTATCCGTGCGAAAAGCCCTATTGATTTCCCTCTTTTTACAAGGAAGTAAAATGTGAAAAAAATATTTCTACATCCCATGGCCTTTCCCAACCATTTAAATTTTTCTCTTACAGGTCTAACACTACCGAAAAACCAATACAACTCCCACCCGGAACAATATATAAAGCTAAACGAACCGTTCACTGGGTACTTATACGTACGAAAATCCCTATTGATTTACCTGTTTTTACAAGGAAATAAAATGTGAAAAAAATATTTCTACATCCCATGGCCTTTCCCAACCATTTAAATTTTTCTCTTACAGGTCTAACACTTCCGAAAAACCAATACAACGCCCACCCGGAAAAATATATAAAGCTAAACGAACCGTTCACTGTGTACTTATCCGTACGAAAATCCCTATTGATTTACCTGTTTTTACAAGGAAATAAAATGTGAAAAAAATATTTCTACATCCCATGGCCTTTCCCAACCATTTAAATTTTTCTCTTACAGGTCTAACACTTCCGAAAAACCAATACAACGCCCACCCGGAACAATGTATAAAGCTAAACGAACCGTTAACTGGGTACTTACCCGTGCGAAAAGCCCTATTGATTTACCTGTTTTTACAAGGAAATAAAATGTGAAAAAAATATTTCTACATCCCATGGCCTTTCCCAACCATTTAAATTTTTCTCTTACAGGTCTAACACTTCCGAAAAACCAATACAACGCCCACCCGGAACAATGTATAAAGCTAAACGAACCGTTCACTGGGTACTTATCCGTGCGAAAAGCCCTATTGATTTCCGTCTTTTTACAAGGAAGTAAAATGTGAAAAAAATATTTCTACATCCCATGGCCTTTCCCAACCATTTAAATTTTTCTCTTACAGGTCTAACACTTCCGAAAAACCAATACAACGCCCACCCGGAACAATGTATAAAGCTAAACGAACCGTTAACTGGGTACTTACCCGTGCGAAAAGCCCTATTGATTTACCTGTTTTTACAAGGAAATAAAATGTGAAAAAAATATTTCTACATCCCATGGCCTTTCCCAACCATTTAAATTTTTCTCTTACAGGTCTAACACTTCCGAAAAACCAATACAACGCCCACCCGGAACAATGTATAAAGCTAAACGAACCGTTCACTGGGTACTTATCCGTGCGAAAAGCCCTATTGATTTCCGTCTTTTTACAAAGAAGTAAAATGTGAAAAAAATATTTCTACATCCCATGGCCTTTCCCAACCATTTAAATTTTTCTCTTACAGGTCTAACAGTTGCGAAAAACCAATACAACGCCCACCCGGAACAATGTATAAAGCTAAACGAACCGTTAACTGGGTACTTACCCGTGCGAAAAGCCCTATTGATTTACCTGTTTTTACAAGGAAATAAAATGTGAAAAAAATATTTCTACATCCCATGGCCTTTCCCAACCATTTAAATTTTTCTCTTACAGGTCTAACACTTCCGAAAAACCAATACAACGCCCACCCGGAACAATGTATAAAGCTAAACGAACCGTTCACTGGGTACTTATCCGTGCGAAAAGCCCTATTGATTTCCGTCTTTTTACAAGGAAGTAAAATGGGAAAAAAATATTTCTACATCCCATGGCCTTTCAGAACCATTTAAATTTTTCTCTTACAGGTCTAACACTTGCAGAAAACCAATACAACGCCCACCCAGAACAATATATAAAGCTAAACGAACAGTTCACTGGGTACTTATCCGTACGAAAAGCCCTATTGATTTCCCTGTTTTTACAGGGAAGTAAAATGTGAAAAAAATATTTCTACATCCCATGGCCTTTCCCAACCATTAAAATTTTTCTCTTACAGGTCTAACAGTTGCGAAAAACCAATACAACACCCACCCGGAAAAATATATACAGCTAAACGAACCGTTTACTGGGTACTAATCCATACGAAAATCCCTATTGATTTACCTGTTTTTACAAGGAAATAAAATGTGAAAAAAATATTTCTACATCCCATGGCCTTTCCCAACCATTTAAATTTTTCTCTTACAGGTCTAACAGTTGCGAAAAACCAATACAACGCCCACCAGGAACAATACATAAAGCTAAACGAACCGTTCACTGGGTACTTATCCGTACGAAAATCCCTATTGATGTACCTGTTTATACAAGGAAGTAAAATGTGAAAAAAATATTTCTACATCCCATGGCCTTTCCCAACCATTTAAATTTTTCTCTTACAGGTCTAACGCTTCCGAAAAACCAATACAACTCCCACCCGGAACAATATATAAAGCTAAACGAACCGTTCACTGGGTACTTATCCGTACGAAAATCCCTATTGATTTACCTGTTTTTACAAGGAAATAAAATGTGAAAAAAATATTTCTACATCCCATGGCCTTTCCCAACCATTTAAACTTTTCTCTTACAGGTCTAACACTTCCGAAAAACCAATACAACGCCCACCCGGAACAATATATAAATCTAAATGAACCGTTCACTGGGCACTTATCCGTACAAAAATCCCTATTGATTTTCCTGTTTTTACAAGGAAATAAAATGTGAAAAAAATATTTCTACATCCCATGGCCTTTCCCAACCATTTAAATTTTTATCTTACAGGTCTAACACTACCGAAAAACCGATACAACGGCCACCCGGAACAATATATAAAGCTAAACGAACCGTTCACTGGGTACTTATACGTACGAAAATCCCTATTGATTTACCTGTTTTTACAAGGAAATAAAATGTAAAAAAAATATTTCTACATCCCATGGCCTTTCCCAGCCATTTAAATTTTTCTCTTACAGGTCTAACACTTCCGAAAAACCAATACAACGCCCACCCGGAACAATGTATAAAGCTAAACGAACCGTTCACTGGGTACTTATCCGTGCGAAAAGCCCTATTGATTTTCCTGTTTTTACAAGGAAATAAAATGTGAAAAAAATATTTCTACATCCCATGGCCTTTCCCAACCATTTAAATTTTTCTCTTACAGGTCTAACACTTCCGAAAAACCAATACAACGCCCACCCGGAACAATGTATAAAGCTAAACGAACCGTTAACTGGGTACTTACCCGTGCGAAAAGCCCTATTGATTTACCTGTTTTTACAAGGAAATAAAATGTGAAAAAAATATTTCTACATCCCATGGCCTTTCCCAACCATTTAAATTTTTCTCTTACAGGTCTAACACTTCCGAAAAACCAATACAACGCCCACCCGGAACAATGTATAAAGCTAAACGAACCGTTCACTGGGTACTTATCCGTGCGAAAAGCCCTATTGATTTCCGTCTTTTTACAAAGAAGTAAAATGTGAAAAAAATATTTCTACATCCCATGGCCTTTCCCAACCATTTAAATTTTTCTCTTACAGGTCTAACAGTTGCGAAAAACCAATACAACGCCCACCCGGAACAATGTATAAAGCTAAACGAACCGTTAACTGGGTACTTACCCGTGCGAAAAGCCCTATTGATTTACCTGTTTTTACAAGGAAATAAAATGTGAAAAAAATATTTCTACATCCCATGGCCTTTCCCAACCATTTAAATTTTTCTCTTACAGGTCTAACACTTCCGAAAAACCAATACAACGCCCACCCGGAACAATGTATAAAGCTAAACGAACCGTTCACTGGGTACTTATCCGTGCGAAAAGCCCTATTGATTTCCGTCTTTTTACAAGGAAGTAAAATGGGAAAAAAATATTTCTACATCCCATGGCCTTTCCCAACCATTTAAATTTTTCTCTTACAGGTCTAACACTTGCAGAAAACCAATACAACGCCCACCCAGAACAATATATAAAGCTAAACGAACAGTTCACTGGGTACTTATCCGTACGAAAAGCCCTATTGATTTCCCTGTTTTTACAGGGAAGTAAAATGTGAAAAAAATATTTCTACATCCCATGGCCTTTCCCAACCATTAAAATTTTTCTCTTACAGGTCTAACAGTTGCGAAAAACCAATACAACGCCCACCCGGAAAAATATATACAGCTAAACGAACCGTTTACTGGGTACTAATCCATACGAAAATCCCTATTGATTTACCTGTTTTTACAAGGAAATAAAATGTGAAAAAAATATTTCTACATCCCATGGCCTTTCCCAACCATTTAAATTTTTCTCTTACAGGTCTAACAGTTGCGAAAAACCAATACAACGCCCACCAGGAACAATACATAAAGCTAAACGAACCGTTCACTGGGTACTTATCCGTACGAAAATCCCTATTGATGTACCTGTTTATACAAGGAAGTAAAATGTGAAAAAAATATTTCTACATCCCATGGCCTTTCCCAACCATTTAAATTTTTCTCTTACAGGTCTAACGCTTCCGAAAAACCAATACAACTCCCACCCGGAACAATATATAAAGCTAAACGAACCGTTCACTGGGTACTTATCCGTACGAAAATCCCTATTGATTTACCTGTTTTTACAAGGAAATAAAATGTGAAAAAAATATTTCTACATCCCATGGCCTTTCCCAACCATTTAAACTTTTCTCTTACAGGTCTAACACTTCCGAAAAACCAATACAACGCCCACCCGGAACAATATATAAATCTAAATGAACCGTTCACTGGGCACTTATCCGTACAAAAATCCCTATTGATTTTCCTGTTTTTACAAGGAAATAAAATGTGAAAAAAATATTTCTACATCCCATGGCCTTTCCCAACCATTTAAATTTTTATCTTACAGGTCTAACACTACCGAAAAACCGATACAACGGCCACCCGGAACAATATATAAAGCTAAACGAACCGTTCACTGGGTACTTATACGTACGAAAATCCCTATTGATTTACCTGTTTTTACAAGGAAATAAAATGTAAAAAAAATATTTCTACATCCCATGGCCTTTCCCAGCCATTTAAATTTTTCTCTTACAGGTCTAACACTTCCGAAAAACCAATACAACGCCCACCCGGAACAATGTATAAAGCTAAACGAACCGTTCACTGGGTACTTATCCGTGCGAAAAGCCCTATTGATTTTCCTGTTTTTACAAGGAAATAAAATGTGAAAAAAATATTTCTACATCCCATGGCCTTTCCCAACCATTTAAATTTTTATCTTACAGGTCTAACACTACCGAAAAACCGATACAACGGCCACCCGGAACAATATATAAAGCTAAACGAACCGTTCACTGGGTACTTATACGTACGAAAATCCCTATTGATTTCCCTGTTTTTACAGGGAAGTAAAATGTGAAAAAAATATTTCTACATCCCATGGCCTTTCCCAACCATTAAAATTTTTCTCTTACAGGTCTAACAGTTGCGAAAAACCAATACAACACCCACCCGGAAAAATATATACAGCTAAACGAACCGTTTACTGGGTACTAATCCATACGAAAATCCCTATTGATTTACCTGTTTTTACAAGGAAATAAAATGTGAAAAAAATATTTCTACATCCCATGGCCTTTCCCAACCATTTAAATTTTTCTCTTACAGGTCTAACAGTTGCGAAAAACCAATACAACGCCCACCAGGAACAATACATAAAGCTAAACGAACCGTTCACTGGGTACTTATCCGTACGAAAATCCCTATTGATGTACCTGTTTATACAAGGAAGTAAAATGTGAAAAAAATATTTCTACATCCCATGGCCTTTCCCAACCATTTAAATTTTTCTCTTACAGGTCTAACGCTTCCGAAAAACCAATACAACTCCCACCCGGAACAATATATAAAGCTAAACGAACCGTTCACTGGGTACTTATCCGTACGAAAATCCCTATTGATTTACCTGTTTTTACAAGGAAATAAAATGTGAAAAAAATATTTCTACATCCCATGGCCTTTCCCAACCATTTAAACTTTTCTCTTACAGGTCTAACACTTCCGAAAAACCAATACAA
The DNA here is from genome assembly GCF_049243985.1 of Paroedura picta. Classification (NCBI taxonomy): domain Eukaryota; kingdom Metazoa; phylum Chordata; class Lepidosauria; order Squamata; family Gekkonidae; genus Paroedura; species Paroedura picta. The sequence goes on along the minus strand of NC_135373.1, from coordinate 6,591,130 downwards.
CGCCCACCCGGAACAATATATAAATCTAAATGAACCGTTCACTGGGCACTTATCCGTACAAAAATCCCTATTGATTTTCCTGTTTTTACAAGGAAATAAAATGTGAAAAAAATATTTCTACATCCCATGGCCTTTCCCAACCATTTAAATTTTTATCTTACAGGTCTAACACTACCGAAAAACCGATACAACGGCCACCCGGAACAATATATAAAGCTAAACGAACCGTTCACTGGGTACTTATACGTACGAAAATCCCTATTGATTTACCTGTTTTTACAAGGAAATAAAATGTAAAAAAAATATTTCTACATCCCATGGCCTTTCCCAGCCATTTAAATTTTTCTCTTACAGGTCTAACACTTCCGAAAAACCAATACAACGCCCACCCGGAACAATGTATAAAGCTAAACGAACCGTTCACTGGGTACTTATCCGTGCGAAAAGCCCTATTGATTTTCCTGTTTTTACAAGGAAATAAAATGTGAAAAAAATATTTCTACATCCCATGGCCTTTCCCAACCATTTAAATTTTTATCTTACAGGTCTAACACTACCGAAAAACCGATACAACGGCCACCCGGAACAATATATAAAGCTAAACGAACCGTTCACTGGGTACTTATACGTACGAAAATCCCTATTGATTTACCTGTTTTTACAAGGAAATAAAATGTAAAAAAAATATTTCTACATCCCATGGCCTTTCCCAGCCATTTAAATTTTTCTCTTACAGGTCTAACACTTCCGAAAAACCAATACAACGCCCACCCGAAACAATGTATAAAGCTAAACGAACCGTTCACTGGGTACTTATCCGTGCGAAAAGCCCTAATGATTTACCTGTTTTTACAAGGAAATAAAATGTGAAAAAAATATTTCTACATCCCATGGCCTTTCCCAACCATTTAAATTTTTCTCTTACAGGTCTAACACTTCCGAAAAACCAATACAATGCCCACCCGGAAAAATATATAAAGCTAAACGAACCGTTCACTGGGTACTTATCCGTACGAAAATCCCTATAGATTTACCTGCTTTTACAAGGACGTAAAATGTGAAAAAAATATTTCTACATCCCATGGCCTTTCCCAACCATTTAAATTTTTCTCTTACAGGTCTAACACTTCCGAAAAACCAATACAACGCCCACCCGGAACAATGTATAAAGCTAAACGAACCGTTCACTGGGTACTTATCCGTGCGAAAAGCCCTATTGATTTCCCTCTTTTTACAAGGAAGTAAAATGTGAAAAAAATATTTCTACATCCCATGGCCTTTCCCAACCATTTAAATTTTTCTCTTACAGGTCTAACACTACCGAAAAACCAATACAACTCCCACCCGGAACAATATATAAAGCTAAACGAACCGTTCACTGGGTACTTATCCGTACGAAAATCCCTATTGATTTTCCTGTTTTTACAAGGAAGTAAAATGTGAAAAAAATATTTCTACATCCCATGGCCTTTCCCAACCATTTAAACTTTTCTCTTACAGGTCTAACACTTCCGAAAAACCAATACAACGCCCACCCGGAACAATATATAAAGCTAAACGAACCGTTCACTGGGCACTTATCCTTACAAAAATCCCTATTGATTTTCCTGTTTTTACAAGGAAATAAAATGTGAAAAAAATATTTCTACATCCCATGGCCTTTCCCAACCATTTAAATTTTTATCTTACAGGTCTAACACTACCGAAAAACCGATACAACGGCCACCCGGAACAATATATAAAGCTAAACGAACCGTTCACTGGGTACTTATACGTACGAAAATCCCTATTGATTTACCTGTTTTTACAAGGAAATAAAATGTAAAAAAAATATTTCTACATCCCATGGCCTTTCCCAGCCATTTAAATTTTTCTCTTACAGGTCTAACACTTCCGAAAAACCAATACAACGCCCACCCGAAACAATGTATAAAGCTAAACGAACCGTTCACTGGGTACTTATCCGTGCGAAAAGCCCTAATGATTTACCTGTTTTTACAAGGAAATAAAATGTGAAAAAAATATTTCTACATCCCATGGCCTTTCCCAACCATTTAAATTTTTCTCTTACAGGTCTAACACTTCCGAAAAACCAATACAATGCCCACCCGGAAAAATATATAAAGCTAAACGAACCGTTCACTGGGTACTTATCCGTACGAAAATCCCTATAGATTTACCTGCTTTTACAAGGACGTAAAATGTGAAAAAAATATTTCTACATCCCATGGCCTTTCCCAACCATTTAAATTTTTCTCTTACAGGTCTAACACTTCCGAAAAACCAATACAACGCCCACCCGGAACAATGTATAAAGCTAAACGAACCGTTCACTGGGTACTTATCCGTGCGAAAAGCCCTATTGATTTCCCTCTTTTTACAAGGAAGTAAAATGTGAAAAAAATATTTCTACATCCCATGGCCTTTCCCAACCATTTAAATTTTTCTCTTACAGGTCTAACACTACCGAAAAACCAATACAACTCCCACCCGGAACAATATATAAAGCTAAACGAACCGTTCACTGGGTACTTATCCGTACGAAAATCCCTATTGATTTTCCTGTTTTTACAAGGAAGTAAAATGTGAAAAAAATATTTCTACATCCCATGGCCTTTCCCAACCATTTAAACTTTTCTCTTACAGGTCTAACACTTCCGAAAAACCAATACAACGCCCACCCGGAACAATATATAAAGCTAAACGAACCGTTCACTGGGCACTTATCCTTACAAAAATCCCTATTGATTTTCCTGTTTTTACAAGGAAATAAAATGTGAAAAAAATATTTCTACATCCCATGGCCTTTCCCAACCATTTAAATTTTTATCTTACAGGTCTAACACTACCGAAAAACCGATACAACGGCCACCCGGAACAATATATAAAGCTAAACGAACCGTTCACTGGGTACTTATACGTACGAAAATCCCTATTGATTTACCTGTTTTTACAAGGAAATAAAATGTAAAAAAAATATTTCTACATCCCATGGCCTTTCCCAGCCATTTAAATTTTTCTCTTACAGGTCTAACACTTCTGAAAAACCAATACAACGCCCACCCGAAACAATGTATAAAGCTAAACGAACCGTTCACTGGGTACTTATCCGTGCGAAAAGCCCTATTGATTTACCTGTTTTTACAAGGAAATAAAATGTGAAAAAAATATTTCTACATCCCATGGCCTTTCCCAACCATTTAAATTTTTCTCTTACAGGTCTAACACTTCCGAAAAACCAATACAACGCCCACCCGGAAAAATATATAAAGCTAAACGAACCGTTCACTGGGTACTTATCCGTACGAAAATCCCTATTCATTTACCTGTTTTTACAAGGAAGTAAAATGTGAAAAAAATATTTCTACATCCCATGGCCTTTCCAAACCATTTAAATTTTTGTCTTACATGTCTAACACTTCCGAAAAACCAATACAACGCCCACCCGGAACAATGTATAAAGCTAAACGAACCGTTCACTGGGTACTTATCCGTACGAAAAGCCCTATTGATTTACCTGTTTTTACAAGGAAATAAAATGTGAAAAATTATTTCTACATCCCATGGCCTTTCCCAACCATTTAAATTTTTCTCTTACAGGTCTAACACTTCCGAAAAACCAATACAACGCCCACCCGGAAAAATGTATAAAGCTAAACGAACCGTACACTGGGTACTTATCCGTGCGAAAAGCCCTATTGATTTCCCTCTTTTTACAAGGAAGTAAAATGTGAAAAAAATATTTCTACATCCCATGGCCTTTCCCAACCATTTAAATTTTTCTCTTACAGGTCTAACAGTTGCGAAAAACCAATACAACGCCCACCCGGAATAATATATAAAGCTAAACAAACCGTTCACTGGGTACTAATCCATACGAAAATCCCTATTGATTTACCTGTTTTTACAAGTTAATAAAATGTGAAAAAAATATTTCTACATCCCATGGCCTTTCCCAACCATTTAAACTTTTCTCTTACAGGTCTAACACTTCCGAAAAACCAATACAACGCCCACCCGGAACAATATATAAAGCTAAACGAACCGTTCACTGGGTACTTATCCGTACGAAAATCCCTATTGATTTACCTGTTTTTACAAGGAAATAAAATGTGAAAAAAATATTTCTACATCCCATGGCCTTTCCCAGCCATTTAAATTTTTCTCTTACAGGTCTAACAGTTGCGAAAAACCAATACAACGCCCACCCGGAACAATGTATAAAGCTAAGCGAACCGTTCACTGGGTACTAATCCATACGAAAATCCCAATTGATTTACCTGTTTTTACAAGGAAATAAAATGTGAAAAAAATATTTCTACATCCCATGGCCTTTCCCAGCCATTTAAATTTGTCTCTTACAGGTCTAACAGTTGCGAAAAACCAATACAACGCCCACCCGGAACAATATATAAAGCTAAACGAACCGTTCACTGGGTACTTATACGTACGAAAATCCCTATTGATTTACCTGTTTTTACAAGGAAATAAAATGTGAAAAAAATATTTCTACATCCCATGGCCTTTCCCAACCATTTAAATTTTTCTCTTACAGGTCTAACACTTCCGAAAAACCAATACAACGCCCACCCGGAACAATGTATAAAGCTAAACGAACCGTTCACTGGGTACTTATCCGTGCGAAAAGCCCTATTGATTTCCCTCTTTTTACAAGGAAGTAAAATGTGAAAAAAATATTTCTACATCCCATGGCCTTTCCCAACCATTTAAATTTTTCTCTTACAGGTCTAACACTACCGAAAAACCAATACAACTCCCACCCGGAACAATATATAAAGCTAAACGAACCGTTCACTGGGTACTTATCCGTACGAAAATCCCTATTGATTTACCTGTTTTTACAAGGAAATAAAATGTGAAAAAAATATTTCTACATCCCATGGCCTTTCCCAACCATTAAAACTTTTCTCTTATAGGTCTAACACTTCCGAAAAACCAATACAACGCCCACCCGGAACAATATATAAAGCTAAACGAACCGTTCACTGGGCACTTATCCGTACAAAAATCCCTATTGATTTTCCTGTTTTTACAAGGAAATAAAATGTGAAAAAAATATTTCTACATCCCATGGCCTTTCCCAACCATTTAAATTTTTATCTTACAGGTCTAACACTACCGAAAAACCGATACAACGGCCACCCGGAACAATATATAAAGCTAAACGAACCGTTCACTGGGTACTTATACGTACGAAAATCCCTATTGATTTACCTGTTTTTACAAGGAAATAAAATGTAAAAAAAATATTTCTACATCCCATGGCCTTTCCCAGCCATTTAAATTTTTCTCTTACAGGTCTAACACTTCCGAAAAACCAATACAACGCCCACCCGGAACAATGTATAAAGCTAAACGAACCGTTCACTGGGTACTTATCCGTGCGAAAAGCCCTATTGATTTACCTGTTTTTACAAGGAAGTAAAATGTGAAAAAAATATTTCTACATCCCATGGCCTTTCCCAACCATTTAAATTTTTATCTTACAGGTCTAACACTACCGAAAAACCAATACAACTCCCACCCGGAACAATATATAAAGCTAAACGAACCGTTCACTGGGTACTTACACGTACGAAAATCCCTATTGATTTACCTGTTTTTACAAGGAAATAAAATGTGAAAAAAATATTTCTACATCACATGGCCTTTCCCAACCATTTAAATTTTTCTCTTACAGGTCTAACACTTCCGAAAAACCAATACAACGCCCACCCGGAACTATGTATAAAGCTAAACGAACCGTTCACTGGGTACTTATCCGTGCGAAAAGCCCTATTGATTTACCTGTTTTTACAAGGAAATAAAATGTGAAAAAAATATTTCTACATCCCATGGCCTTTCCCAACCATTTACATTTTTATCTTACAGGTCTAACACTACCGAAAAACCGATACAACGGCCACCCGGAACAATATATAAAGCTAAACGAACCGTTCACTGGGTACTTATACGTACGAAAATCCCTATTGATTTACCTGTTTTTACAAGGAAATAAAATGTAAAAAAAATATTTCTACATCCCATGGCCTTTCCCAGCCATTTAAATTTTTCTCTTACAGGTCTAACACTTCCGAAAAACCAATACAACGCCCACCCGAAACAATGTATAAAGCTAAACGAACCGTTCACTGGGTACTTATCCGTGCGAAAAGCCCTATTGATTTACCTGTTTTTACAAGGAAATAAAATGTGAAAAAAATATTTCTACATCCCATGGCCTTTCCCAACCATTTAAATTTTTCTCTTACAGGTCTAACACTTCCGAAAAACCAATACAACGCCCACCCGGAAAAATATATAAAGCTAAACGAACCGTTCACTGGGTACTTATCCGTACGAAAATCCCTATTGATTTACCTGCTTTTACAAGGACGTAAAATGTGAAAAAAATATTTCTACATCCCATGGCCTTTCCCAACCATTTAAATTTTTCTCTTACAGGTCTAACACTTCCGAAAAACCAATACAACGCCCACCCGGAACAATGTATAAAGCTAAACGAACCGTTCACTGGGTACTTATCCGTGCGAAAAGCCCTATTGATTTCCCTCTTTTTACAAGGAAGTAAAATGTGAAAAAAATATTTCTACATCCCATGGCCTTTCCCAACCATATAAATTTTTCTCTTACAGGTCTAACACTACTGAAAAAACAATACAACTCCCACCCGGAACAATATATAAAGCTAAACGAACCGTTCACTGGGTACTTATCCGTACGAAAATCCCTATTGATTTTCCTGTTTTTACAAGGAAGTAAAATGTGAAAAAAATATTTCTACATCCCATGGCCTTTCCCAACCATTTAAACTTTTCTGTTACAGGTCTAACACTTCCGAAAAACCTATACAACGCCCACCCGGAACAAGATATAAAGCTAAACGAACCGTTCACTGGGCACTTATCCGTACAAAAATCCCTATTGATTTTCCTGTTTTTACAAGGAAATAAAATGTGAAAAAAATATTTCTACATCCCATGGCCTTTCCCAACCATTTATATTTTTATCTTACAGGTCTAACACTACCAAAAAACCGATACAACGGCCACCCGGAACAATATATAAAGCTAAACGAACCGTTCACTGGGTACTTATACGTACGAAAATCCCTATTGATTTACCTGTTTTTACAAGGAAATAAAATGTAAAAAAAATATTTCTACATCCCATGGCCTTTCCCAGCCATTTAAATTTTTCTCTTACAGGTCTAACACTACCGAAAAACCAATACAACGCCCACCCGAAACAATGTATAAAGCTAAACGAACCGTTCACTGGGTACTTATCCGTGCGAAAAGCCCTATTGATTTACCTGTTTTTACAAGGAAATAAAATGTGAAAAAAATATTTCTACATCCCATGGCCTTTCCCAACCATTTAAATTTTTCTCTTACAGGTCTAACACTTCCGAAAAACCAATACAACGCCCACCTGGAAAAATATATAAAGCTAAACGAACCGTTCACTTGGTACTTATCCGTACGAAAATCCCTATTCATTTACCTGTTTTTACAAGGAAGTAAAATGTGAAAACAATATTTCTACATCCCATGGCCTTTCCCAACCATTTAAATTTTTGTCTTACATGTCTAACACTTCCGAAAAACCAATACAACGCCCACCCGGAACAATGTATAAAGCTAAACGAACCGTTCACTGGGTACTTATCCGTGCGAAAAGCCCTATTGATTTACCTGTTTTTACAAGGAAATAAAATGTGAAAAAAATATTTCTACATCCCATGGCCTTTCCCAACCATTTAAATTTTTCTCTTACAGGTCTAACACTTCCGAAAAACCAATACAACGCCTACCCGGAAAAATATATAAAGCTAAACGAACCGTTCACTGGGTACTTATCCGTACGAAAATCCCTATTGATTTACCTGTTTTTACAAGGAAATAAAATGTGAAAAATTATTTCTACATCCCATGGCCTTTCCCAGCCATTTAAATTTTTCTCTTACAGGTCTAACACTTCCGAAAAACCAATACAACGCCCACCCGGAACAATGTATAAATCTAAACGAACCGTACACTGGGTACTTATCCGTGCAAAAAGCCCTATTGATTTCCCTCTTTTTACAAGGAAGTAAAATGTGAAAAAAATATTTCTACATCCCATGGCCTTTCCCAACCATTTAAATTTTTCTCTTACAGGTCTAACAGTTGCGAAAAACCAATACAACGCCCACCCGGAATAATATATAAAGCTAAACGAACCGTTCACTGGGTACTAATCCATACGAAAATCCCTATTGATTTACCTGTTTTTACAAGGAAATAAAATGTGAAAAAAATATTTCTACATCCCATGGCCTTTCCCAACCATTTAAATTTTTCTCTTACAGGTCTAACACTTCCGAAAAACCAATACAACGCCCACCCGGAACAATATATAAAGCTAAACGAACCGTTCACTGGGTACTTATCCGTACGAAAATCCCTATTGATTTACCTGTTTTTACAAGGAAATAAAATGTGAAAAAAATATTTCTACATCCCATGGCCTTTCCCAGCCATTTAAATTTTTCTCTTATAGGTCTAACAGTTGCGAAAAACCAATACAACGCCCACCCGGAACAATGTATAAAGCTAAACGAACCGTTCACTGGGTACTAATCCATACGAAAATCCCAATTGATTTACCTGTTTTTACAAGGAAATAAAATGTGAAAAAAATATTTCTACATCCCATGGCCTTTCCCAGCCATTTAAATTTGTCTCTTACAGGTCTAACAGTTGCGAAAAACCAATACAACGCCCACCCGGAACAATGTATAAAGCTAAACGAACCGTTCACTGGGTACTTATCCGTACTAAAATCCCTATTGATTTACCTGTTTTTACAAGGAAATAAATTGTGAAAAAAATATTTCTAAATCCCATGGCCTTTCCCAGCCATTTAAATTTTTCTCATACAGGTCTAACACTTCCGAAAAACCAATACAACGCCCACCCAGAACAATGTATAAAGCTAAACGAACCGTTCACTGGGTACTTATCCGTGCGAAAAGCCCTATTGATTTCCCTCTTTTTACAAGGAAGTAAAATGTGAAAAAAATATTTCTACATCCCATGGCCTTTCCCAACCATTTAAATTTTTCTCTTACAGGTCTAACAGTTGCGAAAAAATAATACAACGCCCACCCGGAACAATATATAAAGCTAAACGAACCGTTCACTGGGTACTAATCCATACGAAAATCCCTATTGATTTACCTGTTTTTACAAGGAAATAAAATGTGAAAACAATATTTCTACATCCCATGGCCTTTCCCAGCCATTTAAATTTTTCTCTTACAGGTCTAACAGTTGCGAAAAACCAATACAACGCCCACCCGGAACAATGTATAAAGCTAAACGAAACATTCACTGGGTACTAATCCGTACGAAAATCCCAATTGATTTACCTGTTTTTACAAGGAAATAAAATGTGAAAAAAATATTTCTACATCCCATTGCCTTTCCCAACCATTTAAATTCTTCTCTTACAGGTCTAACACTTCCGAAAAACCAATACAACGCCCACCCGGAACAATGTATAAAGCTAAACGAACCGTTCACTGGGTACTAATCCGTACGAAAATCCCAATTGATTTACCTGTTTTGACAAGGAAATAAAATGTGAAAAAAATATTTCTACATCCCATGGCCTTTCCCAACCATTTAAATTTTTCTCTTACAGGTCTAACACTTCCGAAAAACCAATACAACGCCCACCCGGAAAAATATATAAAGCTAAACGAACCGTTCACTGTGTACTTATCCGTACGAAAATCCCTATTGATTTACCTGTTTTTACAAGGAAATAAAATGTGAAAAATTATTTCTACAACCCATGGCCTTTCCCAGCCATTTAAATTTTTCTCTTACAGGTCTAACACTTCCGAAAAACCAATACAACGCCCACCCGGAACAATGTATAAAGCTAAACGAACCGTTCACTGGGTACTAATCCGTACGAAAATCCCAATTGATTTACCTGTTTTGACAAGGAAATAAAATGTGAAAAAAATATTTCTACATCCCATGGCCTTTCCCAACCATTTAAATTTTTCTCTTACAGGTCTAACACTTCCGAAAAACCAATACAACGCCCACCCGGAAAAATATATAAAGCTAAACGAACCGTTCACTGTGTACTTATCCGTACGAAAATCCCTATTGATTTACCTGTTTTTACAAGGAAATAAAATGTGAAAAATTATTTCTACAACCCATGGCCTTTCCCAGCCATTTAAATTTTTCTCTTACAGGTCTAACACTTCCGAAAAACCAATACAACGCCCACCCGGAACAATGTATAAAGCTAAACGAACCGTTCACTGGGTACTTATCCGTGCGAAAAGCCCTATTGATTTCCCTCTTTTTACAAGGAAGTAAAATGTGAAAAAAATATTTCTACATCCCATGGCCTTTCCCAGCCATTTAAATTTTTCTCTTACAGGTCTAACACTTCCGAAAAACCAATACAACGCCCACCCGGAACAATATATAAAGCTAAACGAACCGTTCACTGGGTACTAATCCATACGAAAATCCCTATTGATTTACCTGTTTTTACAAGGAAATAAAATGTGAAAACAATATTTCTACATCCCATGGCCTTTCCCAGCCATTTAAATTTTTCTCTTACAGGTCTAACAGTTGCGAAAAACCAATACAACGCCCACCCGGAACAATGTATAAAGCTAAACGAACCATTCACTGGGTACTAATCCGTATGAAAATCCCAATTGATTTACCTGTTTTTACATTGAAATAAAATGTGAAAAAAATATTTCTACATCCCATTGCCTTTCCCAACCATTTAAATTCTTCTCTTACAGGTCTAACACTTCCGAAAAACCAATACAACGCCCACCCGGAACAATGTATAAAGCTAAACGAACCGTTCACTGGGTACTAATCCGTACTAAAATCCCAATTGATTTACCTGTTTTGAAAAGGAAATAAAATGTGAAAAAAATATTTCTACATCCCATGGCCTTTCCCAACCATTTAAATTTTTCTCTTACAGGTCTAACACTTCCGAAAAACCAATACAACGCCCACCCGGAAAAATATATAAAGCTAAACGAACCGTTCACTGTGTACTTATCCGTACGAAAATCCCTATTGATTTACCTGTTTTTACAAGGAAATAAAATGTGAAAAATTATTTCTACATCCCATGGCCTTTCCCAGCCATTTAAATTTTTCTCTTACAGGTCTAACACTTCCGAAAAACCAATACAACGCCCACCCGGAACAATGTATAAAGCTAAACGAACCGTTCACTGGGTACTTATCCGTGCGAAAAGCCCTATTGAATTCCCTCTTTTTACAAGGAAGTAAAATGTGAAAAAAATATTTCTACATCCCATGGCCTTTCCCAACCATTTAAATTTTTCTCTTACAGGTCTAACAGTTGCGAAAAAGCAATACAACGCCCACCCGGAATAATATATAAAGCTAAACGAACCGTTCACTGGGTACTAATCCATACGAAAATCCCTATTGATTTACCTGTTTTTACAAGGAAATAAAATGTGAAAAAAATATTTCTACATCCCATGGCCTTTCCCAACCATTTAAATTTTTCTCTTACAGGTCTAACACTTCCGAAAAACCAATACAACGCCCACCCGGAACAATATATAAAGCTAAACGAACCGTTCACTGGGTACTTATCCGTACGAAAATCCCTATTGATTTACCTGTTTTTACAAGGAAATAAAATGTGAAAAAAATATTTCTACATCCCATGGCCTTTCCCAACCATTTAAATTTTTCTCTTACAGGTCTAACACTTCCGAAAAACCAATACAACGCCCACCCGGAACAATATATAAAGCTAAACAAACCGTTCACTGGGTACTTATCTGTACGAAAATCCCTATTGATTTACCTGTTTTTACAACGAAGTAATATGTGAAAAAAAATATTTCTACATCCCATGGCCTTTCCCAACCATTTAAATTTTTCTCTTACAGGTCTAACACTACCGAAAAACCAATACAACGCCCACCCGGAACAATATATAAAGCTAAACAAACCGTTCACTGGGTACTTATCCGTACAAAAAGCCCTATTGATTTACCTGTTTTTACAAAGAAGTAAAATGTGAAAAAAATATTTCTACATCCCATGGCCTTTCCCAACCATTTAAATTTTTCTCTTACAGGTCTAACAGTTGCGAAAAACCAATACAACGCCCACCCGGAACAATGTATAAAGCTAAACGAACCGTTCACTGGGTACTTATACGTGCGAAAAGCCCTATTGATTTACCTGTTTTTACAAGGAAGTAAAATGTGAAAAAAATATTTCTACATCCCATGGCCTTTCCCAACCATTTAAATTTTTCTCTTACAGGTCTAACACTACCGAAAAACCAATACAACTCCCACCCGGAACAATATATAAAGCTAAACGAACCGTTCACTCGGTACTTATATGTACGAAAATCCCTATTGATTTACCTGTTTTTACAAGGAAATAAAATGTGAAAAAAATATTTCTACATCCCATGGCCTTTCCCAACCATTTAAATTTTTCTCTTACAGGTCTAACACTTCCGAAAAACCAATACAACGCCCACCCGGAAAAATATATAAAGCTAAACGAACCGTTCACTGTGTACTTATCCGTACGAAAATCCCTATTGATTTACCTGTTTTTACAAGGAAATAAAATGTGAAAAAAAATATTTCTACATCCCATGGCCTTTCCCAACCATTTAAATTTTTCTCTTACAGGTCTAACACTTCCGAAAAACCAATACAACGCCCACCCGGAACAATGTATAAAGCTAAACGAACCGTTCACTGGGTACTTATCCGTGCGAAAAGCCCTATTGATTTACCTGTATTTACAAGGAAATAAAATGTGAAAAAAATATTTCTACATCCCATGGCCTTTCCCAACCATTTAAATTTTTCTCTTACAGGTCTAACACTTCCGAATAACCAATACAACGCCCACCCGGAAAAATATATAAAGCTAAACGAACCGTTCACTGGGTACTTATCCGTACGAAAATCCCTATTGATTTACCTGTTTTTACAAGGAAGTAAAATGTGAAAAAAATATTTCTACATCCCATGGCCTTTCCCAACCATTTAAATTTTTCTCTTACAGGTCTAACACTTCCGAAAAACCAATACAACGCCCACCCGGAACAATGTATAAAGCTAAACGAACCGTTCACTGGGTACTTATCCGTGCGAAAAGCCCTATTGATTTCCCTCTTTTTACAAGGAAGTAAAATGTGAAAAAAATATTTCTACATCCCATGGCCTTTCCCAACCATTTAAATTTTTCTCTTACAGGTCTAACACTACCGAAAAACCAATACAACTCCCACCCGGAACAATATATAAAGCTAAACGAACCGTTCACTGGGTACTTATACGTACGAAAATCCCTATTGATTTACCTGTTTTTACAAGGAAATAAAATGTGAAAAAAATATTTCTACATCCCATGGCCTTTCCCAACCATTTAAATTTTTCTCTTACAGGTCTAACACTTCCGAAAAACCAATACAACGCCCACCCGGAAAAATATATAAAGCTAAACGAACCGTTCACTGTGTACTTATCCGTACGAAAATCCCTATTGATTTACCTGTTTTTACAAGGAAATAAAATGTGAAAAAAATATTTCTACATCCCATGGCCTTTCCCAACCATTTAAATTTTTCTCTTACAGGTCTAACACTTCCGAAAAACCAATACAACGCCCACCCGGAACAATGTATAAAGCTAAACGAACCGTTAACTGGGTACTTACCCGTGCGAAAAGCCCTATTGATTTACCTGTTTTTACAAGGAAATAAAATGTGAAAAAAATATTTCTACATCCCATGGCCTTTCCCAACCATTTAAATTTTTCTCTTACAGGTCTAACACTTCCGAAAAACCAATACAACGCCCACCCGGAACAATGTATAAAGCTAAACGAACCGTTCACTGGGTACTTATCCGTGCGAAAAGCCCTATTGATTTCCGTCTTTTTACAAGGAAGTAAAATGTGAAAAAAATATTTCTACATCCCATGGCCTTTCCCAACCATTTAAATTTTTCTCTTACAGGTCTAACACTTCCGAAAAACCAATACAACGCCCACCCGGAACAATGTATAAAGCTAAACGAACCGTTAACTGGGTACTTACCCGTGCGAAAAGCCCTATTGATTTACCTGTTTTTACAAGGAAATAAAATGTGAAAAAAATATTTCTACATCCCATGGCCTTTCCCAACCATTTAAATTTTTCTCTTACAGGTCTAACACTTCCGAAAAACCAATACAACGCCCACCCGGAACAATGTATAAAGCTAAACGAACCGTTCACTGGGTACTTATCCGTGCGAAAAGCCCTATTGATTTCCGTCTTTTTACAAAGAAGTAAAATGTGAAAAAAATATTTCTACATCCCATGGCCTTTCCCAACCATTTAAATTTTTCTCTTACAGGTCTAACAGTTGCGAAAAACCAATACAACGCCCACCCGGAACAATGTATAAAGCTAAACGAACCGTTAACTGGGTACTTACCCGTGCGAAAAGCCCTATTGATTTACCTGTTTTTACAAGGAAATAAAATGTGAAAAAAATATTTCTACATCCCATGGCCTTTCCCAACCATTTAAATTTTTCTCTTACAGGTCTAACACTTCCGAAAAACCAATACAACGCCCACCCGGAACAATGTATAAAGCTAAACGAACCGTTCACTGGGTACTTATCCGTGCGAAAAGCCCTATTGATTTCCGTCTTTTTACAAGGAAGTAAAATGTGAAAAAAATATTTCTACATCCCATGGCCTTTCCCAACCATTTAAATTTTTCTCTTACAGGTCTAACACTTGCAGAAAACCAATACAACGCCCACCCAGAACAATATATAAAGCTAAACGAACAGTTCACTGGGTACTTATCCGTACGAAAAGCCCTATTGATTTCCCTGTTTTTACAGGGAAGTAAAATGTGAAAAAAATATTTCTACATCCCATGGCCTTTCCCAACCATTAAAATTTTTCTCTTACAGGTCTAACAGTTGCGAAAAACCAATACAACACCCACCCGGAAAAATATATACAGCTAAACGAACCGTTTACTGGGTACTAATCCATACGAAAATCCCTATTGATTTACCTGTTTTTACAAGGAAATAAAATGTGAAAAAAATATTTCTACATCCCATGGCCTTTCCCAACCATTTAAATTTTTCTCTTACAGGTCTAACAGTTGCGAAAAACCAATACAACGCCCACCAGGAACAATACATAAAGCTAAACGAACCGTTCACTGGGTACTTATCCGTACGAAAATCCCTATTGATGTACCTGTTTATACAAGGAAGTAAAATGTGAAAAAAATATTTCTACATCCCATGGCCTTTCCCAACCATTTAAATTTTTCTCTTACAGGTCTAACGCTTCCGAAAAACCAATACAACTCCCACCCGGAACAATATATAAAGCTAAACGAACCGTTCACTGGGTACTTATCCGTACGAAAATCCCTATTGATTTACCTGTTTTTACAAGGAAATAAAATGTGAAAAAAATATTTCTACATCCCATGGCCTTTCCCAACCATTTAAACTTTTCTCTTACAGGTCTAACACTTCCGAAAAACCAATACAACGCCCACCCGGAACAATATATAAATCTAAATGAACCGTTCACTGGGCACTTATCCGTACAAAAATCCCTATTGATTTTCCTGTTTTTACAAGGAAATAAAATGTGAAAAAAATATTTCTACATCCCATGGCCTTTCCCAACCATTTAAATTTTTATCTTACAGGTCTAACACTACCGAAAAACCGATACAACGGCCACCCGGAACAATATATAAAGCTAAACGAACCGTTCACTGGGTACTTATACGTACGAAAATCCCTATTGATTTACCTGTTTTTACAAGGAAATAAAATGTAAAAAAAATATTTCTACATCCCATGGCCTTTCCCAGCCATTTAAATTTTTCTCTTACAGGTCTAACACTTCCGAAAAACCAATACAACGCCCACCCGGAACAATGTATAAAGCTAAACGAACCGTTCACTGGGTACTTATCCGTGCGAAAAGCCCTATTGATTTTCCTGTTTTTACAAGGAAATAAAATGTGAAAAAAATATTTCTACATCCCATGGCCTTTCCCAACCATTTAAATTTTTATCTTACAGGTCTAACACTACCGAAAAACCGATACAACGGCCACCCGGAACAATATATAAAGCTAAACGAACCGTTCACTGGGTACTTATACGTACGAAAATCCCTATTGATTTACCTGTTTTTACAAGGAAATAAAATGTAAAAAAAATATTTCTACATCCCATGGCCTTTCCCAGCCATTTAAATTTTTCTCTTACAGGTCTAACACTTCCGAAAAACCAATACAACGCCCACCCGAAACAATGTATAAAGCTAAACGAACCGTTCACTGGGTACTTATCCGTGCGAAAAGCCCTAATGATTTACCTGTTTTTACAAGGAAATAAAATGTGAAAAAAATATTTCTACATCCCATGGCCTTTCCCAACCATTTAAATTTTTCTCTTACAGGTCTAACACTTCCGAAAAACCAATACAATGCCCACCCGGAAAAATATATAAAGCTAAACGAACCGTTCACTGGGTACTTATCCGTACGAAAATCCCTATAGATTTACCTGCTTTTACAAGGACGTAAAATGTGAAAAAAATATTTCTACATCCCATGGCCTTTCCCAACCATTTAAATTTTTCTCTTACAGGTCTAACACTTCCGAAAAACCAATACAACGCCCACCCGGAACAATGTATAAAGCTAAACGAACCGTTCACTGGGTACTTATCCGTGCGAAAAGCCCTATTGATTTCCCTCTTTTTACAAGGAAGTAAAATGTGAAAAAAATATTTCTACATCCCATGGCCTTTCCCAACCATTTAAATTTTTCTCTTACAGGTCTAACACTACCGAAAAACCAATACAACTCCCACCCGGAACAATATATAAAGCTAAACGAACCGTTCACTGGGTACTTATCCGTACGAAAATCCCTATTGATTTTCCTGTTTTTACAAGGAAGTAAAATGTGAAAAAAATATTTCTACATCCCATGGCCTTTCCCAACCATTTAAACTTTTCTCTTACAGGTCTAACACTTCCGAAAAACCAATACAACGCCCACCCGGAACAATATATAAAGCTAAACGAACCGTTCACTGGGCACTTATCCTTACAAAAATCCCTATTGATTTTCCTGTTTTTACAAGGAAATAAAATGTGAAAAAAATATTTCTACATCCCATGGCCTTTCCCAACCATTTAAATTTTTATCTTACAGGTCTAACACTACCGAAAAACCGATACAACGGCCACCCGGAACAATATATAAAGCTAAACGAACCGTTCACTGGGTACTTATACGTACGAAAATCCCTATTGATTTACCTGTTTTTACAAGGAAATAAAATGTAAAAAAAATATTTCTACATCCCATGGCCTTTCCCAGCCATTTAAATTTTTCTCTTACAGGTCTAACACTTCCGAAAAACCAATACAACGCCCACCCGAAACAATGTATAAAGCTAAACGAACCGTTCACTGGGTACTTATCCGTGCGAAAAGCCCTAATGATTTACCTGTTTTTACAAGGAAATAAAATGTGAAAAAAATATTTCTACATCCCATGGCCTTTCCCAACCATTTAAATTTTTCTCTTACAGGTCTAACACTTCCGAAAAACCAATACAATGCCCACCCGGAAAAATATATAAAGCTAAACGAACCGTTCACTGGGTACTTATCCGTACGAAAATCCCTATAGATTTACCTGCTTTTACAAGGACGTAAAATGTGAAAAAAATATTTCTACATCCCATGGCCTTTCCCAACCATTTAAATTTTTCTCTTACAGGTCTAACACTTCCGAAAAACCAATACAACGCCCACCCGGAACAATGTATAAAGCTAAACGAACCGTTCACTGGGTACTTATCCGTGCGAAAAGCCCTATTGATTTCCCTCTTTTTACAAGGAAGTAAAATGTGAAAAAAATATTTCTACATCCCATGGCCTTTCCCAACCATTTAAATTTTTCTCTTACAGGTCTAACACTACCGAAAAACCAATACAACTCCCACCCGGAACAATATATAAAGCTAAACGAACCGTTCACTGGGTACTTATCCGTACGAAAATCCCTATTGATTTACCTGTTTTTACAAGGAAATAAAATGTAAAAAAAATATTTCTACATCCCATGGCCTTTCCCAGCCATTTAAATTTTTCTCTTACAGGTCTAACACTTCCGAAAAACCAATACAACGCCCACCCGGAACAATATATAAAGCTAAACGAACCGTTCACTGGGCACTTATCCTTACAAAAATCCCTATTGATTTTCCTGTTTTTACAAGGAAATAAAATGTGAAAAAAATATTTCTACATCCCATGGCCTTTCCCAACCATTTAAATTTTTATCTTACAGGTCTAACACTACCGAAAAACCGATACAACGGCCACCCGGAACAATATATAAAGCTAAACGAACCGTTCACTGGGTACTTATACGTACGAAAATCCCTATTGATTTACCTGTTTTTACAAGGAAATAAAATGTAAAAAAAATATTTCTACATCCCATGGCCTTTCCCAGCCATTTAAATTTTTCTCTTACAGGTCTAACACTTCTGAAAAACCAATACAACGCCCACCCGAAACAATGTATAAAGCTAAACGAACCGTTCACTGGGTACTTATCCGTGCGAAAAGCCCTATTGATTTACCTGTTTTTACAAGGAAATAAAATGTGAAAAAAATATTTCTACATCCCATGGCCTTTCCCAACCATTTAAATTTTTCTCTTACAGGTCTAACACTTCCGAAAAACCAATACAACGCCCACCCGGAAAAATATATAAAGCTAAACGAACCGTTCACTGGGTACTTACCCGTACGAAAATCCCTATTCATTTACCTGTTTTTACAAGGAAGTAAAATGTGAAAAAAATATTTCTACATCCCATGGCCTTTCCAAACCATTTAAATTTTTGTCTTACATGTCTAACACTTCCGAAAAACCAATACAACGCCCACCCGGAACAATGTATAAAGCTAAACGAACCGTTCACTGGGTACTTATCCGTACGAAAAGCCCTATTGATTTACCTGTTTTTACAAGGAAATAAAATGTGAAAAATTATTTCTACATCCCATGGCCTTTCCCAACCATTTAAATTTTTCTCTTACAGGTCTAACACTTCCGAAAAACCAATACAACGCCCACCCGGAAAAATGTATAAAGCTAAACGAACCGTACACTGGGTACTTATCCGTGCGAAAAGCCCTATTGATTTCCCTCTTTTTACAAGGAAGTAAAATGTGAAAAAAATATTTCTACATCCCATGGCCTTTCCCAACCATTTAAATTTTTCTCTTACAGGTCTAACAGTTGCGAAAAACCAATACAACGCCCACCCGGAATAATATATAAAGCTAAACAAACCGTTCACTGGGTACTAATCCATACGAAAATCCCTATTGATTTACCTGTTTTTACAAGTTAATAAAATGTGAAAAAAATATTTCTACATCCCATGGCCTTTCCCAACCATTTAAACTTTTCTCTTACAGGTCTAACACTTCCGAAAAACCAATACAACGCCCACCCGGAACAATATATAAAGCTAAACGAACCGTTCACTGGGTACTTATCCGTACGAAAATCCCTATTGATTTACCTGTTTTTACAAGGAAATAAAATGTGAAAAAAATATTTCTACATCCCATGGCCTTTCCCAACCATTTAAAGTTTTCTCTTACAGGTCTAACACTTCCGAAAAACCAATACAACGCCCACCCGGAACAATATATAAAGCTAAACAAACCGTTCACTGGGTACTTATCTGTACGAAAATCCCTATTGATTTACCTGTTTTTACAACGAAGTAATATGTGAAAAAAAATATTTCTACATCCCATGGCCTTTCCCAACCATTTAAATTTTTCTCTTACAGGTCTAACACTACCGAAAAACCAATACAACGCCCACCCGGAACAATATATAAAGCTAAACAAACCGTTCACTGGGTACTTATCCGTACAAAAAGCCCTATTGATTTACCTGTTTTTACAAAGAAGTAAAATGTGAAAAAAATATTTCTACATCCCATGGCCTTTCCCAACCATTTAAATTTTTCTCTTACAGGTCTAACAGTTGCGAAAAACCAATACAACGCCCACCCGGAACAATGTATAAAGCTAAACGAACCGTTCACTGGGTACTTATACGTGCGAAAAGCCCTATTGATTTACCTGTTTTTACAAGGAAGTAAAATGTGAAAAAAATATTTCTACATCCCATGGCCTTTCCCAACCATTTAAATTTTTCTCTTACAGGTCTAACACTACCGAAAAACCAATACAACTCCCACCCGGAACAATATATAAAGCTAAACGAACCGTTCACTCGGTACTTATATGTACGAAAATCCCTATTGATTTACCTGTTTTTACAAGGAAATAAAATGTGAAAAAAATATTTCTACATCCCATGGCCTTTCCCAACCATTTAAATTTTTCTCTTACAGGTCTAACACTTCCGAAAAACCAATACAACGCCCACCCGGAAAAATATATAAAGCTAAACGAACCGTTCACTGTGTACTTATCCGTACGAAAATCCCTATTGATTTACCTGTTTTTACAAGGAAATAAAATGTGAAAAAAAATATTTCTACATCCCATGGCCTTTCCCAACCATTTAAATTTTTCTCTTACAGGTCTAACACTTCCGAAAAACCAATACAACGCCCACCCGGAACAATGTATAAAGCTAAACGAACCGTTCACTGGGTACTTATCCGTGCGAAAAGCCCTATTGATTTACCTGTATTTACAAGGAAATAAAATGTGAAAAAAATATTTCTACATCCCATGGCCTTTCCCAACCATTTAAATTTTTCTCTTACAGGTCTAACACTTCCGAATAACCAATACAACGCCCACCCGGAAAAATATATAAAGCTAAACGAACCGTTCACTGGGTACTTATCCGTACGAAAATCCCTATTGATTTACCTGTTTTTACAAGGAAGTAAAATGTGAAAAAAATATTTCTACATCCCATGGCCTTTCCCAACCATTTAAATTTTTCTCTTACAGGTCTAACACTTCCGAAAAACCAATACAACGCCCACCCGGAACAATGTATAAAGCTAAACGAACCGTTCACTGGGTACTTATCCGTGCGAAAAGCCCTATTGATTTCCCTCTTTTTACAAGGAAGTAAAATGTGAAAAAAATATTTCTACATCCCATGGCCTTTCCCAACCATTTAAATTTTTCTCTTACAGGTCTAACACTACCGAAAAACCAATACAACTCCCACCCGGAACAATATATAAAGCTAAACGAACCGTTCACTGGGTACTTATACGTACGAAAATCCCTATTGATTTACCTGTTTTTACAAGGAAATAAAATGTGAAAAAAATATTTCTACATCCCATGGCCTTTCCCAACCATTTAAATTTTTCTCTTACAGGTCTAACACTTCCGAAAAACCAATACAACGCCCACCCGGAAAAATATATAAAGCTAAACGAACCGTTCACTGTGTACTTATCCGTACGAAAATCCCTATTGATTTACCTGTTTTTACAAGGAAATAAAATGTGAAAAAAATATTTCTACATCCCATGGCCTTTCCCAACCATTTAAATTTTTCTCTTACAGGTCTAACACTTCCGAAAAACCAATACAACGCCCACCCGGAACAATGTATAAAGCTAAACGAACCGTTAACTGGGTACTTACCCGTGCGAAAAGCCCTATTGATTTACCTGTTTTTACAAGGAAATAAAATGTGAAAAAAATATTTCTACATCCCATGGCCTTTCCCAACCATTTAAATTTTTCTCTTACAGGTCTAACACTTCCGAAAAACCAATACAACGCCCACCCGGAACAATGTATAAAGCTAAACGAACCGTTCACTGGGTACTTATCCGTGCGAAAAGCCCTATTGATTTCCGTCTTTTTACAAGGAAGTAAAATGTGAAAAAAATATTTCTACATCCCATGGCCTTTCCCAACCATTTAAATTTTTCTCTTACAGGTCTAACACTTCCGAAAAACCAATACAACGCCCACCCGGAACAATGTATAAAGCTAAACGAACCGTTAACTGGGTACTTACCCGTGCGAAAAGCCCTATTGATTTACCTGTTTTTACAAGGAAATAAAATGTGAAAAAAATATTTCTACATCCCATGGCCTTTCCCAACCATTTAAATTTTTCTCTTACAGGTCTAACACTTCCGAAAAACCAATACAACGCCCACCCGGAACAATGTATAAAGCTAAACGAACCGTTCACTGGGTACTTATCCGTGCGAAAAGCCCTATTGATTTCCGTCTTTTTACAAAGAAGTAAAATGTGAAAAAAATATTTCTACATCCCATGGCCTTTCCCAACCATTTAAATTTTTCTCTTACAGGTCTAACAGTTGCGAAAAACCAATACAACGCCCACCCGGAACAATGTATAAAGCTAAACGAACCGTTAACTGGGTACTTACCCGTGCGAAAAGCCCTATTGATTTACCTGTTTTTACAAGGAAATAAAATGTGAAAAAAATATTTCTACATCCCATGGCCTTTCCCAACCATTTAAATTTTTCTCTTACAGGTCTAACACTTCCGAAAAACCAATACAACGCCCACCCGGAACAATGTATAAAGCTAAACGAACCGTTCACTGGGTACTTATCCGTGCGAAAAGCCCTATTGATTTCCGTCTTTTTACAAGGAAGTAAAATGTGAAAAAAATATTTCTACATCCCATGGCCTTTCCCAACCATTTAAATTTTTCTCTTACAGGTCTAACACTTGCAGAAAACCAATACAACGCCCACCCAGAACAATATATAAAGCTAAACGAACAGTTCACTGGGTACTTATCCGTACGAAAAGCCCTATTGATTTCCCTGTTTTTACAGGGAAGTAAAATGTGAAAAAAATATTTCTACATCCCATGGCCTTTCCCAACCATTAAAATTTTTCTCTTACAGGTCTAACAGTTGCGAAAAACCAATACAACACCCACCCGGAAAAATATATACAGCTAAACGAACCGTTTACTGGGTACTAATCCATACGAAAATCCCTATTGATTTACCTGTTTTTACAAGGAAATAAAATGTGAAAAAAATATTTCTACATCCCATGGCCTTTCCCAACCATTTAAATTTTTCTCTTACAGGTCTAACAGTTGCGAAAAACCAATACAACGCCCACCAGGAACAATACATAAAGCTAAACGAACCGTTCACTGGGTACTTATCCGTACGAAAATCCCTATTGATGTACCTGTTTATACAAGGAAGTAAAATGTGAAAAAAATATTTCTACATCCCATGGCCTTTCCCAACCATTTAAATTTTTCTCTTACAGGTCTAACGCTTCCGAAAAACCAATACAACTCCCACCCGGAACAATATATAAAGCTAAACGAACCGTTCACTGTGTACTTATCCGTACGAAAATCCCTATTGATTTACCTGTTTTTACAAGGAAATAAAATGTGAAAAAAATATTTCTACATCCCATGGCCTTTCCCAACCATTTAAATTTTTCTCTTACAGGTCTAACACTTCCGAAAAACCAATACAACGCCCACCCGGAACAATGTATAAAGCTAAACGAACCGTTAACTGGGTACTTACCCGTGCGAAAAGCCCTATTGATTTACCTGTTTTTACAAGGAAATAAAATGTGAAAAAAATATTTCTACATCCCATGGCCTTTCCCAACCATTTAAATTTTTCTCTTACAGGTCTAACACTTCCGAAAAACCAATACAACGCCCACCCGGAACAATGTATAAAGCTAAACGAACCGTTCACTGGGTACTTATCCGTGCGAAAAGCCCTATTGATTTCCGTCTTTTTACAAGGAAGTAAAATGTGAAAAAAATATTTCTACATCCCATGGCCTTTCCCAACCATTTAAATTTTTCTCTTACAGGTCTAACACTTCCGAAAAACCAATACAACGCCCACCCGGAACAATGTATAAAGCTAAACGAACCGTTAACTGGGTACTTACCCGTGCGAAAAGCCCTATTGATTTACCTGTTTTTACAAGGAAATAAAATGTGAAAAAAATATTTCTACATCCCATGGCCTTTCCCAACCATTTAAATTTTTCTCTTACAGGTCTAACACTTCCGAAAAACCAATACAACGCCCACCCGGAACAATGTATAAAGCTAAACGAACCGTTCACTGGGTACTTATCCGTGCGAAAAGCCCTATTGATTTCCGTCTTTTTACAAAGAAGTAAAATGTGAAAAAAATATTTCTACATCCCATGGCCTTTCCCAACCATTTAAATTTTTCTCTTACAGGTCTAACAGTTGCGAAAAACCAATACAACGCCCACCCGGAACAATGTATAAAGCTAAACGAACCGTTAACTGGGTACTTACCCGTGCGAAAAGCCCTATTGATTTACCTGTTTTTACAAGGAAATAAAATGTGAAAAAAATATTTCTACATCCCATGGCCTTTCCCAACCATTTAAATTTTTCTCTTACAGGTCTAACACTTCCGAAAAACCAATACAACGCCCACCCGGAACAATGTATAAAGCTAAACGAACCGTTCACTGGGTACTTATCCGTGCGAAAAGCCCTATTGATTTCCGTCTTTTTACAAGGAAGTAAAATGTGAAAAAAATATTTCTACATCCCATGGCCTTTCCCAACCATTTAAATTTTTCTCTTACAGGTCTAACACTTGCAGAAAACCAATACAACGCCCACCCAGAACAATATATAAAGCTAAACGAACAGTTCACTGGGTACTTATCCGTACGAAAAGCCCTATTGATTTCCCTGTTTTTACAGGGAAGTAAAATGTGAAAAAAATATTTCTACATCCCATGGCCTTTCCCAACCATTAAAATTTTTCTCTTACAGGTCTAACAGTTGCGAAAAACCAATACAACACCCACCCGGAAAAATATATACAGCTAAACGAACCGTTTACTGGGTACTAATCCATACGAAAATCCCTATTGATTTACCTGTTTTTACAAGGAAATAAAATGTGAAAAAAATATTTCTACATCCCATGGCCTTTCCCAACCATTTAAATTTTTCTCTTACAGGTCTAACAGTTGCGAAAAACCAATACAACGCCCACCAGGAACAATACATAAAGCTAAACGAACCGTTCACTGGGTACTTATCCGTACGAAAATCCCTATTGATGTACCTGTTTATACAAGGAAGTAAAATGTGAAAAAAATATTTCTACATCCCATGGCCTTTCCCAACCATTTAAATTTTTCTCTTACAGGTCTAACGCTTCCGAAAAACCAATACAACTCCCACCCGGAACAATATATAAAGCTAAACGAACCGTTCACTGGGTACTTATCCGTACGAAAATCCCTATTGATTTACCTGTTTTTACAAGGAAATAAAATGTGAAAAAAATATTTCTACATCCCATGGCCTTTCCCAACCATTTAAACTTTTCTCTTACAGGTCTAACACTTCCGAAAAACCAATACAACGCCCACCCGGAACAATATATAAATCTAAATGAACCGTTCACTGGGCACTTATCCGTACAAAAATCCCTATTGATTTTCCTGTTTTTACAAGGAAATAAAATGTGAAAAAAATATTTCTACATCCCATGGCCTTTCCCAACCATTTAAATTTTTATCTTACAGGTCTAACACTACCGAAAAACCGATACAACGGCCACCCGGAACAATATATAAAGCTAAACGAACCGTTCACTGGGTACTTATACGTACGAAAATCCCTATTGATTTACCTGTTTTTACAAGGAAATAAAATGTAAAAAAAATATTTCTACATCCCATGGCCTTTCCCAGCCATTTAAATTTTTCTCTTACAGGTCTAACACTTCCGAAAAACCAATACAACGCCCACCCGGAACAATGTATAAAGCTAAACGAACCGTTCACTGGGTACTTATCCGTGCGAAAAGCCCTATTGATTTTCCTGTTTTTACAAGGAAATAAAATGTGAAAAAAATATTTCTACATCCCATGGCCTTTCCCAACCATTTAAATTTTTATCTTACAGGTCTAACACTACCGAAAAACCGATACAACGGCCACCCGGAACAATATATAAAGCTAAACGAACCGTTCACTGGGTACTTATACGTACGAAAATCCCTATTGATTTACCTGTTTTTACAAGGAAATAAAATGTAAAAAAAATATTTCTACATCCCATGGCCTTTCCCAGCCATTTAAATTTTTCTCTTACAGGTCTAACACTTCCGAAAAACCAATACAACGCCCACCCGAAACAATGTATAAAGCTAAACGAACCGTTCACTGGGTACTTATCCGTGCGAAAAGCCCTAATGATTTACCTGTTTTTACAAGGAAATAAAATGTGAAAAAAATATTTCTACATCCCATGGCCTTTCCCAACCATTTAAATTTTTCTCTTACAGGTCTAACACTTCCGAAAAACCAATACAATGCCCACCCGGAAAAATATATAAAGCTAAACGAACCGTTCACTGGGTACTTATCCGTACGAAAATCCCTATAGATTTACCTGCTTTTACAAGGACGTAAAATGTGAAAAAAATATTTCTACATCCCATGGCCTTTCCCAACCATTTAAATTTTTCTCTTACAGGTCTAACACTTCCGAAAAACCAATACAACGCCCACCCGGAACAATGTATAAAGCTAAACGAACCGTTCACTGGGTACTTATCCGTGCGAAAAGCCCTATTGATTTCCCTCTTTTTACAAGGAAGTAAAATGTGAAAAAAATATTTCTACATCCCATGGCCTTTCCCAACCATTTAAATTTTTCTCTTACAGGTCTAACACTACCGAAAAACCAATACAACTCCCACCCGGAACAATATATAAAGCTAAACGAACCGTTCACTGGGTACTTATCCGTACGAAAATCCCTATTGATTTTCCTGTTTTTACAAGGAAGTAAAATGTGAAAAAAATATTTCTACATCCCATGGCCTTTCCCAACCATTTAAACTTTTCTCTTACAGGTCTAACACTTCCGAAAAACCAATACAACGCCCACCCGGAACAATATATAAAGCTAAACGAACCGTTCACTGGGCACTTATCCTTACAAAAATCCCTATTGATTTTCCTGTTTTTACAAGGAAATAAAATGTGAAAAAAATATTTCTACATCCCATGGCCTTTCCCAACCATTTAAATTTTTATCTTACAGGTCTAACACTACCGAAAAACCGATACAACGGCCACCCGGAACAATATATAAAGCTAAACGAACCGTTCACTGGGTACTTATACGTACGAAAATCCCTATTGATTTACCTGTTTTTACAAGGAAATAAAATGTAAAAAAAATATTTCTACATCCCATGGCCTTTCCCAGCCATTTAAATTTTTCTCTTACAGGTCTAACACTTCCGAAAAACCAATACAACGCCCACCCGAAACAATGTATAAAGCTAAACGAACCGTTCACTGGGTACTTATCCGTGCGAAAAGCCCTAATGATTTACCTGTTTTTACAAGGAAATAAAATGTGAAAAAAATATTTCTACATCCCATGGCCTTTCCCAACCATTTAAATTTTTCTCTTACAGGTCTAACACTTCCGAAAAACCAATACAATGCCCACCCGGAAAAATATATAAAGCTAAACGAACCGTTCACTGGGTACTTATCCGTACGAAAATCCCTATAGATTTACCTGCTTTTACAAGGACGTAAAATGTGAAAAAAATATTTCTACATCCCATGGCCTTTCCCAACCATTTAAATTTTTCTCTTACAGGTCTAACACTTCCGAAAAACCAATACAACGCCCACCCGGAACAATGTATAAAGCTAAACGAACCGTTCACTGGGTACTTATCCGTGCGAAAAGCCCTATTGATTTCCCTCTTTTTACAAGGAAGTAAAATGTGAAAAAAATATTTCTACATCCCATGGCCTTTCCCAACCATTTAAATTTTTCTCTTACAGGTCTAACACTACCGAAAAACCAATACAACTCCCACCCGGAACAATATATAAAGCTAAACGAACCGTTCACTGGGTACTTATCCGTACGAAAATCCCTATTGATTTACCTGTTTTTACAAGGAAATAAAATGTAAAAAAAATATTTCTACATCCCATGGCCTTTCCCAGCCATTTAAATTTTTCTCTTACAGGTCTAACACTTCCGAAAAACCAATACAACGCCCACCCGGAACAATATATAAAGCTAAACGAACCGTTCACTGGGCACTTATCCTTACAAAAATCCCTATTGATTTTCCTGTTTTTACAAGGAAATAAAATGTGAAAAAAATATTTCTACATCCCATGGCCTTTCCCAACCATTTAAATTTTTATCTTACAGGTCTAACACTACCGAAAAACCGATACAACGGCCACCCGGAACAATATATAAAGCTAAACGAACCGTTCACTGGGTACTTATACGTACGAAAATCCCTATTGATTTACCTGTTTTTACAAGGAAATAAAATGTAAAAAAAATATTTCTACATCCCATGGCCTTTCCCAGCCATTTAAATTTTTCTCTTACAGGTCTAACACTTCTGAAAAACCAATACAACGCCCACCCGAAACAATGTATAAAGCTAAACGAACCGTTCACTGGGTACTTATCCGTGCGAAAAGCCCTATTGATTTACCTGTTTTTACAAGGAAATAAAATGTGAAAAAAATATTTCTACATCCCATGGCCTTTCCCAACCATTTAAATTTTTCTCTTACAGGTCTAACACTTCCGAAAAACCAATACAACGCCCACCCGGAAAAATATATAAAGCTAAACGAACCGTTCACTGGGTACTTACCCGTACGAAAATCCCTATTCATTTACCTGTTTTTACAAGGAAGTAAAATGTGAAAAAAATATTTCTACATCCCATGGCCTTTCCAAACCATTTAAATTTTTGTCTTACATGTCTAACACTTCCGAAAAACCAATACAACGCCCACCCGGAACAATGTATAAAGCTAAACGAACCGTTCACTGGGTACTTATCCGTACGAAAAGCCCTATTGATTTACCTGTTTTTACAAGGAAATAAAATGTGAAAAATTATTTCTACATCCCATGGCCTTTCCCAACCATTTAAATTTTTCTCTTACAGGTCTAACACTTCCGAAAAACCAATACAACGCCCACCCGGAAAAATGTATAAAGCTAAACGAACCGTACACTGGGTACTTATCCGTGCGAAAAGCCCTATTGATTTCCCTCTTTTTACAAGGAAGTAAAATGTGAAAAAAATATTTCTACATCCCATGGCCTTTCCCAACCATTTAAATTTTTCTCTTACAGGTCTAACAGTTGCGAAAAACCAATACAACGCCCACCCGGAATAATATATAAAGCTAAACAAACCGTTCACTGGGTACTAATCCATACGAAAATCCCTATTGATTTACCTGTTTTTACAAGTTAATAAAATGTGAAAAAAATATTTCTACATCCCATGGCCTTTCCCAACCATTTAAACTTTTCTCTTACAGGTCTAACACTTCCGAAAAACCAATACAACGCCCACCCGGAACAATATATAAAGCTAAACGAACCGTTCACTGGGTACTTATCCGTACGAAAATCCCTATTGATTTACCTGTTTTTACAAGGAAATAAAATGTGAAAACAATATTTCTACATCCCATGGCCTTTCCCAGCCATTTAAATTTTTCTCTTACAGGTCTAACAGTTGCGAAAAACCAATACAACGCCCACCCGGAACAATGTATAAAGCTAAACGAACCGTTCACTGGGTACTAATCCATACGAAAATCCCAATTGATTTACCTGTTTTTACAAGGAAATAAAATGTGAAAAAAATATTTCTACATCCCATGGCCTTTCCCAGCCATTTAAATTTGTCTCTTACAGGTCTAACAGTTGCGAAAAACCAATACAACGCCCACCCGGAACAATATATAAAGCTAAACGAACCGTTCACTGGGTACTTATACGTACGAAAATCCCTATTGATTTACCTGTTTTTACAAGGAAATAAAATGTGAAAAAAATATTTCTACATCCCATGGCCTTTCCCAACCATTTTAATTTTTCTCTTACAGGTCTAACACTTCCGAAAAACCAATACAACGCCCACCCGGAACAATGTATAAAGCTAAACGAACCGTTCACTGGGTACTTATCCGTGCGAAAAGCCCTATTGATTTCCCTCTTTTTACAAGGAAGTAAAATGTGAAAAAAATATTTCTACATCCCATGGCCTTTCCCAACCATTTAAATTTTTCTCTTACAGGTCTAACACTACCGAAAAACCAATACAACTCCCACCCGGAACAATATATAAAGCTAAACGAACCGTTCACTGGGTACTTATCCGTACGAAAATCCCTATTGATTTACCTGTTTTTACAAGGAAATAAAATGTGAAAAAAATATTTCTACATCCCATGGCCTTTCCCAACCATTAAAACTTTTCTCTTATAGGTCTAACACTTCCGAAAAACCAATACAACGCCCACCCGGAACAATATATAAAGCTAAACGAACCGTTCACTGGGCACTTATCCGTACAAAAATCCCTATTGATTTTCCTGTTTTTACAAGGAAATAAAATGTGAAAAAAATATTTCTACATCCCATGGCCTTTCCCAACCATTTAAATTTTTATCTTACAGGTCTAACACTACCGAAAAACCGATACAACGGCCACCCGGAACAATATATAAAGCTAAACGAACCGTTCACTGGGTACTTATACGTACGAAAATCCCTATTGATTTACCTGTTTTTACAAGGAAATAAAATGTAAAAAAAATATTTCTACATCCCATGGCCTTTCCCAGCCATTTAAATTTTTCTCTTACAGGTCTAACACTTCCGAAAAACCAATACAACGCCCACCCGGAACAATGTATAAAGCTAAACGAACCGTTCACTGGGTACTTATCCGTGCGAAAAGCCCTATTGATTTACCTGTTTTTACAAGGAAGTAAAATGTGAAAAAAATATTTCTACATCCCATGGCCTTTCCCAACCATTTAAATTTTTATCTTACAGGTCTAACACTACCGAAAAACCAATACAACTCCCACCCGGAACAATATATAAAGCTAAACGAACCGTTCACTGGGTACTTACACGTACGAAAATCCCTATTGATTTACCTGTTTTTACAAGGAAATAAAATGTGAAAAAAATATTTCTACATCCCATGGCCTTTCCCAACCATTTAAATTTTTCTCTTACAGGTCTAACACTTCCGAAAAACCAATACAACGCCCACCCGGAACTATGTATAAAGCTAAACGAACCGTTCACTGGGTACTTATCCGTGCGAAAAGCCCTATTGATTTACCTGTTTTTACAAGGAAATAAAATGTGAAAAAAATATTTCTACATCCCATGGCCTTTCCCAACCATTTACATTTTTATCTTACAGGTCTAACACTACCGAAAAACCGATACAACGGCCACCCGGAACAATATATAAAGCTAAACGAACCGTTCACTGGGTACTTATACGTACGAAAATCCCTATTGATTTACCTGTTTTTACAAGGAAATAAAATGTAAAAAAAATATTTCTACATCCCATGGCCTTTCCCAACCATTTAAATTTTTCTCTTACAGGTCTAACACTTCCGAAAAACCAATACAACGCCCACCCGGAACTATGTATAAAGCTAAACGAACCGTTCACTGGGTACTTATCCGTGCGAAAAGCCCTATTGATTTACCTGTTTTTACAAGGAAATAAAATGTGAAAAAAATATTTCTACATCCCATGGCCTTTCCCAACCATTTACATTTTTCTCTTACAGGTCTAACACTACCGAAAAACCGATACAACGGCCACCCGGAACAATATATAAAGCTAAACGAACCGTTCACTGGGTACTTATACGTACGAAAATCCCTATTGATTTACCTGTTTTTACAAGGAAATAAAATGTAAAAAAAATATTTCTACATCCCATGGCCTTTCCCAGCCATTTAAATTTTTCTCTTACAGGTCTAACACTTCCGAAAAACCAATACAACGCCCACCCGAAACAATGTATAAAGCTAAACGAACCGTTCACTGGGTACTTATCCGTGCGAAAAGCCCTATTGATTTCCCTCTTTTTACAAGGAAGTAAAATGTGAAAAAAATATTTCTACATCCCATGGCCTTTCCCAACCATTTAAATTTTTCTCTTACAGGTCTAACACTTCCGAAAAACCAATACAACGCCCACCCGGAAAAATATATAAAGCTAAACGAACCGTTCACTGGGTACTTATCCGTACGAAAATCCCTATTGATTTACCTGCTTTTACAAGGACGTAAAATGTGAAAAAAATATTTCTACATCCCATGGCCTTTCCCAACCATTTAAATTTTTCTCTTACAGGTCTAACACTTCCGAAAAACCAATACAACGCCCACCCGGAACAATGTATAAAGCTAAACGAACCGTTCACTGGGTACTTATCCGTGCGAAAAGCCCTATTGATTTCCCTCTTTTTACAAGGAAGTAAAATGTGAAAAAAATATTTCTACATCCCATGGCCTTTCCCAACCATATAAATTTTTCTCTTACAGGTCTAACACTACTGAAAAAACAATACAACTCCCACCCGGAACAATATATAAAGCTAAACGAACCGTTCACTGGGCACTTATCCGTACAAAAATCCCTATTGATTTTCCTGTTTTTACAAGGAAATAAAATGTGAAAAAAATATTTCTACATCCCATGGCCTTTCCCAACCATTTAAATTTTTATCTTACAGGTCTAACACTACCAAAAAACCGATACAACGGCCACCCGGAACAATATATAAAGCTAAACGAACCGTTCACTGGGTACTTATACGTACGAAAATCCCTATTGATTTACCTGTTTTTACAAGGAAATAAAATGTAAAAAAAATATTTCTACATCCCATGGCCTTTCCCAGCCATTTAAATTTTTCTCTTACAGGTCTAACACTACCGAAAAACCAATACAACGCCCACCCGAAACAATGTATAAAGCTAAACGAACCGTTCACTGGGTACTTATCCGTGCGAAAAGCCCTATTGATTTACCTGTTTTTACAAGGAAATAAAATGTGAAAAAAATATTTCTACATCCCATGGCCTTTCCCAACCATTTAAATTTTTCTCTTACAGGTCTAACACTTCCGAAAAACCAATACAACGCCCACCCGGAAAAATATATAAAGCTAAACGAACCGTTCACTGGGTACTTATCCGTACGAAAATCCCTATTCATTTACCTGTTTTTACAAGGAAGTAAAATGTGAAAACAATATTTCTACATCCCATGGCCTTTCCCAACCATTTAAATTTTTGTCTTACATGTCTAACACTTCCGAAAAACCAATACAACGCCCACCCGGAACAATGTATAAAGCTAAACGAACCGTTCACTGGGTACTTATCCGTGCGAAAAGCCCTATTGATTTACCTGTTTTTACAAGGAAATAAAATGTGAAAAAAATATTTCTACATCCCATGGCCTTTCCCAACCATTTAAATTTTTCTCTTACAGGTCTAACACTTCCGAAAAACCAATACAACGCCTACCCGGAAAAATATATAAAGCTAAACGAACCGTTCACTGGGTACTTATCCGTACGAAAATCCCTATTGATTTACCTGTTTTTACAAGGAAATAAAATGTGAAAAATTATTTCTACATCCCATGGCCTTTCCCAGCCATTTAAATTTTTCTCTTACAGGTCTAACACTTCCGAAAAACCAATACAACGCCCACCCGGAACAATGTATAAATCTAAACGAACCGTACACTGGGTACTTATCCGTGCAAAAAGCCCTATTGATTTCCCTCTTTTTACAAGGAAGTAAAATGTGAAAAAAATATTTCTACATCCCATGGCCTTTCCCAACCATTTAAATTTTTCTCTTACAGGTCTAACAGTTGCGAAAAACCAATACAACGCCCACCCGGAATAATATATAAAGCTAAACGAACCGTTCACTGGGTACTAATCCATACGAAAATCCCTATTGATTTACCTGTTTTTACAAGGAAATAAAATGTGAAAAAAATATTTCTACATCCCATGGCCTTTCCCAACCATTTAAATTTTTCTCTTACAGGTCTAACACTTCCGAAAAACCAATACAACGCCCACCCGGAACAATATATAAAGCTAAACGAACCGTTCACTGGGTACTTATCCGTACGAAAATCCCTATTGATTTACCTGTTTTTACAAGGAAATAAAATGTGAAAAAAATATTTCTACATCCCATGGCCTTTCCCAGCCATTTAAATTTTTCTCTTACAGGTCTAACAGTTGTGAAAAACCAATACAACGCCCACCCGGAACAATGTATAAAGCTAAACGAACCGTTCACTGGGTACTAATCCATACGAAAATCCCAATTGATTTACCTGTTTTTACAAGGAAATAAAATGTGAAAAAAATATTTCTACATCCCATGGCCTTTCCCAGCCATTTAAATTTGTCTCTTACAGGTCTAACAGTTGCGAAAAACCAATACAACGCCCACCCGGAACAATGTATAAAGCTAAACGAACCGTTCACTGGGTACTTATCCGTGCGAAAAGCCCTATTGATTTCCCTCTTTTTACAAGGAAGTAAAATGTGAAAAAAATATTTCTACATCCCATGGCCTTTCCCAACCATTTAAATTTTTCTCTTACAGGTCTAACACTACTGAAAAAACAATACAACTCCCACCCGGAACAATATATAAAGCTAAACGAACCGTTCACTGGGCACTTATCCGTACAAAAATCCCTATTGATTTTCCTGTTTTTACAAGGAAATAAAATGTGAAAAAAATATTTCTACATCCCATGGCCTTTCCCAACCATTTAAATTTTTATCTTACAGGTCTAACACTACCAAAAAACCGATACAACGGCCACCCGGAACAATATATAAAGCTAAACGAACCGTTCACTGGGTACTTATACGTACGAAAATCCCTATTGATTTACCTGTTTTTACAAGGAAATAAAATGTAAAAAAAATATTTCTACATCCCATGGCCTTTCCCAGCCATTTAAATTTTTCTCTTACAGGTCTAACACTACCGAAAAACCAATACAACGCCCACCCGAAACAATGTATAAAGCTAAACGAACCGTTCACTGGGTACTTATCCGTGCGAAAAGCCCTATTGATTTACCTGTTTTTACAAGGAAATAAAATGTGAAAAAAATATTTCTACATCCCATGGCCTTTCCCAACCATTTAAATTTTTCTCTTACAGGTCTAACACTTCCGAAAAACCAATACAACGCCCACCCGGAAAAATATATAAAGCTAAACGAACCGTTCACTGGGTACTTATCCGTACGAAAATCCCTATTCATTTACCTGTTTTTACAAGGAAGTAAAATGTGAAAACAATATTTCTACATCCCATGGCCTTTCCCAACCATTTAAATTTTTGTCTTACATGTCTAACACTTCCGAAAAACCAATACAACGCCCACCCGGAACAATGTATAAAGCTAAACGAACCGTTCACTGGGTACTTATCCGTGCGAAAAGCCCTATTGATTTACCTGTTTTTACAAGGAAATAAAATGTGAAAAAAATATTTCTACATCCCATGGCCTTTCCCAACCATTTAAATTTTTCTCTTACAGGTCTAACACTTCCGAAAAACCAATACAACGCCTACCCGGAAAAATATATAAAGCTAAACGAACCGTTCACTGGGTACTTATCCGTACGAAAATCCCTATTGATTTACCTGTTTTTACAAGGAAATAAAATGTGAAAAATTATTTCTACATCCCATGGCCTTTCCCAGCCATTTAAATTTTTCTCTTACAGGTCTAACACTTCCGAAAAACCAATACAACGCCCACCCGGAACAATGTATAAATCTAAACGAACCGTACACTGGGTACTTATCCGTGCAAAAAGCCCTATTGATTTCCCTCTTTTTACAAGGAAGTAAAATGTGAAAAAAATATTTCTACATCCCATGGCCTTTCCCAACCATTTAAATTTTTCTCTTACAGGTCTAACAGTTGCGAAAAACCAATACAACGCCCACCCGGAATAATATATAAAGCTAAACGAACCGTTCACTGGGTACTAATCCATACGAAAATCCCTATTGATTTACCTGTTTTTACAAGGAAATAAAATGTGAAAAAAATATTTCTACATCCCATGGCCTTTCCCAACCATTTAAATTTTTCTCTTACAGGTCTAACACTTCCGAAAAACCAATACAACGCCCACCCGGAACAATATATAAAGCTAAACGAACCGTTCACTGGGTACTTATCCGTACGAAAATCCCTATTGATTTACCTGTTTTTACAAGGAAATAAAATGTGAAAAAAATATTTCTACATCCCATGGCCTTTCCCAGCCATTTAAATTTTTCTCTTACAGGTCTAACAGTTGTGAAAAACCAATACAACGCCCACCCGGAACAATGTATAAAGCTAAACGAACCGTTCACTGGGTACTAATCCATACGAAAATCCCAATTGATTTACCTGTTTTTACAAGGAAATAAAATGTGAAAAAAATATTTCTACATCCCATGGCCTTTCCCAGCCATTTAAATTTGTCTCTTACAGGTCTAACAGTTGCGAAAAACCAATACAACGCCCACCCGGAACAATGTATAAAGCTAAACGAACCGTTCACTGGGTACTTATCCGTACTAAAATCCCTATTGATTTACCTGTTTTTACAAGGAAATAAATTGTGAAAAAAATATTTCTAAATCCCATGGCCTTTCCCAGCCATTTAAATTTTTCTCATACAGGTCTAACACTTCCGAAAAACCAATACAACGCCCACCCAGAACAATGTATAAAGCTAAACGAACCATTCACTGGGTACTTATCCGTGCGAAAAGCCCTATTGATTTCCCTCTTTTTACAAGGAAGTAAAATGTGAAAAAAATATTTCTACATCCCATGGCCTTTCCCAACCATTTAAATTTTTCTCTTACAGGTCTAACAGTTGCGAAAAAATAATACAACGCCCACCCGGAACAATATATAAAGCTAAACGAACCGTTCACTGGGTACTAATCCATACGAAAATCCCTATTGATTTACCTGTTTTTACAAGGAAATAAAATGTGAAAACAATATTTCTACATCCCATGGCCTTTCCCAGCCATTTAAATTTTTCTCTTACAGGTCTAACAGTTGCGAAAAACCAATACAACGCCCACCCGGAACAATGTATAAAGCTAAACGAAACATTCACTGGGTACTAATCCGTACGAAAATCCCAATTGATTTACCTGTTTTTACAAGGAAATAAAATGTGAAAAAAATATTTCTACATCCCATTGCCTTTCCCAACCATTTAAATTCTTCTCTTACAGGTCTAACACTTCCGAAAAACCAATACAACGCCCACCCGGAACAATGTATAAAGCTAAACGAACCGTTCACTGGGTACTAATCCGTACGAAAATCCCAATTGATTTACCTGTTTTGACAAGGAAATAAAATGTGAAAAAAATATTTCTACATCCCATGGCCTTTCCCAACCATTTAAATTTTTCTCTTACACGTCTAACACTTCCGAAAAACCAATACAACGCCCACCCGGAAAAATATATAAAGCTAAACGAACCGTTCACTGTGTACTTATCCGTACGAAAATCCCTATTGATTTACCTGTTTTTACAAGGAAATAAAATGTGAAAAATTATTTCTACAACCCATGGCCTTTCCCAGCCATTTAAATTTTTCTCTTACAGGTCTAACACTTCCGAAAAACCAATACAACGCCCACCCGGAACAATGTATAAAGCTAAACGAACCGTTCACTGGGTACTTATCCGTGCGAAAAGCCCTATTGATTTCCCTCTTTTTACAAGGAAGTAAAATGTGAAAAAAATATTTCTACATCCCATGGCCTTTCCCAGCCATTTAAATTTTTCTCTTACAGGTCTAACACTTCCGAAAAACCAATACAACGCCCACCCGGAACAATATATAAAGCTAAACGAACCGTTCACTGGGTACTAATCCATACGAAAATCCCTATTGATTTACCTGTTTTTACAAGGAAATAAAATGTGAAAACAATATTTCTACATCCCATGGCCTTTCCCAGCCATTTAAATTTTTCTCTTACAGGTCTAACAGTTGCGAAAAACCAATACAACGCCCACCCGGAACAATGTATAAAGCTAAACGAACCATTCACTGGGTACTAATCCGTACGAAAATCCCAATTGATTTACCTGTTTTTACAAGGAAATAAAATGTGAAAAAAATATTTCTACATCCCATTGCCTTTCCCAACCATTTAAATTCTTCTCTTACAGGTCTAACACTTCCGAAAAACCAATACAACGCCCACCCGGAAAAATATATAAAGCTAAACGAACCGTTCACTGTGTACTTATCCGTACGAAAATCCCTATTGATTTACCTGTTTTTACAAGGAAATAAAATGTGAAAAATTATTTCTACATCCCATGGCCTTTCCCAGCCATTTAAATTTTTCTCTTACAGGTCTAACACTTCCGAAAAACCAATACAACGCCCACCCGGAACAATGTATAAAGCTAAACGAACCGTACACTGGGTACTTATCCGTGCGAAAAGCCCTATTGAATTCCCTCTTTTTACAAGGAAGTAAAATGTGAAAAAAATATTTCTACATCCCATGGCCTTTCCCAACCATTTAAATTTTTCTCTTACAGGTCTAACAGTTGCGAAAAACCAATACAACGCCCACCCGGAATAATATATAAAGCTAAACGAACCGTTCACTGGGTACTAATCCATACGAAAATCCCTATTGATTTACCTGTTTTTACAAGGAAATAAAATGTGAAAAAAATATTTCTACATCCCATGGCCTTTCCCAACCATTTAAATTTTTCTCTTACAGGTCTAACACTTCCGAAAAACCAATACAACGCCCACCCGGAACAATATATAAAGCTAAACGAACCGTTCACTGGGTACTTATCCGTACGAAAATCCCTATTGATTTACCTGTTTTTACAAGGAAATAAAATGTGAAAAAAATATTTCTACATCCCATGGCCTTTCCCAGCCATTTAAATTTTTCTCTTACAGGTCTAACAGTTGCGAAAAACCAATACAACGCCCACCCGGAACAATGTATAAAGCTAAACGAACCGTTCACTGGGTACTAATCCATACGAAAATCCCAATTGATTTACCTGTTTTTACAAGGAAATAAAATGTGAAAAAAATATTTCTACATCCCATGGCCTTTCCCAGCCATTTAAATTTGTCTCTTACAGGTCTAACAGTTGCG
Source organism: Paroedura picta (assembly GCF_049243985.1). Taxonomy (NCBI): domain Eukaryota; kingdom Metazoa; phylum Chordata; class Lepidosauria; order Squamata; family Gekkonidae; genus Paroedura; species Paroedura picta. Next base: position 6,551,805 of record NC_135373.1, on the reverse strand, counting down.
AAAAACCAATACAACGCCCACCCGGAACAATGTATAAAGCTAAACGAACCGTTCACTGGTTACTTATCCGTACGAAAATCCCTATTGATTTACCTGTTTTTACAAGGAAATAAAATGTGAAAAAAATATTTCTACATCCCATGGCCTTTCCCAGCCATTTAAATTTTTCTCTTACAGGTCTAACACTTCCGAAAAACCAATACAACGCCCACCCGGAACAATGTATAAAGCTAAACGAACCGTTCACTGGGTACTTATCCGTGCGAAAAGCCCTATTGTTTTCCCTCTTTTTACAAGGAAGTAAAATGTGAAAAAAATATTTCTACATCCCATGGCCTTTCCCAACCATTTAAATTTTTCTCTTACAGGTCTAACAGTTGCGAAAAACCAATACAACGCCCACCCGGAACAATATATAAAGCTAAACGAACCGTTCACTGGGTACTAATCCATACGAAAATCCCTATTGATTTACCTGTTTTTACAAGGAAATAAAATGTGAAAACAATATTTCTACATCCCATGGCCTTTCCCAGCCATTTAAATTTTTCTCTTACAGGTCTAACAGTTGCGAAAAACCAATACAACGCCCACCCGGAACAATGTATAAAGCTAAACGAACCATTCACTGGGTACTAATCCGTACGAAAATCCCAATTGATTTACCTGTTTTTACAAGGAAATAAAATGTGAAAAAAATATTTCTACATCCCATTGCCTTTCCCAACCATTTAAATTCTTCTCTTACAGGTCTAACACTTCCGAAAAACCAATACAACGCCCACCCGGAACAATGTATAAAGCTAAACGAACCGTTCACTGGGTACTAATCCGTACGAAAATCCCAATTGATTTACCTGTTTTGACAAGGAAATAAAATGTGAAAAAAATATTTCTACATCCCATGGCCTTTCCCAACCATTTAAATTTTTCTCTGACAGGTCTAACACTTCCGAAAAACCAATACAACGCCCACCCGGAAAAATATATAAAGCTAAACGAACCGTTCACTGTGTACTTATCCGTACGAAAATCCCTATTGATTTACCTGTTTTTACAAGGAAATAAAATGTGAAAAATTATTTCTACATCCCATGGCCTTTCCCAGCCATTTAAATTTTTCTCTTACAGGTCTAACACTTCCGAAAAACCAATACAACGCCCACCCGGAACAATGTATAAAGCTAAACGAACCGTTCACTGGGTACTTATCCGTGCGAAAAGCCCTATTGATTTCCCTCTTTTTACAAGGAAGTAAAATGTGAAAAAATATTTCTACATCCCATGGCCTTTCCCAACCATTTAAATTTTTCTCTTACAGGTCTAACAGTTGCGAAAAACCAATACAACGCCCACCCGGAATAATATATAAAGCTAAACGAACCGGTCACTGGGTACTAATCCATACGAAAATCCCTATTGATTTACCTGTTTTTACAAGGAAATAAAATGTGAAAAAAATATTTCTACATCCCATGGCCTTTCCCAACCATTTAAATTTTTCTCTTACAGGTCTAACATTTCCGAAAAACCAATACAACGCCCACCCGGAACAATATATAAAGCTAAACGAACCGTTCACTGGGTACTTATCCGTACGAAAATCCCTATTGATTTACCTGTTTTTACAAGGAAATAAAATGTGAAAAAAATATTTCTACATCCCATGGCCTTTCCCAGCCATTTAAATTTTTCTCTTACAGGTCTAACAGTTGCGAAAAACCAATACAACGCCCACCCGGAACAATGTATAAAGCTAAACGAACCGTTCACTGGGTACTTATCCGTACGAAAATCCCTATTGATTTACCTGTTTTTACAAGGAAATAAAATGTGAAAAAAATATTTCTACATCCCATGGCCTTTCCCAGCCATTTAAATTTTTCTCTTACAGGTCTAACAGTTGCGAAAAACCAATACAACGCCCACCCGGAACAATGTATAAAGCTAAACGAACCATTCACTGGGTACTAATCCGTACGAAAATCCCAATTGATTTACCTGTATTTACAAGGAAATAAAATGTGAAAAAAATATTTCTACATCCCATTGCCTTTCCCAACCATTTAAATTCTTCTCTTACAGGGCTAAAACTTCCGAAAAACCAATACAACGCCCACCCGGAACAATGTATAAAGCTAAACGAACCGTTCACTGGGTACTTATCCGTGCGAAAAGCCCTATTGATTTACCTCTTTTTACAAGGAAATAAAATGTGAAAAAAATATTTATACATCCCATGGCCTTTCCCAACCATTTAAATTTTTTTCTTACAGGTCTAACACTTCTGAAAAACCAATACAAAGCCCACCCGGAAAAATATATAAAGCTAAACGAACCGTTCACTGGGTACTTATCCGTACGAAAATCCCTATTGATTTACCTGTTTTTACAAGGAAATAAAATGTGAAAAAAATATTTCTACATCCCATGGCCTTTCCCAACCATTTAAATTTTTCTCTTACAGGTCTAACACTTCCGAAAAACCAATACAACGCCCATCCGGAACAATGTATAAAGCTAAACGAACCGTTCACAGGGTACTTATCCGTGCGAAAAGCCCTATTGATTTCCCTCTTTTTACAAGGAAGTAAAATGTGAAAAAAATATTTCTACATCCCATGGCCTTTCCCAACCATTTAAATTTTTCTCTTACAGGTCTAACAGTTGCGAAAAACCAATACAACGCCCACCCGGAACAATGTATAAAGCTAAACGAACCTTTCACTGGGTACTTATACGTGCGAAAAGCCCTATTGATTTACCTGTTTTTACAAGGAAGTAAAATGTGAAAAAAATATTTCTACATCCCATGGCCTTTCCCAACCATTTAAATTTTTCTCTTACAGGTCTAACACTACCGAAAAACCAATACAACTCCCACCCGGAACAATATATAAAGCTAAACGAACCGTTCACTGGATACTTATACGTACGAAAATCCCTATTGATTTACCTGTTTTTACAAGGAAATAAAATGTGAAAACAATATTTCTACATCCCATGGCCTTTCCCAACCATTTAAATTTTTCTCTCACAGGTCTAACACTTCCGAAAAACCAATACAACGCCCACCCGGAACAATGTATAAAGCTAAACGAACCGTTCCCTGGGTACTTATCCGTGCGAAAAGCCCTATTGATTTACCTGTTTTTACAAGGAAATAAAATGTGAAAAAAATATTTCTACATCCCATGGCCTTTCCCAACCATTTAAATTTTTCTCTTACAGGTCTAACACTTCCGAAAAACCAATACAACGCTCACCCGGAAAAATATATAAAGCTAAACGAACCGTTCACTGGGTACTTATCCGTACGAAAATCCCTATTGATTTACCTGTTTTTACAAGGAAATAAAATGTGAAAAAAATTTTTCTACATCCCATGGCCTTTCCCAGCCATTTAAATTTTTCTCTTACAGGTCTAACACTTCCGAAAAACCAATACAACGCCTACCCGGAACAATGTATAAAGCTAAACGAACCGTTCACTGGGTACTTATCCGTGCGAAAAGCCCTATTGATTTACCTGTTTTTACAAGGAAATAAAATGTGAAAAAAATATTTCTACATCCCATGGCCTTTCCCAACCATTTAAATTTTTCTCTTACAGGTCTAACACTTCCGAAAAACCAATACAACGCCCACCCGGAACAATGTATAAAGCTAAACGAACCGTTCACTGGGTACTTATCCGTGCGAAAAGCCCTATTGATTTACCTGTTTTTACAAGGAAATAAAATGTGAAAAAAATATTTCTACATCCCATGGCCTTTCCCAACCATTTAAATTTTTCTGTTACAGGTCTAACACTTCCGAAAAACCAATACAATGCCCACCCGGAAAAATATATAAAGCTAAACGAACCGTTCACTGGGTACTTATCCGTACGAAAATCCCTATTGATTTACCTGTTTTTACAAGGAAATAAAATGTGAAAAAAATATTTCTACGTCCCATGGCCTTTCCCAGCCATTTACATTTTTCTCTTACAGGTCTAACACTTCCGAAAAACCAATACAACGCCCACCCGGAACAATGTATAAAGCTAAACGAACCGTTCACTGGGTACTTATCAGTGCGAAAAGCCCTATTGATTTCCCTCTTTTTACAAGGAAGTAAAATGTGAAAAAAATATTTCTACATCCCATGGCCTTTCCCAACCATTTAAATTTTTCTCTTACATGTCTAACACTTCCGAAAAACCAATACAACGGCTACCCGGAACAATGTATAAAGTTAAACGAACCGTTCACTGGGTACTTATACGTGCGAAAAGCCCTATTGATTTACCTGTTTTTACAAGGAAATAAAATGTGAAAAAAATATTTCTACATCCCATGGCCTTTCCCAACCATTTAAATTTTTCTCTTACAGGTCTAACACTTCCGAAAAACCAATACAACGCCCACCCGGAACAATATATAAAGCTAAACGAACCGTTCACTGGGTACTTATCCGTACGAAAATCCCTATAGATTTACCTGTTTTTACAAGGAAATAAAATGTGAAAAAAATATTTCTACATCCCATGGCCTTTCCCAGCCATTTAAATTTTTCTCTTACAGGTCTAACACTTCCGAAAAACCAATACAACGCCCACCCGGAACAATGTATAAAGCTAAACGAACCGTTCACTGGGTACTTATCCGTGCGAAAAGCCCTATTGATTTCCCTCTTTTTACAAGGAAGTAAAATGTGAAAAAAATATTTCTACATCCCATGGCCTTTCCCAACCATTTAAATTTTTCTCTTACAGGTCTAACACTTCCGAAAAACCAATACAACGCCCACCCGGAACAATGTATTAAGCTAAACGAACCGTTCACTGGGTACTTATCCGTGCGAAAAGCCCTATTGATTTACCTCTTTTTACAAGGAATTAAAATGTGAAAAAAATATTTATACATCCCATGGCCTTTCCCAACCATTTAAATTTTTTTCTTACAGGTCTAACACTTCCGAAAAACCAATACAACGCCCACCCGGAAAAATATATAAAGCTAAACGAACCGTTCACTGGGTACTTATCGGTACGAAAATCCCTATTGATTTACCTGTTTTTACAAGGAAATAAAATGTGAAAAAAATATTTCTACATCCCATGGCCTTTCCCAACCATTTAAATTTTTCTCTTACAGGTCTAACACTTCCGAAAAACCAATACAACGCCCACCCGGAACAATGTATAAAGCTAAACGAACCGTTCACTGGGTACTTACCCGTGCGAAAAGCCCTATTGATTTCCCTCTTTTTACAAGGAAGTAAAATGTGAAAAAAATATTTCTACATCCCATGGCCTTTCCCAGCCATTTAAATTTTTCTCTTACAGGTCTAACAGTTGCGAAAAACCAATACAACGCCCACCCGGAACAATGTATAAAGCTAAACGAACCGTTCACTGGGTACTAATCCGTACGAAAATCCCAATTGATTTACCTGTTTTTACAAGGAAATAAAATGTGAAAAAAATATTTCTACATCCCATGGCCTTTCCCAACCATTTAAATTTTTCTCTTACAGGTCTAACACTTCCGAAAAACCAATACAACGCCCACCCGGAACAATGTATAAAGCTAAACGAACCGTTCACTGGGTACTTATCCGTGCGAAAAGCCCTATTGATTTACCTCTTTTTACAAGGAATTAAAATGTGAAAAAAATATTTCTACATCCCATGGCCTTTCCCAACCATTTAAATTTTTTTCTTACAGGTCTAACACTTCCGAAAAACCAATACAACGCCCACCCGGAAAAATATATAAAGCTAAACGAACCGTTCACTGGGTACTTATCCGTACGAAAATCCCTATTGATTTACCTGTTTTTACAAGGAAATAAAATGTGAAAAAAATATTTCTACATCCCATGGCCTTTCCCAACCATTAAAATTTTTCTCTTACAGGTCTAACACTTCCGAAAAACCAATACAACGCCCACCCGGAACAATGTATAAAGCTAAACGAACCGTTCACTGGGTACTTACCCGTGCGAAAAGCCCTATTGATTTCCCTCTTTTTACAAGGAAGTAAAATGTGAAAAAAATATTTCTACATCCCATGGCCTTTCCCAACCATTTAAATTTTTCTCTTACAGGTCTAAAAGTTGAGAAAAACCAATACAACGCCCACCCGGAAAAATATATAAAGCTAAACGAACCGTTCACTGGGTACTAATCCGTACGAAAATCCCTATTGATTTACCTGTTTTTACAAGGAATTAAAATGTGAAAAAAATATTTCTACATTCCATGGCCTTTCCCAACCATTTAAATTTTTCTCTTACAGGTCTAACACTTCCGAAAAACCAATACAACGCCCACCCGGAACAATATATAAAGCTAAACGAACCGTTCACTGGGTACTTATCCGTACGAAAATCCCTATTGATTTACCTGTTTTTACAAGGAAATAAAATGTGAAAAAAATATTTCTACATCCCATGGCCTTTCCCAACCATTTAAATTTTTCTCTTACAGGTCTAACAGTTGCGAAAAACCAATACAACGCCCACCCGGAACAATGTATAAAGCTAAACGAACCGTTCACTGGGTACTAATCCGTACGAAAATCCCTATTGTTTTACCTGTTTTTACAAGGAAATAAAATGTGAAAAAAATATTTCTACATCCCATGGCCTTTCCCAGCCATTTAAATTTTTCTCTTACAGGTCTAACACTTCCGAAAAACCAATACAACGCCTACCCGGAACAATGTATAAAGCTAAACGAACCGTTCACTGGGTACTTATCCGTGCGAAAAGCCCTATTGATTTACCTGTTTTTACAAGGAAATAAAATGTGAAAAAAATATTTCTACATCCCATGGCCTTTCCCAACCATTTAAATTTTTCTCTTACAGGTCTAACACTTCCGAAAAACCAATACAACGCCCACCCGGAACAATGTATAAAGCTAAACGAACCGTTCACTGGGTACTTATCCGTGCGAAAAGCCCTATTGATTTACCTGTTTTTACAAGGAAATAAAATGTGAAAAAAATATTTCTACATCCCATGGCCTTTCCCAACCATTTAAATTTTTCTGTTACAGGTCTAACACTTCCGAAAAACCAATACAATGCCCACCCGGAAAAATATATAAAGCTAAACGAACCGTTCACTGGGTACTTATCCGTACGAAAATCCCTATTGATTTACCTGTTTTTACAAGGAAATAAAATGTGAAAAAAATATTTCTACGTCCCATGGCCTTTCCCAGCCATTTACATTTTTCTCTTACAGGTCTAACACTTCCGAAAAACCAATACAACGCCCACCCGGAACAATGTATAAAGCTAAACGAACCGTTCACTGGGTACTTATCCGTGCGAAAAGCCCTATTGATTTCCCTCTTTTTACAAGGAAGTAAAATGTGAAAAAAATATTTCTACATCCCATGGCCTTTCCCAACCATTTAAATTTTTCTCTTACATGTCTAACACTTCCGAAAAACCAATACAACGGCTACCCGGAACAATGTATAAAGTTAAACGAACCGTTCACTGGGTACTTATACGTGCGAAAAGCCCTATTGATTTACCTGTTTTTACAAGGAAATAAAATGTGAAAAAAATATTTCTACATCCCATGGCCTTTCCCAACCATTTAAATTTTTCTCTTACAGGTCTAACACTTCCGAAAAACCAATACAACGCCCACCCGGAACAATATATAAAGCTAAACGAACCGTTCACTGGGTACTTATCCGTACGAAAATCCCTATAGATTTACCTGTTTTTACAAGGAAATAAAATGTGAAAAAAATATTTCTACATCCCATGGCCTTTCCCAGCCATTTAAATTTTTCTCTTACAGGTCTAACACTTCCGAAAAACCAATACAACGCCCACCCGGAACAATGTATAAAGCTAAACGAACCGTTCACTGGGTACTTATCCGTGCGAAAAGCCCTATTGATTTCCCTCTTTTTACAAGGAAGTAAAATGTGAAAAAAATATTTCTACATCCCATGGCCTTTCCCAACCATTTAAATTTTTCTCTTACAGGTCTAACACTTCCGAAAAACCAATACAACGCCCACCCGGAACAATGTATTAAGCTAAACGAACCGTTCACTGGGTACTTATCCGTGCGAAAAGCCCTATTGATTTACCTCTTTTTACAAGGAATTAAAATGTGAAAAAAATATTTATACATCCCATGGCCTTTCCCAACCATTTAAATTTTTTTCTTACAGGTCTAACACTTCCGAAAAACCAATACAACGCCCACCCGGAAAAATATATAAAGCTAAACGAACCGTTCACTGGGTACTTATCCGTACGAAAATCCCTATTGATTTACCTGTTTTTACAAGGAAATAAAATGTGAAAAAAATATTTCTACATCCCATGGCCTTTCCCAACCATTTAAATTTTTCTCTTACAGGTCTAACACTTCCGAAAAACCAATACAACGCCCACCCGGAACAATGTATAAAGCTAAACGAACCGTTCACTGGGTACTTACCCGTGCGAAAAGCCCTATTGATTTCCCTCTTTTTACAAGGAAGTAAAATGTGAAAAAAATATTTCTACATCCCATGGCCTTTCCCAGCCATTTAAATTTTTCTCTTACAGGTCTAACAGTTGCGAAAAACCAATACAACGCCCACCCGGAACAATGTATAAAGCTAAACGAACCGTTCACTGGGTACTAATCCGTACGAAAATCCCAATTGATTTACCTGTTTTTACAAGGAAATAAAATGTGAAAAAAATATTTCTACATCCCATGGCCTTTCCCAACCATTTAAATTTTTCTCTTACAGGTCTAACACTTCCGAAAAACCAATACAACGCCCACCCGGAACAATGTATAAAGCTAAACGAACCGTTCACTGGGTACTTATCCGTGCGAAAAGCCCTATTGATTTACCTCTTTTTACAAGGAATTAAAATGTGAAAAAAATATTTCTACATCCCATGGCCTTTCCCAACCATTTAAATTTTTTTCTTACAGGTCTAACACTTCCGAAAAACCAATACAACGCCCACCCGGAAAAATATATAAAGCTAAACGAACCGTTCACTGGGTACTTATCCGTACGAAAATCCCTATTGATTTACCTGTTTTTACAAGGAAATAAAATGTGAAAAAAATATTTCTACATCCCATGGCCTTTCCCAACCATTAAAATTTTTCTCTTACAGGTCTAACACTTCCGAAAAACCAATACAACGCCCACCCGGAACAATGTATAAAGCTAAACGAACCGTTCACTGGGTACTTACCCGTGCGAAAAGCCCTATTGATTTCCCTCTTTTTACAAGGAAGTAAAATGTGAAAAAAATATTTCTACATCCCATGGCCTTTCCCAACCATTTAAATTTTTCTCTTACAGGTCTAAAAGTTGAGAAAAACCAATACAACGCCCACCCGGAAAAATATATAAAGCTAAACGAACCGTTCACTGGGTACTAATCCGTACGAAAATCCCTATTGATTTACCTGTTTTTACAAGGAATTAAAATGTGAAAAAAATATTTCTACATTCCATGGCCTTTCCCAACCATTTAAATTTTTCTCTTACAGGTCTAACACTTCCGAAAAACCAATACAACGCCCACCCGGAACAATATATAAAGCTAAACGAACCGTTCACTGGGTACTTATCCGTACGAAAATCCCTATTGATTTACCTGTTTTTACAAGGAAATAAAATGTGAAAAAAATATTTCTACATCCCATGGCCTTTCCCAACCATTTAAATTTTTCTCTTACAGGTCTAACAGTTGCGAAAAACCAATACAACGCCCACCCGGAACAATGTATAAAGCTAAACGAACCGTTCACTGGGTACTAATCCGTACGAAAATCCCTATTGTTTTACCTGTTTTTACAAGGAAATAAAATGTGAAAAAAATATTTCTACATCCCATGGCCTTTCCCAGCCATTTAAATTTTTCTCTTACAGGTCTAACACTTCCGAAAAACCAATACAACGCCCACCCGGAACAATGTATAAAGCTAAACGAACCGTTCACTGGGTACTTATCCGTGCGAAAAGCCCTATTGATTTCCCTCTATTTACAAGGAAGTAAAATGTGAAAAAAATATTTCTACATCCCATGGCCTTTCCCAACCATTTAAATTTTTCTCTTACAGGTCTAACAGTTGCGAAAAACCAATACAACGCCCACCCGGAACAATGTATAAAGCTAAACGAACCGTTCACTGGGTACTAATCCGTACGAAAATCCCAATTGATTTACCTGTTTTTACAAGGAAATAAAATGTGAAAAAAATATTTCTACATCCCATGGCCTTTCCCAACCATTTAAATTTTTCTCTTACAGGTCTAACACTTCCGAAAAACCAATACAACGCCCACCCGGAACAATGTATAAAGCTAAACGAACCGTTCACTGGGTACTTATCCGTGCGAAAAGCCCTATTGATTTACCTCTTTTTACAAGGAATTAAAATGTGAAAAAAATATTTATACATCCCATGGCCTTTCCCAACCATTTAAATTTTTTTCTTACAGGTCTAACACTTCCGAAAAACCAATACAACGCCCACCCGGAAAAATATATAAAGCTAAACGAACCGTTCACTGGGTACTTATCCGTACGAAAATCCCTATTGATTTACCTGTTTTTACAAGGAAATAAAATGTGAAAAAAATATTTCTACATCCCATGGCCTTTCCCAACCATTAAAATTTTTCTCTTACAGGTCTAACACTTCCGAAAAACCAATACAACGCCCACCCGGAACAATGTATAAAGCTAAACGAACCGTTCACTGGGTACTTACCCGTGCGAAAAGCCCTATTGATTTCCCTCTTTTTACAAGGAAGTAAAATGTGAAAAAAATATTTCTACATCCCATGGCCTTTCCCAACCATTTAAATTTTTCTCTTACAGGTCTAAAAGTTGCGAAAAACCAATACAACGCCCACCCGGAAAAATATATAAAGCTAAACGAACCGTTCACTGGGTACTAATCCGTACGAAAATCCCTATTGATTTACCTGTTTTTACAAGGAAGTAAAATGTGAAAAAAATATTTCTACATTCCATGGCCTTTCCCAACCATTTAAATTTTTCTCTTACAGGTCTAACACTTCCGAAAAACCAATACAACGCCCACCCGGAACAATATATAAAGCTAAACGAACCGTTCACTGGGTACTTATCCGTACGAAAATCCCTATTGATTTACCTGTTTTTACAAGGAAATAAAATGTGAAAAAAATATTTCTACATCCCATGGCCTTTCCCAACCATTTAAATTTTTCTCTTACAGGTCTAACAGTTGTGAAAAACCAATACAACGCCCACCCGGAACAATGTATAAAGCTAAACGAACCGTTCACTGGGTACTAATCCGTACGAAAATCCCTATTGATTTACCTGTTTTTAAAAGGAAATAAAATGTGAAAAAAATATTTCTACATTCCATGGCCTTTCCCAACCATTTAAATTTTTCTCTTACAGGTCTAACACTTCCGAAAAACCAATACAACGCCCACCCGGAACAATATATAAAGCTAAACGAACCGTTCACTGGGTACTTATCCGTACGAAAATCCCTATTGATTTACCTGTTTTTACAAGGAAATAAAATGTGAAAAAAATATTTCTACATCCCATGGCCTTTCCCAACCATTTAAATTTTTCTCTTACAGGTCTAACAGTTGCGAAAAACCAATACAACGCCCACCCGGAACAATGTATAAAGCTAAACGAACCGTTCACTGGGTACTAATCCGTACGAAAATCCCTATTGTTTTACCTGTTTTTACAAGGAAATAAAATGTGAAAAAAATATTTCTACATCCCATGGCCTTTCCCAGCCATTTAAATTTTTCTCTTACAGGTCTAACACTTCCGAAAAACCAATACAACGCCTACCCGGAACAATGTATAAAGCTAAACGAACCGTTCACTGGGTACTTATCCGTGCGAAAAGCCCTATTGATTTACCTGTTTTTACAAGGAAATAAAATGTGAAAAAAATATTTCTACATCCCATGGCCTTTCCCAACCATTTAAATTTTTCTCTTACAGGTCTAACACTTCCGAAAAACCAATACAACGCCCACCCGGAACAATGTATAAAGCTAAACGAACCGTTCACTGGGTACTTATCCGTGCGAAAAGCCCTATTGATTTACCTGTTTTTACAAGGAAATAAAATGTGAAAAAAATATTTCTACATCCCATGGCCTTTCCCAACCATTTAAATTTTTCTGTTACAGGTCTAACACTTCCGAAAAACCAATACAATGCCCACCCGGAAAAATATATAAAGCTAAACGAACCGTTCACTGGGTACTTATCCGTACGAAAATCCCTATTGATTTACCTGTTTTTACAAGGAAATAAAATGTGAAAAAAATATTTCTACGTCCCATGGCCTTTCCCAGCCATTTACATTTTTCTCTTACAGGTCTAACACTTCCGAAAAACCAATACAACGCCCACCCGGAACAATGTATAAAGCTAAACGAACCGTTCACTGGGTACTTATCCGTGCGAAAAGCCCTATTGATTTCCCTCTTTTTACAAGGAAGTAAAATGTGAAAAAAATATTTCTACATCCCATGGCCTTTCCCAACCATTTAAATTTTTCTCTTACATGTCTAACACTTCCGAAAAACCAATACAACGGCTACCCGGAACAATGTATAAAGTTAAACGAACCGTTCACTGGGTACTTATACGTGCGAAAAGCCCTATTGATTTACCTGTTTTTACAAGGAAATAAAATGTGAAAAAAATATTTCTACATCCCATGGCCTTTCCCAACCATTTAAATTTTTCTCTTACAGGTCTAACACTTCCGAAAAACCAATACAACGCCCACCCGGAACAATATATAAAGCTAAACGAACCGTTCACTGGGTACTTATCCGTACGAAAATCCCTATAGATTTACCTGTTTTTACAAGGAAATAAAATGTGAAAAAAATATTTCTACATCCCATGGCCTTTCCCAGCCATTTAAATTTTTCTCTTACAGGTCTAACACTTCCGAAAAACCAATACAACGCCCACCCGGAACAATGTATAAAGCTAAACGAACCGTTCACTGGGTACTTATCCGTGCGAAAAGCCCTATTGATTTCCCTCTTTTTACAAGGAAGTAAAATGTGAAAAAAATATTTCTACATCCCATGGCCTTTCCCAACCATTTAAATTTTTCTCTTACAGGTCTAACACTTCCGAAAAACCAATACAACGCCCACCCGGAACAATGTATTAAGCTAAACGAACCGTTCACTGGGTACTTATCCGTGCGAAAAGCCCTATTGATTTACCTCTTTTTACAAGGAATTAAAATGTGAAAAAAATATTTATACATCCCATGGCCTTTCCCAACCATTTAAATTTTTTTCTTACAGGTCTAACACTTCCGAAAAACCAATACAACGCCCACCCGGAAAAATATATAAAGCTAAACGAACCGTTCACTGGGTACTTATCCGTACGAAAATCCCTATTGATTTACCTGTTTTTACAAGGAAATAAAATGTGAAAAAAATATTTCTACATCCCATGGCCTTTCCCAACCATTTAAATTTTTCTCTTACAGGTCTAACACTTCCGAAAAACCAATACAACGCCCACCCGGAACAATGTATAAAGCTAAACGAACCGTTCACTGGGTACTTACCCGTGCGAAAAGCCCTATTGATTTCCCTCTTTTTACAAGGAAGTAAAATGTGAAAAAAATATTTCTACATCCCATGGCCTTTCCCAGCCATTTAAATTTTTCTCTTACAGGTCTAACAGTTGCGAAAAACCAATACAACGCCCACCCGGAACAATGTATAAAGCTAAACGAACCGTTCACTGGGTACTAATCCGTACGAAAATCCCAATTGATTTACCTGTTTTTACAAGGAAATAAAATGTGAAAAAAATATTTCTACATCCCATGGCCTTTCCCAACCATTTAAATTTTTCTCTTACAGGTCTAACACTTCCGAAAAACCAATACAACGCCCACCCGGAACAATGTATAAAGCTAAACGAACCGTTCACTGGGTACTTATCCGTGCGAAAAGCCCTATTGATTTACCTCTTTTTACAAGGAATTAAAATGTGAAAAAAATATTTCTACATCCCATGGCCTTTCCCAACCATTTAAATTTTTTTCTTACAGGTCTAACACTTCCGAAAAACCAATACAACGCCCACCCGGAAAAATATATAAAGCTAAACGAACCGTTCACTGGGTACTTATCCGTACGAAAATCCCTATTGATTTACCTGTTTTTACAAGGAAATAAAATGTGAAAAAAATATTTCTACATCCCATGGCCTTTCCCAACCATTAAAATTTTTCTCTTACAGGTCTAACACTTCCGAAAAACCAATACAACGCCCACCCGGAACAATGTATAAAGCTAAACGAACCGTTCACTGGGTACTTACCCGTGCGAAAAGCCCTATTGATTTCCCTCTTTTTACAAGGAAGTAAAATGTGAAAAAAATATTTCTACATCCCATGGCCTTTCCCAACCATTTAAATTTTTCTCTTACAGGTCTAAAAGTTGAGAAAAACCAATACAACGCCCACCCGGAAAAATATATAAAGCTAAACGAACCGTTCACTGGGTACTAATCCGTACGAAAATCCCTATTGATTTACCTGTTTTTACAAGGAATTAAAATGTGAAAAAAATATTTCTACATTCCATGGCCTTTCCCAACCATTTAAATTTTTCTCTTACAGGTCTAACACTTCCGAAAAACCAATACAACGCCCACCCGGAACAATATATAAAGCTAAACGAACCGTTCACTGGGTACTTATCCGTACGAAAATCCCTATTGATTTACCTGTTTTTACAAGGAAATAAAATGTGAAAAAAATATTTCTACATCCCATGGCCTTTCCCAACCATTTAAATTTTTCTCTTACAGGTCTAACAGTTGCGAAAAACCAATACAACGCCCACCCGGAACAATGTATAAAGCTAAACGAACCGTTCACTGGGTACTAATCCGTACGAAAATCCCTATTGTTTTACCTGTTTTTACAAGGAAATAAAATGTGAAAAAAATATTTCTACATCCCATGGCCTTTCCCAGCCATTTAAATTTTTCTCTTACAGGTCTAACACTTCCGAAAAACCAATACAACGCCCACCCGGAACAATGTATAAAGCTAAACGAACCGTTCACTGGGTACTTATCCGTGCGAAAAGCCCTATTGATTTCCCTCTATTTACAAGGAAGTAAAATGTGAAAAAAATATTTCTACATCCCATGGCCTTTCCCAACCATTTAAATTTTTCTCTTACAGGTCTAACAGTTGCGAAAAACCAATACAACACCCACCCGGAACAATATATAAAGCTAAACGAACCGTTCACTGGGTACTAATCCATACGAAAATCCCTATTGATGTACCTGTTTTTACAAGGAAATAAAATGTGAAAAAAATATTTCTACATTCCATGGCCTTTCCCAACCATTTAAATTTTTCTCTTACAGGTCTAACACTTCCGAAAAACCAATACAACGCCCACCCGGAACAATGTATAAAGCTAAACGAACCGTTCACTGGGTACTTATCCGTACGAAAATCCCTATTGATTTACCTGTTTTTACAAGGAAATAAAATGTGAAAACAATATTTCTACATCCCATGGCCTTTCCCAGCCATTTAAATTTTTCTCTTACAGGTCTAACAGTTGCGAAAAACCAATACAACGCCCACCCGGAACAATGTATAAAGCTAAACGAACCGTTCACTGGGTACTAATCCGTACGAAAATCCCAATTGATTTACCTGTTTTTACAAGGAAATAAAATGTGAAAAAATATTTCTACATCCCATGGCCTTTCCCAACCATTTAAAGTTTTCTCTTACAGGTCTAACACTTCCGAAAAACCAATACAACGCCCACCCGGAACAATGTATAAAGCTAAACGAACCGTTCACTGGGTACTTATCCGTGCGAAAAGCCCTATTGATTTACCTCTTTTTACAAGGAATTAAAATGTGAAAAAAATATTTATACATCCCATGGCCTTTCCCAACCATTTAAATTTTTTTCTTACAGGTCTAACACTTCCGAAAAACCAATACAACGCCCATCCGGAAAAATATATAAAGCTAAACGAACCGTTCACTGGGTACTTATCCGTACGAAATTCCCTATTGATTTACCTGTGTTTCCAAGGAAATAAAATGTGAAAAAAATATTTCTACATCCCATGGCCTTTCCCAACCATTAAAATTTTTCTCTTACAGGTCTAACACTTCCGAAAAACCAATACAACGCCCACCCGGAACAATGTATAAAGCTAAACGAACCGTTCACTGGGTACTTACCCGTGCGAAAATCCCTATTGATTTACCTGTTTTTACAAGGAATTAAAATGTGAAAAAAATATTTCTACATCCCATGGCCTTTCCCAACCATTTAAATTTTTCTCTTACAGGTCTAAAAGTTGCGAAAAACCAATACAACGCCCACCCGGAAAAATATATAAAGCTAAACGAACCGTTCACTGGGTACTAATCCGTACGAAAATCCCTATTGATTTACCTGTTTTTACAAGGAAGTAAAATGTGAAAAAAATATTTCTACATTCCATGGCCTTTCCCAACCATTTAAATTTTTCTCTTACAGGTCTAACACTTCCGAAAAACCAATACAACGCCCACCCGGAACAATATATAAAGCTAAACGAACCGTTCACTGGGTACTTATCCGTACGAAAATCCCTATTGATTTACCTGTTTTTACAAGGAAATAAAATGTGAAGAAAATATTTCTACATCCCATGGCCTTTCCCAACCATTTAAATTTTTCTCTTACAGGTCTAACAGTTGTGAAAAACCAATACCACGCCCACCCGGAACAATGTATAAAGCTAAACGAACCGTTCACTGGGTACTAATCCGTACGAAAATCCCTATTGATTTACCTGTTTTTAAAAGGAAATAAAATGTGAAAAAAATATTTCTACATCCCATGGCCTTTCCCAGCCATTTAAGTTTTTCTCTTACAGGTCTAACACTTCCGAAAAACCAATACAACGCCCACCCGGAACAATGTATAAAGCTAAACGAACCGTTCACTGGGTACTTATCCGTGCCAAAAGCCCTATTGATTTACCTGTTTTTACAAGGAAGTAAAATGTGAAAAAAATATTTCTACATCCCATGGCCTTTCCCAACCATTTAAATTTTTCTCTTACAGGTCTAACAGTTGCGAAAAACCAATACAACGCCCACCCGGAACAATGTATAAAGCTAAACGAACCGTTCACTGGGTACTAATCCGTACGAAAATCCCAATTGATTTACCTGTTTTTACAAGGAAATAAAATGTGAAAAAAATATTTCTACATCCCATGGCCTTTCCCAACCATTTAAATTTTTCTCTTACAGGTCTAACACTTCCGAAAAACCAATACAACGCCCACCCGGAACAATGTATAAAGCTAAACGAACCGTTCACTGGGTACTTATCCGTGCGAAAAGCCCTATTGATTTACCTCTTTTTACAAGGAATTAAAATGTGAAAAAAATATTTATACATCCCATGGCCTTTCCCAACCATTTAAATTTTTTTCTTACAGGTCTAACACTTCCGAAAAACCAATACAACGCCCACCCGGAAAAATATATAAAGCTAAACGAACCGTTCACTGGGTACTTATCCGTACGAAAATCCCTATTGATTTACCTGTTTTTACAAGGAAATAAAATGTGAAAAAAATATTTCTACATCCCATGGCCTTTCCCAACCATTAAAATTTTTCTCTTACAGGTCTAACACTTCCGAAAAACCAATACAACGCCCACCCGGAACAATGTATAAAGCTAAACGAACCGTTCACTGGGTACTTACCCGTGCGAAAAGCCCTATTGATTTCCCTCTTTTTACAAGGAAGTAAAATGTGAAAAAAATATTTCTACATCCCATGGCCTTTCCCAACCATTTAAATTTTTCTCTTACAGGTCTAAAAGTTGCGAAAAACCAATACAACGCCCACCCGGAAAAATATATAAAGCTAAACGAACCGTTCACTGGGTACTAATCCGTACGAAAATCCCTATTGATTTACCTGTTTTTACAAGGAAGTAAAATGTGAAAAAAATATTTCTACATTCCATGGCCTTTCCCAACCATTTAAATTTTTCTCTTACAGGTCTAACACTTCCGAAAAACCAATACAACGCCCACCCGGAACAATATATAAAGCTAAACGAACCGTTCACTGGGTACTTATCCGTACGAAAATCCCTATTGATTTACCTGTTTTTACAAGGAAATAAAATGTGAAAAAAATATTTCTACATCCCATGGCCTTTCCCAACCATTTAAATTTTTCTCTTACAGGTCTAACAGTTGTGAAAAACCAATACAACGCCCACCCGGAACAATGTATAAAGCTAAACGAACCGTTCACTGGGTACTAATCCGTACGAAAATCCCTATTGATTTACCTGTTTTTAAAAGGAAATAAAATGTGAAAAAAATATTTCTACATCCCATGGCCTTTCCCAGCCATTTAAGTTTTTCTCTTACAGGTCTAACACTTCCGAAAAACCAATACAACGCCCACCCGGAACAATGTATAAAGCTAAACGAACCGTTCACTGGGTAATTATCCGTGCGAAAAGCCCTATTGATTTACCTGTTTTTACAAGGAAGTAAAATGTGAAAAAAATATTTCTACATCCCATGGCCTTTCCCAACCATTTAAATTTTTCTCTTACAGGTCTAACAGTTGCGAAAAACCAATACAACGCCCACCCGGAACAATGTATAAAGCTAAACGAACCGTTCACTGGGTACTTATACGTGCGAAAAGCCCTATTGATTTACCTGTTTTTACAAGGAAGTAAAATGTGAAAAAAATATTTCTACATCCCATGGCCTTTCCCAACCATTTAAATTTTTCTCTTACAGGTCTAACACTACCGAAAAACCAATACATCTCCCACCCGGAACAATATATAAAGCTAAACGAACCGTTCACTGGGTACTTATATGTACGAAAATCCCTATTGATTTACCTGTTTTTACAAGGAAATAAAATGTGAAAAAAATATTTCTACATCCCATGGCCTTTCCCAACCATTTAAATTTTTCTCTTACAGGTCTAACACTTCCGAAAAACCAATACAACGCCCACCCGGAAAAATATATAAAGCTAAACAAACCGTTCACTGGTTACTTATCCGTATGAAAATCCCTATTGATTTACCTGTTTTTACAAGGAAATAAAATGTGAAAAAAATATTTCTACATCCCATGGCCTTTCCCAACCATTTAAATTTTTCTCTTACAGGTCTAACACTTCCGAAAAACCAATACAACGCCCACCCGGAACAATGTATAAAGCTAAACGAACCGTTCACTGGGTACTTATCCGTGCGAAAAGCCCTATTGATTTCCCTCTTTTTACAAGGAAGTAAAATGTGAAAAAAATATTTCTACATCCCATGGCCTTTCCCAAGCATTTAAATTTTTCTCTTACAGGTCTAACAGTTGCGAAAAACCAATACAACGCCCACCCGGAAAAATATATAAAGCTAAACGAACCGTTCACTGGGTACCGAGCAGTGATATCAGCGCTCTCTCAGCCTCACCCACCCCACAGGGTGTCTGTTGTGGGGAGAGGAAAGGGAAGGCGACTGTAAGCCGCTTTGAGCTTCCTTCGGGTAGGGAAAAGCGGCATAAAAAACCAACTCTTCTTCTTCTTCTTCTACTAATCCATACGAAAATCCCTATTGATTTACCTGTTTTTACAAGGAAATAAAATGTGAAAAAAATATTTCTACATTCCATGGCCTTTCCCAACCATTTAAATTTTTCTCTTACAGGTCTAACACTTCCGAAAAACCAATACAACGCCCACCCGGAACAATATATAAAGCTTAACGAACCGTTCACTGGGTACTTATCCGTACGAAAATCCCTATTGATTTACCTGTTTTTACAAGGAAATAAAATGTGAAAAAAATATTTCTACATCCCATGGCCTTTCCCAGCCATTTAAATTTTTCTCTTACAGGTCTAACAGTTGCGAAAAACCAATACAACGCCCACCCGGAACAATGTATAAAGCTAAACGAACCGTTCACTGGGTACTAATCCGTACGAAAATCCCAATTGATTTACCTGTTTTTACAAGGAAATAAAATGTGAAAAAAATATTTCTACATCCCATGGCCTTTCCCAACCATTTAAATTTTTCTCTTACAGGTCTAACACTTCCGAAAAACCAATACAACGCCCACCCGGAACAATGTATAAAGCTAAACGAACCGTTCACTGGGTACTTATCCGTGCGAAAAGCCCTATTGATTTCCCTCTTTTTACAAGGAAATAAAATGTGAAAAAAATATTTCTACATCCCATGGCCTTTCCCAACCATTTACATTTTTCTCTTACAGGTCTAACAGTTGCGAAAAACCAATACAACGCCCACCCGGAAAAATATATAAAGCTAAACGAACCGTTCACTGTGTACTTATCCGTACGAAAATCCCTATTGATTTACCTGTTTTTACAAGGAAATAAAATGTGAAAAAAATATTTCTACATCCCATGGACTTTCCCAACCATTTAAATTTTTCTCTTACAGGTCTAACACTTCCGAAAAACCAATACAACGCCCACCCGGAACAATGTATAAAGCTAAACGAACCGTTCACTGGGTACTTATCCGTGCGAAAAGCCCTATTGATTTACCTGTTTTTACAAGGAAGTAAAATGTGAAAAAAATATTTCTACATCCCATGGCCTTTCCCAACCATTTAAATTTTTCTCTTACAGGTCTAACAGTTGCGAAAAACCAATACAACGCCCACCCGGAACAATGTATAAAGCTAAACGAACCGTTCACTGGGTACTTATACGTGCAAAAAGCCCTATTGATTTACCTGTTTTTACAAGGAAGTAAAATGTGAAAAAAATATTTCTACATCCCATGGCCTTTCCCAACCATTTAAATTTTTCTCTTACAGGTCTAACACTACCGAAAAACCAATACAACTCCCACCCGGAACAATATATAAAGCTAAACGAACCGTTCACTGGGTACTTATACGTACGAAAATCCCTATTGATTTACCTGTTTTTACAAGGAAATAAAATGTGAAAAAAATATTTCTACATCCCATGGCCTTTCCCAACCATTTAAATTTTTCTCTTACAGGTCTAACACTTCCGAAAAACCAATACAACGCCCACCCGGAACAATGTATAAAGCTAAACGAACCGTTCACTGGGTACTTATCCGTGCGAAAAGCCCTATTGATTTCCCTCTTTTTACAAGGAAGTAAAATGTGAAAAAAATATTTCTACATCCCATGGCCTTTCCCAAGCATTTAAATTTTTCTCTTACAGGTCTAACAGTTGCGAAAAACCAATACAACGCCCACCCGGAAAAATATATAAAGCTAAAAGAACCGTTCACTGGGTACTAATCCATACGAAAATCCCTATTGATTTACCTGTTTTTACAAGGAAATAAAATGTGAAAAAAATATTTCTACATTCCATGGCCTTTCCCAACCATTTAAATTTTTCTCTTACAGGTCTAACACTTCCGAAAAACCAATACAACGCCCACCCGGAACAATATATAAAGCTTAACGAACCGTTCACTGGGTACTTATCCGTACGAAAATCCCTATTGATTTACCTGTTTTTACAAGGAAATAAAATGTGAAAAAAATATTTCTACATCCCATGGTCTTTCCCAGCCATTTAAATTTTTCTCTTACAGGTCTAACAGTTGCAAAAAACCAATACAACGCCCACCCGGAACAATGTATAAAGCTAAACGAACCGTTCACTGGGTACTAATCCGTACAAAAATCCCAATTGATTTACCTGTTTTTACAAGGAAATAAAATGTGAAAAAAATATTTCTACATCCCATGGCCTTTCCCAACCATTTAAATTTTTCTCTTACAGTTCTAACACTTCCGAAAAACCAATACAACGCCCACCCGGAACAATGTATAAAGCTAAACGAACCGTTCACTGGGTACTTATCCGTGCGAAAAGCCCTATTGATCTCCCTCTTTTTACAAGGAAGTAAAATGTGAAAAAAATATTTCTACATCCCATGGCCTTTCCCAACCATTTAAATTTTTCTCTTACAGGTCTAACAGTTGCGAAAAACCAATACAACGCCCACCCGGAAAAATATATAAAGCTAAACGAACCGTTCACTGTGTACTTATCCGTACGAAAATCCCTATTGATTTACCTGTTTTTACAAGGAAATAAAATGTGAAAAAAATATTTCTACATCCCATGGCCTTTCCCAACCATTTAAATTTTTCTCTTACAGGTCTAACACTTCTGAAAAACCAATACAACGCCCACCCGGTACAATGTATAAAGCTAAACGAACCGTTCACTGGGTACTTATCCGTGCGAAAAGCCCTATTGATTTTCCTCTTTTTACAAGGAAATAAAATGTGAAAAAAATATTTCTACATCCCATGGCCTTTCCCAACCATTTACATTTTTCTCTTACAGGTCTAACACTTCCGAAAAACCAATACAACGCCCACCCGGAACAATATATAAAGCTAAACGAACCGTTCACTGGGTACTTATCCGTACGAAAATCCCTATTGATTTACCTTTTTTTACAAGGAAATAAAATGTGAAAAAAAATATTTCTACATCCCATGGCCTTTCCCAGCCATTTAAATTTTTTTCTTACAGGACTAACAGTTGCGAAAAACCAATATAACGCCCACCCGGAACAATGTATAAAGCTAAACGAACCGTTCACTGGGTACTAATCCATACGAAAATCACAATAAATTTACCTGTTTTTACAAGGAAATAAAATGTGAAAAAAATATTTCTACATGCCATGGCCTTTCCCAGCTATTTAAATTTTTCTCTTACAGGTCTAACAGTTGCGAAAAACCAATACAACGCCCACCCGGAACAATGTATAAAGCTAAACGAACCGTTCACTGGGTACTAATCCATACGAAAATCCCTATTGATTTACCTGTTTTTACAAGGAAATAAAATGTGAAAAAAATATTTCTACATGCCATGGCCTTTCCCAGCTATTTAAATTTTTCTCTTACAGGTCTAACAGTTGCGAAAAACCAATACAACGCCCACCCGGAACAATGTATAAAGCTAAACGAACCGTTCACTGGGTACTAATCCATACGAAAATCCCAATTGATTTACCTGTTTTTACAAGGAAATAAAATGTGAAAAAAATATTTCTACATCCCATGGCCTTTCCCAACCATTTAAATTTTTCTCTTACAGGTCTAACACTACCGAAAAACCAATACAACTCCCACCCGGAACAATATATAAAGCTAAACGAACCGTTCACTGGGTACTTATACGTACGAAAATCCCTATTGATTTACCTGTTTTTACAAGGAAATAAAATGTGAAAAAAATATTTCTACATCCCATGGCCTTTCCCAACCATTTAAATTTTTCTCTTACAGGTCTAACACTTCCGAAAAACCAATACAACGCCCACCCGGAACAATGTATAAAGCTAAACGAACCGTTCACTGGGTACTTATACGTGCGAAAAGCCCTATTGATTTACCTGTATTTACAAGGAAGTAAAATGTGAAAAAAATATTTCTACATCCCATGGCCTTTCCCAACCATTTAAATTTTTCTCTTACAGGTCTAACACTTCCGAAAAACCAATACAACGCCCACCCGGAACAATGTATAAAGCTAAACGAACCGTTCACTGGGTACCAATCCATACGAAAATCACAATAAATTTACCTGTTTTTACAAGGAAATAAAATGTGAAAAAAATATTTCTACATCCCATGGCCTTTCCCAGCCATTTAAATTTTTTTCTTACAGGACTAACAGTTGCGAAAAACCAATATAACGCCCACCCGGAACAATGTATAAAGCTAAACGAACCGTTCACTGGGTACTAATCCATACGAAAATCACAATAAATTTACCTGTTTTTACAAGGAAATAAAATGTGAAAAAAATATTTCTACATGCCATGGCCTTTCCCAGCTATTTAAATTTTTCTCTTACAGGTCTAACAGTTGCGAAAAACCAATACAACGCCCACCCGGAACAATGTATAAAGCTAAACGAACCGTTCACTGGGTACTAATCCATACGAAAATCCCTATTGATTTACCTGTTTTTACAAGGAAATAAAATGTGAAAAAAATATTTCTACATGCCATGGCCTTTCCCAGCTATTTAAATTTTTCTCTTACAGGTCTAACAGTTGCGAAAAACCAATACAACGCCCACCCGGAACAATGTATAAAGCTAAACGAACCGTTCACTGGGTACTAATCCATACGAAAATCCCAATTGATTTACCTGTTTTTACAAGGAAATAAAATGTGAAAAAAATATTTCTACATCCCATGGCCTTTCCCAACCATTTAAATTTTTCTCTTACAGGTCTAACACTTCCGAAAAACCAATACAACGCCCACCCGGAACAATGTATAAAGCTAAACGAACCGTTCACTGGGTACTTATACGTGCGAAAAGCCCTATTGATTTACCTGTATTTACAAGGAAGTAAAATGTGAAAAAAATATTTCTACATCCCATGGCCTTTCCCAACCATTTAAATTTTTCTCTTACAGGTCTAACACTTCCGAAAAACCAATACAACGCCCACCCGGAACAATGTATAAAGCTAAACGAACCGTTCACTGGGTACTAATCCATACGAAAATCACAATTGATTTACCTGTTTTTACAAGGAAATAAAATGTGAAAAAAATATTTCTACATCCCATGGCCTTTCCCAGCCATTTAAATTTTTCTCTTACAGGTCTAACACATCCGAAAAACCAATACAACGCCCACCCGGAAAAATATATAAAGCTAAACGAACCGTTCACTGGGTACTAATCCATACGAAAATCCCTATTGATTTACCTGTTTTTACAAGGAAATAAAATGTGAAAAAAATATTTCTACATTCCATGGCCTTTCCCAACCGTTTAAATTTTTCTCTTACAGGTCTAACACTTCCGAAAAACCAATACAACGCCCACCCGGAACAATATATAAAGCTAAACGAACCGTTCACTGGGTACTTATCCGTACGAAAATCCCTATTGATTTACCTGTTTTTACAAGGAAGTAAAATGTGAAAAAAATATTTCTACATCCCATGGCCTTTCCCAACCATTTAAATTTTTCTCTTACAGGTCTAACAGTTGCGAAAAACCAATACAACGCCCACCCGGAACAATGTATAAAGCTAAACGAACCGTTCACTGGGTACTTATACGTGCGAAAAGCCCTATTGATTTCCCTCTTTTTACAAGGAAGTAAAATGTGAAAAAAATATTTCTACATCCCATGGCCTTTCCCAACCATTTAAATTTTTCTCTTACAGGTCTAACACTACCGAAAAACCAATACAACGCCCACCCGGAACAATATATAAAGCTTAACGAACCGTTCACTGGGTACTTATCCGTACGAAAATCCCTATTGATTTACCTGTTTTTACAAGGAAATAAAATGTGAAAAAAATATTTCTACATCCCATGGCCTTTCCCAGCCATTTAAATTTTTCTCTTACAGGTCTAACAGTTGCGAAAAACCAATACAACGCCCACCCGGAACAATGTATAAAGCTAAACGAACCGTTCACTGGGTACTAATCCGTACGAAAATCCCAATTGATTTACCTGTTTTTACAAGGAAATAAAATGTGAAAAAAATATTTCTACATCCCATGGCCTTTCCCAACCATTTAAATTTTTCTCTTACAGGTCTAACACTTCCGAAAAACCAATACAACGCCCACCCGGAACAATGTATAAAGCTAAACGAACCGTTCACTGGGTACTTATCCGTGCGAAAAGCCCTATTGATTTCCCTCTTTTTACAAGGAAATAAAATGTGAAAAAAATATTTCTCCATCCCATGGCCTTTCCCAACCATTTACATTTTTCTCTTACAGGTCTAACAGTTGCGAAAAAACAATACAACGCCCACCCGGAAAAATATATAAAGCTAAACGAACCGTTCACTGTGTACTTATCCATACGAAAATCCCTATTGATTTACCTGTTTTTACAAGGAAATAAAATGTGAAAAAAATATTTCTACATCCCATGGCCTTTCCCAACCATTAAAATTTTTCTCTTACAGGTATAACACTTCCAAAAAACCAATACAACGCCCACCCGGAACAATGTATAAAGCTAAACGAACCGTTCACTGGGTACTTATCCGTGCGAAAAGCCCTATTGATTTACCTGTTTTTACAAGGACGTAAAATGTGAAAAAAATATTTCTACATCCCATGGCCTTTCCCAACCATTTACATTTTTCTCTTACAGGTCTAACAGTTGCGAAAAACCAATACAACGCCCACCCGGAACAATGTATAAAGCTAAACGAACCGTTCACTGGGTACTTATACGTGCGAAAAGCCCTATTGATTTACCTGTTTTTACAAGGAAGTAAAATGTGAAAAAAATATTTCTACATCCCATGGCCTTTCCCAACCATTTAAATTTTTCTCTTACAGGTCTAACACTACCGAAAAACCAATACAACTCCCACCCGGAACAATATATAAAGCTAAACGAACCGTTAACTGGGTACTTATACGTACGAAAATCCCTATTGATTTACCTGTTTTTACAAGGAAATAAAATGTGAAAAAAATATTTCTACATCCCATGGCCTTTCCCAACCATTTAAATTTTTCTCTTACAGGTCTAACACTTCCGAAAAACCAATACAACGCCCACCCGGAAAAATATATAAAGCTAAACGAACCGTTCACTGGTTACTTATCCGTACGAAAATCCCTATTGATTTACCTGTTTTTACAAGGAAATAAAATGTGAAAAAAATATTTCTACATCCCATGGCCTTTCCCAACTATTTAAATTTTTCTCTTACAGGTCTAACACTTCCGAAAAACCAATACAACGCCCACCCGGAAAAATATATAAAGCTAAACGAACCGTTCACTGGTTACTTATCCGTACGAAAATCCCTATTGATTTACCTGTTTTTACAAGGAAATAAAATGTGAAAAAAATATTTCTACATCCCATGGCCTTTCCCAACCATTTAAATTTTTCTCTTACAGGTCTAACACTTCCGAAAAACCAATACAACGCCCACCCGGAACAATGTATAAAGCTAAACGAACCGTTCACTGGGTACTTATCCGTGCGAAAAGCCCTATTGATTTCCCTCTTTTTACAAGGAAGTAAAATGTGAAAAAAATATTTCTACATCCCATGGCCTTTCCCAAGCATTTAAATTTTTCTCTTACAGGTCTAACAGTTGCGAAAAACCAATACAACGCCCACCCGGAAAAATATATAAAGCTAAACGAACCGTTCACTGGGTACTAATCCATACGAAAATCCCTATTGATTTACCTGTTTTTACAAGGAAATAAAATGTGAAAAAAATATTTCTACATCCCATGGCCTTTCCCAACCATTAAAATTTTTCTCTTACAGGTCTAACACTTCCGAAAAACCAATACAACGCCCACCCGGAACAATGTATAAAGCTAAACGAACCGTTCACTGGGTACTTATCCGTGCGAAAAGCCCTATTGATTTCCCTCTTTTTACAAGGAAGTAAAATGTGAAAAAAATATTTCTACATCCCATGGCCTTTCCCAAGCATTTAAATTTTTCTCTTACAGGTCTAACAGTTGCGAAAAACCAATACAACGCCCACCCGGAAAAATATATAAAGCTAAACGAACCGTTCACTGGGTACTAATCCATACGAAAATCCCTATTGATTTACCTGTTTTTACAAGGAAATAAAATGTGAAAAAAATATTTCTACATTCCATGGCCTTTCCCAACCATTTAAATTTTTCTCTTACAGGTCTAACACTTCCGAAAAACCAATACAACGCCCACCCGGAACAATATATAAAGCTTAACGAACCGTTCACTGGGTACTTATCCGTACGAAAATCCCTATTGATTTACCTGTTTTTACAAGGAAATAAAATGTGAAAAAAATATTTCTACATCCCATGGCCTTTCCCAGCCATTTAAATTTTTCTCTTACAGGTCTAACAGTTGCAAAAAACCAATACAACGCCCACCCGGAACAATGTATAAAGCTAAACGAACCGTTCACTGGGTACTAATCCGTACGAAAATCCCAATTGATTTACCTGTTTTTACAAGGAAATAAAATGTGAAAAAAATATTTCTACATCCCATGGCCTTTCCCAACCATTTAAATTTTTCTCTTACAGGTCTAACACTTCCGAAAAACCAATACAACGCCCACCCGGAACAATGTATAAAGCTAAACGAACCGTTCACTGGGTACTTATCCGTGCGAAAAGCCCTATTGATTTTCCTCTTTTTACAAGGAAATAAAATGTGAAAAAAATATTTCTACATCCCATGGCCTTTCCCAACCATTTACATTTTTCTCTTACAGGTCTAACAGTTGCGAAAAACCAATACAACGCCCACCCGGAAAAATATATAAAGCTAAACGAACCATTCACTGGGTACTAATCCATATGAAAATCCCTATTGATTTACCTGTTTTTACAAGGAAGTAAAATGTGAAAAAAATATTTCTACATCCCATGGCCTTTCCCAGCCATTTAAATTTTTTTCTTACAGGTCTAACAGTTGCGAAAAACCAATACAACGCCCACCCGGAACAATGTATAAAGCTAAACGAACCGTTCACTGGGTACTTATACGTGCGAAAAGCCCTATTGATTTCCCTCTTTTTACAAGGAAGTAAAATGTGAAAAAAATATTTCTACATCCCATGGCCTTTCCCAACCATTTAAATTTTTCTCTTACAGGTCTAACACTACCGAAAAACCAATACAACGCCCACCCGGAACAATATATAAAGCTTAACGAACCGTTCACTGGGTACTTATCCGTACGAAAATCCCTATTGATTTACCTGTTTTTACAAGGAAATAAAATGTGAAAAAAATATTTCTACATCCCATGGCCTTTCCCAGCCATTTAAATTTTTCTCTTACAGGTCTAACAGTTGCGAAAAACCAATACAACGCCCACCCGGAACAATGTATAAAGCTAAACGAACCGTTCACTGGGTACTAATCCGTACGAAAATCCCAATTGATTTACCTGTTTTTACAAGGAAATAAAATGTGAAAAAAATATTTCTACATCCCATGGCCTTTCCCAACCATTTAAATTTTTCTCTTACAGGTCTAACACTTCCGAAAAACCAATACAACGCCCACCCGGAACAATGTATAAAGCTAAACGAACCGTTCACTGGGTACTTATCCGTGCGAAAAGCCCTATTGATTTCCCTCTTTTTACAAGGAAATAAAATGTGAAAAAAATATTTCTACATCCCATGGCCTTTCCCAACCATTTACATTTTTCTCTTACAGGTCTAACAGTTGCGAAAAAACAATACAACGCCCACCCGGAAAAATATATAAAGCTAAACGAACCGTTCACTGTGTACTTATCCATACGAAAATCCCTATTGATTTACCTGTTTTTACAAGGAAATAAAATGTGAAAAAAATATTTCTACATCCCATGGCCTTTCCCAACCATTAAAATTTTTCTCTTACAGGTATAACACTTCCAAAAAAACAATACAACGCCCACCCGGAACAATGTATAAAGCTAAACGAACCGTTCACTGGGTACTTATCCGTGCGAAAAGCCCTATTGATTTACCTGTTTTTACAAGGACGTAAAATGTGAAAAAAATATTTCTACATCCCATGGCCTTTCCCAACCATTTAAATTTTTCTCTTACAGGTCTAACAGTTGCGAAAAACCAATACAACGCCCACCCGGAACAATGTATAAAGCTAAACGAACCGTTCACTGGGTACTTATACGTGCGAAAAGCCCTATTGATTTACCTGTTTTTACAAGGAAGTAAAATGTGAAAAAAATATTTCTACATCCCATGGCCTTTCCCAACCATTTAAATTTTTCTCTTACAGGTCTAACACTACCGAAAAACCAATACAACTCCCACCCGGAACAATATATAAAGCTAAACGAACCGTTCACTGGGTACTTATACGTACGAAAATCCCTATTGATTTACCTGTTTTTACAAGGAAATAAAATGTGAAAAAAATATTTCTACATCCCATGGCCTTTCCCAACCATTTAAATTTTTCTCTTACAGGTCTAACACTTCCGAAAAACCAATACAACGCCCACCCGGAAAAATATATAAAGCTAAACGAACCGTTCACTGGTTACTTATCCGTACGAAAATCCCTATTGATTTACCTGTTTTTACAAGGAAATAAAATGTGAAAAAAATATTTCTACATCCCATGGCCTTTCCCAACTATTTAAATTTTTCTCTTACAGGTCTAACACTTCCGAAAAACCAATACAACGCCCACCCGGAAAAATATATAAAGCTAAACGAACCGTTCACTGGTTACTTATCCGTACGAAAATCCCTATTGATTTACCTGTTTTTACAAGGAAATAAAATGTGAAAAAAATATTTCTACATCCCATGGCCTTTCCCAACCATTTAAATTTTTCTCTTACAGGTCTAACACTTCCGAAAAACCAATACAACGCCCACCCGGAACAATGTATAAAGCTAAACGAACCGTTCACTGGGTACTTATCCGTGCGAAAAGCCCTATTGATTTCCCTCTTTTTACAAGGAAGTAAAATGTGAAAAAAATATTTCTACATCCCATGGCCTTTCCCAAGCATTTAAATTTTTCTCTTACAGGTCTAACAGTTGCGAAAAACCAATACAACGCCCACCCGGAAAAATATATAAAGCTAAACGAACCGTTCACTGGGTACTAATCCATACGAAAATCCCTATTGATTTACCTGTTTTTACAAGGAAATAAAATGTGAAAAAAATATTTCTACATCCCATGGCCTTTCCCAACCATTAAAATTTTTCTCTTACAGGTCTAACACTTCCGAAAAACCAATACAACGCCCACCCGGAACAATGTATAAAGCTAAACTAACCGTTCACTGGGTACTTATCCGTGCGAAAAGCCCTATTGATTTCCCTCTTTTTACAAGGAAGTAAAATGTGAAAAAAATATTTCTACATCCCATGGCCTTTCCCAAGCATTTAAATTTTTCTCTTACAGGTCTAACAGTTGCGAAAAACCAATACAACGCCCACCCGGAAAAATATATAAAGCTAAACGAACCGTTCACTGGGTACTAATCCATACGAAAATCCCTATTGATTTACCTGTTTTTACAAGGAAATAAAATGTGAAAAAAATATTTCTACATTCCATGGCCTTTCCCAACCATTTAAATTTTTCTCTTACAGGTCTAACACTTCCGAAAAACCAATACAACGCCCACCCGGAACAATATATAAAGCTTAACGAACCGTTCACTGGGTACTTATCCGTACGAAAATCCCTATTGATTTACCTGTTTTTACAAGGAAATAAAATGTGAAAAAAATATTTCTACATCCCATGGCCTTTCCCAGCCATTTAAATTTTTCTCTTACAGGTCTAACAGTTGCAAAAAACCAATACAACGCCCACCCGGAACAATGTATAAAGCTAAACGAACCGTTCACTGGGTACTAATCCGTACGAAAATCCCAATTGATTTACCTGTTTTTACAAGGAAATAAAATGTGAAAAAAATATTTCTACATCCCATGGCCTTTCCCAACCATTTAAATTTTTCTCTTACAGGTCTAACACTTCCGAAAAACCAATACAACGCCCACCCGGAACAATGTATAAAGCTAAACGAACCGTTCACTGGGTACTTATCCGTGCGAAAAGCCCTATTGATCTCCCTCTTTTTACAAGGAAGTAAAATGTGAAAAAAATATTTCTACATCCCATGGCCTTTCCCAACCATTTAAATTTTTCTCTTACAGGTCTAACAGTTGCGAAAAACCAATACAACGCCCACCCGGAAAAATATATAAAGCTAAACGAACCGTTCACTGTGTACTTATCCGTACGAAAATCCCTATTGATTTACCTGTTTTTACAAGGAAATAAAATGTGAAAAAAATATTTCTACATCCCATGGCCTTTCCCAACCATTTAAATTTTTCTCTTACAGGTCTAACACTTCCGAAAAACCAATACAACGCCCACCCGGAACAATGTATAAAGCTAAACGAACCGTTCACTGGGTACTTATCCGTGCGAAAAGCCCTATTGATTTTCCTCTTTTTACAAGGAAATAAAATGTGAAAAAAATATTTCTACATCCCATGGCCTTTCCCAACCATTTACATTTTTCTCTTACAGGTCTAACAGTTGCGAAAAACCAATACAACGCCCACCCGGAAAAATATATAAAGCTAAACGAACCATTCACTGGGTACTAACCCATATGAAAATCCCTATTGATTTACCTGTTTTTACAAGGAAATAAAATGTGAAAAAAATATTTCTACATTCCATGGCCTTTCCCAACCATTTAAATTTTTCTCTTACAGGTCTAACACTTCCGAAAAACCAATACAACGCCCACCCGGAACAATATATAAAGCTAAACGAACCGTTCACTGGGTACTTATCCGTACGAAAATCCCTATTGATTTACCTGTTTTTACAAGGAAATAAAATGTGAAAAAAAAATATTTCTACATCCCATGGCCTTTCCCAGCCATTTAAATTTTTTTCTTACAGGTCTAACAGTTGCGAAAAACCAATACAACGCCCACCCGGAACAATGTATAAAGCTAAACGAACCGTTCACTGGGTACTAATCCATACGAAAATCCCAATTGATTTACCTGTTTTTACAAGGAAATAAAATGTGAAAAAAATATTTCTACATCCCATGGCCTTTCCCAGCCATTTAAATTTTTCTCTTACAGGTCTAACACATCCGAAAAACCAATACAACGCCCACCCGGAACAATGTATAAAGCTAAACGAACCGTTCACTGGGTACTTATCCGTGCGAAAAGCCCTATTGATCTCCCTCTTTTTACAAGGAAGTAAAATGTGAAAAAAATATTTCTACATCCCATGGCCTTTCCCAACCATTTAAATTTTTCTCTTACAGGTCTAACAGTTGCGAAAAACCAATACAACGCCCACCCGGAAAAATATATAAAGCTAAACGAACCGTTCACTGTGTACTTATCCGTACGAAAATCCCTATTGATTTACCTGTTTTTACAAGGAAATAAAATGTGAAAAAAATATTTCTACATCCCATGGCCTTTCCCAACCATTTAAATTTTTCTCTTACAGGTCTAACACTTCCGAAAAACCAATACAACGCCCACCCGGAACAATGTATAAAGCTAAACGAACCGTTCACTGGGTACTTATCCGTGCGAAAAGCCCTATTGATTTTCCTCTTTTTACAAGGAAATAAAATGTGAAAAAAATATTTCTACATCCCATGGCCTTTCCCAACCATTTACATTTTTCTCTTACAGGTCTAACAGTTGCGAAAAACCAATACAACGCCCACCCGGAAAAATATATAAAGCTAAACGAACCATTCACTGGGTACTAATCCATATGAAAATCCCTATTGATTTACCTGTTTTTACAAGGAAATAAAATGTGAAAAAAATATTTCTACATTCCATGGCCTTTCCCAACCATTTAAATTTTTCTCTTACAGGTCTAACACTTCCGAAAAACCAATACAACGCCCACCCGGAACAATATATAAAGCTAAACGAACCGTTCACTGGGTACTTATCCGTACGAAAATCCCTATTGATTTACCTGTTTTTACAAGGAAATAAAATGTGAAAAAAAAATATTTCTACATCCCATGGCCTTTCCCAGCCATTTAAATTTTTTTCTTACAGGTCTAACAGTTGCGAAAAACCAATACAACGCCCACCCGGAACAATGTATAAAGCTAAACGAACCGTTCACTGGGTACTAATCCATACGAAAATCCCAATTGATTTACCTGTTTTTACAAGGAAATAAAATGTGAAAAAAATATTTCTACATCCCATGGCCTTTCCCAGCCATTTAAATTTTTCTCTTACAGGTCTAACACATCCGAAAAACCAATACAACGCCCACCCGGAAAAATATATAAAGCTAAACGAACCATTCACTGGGTACTAATCCATACGAAAATCCCTATTGATTTACCTGTTTTTACAAGGAAATAAAATGTGAAAAAAATATTTCTACATTCCATGGCCTTTCCCAACCATTTAAATTTTTCTCTTACAGGTCTAACACTTCCGAAAAACCAATACAACGCCCACCCGGAACAATATATAAAGCTAAACGAACCGTTCACTGGGTACTTATCCGTGCGAAAATCCCTATTGATTTACCTGTTTTTACAAGGAAATAAAATGTGAAAAAAATATTTCTACATGCCATGGCCTTTCCCAGCCATTTAAATTTTTCTCTTACAGGTCTAACAGTTGCGAAAAACCAATACAACGCCCACCCGGAACAATGTATAAAGCTAAACGAACCGTTCACTGGGTACTAATCCATACGAAAATCCCAATTGATTTACCTGTTTTTACAAGGAAATAAAATGTGAAAAAAATATTTCTACATCCCATGGCCTTTCCCAGCCATTTAAATTTTTCTCTTACAGGTCTAACACTTCCGAAAAACTAATACAACGCCCACCCGGAACAATGTATAAAGCTAAAAGAACCGTTCACTGGGTACTTATCCGTGTGAAAAGCCCTATTGATTTACCTGTTTTTACAAGGAAGTAAAATGTGAAAAAAATATTTCTACATCCCATGGCCTTTCCCAACCATTTAAATTTTTATCTTACAGGTCTAACACTACCGAAAAACCAATACAACTCCCACCCGGAACAATATATAAAGCTAAACGAACCGTTTACTGGGTACTTATACGTACGAAAATCCCTATTGATTTACCTGTTTTTACAAGGAAATAAAATGTGAAAAAAATATTTCTACATCCCATGGCCTTTCCCAACCATTTAAATTTTTCTCTTACAGGTCTAACACTTCCGAAAAACCAATACAACGCCCACCCGGAACAATGTATAAAGCTAAACGAACCGTTCACTGTGTACTTATCTGTGCGAAAAGCCCTATTGATTTACCTGTTTTTACAAGGAAGTAAAATGTGAAAAAAATATTTCTACATCCCATGGCCTTTCCCAAACATTTAAATTTTTCTCTTACAGGTCTAACAGTTGCGAAAAACCAATACAACGCCCACCCGGAACAATGTATAAAGCTAAACAAACCGTTCACTGGGTACTTATACGTGCGAAAAGCCCTATTGATTTACCTGTTTTTACAAGGAAGTAAAATGTGAAAAAAAATATTTCTACATCCCATGGCCTTTCCCAACCATTTAAATTTTTCTCTTACAGGTCTAACACTACCGAAAAACCAATACAACTCCCACCCGGAACAATATATAAAGCTAAACGAACCGTTCACTGGGTACTTATACGTACGAAAATCCCTATTGATTTACCTGTTTTTACAAGGAAATAAAATGTGAAAAAAATATTTCTACATCCCATGGCCTTTCCCAACCATTTAAATCTTTCTCTTACAGGTCTAACACTTCCTAAAAACCAATACAACTCCCACCCGGAACAATATATAAAGCTAAACGAACCGTTCACTGGGTACTTATCCGTACGAAAATCCCTATTGATTTACCTGTTTTTACAAGGAAATAAAATGTGAAAAAAATATTTCTACATCCCATGGCCTTTCCCAACCATTTACATTTTTCTCTTACAGGTCTAACAGTTGCGAAAAACCAATACAACGCCCACCCGGAAAAATATATAAAGCTAAACGAACCGTTCACTGGGCACTTATCCGTACAAAAATCCCTATTGATTTTCCTGTTTTAACAAGGAAATAAAATGTGAAAAAAATATTTCTACATCCCATGGCCTTTCCCAACCATTTAAATTTTTATTTTACAGGTCTAACACTACCGAAAATCCGATACAACGGCCACCCGGAACAATATATAAAGCTAAACGAACCGTTCACTGGGTACT
The DNA here is from genome assembly GCF_049243985.1 of Paroedura picta. Classification (NCBI taxonomy): domain Eukaryota; kingdom Metazoa; phylum Chordata; class Lepidosauria; order Squamata; family Gekkonidae; genus Paroedura; species Paroedura picta. The sequence goes on along the minus strand of NC_135373.1, from coordinate 6,515,868 downwards.
TATACGTACGAAAATCCCTATTGATTTACCTGTTTTTACAAGGAAATAAAATGTAAAAAAAATATTTCTACATCCCATGGCCTTTCCCAGCCATTTAAATTTTTCTCTTACAGGTCTAACAGTTGCGAAAAACCAATACAACACCCACCCGGAAAAATATATACAGCTAAACGAACCGTTTACTGGGTACTAATCCATACGAAAATCCCTATTGATTTACCTGTTTTTACAAGGAAATAAAATGTGAAAAAAATATTTCTACATCCCATGGCCTTTCCCAACCATTTAAATTTTTCTCTTACAGGTCTAACACTTCCGAAAAACCAATACAACGCCCACCTGGAACAATACATAAAGCTAAACGAACCGTTCACTGGGTACTTATCCGTGCGAAAAGCCCTATTGATTTACCTGTTTTTACAAGGAAGTAAAATGTGAAAAAAATATTTTTACATCCCATGGCCTTTCCCAACTATTTAAATTTTTATCTTACAGGTCTAACACTACCGAAAAACCAATACAACTCCCAACCGGAACAATATATAAAGCTAAACGAACCGTTCACTGGGTACTTATACGTACGAAAATCCCTATTGATTTACCTGTTTTTACAAGGAAATAAAATGTGAAAAAAATATTTCTACATCCCATGGCCTTTCCCAACCATTTAAATTTTTCTCTTACAGGTCTAACACTTCCGAAAAACCATTACAACGCACACCCGGAACAATGTATAAAGCTAAACGAACCGTTCACTGGGTACTTATCCGTGCGAAAAGCCCTATTGATTTCCCTCTTTTTACAAGGAATTAAAATGTGAAAAAAATATTTCTACATCCCATGGCCTTTCCCAACCATTTAAATTTTTCTCTTACAGGTCTAACACTACCGAAAAACCAATACAACTCCCACCCGGAACAATATATAAAGCTAAACGAACCGTTCACTGGGTACTTATCCGTACGAAAATCCCTATTGATTTACCTGTTTTTACAAGGAAATAAAATGTGAAAAAAATATTTCTACATCCCATGGCCTTTCCCAACCATTTAAACTTTTCTCTTACAGGTCTAACACTTCCGAAAAACCAATACAACGCCCACCCGGAACAATATATAAAGCTAAACGAACCGTTCACTGGGCACTTATCCGTACAAAAATCCCTATTGATTTTCCTGTTTTAACAAGGAAGTAAAATGTGAAAAAAATATTTCTACATCCCATGGCCTTTCCCAACCATTTAAATTTTTCTCTTACAGGTCTAACACTTCCGAAAAACCAATACAACGCCCACCCGGAACAATGTATAAAGGTAAACGAACCGTTCACTGGGTACTTATACGTGCGAAAAGCCCTATTGATTTCCCTCTTTTTACAAGGAAGTAAAATGTGAAAAAAATATTTCTACATCCCATGGCCTTTCCCAACCATTTAAATTTTTCTCTTACAGGTCTAACACTACCGAAAAACCAATACAACTCCCACCCGGAACAATATATAAAGCTAAACGAACCGTTCACTGGGTACTTATACGTACGAAAATCCCTATTGATTTACCTGTTTTTACAAGGAAATAAAATGTGAAAAAAATATTTCTACATCCCATGGCCTTTCCCAACCATTTAAATTTTTCTCTTACAGGTCTAACACTTCCGAAAAACCAATACAACGCCCACCCGGAACAATGTATAAAGCTAAACGAACCGTTCACTGGGTACTTATCCGTGCGAAAAGCCCTATTGATTTCCCTCTTTTTACAAGGAAGTAAAATGTGAAAAAAATATTTCTACATCCCATGGCCTTTCCCAACCATTTAAATTTTTCTCTTACAGGTCTAACAGTTGCGAAAAACCAATACAACGCCCACCCGGAACAATATATAAAGCTAAACGAACAGTTCACTGGGTACTTATCCGTACGAAAAGCCCTATTGATTTCCCGGTTTTTACAAGGAAGTAAAATGTGAAAAAAATATTTCTACATCCCATGGCCTTTCCCAACCATTAAAATTTTTCTCTTACACGTCTAACAGTTGCGAAAAACCAATACAACACCCACCCGGAAACATATATACAGCTAAACGAACCGTTTACTGGGTACTAATCCATACGAAAATCCCTATTGATTTACCTGTTTTTACAAGGAAATAAAATGTGAAAAAAATATTTCTACATCCCATGGCCTTTCCCAACCATTTAAATTTTTCTCTTACAGGTCTAACACTTCCGAAAAACCAATACAACGCCCACCCGGAACAATGTATAAAGCTAAACGAACCGTTCACTGGGTACTTATCCGTGCGAAAAGCCCTATTGATTTCCCTCTTTTTACAAGGAAGTAAAATGTGAAAAAAATATTTCTACATCCCATGGCCTTTCCCAACCATTTAAATTTTTCTCTTACAGGTCTAACAGTTGCGAAAAACCAATACAACGCCCACCCGGAACAATATATAAAGCTAAACGAACAGTTCACTGGGTACTTATCCGTACGAAAAGCCCTATTGATTTCCCGGTTTTTACAAGGAAGTAAAATGTGAAAAAAATATTTCTACATCCCATGGCCTTTCCCAACCATTAAAATTTTTCTCTTACACGTCTAACAGTTGCGAAAAACCAATACAACACCCACCCGGAAACATATATACAGCTAAACGAACCGTTTACTGGGTACTAATCCATACGAAAATCCCTATTGATTTACCTGTTTTTACAAGGAAATAAAATGTGAAAAAATATTTCTATATCCCATGGCCTTTCCCAACCATTTAAATTTTTCTCTTACAGGTCTAACACTTATTAAAAACCAATACAACTCCCACCCGGAACAATATATAAAGCTAAACGAACCGTTCACTGGGTACTTATCCGTACGAAAATCCCTATTGATTTACCTGTTTTTACAAGGAAATAAAATGTGAAAAAAATATTTCTACATCCCATGGCCTTTCCCAACCATTTAAACTTTTCTCTTACAGGTCTAACACTTCCGAAAAACCAATACAACGCCCACCCGGAACAATATATAAAGCTAAACGAACCGTTCACTGGGCACTTATCCGTACAAAAATCCCTATTGATTTTCCTGTTTTAACAAGGAAATAAAATGTGAAAAAAATATTTCTACATCCCATGGCCTTTCCCATCCATTTAAATTTTTATTTTACAGGTCTAACACTACCGAAAAACCGATACAACGGCCACCCGGAACAATATATAAAGCTAAACGAACCGTTCACTGGGTACTTATACGTACGAAAATCCCTATTGATTTACCTGTTTTTACAAGGAAATAAAATGTAAAAAAAATATTTCTACATCCCATGGCCTTTCCCAGCCATTTAAATTTTTCTCTTACAGGTCTAACAGTTGCGAAAAACCAATACAACACCCACCCGGAAAAATATATACAGCTAAACGAACCGTTTACTGGGTACTAATCCATACGAAAATCCCTATTGATTTACCTGTTTTTACAAGGAAATAAAATGTGAAAAAAATATTTCTACATCCCATGGCCTTTCCCAACCATTTAAATTTTTCTCTTACAGGTCTAACACTTCCGAAAAACCAATACAACGCCCACCCGGAACAATACATAAAGCTAAATGAACCGTTCACTGGGTACTTATCCGTACGAAAATCCCTATTGATTTACCTGTTTTTACAAGGAAATAAAATGTGAAAAAAATATTTCTACATCCCATGGCCTTTCCCAACCATTTAAACTTTTCTCTTACAGGTCTAACACTTCCGAAAAACCAATACAACGCCCACCCGGAACAATATATAAAGCTAAACGAACCGTTCACTGGGCACTTATCCGTACAAAAATCCCTATTGATTTTCCTGTTTTAACAAGGAAATAAAATGTGAAAAAAATATTTCTACATCCCATGGCCTTTCCCAACCATTTAAATTTTTATCTTACAGGTCTAACACTACCGAAAAACCGATACAACGGCCACCCGGAACAATATATAAAGCTAAACGAACCGTTCACTGGGTACTTATAAGTACGAAAATCCCTATTGATTTACCTGTTTTTACAAGGAAATAAAATGTAAAAAAAATATTTCTACATCCCATGGCCTTTCCCAGCCATTTAAATTTTTCTCTTACAGGTCTAACACTACCGAAAAACCAATACAACTCCCACCCGGAACAATATATAAAGCTAAACGAACCGTTCACTGGGTACTTATCCGTGCGAAAAGCCCTATTGATTTACCTGTTTTTACAAGGAAGTAAAATGTGAAAAAAATATTTTTACATCCCATGGCCTTTCCCAACTATTTAAATTTTTATCTTACAGGTCTAACACTACCGAAAAACCAATACAACTCCCACCCGGAACAATATATAAAGCTAAACGAACCGTTCACTGGGTACTTATACGTACGAAAATCCCTATTGATTTACCTGTTTTTACAAGGAAATAAAATGTGAAAAAAATATTTCTACATTCCATGGCCTTTCCCAACCATTTAAATTTTTCTCTTACAGGTCTAACACTTCCGAAAAACCATTACAATGCACACCCGGAACAATGTATAAAGCTAAACGAACCGTTCACTGGGTACTTATCCGTGCGAAAAGCCCTATTGATTTCCCTCTTTTTACAAGGAATTAAAATGTGAAAAAAATATTTCTACATCCCATGGCCTTTCCCAACCATTTAAATTTTTCTCTTACAGGTCTAACACTACCGAAAAACCAATACAACTCCCACCCGGAACAATATATAAAGCTAAACGAACCGTTCACTGGGTACTTATCCGTACGAACATCCCTATTGATTTACCTGTTTTTACAAGGAAATAAAATGTGAAAAAAATATTTCTACATCCCATGGCCTTTCCCAACCATTTAAACTTTTCTCTTACAGGTCTAACACTTCCGAAAAACCAATACAACGCCCACCCGGAACAATATATAAAGCTAAACGAACCGTTCACTGGGCACTTATCCGTACAAAATTCCCTATTGATTTTCCTGTTTTAACAAGGAAGTAAAATGTGAAAAAAATATTTCTACATCCCATGGCCTTTCCCAACCATTTAAATTTTTCTCTTACAGGTCTAACACTTCCGAAAAACCAATACAACGCCCACCCGGAACAATGTATAAAGCTAAACGAACCGTTCACTGGGTACTTATCCGTGCGAAAAGCCCTATTGATTTCCCTCTTTTTACAAGGAAGTAAAATGTGAAAAAAATATTTCTACATCCCATGGCCTTTCCCAACCATTTAAATTTTTCTCTTACCGGTCTAACAGTTGCGAAAAACCAATACAACGCCCACCCGGAACAATATATAAAGCTAAACGAACAGTTCACTGGGTACTTATCCGTACGAAAAGCCCTATTGATTTCCCGGTTTTTACAAGGAAGTAAAATGTGAAAAAAATATTTCTACATCCCATGGCCTTTCCCAACCATTAAAAGTTTTCTCTTACACGTCTAACAGTTGCGAAAAACCAATACAACACCCACCCGGAAAAATATATACAGCTAAACGAACCGTTTACTGGGTACTAATCCATACGAAAATCCCTATTGATTTACCTGTTTTTACAAGGAAATAAAATGTGAAAAAAATATTTCTACATCCCATGGCCTTTCCCAACCATTTAAATTTTTCTCTTACAGGTCTAACACTTCCTAAAAACCAATACAACCCCCACCCGGAACAATATATAAAGCTAAACGAACCGTTCACTGGGTACTTATCCGTACGAAAATCCCTATTGATTTACCTGTTTTTACAAGGAAATAAAATGTGAAAAAAATATTTCTACATCCCATGGCCTTTCCCAACCATTTAAACTTTTCTCTTACAGGTCTAACACTTCCGAAAAACCAATACAACGCCCACCCGGAACAATATATAAAGCTAAACGAACCGTTCACTGGGCACTTATCCGTACAAAAATCCCTATTGATTTTCCTGTTTTAACAAGGAAATAAAATGTGAAAAAAATATTTCTACATCCCATGGCCTTTCCCATCCATTTAAATTTTTATTTTACAGGTCTAACACTACCGAAAAACCGATACAACGGCCACCCGGAACAATATATGAAGCTAAACGAACCGTTCACTGGGTACTTATACGTACGAAAATCCCTATTGATTTACCTGTTTTTACAAGGAAATAAAATGTAAAAAAAATATTTCTACATCCCATGGCCTTTCCCAGCCATTTAAATTTTTCTCTTACAGGTCTAACAGTTGCGAAAAACCGATACAACGGCCACCCGGAACAATATATAAAGCTAAACGAACCGTTCACTGGGTACTTATACGTACGAAAATCCCTATTGATTTACCTGTTTTTACAAGGAAATAAAATGTAAAAAAAATATTTCTACATCCCATGGCCTTTCCCAGCCATTTAAATTTTTCTCTTACAGGTCTAACACTTCCGAAAAACCAATACAACGCCCACCCGGAACAATGTATAAAGCTAAACGAACCGTTCACTGGGTACTTATCCGTGCGAAAAGGCCTATTGATTTACCTGTTTTTACAAGGAAGTAAAATGTGAAAAAAATATTTTTACATCCCATGGCCTTTCCCAACTATTTAAATTTTTATCTTACAGGTCTAACACTACCGAAAAACCGATACAACTCCCACCCGGAACAATATATAAAGCTAAACGAACCGTTCACTGGGTACTTATACGTACGAAAATCCCTATTGATTTACCTGTTTTTACAAGGAAATAAAATGTGAAAAAAATATTTCTACATCCCATGGCCTTTCCCAACCATTTAAATTTTTCTCTTACAGGTCTAACACTTCCGAAAAACCATTACAACGCACACCCGGAACAATGTATAAAGCTAAACGAACCGTTCACTGGGTACTTATCCGTGCGAAAAGCCTTATTGATTTCCCTCTTTTTACAAGGAATTAAAATGTGAAAAAAATATTTCTACATCCCATGGCCTTTCCCAACCATTTAAATTTTTCTCTTACAGGTCTAACACTACCGAAAAACCAATACAACTCCCACCCGGAACAATATATAAAGCTAAACGAACCGTTCACTGGGTACTTATCCGTACGAAAATCCCTATTGATTTACCTGTTTTTACAAGGAAATAAAATGTGAAAAAAATATTTCTACATCCCATGGCCTTTCCCAACCATTTAAACTTTTCTCTTACAGGTCTAACACTTCCGAAAAACCAATACAACGCCCACCCGGAACAATATATAAAGCTAAACGAACCGTTCACTGGGCACTTATCCGTACAAAAATCCCTATTGATTTTCCTGTTTTAACAAGGAAATAAAATGTGAAAAAAATATTTCTACATCCCATGGCCTTTCCCAACCATTTAAATTTTTATCTTACAGGTCAAACACTACCGAAAAACCGATACAACGGCCACCCGGAACAATATATAAAGCTAAACGAACCGTTCACTGGGTACTTATCCGTACGAAAATCCCTATTAATTTACCTGTTTTTACAAGGAAGTAAAATGTGAAAAAAATATTTCTAAATCCCATGGCCTTTCCCAACCATTTAAATTTTTCTCTTACAGGTCTAACACTTCCGAAAAACCAATACAACGCCCACCCGGAACAATGTATAAAGCTAAACGAACCGTTCACTGGGTACTTATCCGTGCGAAAAGCCCTATTGATTTCCCTCTTTTTACAAGGAAGTAAAATGTGAAAAAAATATTTCTACATCCCATGGCCTTTCCCAACCATTTAAATTTTTCTCTTACAGGTCTAACACTACCGAAAAACCAATACAACTCCCACCCGGAACAATTTATAAAGCTAAACGAACCGTTCACTGGGTACTTATCCGTACGAAAATCCCTATTGATTTACCAGTTTTTACAAGGAAATAAAATGTGAAAAAAATATTTCTACATCCCATGGCCTTTCCCAACCATTTAAACTTTTCTCTTACAGGTCTAACACTTCCGAAAAACCAATACAACGCCCACCCGGAACAATATATAAAGCTAAACGAACCGTTCACTGGGCACTTATCCGTAAAAAAATCCCTATTGATTTTCCTGTTTTTACAAGGAAATAAAATGTGAAAAAAATATTTCTACATCCCATGGCCTTTCCCAACCATTTAAATTTTTATCTTACAGGTCTAACACTACCGAAAAACCGATACAACGGCCACCCGGAACAATATATAAAGCTAAACGAACCGTTCACTGGGTACTTATCCGTACGAAAATCCCTATTGATTTACCTGTTTTTACAAGGAAATAAAATGTAAAAAAAATATTTCTACATCCCATGGCCTTTCCCAGCCATTTAAATTTTTCTCTTACAGGTCTAACACTTCCGAAAAACCAATACAACGCCCACCCGGAACAATGTATAAAGCTAAACGAACCGTTCACTGGGTACTTATCCGTACGAAAATCCCTATTGATTTCCCTCTTTTTACAAGGAAGTAAAATGTGAAAAAAATATTTCTACATCCCATGGCCTTTCCCAACCATTTAAATTTTTCTCTTACAGGTCTAACACTACCGAAAAACCAATACAACGGCCACCCGGAACAATATATAAAGCTAAACCAACCGTTCACTGGGCACTTATCCGTACGAAAATCCCTATTGATTTACCTGTTTTTACAAGGAAATAAAATGTGAAAAAAATATTTCTACATCCCATGGCCATTCTCAACCATTTAAACTTTTCTCTTACATGTCTAACACTTCCGAAAAACCAATACAACGCCCACCCGGAACAATGTATAAAGCTAAACGAACCGTTCACTGGGTACTTATCCGTGCGAAAAGCCCTATTGATTTTCCTGTTTTTACAAGGAAGTAAAATGTGAAAAAAATATTTCTACATCCCATGGCCTTTACCAGCCATTTAAATTTTTCTCTTACAGGTCTAACACTTCCGAAAAACCGATACAACGCCCACCCGGAACAATATATAAAGCTAAACGAACAGTTCACTGGGTACTTCTCCGTACGAAAAGCCCTATTGATTTACCTGTTTTTACAAGGAAGTAAAATGTGAAAAAAATATTTCTACATCCCATGGCCTTTCCCAACCATTTAAACATTTCTCTTACAGGTCTAACGCTTCTGAAAAACCAATACAACGCCCACGCGGAACAATATATAAAGCTAAACGAACCGTTCACTGGGTACTTATCCGTACGAAAATACTTATTGATTTACCTGTATTTACAAGGAAATAAAATGTGAAAAAAATATTTCTACATCCCATGGCCTTTCCCAACCATTTAAATATTTATCTTACAGGTCTAACACTACCGAAATCCAATACAACTCCCTCCCGGAACAATATATAAAGCTAAACGAACCGTTCACTGGGTACTTATCCGTACGAAAATCCCTATTGATTTACCTGTTTTTAAAAGGAAATAAAATGTGAAAAAAATATTTCTACATCCCATGGCCATTCCCAACCATTTAAACTTTTCTCTTACAGGTCTAACACTTCCGAAAAACCGATACAACGCCCTCCCGGAACAATATATAAAGCTAAACGGACCGTTCACTGGGTATTTATCCGTACGAAAAGCCCTATTGATTTACCTGTTTTTACAAGGAAGTAAAATGTGAAAAAAATATTTCTACATCCCATGGCCTTTCCCAGCCATTTAAATTTTTCTCTTACAGGTCTAACGCTTCCGAAAAACCAATACAACGCCCACGCGGAACAATATATAAAGCTAAACGAACCGTTCACTGGGTAGTTATCCGTACGAAAATCCCTATTGATTTACCTGTTTTTACAAGGAAATAAAATGTGAAAAAAATATTTCTACATCCCATGGCCTTTCCCAGCCATTTAAATTTTTCTCTTACATGTCTAACACTTCCGAAAAACCAATACAATGCCCACCCGGAACAATGTATAAAGCTAAACGAACCGTTCACTGGGTACTTATCCGTGCGAAAAGCCCTATTGATTTACCTGTTTTTACAAGGAAATAAAATGTGAAAAAATATTTCTACATCCCATGTCCTTTCCCAACCATTTAAATTTTTCTCTTACATGTCTAACACTTCCGAAAAACCAATACAACGCCCACCCGGAACAATATATAAAGCTAAACGAACCGTTCACTGGGTACTTATCCGTACGAAAAGCCCTATTCATATACCTGTTTTTACAAGGAAGTAAAATGTGAAAAAAATATTTCTACATCCCATGGCCTTTCCCAGCCATTTAAATATTTCTCTTACAGGTCTAACACTTCCGAAAAACCAATACAACGCCCGCCCGGAACAATATATAAAGCTAAACGAACCGTTCACTGGGTACTTATCCGTACGAAAATCCCTATTGATTTACCTGTTTTTACAAGGAAATAAAATGTGAAAAAAATATTTCTACATCCCATGGCCTTTCCCAACCATTTAAACTTTTCTCTTACAGGTCTAACACTTCTGAAAAACCAATACAACGGCCACCCGGAACAATATATAAAGCTAAACGAACCGTTCACTGGGCACTTATCCGTACAAAAATCCCTATTGATTTTCCTGTTTTTACAAGGAAATAAAATGTGAAAAAATATTTCTACATTCCATGGCCTTTCCCAACCATTTAAATTTTTATCTTACAGGTCTAACACTACCGAAAAACCGATACAACTCCCACCGGGAACAATATATAAAGCTAAATGTACCGTTCACTGGGGACTTATACGTATGAAAATCCCTATTGATTTACCAGTTTTTACAAGGAAGTAAAATGTGAAAAAAATATTTCTACATCCCATGGCCTTTCCCAACCATTTAAACATTTCTCTTACAGGTCTAACACTTCCGAAAAACCAATACAACACCCACACGGAACAATATATAAAGCTAAACGAACCGTTCACTGGGTACTTATCCATACGAAAATCCCTATTGATTTACCTGTATTTACAAGGAAATAAAATGTGAAAAAAATATTTCTACATCCCATGGCCTTTCCCAACCATTTAAATTTTTCTCTTACAGGTCTAACACGTCTGAAAAACCAATACAACGGCCACCCAGAACAATGTATAAAGCTAAACGAACCGTTCACTGGGTACTTATCCGTACGAAAATCCCTATTGATTTACCTGTTTTTACAAGGAAGTAAAATGTGAAAAAAATATTTCTACATCCCATGGCCTTTCCCAACTATTTAAATTTTTCTCTTACATGTCTAACACTTCTGAAAAACCAATACAACCCCCACCCGGAACAATATATAAAGCTAAACGAACCGTTCACTGGGTACTTATACGTACGAAAATCCCTATTGATTTACCTGTTTTTACATGGAAATAAAATGTGAAAAAAATATTTCTACATCCCATGGCCATTCCCAACCATTTAAACTTTTCTCTTACAGGTCTAACACTTCTGAAAAACCAATACAACGCCCACCCGGAACAATGTATAAAGCTAAACGAACCGTTCACTGGGTACTTATCCGTACGAAAATCCCTATTGATTTACCAGTTTTTACAAGGAAGTAAAATGTGAAAAAAATATTTCTACATCCCATGCCTTTTCCCAACCATTTAAATTTTTCTCTTACATGTCTAACACTTCCGAAAAACCAATACAACGCCTTCCCGGAACAATATATAAAGCTAAACGAACCGTTCACTGGGTACTTATCCGTACGAAAATCCCTATTGATTTACCTGTTTTTACAAGGAAATAAAATGTGAAAAAAATATTTCTACATCCCATGGCCTTTCCCAACCATTTAAACTTTTCTCTTACAGGTCTAACACTTCCGAAAAACCAATACAACGGCCACCCGGAACAATATATAAAGCTAAACGAACCGTTCTCTGGGCACTTATCCGTACAAAAATCCCTATTGATTTTCCTGTTTTTACAAGGAAATAAAATGTGAAAAAATATTTCTACATTCCATGGCCGTTCCCAACCATTTAAATTTTTATCTTACAGGTCTAACACTACCGAAAAACCGATACAACTCCCACCGGGAACAATATATAAAGCTAAATGTACCGTTCACTGGGGACTTATACGTATGAAAATCCCTATTGAGTTACCAGTGTTTACAAGGAAGTAAAATGTGAAAAAAATATTTCTACATCCCATGGCCTTTCCCAACCATTTAAACATTTCTCTTACAGGTCTAACACATCCGAAAAACCAATACAACACCCACACGGAACAATATATAAAGCTAAACGAACCGTTCACTGGGTACTTATCCATACGAAAATCCCTATTGATTTACCTGTATTTACAAGGAAATAAAATGTGAAAAAAATATTTCTACATCCCATGGCCTTTCCCAACCATTTAAATATTTATCTTACAGGTCTAACACTACCGAAAAACCAATACAACTCCCACCCGGAACAATACATAAAGGTAAACGAACCGTTCACTGGGTACTTATCCGTACGAAAATCCCTATTGATTTACCTGTTTTTACAAGGAAATAAAATGTGAAAAAAATATTTCTACATCCCATGGCCATTCCCAACCATTAAAATTTTTCTCTTACAGGTCTAACACGTCTGAAAAACCAATACAACGGCCACCCAGAACAATGTATAAAGCTAAACGAACCGTTCACTGGGTACTTATACGTACGAAAATCCCTATTGATTTACCTGTTTTTACAAGGAAGTAAAATGTGAAAAAAATATTTCTACATCCCATGGCCTTTCCCAACTATTTAAATTTTTCTCTTACATGTCTAACACTTCTGAAAAACCAATACAACCCCCACCCGGAACAATATATAAAGCTAAACGAACCGTTCACTGGGTACTTATACGTACGAAAATCCCTATTGATTTACCTGTTTTTACAAGGAAATAAAATGTGAAAAAAAAAATTCTACATCCCATGGCCATTCCCAACCATTTAAATTTTTCTCTTACAGGTCTAACACGTCTGAAAAAGCAATACAACGGCCACCCAGAACAATGTATAAAGCTAAACGAACCGTTCACTGGGTACTTATCCGTAAGAAAATCCCTATTGATTTACCTGTTTTTACAAGGAAGTAAAATGTGAAAAAAATATTTCTACATCCCATGGCCTTTCCCAACTATTTAAATTTTTCTCTTACATGTCTAACACTTCTGAAAAACCAATACAACCCCCACCCGGAACAATATATAAAGCTTAACGAACCGTTCACTGGGTAAATATACGTACGAAAATCCCTATTGATTTACCTGTTTTTACAAGGAAATAAAATGTGAAAAAAATATTTCTACATCCCATGGCCATTCCCAACCATTTAAACTTTTCTCTTACAGGTCTAACACTTCTGAAAAACCAATACAACGGCCACCCGGAACATTGTATAAAGCTAAACGAACCGTTCACTGGGTACTTATCCGTACGAAAATCCCTATTGATTTACCTGTTTTTACAAGGAAGTAAAATGTGAAAAAAATATTTCTACATCCCATGGCTTTTCCCAACCATTTAAACTTTTCTCTTACAGGTCTAACACTTCTGAAAAACCAATACAACGGCCACCTGGAACAATGTATAAAGCTAAACGAACCGTTCACTGGGTACTTATCCGTACGAAAATCCCTATTGATTTACCTGTTTTTACAAGGAAGTAAAATGTAAAAAAAATATTTCTACATCACATGGCCTTTCCCAACCATTTAAATTTTTCTCTTACATGTCTAACACTTCCGAAAAACCAATACAACGCCCACCCGGAACAATGTATAAAGCTAAACGAACCGTTCACTGGGTACTTATCCGTGCGAAAAGCCCTATTGATTTTCCTGTTTTTACAAGGAAGTAAAATGTGAAAAAAATATTTCTACATCCCATGGCCTTTACCAGCCATTTAAATTTTTCTCTTACAGGTCTAACACTTCCGAAAAACCGATACAACGCCCATCCGGAACAATATATAAAGCTAAACGAACAGTTCACTGGGTACTTATCCGTACGAAAAGCCCTATTGATTTACCTGTTTTTACAAGGAAGTAAAATGTGAAAAAAATATTTCTACATCCCATGGCCTTTCCCAACCATTTAAATTTTTATCTTACAGGTCTAACAGTACCGAAAAACCGATACAACTCCCACCCGGAACAATATATAAAGCTAAACGAACCGTTCACTGGGTACTTATACGTATGAAAATCCCTATTGATTTACCTGTTTTTACAAAGAAGTAAAATGTGAAAAAAATATTTCTACATCCCATGGCCTTTCCCAACCATTTAAACATTTCTCTTACAGGTCTAACGCTTCCGAAAAACCAATACAACGCCCACGCGGAACAATATATAAAGCTAAACGAACCGTTCACTGGGTACTTATCCGTACGAAAATCCCTATTTATTTACCTGTATTTACAAGGAAATAAAATGTGAAAAAAATATTTCTACATCCCATGGCCTTTCCCAACCATTTAAATTTTTCTCTTACAGTTCTAACACTTCCGAAAAACCAATACAACGCCCACCCGGAACAATATATAAAGCTAAACGAACAGTTCACTGGGTACTTATCCGTACGAAAAGCACTATTGATTTACCTGTTTTTACAAGGAAGTAAAATGTGAAAAAAATATTTCTACATCCCATGGCCTTTCCCAACCATTTAAATTTTTATCTTACAGGTCTAACAGTACCGAAAAACCGATACAACTCCCCCCCGGAACAATATATAAAGCTAAATGTACCGTTCACTGGGTACTTATACGTATGAAAATCCCTATTGATTTACCTGTTTTTACAAGGAAGTAAAATGTGAAAAAAATATTTCTACATCCCATGGCCTTTCCCAACCATTTAAACATTTCTCTTACAGGTCTAACACTTCCGAAAAACCAATACAACGCCCACGCGGAACAATATATAAAGCTAAACGAACCGTTCACTGGGTACTTATCCATACGAAAATCCCTATTGATTTACCTGTATTTACAAGGAAATAAAATGTGAAAAAAATATTTCTACATCCCATGGCCTTTCCCAACCATTTAAATATTTATCTTACAGGTCTAACACTACCGAAAAACCAATACAACTCCCACCCGGAACAATATATAAAGCTAAACGAACCGTTCACTGGGTACTTATACGTACGAAAATCCCTATTGATTTACCTGTTTTTACAAGGAAATAAAATGTAAAAAAAATATTTCTACATCCCATGGCCTTTCCCAGCCATTTAAATTTTTCTCTTACAGGTCTAACACTTCCGAAAAACCAATACAACGCCCACCCGGAACAATGTATAAAGCTAAACGAACCGTTCACTGGGTACTTATCCGTGCGAAAAGCCCTATTGATTTACCTGTTTTTACAAGGAAGTAAAATGTGAAAAAAATATTTCTACATCCCATGGCCTTTCCCAACCGTTTAAATTTTTATCTTACAGGTCTAACACTACCGAAAAACCAATACAACTCCCACCCGGAACAATATATAAAGCTAAACGAACCGTTCACTGGGTACTTATACGTACGAAAATCCCTATTGATTTACCTGTTTTTACAAGGAAATAAAATGTGAAAAAAATATTACTACATCCCATGGCCTTTCCCAACCATTTAAACTTTTCTCTTACAGGTCTAACACTTCCGAAAAACCAATACAACGCCCTCCCGGAACAATATATAAAGCTAAACGAACCGTTCACTGGGTACTTATACGTACGAAAATCCCTATTGATTTACCTGTTTTTACAAGGAAATAAAATGTGAAAAAAATATTTCTACATCCCATGGCCTTTCCCAACCATTTAAACTTTTCTATTACATGTCTAACACTTCTGAAAAACCAATACAACGCCCTCCCGGAACAATATATAAAGCTAAACGAACCGTTCACTGGGTACTTATACGTACGAAAATCCCTATTGATTTACCTGTTTCTACAAGGAAATAAAATGTGAAAAAAATATTTCTACATCCCATGGCCTTTCCCAACCATTTAAATTTTTCTCTTACAGGTCTAACACTTCCGAAAAACCAATACAACACCCACCCGGAACAATATATAAAGCTAAACGAACCGTTCGCTGGGTACTTATACGTACGAAAATCCCTATTGATTTACCTGTTTTTACAAGGAAATAAAATGTGAAAAAAATATTTCTACATCCCATGGCCATTCCCAACCATTTAAACTTTTCTCTTACAGGTCTAACACTTCTGAAAAACCAATACAACGGCCACCCGGAACATTGTATAAAGCTAAACGAACCGTTCACTGGGTACTTATCCGTACGAAAATCCCTATTGATTTACCTGTTTTTACAAGGAAGTAAAATGTGAAAAAAATATTTCTACATCCCATGGCTTTTCCCAACCATTTAAATTTTTCTCTTACATGTCTAACACTTCCGAAAAACCAATACAACGCCCACCCGGAACAATATATAAAGCTAAATGAACCGTTCACTGGGTACTTATACGTACGAAAATCCCTATTGATTTACCAGTTTTTACAAGGAAATACAATGTGAAAAAAATATTTCTACATCCCATGGCCATTCCCAACCATTTAAACTTTTCTCTTACAGGTCTAACACTTCTGAAAAACCAATACAACGGCCACCTGGAACAATGTATAAAGCTAAACGAACCGTTCACTGGGTACTTATCCGTACGAAAATCCCTATTGATTTACCTGTTTTTACAAGGAAGTAAAATGTAAAAAAAATATTTCTACATCACATGGCCTTTCCCAACCATTTAAATTTTTCTCTTACATGTCTAACACTTCCGAAAAACCAATACAACGCCCACCCGGAACAATGTATAAAGCTAAACGAACCGTTCACTGGGTACTTATCCGTGCGAAAAGCCCTATTGATTTTCCTGTTTTTACAAGGAAGTAAAATGTGAAAAAAATATTTCTACATCCCATGGCCTTTACCAGCCATTTAAATTTTTCTCTTACAGGTCTAACACTTCCGAAAAACCGATACAACGCCCATCCGGAACAATATATAAAGCTAAACGAACAGTTCACTGGGTACTTATCCGTACGAAAAGCCCTATTGATTTACCTGTTTTTACAAGGAAGTAAAATGTGAAAAAAATATTTCTACATCCCATGGCCTTTCCCAACCATTTAAATTTTTATCTTACAGGTCTAACAGTACCGAAAAACCGATACAACTCCCACCCGGAACAATATATAAAGCTAAACGAACCGTTCACTGGGTACTTATACGTATGAAAATCCCTATTGATTTACCTGTTTTTACAAAGAAGTAAAATGTGAAAAAAATATTTCTACATCCCATGGCCTTTCCCAACCATTTAAACATTTCTCTAACAGGTCTAACGCTTCCGAAAAACCAATACAACGCCCACGCGGAACAATATATAAAGCTAAACGAACCGTTCACTGGGTACTTATCCGTACGAAAATCCCTATTTATTTACCTGTATTTACAAGGAAATAAAATGTGAAAAAAATATTTCTACATCCCATGGCCTTTCCCAACCATTTAAATTTTTCTCTTACAGGTCTAACACTTCCGAAAAACCAATACAACGCCCACCCGGAACAATATATAAAGCTAAACGAACAGTTCACTGGGTACTTATCCGTACGAAAAGCACTATTGATTTACCTGTTTTTATAAGGAAGTAAAATGTGAAAAAAATATTTCTACATCCCATGGCCTTTCCCAACCATTTAAATTTTTATCTTACGGGTCTAACAGTACCGAAAAACCGATACAACTCCCCCCCGGAACAATGTATAAAGCTAAACGAACCGTTCACTGGGTACTTATCCGTGCGAAAAGCCCTATTGATTTTCCTGTTTTTACAAGGAAGTAAAATGTGAAAAAAATATTTCTACATCCCATGGCCTTTACCAGCCATTTAAATTTTTCTCTTACAGGTCTAACACTTCCGAAAAACCGATACAACGCCCATCCGGAACAATATATAAAGCTAAACGAACAGTTCACTGGGTACTTATCCGTACGAAAAGCCCTATTGATTTACCTGTTTTTACAAGGAAGTAAAATGTGAAAAAAATATTTCTACATCCCATGGCCTTTCCCAACCATTTAAATTTTTATCTTACAGGTCTAACAGTACCGAAAAACCGATACAACTCCCACCCGGAACAATATATAAAGCTAAACGAACCGTTCACTGGGTACTTATACGTATGAAAATCCCTATTGATTTACCTGTTTTTACAAAGAAGTAAAATGTGAAAAAAATATTTCTACATCCCATGGCCTTTCCCAACCATTTAAACATTTCTCTAACAGGTCTAACGCTTCCGAAAAACCAATACAACGCCCACGCGGAACAATATATAAAGCTAAACGAACCGTTCACTGGGTACTTATCCGTACGAAAATCCCTATTTATTTACCTGTATTTACAAGGAAATAAAATGTGAAAAAAATATTTCTACATCCCATGGCCTTTCCCAACCATTTAAATTTTTCTCTTACAGGTCTAACACTTCCGAAAAACCAATACAACGCCCACCCGGAACAATATATAAAGCTAAACGAACAGTTCACTGGGTACTTATCCGTACGAAAAGCACTATTGATTTACCTGTTTTTATAAGGAAGTAAAATGTGAAAAAAATATTTCTACATCCCATGGCCTTTCCCAACCATTTAAATTTTTATCTTACGGGTCTAACAGTACCGAAAAACCGATACAACTCCCCCCCGGAACAATATATAAAGCTAAATGTACCGTTCACTGGGTACTTATACGTATGAAAATCCCTATTGATTTACCTGTTTTTACAAGGAAGTAAAATGTGAAAAAAATATTTCTACATCCCATGGCCTTTCCCAACCATTTAAACATTTCTCTTACAGGTCTAACACTTCCGAAAAACCAATACAACGCCCACGCGGAACAATATATAAAGCTAAACGAACCGTTCACTGGGTACTTATCCATACGAAAATCCCTATTGATTTACCTGTATTTACAAGGAAATAAAATGTGAAAAAAATATTTCTACATCCCATGGCCTTTCCCAACCATTTAAATATTTATCTTACAGGTCTAACACTACCGAAAAACCAATACAACTCCCACCCGGAACAATGTATAAAGCTAAACGAACCGTTCACTGGGTACTTATCCGTGCGAAAAGCCCTATTGATTTACCTGTTTTTACAAGGAAGTAAAATGTGAAAAAAATATTTCTACATCCCATGGCCTTTCCCAACCGTTTAAATTTTTATCTTACAGGTCTAACACTACCGAAAAACCAATACAACTCCCACCCGGAACAATATATAAAGCTAAACGAACCGTTCACTGGGTACTTATACGTACGAAAATCCCTATTGATTTACCTGTTTTTACAAGGAAATAAAATGTGAAAAAAATATTACTACATCCCATGGCCTTTCCCAACCATTTAAACTTTTCTCTTACAGGTCTAACACTTCCGAAAAACCAATACAACGCCCTCCCGGAACAATATATAAAGCTAAACGAACCGTTCACTGGGTACTTATACGTACGAAAATCCCTATTGATTTACCTGTTTTTACAAGGAAATAAAATGTGAAAAAAATATTTCTACATCCCATGGCCTTTCCCAACCATTTAAACTTTTCTATTACATGTCTAACACTTCTGAAAAACCAATACAACGCCCTCCCGGAACAATATATAAAGCTAAACGAACCGTTCACTGGGTACTTATACGTACGAAAATCCCTATTGATTTACCTGTTTCTACAAGGAAATAAAATGTGAAAAAAATATTTCTACATCCCATGGCCTTTCCCAACCATTTAAATTTTTCTCTTACAGGTCTAACACTTCCGAAAAACCAATACAACACCCACCCGGAACAATATATAAAGCTAAACGAACCGTTCGCTGGGTACTTATACGTACGAAAATCCCTATTGATTTACCTGTTTTTACAAGGAAATAAAATGTGAAAAAAATATTTCTACATCCCATGGCCATTCTCAACCATTTAAACTTTTCTCTTACATGTCTAACACTTCCGAAAAACGAATACAACGCCCACCCGGAACAATGTATGAAGCTAAACGAACCGTTCACTGGGTACTTATCCGTGCGAAAAGCCCTATTGATTTTCCTGTTTTTACAAGGAAGTAAAATGTGAAAAAAATATTTCTACATCCCATGGCCTTTACCAGCCATTTAAATTTTTCTCTTACAGGTCTAACACTTCCGAAAAACCGATACAACGCCCACCCGGAACAATATATAAAGCTAAACGAACAGTTCACTGGGTACTTCTCCGTACGAAAAGCCCTATTGATTTACCTGTTTTTACAAGGAAGTAAAATGTGAAAAAAATATTTCTACAACCCATGGCCTTTCCCAACCATTTAAACATTTCTCTTACAGGTCAAACGCTTCTGAAAAACCAACACAACGCCCACGCGGAACAATATATAAAGCTAAACGAACCGTTCACTGGGTACTTATCCGTACGAAAATACTTATTGATTTACCTGTATTTACAAGGAAATAAAATGTGAAAAAAATATTTCTACATCCCATGGCCTTTCCCAACCATTTAAATATTTATCTTACAGGTCTAACACTACCGAAATCCAATACAACGCCCACCCGGAACAATATATAAAGCTAAACGAACCGTTCACTGGGTACTTATCCGTACGAAAATCCCTATTGATTTACCTGTTTTTACAAGGAAATAAAATGTGAAAAAAATATTTCTACATCCCATGGCCTTTCCCAACCATTTAAACTTTTCTCTTACAGGTCTAACACTTCTGAAAAACCAATACAACGGCCACCCGGAACAATATATAAAGCTAAACGAACCGTTCACTGGGCACTTATCCGTACAAAAATCCCTATTGATTTTCCTGTTTTTACAAGGAAATAAAATGTGAAAAAATATTTCTACATTCCATGGCCTTTCCCAACCATTTAAATTTTTATCTTACAGGTCTAACACTACCGAAAAACCGATACAACTCCCACCGGGAACAATATATAAAGCTAAATGTACCGTTCACTGGGGACTTATACGTATGAAAATCCCTATTGATTAACCAGTTTTTACAAGGAAGTAAAATGTGAAAAAAATATTTCTACATCCCATGGCCTTTCCCAACCATTTAAACATTTCTCTTACAGGTCTAACACTTCCGAAAAACCAATACAACGCCCACACGGAACAATATATAAAGCTAAACGAACCGTTCACTGGGTACTTATCCATACGAAAATCCCTATTGATTTACCTGTATTTACAAGGAAATAAAATGTGAAAAAAATATTTCTACATCCCATGGCCTTTCCCAACCATTTAAATTTTTCTCTTACAGGTCTAACACGTCTGAAAAACCAATACAACGGCCACCCAGAACAATGTATAAAGCTAAACGAACCGTTCACTGGGTACTTATCCGTACGAAAATCCCTATTGATTTACCTGTTTTTACAAGGAAGTAAAATGTGAAAAAAATATTTCTACATCCCATGGCCTTTCCCAACTATTTAAATTTTTCTCTTACATGTCTAACACTTCTGAAAAACCAATACAACCCCCACCCGGAACAATATATAAAGCTAAACGAACCGTTCACTGGGTACTTATACGTACGAAAATCCCTATTGATTTACCTGTTTTTACATGGAAATAAAATGTGAAAAAAATATTTCTACATCCCATGGCCATTCCCAACCATTTAAACTTTTCTCTTACAGGTCTAACACTTCTGAAAAACCAATACAACGGCCACCCGGAACAATGTATAAAGCTAAACGAACCGTTCACTGGGTACTTATCCGTACGAAAATCCCTATTGATTTACCTGTTTTTACAAGGAAGTAAAATGTGAAAAAAATATTTCTACATCCCATGCCTTTTCCCAACCATTTAAATTTTTCTCTTACATGTCTAACACTTCCGAAAAACCAATACAACGCCTTCCCGGAACAATATATAAAGCTAAACGAACCGTTCACTGGGTACTTATCCGTACGAAAATCCCTATTGATTTACCTGTTTTTACAAGGAAATAAAATGTGAAAAAAATATTTCTACATCCCATGGCCTTTCCCAACCATTTAAACTTTTCTCTTACAGGTCTAACACTTCCGAAAAACCAATACAACGGCCACCCGGAACAATATATAAAGCTAAACGAACCGTTCACTGGGCACTTATCCGTACAAAAATCCCTATTGATTTTCCTGTTTTTACAAGGAAATAAAATGTGAAAAAATATTTCTACATTCCATGGCCTTTCCCAACCATTTAAATTTTTATCTTACAGGTCTAACACTACCGAAAAACCGATACAACTCCCACCGGGAACAATATATAAAGCTAAATGTACCGTTCACTGGGGACTTATACGTATGAAAATCCCTATTGAGTTACCAGTGTTTACAAGGAAGTAAAATGTGAAAAAAATATTTCTACATCCCATGGCCTTTCCCAACCATTTAAACATTTCTCTTACAGGTCTAACACTTCCGAAAAACCAATACAACACCCACACGGAACAATATATAAAGCTAAACGAACCGTTCACTGGGTACTTATCCATACGAAAATCCCTATTGATTTACCTGTATTTACAAGGAAATAAAATGTGAAAAAAATATTTCTACATCCCATGGCCTTTCCCAACCATTTAAATATTTATCTTACAGGTCTAACACTACCGAAAAACCAATACAACTCCCACCCAGAACAATATATAAAGGTAAACGAACCGTTCACTGGGTACTTATCCGTACGAAAATCCCTATTGATTTACCTGTTTTTACAAGGAAATAAAATGTGAAAAAAATATTTCTACATCCCATGGCCATTCCCAACCATTTAAATTTTTCTCTTACAGGTCTAACACGTCTGAAAAACCAATACAACGGCCACCCAGAACAATGTATAAAGCTAAACGAACCGTTCACTGGGTACTTATCCGTACGAAAATCCCTATTGATTTACCTGTTTTTACAAGGAAGTAAAATGTGAAAAAAATATTTCTACATCCCATGGCCTTTCCCAACTATTTAAATTTTTCTCTTACATGTCTAACACTTCTGAAAAACCAATACAACCCCCACCCGGAACAATATATAAAGCTAAACGAACCGTTCACTGGGTACTTATACGTACGAAAATCCCTATTGATTTACCTGTTTTTACAAGGAAATAAAATGTGAAAAAAAAAAATTCTACATCCCATGGCCATTCCCAACCATTTAAATTTTTCTCTTACAGGTCTAACACGTCTGAAAAACCAATACAACGGCCACCCAGAACAATGTATAAAGCTAAACGAACCGTTCACTGGGTACTTATCCGTAAGAAAATCCCTATTGATTTACCTGTTTTTACAAGGAAGTAAAATGTGAAAAAAATATTTCTACATCCCATGGCCTTTCCCAACTATTTAAATTTTTCTCTTACATGTCTAACACTTCTGAAAAACCAATACAACCCCCACCCGGAACAATATATAAAGCTTAACGAACCGTTCACTGGGTACGTATACGTACGAAAATCCCTATTGATTTACCTGTATTTACTAGGAAATAAAATGTGAAAAAAATATTTCTACATCCCATGGCCATTCCCAACCATTTAAACTTTTCTCTTACAGGTCTAACACTTCTGAAAAACCAATACAACGGCCACCCGGAACATTGTATAAAGCTAAACGAACCGTTCACTGGGTACTTATCCGTACGAAAATCCCTATTGATTTACCTGTTTTTACAAGGAAGTAAAATGTGAAAAAAATATTTCTACATCCCATGGCTTTTCCCAACCATTTAAATTTTTCTCTTACATGTCTAACACTTCCGAAAAACCAATACAACGCCCACCCGGAACAATATATAAAGCTAAACGAACCGTTCACTGGGTACTTATACGTACGAAAATCCCTATTGATTTACCAGTTTTTACAAGGAAATACAATGTGAAAAAAATATTTCTACATCCCATGGCCATTCCCAACCATTTAAACTTTTCTCTTACAGGTCTAACACTTCTGAAAAACCAATACAACGGCCACCTGGAACAATGTATAAAGCTAAACGAACCGTTCACTGGGTACTTATCCGTACGAAAATCCCTATTGATTTACCTGTATTTACAAGGAAGTAAAATGTAAAAAAAATATTTCTACATCCCATGGCCTTTCCCAACCATTTAAATTTTTCTCTTACATGTCTAACACCGAAAAACCAATACAACGCCCACCCGGAACAATGTATAAAGCTAAACGAACCGTTCACTGGGTACTTATCCGTGCGAAAAGCCTTATTGATTTTCCTGTTTTTACAAGGAAGTAAAATGTGAAAAAAATATTTCTACATCCCATGGCCTTTACCAGCCATTTAAATTTTTCTCTTACAGGTCTAACACTTCCGAAAAACCGATACAACCCCCCCTCCGGAACAATATATAAAGCTAAACGAACAGTTCACTGGGTACTTATCCGTACGAAAAGCCCTATTGATTTACCTGTTTTTACAAGGAAGTAAAATGTGAAAAAAATATTTCTACATCCCATGGCCTTTCCCAACCATTTAAATTTTTATCTTACAGGTCTAACAGTACCGAAAAACCGATACAAATCCCACCCGGAACAATATATAAAGCTAAACGAACCGTTCACTGGGTACTTATACGTATGAAAATCCCTATTGATTTACCTGTTTTTACAAAGAAATAAAATGTGAAAAAAATATTTCTACATCCCATGGCCTTTCCCAACCATTTAAACATTTCTCTTACAGGTCTAACGCTTCCGAAAAACCAATACAACGCCCACGCGGAACAATATATAAAGCTAAACGAACCGTTCACTGGGTACTTATCCGTACGAAAATCCCTATTTATTTACCTGTATTTACAAGGAAATAAAATGTGAAAAAAATATTTCTACATCCCATGGCCTTTCCCAACCATTTAAATTTTTCTCTTACAGGTCTAACACTTCCGAAAAACCAATACAACGCCCACCCGGAACAATATATAAAGCTAAACGAACAGTTCACTGGGTACTTATCCGTACGAAAAGCCCTATTGATTTACCTGTTTTTACAAGGAAGTAAAATGTGAAAAAAATATTTCTACATCCCATGGCCTTTCCCAACCATTTAAATTTTTATCTTACAGGTCTAACAGTACCGAAAAACCGATACAACTCCCCCCCGGAACAATATATAAAGCTAAATGTACCGTTCACTGGGTACTTATACGTATGAAAATCCCTATTGATTTACCTGTTTTTACAAGGAAGTAAAATGTGAAAAAAATATTTCTACATCCCATGGCCTTTCCCAACCATTTAAACATTTCTCTTACAGGTCTAACACTTCCGAAAAACCAATACAACGCCCACGCGGAACAATATATAAAGCTAAACGAACCGTTCACTGGGTACTTATCCATACGAAAATCCCTATTGATTTACCTGTATTTACAAGGAAATAAAATGTGAAAAAAATATTTCTACATCCCATGGCCTTTCCCAACCATTTAAATATTTATCTTACAGGTCTAACACTACCGAAAAACCAATACAACTCCCACCCGGAACAATATATAAAGCTAAACGAACCGTTCACTGGGTACTTATACGTACGAAAATCCCTATTGATTTACCTGTTTTTACAAGGAAATAAAATGTAAAAAAAATATTTCTACATCCCATGGCCTTTCCCAGCCATTTAAATTTTTCTCTTACAGGTCTAACACTTCCGAAAAACCAATACAACGCCCACCCGGAACAATGTATAAAGCTAAACGAACCGTTCACTGGGTACTTATCCGTGCGAAAAGCCCTATTGATTTACCTGTTTTTACAAGGAAGTAAAATGTGAAAAAAATATTTCTACATCCCATGGCCTTTCCCAACCATTTAAATTTTTATCTTACAGGTCTAACACTACCGAAAAACCAATACAACTCCCACCCGGAACAATATATAAAGCTAAACGAACCGTTCACTGGGTACTTATACATACGAAAATCCCTATTGATTTACCTGTTTTTACAAGGAAATAAAATGTGAAAAAAATATTACTACATCCCATGGCCTTTCCCAACCATTTAAACTTTTCTCTTACAGGTCTAACACTTCCGAAAAACCAATACAACGCCCTCCCGGAACAATATATAAAGCTAAACGAACCGTTCACTGGGTACTTATACGTACGAAAATCCCTATTGATTTACCTGTTTTTACAAGGAAATAAAATGTGAAAAAAATATTTCTACATCCCATGGCCTTTCCCAACCATTTAAACTTTTCTATTACAGGTCTAACACTTCTGAAAAACCAATACAACGCCCTCCCGGAACAATATATAAAGCTAAACGAACCGTTCACTGGGTACTTATACGTACGAAAATCCCTATTGATCTCCCTGTTTCTACAAGGAAATAAAATGTGAAAAAAATATTTCTACATCCCATGGCCTTTCCCAACCATTTAAATTTTTCTCTTACAGGTCTAACACTTCCGAAAAACCAATACAACACCCACCCGGAACAATATATAAAGCTAAACGAACCGTTCGCTGGGTACTTATACGTACGAAAATCCCTATTGATTTACCTGTTTTTACAAGGAAATAAAATGTGAAAAAAATATTTCTACATCCCATGGCCTTTCCCAACCATTTAAATTTTTCTCTTACAGTTCTAACACTTCCGAAAAACCAATACAACACCCACCCGGAACAATATATAAAGCTAAACGAACCGTTCGCTGGGTACTTATACGTATGAAAATCCCTATTGATTTACCTGTTTTTACAAGGAAATAAAATGTGAAAAAAATATTTCTACATCACATGGCCTTTCCCAGCCATTTAAATTTTTCTCTTACATGTCTAACACTTCCGAAAAACCAATACAACGCCCTCCCGGAACAATATATAAAGCTAAACGAACCGTTCACTGGGTACTTATCCGTATGAAAAGCCCTATTCATTTACCTGTTTTTACAAGGAAGTAAAATGTGAAAAAAATATTTCTACATCTCATAGCCTTTCCCAGCCATTTAAATTTTTCTCTTACATGTCTAACACTTCCGAAAAACCAATACAACGCCCTCCCGGAACAATATATAAAGCTAAACGAACCGTTCACTGGGTACTTATCCGTATGAAAAGCCCTATTCATTTACCTGTTTTTACAAGGAAGTAAAATGTGAAAAAAATATTTCTACATCCCATGGCCTTTCCCAACCATTTAAATTTTTCTCTTACAGTTCTAACACTTCCGAAAAACCAATACAACACCCACCCGGAACAATATATAAAGCTAAACGAACCGTTCGCTGGGTACTTATACGTATGAAAATCCCTATTGATTTACCTGTTTTTACAAGGAAATAAAATGTGAAAAAAATATTTCTACATCCCATGGCCTTTCCCAACCATTTAAATATTTATCTTACAGGTCTAACACTACCGAAAAACCAATACAACTCCCACCCGGAACAATATATAAAGCTAAACGAACCGTTCACTGTACGTACGAAAATCCCTATTGATTTACCTGTTTTTACAAGGAAATAAAATGTAAAAAAAATATTTCTACATCCCATGGCCTTTCCCAGCCATTTAAATTTTTCTCTTACAGGTCTAACACTTCCGAAAAACCAATACAACGCCCACCCGGAACAATGTATAAAGCTAAACGAACCGTTCACTGGGTACTTATCCGTGCGAAAAGCCCTATTGATTTACCTGTTTTTACAAGGAAGTAAAATGTGAAAAAAATATTTCTACATCCCATGGCCTTTCCCAACCATTTAAATTTTTATCTTACAGGTCTAACACTACCGAAAAACCAATACAACTCCCACCCGGAACAATATATAAAGCTAAACGAACCGTTCACTGGGTACTTATACATACGAAAATCCCTATTGATTTACCTGTTTTTACAAGGAAATAAAATGTGAAAAAAATATTACTACATCCCATGGCCTTTCCCAACCATTTAAACTTTTCTCTTACAGGTCTAACACTTCCGAAAAACCAATACAACGCCCTCCCGGAACAATATATAAAGCTAAACGAACCGTTCACTGGGTACTTATACGTACGAAAATCCCTATTGATTTACCTGTTTTTACAAGGAAATAAAATGTGAAAAAAATATTTCTACATCCCATGGCCTTTCCCAACCATTTAAACTTTTCTATTACAGGTCTAACACTTCTGAAAAACTAATACAACGCCCTCCCGGAACAATATATAAAGCTAAACGAACCGTTCACTGGGTACTTATACGTACGAAAATCCCTATTGATCTCCCTGTTTCTACAAGGAAATAAAATGTGAAAAAAATATTTCTACATCCCATGGCCTTTCCCAACCATTTAAATTTTTCTCTTACAGTTCTAACACTTCCGAAAAACCAATACAACACCCACCCGGAACAATATATAAAGCTAAACGAACCGTTCGCTGGGTACTTATACGTATGAAAATCCCTATTGATTTACCTGTTTTTACAAGGAAATAAAATGTGAAAAAAATATTTCTACATCCCATGGCCTTTCCCAGCCATTTAAATTTTTCTCTTACATGTCTAACACTTCCGAAAAACCAATACAACGCCCTCCCGGAACAATATATAAAGCTAAACGAACCGTTCACTGGGTACTTATCCGTATGAAAAGCCCTATTCATTTACCTGTTTTTACAAGGAAGTAAAATGTGAAAAAAATATTTCTACATCTCATAGCCTTTCCCAGCCATTTAAATTTTTCTCTTACATGTCTAACACTTCCGAAAAACCAATACAACGCCCACCCGGAACAATATATAAACTAAACGAACCGTTCACTGGGTACTTATCCGTACGAAAATCCTATTGATTTACCTGTTTTTACAAGGAAATAAAATGTGAAAAAAATATTTCTACATCCCATGGCCTTTCCCAACCATTTAAACTTTTGTCTTACAGGTATAACACTTCTGAAAAACTAATACAACACCCACCCGGAACAATATATAAAGCTAAACGAAACGTTCACTGGGTACTTATACGTACGAAAATCCCTATTGATTTACCTGTTTCTACAAGGAAATAAAATGTGAAAAAAATATTTCTACATCCCATGGCCTTTCCCAACCATTTAAATTTTTCTCTTACAGGTCTAACACTTCCGAAAAACCAATACAACACCCACCCGGAACAATATATAAAGCTAAACGAACCGTTCGCTGGGTACTTATACGTACGAAAATCCCTATTGATTTACCTGTTTTTACAAGGAAATAAAATGTGAAAAAAATATTTCTACATCCCATGGCCTTTCCCAACCATTTAAACTTTTCTCTTACAGGTCTAACACTTCCGAAAAACCAATACATCGGCCACCCGGAACAATATATAAAGCTAAACGAACCGTTCACTGGGCACTTATCTGTACAAAAATCCCTATTGATTTTCCTGTTTTTACAAGGAAATAAAATGTGAAAAAAATATTTCTACATCCCATGGCCTTTCCCAACCATTTAAATTTTTCTCTTACAGGTCTAACACTTCCGAAAAACCAATACAACGCCCACCCGGAAAAATATATAAAGCTAAACGAACCGTTCACTGGGTACTTATCCGTACGAAAATCCCTATTAATTTACCTGTTTTTACAAGGAAATAAAATGTGAAAAAAATATTTCTACATCCCATGGCCTCTCCCAACCATTAAAATTTTTATCTTACAGGTCTAACACTACCGAAAAACCAATACAACGCCCACCCGGAACAATGTATAAAGCTAAACGAACCGTTCACTGGGTACTTATCCGTACGAAAAGCCCTATTGATTTACCTGTTTTTACAAGGAAGTAAAATGTGAAAAAAATATTTCTACATCCCATAGCCTTTCCCAGCCATTTAAATTTTTCTCTTACAGGTCTAACACTTCCGAAAAACCAATACAACGCCCACCCGGAACAATATATAAACTAAACGAACCGTTCACTGGGTACTTATCCGTACAAAATCCTATTGATTTACCTGTTTTTACAAGGAAATAAAATGTGAAAAAAATATTTCTACATCCCATGGCCTTTCCCAACCGTTTAATCTTTTCTCTTACAGGTCTAACACTTCCGAAAAACCAATACAACGGCCACCCGGAACAATATATAAAGCTAAACGAACCGTTCACTGGGCACTTATCTGTACAAAAATCCCTATTGATTTTCCTGTTTTTACAAGGAAATAAAATGTGAAAAAAATATTTCTACATCCCATGGCCTTTCCCAACCATTTAAATTTTTCTCTTACAGGTCTAACACTTCCGAAAAACCAATACAACGCCCACCCGGAAAAATATATAAAGCTAAACGAACCGTTCACTGGGTACTTATCCGTACGAAAATCCCTATTAATTTACCTGTTTTTACAAGGAAATAAAATGTGAAAAAAATATTTCTACATCCCATGGCCTCTCCCAACCATTAAAATTTTTATCTTACAGGTCTAACACTACCGAAAAACCAATACAACGCCCACCCGGAACAATGTATAAAGCTAAACGAACCGTTCACTGGGTACTTATCCGTACGAAAAGCCCTATTCATTTACCTGTTTTTACAAGGAAGTAAAATGTGAAAAAAATATTTCTACATCCCATAGCCTTTCCCAGCCATTTAAATTTTTCTCTTACAGGTCTAACACTTCCGAAAAACCAATACAACGCCCACCCGGAACAATATATAAACTAAACGAACCGTTCACTGGGTACTTATCCGTACAAAATCCTATTGATTTACCTGTTTTTACAAGGAAATAAAATGTGAAAAAAATATTTCTACATCCCATGGCCTTTCCCAACCGTTTAATCTTTTCTCTTACAGGTCTAACACTTCCGAAAAACCAATACAACGGCCACCCGGAACAATATATAAAGCTAAACGAACCGTTCACTGGGCACTTCTCCGTACAAAAATCCCTATTGATTTTCCTGTTTTTACAAGGAAATAAAATGTGAAAAAAATATTTCTACATCCCATGGCCTTTCCCAACTATTTAAATTTTTATCTTACAGGTCTAACACTCCCGAAAAACCAATACAACTCCCACCCGGAACAATATATAAAGCTAAACGAACCGTTCACTGGGTACTTATACGAACAAAAATCCCTATTGATTTACCTGTTTTTACAAGGAAATAAAATGTGAAAAAAATATTTCTACATCCCATGGCCTTTCCCAACCATTTAAATTTTTATCTTACAGGTCTAACACTACCGAAAAACCGATACAACTCCCACCGGGAACAATATATAAAGCTAAATGTACCGTTCACTGGGGACTTATACGTATGAAAATCGCTATTGATTAACCAGGTTTTACAAGGAAGTAAAATGTGAAAAAAATATTTCTACATCCCATGGCCTTTCCCAACCATTTAAACATTTCTCTTACAGGTCTAACACTTCCGAAAAACCAATACAACGCCCACACGGAACAATATATAAAGCTAAACGAACCGTTCACTGGGTACTTATCCATACGAAAATCCCTATTGATTTACCTGTATTTACAAGGAAATAAAATGTGAAAAAAATATTTCTACATCCCATGGCCTTTCCCAACCATTTAAATTTTTCTCTTACAGGTCTAACACGTCTGAAAAACCAATACAACGGCCACCCAGAACAATGTATAAAGCTAAACGAACCGTTCACTGGGTACTTATCCGTACGAAAATCCCTATTGATTTACCTGTTTTTACAAGGAAGTAAAATGTGAAAAAAATATTTCTACATCCCATGGCCTTTCCCAACTATTTAAATTTTTCTCTTACATGTCTAACACTTCTGAAAAACCAATACAACCCCCACCCGGAACAATATATAAAGCTAAACGAACCGTTCACTGGGTACTTATACGTACGAAAATCCCTATTGATTTACCTGTTTTTACATGGAAATAAAATGTGAAAAAAATATTTCTACATCCCATGGCCATTCCCAACCATTTAAACTTTTCTCTTACAGGTCTAACACTTCTGAAAAACCAATACAACGGCCACCCGGAACAATGTATAAAGCTAAACGAACCGTTCACTGGGTACTTATCCGTACGAAAATCCCTATTGATTTACCTGTTTTTACAAGGAAGTAAAATGTGAAAAAAATATTTCTACATCCCATGCCTTTTCCCAACCATTTAAATTTTTCTCTTACATGTCTAACACTTCCGAAAAACCAATACAACGCCTTCCCGGAACAATATATAAAGCTAAACGAACCGTTCACTGGGTACTTATCCGTACGAAAATCCCTATTGATTTACCTGTTTTTACAAGGAAATAAAATGTGAAAAAAATATTTCTACATCCCATGGCCTTTCCCAACCATTTAAACTTTTCTCTTACAGGTCTAACACTTCCGAAAAACCAATACAACGGCCACCCGGAACAATATATAAAGCTAAACGAACCGTTCACTGGGCACTTATCCGTACAAAAATCCCTATTGATTTTCCTGTTTTTACAAGGAAATAAAATGTGAAAAAATATTTCTACATTCCATGGCCTTTCCCAACCATTTAAATTTTTATCTTACAGGTCTAACACTACCGAAAAACCGATACAACTCCCACCGGGAACAATATATAAAGCTAAATGTACCGTTCACTGGGTACTTATACGTATGAAAATCCCTATTGAGTTACCAGTGTTTACAAGGAAGTAAAATGTGAAAAAAATATTTCTACATCCCATGGCCTTTCCCAACCATTTAAACATTTCTCTTTCAGGTCTAACACTTCCGAAAAACCAATACAACACCCACACGGAACAATATATAAAGCTAAACGAACCGTTCACTGGGTACTTATCCATACGAAAATCCCTATTGATTTACCTGTATTTACAAGGAAATAAAATGTGAAAAAAATATTTCTACATCCCATGGCCTTTCCCAACCATTTAAATATTTATCTTACAGGTCTAACACTACCGAAAAACCAATACAACTCCCACCCAGAACAATATATAAAGGTAAACGAACCGTTCACTGGGTACTTATCCGTACGAAAATCCCTATTGATTTACCTGTTTTTACAAGGAAATAAAATGTGAAAAAAATATTTCTACATCCCATGGCCATTCCCAACCATTTAAATTTTTCTCTTACAGGTCTAACACGTCTGAAAAACCAATACAACGGCCACCCAGAACAATGTATAAAGCTAAACGAACCGTTCACTGGGTACTTATCCGTACGAAAATCCCTATTGATTTACCTGTTTTTACAAGGAAGTAAAATGTGAAAAAAATATTTCTACATCCCATGGCCTTTCCCAACTATTTAAATTTTTCTCTTACATGTCTAACACTTCTGAAAAACCAATACAACCCCCACCCGGAACAATATATAAAGCTAAACGAACCGTTCACTGGGTACTTATACGTACGAAAATCCCTATTGATTTACCTGTTTTTACAAGGAAATAAAATGTGAAAAAAAAAAATTCTACATCCCATGGCCATTCCCAACCATTTAAATTTTTCTCTTACAGGTCTAACACGTCTGAAAAACCAATACAACGGCCACCCAGAACAATGTATAAAGCTAAACGAACCGTTCACTGGGTACTTATCCGTAAGAAAATCCCTATTGATTTACCTGTTTTTACAAGGAAGTAAAATGTGAAAAAAATATTTCTACATCCCATGGCCTTTCCCAACTATTTAAATTTTTCTCTTACATGTCTAACACTTCTGAAAAACCAATACAACCCCCACCCGGAACAATATATAAAGCTTAACGAACCGTTCACTGGGTACGTATACGTACGAAAATCCCTATTGATTTACCTGTTTTTACTAGGAAATAAAATGTGAAAAAAATATTTCTACATCCCATGGCCATTCCCAACCATTTAAACTTTTCTCTTACAGGTCTAACACTTCTGAAAAACCAATACAACGGCCACCCGGAACATTGTATAAAGCTAAACGAACCGTTCACTGGGTACTTATCCGTACGAAAATCCCTATTGATTTACCTGTTTTTACAAGGAAGTAAAATGTGAAAAAAATATTTCTACATCCCATGGCTTTTCCCAACCATTTAAATTTTTCTCTTACATGTCTAACACTTCCGAAAAACCAATACAACGCCCACCCGGAACAATATATAAAGCTAAACGAACCGTTCACTGGGTACTTATACGTACGAAAATCCCTATTGATTTACCAGTTTTTACAAGGAAATACAATGTGAAAAAAATATTTCTACATCCCATGGCCATTCCCAACCATTTAAACTTTTCTCTTACAGGTCTAACACTTCTGAAAAACCTATACAACGGCCACCTGGAACAATGTATAAAGCTAAACGAACCGTTCACTGGGTACTTATCCGTACGAAAATCCCTATTGATTTACCTGTATTTACAAGGAAGTAAAATGTAAAAAAAATATTTCTACATCCCATGGCCTTTCCCAACCATTTAAATTTTTCTCTTACATGTCTAACACTTCCGAAAAACCAATACAACGCCCACCCGGAACAATGTATAAAGCTAAACGAACCGTTCACTGGGTACTTATCCGTGCGAAAAGCCTTATTGATTTTCCTGTTTTTACAAGGAAGTAAAATGTGAAAAAAATATTTCTACATCCCATGGCCTTTACCAGCCATTTAAATTTTTCTCTTACAGGTCTAACACTTCCGAAAAACCGATACAACGCCCATCCGGAACAATATATAAAGCTAAACGAACAGTTCACTGGGTACTTATCCGTACGAAAAGCCCTATTGATTTACCTGTTTTTACAAGGAAGTAAAATGTGAAAAAAATATTTCTACATCCCATGGCCTTTCCCAACCATTTAAATTTTTATCTTACAGGTCTAACAGTACCGAAAAACCGATACAAATCCCACCCGGAACAATATATAAAGCTAAACGAACCGTTCACTGGGTACTTATACGTATGAAAATCCCTATTGATTTACCTGTTTTTACAAAGAAGTAAAATGTGAAAAAAATATTTCTACATCCCATGGCCTTTCCCAACCATTTAAACATTTCTCTTACAGGTCTAACGCTTCCGAAAAACCAATACAACGCCCACGCGGAACAATATATAAAGCTAAACGAACCGTTCACTGGGTACTTATCCGTACGAAAATCCCTATTTATTTACCTGTATTTACAAGGAAATAAAATGTGAAAAAAATATTTCTACATCCCATGGCCTTTCCCAACCATTTAAATTTTTCTCTTACAGGTCTAACACTTCTGAAAAACCAATACAACGCCCACCCGGAACAATATATAAAGCTAAACGAACAGTTCACTGGGTACTTATCCGTACGAAAAGCCCTATTGATTTACCTGTTTTTACAAGGAAGTAAAATGTGAAAAAAATATTTCTACATCCCATGGCCTTTCCCAACCATTTAAATTTTTATCTTACAGGTCTAACAGTACCGAAAAACCGATACAACTCCCCCCCGGAACAATATATAAAGCTAAATGTACCGTTCACTGGGTACTTATACGTATGAAAATCCCTATTGATTTACCTGTTTTTACAAGGAAGTAAAATGTGAAAAAAATATTTCTACATCCCATGGCCTTTCCCAACCATTTAAACATTTCTCTTACAGGTCTAACACTTCCGAAAAACCAATACAACGCCCACGCGGAACAATATATAAAGCTAAACGAACCGTTCACTGGGTACTTATCCATACGAAAATCCCTATTGATTTACCTGTATTTACAAGGAAATAAAATGTGAAAAAAATATTTCTACATCCCATGGCCTTTCCCAACCATTTAAATATTTATCTTACAGGTCTAACACTACCGAAAAACCAATACAACTCCCACCCGGAACAATATATAAAGCTAAACGAACCGTTCACTGGGTACTTATACGTACGAAAATCCCTATTGATTTACCTGTTTTTACAAGGAAATAAAATGTAAAAAAAATATTTCTACATCCCATGGCCTTTCCCAGCCATTTAAATTTTTCTCTTACAGGTCTAACACTTCCGAAAAACCAATACAACGCCCACCCAGAACAATGTATAAAGCTAAACGAACCGTTCACTGGGTACTTATCCGTGCGAAAAGCCCTATTGATTTACCTGTTTTTACAAGGAAGTAAAATGTGAAAAAAATATTTCTACATCCCATGGCCTTTCCCAACCATT
This sequence comes from Paroedura picta, assembly GCF_049243985.1. Classification (NCBI taxonomy): domain Eukaryota; kingdom Metazoa; phylum Chordata; class Lepidosauria; order Squamata; family Gekkonidae; genus Paroedura; species Paroedura picta. The sequence continues at coordinate 6,479,699 of NC_135373.1, read as the reverse complement.
TAAATTTTTATCTTACAGGTCTAACACTACCGAAAAACCAATACAACTCCCACCCGGAACAATATATAAAGCTAAACGAACCGTTCACTGGGTACTTATACATACGAAAATCCCTATTGATTTACCTGTTTTTACAAGGAAATAAAATGTGAAAAAAATATTACTACATCCCATGGCCTTTCCCAACCATTTAAATTTTTCTCTTACAGTTCTAACACTTCCGAAAAACCAATACAACACCCACCCGGAACAATATATAAAGCTAAACGAACCGTTCGCTGGGTACTTATACGTATGAAAATCCCTATTGATTTACCTGTTTTTACAAGGAAATAAAATGTGAAAAAAATATTTCTACATCCCATGGCCTTTCCCAGCCATTTAAATTTTTCTCTTACATGTCTAACACTTCCGAAAAACCAATACAACGCCCTCCCGGAACAATATATAAAGCTAAACGAACCGTTCACTGGGTACTTATCCGTATGAAAAGCCCTATTCATTTACCTGTTTTTACAAGGAAGTAAAATGTGAAAAAAATATTTCTACATCTCATAGCCTTTCCCAGCCATTTAAATTTTTCTCTTACATGTCTAACACTTCCGAAAAACCAATACAACGCCCACCCGGAACAATATATAAACTAAACGAACCGTTCACTGGGTACTTATCCGTACGAAAATCCTATTGATTTACCTGTTTTTACAAGGAAATAAAATGTGAAAAAAATATTTCTACATCCCATGGCCTTTCCCAACCATTTAAACTTTTGTCTTACAGGTATAACACTTCTGAAAAACTAATACAACACCCACCCGGAACAATATATAAAGCTAAACGAAACGTTCACTGGGTACTTATACGTACGAAAATCCCTATTGATTTACCTGTTTCTACAAGGAAATAAAATGTGAAAAAAATATTTCTACATCCCATGGCCTTTCCCAACCATTTAAACTTTTCTCTTACAGGTCTAACACTTCCGAAAAACCAATACATCGGCCACCCGGAACAATATATAAAGCTAAACGAACCGTTCACTGGGCACTTATCCGTACAAAAATCCCTATTGATTTTCCTGTTTTTACAAGGAAATAAAATGTGAAAAAAATATTTCTACATCCCATGGCCTTTCCCAACCATTTAAATTTTTCTCTTACAGGTCTAACACTTCCGAAAAACCAATACAACGCCCACCCGGAAAAATATATAAAGCTAAACGAACCGTTCACTGGGTACTTATCCGTACGAAAATCCCTATTAATTTACCTGTTTTTACAAGGAAATAAAATGTGAAAAAAATATTTCTACATCCCATGGCCTCTCCCAACCATTAAAATTTTTATCTTACAGGTCTAACACTACCGAAAAACCAATACAACGCCCACCCGGAACAATGTATAAAGCTAAACGAACCGTTCACTGGGTACTTATCCGTACGAAAAGCCCTATTCATTTACCTGTTTTTACAAGGAAGTAAAATGTGAAAAAAATATTTCTACATCCCATAGCCTTTCCCAGCCATTTAAATTTTTCTCTTACAGGTCTAACACTTCCGAAAAACCAATACAACACCCACCCGGAACAATATATAAAGCTAAACGAACCGTTCGCTGGGTACTTATACGTATGAAAATCCCTATTGATTTACCTGTTTTTACAAGGAAATAAAATGTGAAAAAAATATTTCTACATCCCATGGCCTTTCCCAGCCATTTAAATTTTTCTCTTACATGTCTAACACTTCCGAAAAACCAATACAACGCCCTCCCGGAACAATATATAAAGCTAAACGAACCGTTCACTGGGTACTTATCCGTATGAAAAGCCCTATTCATTTACCTGTTTTTACAAGGAAGTAAAATGTGAAAAAAATATTTCTACATCTCATAGCCTTTCCCAGCCATTTAAATTTTTCTCTTACATGTCTAACACTTCCGAAAAACCAATACAACGCCCACCCGGAACAATATATAAACTAAACGAACCGTTCACTGGGTACTTATCCGTACGAAAATCCTATTGATTTACCTGTTTTTACAAGGAAATAAAATGTGAAAAAAATATTTCTACATCCCATGGCCTTTCCCAACCATTTAAACTTTTGTCTTACAGGTATAACACTTCTGAAAAACTAATACAACACCCACCCGGAACAATATATAAAGCTAAACGAAACGTTCACTGGGTACTTATACGTACGAAAATCCCTATTGATTTACCTGTTTCTACAAGGAAATAAAATGTGAAAAAAATATTTCTACATCCCATGGCCTTTCCCAACCATTTAAACTTTTCTCTTACAGGTCTAACACTTCCGAAAAACCAATACATCGGCCACCCGGAACAATATATAAAGCTAAACGAACCGTTCACTGGGCACTTATCCGTACAAAAATCCCTATTGATTTTCCTGTTTTTACAAGGAAATAAAATGTGAAAAAAATATTTCTACATCCCATGGCCTTTCCCAACCATTTAAATTTTTCTCTTACAGGTCTAACACTTCCGAAAAACCAATACAACGCCCACCCGGAAAAATATATAAAGCTAAACGAACCGTTCACTGGGTACTTATCCGTACGAAAATCCCTATTAATTTACCTGTTTTTACAAGGAAATAAAATGTGAAAAAAATATTTCTACATCCCATGGCCTCTCCCAACCATTAAAATTTTTATCTTACAGGTCTAACACTACCGAAAAACCAATACAACGCCCACCCGGAACAATGTATAAAGCTAAACGAACCGTTCACTGGGTACTTATCCGTACGAAAAGCCCTATTCATTTACCTGTTTTTACAAGGAAGTAAAATGTGAAAAAAATATTTCTACATCCCATAGCCTTTCCCAGCCATTTAAATTTTTCTCTTACAGGTCTAACACTTCCGAAAAACCAATACAACGCCCACCCGGAACAATATATAAACTAAACGAACCGTTCACTGGGTACTTATCCGTACAAAATCCTATTGATTTACCTGTTTTTACAAGGAAATAAAATGTGAAAAAAATATTTCTACATCCCATGGCCTTTCCCAACCGTTTAATCTTTTCTCTTACAGGTCTAACACTTCCGAAAAACCAATACAACGGCCACCCGGAACAATATATAAAGCTAAACGAACCGTTCACTGGGCACTTCTCCGTACAAAAATCCCTATTGATTTTCCTGTTTTTACAAGGAAATAAAATGTGAAAAAAATATTTCTACATCCCATGGCCTTTCCCAACTATTTAAATTTTTATCTTACAGGTCTAACACTCCCGAAAAACCAATACAACTCCCACCCGGAACAATATATAAAGCTAAACGAACCGTTCACTGGGTACTTATACGAACAAAAATCCCTATTGATTTACCTGTTTTTACAAGGAAATAAAATGTGAAAAAAATATTTCTACATCCCATGGCCTTTCCCAACCATTTAAAATTTTCTCTTACAGCTCTAACACTTCCGAAAAACCAATACAACGCCCTCCCGGAACAATATATAAAGCTAAACGAACCGTTCACTGGGTACTTATACGTACGAAAATCCCTATTGATTTACCTGTTTCTACAAGGAAATAAAATGTGAAAAAAATATTTCTACATCCCATGGCCTTTCCCAACCATTTAAATTTTTCTCTTACAGGTCTAACACTTCCGAAAAACCAATACAACACCCACCCGGAACAATATATAAAGCTAAACGAACCGTTCGCTGGGTACTTATACGTACGAAAATCCCTATTGATTTACCTGTTTTTACAAGGAAATAAAATGTGAAAAAAATATTTCTACATCCCATGGCCTTTCCCAGCCATTTAAATTTTTCTCTTACATGTCTAACACTTCCGAAAAACCAATACAACGCCCTCCCGGAACAATATATAAAGCTAAACGAACCGTTCACTGGGTACTTATCCGTATGAAAAGCCCTATTCATTTACCTGTTTTTACAAGGAAGTAAAATGTGAAAAAAATATTTCTACATCCCATAGCCTTTCCCAGCCATTTAAATTTTTCTCTTACATGTCTAACACTTCCGAAAAACCAATACAACGCCCACCCGGAACAATATATAAACTAAACGAACCGTTCACTGGGTACTTATCCGTACGAAAATCCTATTGATTTACCTGTTTTTACAAGGAAATAAAATGTGAAAAAAATATTTCTACATCCCATGGCCTTTCCCAACCGTTTAATCTTTTCTCTTACAGGTCTAACACTTCTGAAAAACTAATACAACACCCACCCGGAACAATATATAAAGCTAAACGAAACGTTCACTGGGTACTTATACGTACGAAAATCCCTATTGATTTACCTGTTTCTACAAGGAAATAAAATGTGAAAAAAATATTTCTACATCCCATGGCCTTTCCCAACCATTTAAATTTTTCTCTTACAGGTCTAACACTTCCGAAAAACCAATACAACACCCACCCGGAACAATATATAAAGTTAAACGAACCGTTCGCTGGGTACTTATACGTACGAAAATCCCTATTGATTTACCTGTTTTTACAAGGAAATAAAATGTGAAAAAAATATTTCTTCATCCCATGGCCTTACCCAACCATTTAAATTTTTCTCTTATACGTCTAACACTTCCGAAAAACCAATATAATGCCCACCCGGAAAAATATATAAAGCTAAACGAACCGTTCACTGGGTACCTATCCGTACGAAAATCCCTATTGATTTACCTGTTTTTACAAGGAAATAAAATGTGAAAAAAATATTTCTACATCCCATGGCCTCTCCCAACCATTTAAATTTTTATCTTACAGGTCTAACACTACCGAAAAACCAATACAACTCCCACCCGGAACAATATATAAAGCTAAACGAACCGTTCACTGGGTACTTATCCGTACAAAATCCTATTGATTTACCTGTTTTTACAAGGAAATAAAATGTGAAAAAAATATTTCTACATCCCATGGCCTTTCCCAACCGTTTAATCTTTTCTCTAACAGGTCTAACACTTCTGAAAAACCAATACAACGGCCACCCGGAACAATATATAAAGCTAAACGAACCGTTCACTGGGCACTTCTCCGTACAAAAATCCCTATTGATTTTCCTGTTTTTACAAGGAAATAAAATGTGAAAAAAATATTTCTAAATCCAATGGCCTTTCCCAACTATTTAAATTTTTATCTTACAGGTCTAACACTCCCGAAAAACCAATACAACTCCCACCCGGAACAATATATAAAGCTAAACGAACCGTTCACTGGGTACTTATACGAACAAAAATCCCTATTGATTTACCTGTTTTTACAAGGAAATAAAATGTGAAAAAAAATATTTCTACATCCCATGGCCTTTCCCAACAATTTAAATTTTTCTCTTACAGGTGTAACACTTCCGAAAAACCAATACAACGCCCACCCGGAAAAATATATAAAGCTAAACGAACCGTTCACTGGGTACTTATCCGTACGAAAATCCCTATTGATTTACCTGTTTTTACAAGGAAATAAAATGTGAAAAAAATATTTCTACATCCCATGGCCTCTCCCAACCATTTAAATTTTTATCTTACAGGTCTAACACTACCGAAAAACCAATACAACTCCCACCAGGAACAATATATAAAGCTAAATGAACCGTTCACTGGGTACTTATCCGTACAAAAAGCCCTATTGATTTACCTGTTTTTACAAGGAAGTAAAATGTGAAAAAAATATTTCTACATCCCATGGCCTTTCCCAGCCATTTAAATTTTTCTCTTACAGGTCTAACGCTTCCGAAAAACCAATACAACGCCCACCCGGAACAATATATAAAGCTAAACGAACCGTTCACTGGGTACTTATTCGTACGAAAATCCCTATTGATTTACCTGTTTTGACAAGGAAATAAAATGTGAAAAAAATATTTCTACATCCCATGGCCTTTCCCAACCATTCAAATTTATCTCTTACATGTCTAACACTTCCGAAAAACCAATACAACGCCCACCCGGAACAATATATAAAGATAAACGAACCGTTCACTGGGTACTTATACGTACGAAAATCCCTATTGGTTTACCTGTTTTTATAAGGAAATAAAATGTGAAAAAAATATTTCTACATCCCATGGCCTTTCCCAACCATTTAAATGTTTCTCTTACATGTCTAACACTTCCGAAAAACCAATACAACGCCCACCCGGAACAATGTATAAAGCTAAACGAACCGTTCACTGGGTACTTATCCGTGCGAAAAGCCCTATTGATTGACCTGTATTTACAAGGAAGTAAAATGTGAAAAAAATATTTCTACATCCCATGGCCTTTCCCAACCATTTAAATTTTTCTCTTACAGGTCTAAAAGTTGCGAAAAAACAATACAACACCCACCCAGAAAAATATATACAGCTAAATGAACCGTTTACTGGGTCCTAATCCATACGAAAATCCCTATTGATTTACCTGTTTTTACAAGGAAATAAAATGTGAAAAAAATATTTCTACATCCCATGACCTTTCCCACCCATTTAAATTTTTCTCTTACAGGTCTAACACTTCCGAAAAACCAATACAACGCCCACCCGGAACAATATATAAAGCTAAACGAACCGTTCACTGGGTACTTATCCGTACGAAAATCCCTATTGATTTACCTGTTTTTACAAGGAAATAAAATGTGAAAAAAATATTTCTACATCCCATGGCCTTTCCCAACCATTTAAATTTTTATCTTACAGGTCTAACACTACCGAAAAACCAATACAACGCCCACCCGGAACAATATATAAAGCTAAACGAACCGTTCACTGGGTACTTATCCGTACGAAAATCCCTATTGATTTACCTGTTTTTACAAGGAAATAAAATGTGAAAAAATATTTCTACATCCCATGGCCTTTCCCAACCATTTAAATTTTTCTCTTACATGTCTAACACTTCCGAAAAACCAATACAACGCCCACCCGGAACAATATATAAAGCTAAACGAACCGTTCACTGGGTACTTATACGAACGAAAAGCCCTATTCATTTACCTGTTTTTACAAGGAAGTAAAATGTGAAAAAAATATTTCTACATCCCATGGCCTTATCCAGCCATTTAAATTTTTCTCTTACAGGTCTAACACTTCCGAAAAACCAATACAAAGCCCACCCGGAACAATATATAAAGCTAAACGAACCGTTCACTGGGTACTTATCCGTACGAAAATCCCTATTGATTTACCTGTTTTTACAAGGAAATAAAATGTGAAAAAAATATTTCTACATCCCATGGCCTTTCCCAACCATTTAAACTTTTCTCTTACAGGTCTAACACTTCCGAAAAACCAATACAACGGCCACCCGGAACAATATATAAAGCTAAACGAACCGTTCACTGGGCACTTATCCGTACAAAAATCCCTATTGATTTACCTGTTTTTACAAGGAAATAAAATGTGAAAAAAATATTTCTACATCCCATGGCCTTTCCCAACCATTTAAACATTTCTCTTACAGGTGTAACACTTCCGAAAAACCAATACAACGGCCACCCGGAACAATATATAAAGCTAAACGAACCGTTCACTGGGCACTTATCCGTACGAAAATCCCTATTGATTTACCTGTTTTTACAAGGAAATAAAATGTGAAAAAAATATTTCTACATCCCATGGCCTTTCCCAACCATTTAAATTTTTATCTTACAGGTCTAACACTACCGAAAAACCAATACAACGCCCACCCGGAACAATATATAAAGCTAAACGAACCGTTCACTGGGTACTTATCCGTACGAAAATCCCTATTGATTTACCTGTTTTTACAAGGAAATAAAATGTGAAAAAATATTTCTACATCCCATGGCCTTTCCCAACCATTTAAATTTTTCTCTTACATGTCTAACACTTCCGAAAAACCAATACAACGCCCACCCGGAACAATATATAAAGCTAAACGAACCGTTCACTGGGTACTTATACGAACGAAAAGCCCTATTCATTTACCTGTTTTTACAAGGAAGTAAAATGTGAAAAAAATATTTCTACATCCCATGGCCTTATCCAGCCATTTAAATTTTTCTCTTACAGGTCTAACACTTCCGAAAAACCAATACAAAGCCCACCCGGAACAATATATAAAGCTAAACGAACCGTTCACTGGGTACTTATCCGTACGAAAATCCCTATTGATTTACCTGTTTTTACAAGGAAATAAAATGTGAAAAAAATATTTCTACATCCCATGGCCTTTCCCAACCATTTAAACTTTTCTCTTACAGGTCTAACACTTCCGAAAAACCAATACAACGGCCACCCGGAACAATATATAAAGCTAAACGAACCGTTCACTGGGCACTTATCCGTACAAAAATCCCTATTGATTTACCTGTTTTTACAAGGAAATAAAATGTGAAAAAAATATTTCTACATCCCATGGCCTTTCCCAACCATTTAAACATTTCTCTTACAGGTGTAACGCTTCCGAAAAACCAATACAACGGCCACCCGGAACAATATATAAAGCTAAACGAACCGTTCACTGGGCACTTATCCGTACGAAAATCCCTATTGATTTACCTGTTTTTACAAGGAAATAAAATGTGAAAAAAATATTTCTACATCCCATGGCCTTTCCCAACCATTTAAACTTTTCTCTAACATGTCTAAGACTTCCGAAAAACCAATACAACTCCCACCCGGAACAATATATAAAGCTAAATGAAACGTTCACTGGGTACTTACACGTATGAAAATCCCTATTGATTTACGTGTTTTTACAAGGAAGTAAAATGTGAAAAAAATATTTCTACATCCCATGGTCTTTCCCAACCATTTAAACATTTCTCTTACAGGTCTAACACTTCCGAAAAACCAATACAACGCCCACGCGGAACAATATATAAAGCTAAACGAACCGTTCACTGGGTACTTATCCATACGAAAATCCCTATTGATTTACCTGTATTTACAAGGAAATAAAATGTGAAAAAAATATTTCTACATCCCATGGCCTTTCCCAACCATTTAAATATTTATCTTACAGGTCTAACGCTACCGAAAAACCAATACAACTCCCACCCGGAACAATATATAAAGCTAAACGAACCGTTCACTGGGTACTTATCCGTACGAAAATCCCTATTGATTTACCTGTTTTTACAAGAAAATAAAATGTGTAAAAAATATTTCTACATCCCATGGCCATTCCCAACCATTTAAACTTTTCTCTTACAGGTCTAACACTTCCGAAAAACCAATACAATGCCCTCCCGGAACAATATATAAAGCTAAACGGACCGTTCACTGGGTACTTATCCGTACGAAAAGCCCTATTGATTTACCTGTTTTTACAAGGAAGTAAAATGTGAAAAAAATATTTCTACATCCCATGGCCTTTCCCAGCCATTTAAATTTTTCTCTTACAGGTCTAACGCTTCCGAAAAACCAATACAACGCCCACCCGGAACAATATATAAAGCTAAACGAACCGTTCACTGGGTACTTATCCGTACGAAAATCCCTATTGATTTACCTGTTTTTACAAGGAAATAAAATGTGAAAAAAATATTTCTACATCCCATGGCCTTTCCCAACCATATAAATTTTTCTCTTACATGTCTAACACTCCCGAAAAACCAATACAACAGCCACCCGGAACAATATATAAAGCTAAACGAACCGTTCACTGGGCACTTATCCGTACGGAAATCCCTATTGATTTACCTGTTTTTACAAGGAAGTAAAATGTGAAAAAAATATTTCTACATCCCATGGCCTTTCCCAACCATTTAAACATTTCTCTTACAGGTCTAACACTTCTGAAAAACCAATACAACGCCCACGCGGAACAATATATAAAGCTAAACGAACCGTTCACTGGGTACTAATCCATACAAAAATCCCTATTGATTTACCTGTTTTTACAAGGAAGTAAAATGTGAAAAAAATATTTCTACATCCCATGGCCTTTCCCAGCCATTTAAATTTTTCTCTTACAGGTCTAATTCTTCCGAAAAACCAATACAACGCCCACCCGGAAAATATATAAAGCTAAACGAACAGTTCACTGGGTACTTATCCGTACGAAAAGCCCTATTGATTTACCTGTTTTTACAAGGAAGTAAAATGTGAAAAAAATATTTCTACATCCCATGGCCTTTCCCAACCATTTAAATTTTTCTCTTACAGGTCTAACAGTTGCGAAAAACCAATACAACACCCACCCGGAAAAATATATACAGCTAAACGAACCGTTTACTGGGTACTAATCCATACGAAAATCCCTATTGATTTACCTGTTTTTACAAGGAAGTAAAATGTGAAAAAAATATTTCTACATCCCATGGCCTTTCCCAGCCATTTAAATTTTTCTCTTACAGGTCTAATGCTTCCGAAAAACCAATACAACGCCCACCCGGAACAATATATAAAGCTAAACGAACCGTTCACTGGGTACTTATTCGTACGAAAATCCCTATTGATTTACCTGTTTTTACAAGGAAATAAAATGTGAAAAAAATATTTCTACATCCCATGGCCTTTCCCAACCATTTAAATTTTTCTCTTACATGTCTAACACTTCCGAAAAACCAATACAACGGCCACCCGGAACAATATATAAAGCTAAACGAACCGTTCACTGGGCACTTATCCGTACGAAAATCCCTATTGATTTACCTGTTTTTACAAGGAAGTAAAATGTGAAAAAAATATTTCTACATCCCATGGCCTTTCCCAACCATTTAAATTTTTCTCTTACAGGTCTAACACTTCCGAAAAACCAATACAACGCCCACCCGGAACAATATATAAAGCTAAACGAACAGTTCACTGGGTACTTATCCGTACGAAAAGCCCTATTGATTTACCTGTTTTTACAAGGAAGTAAAATGTGAAAAAAATATTTCTACATCCCATGGCCTTTCCCAACCATTTAAATTTTTCTCTTACAGGTCTAACAGTTGCGAAAAACCAATACAACACCCACCCGGAAAAATATATACAGCTAAACGAACCGTTTACTGGGTACTAATCCATACGAAAATCCCTATTGATTTACCTGTTTTTACAAGGAAATAAAATGTGAAAAAAATATTTCTACATCCCATGGCCTTTCCCAACCATTTAAATTTTTCTCTTACAGGTCTAACACTTCCGAAAAACCAATACAACGGCCACCCGGAACAATATATAAAGCTAAACGAACCGTTCACTGGGCACTTATCCGTACAAAAATCCCTATTGATTTTCCTGTTTTTACAAGGAAATAAAATGTGAAAAAAATATTTCTACATCCCATGGCCTTTCCCAACCATTTAAACTTTTCTCTTACATGTCTAACACTTCCGAAAAACCAATACAACTCCCACCCGGAACAATATATAAAGCTAAATGAACCGTTCACAGGGTACTTATACGTATGAAAATCCCTATTGATTTACCTGTTTTTACAAGGAAGTAAAATGTGAAAAAAATATTTCTACATCCCATGGTCTTTCCCAACCATTTAAACATTTCTCTTACAGGTCTAACACTTCTGAAAAACCAATACAACGCCCACGCGGAACAATATATAAAGCTAAACGAACCGTTCACTGGGTACTTATCCATACGAAAATCCCTCTTGATTTACCTGTATTTACAAGGAAATAAAATGTGAAAAAATATTTCTACATCCCATGGCCTTTCCCAACCATTTAAATATTTATCTTACAGGTCTAACACTACCGAAAAACCAATACAACTCCCACCCGGAACAATATATAAAGCTAAACGAACCGTTCACTGGGTACTTATCCGTACGAAAATCCCTATTGATTTACCTGTTTTTACAAGAAAATAAAATGTGTAAAAAATATTTCTACATCCCATGGCCATTCCCAACCATTTAAACTTTTCTCTTACAGGTCTAACACTTCCGAAAAACCAATACAACGCCCTCCCGGAACAATATATAAAGCTAAACGGACCGTTCACTGGGTACTTATCCGTACGAAAAGCCCTATTGATTTACCTGTTTTTACAAGGAAGTAAAATGTGAAAAAAATATTTCTACATCCCATGGCCTTTCCCAGCCATTTAAATTTTTCTCTTACAGGTCTAACGCTTCCGAAAAACCAATACAACGCCCACCCGGAACAATATATAAAGCTAAACGAACCGTTCACTGGGTACTTATCCGTACGAAAATCCCTATTGATTTACCTGTTTTTACAAGGAAATAAAATGTGAAAAAAATATTTCTACATCCCATGGCCTTTCCCAACCATATAAATTTTTCTCTTACATGTCTAACACTCCCGAAAAACCAATACAACGGCCACCCGGAACAATATATAAAGCTAAACGAACCGTTCACTGGGCACTTATCCGTACGGAAATCCCTATTGATTTACCTGTTTTTATAAGGAAGTAAAATGTGAAAAAAATATTTCTACATCCCATGGCCTTTCCCAACCATTTAAACATTTCTCTTACAGGTCTAACACTTCTGAAAAACCAATACAACGCCCACGCGGAACAATATATAAAGCTAAACGAACCGTTCACTGGGTACTAATCCATACAAAAATCCCTATTGATTTACCTGTTTTTACAAGGAAGTAAAATGTGAAAAAAATATTTCTACATCCCATGGCCTTTCCCAGCCATTTAAATTTTTCTCTTACAGGTCTAATGCTTCCGAAAAACCAATACAACGCCCACCCGGAACAATATATAAAGCTAAACGAACCGTTCACTGGGTACTAATCAATACGAAAATCCCTATTGATTTACCTGTTTTTACAAGGAAATAAAATGTGAAAAAAATATTTCTACATCCCATGGCCTTTCCCAACCATTTAAACATTTCTCTTACAGGTCTAACACTTCTGAAAAACCAATACAACGCCCACGTGGAACAATATATAAAGCTAAACGAACCGTTCACTGGGTACTAATCCATACGAAAATCCCTATTGATTTACCTGTATTTACAAGGAAATAAAATGTGAAAAAAATATTTCTACATCCCATGGCCTTTCCCAACCATTTAAATATTTATCTTACAGGTCTAACACTACCGAAAAACCAATACAACTCCCACCCGGAACAATATATAAAGCTAAACGAACCGTTCACTGGGTACTTATCCGTACGAAAATCCCTATTGATTTACCTGTTTTTACAAGAAAATAAAATGTGTAAAAAATATTTCTACATCCCATGGCCATTCCCAACCATTTAAACTTTTCTCTTACAGGTCTAACACTTCCGAAAAACCAATACAATGCTCTCCCGGAACAATATATAAAGCTAAACGGACCGTTCACTGGGTACTTATCCGTACGAAAAGCCCTATTGATTTACCTGTTTTTACAAGGAAGTAAAATGTGAAAAAAATATTTCTACATCCCATGGCCTTTCCCAGCCATTTAAATTTTTCTCTTACAGGTCTAACGCTTCCGAAAAACCAATACAACGCCCACCCGGAACAATATATAAAGCTAAACGAACCGTTCACTGGGTACTTATCCGTACGAAAATCCCTATTGATTTACCTGTTTTTACAAGGAAATAAAATGTGAAAAAAATATTTCTACATCCCATGGCCTTTCCCAACCATATAAATTTTTCTCTTACATGTCTAACACTCCCGAAAAACCAATACAACGGCCACCCGGAACAATATATAAAGCTAAACGAACCGTTCACTGGGCACTTATCCGTACGAAAATCCCTATTGATTTACCTGTTTTTACAAGGAAGTAAAATGTGAAAAAAATATTTCTACATCCCATGGCCTTTCCCAACCATTTAAACATTTCTCTTACAGGTCTAACACTTCTGAAAAACCAATACAACGCCCACGCGGAACAATATATAAAGCTAAACGAACCGTTCACTGGGTACTAATCCATACAAAAATCCCTATTGATTTACCTGTTTTTACAAGGAAATAAAATGTGAAAAAAATATTTCTACATCCCATGGCCTTTCCCAACCATTTAAATTTTTCTCTTACATGTCTAACACTTCCGAAAAACCAATACAACGGCCACCCGGAACAATATATAAAGCTAAACGAACCGTTCACTGGGCACTTATCCGTACGAAAATCCCTTTGATTTACCTGTTTTTACAAGGAAGTAAAATGTGAAAAAAATATTTCTACATCCCATGGCCTTTCCCAACCATTTAAATTTTTCTCTTACAGGTCTAACACTTCCAAAAAAACCAATACAACGCCCACCCGGAACAATATATAAAGCTAAACGAACCGTTCACTGGGTACTTATCCGTACGAAAAGCCCTATTGATTTACCTGTTTTTACAAGGAAGTAAAATGTGAAAAAAATATTTCTACATCCCATGGCCTTTCCCAACCATTTAAATTTTTCTCTTACAGGTCTAACACTTCCGAAAAACCAATACAACACCCACCCGGAAAAATATATACAGCTAAACGAACCGTTTACTGGGTACTAATCCATACGAAAATCCCTATTGATTTACCTGTTTTTACAAGGAAATAAAATGTGAAAAAAATATTTCTACATCCCATGGCCTTTCCCAACCATTTAAATTTTTCTCTTACAGGTCTAACACTTCCGAAAAACCAATACAACGGCCACCCGGAACAATATATAAAGCTAAACGAACCGTTCACTGGGCACTTATCCGTACAAAAATCCCTATTGATTTTCCTGTTTTTACAAGGAAATAAAATGTGAAAAAAATATTTCTACATCCCATGGCCTTTCCCAACCATTTAAATTTTTATCTTACAGGTCTAACACTACCGAAAAACCGATACAACTCCCACCCGGAACAATATATAAAGCTAAACGAACCGTTCACTGGGTACTTATCCGTACGAAAATCCCTATTGATTTACCTGTTTTTACAAGGAAATAAAATGTGAAAAAAATATTTCTACATCCCATGGCCTTTCCCAACCATTTAGATTTTTATCTTACAGGTCTAACACTACCGAAAAACCGATACAACGGCCACCCGGAACAATATATAAAGCTAAACGAACCGTTCACTGGGTACTTATCCGTACGAAAATCCCTATTGATTTACCTGTATTTACAAGGAAATAAAATGTGAAAAAAATATTTCTACATCCCATGGCCTTTCCCAACCATTTAAACTTTTCTCTTACATGTCTAACACTTCCGAAAAACCAATACAACTCCCACCCGAAACAATATATAAAGCTAAATGAACCGTTCACAGGGTACTGTGAGAGAGCCAGTTTGGTGTAGTGGTTAGGAGTGCGGACTTGTAATCTGGCATGCCAGGTTCGATTCTGCGCTCCCCCACATGCAACCAGCTGGGTGACCTTGGGCTCGCCACAGCACTGATAAAACTGTTCTGACCGGGCAGTGATATCAGTGCTCTCTCAGCCTCACCCACCCCACAGGGTGTCTGTTGTGGGGAGAGGAATGGGAAGGCGACTGTAAGCCGCTTTGAGCCTCCTTCGGGTAGGGAAAAGCGGCATATAAGAACCAACTCTTCTTCTTCTTCTTCTTCTACTTATACGTATGAAAATCCCTATTGATTTACCTGTTTTTACAAGGAAGTAAAATGTGAAAAAAATATTTCTACATCCCATGGCCTTTCCCAACCATTTAAACATTTCTCTTACAGGTCTAACACTTCCGAAAAACCAATACAACGCCCACGCGGAACAATATATAAAGCTAAACGAACCGTTCACTGGGTACTTATCCATACGAAAATCCCTATTGATTTACCTGTATTTACAAGGAAATAAAATGTGAAAAAAATATTTCTACATCCCATGGCCTTTCCCAACAATTTAAATATTTATCTTACAGGTCTAACACTACCGAAAAACCAATACAACTCCCACCCGGAACAATATATAAAGCTAAACGAACCGTTCACTGGGTACTTATCCGTACGAAAATCCCTATTGATTTACCTGTTTTTACAAGAAAATAAAATGTGTAAAAAATATTTCTACATCCCATGGCCATTCCCAACCATTTAAACTTTTCTCTTACAGGTCTAACACTTCTGAAAAACCAATACAACGCCCTCCCGGAACAATATATAAAGCTAAACGGACCGTTCACTGGGTACTTATACGTACGAAAATCCCTATTGATTTACCTGTTTTTACAAGGAAATAAAATGTGAAAAAAATATTTCTACATCCCATGGCCTTTCCCAATCATTTAAATTTTTCTCTTACAGGTCTAACAGTTGCGAAAAACCAATACAACACCAACCCGGAAAAATATATACATCTAAACAAACCGTTTACTGGGTACTAATCAATACGAAAATCCCTATTGATTTACCTGTTTTTACAAGGAAATAAAATGTGAAAAAAATATTTCTACATCCCATGGCCTTTCCCAACCATTTAAATTTTTCTCTTACAGGTCTAACACTTCCGAAAAACCAATACAACGCCCACCCGGAACAATATATAAAGCTAAACGAACCGTTCACTGGGTACTTATCCGTACGAAAATCCCTATTGATTTACCTGTTTTTACAAGGAAATAAAATGTGAAAAAAATATTTCTACATCCCCTGGCCTTTCCCAACCATTTAAATTTTTCTCTTACATGTCTAACACTTCCGAAAAACCAATACAACGCCCACCCGGAACAATAAATAAAGCTAAACGAACCGTTCACTGGGTACTTATACGTACGAAAATCCCTATTGATTTACCTGTTTTTACAAGGAAATAAAATGTGAAAAAATATTTCTACATACCATGGCCTTTCCCAACCATTTAAATTTTTCTCTTACATGTCTAACACTTCCGAAAAACCAATACAACGCCCACCCGGAACAATGTATTAAGCTAAACGAACCGTTCACTGGGTACTTATCCATACGAAAATCCCTATTGATTTACCTGTTTTTACAAGGAAATAAAATGTGAAAAAAATATTTCTACATCCCATGGCCTTTCCCAGCCATTTAAATTTTTCTCTTACAGGTCTAACGCTTCCGAAAAACCAATACAACGCCCACCCGGAACAATATATAAAGCTAAACGAACCGTTCACTGGGTACTTATCCGTACGAAAATCCCTATTGATTTACCTGTTTTTACAAGGAAATAAAATGTGAAAAAAATATTTCTACATCCCATGGCCTTTCCCAACCATATAAATTTTTCTCTTACACGTCTAACACTCCCGAAAAACCAATAAAACGGCCACCCGGAACAATATATAAAGCTAAACGAACCGTTCACTGGGCACTTATCCGTACGAAAATCCCTATTGATTTACCTTTTTTTACAAGGAAGTAAAATGTGAAAAAAATATTTCTACATCCCATGGCCTTTCCCAACCATTTAAACATTTCTCTTACAGGTCTAACACTTCTGAAAAACCAATACAACGCCCACGCGGAACAATATATAAAGCTAAACGAACCGTTCACTGGGTACTAATCCTTACAAAAATCCCGATTGATTTACCTGTTTTTACAAGGAAGTAAAATGTGAAAAAAATATTTCTACATCCCATGGCCTTTCCCAGCCATTTAAATTTTTCTCTTACAGGTCTAATGCTTCCGAAAAACCAATACAACGCCCACCCGGAACAATATATAAAGCTAAACGAACCGTTCACTGGGTACTTATTCGTACGAAAATCCCTATTGATTTACCTGTTTTTACAAGGAAATAAAATGTGAAAAAAATATTTCTACATCCCATGGCCTTTCCCAACCATTTAAATTTTTCTCTTACAGGTCTAACAGTTGCGAAAAACCAATACAACACCCACCCGGAAAAATATATACAGCTAAACGAACCGTTTACTGGGTACTAATCCATACGAAAATCCCTATTGATTTACCTGTTTTTACAAGGAAATAAAGTGTGAAAAAATATTTCTACATCCCATGGCCTTTCCCAACCATTTAAATTTTTCTCTTACAGGTCTAACACTTCCGAAAAACCAATACAACGGCCACCCGGAACAATATATAAAGCTAAACGAACCGTTCACTGGGCACTTATCCGTACAAAAATCCCTATTGATTTTCCTGTTTTTACAAGGAAATAAAATGTGAAAAAAATATTTCTACATCCCATGGCCTTTCCCAACCATTTAAATTTTTATCTTACAGGTCTAACACTACCGAAAAACCGATACAACTCCCACCCGGAACAATATATAAAGCTAAACGAACCGTTCACTGGGTACTTATCCGTACGAAAATCCCTATTGATTTACCTGTTTTTACAAGGAAATAAAATGTGAAAAAAATATTTCTACATCCCATGGCCTTTCCCAACCATTTAAACATTTCTCTTACATGTCTAACACTTCCGAAAAACCAATACAACTCCCACCCGGAACAATATATAAAGCTAAATGAACCGTTCACAGGGTACTTATACGTATGAAAATTCCTATTGATTTACCTGTTTTTACAAGGAAGTAAAATGTGAAAAAAATATTTCTACATCCCATGGTCTTTCCCAACCATTTAAACATTTCTCTTACAGGTCTAACACTTCCGAAAAACCAATACAACGCCCACGCGGAACAATATATAAAGCTAAACGAACCGTTCACTGGGTACTTATCCATACGAAAATCCCTATTGATTTACCTGTATTTACAAGGAAATAAAATGTGAAAAAAATATTTCTACATCCCATGGCCTTTCCCAACCATTTAAATATTTATCTTACAGGTCTAACACTACCGAAAAACCAATACAACTCCCACCCGGAACAATCTATAAAGCTAAACGAACCGTTCACTGAGTACTTATCCGTACGAAAATCCCTATTGATTTACCTGTTTTTACAAGAAAATAAAATGTGTAAAAAATATTTCTACATCCCATGGCCATTCCCAACCATTTAAACTTTTCTCTTACAGGTCTAACACTTCCGAAAAACCAATACAACGCCCTCCCGGAACAATATATAAAGCTAAACGGACCGTTCACTGGGTACTTATCCGTACGAAAAGCCCTATTGATTTACCTGTTTTTACAAGGAAGTAAAATGTGAAAAAAATATTTCTACATCCCGTGGCCTTTCCCAACCATTTAAATTTTCCTCTTACAGGTCTAACAGTTGCGAAAAAACAATACAACACCCACCCGGAAAAATATATACAGCTAAACGAACCGTTTACTGGGTACTAATCCATACGAAAATCCCTATTGATTTACCTGTTTTTACAAGGAAATAAAATGTGAAAAAAATATTTCTACATCCCATGGCCTTTCCCAACCATATAAATTTTTCTCTTACACGTCTAACACTCCCGAAAAACCAATAAAACGGCCACCCGGAACAATATATAAAGCTAAACGAACCGTTCACTGGGCACTTATCCGTACGAAAATCCCTATTGATTTACCTGTTTTTACAAGGAAGTAAAATGTGAAAAAAATATTTCTACATCCCATGGCCTTTCCCAACCATTTAAACATTTCTCTTACAGGTCTAACACTTCTGAAAAACCAATACAACGCCCACGCGGAACAATATATAAAGCTAAACGAACCGTTCACTGGGTACTAATCCTTACAAAAATCCCTATTTATTTACCTGTTTTTACAAGGAAGTAAAATGTGAAAAAAATATTTCTACATCCCATGGCCTTTCCCAGCCATTTAAATTTTTCTCTTACAGGTCTAATGCTTCCGAAAAACCAATACAACGCCCACCCGGAACAATATATAAAGCTAAACGAACCGTTCACTGGGTACTTATTCGTACGAAAATCCCTATTGATTTACCTGTTTTTACAAGGAAATAAAATGTGAAAAAAATATTTCTACATCCCATGGCCTTTCCCAACCATTTAAATTTTTCTCTTACATGTCTAACACTTCCGAAAAACAAATACAACGGCCACCCGGAACAATATATAAAGCTAAACGAACCGTTCACTGGGCACTTATCCGTACGAAAAGCCCTATTGATTTTCCTGTTTTTACAAGGAAATAAAATGTGAAAAAAATATTTCTACATCCCATGGCCTTTCCCAACCATTTAAATTTTTCTCTTACAGGTCTAATAGTTGCGAAAAACCAATACAACACCCACCCGGAAAAATATATACAGCTAAACGAACCGTTTACTGGGTACTAATCCATACGAAAATCCCTATTGATTTACCTGTTTTTACAAGGAAATAAAGTGTGAAAAAATATTTCTACATCCCATGGCCTTTCCCAACCATTTAAATTTTTCTCTTACAGGTCTAACACTTCCGAAAAACCAAAACAACGGCCACCCGGAACAATATATAAAGCTAAACGAACCGTTCACTGGGCACTTATCCGTACAAAAATCCCTATGGATTTTCCTGTTTTTACAAGGAAATAAAATGTGAAAAAAATATTTCTACATCCCATGGCCTTTCCCAACCATTTAAATTTTTATCTTACAGGTCTAACACTACCGAAAAACCGATACAACTCCCACCCGGAACAATATATAAAGCTAAACGAACCGTTCACTGGGTACTTATCCGTACGAAAATCCCTATTGATTTACCTGTTTTTACAAGGAAATAAAATGTGAAAAAAATATTTCTACATCCCATGGCCTTTCCCAACCATTTAAACTTTTCTCTTACATGTCTAACACTTCCGAAAAACCAATACAACGCCCACGCGGAACAATATATAAAGCTAAACAAACCGTTCACTGGGTACTTATCCATACGAAAATCCCTATTGATTTACCTGTATTTACAAGGAAATAAAATGTGAAAAAAATATTTCTACATCCCATGGCCTTTCCCAACCATTTAAATATTTATCTTACAGGTCTAACACTACCGAAAAACCAATACAACTCCCACCCGGAACAATATATAAAGCTAAACGAACCGTTCACTGAGTACTTATCCATACGAAAATCCCTATTGATTTACCTGTTTTTACAAGAAAATAAAATGTGTAAAAAATATTTCTACATCCCATGGCCATTCCCAACCATTTAAACTTTTCTCTTACAGGTCTAACACTTCCGAAAAACCAATACAACGCCCTCCCGGAACAATATATAAAGCTAAACGGACCGTTCACTGGGTACTTATCCGTACGAAAAGCCCTATTGATTTACCTGTTTTTACAAGGAAGTAAAATGTGAAAAAAATATTTCTACATCCCATGGCCTTTCCCAACCATTTAAATTTTCCTCTTACAGGTCTAACAGTTGCGAAAAACCAATACAACACCCACCCGGAAAAATATATACAGCTAAACGAACCGTTTACTGGGTACTAATCCATACGAAAATCCCTATTGATTTACCTGTTTTTACAAGGAAATAAAATGTGAAAAAAATATTTCTACATCCCATGGCCTTTCCCAACCATGTAAATTTTTCTCTTACAGGTCTAACACTTCCGAAAAACCAATACAACTCCCACCCGGAACAATATATAAAGCTAAACGAACCGTTCACTGGGTACTTATACGTACGAAAATCCCTATTGATTTACCTGTTTTTACAAGGAAATAAAATGTGAAAAAAATATTTCTACATCCCATGGCCTTTCCCAACCATTTAAATTTTTCTCTTACAGGTCTAACACTTCTGAAAAACCAATACAACGGCCACCCGGAACAATGTATAAAGCTAAACGAACCGTTCACTGGGTACTTATCCGTACGAAAATCCCTATTGATTTACCTGTTTTTACAAGGAAATAAAATGTGAAAAAAATATTTCTACATCCCATGGCCATTCTCAACCATTTAAATTTTTCTCTTACAGGTCTAACACTTCTGAAAAACCAATACAACGGCCACCCGGAACAATGTATAAAGCTAAACGAACCGTTCACTGGGTACTTATCCGTACGAAAATCCCTATTGATTTACCTGTTTTTACAAGGAAATAAAATGTGAAAAAAATATATCTACATCCCATGGCCTTTCCCAACCATTTAAATTTTCCTCTTACAGGTCTAACAGTTGCGAACAACCAATACAACACCCACCCGGAAAAATATATACAGCTAAACGAACCGTTTACTGGGTACTAATCCATACGAAAATCCCTATTGATTTACCTGTTTTTACAAGGAAAGAAAATGTGAAAAAAATATTTCTACATCCCATGGCCTTTCCCAACCATTTAAATTTTTCTCTTACAGGTCTAACACTTCCGAAAAACCAATACAACTCCCACCCGGAACAATATATAAAGCTAAACGAACCGTTCACTGGGTACTTATACGTACGAAAATCCCTATTGATTTACCTGTTTTTACAAGGAAATAAAATGTGAAAAAAATATTTCTACATCCCATGGCCTTTCCCAACCATTTAAATTTTTCTCTTACAGGTCTAACACTTCTGAAAAACCAATACAACGGCCACCCGGAACAATGTATAAAGCTAAACGAACCGTTCACTGGGTACTTATCCGTACGAAAATCCCTATTGATTTACCTGTTTTTACAAGGAAATAAAATGTGAAAAAAATATTTCTACATCCCATGGCCATTCTCAACCATTTAAATTTTTCTCTTACAGGTCTAACACTTCTGAAAAACCAATACAACGCCCACCCGGAACAATGTATAAAGCTAAACGAACCGTTCACTGGGTACTTATCCGTACGAAAATCCCTATTGATTTACCTGTTTTTACAAGGAAATAAAATGTGAAAAAAATATATCTACATCCCATGGCCTTTCCCAACCATTTAAATTTTCCTCTTACAGGTCTAACAGTTGCGAACAACCAATACAACACCCACCCGGAAAAATATATACAGCTAAACGAACCGTTTACTGGGTACTAATCCATACGAAAATCCCTATTGATTTACCTGTTTTTACAAGGAAAGAAAATGTGAAAAAAATATTTCTACATCCCATGGCCTTTCCCAACCATTTAAATTTTTCTCTTACAGGTCTAACACTTCCGAAAAACCAATACAACTCCCACCCGGAACAATATATAAAGCTAAACGAACCGTTCACTGGGTACTTATACGTACGAAAATCCCTATTGATTTACCTGTTTTTACAAGGAAATAAAATGTGAAAAAAATATTTCTACATCCCATGGCCTTTCCCAACCATTTAAATTTTTCTCTTACAGGTCTAACACTTCTGAAAAACCAATACAACGGCCACCCGGAACAATGTATAAAGCTAAACGAACCGTTCACTGGGTACTTATCCGTACGAAAATCCCTATTGATTTACCTGTTTTTACAAGGAAATAAAATGTGAAAAAAATATTTCTACATCCCATGGCCATTCTCAACCATTTAAATTTTTCTCTTACAGGTCTAACACTTCCGAAAAACCAATACAACGCCCACCCGGAACAATATATAAAGCTAAACGAACCGTTCACTGGGTACTTATCCGTACGAAAATCCCTATTGATTTTCCTGTTTTTACAAGGAAGTAAAATGTGAAAAAAATATTTCTACATCCCATGGCCTTTCCCAACCATTTAAAGTTTTCTCTTACAGGTCTAACAGTTGCGAAAAACCAATACAACACCCACCCGGAAAAATATATACATCTAAACGAACCGTTTACTGGGTACTAATCCATACGAAAATCCCTATTGATTTACCTGTTTTTACAAGGAAATAAAATGTGAAAAAAATATTTCTACATCCCATGGCCTTTCCCAACCATTTAAATTTTTCTCTTACAGGTCTAACACTTCCGAAAAACCAATACAACGCCCACCCGGAACAATATATAAAGCTAAACGAACCGTTCACTGGGTACTTATCCGTACGAAAATCCCTATTGATTTACCTGTTTTTACAAGGAAGTAAAATGTGAAAAAAATATTTCTACATCCCATGGCCTTTCCCAACCATTTAAATTTTTCTCTTACAGGTCTAACACTTCCGAAAAACCAATACAACGCCCACCCGGAACAATATATAAAGCTAAACGAACCGTTCACTGGGTACTTATCCGTACGAAAATCCCTATTGATTTACCTGTTTTTACAAGGAAATAAAATGTGAAAAAAAATATTTCTACATCCCATGGCCATTCCCAACCATTTAAATTTTTCTCTTACAGGTCTAACACTTCTGAAAAACCAATACAACGGCCACCCGGAACAATGTATAAAGCTAAATGAACCGTTCACTGGGTACTTATCCGTACGAAAATCCCTATTGATTTACCTGTTTTTACAACGAATTAAAATGTGAAAAAAATATTTCTACATCCCATGGCCTTTCCCAACCATTTAAATTTTTCTCTTACATGTCTAACACTTCAGAAAAACCAATACAACGCCCACCCGGAACAATATATAAAGCTAAACGAACCGTTCACTGGGTACTTATACGTACGAAAATCCCTATTGATTTACCTGTTTTTACAAGGAAATAAAATCTGAAAAAAATATTTCTACATCCCATGGCCTTTCCCAACCATTTAAATTTTTCTCTTACAGGTCTAACACTTCCGAAAAACCAATACAACGCCCTCCCGGAACAATATATAAAGCTAAACGGACCGTTCACTGGGTAATTATCCGTACAAAAAGCCCTATTGATTTACCTGTTTTTACAAGGAAGTAAAATGTGAAAAAAATATTTCTACATCCCATGGCCTATCCCAGCCATTAAAATTTTTCTCTTACAGGTCTAACGCTTCCGAAAAACCAATACAACGCCCACCCGGAACAATATATAAAGCTAAACAAACCGTTCACTGGGTACTTATCCGTACGAAAATCCCTATTGATTTACTTTTTTTTACAAGGAAATAAAATGTGAAAAAAATATTTCTACATCCCATGGCCATTCCCAACCATTTAAATTATTCTCTTACAGGTCTAACACTTCTGAAAAACCAATACAACGGCCACCCGGAACAATGTATAAAGCTAAACGAACCGTTCACTGGGTACTTATCCGTACGAAAATCCCTATTGATTTACCTGTTTTTACAAGGAAGTAAAATGTGAAAAAAATATTTCTACATCCCATGGCCTTTCCCAACCATTTAAATTTTTCTCTTACATGTCTAACACTTCCGAAAAACCAATACAACGCCCACCCGGAACAATATATAAAGCTAAACGAACCGTTCACTGGGTACTTATACGTACGAAAATCCCTATTGATTTACCTGTTTTTACAAGGAAATAAAATGTGAAAAAATATTTCTACATCCCATGGCCTTTCCCAACCATTTAAATTTTTCTCTTACATGTCTAACACTTCCGAAAAACCAATACAACACCCACCCGGAAAAATATATACAGCTAAACGAACCGTTTACTGGGTACTAATCCATACAAAAATCCCTATTGATTTACCTGTTTTTACAAGGATATAAAATGTGAAAAAAATATTTCTACATCCCATGGCCTTTCCCAACCATTTAAATTTTTCTCTTACCGGTCTAACACTTCCGAAAAACCAATACAACGCCCACCCGGAACAATATATAAAGCTAAACGAACCGTTCACTGGGTACTTATCCGTACGAAAATCCCTATTGATTTACCTGTTTTTACAAGGAAATAAAATGTGAAAAAAATATTTCTACATCCCATGGCCTTTCCCAACCATTTAAACTTTTCTCTTACAGGTCTAACACTTCCGAAAAACCAATACAACGCCCTCCCGGAACAATATATAAAGCTAAACGGACCGTTCACTGGGTAATTATCCGTACAAAAAGCCCTATTGATTTACCTGTTTTTACAAGGAAGTAAAATGTGAAAAAAATATTTCTACATCCCATGGCCTTTCCCAGCCATTAAAATTTTTCTCTTACAGGTCTAACGCTTCCGAAAAAACCAATACAACGCCCACCCGGAACAATATATAAAGCTAAACGAACCGTTCACTTGGTACTTATCCGTACGAAAATTCTATTGATTTACCTGTTTTTACAAGGAAGTAAAATGTGAAAAAAATATTTCTACATCCCATGGCCTTTCCCAACCATTTAGATTTTTCTCTTACATGTCTAACACTTCCGAAAAACCAATACAACGCCCACCCGGAACAATATATAAAGCTAAACGAACCGTTCACTGGGTACTTATCCGTACGAAAATCCCTATTGATTTACCTGTTTTTACAAGGAAATAAAATGTGAAAAAAATATTTCTACATCCCATGGCCATTCCCAACCTTTTAAATTTTTCTCTTACAGGTCTAACACTTCTGAAAAACCAATACAACGGCCACCCGGAACAATGTATAAAGCTAAACGAACCGTTCACTGGGTACTTATCCGTACGAAAATCCCTATTGATTTACCTGTTTTTACAAGGAAGTAAAATGTGAAAAAAATATTTCTACATCCCATGGCCTTTCCCAACCATTTAAATTTTTCTCTTACATGTCGAACACTTCCGAAAAACCAATACAACGCCCACCCGGTACAATATATAAAGCTAAACGAACCGTTCACTGGGTACTTATACGTACGAAAATCCCTATTGATTTACCTGTTTTTACAAGGAAATAAAATGTGAAAAAAATATTTCTACATCCCATGGCCTTTCCCAACCATTTAAATTTTTCTCTTACATGTCTAACACTTCCGAAAAACCAATACAACACCCACCCGGAAAAATATATACAGCTAAACGAACCGTTTACTGGGTACTAATCCATACGAAAATCCCTATTGATTTACCTGTTTTTACAAGGAAATAAAATGTGTAAAAAATATTTCTACATCCCATGGCCTTTCCCAACCATTTAAATTTTTCTCTTACAGGTCTAACACTTCCGAAAAACCAATACAACGCCCACCCGGAACAATATATGAAGCTAAACGAACCGTTCACTGGGTACTTATCCGTACGAAAATCCCTATTGATTTACCTGTTTTTACAAGGAAATAAAATGTGAAAAAAATATTTCTACATCCCATGGCCTTTCCCAACCATTTAAATTTTTCTCTTACATGTATAACACTTCCGAAAAACCAATACAACGCCCTCCCGGAACAATATATAAAGCTAAACGGACCGTTCACTGGGTAATTATCCGTACAAAAAGCCCTATTGATTTACCTGTTTTTACAAGGAAGTAAAATGTGAAAAAAATATTTCTACATCCCATTGCCTTTCCCAGCCATTAAAATTTTTCTCTTACATGTCGAACACTTCCGAAAAACCAATACAACGCCCACCCGGAACAATATATAAAGCTAAACGAACCGTTCACTGGGTACTTATACGTACGAAAATCCCTATTGATTTACCTGTTTTTACAAGGAAATAAAATGTGAAAAAAATATTTCTACATCCCATGGCCTTTCCCAACCATTTAAATTTTTCTCTTACATGTCTAACACTTCCGAAAAACCAATACAACACCCACCCGGAAAAATATATACAGCTAAACGAACCGTTTACTGGGTACTAATCCATACGAAAATCCCTATTGATTTACCTGTTTTTACAAGGAAATAAAATGTGTAAAAAATATTTCTACATCCCATGGCCTTTCCCAACCATTTAAATATTTCTCTTACAGGTCTAACACTTCCGAAAAACCAATACAACGCCCACCCGGAACAATATATGAAGCTAAACGAACCGTTCACTGGGTACTTATCCGTACGAAAATCCCTATTGATTTACCTGTTTTTACAAGGAAATAAGATGTGAAAAAAATATTTCTACATCCCATGGCCTTTCCCAACCATTTAAACTTTTCTCTTACAGGTCTAACACTTCCGAAAAACCAATACAACGCCCTCCCGGAACAATATATAAAGCTAAACGGACCGTTCACTGGGTAATTATCCGTACAAAAAGCCCTATTGATTTACCTGTTTTTACAAGGAAGTAAAATGTGAAAAAAATATTTCTACATCCCATTGCCTTTCCCAGCCATTAAAATTTTTCTCTTACAGGTCTAACGCTTCCGAAAAACCAATACAACGCCCTCCCGGAACAATATATAAAGCTAAACGGACCGTTCACTGGGTAATTATCCGTACAAAAAGCCCTATTGATTTACCTGTTTTTACAAGGAAGTAAAATGTGAAAAAAATATTTCTACATCCCATTGCCTTTCCCAGCCATTAAAATTTTTCTCTTACAGGTCTAACGCTTCCGAAAAACCAATACAACGCCCACCCGAAACAATATATAAAGCTAAACGAACCGTTCACTTGGTACTTATCCGTACGAAAATTCTATTGATTTACCTGTTTTTACAAGGAATTAAAATGTGAAAAAAATATTTCTACATCCCATGGCCTTTCCCAACCATTTAGATTTTTCTTTTACATGTCTAACACTTCCGAAAAACCAATACAACGCCCACCCGGAACAATATATAAAGCTAAACGAACCGTTCACTGGGTACTTATCCGTACGAAAATCCCTATTGATTTACCTGTTTTTACAAGGAAATAAAATGTGAAAAAAATATTTCTACATCCCATGGCCATTCCCAACCATTTAAATTTTTCTCTTACAGGTCTAACACTTCTGAAAAACCAATACAACGGCCACCCGGAACAATGTATAAAGCTAAACGAACCGTTCACTGGGTACTTATCCGTACGAAAATCCCTATTGATTTACCTGTTTTTACAAGGAAGTAAAATGTGAAAAAAATATTTCTACATCCCATGGCCTTTCCCAACCATTTAAATTTTTCTCTTACATGTCTAACACTTCCGAAAAACCAATACAACGCCCACCCGGAACAATATATAAAGCTAAACGAACCGTTCACTGGGTACTTATATGTACGAAAATCCCTATTGATTTACCTGTTTTTACAAGGAAATAAAATGTGAAAAAAATATTTCTACATCCCATGGCCTTTCCCAACCATTTAAATTTTTCTCTTACATGTCTAACACTTCGGAAAAACCAATACAACGCCCACCCAGAACAATGTATAAAGCTAAACGAACCGTTCACTGGGTACTTATCCGTGCGAAAAGCCCTATTGATTTACCTGTTTTTACAAGGAAGTAAAATGTGAAAAAAATATTTCTACATCCCATGGCCTTTACCAGCCATTTAAATTTTTCTCTTACAGGTCTAACACTTTAGAAAAACCAATACAACGCCCACCCGGAACAATATATAAAGCTAAACGAACCGTTTACTGGGTACTAATCCATACGAAAATCCCTATTGATTTACCTGTTTTTACAAGGAATTAAAATGTGAAAAAAATATTTCTACATCCCATGGCCTTTCCCAACCATTTAAATTTTTCTCTTACAGGTCTAACACTTCCGAAAAACCAATACAACGCCCACCCGGAACAATATATAAAGCTAAACGAACCGTTCACTGGGTACTTATCCGTACGAAAATCCCTATTGATTTACCTGTTTTTACAAGGAAATAAAATGTGAAAAAAATATTTCTACATCCCATGGCCTTTCCCAACCATTTAAATTTTTCTCTTACAGGTCTAACACTTCCGAAAAACCAATACAACGGCCACCCGGAACATTGTATAAAGCTAAACGAACCGTTCACTGGGTACTTATACGTACGAAAAGCCCTATTCATTTACCTGTTTTTACAAGGAAGTAAAATGTGAAAAAAATATTTCTACAACCCATGGCCTTTCCCAGCCATTTAAATTTTTCTCTTACAGGTCTAACACTTCCGAAAAACCAATACAACGCCCACCCGGAACAATATATAAAGCTAAACGAACCGTTCACTGGGTACTTATCCGTACGAAAATCCCTATTGATTTACCTGTTTTTACAAGGAAATAAAATGTGAAAAAAATATTTCTACATCCCATGGCCTTTCCCAACCATTTAAACTTTTCTCTTACAGGTCTAACACTTCCGAAAAACCAATACAACGCCCTCCCGGAACAATATATAAAGCTAAACGGACCGTTCACTGGGTAATTATCCGTACAAAAAGCCCTATTGATTTACCTGTTTTTACAAGGAAGTAAAATGTGAAAAAAATATTTCTACATCCCATGGCCTTTCCCAGCCATTAAAATTTTTCTCTTACAGGTCTAACGCTTCCGAAAAACCAATACAACGCCCACCCGGAACAATATATAAAGCTAAACAAACCGTTCACTGGGTACTTATCCGTACGAAAATCCCTATTGATTTACTTTTTTTTACAAGGAAATAAAATGTGAAAAAAATATTTCTACATCCCATGGCCATTCCTAACCGTTTAAATTATTCTCTTACAGGTCTAACACTTCTGAAAAACCAATACAACGGCCACCCGGAACAATGTATAAAGCTAAACGAACCGTTCACTGGGTACTTATCCGTACGAAAATCCCTATTGATTTACCTGTTTTTACAAGGAAGTAAAATGTGAAAAAAATATTTCTACATCCCATGGCCTTTCCCAACCATTTAAATTTTTCTCTTACATGTCTAACACTTCCGAAAAACCAATACAACGCCCACCCGGAACAATATATAAAGCTAAACGAACCGTTCACTGGGTACTTATACGTACGAAAATCCCTATTGATTTACCTGTTTTTACAAGGAAATAAAATGTGAAAAAATATTTCTACATCCCATGGCCTTTCTCAACCATTTAAATTTTTCTCTTACATGTCTAACACTTCCGAAAAACCAATACAACACCCACCCGGAAAAATATATACAGCTAAACGAACCGTTTACTGGGTACTAATCCATACGAAAATCCCTATTGATTTACCTGTTTTTACAAGGAAATAAAATGTGAAAAAAATATTTCTACATCCCATGGCCTTTCCCAACCATTTAAATTTTTCTCTTACAGATCTAACACTTTAGAAAAACCAATACAATGCCCACCCGGAACAATATATAAAGCTAAACGAACCGTTCACTGGGTACTTATCCGTACGAAAATCCCTATTGATTTACCTGTTTTTACAAGGAAATAAAATGTGAAAAAAATATTTCTACATCCCATGGCCTTTCCCAACCATTTAAACTTTTCTCTTACAGGTCTAACACTTCCGAAAAACCAATACAACGCCCTCCCGGAACAATATATAAAGCTAAACGGACCGTTCACTGGGTAATTATCCGTACAAAAAGCCCTATTGATTTACCTGTTTTTACAAGGAAGTAAAATGTGAAAAAAATATTTCTACATCCCATGGCCTTTCCCAGCCATTAAAATTTTTCTCTTACAGGTCTAACGCTTCCGAAAAAACCAATACAACGCCCACCCGGAACAATATATAAAGCTAAACGAACCGTTCACTTGGTACTTATCCGTACGAAAATTCTATTGATTTACCTGTTTTTACAAGGAAGTAAAATGTGAAAAAAATATTTCTACATCCCATGGCCTTTCCCAACCATTTAGATTTTTCTCTTACATGTCTAACACTTCCGAAAAACCAATACAACGCCCACCCGGAACAATATATAAAGCTAAACGAACCGTTCACTGGGTACTTATCCGTACGAAAATCCCTATTGATTTACCTGTTTTTACAAGGAAATAAAATGTGAAAAAAATATTTCTACATCCCATGGCCATTCCCAACCTTTTAAATTTTTCTCTTACAGGTCTAACACTTCTGAAAAACCAATACAACGGCCACCCGGAACAATGTATAAAGCTAAACGAACCGTTCACTGGGTACTTATCCGTACGAAAATCCCTATTGATTTACCTGTTTTTACAAGGAAGTAAAATGTGAAAAAAATATTTCTACATCCCATGGCCTTTCCCAACCATTTAAATTTTTCTCTTACATGTCGAACACTTCCGAAAAACCAATACAACGCCCACCCGGAACAATATATAAAGCTAAACGAACCGTTCACTGGGTACTTATACGTACGAAAATCCCTATTGATTTACCTGTTTTTACAAGGAAATAAAATGTGAAAAAAATATTTCTACATCCCATGGCCTTTCCCAACCATTTAAATTTTTCTCTTACATGTCTAACACTTCCGAAAAACCAATACAACACCCACCCGGAAAAATATATACAGCTAAACGAACCGTTTACTGGGTACTAATCCATACGAAAATCCCTATTGATTTACCTGTTTTTACAAGGAAATAAAATGTGTAAAAAATATTTCTACATCCCATGGCCTTTCCCAACCATTTAAATTTTTCTCTTACAGGTCTAACACTTCCGAAAAACCAATACAACGCCCACCCGGAACAATATATGAAGCTAAACGAACCGTTCACTGGGTACTTATCCGTACGAAAATCCCTATTGATTTACCTGTTTTTACAAGGAAATAAAATGTGAAAAAAATATTTCTACATCCCATGGCCTTTCCCAACCATTTAAATTTTTCTCTTACATGTATAACACTTCCGAAAAACCAATACAACGCCCTCCCGGAACAATATATAAAGCTAAACGGACCGTTCACTGGGTAATTATCCGTACAAAAAGCCCTATTGATTTACCTGTTTTTACAAGGAAGTAAAATGTGAAAAAAATATTTCTACATCCCATTGCCTTTCCCAGCCATTAAAATTTTTCTCTTACATGTCGAACACTTCCGAAAAACCAATACAACGCCCACCCGGAACAATATATAAAGCTAAACGAACCGTTCACTGGGTACTTATACGTACGAAAATCCCTATTGATTTACCTGTTTTTACAAGGAAATAAAATGTGAAAAAAATATTTCTACATCCCATGGCCTTTCCCAACCATTTAAATTTTTCTCTTACATGTCTAACACTTCCGAAAAACCAATACAACACCCACCCGGAAAAATATATACAGCTAAACGAACCGTTTACTGGGTACTAATCCATACGAAAATCCCTATTGATTTACCTGTTTTTACAAGGAAATAAAATGTGTAAAAAATATTTCTACATCCCATGGCCTTTCCCAACCATTTAAATATTTCTCTTACAGGTCTAACACTTCCGAAAAACCAATACAACGCCCACCCGGAACAATATATGAAGCTAAACGAACCGTTCACTGGGTACTTATCCGTACGAAAATCCCTATTGATTTACCTGTTTTTACAAGGAAATAAGATGTGAAAAAAATATTTCTACATCCCATGGCCTTTCCCAACCATTTAAACTTTTCTCTTACAGGTCTAACACTTCCGAAAAACCAATACAACGCCCTCCCGGAACAATATATAAAGCTAAACGGACCGTTCACTGGGTAATTATCCGTACAAAAAGCCCTATTGATTTACCTGTTTTTACAAGGAAGTAAAATGTGAAAAAAATATTTCTACATCCCATTGCCTTTCCCAGCCATTAAAATTTTTCTCTTACAGGTCTAACGCTTCCGAAAAACCAATACAACGCCCTCCCGGAACAATATATAAAGCTAAACGGACCGTTCACTGGGTAATTATCCGTACAAAAAGCCCTATTGATTTACCTGTTTTTACAAGGAAGTAAAATGTGAAAAAAATATTTCTACATCCCATTGCCTTTCCCAGCCATTAAAATTTTTCTCTTACAGGTCTAACGCTTCCGAAAAACCAATACAACGCCCACCCGAAACAATATATAAAGCTAAACGAACCGTTCACTTGGTACTTATCCGTACGAAAATTCTATTGATTTACCTGTTTTTACAAGGAATTAAAATGTGAAAAAAATATTTCTACATCCCATGGCCTTTCCCAACCATTTAGATTTTTCTTTTACATGTCTAACACTTCCGAAAAACCAATACAACGCCCACCCGGAACAATATATAAAGCTAAACGAACCGTTCACTGGGTACTTATCCGTACGAAAATCCCTATTGATTTACCTGTTTTTACAAGGAAATAAAATGTGAAAAAAATATTTCTACATCCCATGGCCATTCCCAACCATTTAAATTTTTCTCTTACAGGTCTAACACTTCTGAAAAACCAATACAACGGCCACCCGGAACAATGTATAAAGCTAAACGAACCGTTCACTGGGTACTTATCCGTACGAAAATCCCTATTGATTTACCTGTTTTTACAAGGAAGTAAAATGTGAAAAAAATATTTCTACATCCCATGGCCTTTCCCAACCATTTAAATTTTTCTCTTACATGTCTAACACTTCCGAAAAACCAATACAACGCCCACCCGGAACAATATATAAAGCTAAACGAACCGTTCACTGGGTACTTATATGTACGAAAATCCCTATTGATTTACCTGTTTTTACAAGGAAATAAAATGTGAAAAAAATATTTCTACATCCCATGGCCTTTCCCAACCATTTAAATTTTTCTCTTACATGTCTAACACTTCGGAAAAACCAATACAACGCCCACCCAGAACAATGTATAAAGCTAAACGAACCGTTCACTGGGTACTTATCCGTGCGAAAAGCCCTATTGATTTACCTGTTTTTACAAGGAAGTAAAATGTGAAAAAAATATTTCTACATCCCATGGCCTTTACCAGCCATTTAAATTTTTCTCTTACAGGTCTAACACTTTAGAAAAACCAATACAACGCCCACCCGGAACAATATATAAAGCTAAACGAACCGTTTACTGGGTACTAATCCATACGAAAATCCCTATTGATTTACCTGTTTTTACAAGGAATTAAAATGTGAAAAAAATATTTCTACATCCCATGGCCTTTCCCAACCATTTAAATTTTTCTCTTACAGGTCTAACACTTCCGAAAAACCAATACAACGCCCACCCGGAACAATATATAAAGCTAAACGAACCGTTCACTGGGTACTTATCCGTACGAAAATCCCTATTGATTTACCTGTTTTTACAAGGAAATAAAATGTGAAAAAAATATTTCTACATCCCATGGCCTTTCCCAACCATTTAAATTTTTCTCTTACAGGTCTAACACTTCCGAAAAACCAATACAACGGCCACCCGGAACATTGTATAAAGCTAAACGAACCGTTCACTGGGTACTTATACGTACGAAAAGCCCTATTCATTTACCTGTTTTTACAAGGAAGTAAAATGTGAAAAAAATATTTCTACAACCCATGGCCTTTCCCAGCCATTTAAATTTTTCTCTTACAGGTCTAACACTTCCGAAAAACCAATACAACGCCCACCCGGAACAATATATAAAGCTAAACGAACCGTTCACTGGGTACTTATCCGTACGAAAATCCCTATTGATTTACCTGTTTTTACAAGGAAATAAAATGTGAAAAAAATATTTCTACATCCCATGGCCTTTCCCAACCATTTAAACTTTTCTCTTACAGGTCTAACACTTCCGAAAAACCAATACAACGCCCTCCCGGAACAATATATAAAGCTAAACGGACCGTTCACTGGGTAATTATCCGTACAAAAAGCCCTATTGATTTACCTGTTTTTACAAGGAAGTAAAATGTGAAAAAAATATTTCTACATCCCATGGCCTTTCCCAGCCATTAAAATTTTTCTCTTACAGGTCTAACGCTTCCGAAAAACCAATACAACGCCCACCCGGAACAATATATAAAGCTAAACAAACCGTTCACTGGGTACTTATCCGTACGAAAATCCCTATTGATTTACTTTTTTTTACAAGGAAATAAAATGTGAAAAAAATATTTCTACATCCCATGGCCATTCCTAACCGTTTAAATTATTCTCTTACAGGTCTAACACTTCTGAAAAACCAATACAACGGCCACCCGGAACAATGTATAAAGCTAAACGAACCGTTCACTGGGTACTTATCCGTACGAAAATCCCTATTGATTTACCTGTTTTTACAAGGAAGTAAAATGTGAAAAAAATATTTCTACATCCCATGGCCTTTCCCAACCATTTAAATTTTTCTCTTACATGTCTAACACTTCCGAAAAACCAATACAACGCCCACCCGGAACAATATATAAAGCTAAACGAACCGTTCACTGGGTACTTATACGTACGAAAATCCCTATTGATTTACCTGTTTTTACAAGGAAATAAAATGTGAAAAAATATTTCTACATCCCATGGCCTTTCTCAACCATTTAAATTTTTCTCTTACATGTCTAACACTTCCGAAAAACCAATACAACACCCACCCGGAAAAATATATACAGCTAAACGAACCGTTTACTGGGTACTAATCCATACGAAAATCCCTATTGATTTACCTGTTTTTACAAGGAAATAAAATGTGAAAAAAATATTTCTACATCCCATGGCCTTTCCCAACCATTTAAATTTTTCTCTTACAGATCTAACACTTTAGAAAAACCAATACAATGCCCACCCGGAACAATATATAAAGCTAAACGAACCGTTCACTGGGTACTTATCCGTACGAAAATCCCTATTGATTTACCTGTTTTTACAAGGAAATAAAATGTGAAAAAAATATTTCTACATCCCATGGCCTTTCCCAACCATTTAAACTTTTCTCTTACAGGTCTAACACTTCCGAAAAACCAATACAACGCCCTCCCGGAACAATATATAAAGCTAAACGGACCGTTCACTGGGTAATTATCCGTACAAAAAGCCCTATTGATTTACCTGTTTTTACAAGGAAGTAAAATGTGAAAAAAATATTTCTACATCCCATGGCCTTTCCCAGCCATTAAAATTTTTCTCTTACAGGTCTAACGCTTCCGAAAAACCAATACAACGCCCACCCGGAACAATATATAAAGCTAAACGAACCGTTCACTTGGTACTTATCCGTACGAAAATTCTATTGATTTACCTGTTTTTACAAGGAAGTAAAATGTGAAAAAAATATTTCTACATCCCATGGCCTTTCCCAACCATTTAGATTTTTCTCTTACATGTCTAACACTTCCGAAAAACCAATACAACGCCCACCCGGAACAATATATAAAGCTAAACGAACCGTTCACTGGGTACTTATCCGTACGAAAATCCCTATTGATTTACCTGTTTTTACAAGGAAATAAAATGTGAAAAAAATATTTCTACATCCCATGGCCATTCCCAACCATTTAAATTTTTCTCTTACAGGTCTAACACTTCTGAAAAACCAATACAACGGCCACCCGGAACAATGTATAAAGCTAAACGAACCGTTCACTGGGTACTTATCCGTACGAAAATCCCTATTGATTTACCTGTTTTTACAACGAAGTAAAATGTGAAAAAAATATTTCTACATCCCATGGCCTTTCCCAACCATTTAAATTTTTCTCTTACATGTCTAACACTTCCAAAAAACCAATACAACGCCCACCCGGAAAAATATATAAAGCTAAACGAACCGTTCACTGGGTACTTATACGTACGAAAATCCCTATTGATTTACCTGTTTTTACAAGGAAATAAAATGTGAAAAAAATATTTCTACATCCCATGGCCTTTCCCAACCATTTAAATTTTTCTCTTACAGGTCTAACAGTTGCGAAAAACCAATACAACACCCACCCGGAAAAATATATACATCTAAACGAACCGTTTACTGGGTACTAATCCATACGAAAATCCCTATTGATTTACCTGTTTTTACAAGGAAATAAAATGTGAAAAAAATATTTCTACATCCCATGGCCTTTCCCAACCATTTAAATTTTTCTCTTACAGGTCTAACACTTCCGAAAAACCTATACAACGCCCACCCGGAAGAATATATGAAGCTAAACGAACCGTTCACTGGGTACTTATCCGTACGAAAATCCCTATTGATTTACCTGTTTTTACAAGGAAATAAAATGTGAAAAAAATATTTCTACATCCCATGGCCTTTCCCAACCATTTAAACTTTTCTCTTACAGGTCTAACACTTCCGAAAAACCAATACAACGCCCTCCCGGAACAATATATAAAGCTAAACGGACCGTTCACTGGGTAATTATCCGTACAAAAAGCCCTATTGATTTACCTGTTTTTACAAGGAAGTAAAATGTGAAAAAAATATTTCTACATCCCATGGCCTTTCCCAGCCATTAAAATGTTTCTCTTACAGGTCTAACGCTTCCGAAAAACCAATACAACGCCCACCCGGAACAATATATAAAGCTAAACGAACCGTTCACTTGGTACTTATCCGTACGAAAATTCTATTGATTTACCTGTTTTTACAAGGAATTAAAATGTGAAAAAAATATTTCTACATCCCATGGCCTTTCCCAACCATTTAGATTTTTCTCTTACATGTCTAACACTTCCGAAAAACCAATACAACGCCCACCCGGAACAATATATAAAGCTAAACGAACCGTTCACTGGGTACTTATCCGTACGAAAATCCCTATTGATTTACCTGTTTTTACAAGGAAATAAAATGTGAAAAAAATATTTCTACATCCCATGGCCATTCCCAACCATTTAAATTTTTCTCTTACAGGTCTAACACTTCTGAAAAACCAATACAACGGCCACCCGGAACAATGTATAAAGCTAAACGAACCGTTCACTGGGTACTTATCCGTACGAAAATCCCTATTGATTTACCTGTTTTTACAAGGAAGTAAAATGTGAAAAAAATATTTCTACATCCCATGGCCTTTCCCAACCATTTAAATTTTTCTCTTACATGTATAACACTTCCGAAAAACCAATACAACGCCCACCCAGAACAATGTATAAAGCTAAACGAACCGTTCACTGGGTACTTATACGTGCGAAAAGCCCTATTGATTTACCTGTTTTTACAAGGAAGTAAAATGTGAAAAAAATATTTCTACATCCCATGGCCTTTACCAGCCATTTAAATTTTTCTCTTACAGGTCTAACACTTTAGAAAAACCAATACAACGCCCACCCGGAACAATATATAAAGCTAAACGAACCGTTTACTGGGTACTAATCCATACGAAAATCCCTATTGATTTACCTGTTTTTACAAGGAAATAAAATGTGAAAAAAATATTTCTACATCCCATGGCCTTTCCCAACCATTTAAATTTTTCTCTTACAGGTCTAACACTTCCGAAAAACCAATACAACGCCCACCCGGAACAATATATAAAGCTAAACGAACCGTTCACTGGGTACTTATCCGTACGAAAATCCCTATTGATTTACCTGTTTTTACAAGGAAATAAAATGTGAAAAAAATATTTCTACATCCCATGGCCTTTCCCAACCATTTAAACTTTTCTCTTACAGGTCTAACACTTCCGAAAAACCAATACAACGCCCTCCCGGAACAATATATAAAGCTAAACGGACCGTTCACTGGGTAATTATCCGTACAAAAAGCCCTATTGATTTACCTGTTTTTACAAGGAAGTAAAATGTGAAAAAAATATTTCTACATCCCATGGCCTTTCCCAGCCATTAAAATTTTTCTCTTACAGGTCTAACGCTTCCGAAAAACCAATACAACGCCCACCCGGAACAATATATAAAGCTAAACGAACCGTTCACTTGGTACTTATCCGTACGAAAATTCTATTGATTTACCTGTTTTTACAAGGAATTAAAATGTGAAAAAAATATTTCTACATCCCATGGCCTTTCCCAACCATTTAGATTTTTCTCTTACATGTCTAACACTTCCGAAAAACCAATACAACGCCCACCCGGAACAATATATAAAGCTAAACGAACCGTTCACTGGGTACTTATCCGTACGAAAATCCCTATTGATTTACCTGTTTTTACAAGGAAATAAAATGTGAAAAAAATATTTCTACATCCCATGGCCATTCCCAACCATTTAAATTTTTCTCTTACAGGTCTAACACTTCTGAAAAACCAATACAACGGCCACCCGGAACAATGTATAAAGCTAAACGAACCGTTCACTGGGTACTTATCCGTACGAAAATCCCTATTGATTTACCTGTTTTTACAAGGAAATAAAATGTGAAAAAAATATTTCTACATCCCATGGCCTTTCCCAACCATTTAAATTTTTCTCTTACATGTATAACACTTCTGAAAAACCAATACAACGCCCACCCAGAACAATGTATAAAGCTAAACGAACCGTTCACTGGGTACTTATCCGTGCGAAAAGCCCTATTGATTTACCTGTTTTTACAAGGAAGTAAAATGTGAAAAAAATATTTCTACATCCCATGGCCTTTACCAGCCATTTAAATTTTTCTCTTACAGGTCTAACACTTTAGAAAAACCAATACAATGCCCACACGGAACAATATATAAAGCTAAACGAACCGTTTACTGGGTACTAATCCATACGAAAATCCCTATTGATTTACCTGTTTTTACAAGGAAATAAAATGTGAAAAAAATATTTCTACATCCCATGGCCTTTCCCAACCATTTAAATTTTTCTCTTACAGGTCTAACACTTCCGAAAAACCAATACAACGCCCACCCGGAACAATATATAAAGCTAAACGAACCGTTCACTGGGTACTTATACGTACGAAAAGCCCTATTCATTTACCTGTTTTTACAAGGAAGTAAAATGTGAAAAAAATATTTCTACATCCCATGGCCTTTCCCAGCCATTTAAATTTTTCTCTTACAGGTCTAACACTTCCGAAAAACCAATACAACGCCCACCCGGAACAATATATAAAGCTAAACGAACCGTTCACTGGGTACTTATCCGTACGAAAATCCCTATTGATTTACCGGTTTTACAAGGAAATAAAATGTGAAAAAAATATTTCTACATCCCATGGCCTTTCCC
This sequence comes from Paroedura picta, assembly GCF_049243985.1. Classification (NCBI taxonomy): domain Eukaryota; kingdom Metazoa; phylum Chordata; class Lepidosauria; order Squamata; family Gekkonidae; genus Paroedura; species Paroedura picta. The sequence goes on along the minus strand of NC_135373.1, from coordinate 6,439,326 downwards.
AACCATTTAAACTTTTCTCTTACAGGTCTAACACTTCCGAAAAACCAATATAACGGCCACCCGGAACAATATATAAAGCTAAACGAACCGTTCACTGGGCACTTATCCGTACAAAAATCCCTATTGATTTTCCTGTTTTTAAAAGGAAATAAAATGTGAAAAAAATATTTCTACATCCCATGGCCTTTCCCAGCCATTAAAATATTTATCTTACAGGTCTAACACTACCGAAAAACCGATACAACTCCCACCCGGAACAATATATAAAGCTAAACGAACCGTTCACTGGGTACTTATCCGTACGAAAATCCCTATTGATTTACCTGTTTTTACAAGGAAATAAAATGTGAAAAAAATATTTCTACATCCCATGGCTTTTCCCAACCATTTAAACTTTTCTCTTACAGGTCTAACACTTCCGAAAAACCAATACAACGCCCTCCCGGAACAATATATAAAGCTAAACGGACCGTTCACTGGGTAATTATCCGTACAAAAAGCCCTATTGATTTACCTGTTTTTACAAGGAAGTAAAATGTGAAAAAAATATTTCTACATCCCATGGCCTTTCCCAGCCATTAAAATTTTTCTCTTACATGTCTAACGCTTCCGAAAAACCAATACGACGCCCACCCGGAACAATATATAAAGCTAAACGAACCGTTCACTTGGTACTTATCCGTACGAAAATTCTATTGATTTACCTGTTTTTACAAGGAAGTAAAATGTGAAAAAAATATTTCTACATCCCATGGCCTTTCCCAACCATTTAGATTTTTCTCTTACATGTCTAACACTTCCGAAAAACCAATACAACGCCCACCCGGAACAATATATAAAGCTAAACGAACCGTTCACTGGGTACTTATCCGTACGAAAATCCCTATTGATTTACCTGTTTTTACAAGGAAATAAAATGTGAAAAAAATATTTCTACATCCCATGGCCATTCCCAACCATTTAAATTTTTCTCTTACAGGTCTAACACTTCTGAAAAACCAATACAACGGCCACCCGGAACAATGTATAAAGCTAAACGAACCGTTCACTGGGTACTTATCCGTACGAAAATCCCTATTGATTTACCTGTTTTTACAAGGAAGTAAAATGTGAAAAAAATATTTCTACATCCCATGGCCTTTCCCAACCATTTAAATTTTTCTCTTACATGTCTAACACTTCCGAAAAACCAATACAACGCCCACCCGGAACAATATATAAAGCTAAACGAACCGTTCACTGGGTACTTATCCGTACGAAAATCCCTATTGATTTACCTGTTTTTACAAGGAAATAAAATGTGAAAAAAATATTTCTACATCCCATGGCCTTTCCCAACCATTTAAATTTTTCTCTTACATGTCTAACACTTCCGAAAAACCAATACAACGCCCACCCAGAACAATGTATAAAGCTAAACGAACCGTTCACTGGGTACTTATCCGTGCGAAAAGCCCTATTGATTTACCTGTTTTTACAAGGAAGTAAAATGTGAAAAAAATATTTCTACATCCCATGGCCTTTACCAGCCATTTAAATTTTTCTCTTACAGGTCTAACACTTTAGAAAAACCAATACAACGCCCACCCGGAACAATATATAAAGCTAAACGAACCGTTTACTGGGTACTAATCCATACGAAAATCCCTATTGATTTACCTGTTTTTACAAGGAAATAAAATGTGAAAAAAATATTTCTACATCCCATGGCCTTTCCCAACCATTTAAATTTTTCTCTTACAGGTCTAACACTTCCGAAAAACCAATACAACGCCCACCCGGAACAATATATAAAGCTAAACGAACCGTTCACTGGGTACTTATACGTACGAAAAGCCCTATTCATTTACCTGTTTTTACAAGGAAGTAAAATGTGAAAAAAATATTTCTACATCCCATGGCCTTTCCCAGCCATTTAAATTTTTCTCTTACAGGTCTAACACTTCCGAAAAACCAATACAACGCCCACCCGGAACAATATATAAAGCTAAACGAACCGTTCACTGGGTACTTATCCGTACGAAAATCCCTATTGATTTACCGGTTTTACAAGGAAATAAAATGTCAAAAAAATATTTCTACATCCCATGGCCTTTCCCAACCATTTAAACTTTTCTCTTACAGGTCTAACACTTCCGAAAAACCAATATAACGGCCACCCGGAACAGTATATAAAGCTAAACGAACCGTTCACTGGGCACTTATCCGTACAAAAATCCCTATTGATTTTCCTGTTTTTAAAAGGAAATAAAATGTGAAAAAAATATTTCTACATCCCATGGCCTTTCCCAGCCATTAAAATATTTATCTTACAGGTCTAACACTACCGAAAAACCGATACAACTCCCACCCGGAACAATATATAAAGCTAAACGAACCGTTCACTGGGTACTTATCCGTACGAAAATCCCTATTGATTTACCTGTTTTTACAAGGAAATAAAATGTGAAAAAAATATTTCTACATCCCATGGCCTTTCCCAACCATTTAAACTTTTCTCTTACAGGTCTAACACTTCCGAAAAACCAATACAACGCCCTCCCGGAACAATATATAAAGCTAAACGAACCGTTCACTGGGTAATTATCCGTACAAAAAGCCCTATTGATTTACCTGTTTTTACAAGGAAGTAAAATGTGAAAAAAATATTTCTACATCCCATGGCCTTTCCCAGCCATTAAAATTTTTCTCTTACAGGTCTAACGCTTCCGAAAAACCAATACAACGCCCACCCGGAACAATATATAAAGCTAAACGAACCGTTCACTTGGTACTTATCCGTACGAAAATTCTATTGATTTACCTGTTTTTACAAGGAAGTAAAATGTGAAAAAAATATTTCTACATCCCATGGCCTTTCCCAACCATTTAGATTTTTCTCTTACATGTCTAACACTTCCGAAAAACCAATACAACGCCCACCCGGAACAATATATAAAGCTAAACGAACCGTTCACTGGGTACTTATCCGTACGAAAATCCCTATTGATTTACCTGTTTTTACAAGGAAATAAAATGTGAAAAAAATATTTCTACATCCCATGGCCATTCCCAACCATTTAAATTTTTCTCTTACAGGTCTAACACTTCTGAAAAACCAATACAACGGCCACCCGGAACAATGTATAAAGCTAAACGAACCGTTCACTGGGTACTTATCCGTACGAAAATCCCTATTGATTTACCTGTTTTTACAAGGAAGTAAAATGTGAAAAAAATATTTCTACATCCCATGGCCTTTCCCAACCATTTAAATTTTTCTCTTACATGTCTAACACTTCCGAAAAACCAATACAACGCCCACCCGGAACAATATATAAAGCTAAACGGACCGTTCACTGGGTAATTATCCGTACAAAAAGCCCTATTGATTTACCTGTTTTTACAAGGAAGTAAAATGTGAAAAAAATATTTCTACATCCCATGGCCTTTCCCAGCCATTAAAATTTTTCTCTTACATGTCTAACGCTTCCGAAAAACCAATACAACGCCCACCCGGAACAATATATAAAGCTAAACGAACCGTTCACTTGGTACTTATCCGTACGAAAATTCTATTGATTTACCTGTTTTTACAAGGAAGTAAAATGTGAAAAAAATATTTCTACATCCCATGGCCTTTCCCAACCATTTAGATTTTTCTTTTACATGTCTAACACTTCCGAAAAACCAATACAACGCCCACCCGGAACAATATATAAAGCTAAACGAACCGTTCACTGGGTACTTATCCGTACGAAAATCCCTATTGATTTACCTGTTTTTACAAGGAAATAAAATGTGAAAAAAATATTTCTACATCCCATGGCCATTCCCAACCATTTAAATTTTTCTCTTACAGGTCTAACACTTCTGAAAAACCAATACAACGGCCACCCGGAACAATGTATAAAGCTAAACGAACCGTTCACTGGGTACTTATCCGTACGAAAATCCCTATTGATTTACCTGTTTTTACAAGGAAGTAAAATGTGAAAAAAATATTTCTACATCCCATGGCCTTTCCCAACCATTTAAATTTTTCTCTTACATGTCTAACACTTCCGAAAAACCAATACAACGCCCACCCGGAACAATATATAAAGCTAAACGAACCGTTCACTGGGTACTTATACGTACGAAAATCCCTATTGATTTACCTGTTTTTACAAGGAAATAAAATGTGAAAAAAATATTTCTACATCCCATGGCCTTTCCCAACCATTTAAATTTTTCTCTTACATGTCTAACACTTCCGAAAAACCAATACAACGCCCACCCAGAACAATGTATAAAGCTAAACGAACCGTTCACTGGGTACTTATCCGTGCGAAAAGCCCTATTGATTTACCTGTTTTTACAAGGAAGTAAAATGTGAAAAAAATATTTCTACATCCCATGGCCTTTCCCAACCATTTAAACTTTTCTCTTACAGGTCTAACACTTTAGAAAAACCAATACAACGCCCACCCGGAACAATATATAAAGCTAAACGAACCGTTTACTGGGTACTAATCCATACGAAAATCCCTATTGATTTACCTGTTTTTACAAGGAAATAAAATGTGAAAAAAATATTTCTACATCCCATGGCCTTTCCCAACCATTTAAATTTTTCTCTTACAGGTCTAACACTTCCGAAAAACCAATACAACGCCCACCCGGAACAATATATAAAGCTAAACGAACCGTTCACTGGGTACTTATCCGTACGAAAATCCCTATTGATTTACCGGTTTTACAAGGAAATAAAATGTGAAAAAAATATTTCTACATCCCATGGCCTTTCCCAACCATTTAAACTTTTCTCTTACAGGTCTAACACTTCCGAAAAACCAATATAACGGCCACCCGGAACAATATATAAAGCTAAACGAACCGTTCACTGGGCACTTATCCGTACGAAAAGCCCTATTGATTTTCCTGTTTTTAAAAGGAAATAAAATGTGAAAAAAATATTTCTACATCCCATGGCCTTTCCCAGCCATTAAAATATTTATCTTACAGGTCTAACACTACCGAAAAACCGATACAACTCCCACCCGGAACAATATATAAAGCTAAACGAACCGTTCACTGGGTACTTATCCGTACGAAAATCCCTATTGATTTACCTGTTTTTACAAGGAAATAAAATGTGAAAAAAATATTTCTACATCCCATGGCCATTCCCAACCATTTAAATTTTTCTCTTACAGGTCTAACACTTCTGAAAAACCAATACAACGGCCACCCGGAACAATGTATAAAGCTAAACGAACCGTTCACTGGGTACTTATCCGTACGAAAATCCCTATTGATTTACCTGTTTTTACAAGGAAGTAAAATGTGAAAAAAATATTTCTACATCCCATGGCCTTTCCCAACCATTTAAATTTTTCTCTTACATGTCTAACACTTCCGAAAAACCAATACAACGGCCACCCGGAACAATGTATAAAGCTAAACGAACCGTTCACTGGGTACTTATCCGTACGAAAATCCCTATTGATTTACCTGTTTTTACTAGGAAATAAAATGTGAAAAAAATATTTCTACATCCCATGGCCTTTCCCAACCATTTAAATTTTTCTCTTACTTGTCTAACACTTCTGAAAAACAAATACAACGCCCACCCAGAAAAATGTATAAAGCTAAACGAACCGTTCACTGGGTACTTATCCGTGCGAAAAGCCCGATTGATTTACCTGTTTTTACAAGGAAGTAAAATGTGAAAAAAATATTTCTACATCCCATGGCCTTTACCAGCCATTAAAATTTTTCTCTTACAGGTCTAACACTTCCGAAAAACCAATACAACGCCCACCCGGAACAATATATAAAGCTAAACGAACCGTTCACTTGGTACTTATCCGTACGAAAATTCTATTGATTTACCTGTTTTTACAAGGAAGTAAAATGTGAAAAAAATATTTCTACATCCCATGGCCTTTCCCAACCATTTAGATTTTTCTCTTACATGTCTAACACTTCCGAAAAACCAATACAACGCCCACCCGGAACAATATATAAAGCTAAACGAACCGTTCACTGGGTACTTATCCGTACGAAAATCCCTATTGATTTACCTGTTTTTACAAGGAAATAAAATGTGAAAAAAATATTTCTACATCCCATGGCCATTCCCAACCATTTAAATTTTTCTCTTACAGGTCTAACACTTCTGAAAAACCAATACAACGGCCACCCGGAACAATGTATAAAGCTAAACGAACCGTTCACTGGGTACTTATCCGTACGAAAATCCCTATTGATTTACCTGTTTTTACAAGGAAGTAAAATGTGAAAAAAATATTTCTACATCCCATGGCCTTTCCCAACCATTTAAATTTTTCTCTTACATGTCTAACACTTCCGAAAAACCAATACAACGCCCACCCGGAACAATATATAAAGCTAAACGGACCGTTCACTGGGTAATTATCCGTACAAAAAGCCCTATTGATTTACCTGTTTTTACAAGGAAGTAAAATGTGAAAAAAATATTTCTACATCCCATGGCCTTTCCCAGCCATTAAAATTTTTCTCTTACATGTCTAACGCTTCCGAAAAACCAATACAACGCCCACCCGGAACAATATATAAAGCTAAACGAACCGTTCACTTGGTACTTATCCGTACGAAAATTCTATTGATTTACCTGTTTTTACAAGGAAGTAAAATGTGAAAAAAATATTTCTACATCCCATGGCCTTTCCCAACCATTTAGATTTTTCTCTTACATGTCTAACACTTCCGAAAAACCAATACAACGCCCACCCGGAACAATATATAAAGCTAAACGAACCGTTCACTGGGTACTTATCCGTACGAAAATCCCTATTGATTTACCTGTTTTTACAAGGAAATAAAATGTGAAAAAAATATTTCTACATCCCATGGCCATTCCCAACCATTTAAATTTTTCTCTTACAGGTCTAACACTTCTGAAAAACCAATACAACGGCCACCCGGAACAATGTATAAAGCTAAACGAACCGTTCACTGGGTACTTATCCGTACGAAAATCCCTATTGATTTACCTGTTTTTACAAGGAAGTAAAATGTGAAAAAAATATTTCTACATCCCATGGCCTTTCCCAACCATTTAAATTTTTCTCTTACATGTCTAACACTTCCGAAAAACCAATACAACGCCCACCCGGAACAATATATAAAGCTAAACGAACCGTTCACTGGGTACTTATACGTACGAAAATCCCTATTGATTTACCTGTTTTTACAAGGAAATAAAATGTGAAAAAAATATTTCTACATCCCATGGCCTTTCCCAACCATTTAAATTTTTCTCTTACATGTCTAACACTTCCGAAAAACCAATACAACGCCCACCCAGAACAATGTATAAAGCTAAACGAACCGTTCACTGGGTACTTATCCGTGCGAAAAGCCCTATTGATTTACCTGTTTTTACAAGGAAGTAAAATGTGAAAAAAATATTTCTACATCCCATGGCCTTTCCCAACCATTTAAACTTTTCTCTTACAGGTCTAACACTTTAGAAAAACCAATACAACGCCCACCCGGAACAATATATAAAGCTAAACGAACCGTTTACTGGGTACTAATCCATACGAAAATCCCTATTGATTTACCTGTTTTTACAAGGAAATAAAATGTGAAAAAAATATTTCTACATCCCATGGCCTTTCCCAACCATTTAAATTTTTCTCTTACAGGTCTAACACTTCCGAAAAACCAATACAACGCCCACCCGGAACAATATATAAAGCTAAACGAACCGTTCACTGGGTACTTATCCGTACGAAAATCCCTATTGATTTACCGGTTTTACAAGGAAATAAAATGTGAAAAAAATATTTCTACATCCCATGGCCTTTCCCAACCATTTAAACTTTTCTCTTACAGGTCTAACACTTCCGAAAAACCAATATAACGGCCACCCGGAACAATATATAAAGCTAAACGAACCGTTCACTGGGCACTTATCCGTACGAAAAGCCCTATTGATTTTCCTGTTTTTAAAAGGAAATAAAATGTGAAAAAAATATTTCTACATCCCATGGCCTTTCCCAGCCATTAAAATATTTATCTTACAGGTCTAACACTACCGAAAAACCGATACAACTCCCACCCGGAACAATATATAAAGCTAAACGAACCGTTCACTGGGTACTTATCCGTACGAAAATCCCTATTGATTTACCTGTTTTTACAAGGAAATAAAATGTGAAAAAAATATTTCTACATCCCATGGCCATTCCCAACCATTTAAATTTTTCTCTTACAGGTCTAACACTTCTGAAAAACCAATACAACGGCCACCCGGAACAATGTATAAAGCTAAACGAACCGTTCACTGGGTACTTATCCGTACGAAAATCCCTATTGATTTACCTGTTTTTACAAGGAAGTAAAATGTGAAAAAAATATTTCTACATCCCATGGCCTTTCCCAACCATTTAAATTTTTCTCTTACATGTCTAACACTTCCGAAAAACCAATACAACGGCCACCCGGAACAATGTATAAAGCTAAACGAACCGTTCACTGGGTACTTATCCGTACGAAAATCCCTATTGATTTACCTGTTTTTACTAGGAAATAAAATGTGAAAAAAATATTTCTACATCCCATGGCCTTTCCCAACCATTTAAATTTTTCTCTTACTTGTCTAACACTTCTGAAAAACAAATACAACGCCCACCCAGAAAAATGTATAAAGCTAAACGAACCGTTCACTGGGTACTTATCCGTGCGAAAAGCCCGATTGATTTACCTGTTTTTACAAGGAAGTAAAATGTGAAAAAAATATTTCTACATCCCATGGCCTTTACCAGCCATTAAAATTTTTCTCTTACAGGTCTAACACTTCCGAAAAACCAATACAACGCCCACCCGGAACAATATATAAAGCTAAACGAACCGTTCACTTGGTACTTATCCGTACGAAAATTCTATTGATTTACCTGTTTTTACAAGGAATTAAAATGTGAAAAAAATATTTCTACATCCCATGGCCTTTCCCAACCATTTAGATTTTTCTCTTACATGTCTAACACTTCCGAAAAACCAATACAACGCCCACCCGGAACAATATATAAAGCTAAACGAACCGTTCACTGGGTACTTATCCGTACGAAAATCCCTATTGATTTACCTGTTTTTACAAGGAAATAAAATGTGAAAAAAATATTTCTACATCCCATGGCCATTCCCAACCATTTAAATTTTTCTCTTACAGGTCTAACACTTCTGAAAAACCAATACAACGGCCACCCGGAACAATGTATAAAGCTAAACGAACCGTTCACTGGGTACTTATCCGTACGAAAATCCCTATTGATTTACCTGTTTTTACAAGGAAGTAAAATGTGAAAAAAATATTTCTACATTCCATGGCCTTTCCCAACCATTTAAATTTTTCTCTTACATGTCTAACACTTCCGAAAAACCAATACAACGCCCACCCGGAACAATATATAAAGCTAAACGAACCGTTCACTGGGTACTTATACGTACGAAAATCCCTATTGATTTACCTGTTTTTACAAGGAAATAAAATGTGAAAAAAATATTTCTACATCCCATGGCCTTTCCCAACCATTTAAATTTTTCTCTTACATGTCTAACACTTCCGAAAAACCAATACAACGCCCACCCAGAACAATGTATAAAGCTAAACGAACCGTTCACTGGGTACTTATCCGTGCGAAAAGCCCTATTGATTTACCTGTTTTTACAAGGAAGTAAAATGTGAAAAAAATATTTCTACATCCCATGGCCTTTACCAGCCATTTAAATTTTTCTCTTACAGGTCTAACACTTTAGAAAAACCAATACAATGCCCACACGGAACAATATATAAAGCTAAACGAACCGTTTACTGGGTACTAATCCATACGAAAATCCCTATTGATTTACCTGTTTTTACAAGGAAATAAAATGTGAAAAAAATATTTCTACATCCCATGGCCTTTCCCAACCATTTAAATTTTTCTCTTACAGGTCTAACACTTCCGAAAAACCAATACAACGCCCACCCGGAACAATATATAAAGCTAAACGAACCGTTCACTGGGTACTTATCCGTACGAAAATCCCTATTGATTTACCGGTTTTACAAGGAAATAAAATGTGAAAAAAATATTTCTACATCCCATGGCCTTTCCCAACCATTTAAACTTTTCTCTTACAGGTCTAACACTTCCGAAAAACCAATATAACGGCCACCCGGAACAATATATAAAGCTAAACGAACCGTTCACTGGGCACTTATCCGTACAAAAATCCCTATTGATTTTCCTGTTTTTAAAAGGAAATAAAATGTGAAAAAAATATTTCTACATCCCATGGCCTTTCCCAGCCATTAAAATATTTATCTTACAGGTCTAACACTACCGAAAAACCGATACAACTCCCACCCGGAACAATATATAAAGCTAAACGAACCGTTCACTGGGTACTTATCCGTACGAAAATCCCTATTGATTTACCTGTTTTTACAAGGAAATAAAATGTGAAAAAAATATTTCTACATCCCATGGCCTTTCCCAACCATTTAAACTTTTCTCTTACAGGTCTAACACTTCCGAAAAACCAATACAACGCCCTCCCGGAACAATATATAAAGCTAAACGGACCGTTCACTGGGTAATTATCCGTACAAAAAGCCCTATTGATTTACCTGTTTTTACAAGGAAGTAAAATGTGAAAAAAATATTTCTACATCCCATGGCCTTTCCCAGCCATTAAAATTTTTCTCTTACATGTCTAACGCTTCCGAAAAACCAATACAACGCCCACCCGGAACAATATATAAAGCTAAACGAACCGTTCACTTGGTACTTATCCGTACGAAAATTCTATTGATTTACCTGTTTTTACAAGGAAGTAAAATGTGAAAAAAATATTTCTACATCCCATGGCCTTTCCCAACCATTTAGATTTTTCTCTTACATGTCTAACACTTCCGAAAAACCAATACAACGCCCACCCGGAACAATATATAAAGCTAAACGAACCGTTCACTGGGTACTTATCCGTACGAAAATCCCTATTGATTTACCTGTTTTTACAAGGAAATAAAATGTGAAAAAAATATTTCTACATCCCATGGCCATTCCCAACCATTTAAATTTTTCTCTTACAGGTCTAACACTTCTGAAAAACCAATACAACGGCCACCCGGAACAATGTATAAAGCTAAACGAACCGTTCACTGGGTACTTATCCGTACGAAAATCCCTATTGATTTACCTGTTTTTACAAGGAAGTAAAATGTGAAAAAAATATTTCTACATCCCATGGCCTTTCCCAACCATTTAAATTTTTCTCTTACATGTCTAACACTTCCGAAAAACCAATACAACGCCCACCCGGAACAATATATAAAGCTAAACGAACCGTTCACTGGGTACTTATACGTACGAAAATCCCTATTGATTTACCTGTTTTTACAAGGAAATAAAATGTGAAAAAAATATTTCTACATCCCATGGCCTTTCCCAACCATTTAAATTTTTCTCTTACATGTCTAACACTTCCGAAAAACCAATACAACGCCCACCCAGAACAATGTATAAAGCTAAACGAACCGTTCACTGGGTACTTATCCGTGCGAAAAGCCCTATTGATTTACCTGTTTTTACAAGGAAGTAAAATGTGAAAAAAATATTTCTACATCCCATGGCCTTTACCAGCCATTTAAATTTTTCTCTTACAGGTCTAACACTTTAGAAAAACCAATACAACGCCCACCCGGAACAATATATAAAGCTAAACGAACCGTTTACTGGGTACTAATCCATACGAAAATCCCTATTGATTTACCTGTTTTTACAAGGAAATAAAATGTGAAAAAAATATTTCTACATCCCATGGCCTTTCCCAACCATTTAAATTTTTCTCTTACAGGTCTAACACTTCCGAAAAACCAATACAACGCCCACCCGGAACAATATATAAAGCTAAACGAACCGTTCACTGGGTACTTATACGTACGAAAAGCCCTATTCATTTACCTGTTTTTACAAGGAAGTAAAATGTGAAAAAAATATTTCTACATCCCATGGCCTTTCCCAGCCATTTAAATTTTTCTCTTACAGGTCTAACACTTCCGAAAAACCAATACAACGCCCACCCGGAACAATATATAAAGCTAAACGAACCGTTCACTGGGTACTTATCCGTACGAAAATCCCTATTGATTTACCGGTTTTACAAGGAAATAAAATGTGAAAAAAATATTTCTACATCCCATGGCCTTTCCCAACCATTTAAACTTTTCTCTTACAGGTCTAACACTTCCGAAAAACCAATATAACGGCCACCCGGAACAGTATATAAAGCTAAACGAACCGTTCACTGGGCACTTATCCGTACAAAAATCCCTATTGATTTTCCTGTTTTTAAAAGGAAATAAAATGTGAAAAAAATATTTCTACATCCCATGGCCTTTCCCAGCCATTAAAATATTTATCTTACAGGTCTAACACTACCGAAAAACCGATACAACTCCCACCCGGAACAATATATAAAGCTAAACGAACCGTTCACTGGGTACTTATCCGTACGAAAATCCCTATTGATTTACCTGTTTTTACAAGGAAATAAAATGTGAAAAAAATATTTCTACATCCCATGGCCTTTCCCAACCATTTAAACTTTTCTCTTACAGGTCTAACACTTCCGAAAAACCAATACAACGCCCTCCCGGAACAATATATAAAGCTAAACGGACCGTTCACTGGGTAATTATCCGTACAAAAAGCCCTATTGATTTACCTGTTTTTACAAGGAAGTAAAATGTGAAAAAAATATTTCTACATCCCATGGCCTTTCCCAGCCATTAAAATTTTTCTCTTACAGGTCTAACGCTTCCGAAAAACCAATACAACGCCCACCCGGAACAATATATAAAGCTAAACGAACCGTTCACTTGGTACTTATCCGTACGAAAATTCTATTGATTTACCTGTTTTTACAAGGAAGTAAAATGTGAAAAAAATATTTCTACATCCCATGGCCTTTCCCAACCATTTAGATTTTTCTCTTACATGTCTAACACTTCCGAAAAACCAATACAACGCCCACCCGGAACAATATATAAAGCTAAACGAACCGTTCACTGGGTACTTATCCGTACGAAAATCCCTATTGATTTACCTGTTTTTACAAGGAAATAAAATGTGAAAAAAATATTTCTACATCCCATGGCCATTCCCAACCATTTAAATTTTTCTCTTACAGGTCTAACACTTCTGAAAAACCAATACAACGGCCACCCGGAACAATGTATAAAGCTAAACGAACCGTTCACTGGGTACTTATCCGTACGAAAATCCCTATTGATTTACCTGTTTTTACAAGGAAGTAAAATGTGAAAAAAATATTTCTACATCCCATGGCCTTTCCCAACCATTTAAATTTTTCTCTTACATGTCTAACACTTCCGAAAAACCAATACAACGCCCACCCGGAACAATATATAAAGCTAAACGGACCGTTCACTGGGTAATTATCCGTACAAAAAGCCCTATTGATTTACCTGTTTTTACAAGGAAGTAAAATGTGAAAAAAATATTTCTACATCCCATGGCCTTTCCCAGCCATTAAAATTTTTCTCTTACATGTCTAACGCTTCCGAAAAACCAATACAACGCCCACCCGGAACAATATATAAAGCTAAACGAACCGTTCACTTGGTACTTATCCGTACGAAAATTCTATTGATTTACCTGTTTTTACAAGGAAGTAAAATGTGAAAAAAATATTTCTACATCCCATGGCCTTTCCCAACCATTTAGATTTTTCTCTTACATGTCTAACACTTCCGAAAAACCAATACAACGCCCACCCGGAACAATATATAAAGCTAAACGAACCGTTCACTGGGTACTTATCCGTACGAAAATCCCTATTGATTTACCTGTTTTTACAAGGAAATAAAATGTGAAAAAAATATTTCTACATCCCATGGCCATTCCCAACCATTTAAATTTTTCTCTTACAGGTCTAACACTTCTGAAAAACCAATACAACGGCCACCCGGAACAATGTATAAAGCTAAACGAACCGTTCACTGGGTACTTATCCGTACGAAAATCCCTATTGATTTACCTGTTTTTACAAGGAAGTAAAATGTGAAAAAAATATTTCTACATCCCATGGCCTTTCCCAACCATTTAAATTTTTCTCTTACATGTCTAACACTTCCGAAAAACCAATACAACGCCCACCCGGAACAATATATAAAGCTAAACGAACCGTTCACTGGGTACTTATACGTACGAAAATCCCTATTGATTTACCTGTTTTTACAAGGAAATAAAATGTGAAAAAAATATTTCTACATCCCATGGCCTTTCCCAACCATTTAAATTTTTCTCTTACATGTCTAACACTTCCGAAAAACCAATACAACGCCCACCCAGAACAATGTATAAAGCTAAACGAACCGTTCACTGGGTACTTATCCGTGCGAAAAGCCCTATTGATTTACCTGTTTTTACAAGGAAGTAAAATGTGAAAAAAATATTTCTACATCCCATGGCCTTTCCCAACCATTTAAACTTTTCTCTTACAGGTCTAACACTTTAGAAAAACCAATACAACGCCCACCCGGAACAATATATAAAGCTAAACGAACCGTTTACTGGGTACTAATCCATACGAAAATCCCTATTGATTTACCTGTTTTTACAAGGAAATAAAATGTGAAAAAAATATTTCTACATCCCATGGCCTTTCCCAACCATTTAAATTTTTCTCTTACAGGTCTAACACTTCCGAAAAACCAATACAACGCCCACCCGGAACAATATATAAAGCTAAACGAACCGTTCACTGGGTACTTATCCGTACGAAAATCCCTATTGATTTACCGGTTTTACAAGGAAATAAAATGTGAAAAAAATATTTCTACATCCCATGGCCTTTCCCAACCATTTAAACTTTTCTCTTACAGGTCTAACACTTCCGAAAAACCAATATAACGGCCACCCGGAACAGTATATAAAGCTAAACGAACCGTTCACTGGGCACTTATCCGTACAAAAATCCCTATTGATTTTCCTGTTTTTAAAAGGAAATAAAATGTGAAAAAAATATTTCTACATCCCATGGCCTTTCCCAGCCATTAAAATATTTATCTTACAGGTCTAACACTACCGAAAAACCGATACAACTCCCACCCGGAACAATATATAAAGCTAAACAAACCGTTCACTGGGTACTTATCCGTACGAAAATCCCTATTGATTTACCTGTTTTTACAAGGAAATAAAATGTGAAAAAAATATTTCTACATCCCATGGCCTTTCCCAACCATTTAAACTTTTCTCTTACAGGTCTAACACTTCCGAAAAACCAATACAACGCCCTCCCGGAACAATATATAAAGCTAAACGGACCGTTCACTGGGTAATTATCCGTACAAAAAGCCCTATTGATTTACCTGTTTTTACAAGGAAGTAAAATGTGAAAAAAATATTTCTACATCCCATGGCCTTTCCCAGCCATTAAAATTTTTCTCTTACAGGTCTAACGCTTCCGAAAAACCAATACAACGCCCACCCGGAACAATATATAAAGCTAAACGAACCGTTCACTTGGTACTTATCCGTACGAAAATTCTATTGATTTACCTGTTTTTACAAGGAAGTAAAATGTGAAAAAAATATTTCTACATCCCATGGCCTTTCCCAACCATTTAGATTTTTCTCTTACATGTCTAACACTTCCGAAAAACCAATACAACGCCCACCCGGAACAATATATAAAGCTAAACGAACCGTTCACTGGGTACTTATCCGTACGAAAATCCCTATTGATTTACCTGTTTTTACAAGGAAATAAAATGTGAAAAAAATATTTCTACATCCCATGGCCATTCCCAACCATTTAAATTTTTCTCTTACATGTCTAACACTTCTGAAAAACCAATACAACGGCCACCCGGAACAATGTATAAAGCTAAACGAACCGTTCACTGGGTACTTATCCGTACGAAAATCCCTATTGATTTACCTGTTTTTACAAGGAAGTAAAATGTGAAAAAAATATTTCTACATCCCATGGCCTTTCCCAACCATTTAAATTTTTCTCTTACATGTCTAACACTTCCGAAAAACCAATACAACGCCCACCCGGAACAATATATAAAGCTAAACGAACCGTTCACTGGGTACTTATACGTACGAAAATCCCTATTGATTTACCTGTTTTTACAAGGAAATAAAATGTGAAAAAAATATTTCTACATCCCATGGCCTTTCCCAACCATTTAAATTTTTCTCTTACATGTCTAACACTTCCGAAAAACCAATACAACGCCCACCCAGAAAAATGTATAAAGCTAAACGAACCGTTCACTGGGTACTTATCCGTGCGAAAAGCCCGATTGATTTACCTGTTTTTACAAGGAAGTAAAATGTGAAAAAAATATTTCTACATCCCATGGCCTTTACCAGCCATTTAAATTTTCCTCTTACAGGTCTAACACTTTAGAAAAACCAATACAACGCCCACCCGGAACAATATATAAAGCTAAACGAACAGTTCACTGGGTACTTATCCGTACGAAAAGCCCTATTGATTTACCTGTTTTTACAAGGAAGTAAAATGTGAAAAAAATATTTCTACATCCCATGGCCTTTCCCAACCATTTAAATTTTTCTCTTACAGGTCTAACACTTCCGAAAAACCAATACAACGCCCACCCGGAACAATATATAAAGCTAAACGAACCGTTCACTGGGTACTTATACGTACGAAAATCCCTATTGATTTACCTGTTTTTACAAGGAAATAAAATGTGAAAAAAATATTTCTACATCCCATGGCCTTTCCCAACCATTTAAATTTTTCTCTTACATGTCTAACACTTCCGAAAAACCAATACAACGCCCACCCAGAACAATGTATAAAGCTAAACGAACCGTTCACTGGGTACTTATCCGTGCGAAAAGCCCTATTGATTTACCTGTTTTTACAAGGAAGTAAAATGTGAAAAAAATATTTCTACATCCCATGGCCTTTACCAGCCATTTAAATTTTTCTCTTACAGGTCTAACACTTTAGAAAAACCAATACAACGCCCACCCGGAACAATATTTAAAGCTAAACGAACCGTTTACTGGGTACTAATCCATACGAAAATCCCTATTGATTTACCTGTTTTTACAAGGAAATAAAATGTGAAAAAAATATTTCTACATCCCATGGCCTTTCGCAACCATTTAAATTTTTCTCTTACAGGTCTAACACTTCCGAAAAACCAATACAACGCCCACCCGGAACAATATATAAAGCTAAACGAACCGTTCACTGGGTACTTATCCGTACGAAAATCCCTATTGATTTACCTGTTTTTACAAGGAAATAAAATGTGAAAAAAATATTTCTACATCCCATGGCCTTTCCCAACCATTTAAATTTTTCTCTTACCTGTCTAACACTTCCGAAAAACCAATACAACGCCCACCCGGAACAATATATAAAGCTAAACGAACCGTTCACTGGGTACTTATACGTACGAAAAGCCCTATTCATTTACCTGTTTTTACAAGGAAGTAAAATGTGAAAAAAATATTTCTACATCCCATGGCCTTTCCCAGCCATTTAAATTTTTCTCTTACAGGTCTAACACTTCCGAAAAACCAATACAACGCCCACCCGGAACAATATATAAAGCTAAACGAACCGTTCACTGGGTACTTATCCGTACGAAAATCCCTATTGATTTACCGGTTTTACAAGGAAATAAAATGTGAAAAAAATATTTCTACATCCCATGGCCTTTCCCAACCATTTAAACTTTTCTCTTACAGGTCTAACACTTCCGAAAAACCAATATAACGGCCACCCGGAACAATATATAAAGCTAAACGAACCGTTCACTGGGCACTTATCCGTACGAAAAGCCCTATTGATTTTCCTGTTTTTAAAAGGAAATAAAATGTGAAAAAAATATTTCTACATCCCATGGCCTTTCCCAGCCATTAAAATATTTATCTTACAGGTCTAACACTTCCGAAAAACCAATACAACGCCCACCCGGAACAATATATAAAGCTAAACGAACCGTTCACTGGGTACTTATCCGTACGAAAATCCCTATTGATTTACCTGTTTTTACAAGGAAATAAAATGTGAAAAAAATATTTCTACATCCCATGGCCTTTCCCAACCATTTAAATTTTTCTCTTACCTGTCTAACACTTCCGAAAAACCAATACAACGCCCACCCGGAACAATATATAAAGCTAAACGAACCGTTCACTGGGTACTTATACGTACGAAAAGCCCTATTCATTTACCTGTTTTTACAAGGAAGTAAAATGTGAAAAAAATATTTCTACATCCCATGGCCTTTCCCAGCCATTTAAATTTTTCTCTTACAGGTCTAACACTTCCGAAAAACCAATACAACGCCCACCCGGAACAATATATAAAGCTAAACGAACCGTTCACTGGGTACTTATCCGTACGAAAATCCCTATTGATTTACCGGTTTTACAAGGAAATAAAATGTGAAAAAAATATTTCTACATCCCATGGCCTTTCCCAACCATTTAAACTTTTCTCTTACAGGTCTAACACTTCCGAAAAACCAATATAACGGCCACCCGGAACAATATATAAAGCTAAACGAACCGTTCACTGGGCACTTATCCGTACGAAAAGCCCTATTGATTTTCCTGTTTTTAAAAGGAAATAAAATGTGAAAAAAATATTTCTACATCCCATGGCCTTTCCCAGCCATTAAAATATTTATCTTACAGGTCTAACACTACCGAAAAACCGATACAACTCCCACCCGGAACAATATATAAAGCTAAACGAACCGTTCACTGGGTACTTATCCGTACGAAAATCCCTATTGATTTACCTGTTTTTACAAGGAAATAAAATGTGAAAAAAATATTTCTACATCCCATGGCCTTTCCCAACCATTTAAACTTTTCTCTTACAGGTCTAACACTTCCGAAAAACCAATACAACGCCCGCCCGGAACAATATATAAAGCTAAACGGACCGTTCACTGGGTAATTATCCGTACAAAAAGCCCTATTGATTTACCTGTTTTTACAAGGAAGTAAAATGTGAAAAAAATATTTCTACATCCCATGGCCTTTCCCAGCCATTAAAATTTTTCTCTTACAGGTCTAACGCTTCCGAAAAACCAATACAACGCCCACCCGGAACAATATATAAAGCTAAACGAACCGTTCACTTGGTACTTATCCGTACGAAAATCCCTATTGATTTACCTGTTTTTACAAGGAAATAAAATGTGAAAAAAATATTTCTACATCCCATGGCCATTCCCAACCATTTAAATTTTTCTCTTACAGGTCTAACACTTCTGAAAAACCAATACAACGGCCACCCGGAACAATGTATAAAGCTAAACGAACCGTTCACTGGGTACTTATCCGTACGAAAATCCCTATTGATTTACCTGTTTTTACAAGGAAGTAAAATGTGAAAAAAATATTTCTACATCCCATGGCCTTTCCCAACCATTTAAATTTTTCTCTTACATGTCTAACACTTCCGAAAAACCAATACAACGGCCACCCGGAACAATGTATAAAGCTAAACGAACCGTTCACTGGGTACTTATCCGTACGAAAATCCCTATTGATTTACCTGTTTTTACTAGGAAATAAAATGTGAAAAAAATATTTCTACATCCCATGGCCTTTCCCAACCATTTAAATTTTTCTCTTACTTGTCTAACACTTCTGAAAAACAAATACAACGCCCACCCAGAAAAATGTATAAAGCTAAACGAACCGTTCACTGGGTACTTATCCGTGCGAAAAGCCCGATTGATTTACCTGTTTTTACAAGGAAGTAAAATGTGAAAAAAATATTTCTACATCCCATGGCCTTTACCAGCCATTTAAATTTTTCTCTTACAGGTCTAACACTTTAGAAAAACCAATACAACGCCCACCCGGAACAATATATAAAGCTAAACGAACAGTTCACTGGGTACTTATCCGTACGAAAAGCCCTATTGATTTACCTGTTTTTACAAGGAAGTAAAATGTGAAAAAAATATTTCTACATCCCATGGCCTTTCCCAACCATTTAAATTTTTCTCTTACAGGTCTAACAGTTGCGAAAAATCAATACAACACCCACCCGGAAAAATATATACAGCTAAACGAACCGTTTACTGGGTACTAATCCATACGTAAATCCCTATTGATTTACCTGTTTTTACAAGGAAATAAAATGTGAAAAAAATATTTCTACATCCCATGGCCATTCCCAACCATTTAAATTTTTCTCTTACAGGTCTAACACTTCCGAAAAACCAATACAACGCCCACCCGGAACAATATATAAAGCTAAACGAACCGTTCACTGGGTACTTATCCGTACGAAAATCCCTATTGATTTACCTGTTTTTACAAGGAAATAAAATGTGAAAAAAATATTTCTACATCCCATGGCCTTTCCCAACCATTTAAATTTTTCTCTTACCTGTCTAACACTTCCGAAAAACCAATACAACGCCCACCCGGAACAATATATAAAGCTAAACGAACCGTTCACTGGGTACTTATACGTACGAAAAGCCCTATTCATTTACCTGTTTTTACAAGGAAGTAAAATGTGAAAAAAATATTTCTACATCCCATGGCCTTTCCCAGCCATTTAAATTTTTCTCTTACAGGTCTAACACTTCCGAAAAACCAATACAACGCCCACCCGGAACAATATATAAAGCTAAACGAACCGTTCACTGGGTACTTATCCGTACGAAAATCCCTATTGATTTACCGGTTTTACAAGGAAATAAAATGTGAAAAAAATATTTCTACATCCCATGGCCTTTCCCAACCATTTAAACTTTTCTCTTACAGGTCTAACACTTCCGAAAAACCAATATAACGGCCACCCGGAACAATATATAAAGCTAAACGAACCGTTCACTGGGCACTTATCCGTACAAAAATCCCTATTGATTTTCCTGTTTTTAAAAGGAAATAAAATGTGAAAAAAATATTTCTACATCCCATGGCCTTTCCCAGCCATTTAAATATTTATCTTACAGGTCTAACACTACCGAAAAACCGATACAACTCCCACCCGGAACAATATATAAAGCTAAACGAACCGTTCACTGGGTACTTATCCGTACTAAAATCCCTATTGATTTACCTGTTTTTACAAGGAAATAAAATGTGAAAAAAATATTTCTACATCCCATGGCCTTTCCCAACCATTTAAACTTTTCTCTTACAGGTCTAACACTTCCGAAAAACCAATACAACGCCCTCCCGGAACTATATATAAAGCTAAACGGACCGTTCACTGGGTAATTATCCGTACAAAAAGCCCTATTGATTTACCTGTTTTTACAAGGAAGTAAAATGTGAAAAAAATATTTCTACATCCCATGGCCTTTCCCAGCCATTAAAATTTTTCTCTTACAGGTCTAACGCTTCCGAAAAACAAATACAACGCCCACCCGGAACAATATATAAAGCTAAACGAACCGTTCACTTGGTACTTATCCGTACGAAAATTCTATTGATTTACCTGTTTTTACAAGGAAGTAAAATGTGAAAAAAATATTTCTACATCCCATGGCCTTTCCCAACCATTTAGATTTTTCTCTAACATGTCTAACACTTCCGAAAAACCAATACAACGCCCACCCGGAACAATATATAAAGCTAAACGAACCGTTCACTGGGTACTTATCCGTACGAAAATCCCTATTGATTTACCTGTTTTTACAAGGAAATAAAATGTGGAAAAAAATATTTCTACATCCCATGGCCATTCCCAACCATTTAAATTTTTCTCTTACAGGTCTAACACTTCTGAAAAACCAATACAACGGCCACCCGGAACAATGTATAAAGCTAAACGAACCGTTCACTGGGTACTTATCCGTACGAAAATCCCTATTGATTTACCTGTTTTTACAAGGAAGTAAAATGTGAAAAAAATATTTCTACATCCCATGGCCTTTCCCAACCATTTAAATTTTTCTCTTACATGTCTAACACTTCCGAAAAACCAATACAACGCCCACCCGGAACAATATATAAAGCTAAACGAACCGTTCACTGGGTACTTATACGTACGAAAATCCCTATTGATTTACCTGTTTTTACAAGGAAATAAAATGTGAAAAAAATATTTCTACATCCCATGGCCTTTCCCAACCATTTAAATTTTTCTCTTACATGTCTAACACTTCCGAAAAACCAATACAACGGCCACCCGGAACAATGTATAAAGCTAAACGAACCGTTCACTGGGTACTTATCCGTACGAAAATCCCTATTGATTTACCTGTTTTTACAAGGAAGTAAAATGTGAAAAAAATATTTCTACATCCCATGGCCTTTCCCAACCATTTAAATTTTTCTCTTACATGTCTAACACTTCCGAAAAACCAATACAACGCCCACCCGGAACAATATATAAAGCTAAACGAACCGTTCACTGGGTACTTATCCGTACGAAAATCCCTATTGATTTACCTGTTTTTACAAGGAAGTAAAATGTGAAAAAAATATTTCTACATCCCATGGCCTTTCCCAACCATTTAAATTTTTCTCTTACATGTCTAACACTTCCGAAAAACCAATACAACGCCCACCCAGAAAAATGTATAAAGCTAAACGAACCGTTCACTGGGTACTTATCCGTGCGAAAAGCCCGATTGATTTACCTGTTTTTACAAGGAAGTAAAATGTGAAAAAAATATTTCTACATCCCATGGCCTTTTCCAGCCATTTAAATTTTTCTCTTACAGGTCTAACAGTTGCGAAAAATCAATACAACACCCACCCGGAAAAATATATACAGCTAAACGAACCGTTTACTGGGTACTAATCCATACGTAAATCCCTATTGATTTACCTGTTTTTACAAGGAAGTAAAATGTGAAAAAAATATTTCTACATCCCATGGCCTTTCCCAACCATTTAAATTTTTCTCTTACAGGTCTAACACTTCCGAAAAACCAATACAACGCCCACCCGGAACAATATATAAAGCTAAACGAACAGTTCACTGGGTACTTATCCGTACGAAAAGCCCTATTGATTTACCTGTTTTTACAAGGAAGTAAAATGTGAAAAAAATATTTCTACATCCCATGGCCTTTCCCAACCATTTAAATTTTTCTCTTACAGGTCTAACAGTTGCGAAAAATCAATACAACACCCACCCGGAAAAATATATACAGCTAAACGAACCGTTTACTGGGTACTAATCCATACGTAAATCCCTATTGATTTACCTGTTTTTACAAGGAAATAAAATGTGAAAAAAATATTTCTACATCCCATGGCCTTTCCCAACCATTTAAATTTTTCTCTTACAGGTCTAAAACTTCCAAAAAACCAATACAACGCCCACCCGGAACAATATATAAAGCTAAACGAACGGTTCACTGGGTACTTATCCGTACGAAAATCCCTATTGATTTACCTGTTTTTACAAGGAAATAAAATGTGAAAAAATATTTCTACATCCCATGGCCTTTCCCAACCATTTAAATTTTTCTCTTACAGGTCTAACACTTCCGAAAAACCAATACAACGCCCACCCGGAACAATATATAAAGCTAAACGAACCGATCACTGGGTACTTATCCGTACGAAAATCCCTATTGATTTACCTGTTTTTACAAGGAAATAAAATGTGAAAAAAATATTTCTACATCCCATGGCCTTTCCCAACCATTTAAACTTTTCTCTTACAGGTCTAACACTTCCGAAAAACCAATACAACGCCCTCCCAGAACAATATATAAAGCTAAACGGACCGTTCACTGGGTAATTATCCGTACAAAAAGCCCTATTGATTTACCTGTTTTTATAAGGAAGTAAAATGTGAAAAAAAATATTTCTACATCCCATGGCCTTTCCCAGCCATTTAAATTTTTCTCTTACAGGTCTAACGCTTCCGAAAAACCAATACAACTCCCACCCGGAACAATATATAAAGCTAAACGAACCGTTCACTGGGTACTTATCCGTACGAAAATCCCTATTGATTTACCTGTTTTTACAAGGAAATGAAATGTGAAAAAAATATTTCTACATCCCATGGCCATTCCCACCCATTTAAATTTTTCTCTTACAGGTCTAACACTTCTGAAAAACCAATACAACGGCCACCCGGAACAATGTATAAAGCTAAGAGAACCGTTCACTGGGTACTTATCCGTACGAAAATCCCTATTGATTTACCTGTTTTTACAAGGAAATAAAATGTGAAAAAAATATTTCTACATCCCATGGCCATTCCCACCCATTTAAATTTTTCTCTTACAGGTCTAACACTTCTGAAAAACCAATACAACGGCCACCCGGAACAATGTATAAAGCTAAGAGAACCGTTCACTGGCTACTTATCCGTACGAAAATCCCTATTGATTTACCTGTTTTTACAAGGAAGTTCAATGTGAAAAAAATATTTCTACATCCCATGGCCTTTCCCAACCATTTAAATTTTTCTCTTACAGGTCTAACACTTCCGAAAAACCAATACAACGCCCACCCGGAACAATATATAAAGCTAAACGAACAGTTAACTGGGTACTTATCCGTACGAAAATCCCTATTGATTTACCTGTTTTTACAAGGAAATAAAATGTGAAAAAATATTTCTACATCCCATGGCCTTTCCCAACCATTTAAATTTTTCTCTTACAGGTCTAACACTTCCGAAAAACCAATACAACGCCCACCCGGAACAATATATAAAGCTAAACGAACCGTTCACTGGGTACTTATCCGTACGAAAATCCCTATTGATTTACCTGTTTTTACAAGGAAATAAAATGTGAAAAAAATATTTCTACATCCCATGGGCTTTCCCAACCATTTAAACTTTTCTCTTACAGGTCTAACACTTCCGAAAAACCAATACAACGCCCTCCCGGAACAATATATAAAGCTAAACGGACCGTTCACTGGGTAATTATCCGTACAAAAAGCCCTATTGATTTACCTGTTTTTATAAGGAAGTAAAATGTGAAAAAAAATATTTCTACATCCCATGGCCTTTCCCAGCCATTTAAATTTTTCTCTTACTGGTCTAACGCTTCCGAAAAACCAATACAACGACCACCCGGAACAATATATAAAGCTAAACGGACCGTTCACTGGGTACTTATCCGTACGAAAATCCCTATTGATTTACCTGTTTTTACAAGGAAATAAAATGTGAAAAAAATATTTCTACATCCCATGGCCATTCCCACCCATTTAAATTTTTCTCTTACAGGTCTAACACTTCTGAAAAACCAATACAACGGCCACCCGGAACAATGTATAAAGCTAAGAGAACCGTTCACTGGGTACTTATCCGTACGAAAATCCCTATTGATTTACCTGTTTTTACAAGGAAATAAAATGTGAAAAAAATATTTCTACATCCCATGGCCTTTCCCAACCATTTAATTTTTTCTCTTACATGTCTAACACTTCCGAAAAACCAATACAACGCCCACCCGGAACAATATATAAAGCTAAACGAACCGTTCACTGGGTACTTATCCGTACGAAAATCCCTATTGATTTACCTGTTTTTACAAGGAAATAAAATGTGAAAAAAATATTTCTACATCCCATGGCCATTCCCAACCATTTAAATTTTTCTCTTACAGGTCTAACACTTCTGAAAAACCAATACAACGGCCACCCGGAACAATGTATAAAGCTAAACGAACCGTTCACTGGGTACTTATCCGTACGAAAATCCCTATTGATTTACCTGTTTTTAGAAGGAAATAAAATGTGAAAAAAATATTTCTACATCCCATGGCCTTTCCCAACCATTTAAATTTTTCTCTTACAGGTCTAACACTACCGTAAAACCAATACAACTCCCACCCGGAACAATATATAAAGCTAAACGAACCGTTCACTGGGTACTTATCCGTACGAAAATCCCTATTGATTTACCTGTTTTTACAAGGAAATAAAATGTGAAAAAAATATTTCTACATCCCATGGCCTTTCCCAACCATTTAAACTTTTCTCTTACAGGTCTAACACTTCCGAAAAACCAATACAACGCCCTCCCGGAACAATATATAAAGCTAAACGGACTGTTCACTGGGTAATTATCCATACAAAAAGCCCTATTGATTTACCTGTTTTTATCAGGAAGTAAAATGTGAAAAAAAATATTTCTACATCCCATGGACTTTCCCAGCCATTTAAATTTTTCTCTTACAGGTCTAACGCTTCCGAAAAACCAATACAACGCCCACCCGGAACAATATATAAAGCTAAACGAACCGTTCACTGGGTACTTATCCGTACGAAAATCCCTATTGATTTACCTGTTTTTACAAGGAAATAAAATGTGAAAAAAATATTTCTACATCCCATGGCCATTCCCACCCATTTAAATTTTTCTCTTACAGGTCTAACACTTCCGAAAAACCAATACAACGGCCACCCGGAACAATGTATAAAGCTAAACGAACCGTTCACTGGGTACTTATCCGTACGAAAATCCCTATTGATTTACCTGTTTTTACAAGGAAGTAAAATGTGAAAAAAATATTTCTACATCCCATGGCCTTTCCCAACCATTTAAATTTTTCTCTTACAGGTCTAACACTACCGTAAAACCAATACAACTCCCACCCGGAACAATATATAAAGCTAAACGAACCGTTCACTGGGTACTTATCCGTACGAAAATCCCTATTGATTTACCTGTTTTTACAAGGAAATAAAATGTGAAAAAAATATTTCTACATCCCATGGCCTTTCCCAACCATTTAAACTTTTCTCTTACAGGTCTAACACTTCCGAAAAACCAATACAACGCCCTCCCGGAACAATATATAAAGCTAAACGGACTGTTCACTGGGTAATTATCCATACAAAAAGCCCTATTGATTTACCTGTTTTTATCAGGAAGTAAAATGTGAAAAAAAATATTTCTACATCCCATGGACTTTCCCAGCCATTTAAATTTTTCTCTTACAGGTCTAACGCTTCCGAAAAACCAATACAACGCCCACCCGGAACAATATATAAAGCTAAACGAACCGTTCACTGGGTACTTATCCGTACGAAAATCCCTATTGATTTACCTGTTTTTACAAGGAAATAAAATGTGAAAAAAATATTTCTACATCCCATGGCCATTCCCACCCATTTAAATTTTTCTCTTACAGGTCTAACACTTCCGAAAAACCAATACAACGGCCACCCGGAACAATGTATAAAGCTAAACGAACCGTTCACTGGGTACTTATCCGTACGAAAATCCCTATTGATTTACCTGTTTTTAGAAGGAAATAAAATGTGAAAAAAATATTTCTACATCCCATGGCCTTTCCCAACCATTTAAATTTTTCTCTTACAGGTCTAACACTACCGTAAAACCAATACAACTCCCACCCGGAACAATATATAAAGCTAAACGAACCGTTCACTGGGTACTTATCCGTACGAAAATCCCTATTGATTTACCTGTTTTTACAAGGAAATAAAATGTGAAAAAATATTTCTACATCCCATGGCCTTTCCCAACCATTTAAACTTTTCTCTTACAGGTCTAACACTTCCGAAAAACCAATACAACGCCCTCCCGGAACAATATATAAAGCTAAACGGACCGTTCACTGGGTAATTATCCGTACAAAAAGCCCTATTGATTTACCTGTTTTTATCAGGAAGTAAAATGTGAAAAAAAATATTTCTACATCCCATGGACTTTCCCAGCCATTTAAATTTTTCTCTTACAGGTCTAACACTTCCGAAAAACCAATACAACGCCCACCCGGAACAATATATAAAGCTAAACGAACCGTTCACTGGGTACTTATCCGTACGAAAATCCCTATTGATTTACCTGTTTTTACAAGGAAATAAAATGTGAAAAAAATATTTCTACATCCCATGGCCATTCCCACCCATTTAAATTTTTCTCTTACAGGTCTAACACTTCCGAAAAACCAATACAACGGCCACCCGGAACAATGTATAAAGCTAAACGAACCGTTCACTGGGTACTTATCCGTACGAAAATCCCTATTGATTTACCTGTTTTTACAAGGAAGTAAAATGTGAAAAAAATATTTCTACATCCCATGGCCTTTCCCAACCATTTAAATTTTTCTCTTACATGTCTAACACTTCCGAAAAACCAATACAACGCCCACCCGGAACAATATATAAAGCTAAACGAACCGTTCACTGGGTACTTATCCGTACGAAAATCCCTATTGATTTACCTGTTTTTACAAGGAAATAAAATGTGAAAAAAATATTTCTACATCCCATGGCCATTCCCAACCATTTAAATTTTTCTCTTACAGGTCTAACACTTCTGAAAAACCAATACAACGGCCACCCGGAACAATGTATAAAGCTAAACGAACCGTTCACTGGGTACTTATCCGTACAAAAATCCCTATTGATTTACCTGTTTTTACAAGGAAGTAAAATGTGAAAAAAATATTTCTACATCCCATGGCCTTTCCCAACCATTTAAATTTTTCTCTTACATGTCTAACACTTCCGAAAAACCAATACAACGCCCACCCGGAACAATATATAAAGCTAAACGAACCGTTCACTGGGTACTTATACGTACGAAAATCCCTATTGATTTACCTGTTTTTACAAGGAAATAAAATGTGAAAAAAATATTTCTACATCCCATGGCCTTTCTCAACCATTTAAATTTTTCTCTTACATGTCTAACACTTCCGAAAAACCAATACAACGCCCACCCAGAACAATGTATAAAGCTAAACGAACCGTTCACTGGGTACTTATCCGTGCGAAAAGCCCTATTGATTTACCTGTTTTTACAAGGAAGTAAAATGTGAAAAAAATATTTCTACATCCCATGGCCTTTACCAGCCATTTAAATTTTTCTCTTACAGGTCTAACACTTCCGAAAAACCAATACAACGCCCACCCGGAACAATATATAAAGCTAAACGAACCGTTCACTGGGTACTTATCCGTACGAAAATCCCTATTGATTTACCTGTTTTTACAAGGAAATAAAATGTGAAAAAAATATTTCTACATCCCATGGCCTTTCCCAACCATTTAAACTTTTCTCTTACAGGTCTAACACTTCCGAAAAACCAATACAACGCCCACCCGGAACAATATATAAAGCTAAACGAACCGTTCACTGGGTACTTATCCGTACGAAAATCCCTATTGATTTACCTGTTTTTACAAGGAAATAAAATGTGAAAAAAAATATTTCTACATCCCATGGCCTTTCCCAAACATTTAAACTTTTCTCTTACAGGTCTAACACTTCCGAAAAACCAATACAACGCCCACCCGGAACAATATATAAAGCTAAACGAACAGTTCACTGGGTACTTATCCGTACGAAAAGCCCTATTGATTTACCTGTTTTTACAAGGAAGTAAAATGTGAAAAAATATTTCTACATCCCATGGCCTTTCCCAACCATTTAAATTTTTCTCTTACAGGTCTAACAGTTGCGAAAAACCAATACAACACCCACCCGGAAAAATATATACATCTAAACGGACCGTTTACTGGGTACTAATCCATACGAAAATCCCTATTGATTTACCTGTTTTTACAAGGAAATAAAATGTGAAAAAAATATTTCTACATCCCATGGCCTTTCCCAACCATTTAAATTTTTCTCTTACAGGTCTAACACTTCCGAAAAACCAATACAACGCCCACCCGGAACAATATATAAAGCTAAACGAACCGTTCACTGGGTACTTATCCGTACGAAAATCCCTATTGATTTACCTGTTTTTACAAGGAAATAAAATGTGAAAAAAATATTTCTACATCCCATGGCCATTCCCACCCATTTAAATTTTTCTCTTACAGGTCTAACACTTCCGAAAAACCAATACAACGGCCACCCGGAACAATGTATAAAGCTAAACGAACCGTTCACTGGGTACTTATCCGTACGAAAATCCCTATTGATTTACCTGTTTTTACAAGGAAGTAAAATGTGAAAAAAATATTTCTACATCCCATGGCCTTTCCCAACCATTTAAATTTTTCTCTTACATGTCTAACACTTCCGAAAAACCAATACAACGCCCACCCGGAACAATATATAAAGCTAAACGAACCGTTCACTGGGTACTTATCCGTACGAAAATCCCTATTGATTTACCTGTTTTTACAAGGAAATAAAATGTGAAAAAAATATTTCTACATCCCATGGCCATTCCCAACCATTTAAATTTTTCTCTTACAGGTCTAACACTTCTGAAAAACCAATACAACGGCCACCCGGAACAATGTATAAAGCTAAACGAACCGTTCACTGGGTACTTATCCGTACAAAAATCCCTATTGATTTACCTGTTTTTACAAGGAAGTAAAATGTGAAAAAAATATTTCTACATCCCATGGCCTTTCCCAACCATTTAAATTTTTCTCTTACATGTCTAACACTTCCGAAAAACCAATACAACGCCCACCCGGAACAATATATAAAGCTAAACGAACCGTTCACTGGGTACTTATACGTACGAAAATCCCTATTGATTTACCTGTTTTTACAAGGAAATAAAATGTGAAAAAAATATTTCTACATCCCATGGCCTTTCTCAACCATTTAAATTTTTCTCTTACATGTCTAACACTTCGAAAAACCAATACAACGCCCACCCAGAACAATGTATAAAGCTAAACGAACCGTTCACTGGGTACTTATCCGTGCGAAAAGCCCTATTGATTTACCTGTTTTTACAAGGAAGTAAAATGTGAAAAAAATATTTCTACATCCCATGGCCTTTACCAGCCATTTAAATTTTTCTCTTACAGGTCTAACACTTCCGAAAAACCAATACAACGCCCACCCGGAACAATATATAAAGCTAAACGAACCGTTCACTGGGTACTTATCCGTACGAAAATCCCTATTGATTTACCTGTTTTTACAAGGAAATAAAATGTGAAAAAAATATTTCTACATCCCATGGCCTTTCCCAACCATTTAAACTTTTCTCTTACAGGTCTAACACTTCCGAAAAACCAATACAACGCCCACCCGGAACAATATATAAAGCTAAACGAACCGTTCACTGGGTACTTATCCGTACGAAAATCCCTATTGATTTACCTGTTTTTACAAGGAAATAAAATGTGAAAAAAAATATTTCTACATCCCATGGCCTTTCCCAAACATTTAAACTTTTCTCTTACAGGTCTAACACTTCCGAAAAACCAATACAACGCCCACCCGGAACAATATATAAAGCTAAACGAACAGTTCACTGGGTACTTATCCGTACGAAAAGCCCTATTGATTTACCTGTTTTTACAAGGAAGTAAAATGTGAAAAAATATTTCTACATCCCATGGCCTTTCCCAACCATTTAAATTTTTCTCTTAAAGGTCTAACAGTTGCGAAAAACCAATACAACACCCACCCGGAAAAATATATACATCTAAACGGACCGTTTACTGGGTACTAATCCATACGAAAATCCCTATTGATTTACCTGTTTTTACAAGGAAATAAAATGTGAAAAAAATATTTCTACATCCCATGGCCTTTCCCAACCATTTAAATTTTTCTCTTACAGGTCTAACACTTCCGAAAAACCAATACAACGCCCACCCGGAACAATATATAAAGATAAACGAACCGTTCACTGGGTACTTATCCGTACGAAAATCCCTATTGATTTACCTGTTTTTACAAGGAAATAAAATGTGAAAAAAATATTTCTACATCCCATGGCCATTCCCAACCATTTAAATTTTTCTCTTACAGGTCTAACACTTCTGAAAAACCAATACAACGGCCACCCGGAACAATGTATAAAGCTAAACGAACCGTTCACTGGGTACTTATCCGTACAAAAATCCCTATTGATTTACCTGTTTTTACAAGGAAGTAAAATGTGAAAAAAATATTTCTACATCCCATGGCCTTTCCCAACCATTTAAATTTTTCTCTTACATGTCTAACACTTCCGAAAAACCAATACAATGCCCACCCGGAACAATATATAAAGCTAAACGAACCGTTCACTGGGTACTTATACGTACGAAAATCCCTATTGATTTACCTGTTTTTACAAGGAAATAAAATGTGAAAAAAATATTTCTACATCCCATGGCCTTTCCCAACCATTTAAATTTTTCTCTTACATGTCTAACACTTCCGAAAAACCAATACAACGCCCACCCAGAACAATGTATAAAGCTAAACGAACCGTTCACTGGGTACTTATCCGTGCGAAAAGCCCTATTGATTTACCTGTTTTTACAAGGAATTAAAATGTGAAAAAAATATTTCTACATCCCATGGCCTTTACCAGCCATTTAAATTTTTCTCTTACAGGTCTAACACTTCCGAAAAACCAATACAACGCCCACCCGGAACAATATATAAAGCTAAACGAACAGTTCACTGGGTACTTATCCGTACGAAAAGCCCTATTGATTTACCTGTTTTTACAAGGAAGTAAAATGTGAAAAAAATATTTCTACATCCCATGGCCTTTCCCAACCATTTAAATTTTTCTCTTACAGGTCTAACAGTTGCGAAAAACCAATACAACACCCACCCGGAGAAATATATACATCTAAACGGACCGTTTACTGGGTACTAATCCATACGAAAATCCCTATTGATTTACCTGTTTTTACAAGGAAATAAAATGTGAAAAAAATATTTCTACATCCCATGGCCTTTCCCAACCATTTAAATTTTTCTCTTAAATGTCTAACACTTCCGAAAAACCAATACAACGCCCACCCGGAACAATATATAAAGCTAAACGAACCGTTCACTGGGTACTTATCCGTACGAAAATCCCTATTGATTTACCTGTTTTTACAAGGAAATAAAATGTGAAAAAAATATTTCTACATCCCATGGCCTTTCCCAACCATTTAAACTTTTCTCTTACAGGTCTAACACTTCTGAAAAACCAATACAACGCCCACCCGGAACAATATATAAAGCTAAACGAACCGTTCACTGGGTACTTATCCGTACGAAAATCCCTATTGATTTACCTGTTTTTACAAGGAAATAAAATGTGAAAAAAATATTTCTACATCCCATGGCCTTTCCCAAACATTTAAACTTTTCTCTTACAGGTCTAACACTTCCGAAAAACCAATACAACGCCCACCCGGAACAATATATAAAGCTAAACGAACCGTTCACTGGGTACTTATCCGTACGAAAATCCCTATTGATTTACCTGTTTTTACAAGGAAATAAAATGTGAAAAAAATATTTCTACATCCCATGGCCTTTCCCAACCATTTAAACTTTTCTCTTACAGGTCTAACACTTCCGAAAAACCAATACAACGCCCACCCGGAACAATATATAAAGCTAAACGAACCGTTCACTGGGCACTTATCCGTACAAAAATCCCTATTGATTTTCCTGTTTTTAAAAGGAAATAAAATGTGAAAAAAATATTTCTACATCCCATGGCTTTTCCCAACCATTTAAATATTTATCTTACAGGTCTATCACTACCGAAAAACCGATACAACTCCCACCCGGAACAATATATAAAGCTAAACGAACCGTTCACTGGGTACTTATCCGTACGAAAATCCCTATTGATTTACCTGTTTTTACAAGGAAATAAAATGTGAAAAAAATATTTCTACATCCCATGGCCTTTCCCAACCATTTAAACGTTTCTCTTACAGGTCTAACACTTCCGAAAAACCAATACAACGCCCTCCCGGAACAATATATAAAGCTAAATGGACCGTTCACTGGGTAATTATCCGTACAAAAAGCCCTATTGATTTACCTGTTTTTACAAGGAAGTAAAATGTGAAAAAAATATTTCTACATCCCATGGCCTTTCCCAGCCATGTAAATTTTTCTCTTACAGGTCTAACGCTTCCGAAAAACCAATACAACGCCCACCCGGAACAATATATAAAGCTAAACTAACCGTTCACTGGGTACTTATCCGTACGAAAATCCCTATTGATTTACCTGTTTTTACAAGGAAATAAAATGTGAAAAAAATATTTCTACATCCCATGGCCATTCCCAACCATTTAAATTTTTCTCTTACAGGTCTAACACTTCTGAAAAACCAATACAACGGCCACCCGGAACAATGTATAAAGCTAAACGAACCGTTCACTGGGTACTTATCCGTACTAAAATCCCTATTGATTTACCTCTTTTTACAAGGAAGTAAAATGTGAAAAAAATATTTCTACATCCCGTGGCCTTTCCCAACCATTTAAATTTTTCTCTTACATGTCTAACACTTCCGAAAAACCAATACAACGCCCACCCGGAACAATATATAAAGCTAAACGAACCGTTCACTGGGTACTTATCCGTACGAAAATCCCTATTGATTTACCTGTTTTTACAAGGAAATAAAATGTGAAAAAAATATTTCTACATCCTATGGCCATTCCCAACCATTTAAATTTTTCTCTTACAGGTCTAACACTTCTGAAAAACCAATACAACGGCCACCCGGAACAATGTATAAAGCTAAACGAACCGTTCACTAGGTACTTATCCGGACGAAAATCCCTATTGATTTACCTGTTTTTACAAGGAAGTAAAATGTGAAAAAAATATTTCTACATCCCATGGCCTTTCCCAACCATTTAAATTTTTCTCTTACATGTCTAACACTTCCGAAAAACCAATACAACGCCCACCCGGAACAATATATAAAGCTAAACGAACCGTTCACTGGGTATTTATACGTACGAAAATCCCTATTGATTTACCTGTTTTTAAAAGGAAATAAAATGTGAAAAAAATATTTCTACATCCCATGGCCTTTCCCAACCATTTAAATTTTTCTCTTACATGTCTAACACTTCCGAAAAACCAATACAACGCCCACCCAGAACAATGTATAAAGCTAAACGAACCGTTCACTGGGTACTTATCCGTGCGAAAAGCCCTATTGATTTACCTGTTTTTACAAGGAATTAAAATGTGAAAAAAATATTTCTACATCCCATGGCCTTTCCCAACCATTTAAACTTTTCTCTTACAGGTCTAACACTTCCGAAAAACCAATACAACGCCCACCCGGAACAATATATAAAGCTAAACGAA
The DNA here is from genome assembly GCF_049243985.1 of Paroedura picta. Classification (NCBI taxonomy): domain Eukaryota; kingdom Metazoa; phylum Chordata; class Lepidosauria; order Squamata; family Gekkonidae; genus Paroedura; species Paroedura picta. The sequence continues at coordinate 6,404,304 of NC_135373.1, read as the reverse complement.
CAGTTCACTGGGTACTTATCCGTACGAAAAGCCCTATTGATTTACCTGTTTTTACAAGGAAGTAAAATGTGAAAAAAATATTTCTACATCCCATGGCCTTTCCCAACCATTTAAATTTTTCTCTTACATGTCTAACACTTCCGAAAAACCAATACAACGCCCACCCGGAACAATGTATAAAGCTAAACGAACCGTTCACTGGGTACTTATCTGTGCGAAAAGCCCTATTGATTTACATGTTTTTACAAGGAAGTAAAATGTGAAAAAAATATTTCTACATCCCATGGCCTTTCCCAACCATTTAAATTTTTCTCTTACACGTCTAACAGTTGCGAAAAACCAATACAACGCCCACCCGGAACAATGTATAAAGCTAAACGAACCGTTCACTGGGTACTTATACGTGCGAAAATCCCTATTGATTTACCTGTTTTTACAAGGAAGTAAAATGTGAAAAAAATATTTCTACATCCCATGGCCTTTCCCAACCATTTAAATTTTTCTCTTACAGGTCTAACACTACCGAAAAACCAATACAACTCCCACCCGGAACAATGTATAAAGCTAAACGAACCGTTCACTGGGTACTTATCCGTGCGAAAAGCCCTATTGATTTACCTGTTTTTACAAGGAATTAAAATGTGAAAAAAATATTTCTACATCCCATGGCCTTTACCAGCCATTTAAATTTTTCTCTTACAGGTCTAACACTTCCGAAAAACCAATACAACGCCCACCCGGAACAATATATAAAGCTAAACGAACAGTTCACTGGGTACTTATCCGTACGAAAATCCCTATTGATTTACCTGTTTTTACAAGGAAGTAAAATGTGAAAAAAATATTTCTACATCCCATGGCCTTTCCCAACCATTTAAATTTTTCTCTTACATGTCTAACACTTCCGAAAAACCAATACAACGCCCACCCGGAACAATATATAAAGCTAAACGAACCGTTCACTGGGTACTTATACGTACGAAAATCCCTATTGATTTACCTGTTTTTAAAAGGAAATAAAATGTGAAAAAAATATTTCTACATCCCATGGCCTTTCCCAACCATTTAAATTTTTCTCTTACATGTCTAACACTTCCGAAAAACCAATACAACGCCCACCCAGAACAATGTATAAAGCTAAACGAACCGTTCACTGGGTACTTATCCGTGCGAAAAGCCCTATTGATTTACCTGTTTTTACAAGGAAGTAAAATGTGAAAAAAATATTTCTACATCCCATGGCCTTTCCCAACCATTTAAACTTTTCTCTTACAGGTCTAACACTTCCGAAAAACCAATACAACGCCCACCCGGAACAATATATAAAGCTAAACGAACAGTTCACTGGGTACTTATCCATACGAAAAGCCCTATTGATTTACCTGTTTTTACAAGGAAGTAAAATGTGAAAAAAATATTTCTACATCCCATGGCCTTTCCCAACCATTTAAATTTTTCTCTTACATGTCTAACACTTCTGAAAAACCAATACAACGCCCACCCGGAACAATGTATAAAGCTAAACGAACCGTTCACTGGGTACTTATCCGTGCGAAAAGCCCTATTGATTTACCTGTTTTTACAAGGAAGTAAAATGTGAAAAAAATATTTCTACATCCCATGGCCTTTCCCAACCATTTAAATTTTTCTCTTACAGGTCTAACACTACCAAAAAACCAATACAACTCCCACCCGGAACAATGTATAAAGCTAAACGAACCGTTCACTGGGTACTTATCCGTGCGAAAAGCCCTATTGATTTACCTGTTTTTACAAGGAATTAAAATGTGAAAAAAATATTTCTACATCCCATGGCCTTTACCAGCCATTTAAATTTTTCTCTTACAGGTCTAACACTTCCGAAAAACCAATACAACGCCCACCCGGAACAATATATAAAGCTAAACGAACCGTTCACTGGGTACTTATCCGTACGAAAAGCCCTATTGATTTACCTGTTTTTACAAGGAAGTAAAATGTGAAAAAAATATTTCTACATCCCATGGCCTTTCCCAACCATTTAAATTTTTCTCTTACAGGTCTAACAGTTGCGAAAAACCAATACAACACCGACCCGGAGAAATATATACATCTAAACGGACCGTTTACTGGGTACTAATCCATACGTAAATCCCTATTGATTTACCTGTTTTTACAAGGAAATAAAATGTGAAAAAAATATTTCTACATCCCATGGCCTTTCCCAACCATTTAAACTTTTCTCTTACAGGTCTAACACTTCCGAAAAACCAATACAACGCCCACCCGGAACAATATATAAAGCTAAATGAACCGTTCACTGGGTACTTATCCGTACGAAAATCCCTATTGATTTACCTGTTTTTACAAGGAAATAAAATGTGAAAAAAATATTTCTACATCCCATGGCCTTTCCCAAACATTTAAACTTTTCTCTTACAGGTCTAACACTTCCGAAAAACCAATACAACGCCCACCCGGAACAATATATAAAGCTAAACGAACAGTTCACTGGGTACTTATCCGTACGAAAAGCCCTATTGATTTACCTGTTTTTACAAGGAAGTAAAATGTGAAAAAATATTTCTACATCCCATGGCCTTTCCCAACCATTTAAATTTTTCTCTTACAGGTCTAACAGTTGCGAAAAACCAATACAACACCCACCCGGAAAAATATATACATCTAAACGGACCGTTTACTGGGTACTAATCCATACGAAAATCCCTATTGATTTACCTGTTTTTACAAGGAAATAAAATGTGAAAAAAATATTTCTACATCCCATGGCCTTTCCCAACCATTTAAATTTTTCTCTTACAGGTCTAACACTTCCGAAAAACCAATACAACGCCCACCCGGAACAATATATAAAGCTAAACGAACCGTTCACTGGGTACTTATCCGTACGAAAATCCCTATTGATTTACCTGTTTTTACAAGGAAATAAAATGTGAAAAAAATATTTCTACATCCCATGGCCTTTCCCAACCATTTAAATTTTTCTCTTACAGGTCTAACACTTCCGAAAAACCAATACAACGCCCACCCGGAACAATGTATAAAGCTAAACGAACCGTTCACTGGGCACTTATCCGTACAAAAATCCCTATTGATTTACCTGTTTTTACAAGGAAGTAAAATGTGAAAAAAATATTTCTACATTCCATGGCCTTTCCCAAACATTTAAATTTTTCTCTTACAGGTCTAACACTTCCGAAAAACCAATACAACGCCCACCCGGAACAATGTATAAAGCTAAACGAACCGTTCACTCGGTACTTATACGTGCGAAAAGCCCTATTGATTTACCTGTTTTTACAAGGAAATAAAATGTGAAAAAAATATTTCTACATCCCATGGCCTTTCCCAACCATTTAAATTTTTCTCTTACAGGTCTAACACTACCGAAAAACCAATACAACTCCCACCCGGAACAATATATAAAGCTAAACGAACCGTTCACTGGGTACTTATCCGTACGAAAATCCCTATTGATTTACCTGTTTTTACAAGGAAATAAAATGTGAAAAAAATATTTCTACATCCCATGGCCTTTCCCAACCATTTAAATTTTTCTCTTACAGGTCTAACACTTCCGAAAAACCAATACAACGCCCACCCGGAACAATGTATAAAGCTAAACGAACCGTTCACTGGGCACTTATCCGTACAAAAATCCCTATTGATTTACCTGTTTTTACAAGGAAGTAAAATGTGAAAAAAATATTTCTACATTCCATGGCCTTTCCCAAACATTTAAATTTTTCTCTTACAGGTCTAACACTTCCGAAAAACCAATACAACGCCCACCCGGAACAATGTATAAAGCTAAACGAACCGTTCACTCGGTACTTATACGTGCGAAAAGCCCTATTGATTTACCTGTTTTTACAAGGAAATAAAATGTGAAAAAAATATTTCTACATCCCATGGCCTTTCCCAACCATTTAAATTTTTCTCTTACAGGTCTAACACTACCGAAAAACCAATACAACTCCCACCCGGAACAATATATAAAGCTAAACGAACCGTTCACTGGGTACTTATACGTACGAAAATCCCTATTGATTTACCTGTTTTTACAAGGAAATAAAATGTGAAAAAAATATTTCTACATCCTTTCCCAACCATTTAAATTTTTCTCTTACAGGTCTAACACTTCCGAAAAACCAATACAACGCCCACCCGGAACAATGTATAAAGCTAAACGAACCGTTCACTGGGTACTTTTCCGTGCGAAAAGCCCTATTGATTTACCTGTTTTTATAAGGAAGTAAAATGTGAAAAAAATATTTCTACATCCAGTGGCCGTTCCCAACCATTTAAATTTTTATCTTACAGGTCTAACACTACCGAAAAACCAATACAACTCCCACCCGGAACAATATATAAAGCTAAACGAACCGTTCACTGGGTACTTATACGTACGAAAATCCCTATTGATTTACCTGTTTTTACAAGGAAATAAAATGTGAAAAAAATATTTCTACATCCCATGGCCTTTCCCAGCCATTTAAATTTTTCTCTTACTGGTCTAACACTTCCGAAAAACCAATACAACGCCCACCCGGAACAATGTATAAAGCTAAACGAACCGTTCACTGGGTACTTTTCCGTGCGAAAAGCCCTATTGATTTACCTCTTTTTACAAGGAAGTAAAATGTGAAAAAAATATTTCTACATGCCATGGCCTTTCCCAACCATTTAAATTTTTCTCTTACAGGTCTAACAGTTGCGAAAAACCAATACAACGCCCACCCGGAAAAATATATAAAGCTAAACGAACCGTTCACTGGGTAGTAATCAATATGAAAATCCCTATTGATTTTCCTGTTTTTACAAGGAAATAAAATGTGAAAAAAACATTTCTACATCCCATGGCCTTTCCCAACCATTTACATTTTTCTCTTACAGGTCTAACACTTCCGAAAAACCAATACAACGCCCACCCGGAAAAATATATAAAGCTAAACGAACCGCTCACTGGGTACTTATCCGTACGAAAATCCCTATTGATTTACCTGTTTTTACAAGGAAATAAAATGTGAAAAAAATATTTCTACATCCCATGGCCATTCCCAGCCATTTAAATTTTTCTCTTACAGGTCTAACACTTACGAAAACCAATACAACGCCCACCCGGAACAATGTATAAAGCTAAACAAACCGTTCACTGGGTACTTATCTGTGCGAAAAGCCCTATTGATTTACCTGTTTTTACAAGGAAGTAAAATGTGAAAAAAATATTTCTACATCCCATGGCCTTTCCCAACCATTTAAATTTTTCTCTTACAGGTCTAACAGTTGCGAAAAACCAATACAACGCCCACCCGGAACAATGTATAAAGGTAAACGAACCGTTCACTAGGTACTTATACGTGCGAAAAGCCCTATTGATTTACCTGTTTTTACAAGGAAGTAAAATGTGAAAAAAATATTTCTACATCCCATGGCCTTTCCCAACCATTTAAATTTTTCTCTTACAGGTCTAACACTACCGAAAAACCAGTACAACTCCCACCCGGAAAAATATATAAAGCTAAACGAACCGTTCACTGGGTACTAATCCATACGAAAATCCCTATTGATTTACCTGTTTTTACAAGGAAATAAAATGTGAAAAAAATATTTCTACATCCCATGGCCTTTCCCAACCATTTAAATTTTTCTCTTACAGGTCTAACACTTCCGAAAAACCAATACAACGCCCACCCGGAACAATATATAAAGCTAAACGAACCGTTCACTGGGTACTTATCCGTACGAAAAGCCCTATTGATTTTCCTGTTTTTACAAGGAAATAAAATGTGAAAAAAATATTTCTACATCCCATGGCCTTTCCCAACCATTTAAATTTTTATCTTACAGTTCTAACAGTTGCGAAAAACCAATACAACGCCCACCCGGAATAATATATAAAGCTAAACGAACCGTTCACTGGGTACTAATCCATACGAAAATCCCTATTGATTTACCTGTTTTTACAAGGAAATAAAATGTGAAAAAAAACATTTCTGCATCCCATGGCCTTTCCCAACCATTTAAATTTTTCTCTTACAGGTCTAACACTTCCGAAAAACCAATACAACGCCCACCCGGAAAAATATATAAAGCTAAACGAACCGCTCACTGGGTACTTATCCGTACGAAAATCCCTATTGATTTACCTGTTTTTACAAGGAAATAAAATGTGAAAAAAATATTTCTACATCCCATTGCCATTCCCAGCCATTTAAATTTTTCTCTTACAAGTCTAACACTTACGAAAACCAATACAACGCCCACCCGGAACAATGTATAAAGCTAAACGAACCGTTCACTGGGTACTTATCTGTGCGAAAAGCCCTATTGATTTACCTGTTTTTACAAGGAAGTAAAATGTGAAAAAAATATTTCTACATCCCATGGCCTTTCCCAACCATTTAAATTTTTCTCTTACAGGTCTAACAGTTGCTAAAAACCAATACAACGCCCACCCGGAACAATGTTCACTGGGTACTTATACGTGCGAAAAGCCCGATTGATTTACCTGTTTTTACAAGGAAGTAAAATGTGAAAAAAATATTTCTACATCCCATGGCCTTTCCCAACCATTTAAATTTTTCTCTTACAGGTCTAACACTACCGAAAAACCAATACAACTCCCACCCGGAACAATATATAAAGCTAAACGAACCGTTCACTGGGTACTTATACGTACGAAAAGCCCTATTGATTTACCTGTTTTTACAGGGAAATAAAATGTGAAAAAAATATTTCTACATCCCATGGCCTTTCCCAACCATTTAAATTTTTCTCTTACAGGTCTAACACTTCTGAAAAACCAATACAACGCCCACCCGGAAGAATATAAAATGCTAAACGAACCGTTCACTGGGTACTTATCCGTACGAAAATCCCTATTGATTTACCAGTTTTTACAAGGAAATAAAATGTGAAAAAAATATTTCTACATCCCATGGCCTTTCCCAACCATTTAAATTTTTCTCTTACAGGTCTAACACTTCCGAAAAACCAATACAACGCCCACCCGGAAAAATACATAAAGCTAAACGAACCGCTCACTGGGTACTTATCCGTACGAAAATCCCTATTGATTTACCTGTTTTTACAAGGAAATAAAATGTGAAAAAAATATTTCTACATCCCATGGCCTTTCCCAACCATTTAAACCTTTCTCTTACAGGTCTAACACTTCCGAAAAACCAATACAACGCCCACCCGGAACAATATATAAAGCTAAACGAACAGTTCACTGGGTACTTATCCATACGAAAAGCCCTATTGATTTACCTGTTTTTACAAGGAAGTAAAATGTGAAAAAAATATTTCTACATCCCATGGCCTTTCCCAACCATTTAAATTTTTCTCTTACATGTCTAACACTTCTGAAAAACCAATACAACGCCCACCCGGAACAATGTATAAAGCTAAACGAACCGTTCACTGGGTACTTATACGTGCGAAAAGCCCTATTGATTTACCTGTTTTTACAAGGAAGTAAAATGTGAAAAAAATATTTCTACATCCCATGGCCTTTCCCAACCATTTAAATTTTTCTCTTACAGGTCTAACACTACCGAAAAACCAATACAACTCCCACCCGGAACAATGTATAAAGCTAAACGAACCGTTCACTGGGTACTTATCCGTGCGAAAAGCCCTATTGATTTACCTGTTTTTACAAGGAATTAAAATGTGAAAAAAATATTTCTACATCCCATGGCCTTTACCAGCCATTTAAATTTTTCTCTTACAGGTCTAACACTTCCGAAAAACCAATACAACGCCCACCCGGAACAATATATAAAGCTAAACGAACAGTTCACTGGGTACTTATCCGTACGAAAAGCCCTATTGATTTACCTGTTTTTACAAGGAAGTAAAATGTGAAAAAAATATTTCTACATCCCATGGCCTTTCCCAACCATTTAAATTTTTCTCTTACAGGTCTAACAGTTGCGAAAAACCAATACAACACCGACCCGGAGAAATATATACATCTAAACGGACCGTTTACTGGGTACTAATCCATACGAAAATCCCTATTGATTTACCTGTTTTTACAAGGAAATAAAATGTGAAAAAAATATTTCTACATCCCATGGCCTTTCCCAACCATTTAAACTTTTCTCTTACAGGTCTAACACTTCCGAAAAACCAATACAACGCCCACCCGGAACAATATATAAAGCTAAATGAACCGTTCACTGGGTACTTATCCGTACGAAAATCCCTATTGATTTACCTGTTTTTACAAGGAAATAAAATGTGAAAAAAATATTTCTACATCCCATGGCCTTTCCCAAACATTTAAACTTTTCTCTTACAGGTCTAACACTTCCGAAAAACCAATACAACGCCCACCCGGAACAATATATAAAGCTAAACGAACAGTTCACTGGGTACTTATCCGTACGAAAAGCCCTATTGATTTACCTGTTTTTACAAGGAAGTAAAATGTGAAAAAATATTTCTACATCCCATGGCCTTTCCCAACCATTTAAATTTTTCTCTTACAGGTCTAACAGTTGCGAAAAACCAATACAACACCCACCCGGAAAAATATATACATCTAAACGGACCGTTTACTGGGTACTAATCCATACGAAAATCCCTATTGATTTACCTGTTTTTACAAGGAAATAAAATGTGAAAAAAATATTTCTACATCCCATGGCCTTTCCCAACCATTTAAATTTTTCTCTTACAGGTCTAACACTTCCGAAAAACCAATACAACGCCCACCCGGAACAATATATAAAGCTAAACGAACCGTTCACTGGGTACTTATCCGTACGAAAATCCCTATTGATTTACCTGTTTTTACAAGGAAATAAAATGTGAAAAAAATATTTCTACATCCCATGGCCTTTCCCAACCATTTAAATTTTTCTCTTACAGGTCTAACACTTCCGAAAAACCAATACAACGCCCACCCGGAACAATGTATAAAGCTAAACGAACCGTTCACTGGGCACTTATCCGTACAAAAATCCCTATTGATTTACCTGTTTTTACAAGGAAGTAAAATGTGAAAAAAATATTTCTACATTCCATGGCCTTTCCCAAACATTTAAATTTTTCTCTTACAGGTCTAACACTTCCGAAAAACCAATACAACGCCCACCCGGAACAATGTATAAAGCTAAACGAACCGTTCACTCGGTACTTATACGTGCGAAAAGCCCTATTGATTTACCTGTTTTTACAAGGAAATAAAATGTGAAAAAAATATTTCTACATCCCATGGCCTTTCCCAACCATTTAAATTTTTCTCTTACAGGTCTAACACTACCGAAAAACCAATACAACTCCCACCCGGAACAATATATAAAGCTAAACGAACCGTTCACTGGGTACTTATACGTACGAAAATCCCTATTGATTTACCTGTTTTTACAAGGAAATAAAATGTGAAAAAAATATTTCTACATCCTTTCCCAACCATTTAAATTTTTCTCTTACAGGTCTAACACTTCCGAAAAACCAATACAACGCCCACCCGGAACAATGTATAAAGCTAAACGAACCGTTCACTGGGTACTTTTCCGTGCGAAAAGCCCTATTGATTTACCTGTTTTTATAAGGAAGTAAAATGTGAAAAAAATATTTCTACATCCAGTGGCCGTTCCCAACCATTTAAATTTTTATCTTACAGGTCTAACACTACCGAAAAACCAATACAACTCCCACCCGGAACAATATATAAAGCTAAACGAACCGTTCACTGGGTACTTATACGTACGAAAATCCCTATTGATTTACCTGTTTTTACAAGGAAATAAAATGTGAAAAAAATATATCTACATCCCATGGCCTTTCCCAGCCATTTAAATTTTTCTCTTACTGGTCTAACACTTCCGAAAAACCAATACAACGCCCACCCGGAACAATGTATAAAGCTAAACGAACCGTTCACTGGGTACTTTTCCGTGCGAAAAGCCCTATTGATTTACCTCTTTTTACAAGGAAGTAAAATGTGAAAAAAATATTTCTACATGCCATGGCCTTTCCCAACCATTTAAATTTTTCTCTTACAGGTCTAACAGTTGCGAAAAACCAATACAACGCCCACCCGGAAAAATATATAAAGCTAAACGAACCGTTCACTGGGTAGTAATCAATATGAAAATCCCTATTGATTTTCCTGTTTTTACAAGGAAATAAAATGTGAAAAAAACATTTCTACATCCCATGGCCTTTCCCAACCATTTACATTTTTCTCTTACAGGTCTAACACTTCCGAAAAACCAATACAACGCCCACCCGGAAAAATATATAAAGCTAAACGAACCGCTCACTGGGTACTTATCCGTACGAAAATCCCTATTGATTTACCTGTTTTTACAAGGAAATAAAATGTGAAAAAAATATTTCTACATCCCATGGCCATTCCCAGCCATTTAAATTTTTCTCTTACAGGTCTAACACTTACGAAAACCAATACAACGCCCACCCGGAACAATGTATAAAGCTAAACAAACCGTTCACTGGGTACTTATCTGTGCGAAAAGCCCTATTGATTTACCTGTTTTTACAAGGAAGTAAAATGTGAAAAAAATATTTCTACATCCCATGGCCTTTCCCAACCATTTAAATTTTTCTCTTACAGGTCTAACAGTTGCGAAAAACCAATACAACGCCCACCCGGAACAATGTATAAAGGTAAACGAACCGTTCACTAGGTACTTATACGTGCGAAAAGCCCTATTGATTTACCTGTTTTTACAAGGAAGTAAAATGTGAAAAAAATATTTCTACATCCCATGGCCTTTCCCAACCATTTAAATTTTTCTCTTACAGGTCTAACACTACCGAAAAACCAGTACAACTCCCACCCGGAAAAATATATAAAGCTAAACGAACCGTTCACTGGGTACTAATCCATACGAAAATCCCTATTGATTTACCTGTTTTTACAAGGAAATAAAATGTGAAAAAAATATTTCTACATCCCATGGCCTTTCCCAACCATTTAAATTTTTCTCTTACAGGTCTAACACTTCCGAAAAACCAATACAACGCCCACCCGGAACAATATATAAAGCTAAACGAACCGTTCACTGGGTACTTATCCGTACGAAAAGCCCTATTGATTTTCCTGTTTTTACAAGGAAATAAAATGTGAAAAAAATATTTCTACATCCCATGGCCTTTCCCAACCATTTAAATTTTTATCTTACAGTTCTAACAGTTGCGAAAAACCAATACAACGCCCACCCGGAATAATATATAAAGCTAAACGAACCGTTCACTGGGTACTAATCCATACGAAAATCCCTATTGATTTACCTGTTTTTACAAGGAAATAAAATGTGAAAAAAAACATTTCTGCATCCCATGGCCTTTCCCAACCATTTAAATTTTTCTCTTACAGGTCTAACACTTCCGAAAAACCAATACAACGCCCACCCGGAAAAATATATAAAGCTAAACGAACCGCTCACTGGGTACTTATCCGTACGAAAATCCCTATTGATTTACCTGTTTTTACAAGGAAATAAAATGTGAAAAAAATATTTCTACATCCCATTGCCATTCCCAGCCATTTAAATTTTTCTCTTACAGGTCTAACACTTACGAAAACCAATACAACGCCCACCCGGAACAATGTATAAAGCTAAACGAACCGTTCACTGGGTACTTATCTGTGCGAAAAGCCCTATTGATTTACCTGTTTTTACAAGGAAGTAAAATGTGAAAAAAATATTTCTACATCCCATGGCCTTTCCCAACCATTTAAATTTTTCTCTTACAGGTCTAACAGTTGCTAAAAACCAATACAACGCCCACCCGGAACAATGTTCACTGGGTACTTATACGTGCGAAAAGCCCGATTGATTTACCTGTTTTTACAAGGAAGTAAAATGTGAAAAAAATATTTCTACATCCCATGGCCTTTCCCAACCATTTAAATTTTTCTCTTACAGGTCTAACACTACCGAAAAACCAATACAACTCCCACCCGGAACAATATATAAAGCTAAACGAACCGTTCACTGGGTACTTATACGTACGAAAATCCCTATTGATTTACCTGTTTTTACAGGGAAATAAAATGTGAAAAAAATATTTCTACATCCCATGGCCTTTCCCAACCATTTAAATTTTTCTCTTACAGGTCTAACACTTCTGAAAAACCAATACAACGCCCACCCGGAAGAATATAAAATGCTAAACGAACCGTTCACTGGGTACTTATCCGTACGAAAATCCCTATTGATTTACCAGTTTTTACAAGGAAATAAAATGTGAAAAAAATATTTCTACATCCCATGGCCTTTCCCAACCATTTAAATTTTTCTCTTACAGGTCTAACACTTCCGAAAAACCAATACAACGCCCACCCGGAAAAATACATAAAGCTAAACGAACCGCTCACTGGGTACTTATCCGTACGAAAATCCCTATTGATTTACCTGTTTTTACAAGGAAATAAAATGTGAAAAAAATATTTCTACATCCCATTGCCATTCCCAGCCATTTAAATTTTTCTCTTACAGGTCTAACACTTACGAAAACCAATACAACTCCCACCCGGAACAATGTATAAAGCTAAACGAACCGTTCACTGGGTACTTATCTGTGCGAAAAGCCCTATTGATTTACCTGTTTTTACAAGGAAGTAAAATGTGAAAAAAAAATTTCTACATCCCATGGCCTTTCCCAACCATTTAAATTTTTCTCTTACAGGTCTAACACTACCGAAAAACCAATACAACTCCCACCCGGAACAATTTATAAAGCTAAACGAACCGTTCACTGGGTACTTATACGTACGAAAATCCCTATTGATTTACCTGTTTTTACAGGGAAATAAAATGTGAAAAAAATATTTCTACATCCCATGGCCTTTCCCAACCATTTAAATTTTTCTCTTACAGGTCTAACAGTTGCGAAAAACCAATACAACGCCCACCCGGAACAATGTATAAAGCTAAACGAACCGTTCACTGGGTACTAATCTATACGAAAATCCCAATTGATTTACCTGTTTTTACAAGGAAATAAAGTGTGAAAAAAATATTTCTACATCCCATGGCCTTTCCCAACCATTTAAATTTTTCTCTTACAGGTCTAACACTTCCGAAAAACCAATACAACGCCCACCCGGAACAATGAATAAAGCTAAACGAACCGTTCACTGGGTACTTATCCGTGCGAAAAGCCCTATTGATTTACCTGTTTTTACAAGGAAGTAAAATGTGAAAAAAATATTTCTACATCCCATGGCCTTTCCCAACCATTTAAATTTTTATCTTACAGGTCTAACACTACCGAAAAACCAATACAACTCACACCCGGAACAATATATAAAGCTAAACGAACCGTTCACTGGGTACTTATACGTACGAAAATCCCTATTGATTTACCTGTTTTTACAAGGAAATAAAATGTGAAAAAAATATTTCTACATCCCATGGCCTTTCCCAACCATTTAAATTTTTCTCTTACAGGTCTAACACTTCCGAAAAACCAATACAACGCCCACCCGGAACAATGTATAAAGCTAAACGAACCGTTCACTGGGTACTTATCTGTGCGAAAAGCCCTTTTGATTTACCTGTTTTTACAAGGAAGTAAAATGTGAAAAAAATATTTCTACATCCCATGGCCTTTCCCAACCATTTAAATTTTTCTCTTACAGGTCTAACAGTTGCGAAAAACCAATACAACGCCCACCCGGAACAATGTATAAAGCTAAACGAACCATTCACTGGGTACTTATACGTGCGAAAAGCCCTATTGATTTACCTGTTTTTACAAGGAAGTAAAATGTGAAAAAAATATTTCTACATCCCATGGCCTTTCCCAACCATTTAAATTTTTCTCTTACAGGTCTAACACTTCCGAAAAACCAATACAACGCCCACCCGGAACAATGTATAAAGCTAAACGAACCGTTCACTGGGTACTTTTCCGTGCGAAAAGCACTATTGATTTACCTGTTTTTACAAGGAAATAAAATGTGAAAAAAATATTTCTACATCCCATGGCCTTTCCCTGCCATTTAAATTTTTCTCTTATAGGTCTAACAGTTGCGAAAAACCAATACAACGCCCACCCGGAACAATGTATAAAGCTAAACGAACCGTTCACTGGGTACTAATCCATACGAAAATCCCAATTGATTTACCTGTTTTTACAAGGAAATAAAATGTGAAAAAAATATTTCTACATCCCATGGCCTTTCCCAGCCATTTAAATTTTTCTCTTACAGGTCTAACACTTCCGAAAAACCAATACAACGCCCACCCGGAACAATGTATAAAGCTAAACGAACCGTTCACTGGGTACTTATCCGTGCGAAAAGCCCTATTTATTTACCTGTTTTTACAAGGAAGTAAAATGTGAAAAAAATATTTCTACATATCCATGGCCTTTCCCAACCATTTAAATTTTTATCTTACAGGTCTAACAATACCGAAAAACCAATACAACTCCCACCCGGAACAATATATAAAGCTAAACGAACCGTTCACTGGGTACTTATACGTACGAAAATCCCTATTGATTTACCTGTTTTTACAAGGAAATAAAATGTGAAAAAAATATTTCTACATCCCATGGCCTTTCCCAACCATTTAAATTTTTCTCTTACAGGTCTAACACTTCCGAAAAACCAATACAACGCCCACCCGGAACAATGTATAAAGCTAAACGAACCGTTCACTGGGTACTTATCTGTGCGAAAAGCCCTATTGATTTACCTGTTTTTACAAGGAAGTAAAATGTGAAAAAAATATTTCTACATCCCATGGCCTTTCCCAAACATTTAAATTTTTCTCTTACAGGTCTAACACTTCCGAAAAACCAATACAACGGCCACCCGGAACAATGTATAAAGCTAAACGAACCGTTCACTCGGTACTTATACGTGCGAAAAGCCCTTTTGATTTACCTGGTTTTACAAGGAAATAAAATGTGAAAAAAATATTTCTACATCCCATGGCCTTTCCCAACCATTTAAATTTTTCTCTTACAGGTCTAACACTACCGAAAAACCAATACAACTCCCACCCGGAACAATATATAAAGCTAAACGAACCGTTCACTGGGTACTTATACGTACGAAAATCCCTATTGATTTACCTGTTTTTACAAGGAAATAAAATGTGAAAAAAATATTTCTACATCCTTTCCCAACCATTTAAATTTTTCTCTTACAGGTCTAACACTTCCGAAAAACCAATACAACGCCCACCCGGAACAATGTATAAAGCTAAACGAACCGTTCACTGGGTACTTTTCCGTGCGAAAAGCCCTATTGATTTACCTGTTTTTATAAGGAAGTAAAATGTGAAAAAAATATTTCTACATCCAGTGGCCGTTCCCAACCATTTAAATTTTTCTCTTACAGGTCTAACACTTCCGAAAAACCAATACAACGCCCACCCGGAACAATGTATAAAGCTAAACGAACCGTTCACTGGGTACTTTTCCGTGCGAAAAGCCCTATTGATTTACCTCTTTTTACAAGGAAGTAAAATGTGAAAAAAATATTTCTACATGCCATGGCCTTTCCTAACCATTTAAATTTTTCTCTTACAGGTCTAACAGTTGCGAAAAACCAATACAACGCCCACCCGGAACAATGTATAAAGGTAAACGAACCGTTCACTAGGTACTTATACGTGCGAAAAGCCCTATTGATTTACCTGTTTTTACAAGGAAGTAAAATGTGAAAAAAATATTTCTACATCCCATGGCCTTTCCCAACCATTTAAATTTTTCTCTTACAGGTCTAACACTACCGAAAAACCAGTACAACTCCCACCCGGAAAAATATATAAAGCTAAACGAACCGTTCACTGGGTACTAATCCATACGAAAATCCCTATTGATTTACCTGTTTTTACAAGGAAATAAAATGTGAAAAAAATATTTCTACATCCCATGGCCTTTCCCAACCATTTAAATTTTTCTCTTACAGGTCTAACACTTCCGAAAAACCAATACAACGCCCACCCGGAACAATATATAAAGCTAAACGAACCGTTCACTGGGTACTTATCCGTACGAAAAGCCCTATTGATTTTCCTGTTTTTACAAGGAAATAAAATGTGAAAAAAATATTTCTACATCCCATGGCCTTTCCCAACCATTTAAATTTTTATCTTACAGTTCTAACAGTTGCGAAAAACCAATACAACGCCCACCCGGAATAATATATAAAGCTAAACGAACCGTTCACTGGGTACTAATCCATACGAAAATCCCTATTGATTTACCTGTTTTTACAAGGAAATAAAATGTGAAAAAAAACATTTCTGCATCCCATGGCCTTTCCCAACCATTTAAATTTTTCTCTTACAGGTCTAACACTTCCGAAAAACCAATACAACGCCCACCCGGAAAAATATATAAAGCTAAACGAACCGCTCACTGGGTACTTATCCGTACGAAAATCCCTATTGATTTACCTGTTTTTACAAGGAAATAAAATGTGAAAAAAATATTTCTACATCCCATTGCCATTCCCAGCCATTTAAATTTTTCTCTTACAGGTCTAACACTTACGAAAACCAATACAACGCCCACCCGGAACAATGTATAAAGCTAAACGAACCGTTCACTGGGTACTTATCTGTGCGAAAAGCCCTATTGATTTACCTGTTTTTACAAGGAAGTAAAATGTGAAAAAAATATTTCTACATCCCATGGCCTTTCCCAACCATTTAAATTTTTCTCTTACAGGTCTAACAGTTGCTAAAAACCAATACAACGCCCACCCGGAACAATGTTCACTGGGTACTTATACGTGCGAAAAGCCCGATTGATTTACCTGTTTTTACAAGGAAGTAAAATGTGAAAAAAATATTTCTACATCCCATGGCCTTTCCCAACCATTTAAATTTTTCTCTTACAGGTCTAACACTACCGAAAAACCAATACAACTCCCACCCGGAACAATATATAAAGCTAAACGAACCGTTCACTGGGTACTTATACGTACGAAAATCCCTATTGATTTACCTGTTTTTACAGGGAAATAAAATGTGAAAAAAATATTTCTACATCCCATGGCCTTTCCCAACCATTTAAATTTTTCTCTTACAGGTCTAACACTTCTGAAAAACCAATACAACGCCCACCCGGAAGAATATAAAATGCTAAACGAACCGTTCACTGGGTACTTATCCGTACGAAAATCCCTATTGATTTACCAGTTTTTACAAGGAAATAAAATGTGAAAAAAATATTTCTACATCCCATGGCCTTTCCCAACCATTTAAATTTTTCTCTTACAGGTCTAACACTTCCGAAAAACCAATACAACGCCCACCCGGAAAAATACATAAAGCTAAACGAACCGCTCACTGGGTACTTATCCGTACGAAAATCCCTATTGATTTACCTGTTTTTACAAGGAAATAAAATGTGAAAAAAATATTTCTACATCCCATTGCCATTCCCAGCCATTTAAATTTTTCTCTTACAGGTCTAACACTTACGAAAACCAATACAACTCCCACCCGGAACAATGTATAAAGCTAAACGAACCGTTCACTGGGTACTTATCTGTGCGAAAAGCCCTATTGATTTACCTGTTTTTACAAGGAAGTAAAATGTGAAAAAAAAATTTCTACATCCCATGGCCTTTCCCAAC
This sequence comes from Paroedura picta, assembly GCF_049243985.1. Taxonomy (NCBI): domain Eukaryota; kingdom Metazoa; phylum Chordata; class Lepidosauria; order Squamata; family Gekkonidae; genus Paroedura; species Paroedura picta. The sequence continues at coordinate 6,386,708 of NC_135373.1, read as the reverse complement.
CATTTAAATTTTTCTCTTACAGGTCTAACACTACCGAAAAACCAATACAACTCCCACCCGGAACAATTTATAAAGCTAAACGAACCGTTCACTGGGTACTTATACGTACGAAAATCCCTATTGATTTACCTGTTTTTACAGGGAAATAAAATGTGAAAAAAATATTTCTACATCCCATGGCCTTTCCCAACCATTTAAATTTTTCTCTTACAGGTCTAACAGTTGCGAAAAACCAATACAACGCCCACCCGGAACAATGTATAAAGCTAAACGAACCGTTCACTGGGTACTAATCTATACGAAAATCCCAATTGATTTACCTGTTTTTACAAGGAAATAAAGTGTGAAAAAAATATTTCTACATCCCATGGCCTTTCCCAACCATTTAAATTTTTCTCTTACAGGTCTAACACTTCCGAAAAACCAATACAACGCCCACCCGGAACAATGAATAAAGCTAAACGAACCGTTCACTGGGTACTTATCCGTGCGAAAAGCCCTATTGATTTACCTGTTTTTACAAGGAAGTAAAATGTGAAAAAAATATTTCTACATCCCATGGCCTTTCCCAACCATTTAAATTTTTATCTTACAGGTCTAACACTACCGAAAAACCAATACAACTCACACCCGGAACAATATATAAAGCTAAACGAACCGTTCACTGGGTACTTATACGTACGAAAATCCCTATTGATTTACCTGTTTTTACAAGGAAATAAAATGTGAAAAAAATATTTCTACATCCCATGGCCTTTCCCAACCATTTAAATTTTTCTCTTACAGGTCTAACACTTCCGAAAAACCAATACAACGCCCACCCGGAACAATGTATAAAGCTAAACGAACCGTTCACTGGGTACTTATCTGTGCGAAAAGCCCTATTGATTTACCTGTTTTTACAAGGAAGTAAAATGTGAAAAAAATATTTCTACATCCCATGGCCTTTCCCAACCATTTAAATTTTTCTCTTACAGGTCTAACAGTTGCGAAAAACCAATACAACGCCCACCCGGAACAATGTATAAAGCTAAACGAACCATTCACTGGGTACTTATACGTGCGAAAAGCCCTATTGATTTACCTGTTTTTACAAGGAAGTAAAATGTGAAAAAAATATTTCTACATCCCATGGCCTTTCCCAACCATTTAAATTTTTCTCTTACAGGTCTAACACTTCCGAAAAACCAATACAACGCCCACCCGGAACAATGTATAAAGCTAAACGAACCGTTCACTGGGTACTTTTCCGTGCGAAAAGCACTATTGATTTACCTGTTTTTACAAGGAAATAAAATGTGAAAAAAATATTTCTACATCCCATGGCCTTTCCCTGCCATTTAAATTTTTCTCTTATAGGTCTAACAGTTGCGAAAAACCAATACAACGCCCACCCGGAACAATGTATAAAGCTAAACGAACCGTTCACTGGGTACTAATCCATACGAAAATCCCAATTGATTTACCTGTTTTTACAAGGAAATAAAATGTGAAAAAAATATTTCTACATCCCATGGCCTTTCCCAGCCATTTAAATTTTTCTCTTACAGGTCTAACACTTCCGAAAAACCAATACAACGCCCACCCGGAACAATGTATAAAGCTAAACGAACCGTTCACTGGGTACTTATCCGTGCGAAAAGCCCTATTTATTTACCTGTTTTTACAAGGAAGTAAAATGTGAAAAAAATATTTCTACATATCCATGGCCTTTCCCAACCATTTAAATTTTTATCTTACAGGTCTAACAATACCGAAAAACCAATACAACTCCCACCCGGAACAATATATAAAGCTAAACGAACCGTTCACTGGGTACTTATACGTACGAAAATCCCTATTGATTTACCTGTTTTTACAAGGAAATAAAATGTGAAAAAAATATTTCTACATCCCATGGCCTTTCCCAACCATTTAAATTTTTCTCTTACAGGTCTAACACTTCCGAAAAACCAATACAACGCCCACCCGGAACAATGTATAAAGCTAAACGAACCGTTCACTGGGTACTTATCTGTGCGAAAAGCCCTATTGATTTACCTGTTTTTACAAGGAAGTAAAATGTGAAAAAAATATTTCTACATCCCATGGCCTTTCCCAAACATTTAAATTTTTCTCTTACAGGTCTAACACTTCCGAAAAACCAATACAACGGCCACCCGGAACAATGTATAAAGCTAAACGAACCGTTCACTCGGTACTTATACGTGCGAAAAGCCCTTTTGATTTACCTGGTTTTACAAGGAAATAAAATGTGAAAAAAATATTTCTACATCCCATGGCCTTTCCCAACCATTTAAATTTTTCTCTTACAGGTCTAACACTACCGAAAAACCAATACAACTCCCACCCGGAACAATATATAAAGCTAAACGAACCGTTCACTGGGTACTTATACGTACGAAAATCCCTATTGATTTACCTGTTTTTACAAGGAAATAAAATGTGAAAAAAATATTTCTACATCCTTTCCCAACCATTTAAATTTTTCTCTTACAGGTCTAACACTTCCGAAAAACCAATACAACGCCCACCCGGAACAATGTATAAAGCTAAACGAACCGTTCACTGGGTACTTTTCCGTGCGAAAAGCCCTATTGATTTACCTGTTTTTATAAGGAAGTAAAATGTGAAAAAAATATTTCTACATCCTTTCCCAACCATTTAAATTTTTCTCTTACAGGTCTAACACTTCCGAAAAACCAATACAACGCCCACCCGGAAAAATATATAAAGCTAAACGAACCGTTCACTGGGTAGTAATCCATATGAAAATCCCTATTGATTTTCCTGTTTTTACAAGGAAATAAAATGTGAAAAAAACATTTCTACATCCCATGGCCTTTCCCAACCATTTACATTTTTCTCTTACAGGTCTAACACTTCCGAAAAACCAATACAACGCCCACCCGGAAAAATATATAAAGCTAAACGAACCGCTCACTGGGTACGTATCCGTACGAAAATCCCTATTGATTTACCTGTTTTTACAAGGAAATAAAATGTGAAAAAAATATTTCTACATCCCATGGCCATTCCCAGCCATTTAAATTTTTCTCTTACAGGTCTAACACTTATGAAAACCAATACAACGCCCACCCGGAACAATGTATAAAGCTAAACAAACCGTTCACTGGGTACTTATCTGTGCGAAATGCCCTATTGATTTACCTGTTTTTACAAGGAAGTAAAATGTGAAAAAAATATTTCTACATCCCATGGCCTTTCCCAACCATTTAAATTTTTCTCTTACAGGTCTAACAGTTGCGAAAAACCAATACAACGCCCACCCGGAACAATGTATAAAGGTAAACGAACCGTTCACTGGGTACTTATACGTGCGAAAAGCCCTATTGATTTACCTGTTTTTACAAGGAAGTAAAATGTGAAAAAAATATTTCTACATCCCATGGCCTTTCCCAACCATTTAAATTTTTCTCTTACAGGTCTAACACTACCGAAAAACCAGTACAACTCCCACCCGGAAAAATATATAAAGCTAAACGAACCGTTCACTGGGTACTAATCCATACGAAAATCCCTATTGATTTACCTGTTTTTACAAGGAAATAAAATGTGAAAAAATTATTTCTACATCCCATGGCCTTTCCCAACCATTTAAATTTTTCTCTTACAGGTCTAACACTTCCGAAAAACCAATACAACGCCCACCCGGAACAATATATAAAGCTAAACGAACCGTTCACTGGGTACTTATCCGTACGAAAAGCCCTATTGATTTTCCTGTTTTTACAAGGAAATAAAATGTGAAAAAAATATTTCTACATCCCATGGCCTTTCCCAACCATTTAAATTTTTATCTTACAGTTCTAACAGTTGCGAAAAACCAATACAACGCCCACCCGGAATAATATATAAAGCTAAACGAACCGTTCACTGGGTACTAATCCATACGAAAATCCCTATTGATTTACCTGTTTTTATAAGGAAATAAAATGTGAAAAAAATATTTCTACATCCCATGGCCTTTCCCAGCCATTTAAATTTTTCTCTTACAGGTCTAACAGTTGCGAAAAACCCATACAACGCCCACCCGGAACAATGTATAAAGCTAAACGAACCGTTCACTGGGTACTAATCCATACGAAAATCCGAATAGATTTACCTGTTTTTACAAGGAAATAAAATGTGAAAAAAATATTTCTACATCCCATGGCCTTTCCCAGCCATTTAAATTTTTCTCTTACAGGTCTAACACTTCCGAAAAACCAATACAACGCCCACCCGGAACAATGTATAAAGCTAAACGAACCGTTCACTGGGTTCTTATCCGTGCCAAAAGCCCTATTGATTTACCTGATTTTACAAGGAAGTAAAATGTGAAAAAAATATTTCTACATCCCATGGCCTTTCCCAACCATTTAAATTTTTCTCTTACAGGTCTAACACTACCGAAAAACCAATACAACTCCCACCCGGAACAATATATAAAGCTAAACGAACCGTTCACTGGGTACTTATACGTACGAAAATCCCTATTGATTTACCTGTTTTTACAAGGAAGTAAAATGTGAAAGAAATATTTCTACATCCCATGGCCTTTCCCAACCATTTAAATTTTTCTCTTACAGGTCTTACAGTTGCGAAAAACCAATACAACGCCCACCCGGAACAATATATAAAGCTAAACGAACCGTTCACTGGGTACTAATCCATACGAAAATCACTATTGATTTACCTGTTTTTCCAAGGAAATAAAATGTGAAAAAATTATTTCTACATCCCATGGCCTTTCCCAACCATTTAAATATTTCTCTTACAGGTCTAACAGTTGCGAAAAACCAAAACAACGCCCACCCGGAACAATGTATAAAGCTAAACGAACCGTTCACTGGGTACTTATCCGTGCGAAAAGCCCTATTGATTTACCTGTTTTTACAAGGAAGGAAAATGTGAAAAAAATATTTCTACATCCCATGGCCTTTCCCAACCATTTAAATTTTTCTCTTACAGGTCTAACACTTCCGAAAAACCAATAGAACGCCAACCCGGAACAATATATAAAGCTAAACGAACCGTTCACTGGGTACTTATCCGTACGAAAATCCCTATTGATTTACCTGTTTTTACAAGGAAATAAAATGTGAAAAAAATATTTCTACATCCCATGGCCATTCCCAGCCATTTAAATTTTTCTCTTAAAAGTCTAACAGTTGCGAAAAACCAATACAACGCCCACCCGGAACAATGTATAAAGGTAAACGAACCGTTCACTGGGTACTAATCCATACGAAAATCCCAATTGATTTACCTGTTTTTACAAGGAAATAAAATGTGAAAAAAATATTTCTACATCTCATGGCCTTTCCCAGCCATTTAAATTTTTCTCTTACAGGTCTAACAGTTGCGAAAAACCAATACAACGCCCACCCGGAACAATGTATAAAGCTAAACGAACCGTTCACTGGGTACTTTTCCGTGCGAAAAGCCCTATTGATTTTCCTGTTTTTACAAGGAAATAAAATGTGAAAAAAATATTTCTACATCCCATGGCCTTTCCCAACCATTTAAATTTTTATCTTACAGTTCTAACAGTTGCGAAAAACCAATACAACGCCCACCCGGAATAATATATAAAGCTAAACGAACCGTTCACTGGGTACTAATCCGTACGAAAATCCCTATTGATTTACCTGTTTTTACAAGGAAATAAAATGTGAAAAAAATATTTCTACATCCCATGGCCTTTCCCAGCCATTTAAATTTTTCTCTTACAGGTCTAACAGTTGCGAAAAACCAATACAACGCCCACCCGGAACAATGTATAAAGCTAAACGAACCGTTCACTGGGTACTAATCCATACGAAAATCCGAATAGATTTACCTGTTTTTACAAGGAAATAAAATGTGAAAAAAATATTTTTACATCCCATGGCCTTTCCCAGCCATTTAAATTTTTCTCTTACAGGTCTAACACTTCCGAAAAACCAATACAACGCCCACCCGGAACAATGTATAAAGCTAAACGAACCGTTCACTGGGTTCTTATCCGTGCCAAAAGCCCTATTGATTTACCTGATTTTACAAGGAAGTAAAATGTGAAAAAAATATTTCTACATCCCATGGCCTTTCCCAACCATTTAAATTTTTATCTTACAGGTCTAACACTACCGAAAAACCAATACAACTCCCACCCGGAACAATATATAAAGCTAAACGAACCGTTCACTGGGTACTTATACGTACGAAAATCCCTATTGATTTACCTGTTTTTACAAGGAAATAAAATGTGAAAAAAATATTTCTACATCCCATGGCCTTTCCCAACCATTTAAATTTTTCTCTTACAGGTCTAAGACTTCCGAAAAACCAATACAACGCCCACCCGGAACAATGTATAAAGCTAAACGAACCGTTCACTGAGTACTTATCCGTGCGAAAAGCCCTATTGATTTACCTCTTTTTACAAGGAAGTAAAATGTGAAAGAAATATTTCTACATCCCATGGCCTTTCCCAACCATTTAAATTTTTCTCTTACAGGTCTTACAGTTGCGAAAAACCAATACAACGCCCACCCGGAACAATATATAAAGCTAAACGAACCGTTCACTGGGTACTAATCCATACGATAATCACTATTGATTTACCTGTTTTTCCAAGGAAATAAAATGTGAAAAAATTATTTCTACATCCCATGGCCTTTCCCAACCATTTAAATATTTCTCTTACAGGTCTAACAGTTGCGAAAAACCAATACAACGCCCACCCGGAACAATGTATAAAGCTAAACGAACCGTTCACTGGGTACTTATCCGTGCGAAAAGCCCTATTGATTTACCTGTTTTTACAAGGAAGGAAAATGTGAAAAAAATATTTCTACATCCCATGGCCTTTCCCAACCATTTAAATTTTTCTCTTACAGGTCTAACACTTCCGAAAAACCAATAGAACGCCAACCCGGAACAATATAGAAAGCTAAACGAACCGTTCACTGGGTACTTATCCGTACGAAAATCCCTATTGATTTACCTGTTTTTACAAGGAAATAAAATGTGAAAAAAATATTTCTACATCCCATGGCCATTCCCAGCCATTTAAATTTTTCTCTTAAAAGTCTAACAGTTGCGAAAAACCAATACAACGCCCACCCGGAACAATGTATAAAGGTAAACGAACCGTTCACTGGGTACTAATCCATACGAAAATCCCAATTGATTTACCTGTTTTTACAAGGAAATAAAATGTGAAAAAAATATTTCTACATCTCATGGCCTTTCCCAGCCATTTAAATTTTTCTCTTACAGGTCTAACACTTCCGAAAAACCAATACAACGCCCACCCGGAACAATGTATAAAGCTAAACGAACCGTTCACTGGGTACTTTTCCGTGCGAAAAGCCCTATTGATTTACCTGTTTTTACAAGGAAATAAAATGTGAAAAAAATATTTCTACATCCCATGGCCTTTCCCAACCATTTAAATTTTTATCTTGCAGGTCTAACACTACCGAAAAACCAATACAACTCCCACCCGGAACAATATATAAAGCTAAACGAACCGTTCACTGGGTACTTATCCGTACGAAAATCCCTATTGATTTACCTGTGTTTAAAAGGAAATAAAATGTGAAAAAAATATTTCTACATCCCATGGCCTTTCCCAGCCATTTAAATTTTTCTCTTACAGGTCTAACAGTTGCGAAAAACCAATACAACGCCCACCCGGAACAATGTATAAAGCTAAACGAACCGTTCACTGGGTACTAATCCATACGAAAATCCCAATTGATTTACCTGTTTTTACAAGGAAATAAAATGTGAAAAAAATATTTCTACATCCCATGGCCTTTCCCAGCCATTTAAATTTTTCTCTTACAGGCCTAACACTTCTGAAAAACCAATACAACGCCCACCCGGAACAATGTATAAAACTAAACGAACCGTTCACTGGGTACTTATCCGTGCGAAAAGCCCTATTGATTTACCTGTTTTTACAAGGAAGTAAAATGTGAAAAAAATATTTCTACATCCCATGGCCTTTCCCAACCATTTAAATTTTTCTCTTACAGGTCTAACACTACCGAAAAACCAATACAACTCCCACCCGGAACAATATATAAAGCTAAACGAACCGTTCACTGGGTACTTATACGTACGAAAATCCCTATTGATTTACCTGTTTTTACAAGGAAATAAAATGTGAAAAAAATATTTCTACATCCCATGGCCTTTCGCAACCATTTAAATTTTTCTCTTACAGGTCTAACACTTCCGAAAAACCAATACAACGCCCACCCGGAACAATGTATAAAGCTAAACGAACCGTTCACTGGGTACTTATCTGTGCGAAAAGCCCTATTGATTTACCTGTTTTTACAAGGAAGTAAAATGTGAAAAAAATATTTCTACATCCCATGGCCTTTCCCAACCATTTAAATTTTTCTCTTACAGGTCTAACAGTTGCGAAAAACCAATACAACGCCCACCCGGAACAATGTATAAAGCTAAACGAACCATTCACTGGGTACTTATACGTGCGAAAAGCCCTATTGATTTACCTGTTTTTACAAGGAAATAAAATGTGAAAAAAATATTTCTACATCCCATGGCCTTTCCCAGCCATTTAAATTTTTCTCTTACAGGCCTAACACTTCTGAAAAACCAATACAACTCCCACCCGGAACAATGTATAAAGCTAAACGAACCGTTCACTGGGTACTTATCCGTGCGAAAAGCCCTATTGATTTACCTGTTTTTACAAGGAAGTAAAATGTGAAAAAAATATTTCTACATCCCATGGCCTTTCCCAACCATTTAAATTTTTATCTTACAGGTCTAACACTACCGAAAAACCAATACAACTCCCACCCGGAACAATATATAAAGCTAAACGAACCGTTCACTGGGTACTTATACGTACGAAAATCCCTATTGATTTACCTGTTTTTACAAGGAAATAAAATGTGAAAAAAATATTACTACATCCCATGGCCTTTCCCAACCATTTAAATTTTTCTCTTACAGGTCTAACACTTCCGAAAAACCAATACAACGCCCACCCGGAACAATGTATAAAGCTAAACGAACCGTTCACTGGGTACTTATCTGTGCGAAAAGCCCTATTGATTTACCTGTTTTTACAAGGAAGTAAAATGTGAAAAAAATATTTCTACATCCCATGGCCTTTCCCAACCATTTAAATATTTCTCTTACAGGTCTAACAGTTGCGAAAAACCAATACAACGCCCACCCGGAACAATGTATAAAGCTAAACGAACCGTTCACTGGGTACTTATCCGTGCGAAAAGCCCTATTGATTTACCTGTTTTTACAAGGAAGGAAAATGTGAAAAAAATATTTCTACATCCCATGGCCTTTCCCAACCATTTAAATTTTTCTCTTACAGGTCTAACACTTCCGAAAAACCAATAGAACGCCAACCCGGAACAATATATAAAGCTAAACGAACCGTTCACTGGGTACTTATCCGTACGAAAATCCCTATTGATTTACCTGTTTTTACAAGGAAATAAAATGTGAAAAAAATATTTCTACATCCCATGGCCATTCCCAGCCATTTAAATTTTTCTCTTAAAAGTCTAACAGTTGCGAAAAACCAATACAACGCCCACCCGGAACAATGTATAAAGGTAAACGAACCGTTCACTGGGTACTAATCCATACGAAAATCCCAATTGATTTACCTGTTTTTACAAGGAAATAAAATGTGAAAAAAATATTTCTACATCTCATGGCCTTTCCCAGCCATTTAAATTTTTCTCTTACAGGTCTAACACTTCTGAAAAACCAATACAACGCCCACCCGGAACAATGTATAAAGCTAAACGAACCGTTCACTGGGTACTTTTCCGTGCGAAAAGCCCTATTGATTTACCTGTTTTTACAAGGAAATAAAATGTGAAAAAAATATTTCTACATCCCATGGCCTTTCCCAACCATTTAAATTTTTATCTTGCAGGTCTAACACTACCGAAAAACCAATACAACTCCCACCCGGAACAATATATAAAGCTAAACGAACCGTTCCATGGGTACTTATCCGTACGAAAATCCCTATTGATTTACCTATGTTTAAAAGGAAATAAAATGTGAAAAAAATATTTCTACATCCCATGGCCTTTCCCAGCCATTTAAATTTTTCTCTTACAGGTCTAACAGTTGCGAAAAACCAATACAACGCCCACCCGGAACAATGTATAAAGCTAAACGAACCGTTCACTGGGTACTAATCCATACGAAAATCCCAATTGATTTACCTGTTTTTACAAGGAAATAAAATGTGAAAAAAATATTTCTACATCCCATGGCCTTTCCCAGCCATTTAAATTTTTCTCTTACAGGCCTAACACTTCTGAAAAACCAATACAACGCCCACCCGGAACAATGTATAAAGCTAAACGAACCGTTCACTGGGTACTTATCCGTGCGAAAAGCCCTATTGATTTACCTGTTTTTACAAGGAAGTAAAATGTGAAAAAAATATGTCTACATCCCATGGCCTTTCCCAACCATTTAAATTTTTATCTTACAGGTCTAACACTACCGAAAAACCAATACAACTCCCACCCGGAACAATATATAAAGCTAAACGAACCGTTCACTGGGTACTTATACGTACGAAAATCCCTATTGATTTACCTGTTTTTACAAGGAAATAAAATGTGAAAAAAATATTTCTACATCCCATGGCCTTTCCCAACCATTTAAATTTTTCTCTTACAGGTCTAACACTTCCGAAAAACCAATACAACGCCCACCCGGAACAATGTATAAAGCTAAACGAACCGTTCACTGGGTACTTATCTGTGCGAAAAGCCCTATTGATTTACCTGTTTTTACAAGGAAGTAAAATGTGAAAAAAATATTTCTACATCCCATGGCCTTTCCCAACCATTTAAATTTTTCTCTTACAGGTCTAACAGTTGCGAAAAACCAATACAACGCCCACCCGGAACAATGTATAAAGCTAAACGAACCATTCACTGGGTACTTATACGTGCGAAAAGCCCTATTGATTTACCTGTTTTTACAAGGAAATAAAATGTGAAAAAAATATTTCTACATCCCATGGCCTTTCCCAGCCATTTAAATTTTTCTCTTACAGGCCTAACACTTCTGAAAAACCAATACAACTCCCACCCGGAACAATGTATAAAGCTAAACGAACCGTTCACTGGGTACTTATCCGTGCGAAAAGCCCTATTGATTTACCTGTTTTTACAAGGAAGTAAAATGTGAAAAAAATATTTCTACATCCCATGGCCTTTCCCAACCATTTAAATTTTTATCTTACAGGTCTAACACTACCGAAAAACCAATACAACTCCCACCCGGAACAATATATAAAGCTAAACGAACCGTTCACTGGGTACTTATACGTACGAAAATCCCTATTGATTTACCTGTTTTTACAAGGAAATAAAATGTGAAAAAAATATTTCTACATCCCATGGCCTTTCCCAACCATTTAAATTTTTCTCTTACAGGTCTAACACTTCCGAAAAACCAATACAACGCCCACCCGGAACAATGTATAAAGCTAAACGAACCGTTCACTGGGTACTTATCTGTGCGAAAAGCCCTATTGATTTACCTGTTTTTACAAGGAAGTAAAATGTGAAAAAAATATTTCTACATCCCATGGCCTTTCCCAACCATTTAAATTTTTCTCTTACAGGTCTAACAGTTGCGAAAAACCAATACAACGCCCACCCGGAACAATGTATAAAGCTAAAAGAACCATTCACTGGGTACTTATACGTACGAAAAGCCCTATTGATTTACCTGTTTTTACAAGGAAGTAAAATGTGAAAAAAATATTTCTACATCCCATGGCCTTTCCCAACCATTTAAATTTTTCTCTTACAGGTCTAACACTTCCGAAAAACCAATACAACGCCCACCCGGAACAATGTATAAAGCTAAACGAACCGTTCACTGGGTACTTTTCCGTGCGAAAAGCCCTATTGATTTACCTGTTTTTACAAGGAAATAAAATGTGAAAAAAATATTTCTACATCCCATGGCCTTTCCCAACTATTTAAATTTTTATCTTATAGGTCTAACAGTTGCGAAAAACCAATACAACGCTCACCCGGAACAATGTATAAAGCTAAACGAACCGTTCACTGGGTACTAATCCATACGAAAATCCCTATTGATTTACCTGTTTTTACAAGGAAATAAAATGTGAAAAAAATATTTCTACATCCCATGGCCTTTCCCAACCATTTAAATTTTTCTCTTACAGGTCTAACACTTCCGAAAAACCATTACAACGCACACCCGGAACAATGTATAAAGCTAAACGAACCGTTCACTGGGTACTTATCCGTGCGAAAAGCCCTATTGATTTCCCTCTTTTTACAAGGAAGTAAAATGTGAAAAAAATATTTCTACATCCCATGGCCTTTCCCAACCATTTAAATTTTTCTCTTACAGGTCTAACACTACCGAAAAACCAATACAACTCCCACCCGGAACAATATATAAAGCTAAACGAACCGTTCACTGGGTACTTATCCGTACGAAAATCCCTATTGATTTACCTGTTTTTACAAGGAAATAAAATGTGAAAAAAATATTTCTACATCCCATGGCCTTTCCCAACCATTTAAACTTTTCTCTTACAGGTCTATCACTTCCGAAAAACCAATACAACGCCCACCCGGAACAATATATAAAGCTAAACGAACCGTTCACTGGGCACTTATCCGTACAAAAATCCCTATTGATTTTCCTGTTTTTACAAGGAAATAAAATGTGAAAAAAATATTTCTACATCCCATGGCCTTTCCCAACCATTTAAATTTTTATCTTACAGGTCTAACACTACCGAAAAACCGATACAACGGCCACCCGGAACAATATATAAAGCTAAACGAACCGTTCACTGGGTACTTATACGTACGAAAATCCCTATTGATTTACCTGTTTTTACAAGGAAATAAAATGTGAAAAAAATATTTCTACATTCCATGGCCTTTCCCAGCCATTTAAATTTTTCTCTTACAGGTCTAACACTTCCGAAAAACCAATACAACGCCCACCCGGAACAATGTATAAAGCTAAACGAACCGTTCACTGGGTACTTATCTGTGCGAAAAGCCCTATTGATTTACCTGTTTTTACAAGGAAGTAAAATGTGAAAAAAATATTTCTACATCCCATGGCCTTTCCCAAACATTTAAATTTTTCTCTTACAGGTCTAACACTTCCGAAAAACCAATACAACGCCCACCCGGAACAATGTATGAAGCTAAACGAACCGTTCACTGGGTACTAATCCATACGAAAATCCCTATTGATTTACCTGTTTTTACAAGGAAATAAAATGTGAAAAAAATATTTCTACATCCCATGGCCTTTCCCAACTATTTAAATTTTTATCTTATAGGTCTAACAGTTGCGAAAAACCAATACAACGCCCACCCGGAACAATGTATAAAGCTAAACGAACCGTTCACTGGGTACTAATCCATACGAAAATCCCTATTGATTTACCTGTTTTTACAAGGAAATAAAATGTGAAAAAAATATTTCTACATCCCATGGCCTTTCCCAACCATTTAAATTTTTCTCTTACAGGTCTAACACTTCCGAAAAACCATTACAACGCACACCCGGAACAATGTATAAAGCTAAACGAACCGTTCACTGGGCACTTATCCGTGCGAAAAGCCCTATTGATTTCCCTCTTTTTACAAGGAAGTAAAATGTGAAAAAAATATTTCTACATCCCATGGCCTTTCCCAACCATTTAAATTTTTCTCTTACAGGTCTAACACTACCGAAAAACCAATACAACTCCCACCCGGAACAATATATAAAGCTAAACGAACCGTTCACTGGGTACTTATCCGTACGAAAATCCCTATTGATTTACCTGTTTTTACAAGGAAATAAAATGTGAAAAAAATATTTCTACATCCCATGGCCTTTCCCAACCATTTAAACTTTTCTCTTACAGGTCTATCACTTCCGAAAAACCAATACAACGCCCACCCGGAACAATATATAAAGCTAAACGAACCGTTCACTGGGCACTTATCCGTACAAAAATCCCTATTGATTTTCCTGTTTTTACAAGGAAATAAAATGTGAAAAAAATATTTCTACATCCCATGGCCTTTCCCAACCATTTAAATTTTTATCTTACAGGTCTAACACTACCGAAAAACCGATACAACGGCCACCCGGAACAATATATAAAGCTAAACGAACCGTTCACTGGGTACTTATACGTACGAAAATCCCTATTGATTTACCTGTTTTTACAAGGAAATAAAATGTGAAAAAAATATTTCTACATTCCATGGCCTTTCCCAGCCATTTAAATTTTTCTCTTACAGGTCTAACACTTCCGAAAAACCAATACAACGCCCACCCGGAACAATGTATAAAGCTAAACGAACCGTTCACTGGGTACTTATCTGTGCGAAAAGCCCTATTGATTTACCTGTTTTTACAAGGAAGTAAAATGTGAAAAAATATTTCTACATCCCATGGCCTTTCCCAAACATTTAAATTTTTCTCTTACAGGTCTAACACTTCCGAAAAACCAATACAACGCCCACCCGGAACAATGTATAAAGCTAAACGAACCGTTCACTGGGTTCTTATCCGTGCGAAAAGCCCTATTGATTTACCTGATTTTACAAGGAAGTAAAATGTGAAAAAAATATTTCTACATCCCATGGCCTTTCCCAACCATTTAAATTTTTATCTTACAGGTCTAACACTTCCGAAAAACCAATACAACTCCCACCCGGAACAATATATAAAGCTAAACGAACCGTTCACTGGGTACTTATACGTACGAAAATCCCTATTGATTTACCTGTTTTTACAAGGAAATAAAATGTGAAAAAAATATTTCTACATCCCATGGCCTTTCCCAACCATTTAAATTTTTCTCTTACAGGTCTAAGACTTCCGAAAAACCAATACAACGCCCACCCGGAACAATGTATAAAGCTAAACGAACCGTTCACTGGGTACTTATCCGTGCGAAAAGCCCTATTGATTTACCTCTTTTTACAAGGAAGGAAAATGTGAAAAAAATATTTCTACATCCCATGGCCTTTCCCAACCATTTAAATTTTTCTCTTACAGGTCTAACACTTCCGAAAAACCAATAGAACGCCAACCCGGAACAATATATAAAGCTAAACGAACCGTTCACTGGGTACTTATCCGTACGAAAATCCCTATTGATTTACCTGTTTTTACAAGGAAATAAAATGTGAAAAAAATATTTCTACATCCCATGGCCATTCCCAGCCATTTAAATTTTTCTCTTAAAAGTCTAACAGTTGTGAAAAACCAATACAACGCCCACCCGGAACAATGTATAAAGGTAAACGAACCGTTCACTGGGTACTAATCCATACGAAAATCCCAATTGATTTACCTGTTTTTACAAGGAAATAAAATGTGAAAAAAATATTTCTACATCTCATGGCCTTTCCCAGCCATTTAAATTTTTCTCTTACAGGTCTAACACTTCCGAAAAACCAATACAACGCCCACCCGGAACAATGTATAAAGCTAAACGAACCGTTCACTGGGTACTTTTCCGTGCGAAAAGCCCTATTGATTTACCTGTTTTTACAAGGAAATAAAATGTGAAAAAAATATTTCTACATCCCATGGCCTTTCCCAACCATTTAAATTTTTATCTTGCAGGTCTAACACTACCGAAAAACCAATACAACTCCCACCCGGAACAATATATAAAGCTAAACGAACCGTTCACTGGGTACTTATCCGTACGAAAATCCCTATTGATTTACCTGTGTTTAAAAGGAAATAAAATGTGAAAAAAATATTTCTACATCCCATGGCCTTTCCCAGCCATTTAAATTTTTCTCTTACAGGTCTAACAGTTGCGAAAAACCAATACAACGCCCACCCGGAACAATGTATAAAGCTAAACGAACCGTTCACTGGGTACTAATCCATATGAAAATCCCAATTGATTTACCTGTTTTTACAAGGAAATAAAATGTGAAAAAAATATTTCTACATCCCATGGCCTTTCCCAGCCATTTAAATTTTTCTCTTACAGGCCTAACACTTCTGAAAAACCAATACAACGCCCACCCGAAACAATGTATAAAGCTAAACGAACCGTTCACTGGGTACTTATCCGTGCGAAAAGCCCTATTGATTTACCTGTTTTTACAAGGAAGTAAAATGTGAAAAAAATATTTCTACATCCCATGGCCTTTCCCAACCATTTAAATTTTTATCTTACAGGTCTAACACTACCGAAAAACCAATACAACTCCCACCCGGAACAATATATAAAGCTAAACGAACCGTTCACTGGGTACTTATACGTACGAAAATCCCTATTGATTTACCTGTTTTTACAAGGAAATAAAATGTGAAAAAAATATTTCTACATCCCATGGCCTTTCCCAACCATTTAAATTTTTCTCTTACAGGTCTAACACTTCCGAAAAACCAATACAACGCCCACCCGGAACAATGTATAAAGCTAAACGAACCGTTCACTGGGTACTTATCTGTGAGAAAAGCCCTATTGATTTACCTGTTTTTACAAGGAAGTAAAATGTGAAAAAAATATTTCTACATCCCATGGCCTTTCCCAACCATTTAAATTTTTCTCTTACAGGTCTAACAGTTGCGAAAAACCAATACAACGCCCACCCGGAACAATGTATAAAGCTAAACGAACCATTCACTGGGTACTTATACGTGCGAAAAGCCCTATTGATTTACCTGTTTTTACAAGGAAATAAAATGTGAAAAAAATATTTCTACATCCCATGGCCTTTCCCAGCCATTTAAATTTTTCACTTACAGGCCTAACACATCTGAAAAACCAATACAACTCCCACCCGGAACAATGTATAAAGCTAAACGAACCGTTCACTGGGTACTTATCTGTGCGAAAAGCCCTATTGATTTACCTGTTTTTACAAGGAAGTAAAATGTGAAAAAAATATTTCTACATCCCATGGCCTTTCCCAACCATTTAAATTTTTCTCTTACAGGTCTAACACTTCCGAAAAACCAATACAACGCCCACCCGGAACAATGTATAAAGCTAAACGAACCGTTCACTGGGTACTTATCTGTGCGAAAAGCCCTATTGATTTACCTGTTTTTACAAGGAAGTAAAATGTGAAAAAAATATTTCTACATCCCATGGCCTTTCCCAACCATTTAAATTTTTCTCTTACAGGTCTAACAGTTGCGAAAAACCAATACAACGCCCACCCGGAACAATGTATAAAGCTAAACGAACCATTCACTGGGTACTTATACGTACGAAAAGCCCTATTGATTTACCTGTTTTTACAAGGAAGTAAAATGTGAAAAAAATATTTCTACATCCCATGGCCTTTCCCAACCATTTAAATTTTTCTCTTACAGGTCTAACACGTCCGAAAAACCAATACAACGCCCACCCGTAACAATGTATAAAGCTAAACGAACCGTTCACTGGGTACTTTTCCGTGCGAAAAGCCCTATTGATTTACCTGTTTTTACAAGGAAATAAAATGTGAAAAAAATATTTCTACATCCCATGGCCTTTCCCAACTATTTAAATTTTTATCTTATAGGTCTAACAGTTGCGAAAAACCAATACAACGCCCACCCGGAACAATGTATAAAGCTAAACGAACCGTTCACTGGGTACTAATCCATACGAAAAGCCCTATTGATTTACCTCTTTTTACAAGGAAGTAAAATGTGAAAGAAATATTTCTACATCCCATGGCCTTTCCCAACCATTTAAATTTTTCTCTTACAGGTCTTACAGTTGCGAAAAACCAATACAACGCCCACCCGGAACAATATATAAAGCTAAACGAACCGTTCACTGGGTACTAATCCATACGAAAATCACTATTGATTTACCTGTTTTTCCAAGGAAATAAAATGTGAAAAAATTATTTCTACATCCCATGGCCTTTCCCAACCATTTAAATATTTCTCTTACAGGTCTAACAGTTGCGAAAAACCAATACAACGCCCACCCGGAACAATGTATAAAGCTAAACGAACCGTTCACTGGGTACTTATCCGTGCGAAAAGCCCTATTGATTTACCTGTTTTTACAAGGAAGGAAAATGTGAAAAAAATATTTCTACATCCCATGGCCTTTCCCAACCATTTAAATTTTTCTCTTACAGGTCTAACACTTCCGAAAAACCAATAGAACGCCAACCCGGAACAATATATAAAGCTAAACGAACCGTTCACTGGGTACTTATCCGTACGAAAATCCCTATTGATTTACCTGTTTTTACAAGGAAATAAAATGTGAAAAAAATATTTCTACATCCCATGGCCATTCCCAGCCATTTAAATTTTTCTCTTAAAAGTCTAACAGTTGCGAAAAACCAATACAACGCCCACCCGGAACAATGTATAAAGGTAAACGAACCGTTCACTGGGTACTAATCCATACGAAAATCCCAATTGATTTACCTGTTTTTACAAGGAAATAAAATGTGAAAAAAATATTTCTACATCTCATGGCCTTTCCCAGGCATTTAAATTTTTCTCTTACAGGTCTAACACTTCCGAAAAACCAATACAACGCCCACCCGGAACAATGTATAAAGCTAAACGAACCGTTCACTGGGTACTTTTCCGTGCGAAAAGCCCTATTGATTTACCTTTTTTTACAAGGAAATAAAATGTGAAAAAAATATTTCTACATCCCATGGCCTTTCCCAACCATTTAAATTTTTATCTTGCAGGTCTAACACTACCGAAAAACCAATACAACTCCCACCCGGAACAATATATAAAGCTAAACGAACCGTTCACTGGGTACTTATCCGTACGAAAATCCCTATTGATTTACCTGTGTTTAAAAGGAAATAAAATGTGAAAAAAATATTTCTACATCCCATGGCCTTTCCCAGCCATTTAAATTTTTCTCTTACAGGTCTAACAGTTGCGAAAAACCAATACAACGCCCACCCGGAACAATGTATAAAGCTAAACGAACCGTTCACTGGGTACTAATCCATATGAAAATCCCAATTGATTTACCTGTTTTTACAAGGAAATAAAATGTGAAAAAAATATTTCTACATCCCATGGCCTTTCCCAGCCATTTAAATTTTTCTCTTACAGGCCTAACACTTCTGAAAAACCAATACAACGCCCACCCGGAACAATGTATAAAGCTAAACGAACCGTTCACTGGGTACTTATCCGTGCGAAAAGCCCTATTGATTTACCTGTTTTTACAAGGAAGTAAAATGTGAAAAAAATATTTCTACATCCCATGGCCTTTCCCAACCATTTAAATTTTTATCTTACAGGTCTAACACTACCGAAAAACCAATACAACTCCCACCCGGAACAATATATAAAGCTAAACGAACCGTTCACTGGGTACTTATACGTACGAAAATCCCTATTGATTTACCTGTTTTTACAAGGAAATAAAATGTGAAAAAAATATTTCTACATCCCATGGCCTTTCCCAACCATTTAAATTTTTCTCTTACAGGTCTAACACTTCCGAAAAACCAATACAACGCCCACCCGGAACAATGTATAAAGCTAAACGAACCGTTCACTGGGTACTTATCTGTGCGAAAAGCCCTATTGATTTACCTGTTTTTACAAGGAAGTAAAATGTGAAAAAAATATTTCTACATCCCATGGCCTTTCCCAACCATTTAAATTTTTCTCTTACAGGTCTAACAGTTGCGAAAAACCAATACAACGCCCACCCGGAACAATGTATAAAGCTAAACGAACCATTCACTGGGTACTTATACGTGCGAAAAGCCCTATTGATTTACCTGTTTTTACAAGGAAATAAAATGTGAAAAAAATATTTCTACATCCCATGGCCTTTCCCAGCCATTTAAATTTTTCACTTACAGGCCTAACACATCTGAAAAACCAATACAACTCCCACCCGGAACAATGTATAAAGCTAAACGAACCGTTCACTGGGTACTTATCTGTGCGAAAAGCCCTATTGATTTACCTGTTTTTACAAGGAAGTAAAATGTGAAAAAAATATTTCTACATCCCATGGCCTTTCCCAACCATTTAAATTTTTCTCTTACAGGTCTTACACTTCCGAAAAACCAATACAACGCCCACCCGGAACAATGTATAAAGCTAAACGAACCGTTCACTGGGTACTTATCTGTGCGAAAAGCCCTATTGATTTACCTGTTTTTACAAGGAAGTAAAATGTGAAAAAAATATTTCTACATCCCATGGCCTTTCCCAACCATTTAAATTTTTCTCTTACAGGTCTAACAGTTGCGAAAAACCAATACAACGCCCACCCGGAACAATGTATAAAGCTAAACGAACCATTCACTGGGTACTTATACGTACGAAAAGCCCTATTGATTTACCTGTTTTTACAAGGAAGTAAAATGTGAAAAAAATATTTCTACATCCCATGGCCTTTCCCAACCATTTAAATTTTTCTCTTACAGGTCTAACACGTCCGAAAAACCAATACAACGCCCACCCGTAACAATGTATAAAGCTAAACGAACCGTTCACTGGGTACTTTTCCGTGCGAAAAGCCCTATTGATTTACCTGTTTTTACAAGGAAATAAAATGTGAAAAAAATATTTCTACATCCCATGGCCTTTCCCAACTATTTAAATTTTTATCTTATAGGTCTAACAGTTGCGAAAAACCAATACAACGCCCACCCGGAACAATGTATAAAGCTAAACGAACCGTTCACTGGGTACTAATCCATACGAAAATCCCTATTGATTTACCTGTTTTTACAAGGAAATAAAATGTGAAAAAAATATTTCTACATCCCATGGCCTTTCCCAACCATTTAAATTTTTCTCTTACAGGTCTAACACTTCCGAAAAACCATTACAACGCACACCCGGAACAATGTATAAAGCTAAACGAACCGTTCACTGGGTACTTATCCGTGCGAAAAGCCCTATTGATTTCCCTCTTTTTACAAGGAAGTAAAATGTGAAAAAAATATTTCTACATCCCATGGCCTTTCCCAACCATTTAAATTTTTCTCTTACAGGTCTAACACTACCGAAAAACCAATACAACTCCCACCCGGAACAATATATAAAGCTAAACGAACCGTTCACTGGGTACTTATCCGTACGAAAATCCCTATTGATTTACCTGTTTTTACAAGGAAATAATATGTGAAAAAAATATTTCTACATCCCATGGCCTTTCCCAACCATTTAAACTTTTCTCTTACAGGTCTATCACTTCCGAAAAACCAATACAACGCCCACCCGGAACAATATATAAAGCTAAACGAACCGTTCACTGGGCACTTATCCGTACAAAAATCCCTATTGATTTTCCTGTTTTTACAAGGAAATAAAATGTGAAAAAAATATTTCTACATCCCATGGCCTTTCCCAACCATTTAAATTTTTATCTTACAGGTCTAACACTACCGAAAAACCGATACAACGGCCACCCGGAACAATATATAAAGCTAAACGAACCGTTCACTGGGTACTTATACGTACGAAAATCCCTATTGATTTACCTGTTTTTTCAAGGAAATAAAATGTGAAAAAAATATTTCTACATCCCATGGCCTTTCCCAGCCATTTAAATTTTTCTCTTACAGGTCTAACACTTCCGAAAAACCAATACAACGCCCACCCGGAACAATGTATAAAGCTAAACGAACCGTTCACTGGGTACTTACCTGTGCGAAAAGCCCTATTGATTTACCTGTTTTTACAAGGAAATAAAATGTGAAAAAAATATTTCTACATCCTTTCCCAACCATTTAAATTTTTCTCTTACAGGTCTAACACTTCCGAAAAACCAATACAACGCCCACCCGGAACAATGTATAAAGCTAAACGAACCGTTCACTGGGTACTTTTCCGTGCGAAAAGCCCTATTGATTTACCTGTTTTTATAAGGAAGTAAAATGTGAAAAAAATATTTCTACATCCAGTGGCCGTTCCCAACCATTTAAATTTTTATCTTACAGGTCTAACACTACCGAAAAACCAATACAACTCCCACCCGGAACAATATATAAAGCTAAACGAACCGTTCACTGGGTACTTATACGTACGAAAATCCCTATTGATTTACCTGTTTTTACAAGGAAATAAAATGTGAAAAAAATATTTCTACATCCCATGGCCTTTCCCAGCCATTTAAATTTTTCTCTTACAGGTCTAACACTTCCGAAAAACCAATACAACGCCCACCCGGAACAATGTATAAAGCTAAACGAACCGTTCACTGGGTACTTTTCCGTGCGAAAAGCCCTATTGATTTACCTCTTTTTACAAGGAAGTAAAATGTGAAAAAAATATTTCTACATGCCATGGCCTTTCCCAACCATTTAAATTTTTCTCTTACAGGTCTAACAGTTGCGAAAAACCAATACAACGCCCACCCGGAAAAATATATAAAGCTAAACGAACCGTTCACTGGGTAGTAATCCATATGAAAATCCCTATTGATTTTCCTGTTTTTACAAGGAAATAAAATGTGAAAAAAACATTTCTACATCCCATGGCCTTTCCCAACCATTTACATTTTTCTCTTACAGGTCTAACACTTCCGAAAAACCAATACAACGCCCACCCGGAAAAATATATAAAGCTAAACGAACCGCTCACAGGGTACTTATCCGTACGAAAATCCCTATTGATTTACCTGTTTTTACAAGGAAATAAAATGTGAAAAAAATATTTCTACATCCCATGGCCATTCCCAGCCATTTAAATTTTTCTCTTACAGGTCTAACACTTACGAAAACCAATACAACGCCCACCCGGAACAATGTATAAAGCTAAACAAACCGTTCACTGGGTACTTATCTGTGCGAAAAGCTCTATTGATTTACCTGTTTTTACAAGGAAGTAAAATGTGAAAAAAATATTTCTACATCCCATGGCCTTTCCCAACCATTTAAATTTTTCTCTTACAGGTCTAACAGTTGCGAAAAACCAATACAACGCCCACCCGGAACAATGTATAAAGGTAAACGAACCGTTCACTGGGTACTTATACGTGCGAAAAGCCCTATTGATTTACCTGTTTTTACAAGGAAGTAAAATGTGAAAAAAATATTTCTACATCCCATGGCCTTTCCCAACCATTTAAATTTTTCTCTTACAGGTCTAACACTACCGAAAAACCAGTACAACTCCCACCCGGAACAATATATAAAGCTAAATGAACCGTTCACTGGGTACTTATACGTACGAAAATCCCTATTGATTTACCTGTTTTTACAAGGAAATAAAATGTGAAAAAAATATTTCTACATCCCATGGCCTTTCCCAACCATTTAAATTTTTCTCTTACAGGTCTAACACTTCCGAAAAACCAATACAACGCCCACCCGGAAAAATATATAAAGCTAAACGAACCGTTCACTGGGTAGTAATCCATATGAAAATCCCTATTGATTTTCCTGTTTTTACAAGGAAATAAAATGTGAAAAAAACATTTCTACATCCCATGGCCTTTCCCAACCATTTACATTTTTCTCTTACAGGTCTAACACTTCCGAAAAACCAATACAACGCCCACCCGGAAAAATATATAAAGCTAAACGAACCGCTCACTGGGTACTTATCCGTACGAAAATCCCTATTGATTTACCTGTTTTTACAAGGAAATAAAATGTGAAAAAAATATTTCTACATCCCATGGCCATTCCCAGCCATTTAAATTTTTCTCTTACAGGTCTAACACTTACAAAAACCAATACAACGCCCACCCGGAACAATGTATAAAGCTAAACGAACCGTTCACTGGGTACTTATCTGTGCGAAAAGCCCTATTGATTTACCTGTTTTTACAAGGAAGTAAAATGTGAAAAAAATATTTCTACATCCCATGGCCTTTCCCAACCATTTAAATTTTTCTCTTACAGGTCTAACAGTTGCGAAAAACCAATACAACGCCCACCCGGAACAATGTATAAAGGTAAACGAACCGTTCACTGGGTACTTATACGTGCGAAAAGCCCTATTGATTTACCTGTTTTTACAAGGAAGTAAAATGTGAAAAAAATATTTCTACATCCCATGGCCTTTCCCAACCATTTAAATTTTTCTCTTACAGGTCTAACACTACCGAAAAACCAGTACAACTCCCACCCGGAACAATATATAAAGCTAAATGAACCGTTCACTGGGTACTTATACGTACGAAAATCCCTATTGATTTACCTGTTTTTACAAGGAAATAAAATGTGAAAAAAATATTTCTACATCCCATGGCCTTTCCCAACCATTTAAATTTTTCTCTTACAGGTCTAACACTACCGAAAAACCAGTACAACTCCCACCCGGAACAATATATAAAGCTAAATGAACCGTTCACTGGGTACTTATCCGTACGACAATCCCTATTGATTTACCTGTTTTTAAAAGGAAATAAAATGTGAAAAAAATATTTCTACATCCCATGGCCTTTCCCAACCATTTAAATTTTTCTCTTACAGGTCTAACACTTCCGAAAAACCAATACAACGCCCACCCGGAACAATGTATAAAGCTAAACGAACCGTTCACTGGGTACTTATCCGTGCGAAAAGCCCTATTGATTTACCTGTTTTTACAAGGAAATAAAATGTGAAAAAAATATTTCTACATCCTATGGCCTTTCCCAACCATTTAAATTTTTCTCTTACAGGTCTAACACTTCCGAAAAACCAATACAACGCCCACCCGGAAAAATATATAAAGCTAAACGAACCGTTCACTGGGTACTTAT
This sequence comes from Paroedura picta, assembly GCF_049243985.1. Classification (NCBI taxonomy): domain Eukaryota; kingdom Metazoa; phylum Chordata; class Lepidosauria; order Squamata; family Gekkonidae; genus Paroedura; species Paroedura picta. The sequence goes on along the minus strand of NC_135373.1, from coordinate 6,361,990 downwards.
CCGTACGAAAATCCCTATTGATTTACCTGTTTTTACAAGGAAATAAAATGTGAAAAAAATATTTCTACATCCCATGGCCTTTCCCAACCATTTAAATTTTTCTCTTACAGGTCTAACACTTCCAAAAAACCAATACAACGCCCACCCGGAACAATGTATAAAGCTAAACGAACCGTTCACTGGGTACTTATCCGTGCGAAAAGCCCTATTGATTTTCCTCTTTTTACAAGGAAGTAAAATGTGAAAAAAATATTTCTACATCCCATGGCCTTTCCCAACCATTTAAATTTTTATCTTAAAGGTCTAACAGTTGCGAAAAACCAATACAACGCCCACCCGGAAAAATATATAAAGCTAAACGAACCGTTCACTGGGTACTAATCCATACGAAAATCCCTATTGATTTACCTGTTTTTACAAGGAAATAAAATGTGAAAAAAATATTTCTACATCCCATGGCCTTTCCCAACCATTTAAATTTTTCTCTTACAGGTCTAACACTTCCGAAAAACCAATACAACGCCCACCCGGAACAATATATAAAGCTAAACGAACCGTTCACTGGGTACTTATCCGTGCGAAAAGCCCTATTGATTTACCTCTTTTTACAAGGAAGTAAAATGTGAAAAAAATATTTCTACATGCCATGGCCTTTCCCAACCATTTAAATTTTTCTCTTACAGGTCTAACAGTTGCGAAAAACCAATACAACGCCCACCCGGAAAAATATATAAAGCTAAACGAACCGTTCACTGGGTAGTAATCCATATGAAAATCCCTATTGATTTTCCTGTTTTTACAAGGAAATAAAATGTGAAAAAAACATTTCTACATCCCATGGCCTTTCCCAACCATTTACATTTTTCTCTTACAGGTCTAAAACTTCCGAAAAACCAATACAACGCCCACCCGGAAAAATATATAAAGCTAAACGAACCGCTCACTGGGTACTTATCCGTACGAAAATCCCTATTGATTTACCTGTTTTTACAAGGAAATAAAATGTGAAAAAAATATTTCTACATCCCATGGCCATTCCCAGCCATTTAAATTTTTCTCTTACAGGTCTAACACTTACGAAAACCAATACAACGCCCACCCGGAACAATGTATAAAGCTAAACAAACCGTTCACTGGGTACTTATCTGTGCGAAAAGCCCTATTGATTTACCTGTTTTTACAAGGAAGTAAAATGTGAAAAAAATATTTCTACATCCCATGGCCTTTCCCAACCATTTAAATTTTTCTCTTACAGGTCTAACAGTTGCGAAAAACCAATACAACGCCCACCCGGAACAATGTATAAAGGTAAACGAACCGTTCACTGGGTACTTATACGTGCGAAAAGCCCTATTGATTTACCTGTTTTTACAAGGAAGTAAAATGTGAAAAAAATATTTCTACATCCCATGGCCTTTCCCAACCATTTAAATTATTCTCTTACAGGTCTAACACTACCGAAAAACCAGTACAACTCCCACCCGGAACAATATATAAAGCTAAATGAACCGTTCACTGGGTACTTATACGTACGAAATTCCCTATTGATTTACCTGTTTTTACAAGGAAATAAAATGTGAAAAAAATATTTCTACATCCCATGGCCTTTCCCAACCGTTTAAATTTTTCTCTTACAGGTCTAACACTTCCGAAAAACCAATACAACGCCCACCCGGAAAAATATATAAAGCTAAACGAACCGTTCACTGGGTAGTAATCCATATGAAAATCCCTATTGATTTTCCTGTTTTTACAAGGAAATAAAATGTGAAAAAAACATTTCTACATCCCATGGCCTTTCCCAACCATTTACATTTTTCTCTTACAGGTCTAACACTTCCGAAAAACCAATACAACGCCCACCCGGAAAAATATATAAAGCTAAACGAACCGCTCACTGGGTACTTATCCGTACGAAAATCCCTATTGATTTACCTGTTTTTACAAGGAAATAAAATGTGAAAAAAATATTTCTACATCCCATGGCCATTCCCAGCCATTTAAATTTTTCTCTTACAGGTCTAACACTTACAAAAACCAATACAACGCCCACCCGGAACAATGTATAAAGCTAAACGAACCGTTCACTGGGTACTTATCTGTGCGAAAAGCCCTATTGATTTACCTGTTTTTACAAGGAAGTAAAATGTGAAAAAAATATTTCTACATCCCATGGCCTTTCCCAACCATTTAAATTTTTCTCTTACAGGTCTAACAGTTGCGAAAAACCAATACAACGCCCACCCGGAACAATGTATAAAGGTAAACGAACCGTTCACTGGGTACTTATACGTGCGAAAAGCCCTATTGATTTACCTGTTTTTACAAGGAAGTAAAATGTGAAAAAAATATTTCTACATGCCATGGCCTTTCCCAACCATTTAAATTTTTCTCTTACAGGTCTAACACTACCGAAAAACCAGTACAACTCCCACCCGGAACAATATATAAAGCTAAATGAACCGTTCACTGGGTACTTATACGTACGAAAATCCCTATTGATTTACCTGTTTTTACAAGGAAATAAAATGTGAAAAAAATATTTCTACATCCCATGGCCTTTCCCAACCATTTAAATTTTTCTCTTACAGGTCTAACATTTCCGAAAAACCCATACAACGCCCACCCGGAAAAATATAAAAAGCTAAACGAACCGTTCACTGGGTACTTATCCGTACGACAATCCCTATTGATTTACCTGTTTTTAAAAGGAAATAAAATGTGAAAAAAATATTTCTACATCCCATGGCCTTTCCCAACCATTTAAATTTTTCTCTTACAGGTCTAACACTTCCGAAAAACCAATACAACGCCCACCTGGAACAATGTATAAAGCTAAACGAACCGTTCACTGGGTACTTATCCGTGCGAAAAGCCCTATTGATTTACCTGTTTTTACAAGGAAATAAAATGTGAAAAAAATATTTCTACATCCTATGGCCTTTCCCAACCATTTAAATTTTTCTCTTACAGGTCTAACACTTCCGAAAAACCAATACAACGCCCACCCGGAAAAATATATAAAGCTAAACGAACCGTTCACTGGGTACTTATCCGTACGAAAATCCCTATTGATTTACCTGTTTTTACAAGGAAATAAAATGTGAAAAAAATATTTCTACATCCCATGGCCTTTCCCAACCATTTAAATTTTTCTCTTACAGGTCTAACACTTCCGAAAAACCAATACAACGCCCACCCGGAACAATGTATAAAGCTAAACGAACCGTTCACTGGGTACTTATCCGTGCGAAAAGCCCTATTGATTCTCCTCTTTTTACAAGGAAGTAAAATGTGAAAAAAATATTTCTACATCCCATGGCCTTTCCCAACCATTTAAATTTTTATCTTAAAGGTCTAACAGTTGCGAAAAACCAATACAACGCCCACCCGGAAAAATATATAAAGCTAAACGAACCGTTCACTGGGTACTAATCCATACGAAAATCCCTATTGATTTACCTGTTTTTACAAGGAAATAAAATGTGAAAAAAATATTTCTACATCCCATGGCCTTTCCCAACCATTTAAATTTTTCTCTTACAGGTCTAACACTTCCGAAAAACCAATACAACGCCCACCCGGAACAATATATAAAGCTAAACGAACCGTTCACTGGGTACTTATCCGTACGAAAAGCCCTATTGATTTTCCTGTTTTTACAAGGAAATAAAATGTGAAAAAAATATTTCTACATCCCATGGCCTTTCCCAACCATTTAAATTTTTATCTTACAGGTCTAACAGTTGCGAAAAACCAATACAACGCCCACCCGGAATAATATATAAAGCTAAACGAACCGTTCACTGGGTAGTAATCCATACGAAAAGCCCTATTGATTTTCCTGTTTTTACAAGGAAATAAAATGTGAAAAAAATATTTCTACATCCCATGGCCTTTCCCAACCATTTAAATTTTTATCTTACAGGTCTAACAGTTCCGAAAAACCAATACAACGCCCACCCGGAAAAATATATAAAGCTAAACGAACCGCTCACTGGGTACTTATCCGTACGAAAATCCCTATTGATTTACCTGTTTTTACAAGGAAATAAAATGTGAAAAAAATATTTCTACATCCCATGGCCATTCCCAGCCATTTAAATTTTTCTCTTACAGGTCTAACACTTACGAAAACCAATACAACGCCCACCCGGAACAATGTATAAAGCTAAACGAACCGTTCACTGGGTACTTATCTGTGCGAAAAGCCCTATTGATTTACCTGTTTTTACAAGGAAGTAAAATGTGAAAAAAATATTTCTACATCCCATGGCCTTTCCCAACCATTTAAATTTTTCTCTTACAGGTCTAACAGTTGCGAAAAACCAATACAACCCCCACCCGGAACAATGTATAAAGCTAAACGAACCGTTCACTGGGTACTTATCCGTACGAAAAGCCCGATTGATTTACCTGTTTTTACAAGGAAGTAAAATGTGAAAAAAACATTTCTACATCCCATGGCCTTTCCCAACCATTTACATTTTTCTCTTACAGGTCTAACACTTCCGAAAAACCAATACAACGCCCACCCGGAAAAATATATAAAGCTAAACGAACCGCTCACTGGGTACTTATCCGTACGAAAATCCCTATTGATTTACCTGTTTTTACAAGGAAATAAAATGTGAAAAAAATATTTCTACATCCCATGGCCATTCCCAGCCATTTAAATTTTTCTCTTACAGGTCTAACACTTACAAAAACCAATACAACGCCCACCCGGAACAATGTATAAAGCTAAACGAACCGTTCACTGGGTACTTATCTGTGCGAAAAGCCCTATTGATTTACCTGTTTTTACAAGGAAGTAAAATGTGAAAAAAATATTTCTACATCCCATGGCCTTTCCCAACCATTTAAATTTTTCTCTTACAGGTCTAACACTTCCGAAAAACCAATACAACGCCCACCCGGAACAATATATAAAGCTAAACGAACCGTTCACTGGGTACTTATCCGTACGAAAAGCCCTATTGATTTTCCTGTTTTTACAAGGAAATAAAATGTGAAAAAAATATTTCTACATCCCATGGCCTTTCCCAACCATTTAAATTTTTATCTTACAGGTCTAACAGTTGCGAAAAACCAATACAACGCCCACCCGGAATAATATATAAAGCTAAACGAACCGTTCACTGGGTAGTAATCCATACGAAAAGCCCTATTGATTTTCCTGTTTTTACAAGGAAATAAAATGTGAAAAAAATATTTCTACATCCCATGGCCTTTCCCAACCATTTAAATTTTTATCTTACAGGTCTAACAGTTCCGAAAAACCAATACAACGCCCACCCGGAAAAATATATAAAGCTAAACGAACCGCTCACTGGGTACTTATCCGTACGAAAATCCCTATTGATTTACCTGTTTTTACAAGGAAATAAAATGTGAAAAAAATATTTCTACATCCCATGGCCATTCCCAGCCATTTAAATTTTTCTCTTACAGGTCTAACACTTACGAAAACCAATACAACGCCCACCCGGAACAATGTATAAAGCTAAACGAACCGTTCACTGGGTACTTATCTGTGCGAAAAGCCCTATTGATTTACCTGTTTTTACAAGGAAGTAAAATGTGAAAAAAATATTTCTACATCCCATGGCCTTTCCCAACCATTTAAATTTTTCTCTTACAGGTCTAACAGTTGCGAAAAACCAATACAACCCCCACCCGGAACAATGTATAAAGCTAAACGAACCGTTCACTGGGTACTTATCCGTACGAAAAGCCCGATTGATTTACCTGTTTTTACAAGGAAGTAAAATGTGAAAAAAACATTTCTACATCCCATGGCCTTTCCCAACCATTTACATTTTTCTCTTACAGGTCTAACACTTCCGAAAAACCAATACAACGCCCACCCGGAAAAATATATAAAGCTAAACGAACCGCTCACTGGGTACTTATCCGTACGAAAATCCCTATTGATTTACCTGTTTTTACAAGGAAATAAAATGTGAAAAAAATATTTCTACATCCCATGGCCATTCCCAGCCATTTAAATTTTTCTCTTACAGGTCTAACACTTACAAAAACCAATACAACGCCCACCCGGAACAATGTATAAAGCTAAACGAACCGTTCACTGGGTACTTATCTGTGCGAAAAGCCCTATTGATTTACCTGTTTTTACAAGGAAGTAAAATGTGAAAAAAATATTTCTACATCCCATGGCCTTTCCCAACCATTTAAATTTTTCTCTTACAGGTCTAACAGTTGCGAAAAACCAATACAACGCCCACCCGGAACAATGTATAAAGGTAAACGAACCGTTCACTGGGTACTTATACGTGCGAAAAGCCCTATTGATTTACCTGTTTTTACAAGGAAGTAAAATGTGAAAAAAATATTTCTACATCCCATGGCCTTTCCCAACCATTTAAATTTTTCTCTTACAGGTCTAACACTACCGAAAAACCAGTACAACTCCCACCCGGAACAATATATAAAGCTAAATGAACCGTTCACTGGGTACTTATACGTACGAAAATCCCTATTGATTTACCTGTTTTTACAAGGAAATAAAATGTGAAAAAAATATTTCTACATCCCATGGCCTTTCCCAACCATTTAAATTTTTCTCATACAGGTCTAACATTTCCGAAAAACCAATACAACGCCCACCCGGAAAAATATAAAAAGCTAAACGAACCGTTCACTGGGTACTTATCCGTACGACAATCCCTATTGATTTACCTGTTTTTAAAAGGAAATAAAATGTGAAAAAAATATTTCTACATCCCATGGCCTTTCCCAACCATTTAAATTTTTCTCTTACAGGTCTAACACTTCCGAAAAACCAATACAACGCCCACCCGGAACAATGTATAAAGCTAAACGAACCGTTCACTGGGTACTTATCCGTGCGAAAAGCCCTATTGATTTACCTGTTTTTACAAGGAAATAAAATGTGAAAAAAATATTTCTACATCCTATGGCCTTTCCCAACCATTTAAATTTTTCTCTTACAGGTCTAACACTTCCGAAAAACCAATACAACGCCCACCCGGAAAAATATATAAAGCTAAACGAACCGTTCACTGGGTACTTATCCGTACGAAAATCCCTATTGATTTACCTGTTTTTACAAGGAAATAAAATGTGAAAAAAATATTTCTACATCCCATGGCCTTTCCCAACCATTTAAATTTTTCTCTTACAGGTCTAACACTTCTGAAAAACCAATACAACGCCCACCCGGAACAATGTATAAAGCTAAACGAACCGTTCACTGGGTACTTATCCGTGCGAAAAGCCCTATTGATTTTCCTCTTTTTACAAGGAAGTAAAATGTGAAAAAAATATTTCTACATCCCATGGCCTTTCCCAACCATTTAAATTTTTATCTTAAAGGTCTAACAGTTGCGAAAAACCAATACAACGCCCACCCGGAAAAATATATAAAGCTAAACGAACCGTTCACTGGGTACTAATCCATACGAAAATCCCTATTGATTTACCTGTTTTTACAAGGAAATAAAATGTGAAAAAAATATTTCTACATCCCATGGCCTTTCCCAACCATTTAAATTTTTCTCTTACAGGTCTAACACTTCCGAAAAACCAATACAACGCCCACCCGGAACAATATATAAAGCTAAACGAACCGTTCACTGGGTACTTATCCGTACGAAAAGCCCTATTGATTTTCCTGTTTTTACAAGGAAATAAAATGTGAAAAAAATATTTCTACATCCCATGGCCTTTCCCAACCATTTAAATTTTTATCTTACAGGTCTAACAGTTGCGAAAAACCAATACAACGCCCACCCGGAATAATATATAAAGCTAAACGAACCGTTCACTGGGTAGTAATCCATACGAAAAGCCCTATTGATTTTCCTGTTTTTACAAGGAAATAAAATGTGAAAAAAATATTTCTACATCCCATGGCCTTTCCCAACCATTTAAATTTTTATCTTACAGGTCTAACAGTTCCGAAAAACCAATACAACGCCCACCTGGAAAAATATATAAAGCTAAACGAACCGCTCACTGGGTACTTATCCGTACGAAAATCCCTATTGATTTACCTGTTTTTACAAGGAAATAAAATGTGAAAAAAATATTTCTACATCCCATGGCCATTCCCAGCCATTTAAATTTTTCTCTTACAGGTCTAACACTTACGAAAACCAATACAACGCCCACCCGGAACAATGTATAAAGCTAAACGAACCGTTCACTGGGTACTTATCTGTGCGAAAAGCCCTATTGATTTACCTGTTTTTACAAGGAAGTAAAATGTGAAAAAAGTATTTCTACATCCCATGGCCTTTCCCAACCATTTAAATTTTTCTCTTACAGGTCTAACAGTTGCGAAAAACCAATACAACCCCCACCCGGAACAATGTATAAAGCTAAACGAACCGTTCACTGGGTACTTATCCGTACGAAAAGCCCGATTGATTTACCTGTTTTTACAAGGAAGTAAAATGTGAAAAAAATATTTCTACATCCCATGGCCATTCCCAGCCATTTAAATTTTTCTCTTACAGGTCTAACACTTACGAAAACCAATACAACGCCCACCCGGAACAATGTATAAAGCTAAACGAACCGTTCACTGGGTACTTATCTGTGCGAAAAGCCCTATTGATTTACCTGTTTTTACAAGGAAGTAAAATGTGAAAAAAATATTTCTACATCCCATGGCCTTTCCCAACCATTTAAATTTTTCTCTTACAGGTCTAACAGTTGCGAAAAACCAATACAACCCCCACCCGGAACAATGTATAAAGCTAAACGAACCGTTCACTGGGTACTTATCCGTACTAAAAGCCCGATTGATTTACCTGTTTTTACAAGGAAGTAAAATGTGAAAAAAATATTTCTACATCCCATGGCCTTTCCCAACCATTTAAATTTTTCTCTTACAGGTCTAACACTTCCGAAAAACCAATACAACGCCCACCCGGAAAAATATAAAATGCTAAACGAACCGTTCACTGGGTACTTATCCGTACGAAAATCCCTATTGATTTACCAGTTTTTACAAGGAAATAAAATGTGAAAAAAATATTTCTACATCCCATGGCCTTTCCCAACCATTTAAATTTTTCTCTTACAGGTCTAACACTTCCGAAAAACCAATACAACGCCCACCCGGAACAATGTATAAAGCTAAACGAACCGTTCACTGGGTACTTATCCGTGCAAAAAGCCCTATTGATTTACCTGTTTTTACAAGGAAAAAGAATGTGAAAAAAATATTTCTATATCCCATGGCCTTTCCCAACCATTTAAATTTTTCTCTTACAGGTCTAACACTTCCGAAAAACCAATACAACGCCCACCCGGAAAAATATATAAAGCTAAACGAACCGTTCACTGGGTACTTATCCGTACGAAAATCCCTATTGATTTACCTGTTTTTACAAGGAAATAAAATGTGAAAAAAATATTTCTACATCCCATGGCCTTTCCCAACCATTTAAATTTTTCGCTTATAGGTCTAACACTTCCGAAAAACCAATACAACGCCCACCCGGAACAATGTATAAAGCTAAACGAACCGTTCACTGGGTACTTATCCGTGCGAAAAGCCATATTGATTTTCCTCTTTTTACAAGGAAGTAAAATGTGAAAAAAATATTTCTACATCACATGGCCTTTCCCAACCATTTAAATTTTTATCTTACAGGTCTAACAGTTGCGAAAAACCAATACAACGCCCACCCGGAAAAATATATAAAGCTAAACAAACCGTTCACTGGGTACTAATCCATAGGAAAATCCCTATTGATTTACCTGTTTTTACAAGGAAATAAAATGTGAAAAAAATATTTCTACATCCCATGGCCTTTCCCAACCATTTAAATTTTTATCTTACAGGTCTAACAGTTGCGAAAAACCAATACAACGCCCACCCGGAATAATATATAAAGCTAAACGAACCGTTCACTGGGTACTAATCCATACGAAAATCCCTATTGATTTACCTGTTTTTACAAGGAAATAAAATGTGAACAAAATATTTCTACATCCCATGGCCTTTCCCAGCCATTTAAATTTTTCTCTTACAGGTCTAACAGTTGCGAAAAACCAATACAACGCCCACCCGGAACAATGTATAAAGCTAAACGAACCGTTCACTGGGTACTAATCCATACGAAAATCCCAATAGATATACCTGTTTTTACAAGGAAATAAAATGTGAAAAAAATATTTCTACATCCCATGGCCTTTCCCAGCCATTTAAATTTTTCTCTTACAGGTCTAACACTTCCGAAAAACCAATACAACGCCCACCCGGAACAATATATAAAGCTAAACGAACCGTTCACTGGGTACTTATCAGTACGAAAAGCCCTATTGATTTTCCTGTTTTTACAAGGAAATAAAATGTGAAAAAAATATTTCTACATCCCATGGCCTTTCCCAACCATTTAAATTTTTATCTTACAGGTCTAACACTTCCGAAAAACCAATACAACGCCCACCCGGAAAAATATATAAAGCTAAACGAACCGTTCACTGGGTACTTATCCGTACGAAAATCCCTATTGATTTACCTGTTTTTACAAGGAAATAAAATGTGAAAAAAATATTTCTACATCCCATGGCCTTTCCCAACCATTTAAATTTTTCGCTTATAGGTCTAACACTTCCGAAAAACCAATACAACGCCCACCCGGAACAATGTATAAAGCTAAACGAACCGTTCACTGGGTACTTATCCGTGCGAAAAGCCCTATTGATTTTCCTCTTTTTACAAGGAAGTAAAATGTGAAAAAAATATTTCTACATCCCATGGCCTTTCCCAACCATTTAAATTTTTATCTTACAGGTCTAACAGTTGCGAAAAACCAATACAACGCCCACCCGGAAAAATATATAAAGCTAAACAAACCGTTCACTGGGTACTAATCCATACGAAAATCCCTATTGATTTACCTGTTTTTACAAGGAAATAAAATGTGAAAAAAATATTTCTACATCCCATGGCCTTTCCCAACCATTTAAATTTTTCTCTTACAGGTCTAACACTTCCGAAAAACCAATACAACGCCCACCCGGAACAATATATAAAGCTAAACGAACCGTTCACTGGGTACTTATCCGTACGAAAAGCCCTATTGATTTTCCTGTTTTTACAAGGAAATAAAATGTGAAAAAAATATTTCTACATCCCATGGCCTTTCCCAACCATTTAAATTTTTATGTTACAGGTCTAACAGTTGCGAAAAACCAATACAACGCCCACCCGGAATAATATATAAAGCTAAACGAACCGTTCACTGGGTACTAATCCATACGAAAATCCCTATTGATTTACCTGTTTTTACAAGGAAATAAAATGTGAAAAAAATATTTCTACATCCCATGGCCTTTCCCAGCCAGTTAAATTTTTCTCTTACAGGTCTAACAGTTGCGAAAAACCAATACAACGCCCACCCGGAACAATGTATAAAGCTAAACGAACCGTTCACTGGGTACTAATACATACGAAAATCCCAATAGATTTACCTGTTTTTACAAGGAAATAAAATGTGAAAAAAATATTTCTACATCCCATGGCCTTTCCCAGCCATTTAAATTTTTCTCTTACAGGTCTAACACTTCCGAAAAACCAATACAACGCCCACCCGGAACAATGTATAAAGCTAAACGAACCGTTCACTGGGTTCTTATCCGTGCGAAAAGCCCTATTGATTTACCTGATTTTACAAGGAAGTAAAATGTGAAAAAAATATTTCTACATCCCATGGCCTTTCCCAACCATTTAAATTTTTATCTTACAGGTCTAACACTACCGAAAAACCAATACAACTCCCACCCGGAACAATATATAAAGCTAAACGAACCGTTCACTGGGTACTTATACGTACGAAAATCCCTATTGATTTACCTGTTTTTACAAGGAAATAAAATGTGAAAAAAATATTTCTACATCCCATGGCCTTTCCCAACCATTTAAATTTTTCTCTTACAGGTCTAAGACTTCCGAAAAACCAATACAACGCCCACCCGGAACAATGTATAAAGCTAAACGAACCGTTCACTAGGTACTTATCCGTGCGAAAAGCACTATTGATTTACCTGTTTTTACAAGGAAGTAAAATGTGAAAGAAATATTTCTACATCCCATGGCCTTTCCCAACCATTTAAATTTTTCTCTTACAGGTCTTACAGTTGCGAAAAACCAATACAACGCCCACCCGGAACAATATATAAAGCTAAACGAACCGTTCACTGGGTACTAATCCATACGAAAATCACTATTGATTTACCTGTTTTTCCAAGGAAATAAAATGTGAAAAAATTATTTCTACATCCCATGGCCTTTCCCAACCATTTAAATATTTCTCTTACAGGTCTAACAGTTGCGAAAAACCAATACAACGCCCACCCGGAACAATGTATAAAGCTAAACGAACCGTTCACTGGGTACTTATCCGTGCGAAAAGCCCTATTGATTTACCTGTTTTTACAAGGAAGGAAAATGTGAAAAAAATATTTCTACATCCCATGGCCTTTCCCAACCATTTAAATTTTTCTCTTACAGGTCTAACACTTCCGAAAAACCAATAGAACGCCAACCCGGAACAATATATAAAGCTAAACGAACCGTTCACTGGGTACTTATCCGTACGAAAATCCCTATTGATTTACCTGTTTTTACAAGGAAATAAAATGTGAAAAAAATATTTCTACATCCCATGGCCTTTCCCAGCCATTTAAATTTTTCTCTTAAAAGTCTAACAGTTGCGAAAAACCAATACAACGCCCACCCGGAACAATGTATAAAGCTAAACGAACCGTTCACTGGGTACTTATCCGTACGAAAATCCCTATTGATTTACCTGTGTTTAAAAGGAAATAAAATGTGAAAAAAATATTTCTACATCCCATGGCCTTTCCCAGCCATTTAAATTTTTCTCTTACAGGTCTAACAGTTGCGAAAAACCAATACAACGCCCACCCGGAACAATGTATAAAGCTAAACGAACCGTTCACTGGGTACTAATCCATACGAAAATCCCAATTGATTTACCTGTTTTTACAAGGAAATAAAATGTGAAAAAAATATTTCTACATCCCATGGCCTTTCCCAGCCATTTAAATTTTTCTCTTACAGGCCTAACACTTCTGAAAAACCAATACAACGCCCACCCGGAACAATGTATAAAGCTAAACGAACCGTTCACTGGGTACTTATCCGTGCGAAAAGCCCTATTGATTTACCTGTTTTTACAAGGAAGTAAAATGTGAAAAAAATATTTCCTCATCCCATGGCCTTTCCCAACCATTTAAATATTTATCTTACAGGTCTAACACTACCGAAAAACCAATACAACTCCCACCCGGAACATATATAAAGCTAAACGAACCGTTCACTGGGTACTTATACGTACGAAAATCCCTATTGATTTACCTGTTTTTACAAGGAAATAAAATGTGAAAAAAATATTTCTACATCCCATGGCCTTTCCCAACCATTTAAATTTTTCTCTTACAGGTCTAACACTTCCGAAAAACCAATACAACGCCCACCCGGAACAATGTATAAAGCTAAACGAACCGTTCACTGGGTACTTATCTGTGCGAAAAGCCCTATTGATTTACCTGTTTTTACAAAGAAGTAAAATGTGAAAAAAATATTTCTACATCCCATGGCCTTTCCCAACCATTTAAATTTTTCTCTTACAGGTCTAACAGTTGCGAAAAACCAATACAACGCCCACCCGGAACAATGTATAAAGCTAAACGAACCATTCTCTGGGTACTTATACGTGCGAAAAGCCCTATTGATTTACCTGTTTTTACAAGGAAGTAAAATGTGAAAAAAATATTTCTACATCCCATGGCCTTTCCCAACCATTTCAATTTTTCTCTTACAGGTCTAACACTTCCGAAAAACCAATACAACGCCCACCCGGAACAATGTATAAAGCTAAACGAACCGTTCACTGGGTACTTATCCGTACGAAAATCCCTATTGATTTACCTGTGTTTAAAAGGAAATAAAATGTGAAAAAAATATTTCTACATCCCATGGCCTTTCCCAGCCATTTAAATTTTTCTCTTACAGGTCTAACAGTTGCGAAAAACCAATACAACGCCCACCCGGAACAATGTATAAAGCTAAACGAACCGTTCACTGGGTACTAATCCATACGAAAATCCCAATTGATTTACCTGTTTTTACAAGGAAATAAAATGTGAAAAAAATATTTCTACATCCCATGGCCTTTCCCAGCCATTTAAATTTTTCTCTTACAGGCCTAACACTTCTGAAAAACCAATACAACGCCCACCCGGAACAATGTATAAAGCTAAACGAACCGTTCACTGGGTACTTATCTGTGCGAAAAGCCCTATTGATTTACCTGTTTTTACAAGGAAGTAAAATGTGAAAAAAATATTTCTACATCCCATGGCCTTTCCCAACCATTTAAATATTTATCTTACAGGTCTAACACTACCGAAAAACCAATACAACTCCCACCCGGAACAATATATAAAGCTAAACGAACCGTTCACTGGGTACTTATACGTACGAAAATCCCTATTGATTTACCTGTTTTTACAAGGAAATAAAATGTGAAAAAAATATTTCAACATCCCATGGCCTTTCCCAACCATTTAAATTTTTCTCTTACAGGTCTAACACTTCCGAAAAACCAATACAACGCCCACCCGGAACAATGTATAAAGCTAAACGAACCGTTCACTGGGTACTTATCTGTGCGAAAAGCCCTAATGATTTACCTGTTTTTACAAAGAAGTAAAATGTGAAAAAAATATTTCTACATCCCATGGCCTTTCCCAACCATTTAAATTTTTCTCTTACAGGTCTAACAGTTGCGAAAAACCAATACAACGCCCACCCGGAACAATATATAAAGCTAAACGAACCGTTCACTGGGTAATTATCCGTACGAAAATCCCTATTGATTTACCTGTTTTTACAAGGAAATAAAATGTGAAAAAAATATTTCTACATCCCATGGCCTTTCCCAGCCATTTAAATTTTTCTCTTAAAAGTCTAACAGTTGCGAAAAACCAATACAACGCCCACCCGGAACAATGTATAAAGCTAAACGAACCGTTCACTGGGTACTTATCCGTACGAAAATCCCTATTGATTTACCTGTGTTTAAAAGGAAATAAAATGTGAAAAAAATATTTCTACATCCCATGGCCTTTCCCAGCCATTTAAATTTTTCTCTTACAGGTCTAACAGTTGCGAAAAACCAATACAACGCCCACCCGGAACAATGTATAAAGCTAAACGAACCGTTCACTGGGTACTAATCCATACGAAAATCCCAATTGATTTACCTGTTTTTACAAGGAAATAAAATGTGAAAAAAATATTTCTACATCCCATGGCCTTTCCCAGCCATTTAAATTTTTCTCTTACAGGCCTAACACTTCTGAAAAACCAATACAACGCCCACCCGGAACAATGTATAAAGCTAAACGAACCGTTCACTGGGTACTTATCCGTGCGAAAAGCCCTATTGATTTACCTGTTTTTACAAGGAAGTAAAATGTGAAAAAAATATTTCCTCATCCCATGGCCTTTCCCAACCTTTTAAATATTTATCTTACAGGTCTAACACTACCGAAAAACCAATACAACTCCCACCCGGAACATATATAAAGCTAAACGAACCGTTCACTGGGTACTTATACGTACGAAAATCCCTATTGATTTACCTGTTTTTACAAGGAAATAAAATGTGAAAAAAATATTTCTACATCCCATGGCCTTTCCCAACCATTTAAATTTTTCTCTTACAGGTCTAACACTTCCGAAAAACCAATACAACGCCCACCCGGAACAATGTATAAAGCTAAACGAACCGTTCACTGGGTACTTATCTGTGCGAAAAGCCCTATTGATTTACCTGTTTTTACAAAGAAGTAAAATGTGAAAAAAATATTTCTACATCCCATGGCCTTTCCCAACCATTTAAATTTTTCTCTTACAGGTCTAACAGTTGCGAAAAACCAATACAACGCCCACCCGGAACAATGTATAAAGCTAAACGAACCATTCTCTGGGTACTTATACGTGCGAAAAGCCCTATTGATTTACCTGTTTTTACAAGGAAGTAAAATGTGAAAAAAATATTTCTACATCCCATGGCCTTTCCCAACCATTTCAATTTTTCTCTTACAGGTCTAACACTTCCGAAAAACCAATACAACGCCCACCCGGAACAATGTATAAAGCTAAACGAACCGTTCACTGGGTACTTATCCGTACGAAAATCCCTATTGATTTACCTGTGTTTAAAAGGAAATAAAATGTGAAAAAAATATTTCTACATCCCATGGCCTTTCCCAGCCATTTAAATTTTTCTCTTACAGGTCTAACAGTTGCGAAAAACCAATACAACGCCCACCCGGAACAATGTATAAAGCTAAACGAACCGTTCACTGGGTACTAATCCATACGAAAATCCCAATTGATTTACCTGTTTTTACAAGGAAATAAAATGTGAAAAAAATATTTCTACATCCCATGGCCTTTCCCAGCCATTTAAATTTTTCTCTTACAGGCCTAACACTTCTGAAAAACCAATACAACGCCCACCCGGAACAATGTATAAAGCTAAACGAACCGTTCACTGGGTACTTATCCGTGCGAAAAGCCCTATTGATTTACCTGTTTTTACAAGGAAGTAAAATGTGAAAAAAATATTTCTACATCCCATGGCCTTTCCCAACCATTTAAATATTTATCTTACAGGTCTAACACTACCGAAAAACCAATACAACTCCCACCCGGAACAATATATAAAGCTAAACGAACCGTTCACTGGGTACTTATACGTACGAAAATCCCTATTGATTTACCTGTTTTTACAAGGAAATAAAATGTGAAAAAAATATTTCAACATCCCATGGCCTTTCCCAACCATTTAAATTTTTCTCTTACAGGTCTAACACTTCCGAAAAACCAATACAACGCCCACCCGGAACAATGTATAAAGCTAAACGAACCGTTCACTGGGTACTTATCTGTGCGAAAAGCCCTATTGATTTACCTGTTTTTACAAAGAAGTAAAATGTGAAAAAAATATTTCTACATCCCATGGCCTTTCCCAACCATTTAAATTTTTCTCTTACAGGTCTAACAGTTGCGAAAAACCAATACAACGCCCACCCGGAATAATATATAAAGCTAAACGAACCGTTCACTGGGTACTAATCCATACGAAAATCCCTATTGATTTACCTGTTTTTACAAGGAAATAAAATGTGAACAAAATATTTCTACATCCCATGGCCTTTCCCAGCCATTTAAATTTTTCTCTTACAGGTCTAACAGTTGCGAAAAACCAATACAACGCCCACCCGGAACAATGTATAAAGCTAAACGAACCGTTCACTGGGTACTAATCCATACGAAAATCCCAATAGATTTACCTGTTTTTACAAGGAAATAAAATGTGAAAAAAATATTTCTACATCCCATGGCCTTTCCCAGCCATTTAAATTTTTCTCTTACAGGTCTAACACTTCCGAAAAACCAATACAACGCCCACCCGGAACAATATATAAAGCTAAACGAACCGTTCACTGGGTACTTATCAGTACGAAAAGCCCTATTGATTTTCCTGTTTTTACAAGGAAATAAAATGTGAAAAAAATATTTCTACATCCCATGGCCTTTCCCAACCATGTAAATTTTTATCTTACAGGTCTAACAGTTGCGAAAAACCAATACAACGCCCACCCGGAATAATATATAAAGCTAAACGAACCGTTCACTGGGTACTAATCCATACGAAAATCCCTATTGATTTACCTGTTTTTACAAGGAAATAAAATGTGAAAAAAATATTTCTACATCCCATGGCCTTTCCCAGCCATTTAAATTTTTCTCTTACAGGTCTAACAGTTGCGAAAAACCTATACAACGCCCACCCGGAACAATGTATAAAGCTAAACGAACCGTTCACTGGGTACTAATCCATACGAAAATCCCAATAGATTTACCTGTTTTTACAAGGAAATAAAATGTGAAAAAAATATTTCTACATCCCATGGCCTTTCCCAGCCATTTAAATTTTTCTCTTACAGGTCTAACACTTCCGAAAAACCAATACAACGCCCACCCGGAACAATGTATAAAGCTAAACGAACCATTCACTGGGTTCTTACCCGTGCGAAAAGCCCTATTGATTTACCTGATTTTACAAGGAAGTAAAATGTGAAAAAAATATTTCTACATCCCATGGCCTTTCCCAACCATTTAAATTTTTATCTTACAGGTCTAACACTTCCGAAAAACCAATACAACGCCCACCCGGAAAAATATATAAAGCTAAACGAACCGTTCACTGGGTACTTATCCGTACGAAAATCCCTATTGATTTACCTGTTTTTACAAGGAAATAAAATGTGAAAAAAATATTTCTACATCCCATGGCCTTTCCCAACCATTTAAATTTTTCGCTTATAGGTCTAACACTTCCGAAAAACCAATACAACGCCCACCCGGAACAATGTATAAAGCTAAACGAACCGTTCACTGGGTTCTTATCCGTGCGAAAAGCCCTATTGATTTTCCTCTTTTTACAAGGAAGTAAAATGTGAAAAAAATATTTCTACATCCCATGGCCTTTCCCAACCATTTAAATTTTTATCTTACAGGTCTAACAGTTGCGAAAAACCAATACAACGCCCACCCGGAAAAATATATAAAGCTAAACAAACCGTTCACTGGGTACTAATCCATACGAAAATCCCTATTGATTTACCTGTTTTTACAAGGAAATAAAATGTGAAAAAAATATTTCTACATCCCATGGCCTTTCCCAACCATTTAAATTTTTCTCTTACAGGTCTAACACTTCGGAAAAACCAATACAACGCCCACCCGGAACAATATATAAAGCTAAACGAACCGTTCACTGGGTACTTATCCGTACGAAAAGCCCTATTGATTTTCCTGTTTTTACAAGGAAATAAAATGTGAAAAAAATATTTCTACATCCCATGGCCTTTCCCAACCATTTAAATTTTTATCTTACAGGTCTAACAGTTGCGAAAAACCAATACAACGCCCACCCGGAATAATATATAAAGCTAAACGAACCGTTCACTGGGTACTAATCCATACGAAAATCCCTATTGATTTACCTGTTTTTACAAGGAAATAAAATGTGAAAAAAATATTTCTACATCCCATGGCCTTTCCCAGCCAGTTAAATTTTTCTCTTACAGGTCTAACAGTTGCGAAAAACCAATACAACGCCCACCCGGAACAATGTATAAAGCTAAACGAACCGTTCACTGGGTACTAATCCATACGAAAATCCCAATAGATTTACCTGTTTTTACAAGGAAATAAAATGTGAAAAAAATATTTCTACATCCCATGGCCTTTCCCAGCCATTTAAATTTTTCTCTTACAGGTCTAACACTTCCGAAAAACCAATACAACGCCCACCCGGAACAATGTATAAAGCTAAACGAACCGTTCACTGGGTTCTTATCCGTGCGAAAAGCCCTATTGATTTACCTGATTTTACAAGGAAGTAAAATGTGAAAAAAATATTTCTACATCCCATGGCCTTTCCCAACCATTTAAATTTTTATCTTACAGGTCTAACACTACCGAAAAACCAATACAACTCCCACCCGGAACAATATATAAAGCTAAACGAACCGTTCACTGGGTACTTATACGTACGAAAATCCCTATTGATTTACCTGTTTTTACAAGGAAATAAAATGTGAAAAAAATATTTCTACATCCCATGGCCTTTCCCAACCATTTAAATTTTTCTCTTACAGGTCTAAGACTTCCGAAAAACCAATACAACGCCCACCCGGAACAATGTATAAAGCTAAACGAACCGTTCACTGGGTACTTATCCGTGCGAAAAGCACTATTGATTTACCTGTTTTTACAAGGAAGTAAAATGTGAAAGAAATATTTCTACATCCCATGGCCTTTCCCAACCATTTAAATTTTTCTCTTACAGGTCTTACAGTTGCGAAAAACCAATACAACGCCCATCCGGAACAATATATAAAGCTAAACGAACCGTTCACTGGGTACTAATCCATACGAAAATCACTATTGATTTACCTGTTTTTCCAAGGAAATAAAATGTGAAAAAATTATTTCTACATCCCATGGCCTTTCCCAACCATTTAAATATTTCTCTTACAGGTCTAACAGTTGCGAAAAACCAATACAACGCCCACCCGGAACAATGTATAAAGCTAAACGAACCGTTCACTGGGTACTTATCCGTGCGAAAAGCCCTATTGATTTACCTGTTTTTACAAGGAAGGAAAATGTGAAAAAAATATTTCTACATCCCATGGCCTTTCCCAACCATTTAAATTTTTCTCTTACAGGTCTAACACTTCCGAAAAACCAATAGAACGCCAACCCGGAACAATATATAAAGCTAAACGAACCGTTCACTGGGTACTTATCCGTACGAAAATCCCTATTGATTTACCTGTTTTTACAAGGAAATAAAATGTGAAAAAAATATTTCTACATCCCATGGCCTTTCCCAGCCATTTAAATTTTTCTCTTAAAAGTCTAACAGTTGCGAAAAACCAATACAACGCCCACCCGGAACAATGTATAAAGCTAAACGAACCGTTCACTGGGTACTTATCCGTACGAAAATCCCTATTGATTTACCTGTGTTTAAAAGGAAATAAAATGTGAAAAAAATATTTCTACATCCCATGGCCTTTCCCAGCCATTTAAATTTTTCTCTTACAGGTCTAACAGTTGCGAAAAACCAATACAACGCCCACCCGGAACAATGTATAAAGCTAAACGAACCGTTCACTGGGTACTAATCCATACGAAAATCCCAATTGATTTACCTGTTTTTACAAGGAAATAAAATGTGAAAAAAATATTTCTACATCCCATGGCCTTTCCCAGCCATTTAAATTTTTCTCTTACAGGCCTAACACTTCTGAAAAACCAATACAACGCCCACCCGGAACAATGTATAAAGCTAAACGAACCGTTCACTGGGTACTTATCCGTGCGAAAAGCCCTATTGATTTACCTGTTTTTACAAGGAAGTAAAATGTGAAAAAAATATTTCTACATCCCATGGCCTTTCCCAACCATTTAAATATTTATCTTACAGGTCTAACACTACCGAAAAACCAATACAACTCCCACCCGGAACAATATATAAAGCTAAACGAACCGTTCACTGGGTACTTATACGTACGAAAATCCCTATTGATTTACCTGTTTTTACAAGGAAATAAAATGTGAAAAAAATATTTCTACATCCCATGGCCTTTCCCAACCATTTAAATTTTTCTCTTACAGGTCTAACACTTCCGAAAAACCAATACAACGCCCACCCGGAACAATGTATAAAGCTAAACGAACCGTTCACTGGGTACTTATCTGTGCGAAAAGCCCTATTGATTTACCTGTTTTTACAAAGAAGTAAAATGTGAAAAAAATATTTCTACATCCCATGGCCTTTCCCAACCATTTAAATTTTTCTCTTACAGGTCTAACAGTTGCGAAAAACCAATACAACGCCCACCCGGAACAATGTATAAAGCTAAACGAACCGTTCACTGGGTACTTATCCGTACGAAAATCCCTATTGATTTACCTGTGTTTAAAAGGAAATAAAATGTGAAAAAAATATTTCTACATCCCATGGCCTTTCCCAGCCATTTAAATTTTTCTCTTACAGGTCTAACAGTTGCGAAAAACCAATACAACGCCCACCCGGAACAATGTATAAAGCTAAACGAACCGTTCACTGGGTACTAATCCATACGAAAATCCCAATTGATTTACCTGTTTTTACAAGGAAATAAAATGTGAAAAAAATATTTCTACATCCCATGGCCTTTCCCAGCCATTTAAATTTTTCTCTTACAGGCCTAACACTTCTGAAAAACCAATACAACGCCCACCCGGAACAATGTATAAAGCTAAACGAACCGTTCACTGGGTACTTATCCGTGCGAAAAGCCCTATTGATTTACCTGTTTTTACAAGGAAGTAAAATGTGAAAAAAATATTTCTACATCCCATGGCCTTTCCCAACCATTTAAATATTTATCTTACAGGTCTAACACTACCGAAAAACCAATACAACTCCCACCCGGAACAATATATAAAGCTAAACGAACCGTTCACTGGGTACTTATACGTACGAAAATCCCTATTGATTTACCTGTTTTTACAAGGAAATAAAATGTGAAAAAAATATTTCTACATCCCATGGCCTTTCCCAACCATTTAAATTTTTCTCTTACAGGTCTAACACTTCCGAAAAACCAATACAACGCCCACCCGGAACAATGTATAAAGCTAAACGAACCGTTCACTGGGTACTAATCTGTGCGAAAAGCCCTATTGATTTACCTGTTTTTACAAAGAAGTAAAATGTGAAAAAAATATTTCTACATCCCATGGCCTTTCCCAACCATTTAAATTTTTCTCTTACAGGTCTAACAGTTGCGAAAAACCAATACAACGCCCACCCGGAACAATGTATAAAGCTAAACGAACCATTCTCTGGGTACTTATACGTGCGAAAAGCCCTATTGATTTACCTGTTTTTACAAGGAAGTAAAATGTGAAAAAAATATTTCTACATCCCATGGCCTTTCCCAACCATTTCAATTTTTCTCTTACAGGTCTAACACTTCCGAAAAACCAATACAACGCCCACCCGGAACAATGTATAAAGCTAAACGAACCGTTCACTGGGTACTTTTCCGTGCGAAAAGCACTATTGATTTACCTGTTTTTACAAGGAAATAAAATGTGAAAAAAATATTTCTACATCCCATGGCCTTTCCCAACCATTTAAATTTTTATCTTGCAGGTCTAACACTACCGAAAAACCAATACATCTCCCACCCGGAACAATATATAAAGCTAAACGAACCGTTCACTGGGTACTTATACGTACGAAAATCCCTATTGATTTACCTGTTTTTACAAGGAAATAAAATGTGAAAAAAATATTTCTACATCCCATGGCCTTTCCCAACCATTTAAATTTTTCTCTTACAGGTCTAACACTTCTGAAAAACCAATACAACGCCCACCCGGAACAATGTATAAAGCTAAACGAACCGTTCACTGGGTACTTATCTGTGCGAAAAGCCCTATTGATTTACCTGTTTTTACAAGGAAGTAAAATGTGAAAAAAATATTTCTACATCCCATGGCCTTTCCCAACCATTTACATTTTTCTGTTACAGGTCTAACAGTTGCGAAAAACCAATACAACGCCCACCCGGAACAATGTATAAAGCTAAACGAACCGTTCACTGGGTACTTATCCGTGCGAAAAGCCCTATTGATTTCCCTCTTTTTACAAGGAAGTAAAATGTGAAAAAAATATTTCTACATCCCATGGCCTTTCCCAACCATTTAAATTTTTCTCTTACAGGTCTAAAAGTTGCGAAAAACCAATACAACGCCCACCCGGAAAAATATATAAAGCTAAACGAACCGTTCACTGGGTACTAATCCGTACGAAAATCCCTATTGATTTACCTGTTTTTACAAGGAAGTAAAATGTGAAAAAAATATTTCTACATTCCATGGCCTTTCCCAACCATTTAAATTTTTCTCTTACAGGTCTAACACTTCCGAAAAACCAATACAACGCCTACCCGGAACAATATATAAAGCTAAACGAACCGTTCACTGGGTACTTATCCGTACGAAAATCCCTATTGATTTACCTGTTTTTACAAGGAAATAAAATGTGAAAAAAATATTTCTACATCCCATGGCCTTTCCCAACCATTTAAATTTTTCTCTTACAGGTCTAACAGTTGCGAAAAACCAATACAACGCCCACCCGGAACAATGTATAAAGCTAAACGAACCGTTCACTGGGTACTAATCCGTACGAAAATCCCTATTGTTTTACCTGTTTTTACAAGGAAATAAAATGTGAAAAAAATATTTCTACATCCCATGGCCTTTCCCAGCCATTTAAATTTTTCTCTTACAGGTCTAACACTTCCGAAAAACCAATACAACGCCCACCCGGAACAATGTATAAAGCTAAACGAACCGTTCACTGGGTACTTATCCGTGCGAAAAGCCCTATTGATTTCCCTCTATTTACAAGGAAGTAAAATGTGAAAAAAATATTTCTACATCCCATGGCCTTTCCCAACCATTTAAATTTTTCTCTTACAGGTCTAACACTTCCGAAAAACCAATACAACACCCACCCGGAACAATATATAAAGCTAAACGAACCGTTCACTGGGTACTAATCCATACGAAAATCCCTATTGATGTACCTGTTTTTACAAGGAAATAAAATGTGAAAACAATATTTCTACATCCCATGGCCTTTCCCAGCCATTTAAATTTTTCTCTTACAAGTCTAACAGTTGCGAAAAACCAATACAACGCCCACCCGGAACAATGTATAAAGCTAAACGAACCGTTCACTGGGTACTAATCCGTACGAAAATCCCAATAGATTTACCTGTTTTTACAAGGAAATAAAATGTGAAAAAAATATTTCTACATCCCATGGCCTTTCCCAACCATTTAAATTTTTCTCTTACAAGTCTAACACTTCCGAAAAACCAATACAACGCCCACCCGGAACAATGTATAAAGCTAAACGAACCGTTCACTGGGTACTTATCCGTGCGAAAAGCCCTATTGATTTACCTCTTTTTACAAGGAATTAAAATGTGAAAAAAATATTTATACATCCCATGGCCTTTCCCAACCATTTAAATTTTTTTCTTACAGGTCTAACACTTCCGAAAAACCAATACAACGCCCACCCGGAACAATGTATAAAGCTAAACGAACCGTTCACTGGGTACTTATCCGTGCGAAAAGCCCTATTGATTTCCCTCTTTTTACAAGGAAGTAAAATGTGAAAAAAATATTTCTACATCCCATGGCCTTTCCCAACCATTTAAATTTTTCTCTTACAGGTCTAAAAGTTGCGAAAAACCAATACAACGCCCACCCGGAAAAATATATAAAGCTAAACGAACCGTTCACTGGGTACTAATCCGTACGAAAATCCCTATTGATTTACCAGTTTTTACAAGGAAGTAAAATGTGAAAAAAATATTTCTACATTCCATGGCCTTTCCCAACCATTTAAATTTTTCTCTTACAGGTCTAACACTTCCGAAAAACCAATACAACGCCCACCCGGAACAATATATAAAGCTAAACGAACCGTTCACTGGGTACTTATCCGTACGAAAATCCCTATTGATTTACCTGTTTTTACAAGGAAATAAAATGTGAAAAAAATATTTCTATATCCCATGGCCTTTCCCAACCATTTAAATTTTTCTCTTACAGGTCTAACAGTTGCGAAAAACCAATACAACGCCCACCCGGAACAATGTATAAAGCTAAACGAACCGTTCACTGGGTACTAATCCGTACGAAAATCCCTATTGTTTTACCTGTTTTTACAAGGAAATAAAATGTGAAAAAAATATTTCTACATCCCATGGCCTTTCCCAGCCATTTAAATTTTTCTCTTACAGGTCTAACACTTCCGAAAAACCAATACAACGCCCACCCGGAACAATGTATAAAGCTAAACGAACCGTTCACTGGGTACTTATCCGTGCGAAAAGCCCTATTGATTTCCCTCTATTTACAAGGAAGTAAAATGTGAAAAAAATATTTCTACATCCCATGGCCTTTCCCAACCATTTCAATTTTTCTCTTACAGGTCTAACAGTTGCGAAAAACCAATACAACACCCACCCGGAACAATATATAAAGCTAAACGAACCGTTCACTGGGTACTAATCCATACGAAAATCCCTATTGATGTACCTGTTTTTACAAGGAAATAAAATGTGAAAAAAATATTTCTACATTCCATGGCCTTTCCCAACCATTTAAATTTTTCTCTTACAGGTCCAACACTTCCGAAAAACCAATACAACGCCCACCCGGAACAATGTATAAAGCTAAACGAACCGTTCACTGGGTACTTATCCGTACGAAAATCCCTATTGATTTACCTGTTTTTACAAGGAAATAAAATGTGAAAACAATATTTCTACATCCCATGGCCTTTCCCAGCCATTTAAATTTTTCTCTTACAGGTCTAACAGTTGCGAAAAACCAATACAACGCCCACCCGGAACAATGTATAAAGCTAAACGAACCGTTCACTGGGTACTAATCCGTACGAAAATCCCAATTGATTTACCTGTTTTTACAAGGAAATAAAATGTGAAAAAAATATTTCTACATCCCATGGCCTTTCCCAACCATTTAAATTTTTCTCTTACAAGTCTAACACTTCCGAAAAACCAATACAACGCCCACCCGGAACAATGTATAAAGCTAAACGAACCGTTCACTGGGTACTTATCCGTGCGAAAAGCCCTATTGATTTACCTCTTTTTACAAGGAATTAAAATGTGAAAAAAATATTTATACATCCCATGGCCTTTCCCAACCATTTAAATTTTTTTCTTACAGGTCTAACACTTCCGAAAAACCAATACAACGCCCACCCGGAAAAATATATAAAGCTAAACGAACCGTTCACTGGGTACTTATCCGTACGAAAATCCCTATTGATTTACCTGTTTTTACAAGGAAATAAAATGTGAAAAAAATATTTCTACATCCCATGGCCTTTCCCAACCATTAAAATTTTTCTCTTACAGGTCTAACACTTCCGAAAAACCAATACAACGCCCACCCGGAACAATGTATAAAGCTAAACGAACCGTTCACTGGGTACTTACCCGTGCGAAAAGCCCTATTGATTTCCCTCTTTTTACAAGGAAGTAAAATGTGAAAAAAATATTTCTACATCCCATGGCCTTTCCCAACCATTTAAATTTTTCTCTTACAGGTCTAAAAGTTGCGAAAAACCAATACAACGCCCACCCGGAAAAATATATAAAGCTAAAAGAACCGTTCACTGGGTACTAATCCGTACGAAAATCCCTATTGATTTACCTGTTTTTACAAGGAAGTAAAATGTGAAAAAAATATTTCTACATTCCATGGCCTTTCCCAACCATTTAAATTTTTCTCTTACATGTCTAACACTTCCGAAAAACCAATACAACGCCCACCCGGAACAATATATAAAGCTAAACGAACCGTTCACTGGGTACTTATCCGTACGAAAATCCCTATTGATTTACCTGTTTTTACAAGGAAATAAAATGTGAAAAAAATATTTCTACATCCCATGGCCTTTCCCAACCATTTAAATTTTTCTCTTACAGGTCTAACAGTTGCGAAAAACCAATACAACGCCCACCCAGAACAATGTATAAAGCTAAACGAACCGTTCACTGGGTACTAATCCGTACGAAAATCCCTATTGTTTTACCTGTTTTTACAAGGAAATAAAATGTGAAAAAAATATTTCTACATCCCATGGCCTTTCCCAGCCATTTAAATTTTTCTCTTACAGGTCTAACACTTCCGAAAAACCAATACAACGCCCACCCGGAACAATGTATAAAGCTAAACGAACCGTTCACTGGGTACTTATCCGTGCGAAAAGCCCTATTGATTTCCCTCTATTTACAAGGAAGTAAAATGTGAAAAAAATATTTCTACATCCCATGGCCTTTCCCAACCATTTAAATTTTTCTCTTACAGGTCTAACAGTTGCGAAAAACCAATACAACACCCACCCGGAACAATATATAAAGCTAAACGAACCGTTCACTGGGTACTAATCCATACGAAAATCCCTATTGATGTACCTGTTTTTACAAGGAAATAAAATGTGAAAAAAATATTTCTACATTCCATGGCCTTTCCCAACCATTTAAATTTTTCTCTTACAGGTCTAACACTTCCGAAAAACCAATACAACGCCCACCCGAAACAATGTATAAAGCTAAACGAACCGTTCACTGGGTACTTATCCGTACGAAAATCCCTATTGATTTACCTGTTTTTACAAGGAAATAAAATGTGAAAACAATATTTCTACATCCCATGGCCTTTCCCAGCCATTTAAATTTTTCTCTTACAGGTCTAACAGTTGCGAAAAACCAATACAACGCCCACCCGGAACAATGTATAAAGCTAAACGAACCGTTCACTGGGTACTAATCCGTACGAAAATCCCAATTGATTTACCTGTTTTTACAAGGAAATAAAATGTGAAAAAAATATTTCTACATCCCATGGCCTTTCCCAACCATTTAAATTTTTCTCTTACAGGTCTAACACTTCCGAAAAACCAATACAACGCCCACCCGGAACAATGTATAAAGCTGAACGAACCGTTCACTGGGTACTTATCCGTGCGAAAAGCCCTATTGATCTACCTCTTTTTACAAGGAATTAAAATGTGAAAAAAATGTTTATACATCCCATGGCCTTTCCCAACCATTTAAATTTTTTTCTTACAGGTCTAACACTTCCGAAAAACCAATACAACGCCCACCCGGAAAAATATATAAAGCTAAACGAACCGTTCACTGGGTACTTATCCGTACGAAAATCCCTATTGATTTACCTGTTTTTACAAGGAAATAAAATGTGAAAAAAATATTTCTACATCCCATGGCCTTTCCCAACCATTAAAATTTTTCTCTTACAGGTCTAACACTTCCGAAAAACCAATACAACGCCCACCCGGAACAATGTATAAAGCTAAACGAACCGTTCACTGGGTACTTACCCGTGCGAAAAGCCCTATTGATTTCCCTCTTTTTACAAGGAAGTAAAATGTGAAAAAAATATTTCTACATCCCATGGCCTTTCCCAACCATTTAAATTTTTCTCTTACAGGTCTAAAAGTTGCGAAAAACCAATACAACGCCCACCCGGAAAAATATATAAAGCTAAACGAACCGTTCACTGGGTACTAATCCGTACGAAAATCCCTATTGATTTACCTGTTTTTACAAGGAAGTAAAATGTGAAAAAAATATTTCTACATCCCATGGCCTTTCCCAACCATTTAAATTTTTCTCTTACAGGTCTAACACTTCCGAAAAACCAATACAACGCCCACCCGGAACAATATATAAAGCTAAACGAACCGTTCACTGGGTACTTATACGTACGAAAATCCCTATTGATTTACCTGTTTTTACAAGGAAATAAAATGTGAAAAAATATTTCTACATCCCATGGCCTTTCCCAACCATTTAAATTTTTCTCTTACAGGTCTAACACTTCCGAAAAACCAATACAACGCCCACCCGGAACAATGTATAAAGCTAAACGAACCGTTCACTGGTTACTTATCCGTACGAAAATCCCTATTGATTTACCTGTTTTTACAAGGAAATAAAATGTGAAAACAATATTTCTACATCCCATGGCCTTTCCCAGCCATTTAAATTTTTCTCTTACAGGTCTAACAGTTGCGAAAAACCAATACAACGCCCACCCGGAACAATGTATAAAGCTAAACGAACCGTTCACTGGGTACTAATCCGTACGAAAATCCCAATTGATTTACCTGTTTTTACAAGGAAATAAAATGTGAAAAAAATATTTCTACATCCCATGGCCTTTCCCAACCATTTAAATTTTTCTCTTACAGGTCTAACACTTCCGAAAAACCAATACAACGCCCACCCGGAACTATGTATTAAGCTAAACGAACCGTTCACTGGGTACTTATCCGTGCGAAAAGCCCTATTGATTTACCTCTTTTTACAAGGAATTAAAATGTGAAAAAAATATTTATACATCCCATGGCCTTTCCCAACCATTTAAATTTTTTTCTTACAGGTCTAACACTTCCGAAAAACCAATACAACGCCCACCCGGAAAAATATATAAAGCTAAACGAACCGTTCACTGGGTACTTATCCGTACGAAAATCCCTATTGATTTACCTGTTTTTACAAGGAAATAAAATGTGAAAAAAATATTTCTACATCCCATGGCCTTTCCCAACCATTAAAATTTTTCTCTTACAGGTCTAACACTTCCGAAAAACCAATACAACGCCCACCCGGAACAATGTATAAAGCTAAACGAACCGTTCACTGGGTACTTATCCGTGCGAAAAGCCCTATTGATTTCCCTCTTTTTACAAGGAAGTAAAATGTGAAAAAAATATTTCTACATCCCATGGCCTTTCCCAACCATTTAAATTTTTCTCTTACAGGTCTAAAAGTTGCGAAAAACCAATACAACGCCCACCCGGAAAAATATATAAAGCTAAACGAACCGTTCACTGGGTACTAATCCGTACGAAAATCCCTATTGATTTACCTGTTTTTACAAGGAAGTAAAATGTGAAAAAAATATTTCTACATTCCATGGCCTTTCCCAACCATTTAAATTTTTCTCTTACAGGTCTAACACTTCCGAAAAACCAATACAACGCCCACCCGGAACAATATATAAAGCTAAACGAACCGTTCACTGGGTACTTATCCGTACGAAAATCCCTATTGATTTACCTGTTTTTACAAGGAAATAAAATGTGAAAAAAATATTTCTACATCCCATGGCCTTTCCCAACCATTTAAATTTTTCTCTTACAGGTCTAACAGTTGCGAAAAACCAATACAACGCCCACCCGGAACAATGTATAAAGCTAAACGAACCGTTCACTGGGTACTAATCCGTACGAAAATCCCTATTGTTTTACCTGTTTTTACAAGGAAATAAAATGTGAAAAAAATATTTCTACATCCCATGGCCTTTCCCAGCCATTTAAATTTTTCTCTTACAGGTCTAACACTTCCGAAAAACCAATACAACGCCCACCCGGAACAATGTATAAAGCTAAATGAACCGTTCACTGGGTACTTATCCGTGCGAAAAGCCCTATTGATTTCCCTCTATTTACAAGGAAGTAAAATGTGAAAAAAATATTTCTACATCCCATGGCCTTTCCCAACCATTTAAATTTTTCTCTTACAGGTCTAACAGTTGCGAAAAACCAATACAACGCCCACCCGGAACAATGTATAAAGCTAAACGAACCGTTCACTGGGTACTAATCCGTACGAAAATCCCAATTGATTTACCTGTTTTTACAAGGAAATAAAATGTGAAAAAAATATTTCTACATCCCATGGCCTTTCCCAACCATTTAAATTTTTCTCTTACAAGTCTAACACTTCCGAAAAACCAATACAACGCCCACCCGGAACAATGTATAAAGCTAAACGAACCGTTCACTGGGTACTTATCCGTGCGAAAAGCCCTATTGATTTCCCTCTTTTTACAAGGAAGTAAAATGTGAAAAAAATATTTCTACATCCCATGGCCTTTCCCAACCATTTAAATTTTTCTCTTACAGGTCTAAAAGTTGCGAAAAACCAATACAACGCCCACCCGGAAAAATATATAAAGCTAAACGAACCGTTCACTGGGTACTAATCCGTACGAAAATCCCTATTGATTTACCAGTTTTTACAAGGAAGTAAAATGTGAAAAAAATATTTCTACATTCCATGGCCTTTCCCAACCATTTAAATTTTTCTCTTACAGGTCTAACACTTCCGAAAAACCAATACAACGCCCACCCGGAAAAATATATAAAGCTAAACGAACCGTTCACTGGGTACTTATCCGTACGAAAATCCCTATTGATTTACCTGTTTTTACAAGGAAATAAAATGTGAAAAAAATATTTCTATATCCCATGGCCTTTCCCAACCATTTAAATTTTTCTCTTACAGGTCTAACAGTTGCGAAAAACCAATACAACGCCCACCCGGAACAATGTATAAAGCTAAACGAACCGTTCACTGGGTACTAATCCGTACGAAAATCCCTATTGTTTTACCTGTTTTTACAAGGAAATAAAATGTGAAAAAAATATTTCTACATCCCATGGCCTTTCCCAGCCATTTAAATTTTTCTCTTACAGGTCTAACACTTCCGAAAAACCAATACAACGCCCACCCGGAACAATGTATAAAGCTAAACGAACCGTTCACTGGGTACTTATCCGTGCGAAAAGCCCTATTGATTTCCCTCTATTTACAAGGAAGTAAAATGTGAAAAAAATATTTCTACATCCCATGGCCTTTCCCAACCATTTAAATTTTTCTCTTAGAGGTCTAACAGTTGCGAAAAACCAATACAACACCCACCCGGAACAATATATAAAGCTAAACGAACCGTTCACTGGGTACTAATCCATACGAAAATCCCTATTGATGTACCTGTTTTTACAAGGAAATAAAATGTGAAAAAAATATTTCTACATTCCATGGCCTTTCCCAACCATTTAAATTTTTCTCTTACAGGTCCAACACTTCCGAAAAACCAATACAACGCCCACCCGGAACAATGTATAAAGCTAAACGAACCGTTCACTGGGTACTTATCCGTACGAAAATCCCTATTGATTTACCTGTTTTTACAAGGAAATAAAATGTGAAAACAATATTTCTACATCCCATGGCCTTTCCCAGCCATTTAAATTTTTCTCTTACAGGTCTAACAGTTGCGAAAAACCAATACAACGCCCACCCGGAACAATGTATAAAGCTAAACGAACCGTTCACTGGGTACTAATCCGTACGAAAATCCCTATTGATTTACCTGTTTTTACAAGGAAATAAAATGTGAAAAAAATATTTCTACATCCCATGGCCTTTCCCAACCATTTAAATTTTTCTCTTACAAGTCTAACACTTCCGAAAAACCAATACAACGCCCACCCGGAACAATGTATAAAGCTAAACGAACCGTTCACTGGGTACTTATCCGTGCGAAAAGCCCTATTGATTTACCTCTTTTTACAAGGAATTAAAATGTGAAAAAAATATTTATACATCCCATGGCCTTTCCCAACCATTTAAATTTTTTTCTTACAGGTCTAACACTTCCGAAAAACCAATACAACGCCCACCCGGAAAAATATATAAAGCTAAACGAACCGTTCACTGGGTACTTATCCGTACGAAAATCCCTATTGATTTACCTGTTTTTACAAGGAAATAAAATGTGAAAAAAATATTTCTACATCCCATGGCCTTTCCCAACCATTAAAATTTTTCTCTTACAGGTCTAACACTTCCGAAAAACCAATACAACGCCCACCCGGAACAATGTATAAAGCTAAACGAACCGTTCACTGGGTACTTACCCGTGCGAAAAGCCCTATTGATTTCCCTCTTTTTACATGGAAGTAAAATGTGAAAAAAATATTTCTACATCCCATGGCCTTTCCCAACCATTTAAATTTTTCTCTTACAGGTCTAAAAGTTGCGAAAAACCAATACAACGCCCACCCGGAAAAATATATAAAGCTAAACGAACCGTTCACTGGGTACTAATCCGTACGAAAATCCCTATTGATTTACCTGTTTTTACAAGGAAGTAAAATGTGAAAAAAATATTTCTACATTCCATGGCCTTTCCCAACCATTTAAATTTTTCTCTTACATGTCTAACACTTCCGAAAAACCCATACAACGCCCACCCGGAACAATATATAAAGCTAAACGAACCGTTCACTGGGTACTTATCCGTACGAAAATCCCTATTGATTTACCTGTTTTTACAAGGAAATAAAATGTGAAAAAAATATTTCTACATCCCATGGCCTTTCCCAACCATTTAAATTTTTCTCTTACAGGTCTAACAGTTGCGAAAAACCAATACAACGCCCACCCGGAACAATGTATAAAGCTAAACGAACCGTTCACTGGGTACTAATCCGTACGAAAATCCCTATTGTTTTACCTGTTTTTACAAGGAAATAAAATGTGAAAAAAATATTTCTACATCCCATGGCCTTTCCCAGCCATTTAAATTTTTCTCTTACAGGTCTAACACTTCCGAAAAACCAATACAACGCCCACCCGGAACAATGTATAAAGCTAAACGAACCGTTCACTGGGTACTTATCCGTGCGAAAAGCCCTATTGATTTCCCTCTATTTACAAGGAAGTAAAATGTGAAAAAAATATTTCTACATCCCATG
Organism: Paroedura picta; assembly: GCF_049243985.1. NCBI lineage: Eukaryota > Metazoa > Chordata > Lepidosauria > Squamata > Gekkonidae > Paroedura > Paroedura picta. The sequence continues at coordinate 6,328,118 of NC_135373.1, read as the reverse complement.
GCCTTTCCCAACCATTTAAATTTTTCTCTTACAGGTCTAACAGTTGCGAAAAACCAATACAACACCCACCCGGAACAATATATAAAGCTAAACGAACCGTTCACTGGGTACTAATCCATACGAAAATCCCTATTGATGTACCTGTTTTTACAAGGAAATAAAATGTGAAAAAAATATTTCTACATTCCATGGCCTTTCCCAACCATTTAAATTTTTCTCTTACAGGTCTAACACTTCCGAAAAACCAATACAACGCCCACCCGAAACAATGTATAAAGCTAAACGAACCGTTCACTGGGTACTTATCCGTGCGAAAAGCCCTATTGATTTCCCTCTTTTTACAAGGAAGTAAAATGTGAAAAAAATATTTCTACATCCCATGGCCTTTCCCAAGCATTTAAATTTTTCTCTTACAGGTCTAACAGTTGCGAAAAACCAATACAACGCCCACCCGGAAAAATATATAAAGCTAAACGAACCGTTCACTGGGTACCGAGCAGTGATATCAGCGCTCTCTCAGCCTCACCCACCCCACAGGGTGTCTGTTGTGGGGAGAGGAAAGGGAAGGCGACTGTAAGCCGCTTTGAGCTTCCTTCGGGTAGGGAAAAGCGGCATATAAGAACCAACTCTTCTTCTTCTTCTTCTACTAATCCATACGAAAATCCCTATTGATTTACCTGTTTTTACAAGGAAATAAAATGTGAAAAAAATATTTCTACATCCCATGGCCTTTCCCAACCATTTAAATTTTTCTCTTACAGGTCTAACACTTCCGAAAAACCAATACAACGCCCACCCGGTACAATGTATAAAGCTAAACGAACCGTTCACTGGTTACTTATCCGTACGAAAATCCCTATTGATTTACCTGTTTTTACAAGGAAATAAAATGTGAAAAAAATATTTCTACATCCCATGACCTTTCCCAACCATTTAAATTTTTCTCTTACAGGTCTAACACTTCCGAAAAACCAATACAACGCCCACCCGGAACAATGTATAAAGCTAAACGAACCGTTCACTGGGTACTTATCCGTGCGAAAAGCCCTATTGATTTCCCTGTTTTTACAAGGAAGTAAAATGTGAAAAAAATATTTCTACATCCCATGGCCTTTCCCAAGCATTTAAATTTTTCTCTTACAGGTCTAACAGTTGCGAAAAACCAATACAACGCCCACCCGGAAAAATATATAAAGCTAAACGAACCGTTCACTGTGTACTTATCCGTACGAAAATCCCTATTGATTTACCTGTTTTTACAAGGAAATAAAATGTGAAAAAAATATTTCTACATCCCATGGCCTTTCCCAACCATTTAAATTTTTCTCTTACAGGTCTAACACTTCCGAAAAACCAATACAACGCCCACCCGGAACAATGTATAAAGCTAAACGAACCGTTCACTGGGTACTTATACGTGCGAAAAGCCCTATTGATTTACCTGTTTTTACAAGGAAGTAAAATGTGAAAAAAATATTTCTACATCCCATGGCCTTTCCCAACCATTTAAATTTTTCTCTTACAGGTCTAACAGTTGCGAAAAACCAATACAACGCCCACCCGGAACAATGTATAAAGCTAAACGAACCGTTCACTGGGTACTTATACGTGCGAAAAGCCCTATTGATTTACCTGTTTTTACAAGGAAATAAAATGTGAAAAAAATATTTCTACATCCCATGGCCTTTCCCAACCATTTAAATTTTTCTCTTACAGGTCTAACACTACCGAAAAACCAATACAACTCCCACCCGGTACAATATATAAAGCTAAACGAACCGTTCACTGGGTACTTATACGTACGAAAATCCCTATTGATTTACCTGTTTTTACAAGGAAATAAAATGTGAAAAAAATATTTCTACATCCCATGGCCTTTCCCAACCATTTAAATTTTTCTCTTACAGGTCTAACACTTCCGAAAAACCAATACAACGCCCACCCGGAACAATGTATAAAGCTAAACGAACCGTTCACTGGGTACTTATCCGTGCGAAAAGCCCTATTGATTTCCCTCTTTTTACAAGGAAGTAAAATGTGAAAAAAATATTTCTACATCCCATGGCCTTTCCCAAGCATTTAAATTTTTCTCTTACAGGTCTAACAGTTGCGAAAAACCAATACAACGCCCACCCGGAAAAATATATAAAGCTAAACGAACCGTTCACTGGGTACTAATCCATACGAAAATCCCTATTGATTTACCTGTTTTTACAAGGAAATAAAATGTGAAAAAAATATTTCTACATTCCATGGCCTTTCCCAACCATTTAAATTTTTCTCTTACAGGTCTAACACTTCCGAAAAACCAATACAACGCCCACCCGGAACAATATATAAAGCTTAACGAACCGTTCACTGGGTACTTATCCGCACGAAAATCCCTATTGATTTACCTGTTTTTACAAGGAAATAAAATGTGAAAAAAATATTTCTATATCCCATGGCCTTTCCCAGCCATTTAAATTTTTCTCTTACAGGTCTAACAGTTGCAAAAAACCAATACAACGCCCACCCGGAACAATGTATAAAGCTAAACGAACCGTTCACTGGGTACTAATCCGTACGAAAATCCCAATTGATTTACCTGTTTTTACAAGGAAATAAAATGTGAAAAAAATATTTCTACATCCCATGGCCTTTCCCAACCATTTAAATTTTTCTCTTACAGTTCTAACACTTCCGAAAAACCAATACAACGCCCACCCGGAACAATGTATAAAGCTAAACGAACCGTTCACTGGGTACTTATCCGTGCGAAAAGCCCTATTGATCTCCCTCTTTTTACAAGGAAGTAAAATGTGAAAAAAATATTTCTACATCCCATGGCCTTTCCCAACCATTTAAATTTTTCTCTTACAGGTCTAACAGTTGCGAAAAACCAATACAACGCCCACTCGGAAAAATATATAAAGCTAAACGAACCGTTCACTGTGTACTTATCCGTACGAAAATCCCTATTGATCTCCCTCTTTTTACAAGGAAGTAAAATGTGAAAAAAATATTTCTACATCCCATGGCCTTTCCCAACCATTTAAATTTTTCTCTTACAGGTCTAACAGTTGCGAAAAACCAATACAACGCCCACCCGGAACAATGTATAAAGCTAAACGAACCGTTCACTGGGTACTAATCCGTACGAAAATCCCAATTGATTTACCTGTTTTTACAAGGAAATAAAATGTGAAAAAAATATTTCTACATCCCATGGCCTTTCCCAACCATTTAAATTTTTCTCTTACAGGTCTAACACTTCCGAAAAACCAATACAACGCCCACCCGGAACAATATATAAAGCTAAACGAACCGTTCACTGGGTACTTATCCGTGCGAAAAGCCCCTTTGATTTCCCTCTTTTTACAAGGAAATAAAATGTGAAAAAAATATTTCTACATCCCATGGCCTTTCCCAACCATTTACATTTTTCTCTTACAGGTCTAACAGTTGCGAAAAACCAATACAACGCCCACCCGGAAAAATATATAAAGCTAAACGAACCGTTCACTGTGTACTTATCCGTACGAAAATCCCTATTGATTTACCTGTTTTTACAAGGAAATAAAATGTGAAAAAAATATTTCTACATCCCATGGCCTTTCCCAACCATTTAAATTTTTCTCTTACAGGTCTAACAGTTGCGAAAAACCAATACAACGCCCACCCGGAAAAATATATAAAGCTAAACGAACCGTTCACTGTGTACTTATCCGTACGAAAATCCCTATTGATCTCCCTCTTTTTACAAGGAAGTAAAATGTGAAAAAAATATTTCTACATCCCATGGCCTTTCCCAACCATTTAAATTTTTCTCTTACAGGTCTAACAGTTGCGAAAAACCAATACAACGCCCACCCGGAACAATGTATAAAGCTAAACGAACCGTTCACTGGGTACTAATCCGTACGAAAATCCCAATTGATTTACCTGTTTTTACAAGGAAATAAAATGTGAAAAAAATATTTCTACATCCCATGGCCTTTCCCAACCATTTAAATTTTTCTCTTACAGGTCTAACACTTCCGAAAAACCAATACAACGCCCACCCGGAACAATGTATAAAGCTAAACGAACCGTTCACTGGGTACTTATCCGTGCGAAAAGCCCCTTTGATTTCCCTCTTTTTACAAGGAAATAAAATGTGAAAAAAATATTTCTACATCCCATGGCCTTTCCCAACCATTTACATTTTTCTCTTACAGGTCTAACAGTTGCGAAAAACCAATACAACGCCCACCCGGAAAAATATATAAAGCTAAACGAACCGTTCACTGTGTACTTATCCGTACGAAAATCCCTATTGATTTACCTGTTTTTACAAGGAAATAAAATGTGAAAAAAATATTTCTACATCCCATGGCCTTTCCCAACCATTTAAATTTTTCTCTTACACGTCTAACACTTCCGAAAAACCAATACAACGCCCACCCGGAACAATGTATAAAGCTAAACGAACCGTTCACTGGGTACTTATCCGTGCGAAAAGCCCTATTGATTTACCTGTTTTTACAAGGAAGTAAAATGTGAAAAAAATATTTCTACATCCCATGGCCTTTCCCAACCATTTAAATTTTTCTCTTACAGGTCTAACAGTTGCGAAAAACCAATACAACGCCCACCCGGAACAATGTATAAAGCTAAACGAACCGTTCACTGGGTACTTATACGTGCGAAAAGCCCTATTGATTTACCTGTTTTTACAAGGAAGTAAAATGTGAAAAAAATATTTCTACATCCCATGGCCTTTCCCAACCATTTAAATTTTTCTCTTACAGGTCTAACACTACCGAAAAACCAATACAACTCCCACCCGGTACAATATATAAAGCTAAACGAACCGTTCACTGGGTACTTATACGTAAGAAAATCCCTATTGATTTACCTGTTTTTACAAGGAAATAAAATGTGAAAAAAATATTTCTACATCCCATGGCCTTTCCCAACCATTTAAATTTTTCTCTTACAGGTCTAACACTTCCGAAAAACCAATACAACGCCCACCCGGAACAATGTATAAAGCTAAACGAACCGTTCACTGGGTACTTATCCGTGCGAAAAGCCCTATTGATTTCCCTCTTTTTACAAGGAAGTAAAATGTGAAAAAAATATTTCTACATCCCATGGCCTTTCCCAAGCATTTAAATTTTTCTCTTACAGGTCTAACAGTTGCGAAAAACCAATACAACGCCCACCCGGAAAAATATATAAAGCTAAACGAACCGTTCACTGGGTACTAATCCATACGAAAATCCCTATTGATTTACCTGTTTTTACAAGGAAATAAAATGTGAAAAAAATATTTCTACATTCCATGGCCTTTCCCAACCATTTAAATTTTTCTCTTACAGGTCTAACACTTCCGAAAAACCAATACAACGCCCACCCGGAACAATATATAAAGCTTAACGAACCGTTCACTGGGTACTTATCCGTACGAAAATCCCTATTGATTTACCTGTTTTTACAAGGAAATAAAATGTGAAAAAAATATTTCTACATCCCATGGCCTTTCCCAGCCATTTAAATTTTTCTCTTACAGGTCTAACAGTTGCAAAAAACCAATACAACGCCCACCCGGAACAATGTATAAAGCTAAACGAACCGTTCACTGGGTACTAATCCGTACGAAAATCCCAATTGATTTACCTGTTTTTACAAGGAAATAAAATGTGAAAAAAATATTTCTACATCCCATGGCCTTTCCCAACCATTTAAATTTTTCTCTTACAGTTCTAACACTTCCGAAAAACCAATACAACGCCCACCCGGAACAATGTATAAAGCTAAACGAACCGTTCACTGGGTACTTATCCGTGCGAAAAGCCCTATTGATCTCCCTCTTTTTACAAGGAAGTAAAATGTGAAAAAAATATTTCTACATCCCATGGCCTTTCCCAACCATTTAAATTTTTCTCTTACAGGTCTAACAGTTGCGAAAAACCAATACAACGCCCACCCGGAAAAATATATAAAGCTAAACGAACCGTTCACTGTGTACTTATCCGTACGAAAATCCCTATTGATTTACCTGTTTTTACAAGGAAATAAAATGTGAAAAAAATATTTCTACATCCCATGGCCTTTCCCAACCATTTAAATTTTTCTCTTACAGGTCTAACACTTCCGAAAAACCAATACAACGCCCACCCGGTACAATGTATAAAGCTAAACGAACCGTTCACTGGGTACTTATCCGTGCGAAAAGCCCTATTGATTTTCCTCTTTTTACAAGGAAATAAAATGTGAAAAAAATATTTCTACATCCCATGGCCTTTCCCAACCATTTACATTTTTCTCTTACAGGTCTAACAGTTGCGAAAAACCAATACAACGCCCACCCGGAAAAATATATAAAGCTAAACGAACCATTCACTGGGTACTAATCCATACGAAAATCCCTATTGATTTACCTGTTTTTACAAGGAAATAAAATGTGAAAAAAATATTTCTACATTCCATGGCCTTTCCCAACCATTTAAATTTTTCTCTTACAGGTCTAACACTTCCGAAAAACCAATACAACGCCCACCCGGAACAATATATAAAGCTAAACGAACCGTTCACTGGGTACTTATCCGTACGAAAATCCCTATTGATTTACCTGTTTTTACAAGGAAATAAAATGTGAAAAAAAATATTTCTACATCCCATGGCCTTTCCCAGCCATTTAAATTTTTTTCTTACAGGTCTAACAGTTGCGAAAAACCAATATAACGCCCACCCGGAACAATGTATAAAGCTAAACGAACCGTTCACTGGGTACTAATCCATACGAAAATCACCATTGATTTACCTGTTTTTACAAGGAAATAAAATGTGAAAAAAATATTTCTACATCCCATGGCCTTTCCCAGCCATTTAAATTTTTCTCTTACAGGTCTAACACATCCGAAAAACCAATACAACGCCCACCCGGAAAAATATATAAAGCTAAACGAACCATTCACTGGGTACTAATCCATACGAAAATCCCTATTGATTTACCTGTTTTTACAAGGAAATAAAATGTGAAAAAAATATTTCTACATTCCATGGCCTTTCCCAACCATTTAAATTTTTCTCTTACAGGTCTAACACTTCCGAAAAACCAATACAACGCCCACCCGGAACAATATATAAAGCTAAACGAACCGTTCACTGGGTACTTATCCGTACGAAAATCCCTATTGATTTACCTGTTTTTACAAGGAAATAAAATGTGAAAAAAATATTTCTACATCCCATGGCCTTTCCCAACCATTTAAATTTTTCTCTTACAGGTCTAACACTTCCGAAAAACCAATACAACGCCCACCCGGAACAATGTATAAAGCTAAACGAACCGTTCACTGGGTACTTATCCGTGCGAAAAGCCCTATTGATTTCCCTCTTTTTACAAGGAAGTAAAATGTGAAAAAAATATTTCTACATCCCATGGCCTTTCCCAAGCATTTAAATTTTTCTCTTACAGGTCTAACAGTTGCGAAAAACCAATACAACGCCCACCCGGAAAAATATATAAAGCTAAACGAACCGTTCACTGGGTACTAATCCATACGAAAATCCCTATTGATTTCCCTGTTTTTACAAGGAAATAAAATGTGAAAAAAATATTTCTACATTCCATGGCCTTTCCCAACCATTTAAATTTTTCTCTTACAGGTCTAACACTTCCGAAAAACCAATACAACGCCCACCCGGAACAATATATAAAGCTTAACGAACCGTTCAATGGGTACTTATCCGTACGAAAATCCCTATTGATTTACCTTTTTTTACAAGGAAATAAAATGTGAAAAAAAATATTTCTACATCCCATGGCCTTTCCCAGCCATTTAAATTTTTTTCTTACAGGTCTAACAGTTGCGAAAAACCAATATAACGCCCACCCGGAACAATGTATAAAGCTAAACGAACCGTTCACTGGGTACTAATCCATACGAAAATCACCATTGATTTACCTGTTTTTACAAGGAAATAAAATGTGAAAAAAATATTTCTACATCCCATGGCCTTTCCCAGCCATTTAAATTTTCCTCTTACAGGTCTAACACATCCGAAAAACCAATACAACGCCCACCCGGAAAAATATATAAAGCTAAACGAACCATTCACTGGGTACTAATCCATACGAAAATCCCTATTGATTTACCTGTTTTTACAAGGAAATAAAATGTGAAAAAAATATTTCTACATTCCATGGCCTTTCCCAACCATTTAAATTTTTCTCTTACAGGTCTAACACTTCCGAAAAACCAATACAACGCCCACCCGGAACAATATATAAAGCTAAACGAACCGTTCACTGGGTACTTATCCGTACGAAAATCCCTATTGATTTACCTGTTTTTACAAGGAAATAAAATGTGAAAAAAATATTTCTACATCCCATGGCCTTTCCCAACCATTTAAATTTTTCTCTTACAGGTCTAACACTTCCGAAAAACCAATACAACGCCCACCCGGAACAATGTATAAAGCTAAACGAACCGTTCACTGGGTACTTATCCGTGCGAAAAGCCCTATTGATTTCCCTCTTTTTACAAGGAAGTAAAATGTGAAAAAAATATTTCTACATCCCATGGCCTTTCCCAAGCATTTAAATTTTTCTCTTACAGGTCTAACAGTTGCGAAAAACCAATACAACGCCCACCCGGAAAAATATATAAAGCTAAACGAAGCGTTCACTGGGTACTAATCCATACGAAAATCCCTATTGATTTACCTGTTTTTACAAGGAAATAAAATGTGAAAAAAATATTTCTACATTCCATGGCCTTTCCCAACCATTTAAATTTTTCTCTTACAGGTCTAACACTTCCGAAAAACCAATACAACGCCCACCCGGAACAATATATAAAGCTTAACGAACCGTTCACTGGGTACTTATCCGTACGAAAATCCCTATTGATTTACCTGTTTTTACAAGGAAATAAAATGTGAAAAAAATATTTCTACATCCCATGGCCTTTCCCAGCCATTTAAATTTTTCTCTTACAGGTCTAACAGTTGCAAAAAACCAATACAACGCCCACCCGGAACAATGTATAAAGCTAAACGAACCGTTCACTGGGTACTAATCCGTACGAAAATCCCAATTGATTTACCTGTTTTTACAAGGAAATAAAATGTGAAAAAAATATTTATACATCCCATGGCCTTTCCCAACCATTTAAATTTTTCTCTTACAGTTCTAACACTTCCGAAAAACCAATACAACGCCCACCCGGAACAATGTATAAAGCTAAACGAACCGTTCACTGGGTACTTATCCGTGCGAAAAGCCCTATTGATCTCCCTCTTTTTACAAGGAAGTAAAATGTGAAAAAAATATTTCTACATCCCATGGCCTTTCCCAACCATTTAAATATTTCTCTTACAGGTCTAACAGTGGCGAAAAACCAATACAACGCCCACCCGGAAAAATATATAAAGCTAAACAAACCGTTCACTGTGTAGTTATCCGTACGAAAATCCCTATTGATTTACCTGTTTTTACAAGGAAATAAAATGTGAAAAAAATATTTCTACATCCCATGGCCTTTCCCAACCATTTAAATTTTTCTCTTACAGGTCTAACACTTCCGAAAAACCAATACAACGCCCACCCGGTACAATGTATAAAGCTAAACGAACCGTTCACTGGGTACTTATCCGTGCGAAAAGCCCTATTGGTTTTTCCTCTTTTTACAAGGAAATAAAATGTGAAAAAAATATTTCTACATCCCATGGCCTTTCCCAACCATTTAAATTTTTCTCTTACAGTTCTAACACTTCCGAAAAACCAATACAACGCCCACCCGGAACAATGTATAAAGCTAAACGAACCGTTCACTGGGTACTTATCCGTGCGAAAAGCCCTATTGATCTCCCTCTTTTTACAAGGAAGTAAAATGTGAAAAAAATATTTCTACATCCCATGGCCTTTCCCAACCATTTAAATTTTTCTCTTACAGGTCTAACAGTTGCGAAAAACCAATACAACGCCCACCCGGAAAAATATATAAAGCTAAACGAACCGTTCACTGTGTACTTATCCGTACGAAAATCCCTATTGATTTACCTGTTTTTACAAGGAAATAAAATGTGAAAAAAATATTTCTACATCCCATGGCCTTTCCCAACCATTTAAATTTTTCTCTTACAGGTCTAACACTTCCGAAAAACCAATACAACGCCCACCCGGTACAATGTATAAAGCTAAACGAACCGTTCACTGGGTACTTATCCGTGCGAAAAGCCCTATTGATTTTCCTCTTTTTACAAGGAAATAAAATGTGAAAAAAATATTTCTACATCCCATGGCCTTTCCCAACCATTTACATTTTTCTCTTACAGGTCTAACAGTTGCGAAAAACCAATACAACGCCCACCCGGAAAAATATATAAAGCTAAACGAACCATTCACTGGGTACTAATCCATACGAAAATCCCTATTGATTTACCTGTTTTTACAAGGAAATAAAATGTGAAAAAAATATTTCTACATTCCATGGCCTTTCCCAACCATTTAAATTTTTCTCTTACAGGTCTAACACTTCCGAAAAACCAATACAACGCCCACCCGGAACAATATATAAAGCTAAACGAACCGTTCACTGGGTACTTATCCGTACGAAAATCCCTATTGATTTACCTGTTTTTACAAGGAAATAAAATGTGAAAAAAAATATTTCTACATCCCATGGCCTTTCCCAGCCATTTAAATTTTTTTCTTACAGGTCTAACAGTTGCGAAAAACCAATATAACGCCCACCCGGAACAATGTATAAAGCTAAACGAACCGTTCACTGGGTACTAATCCATACGAAAATCACCATTGATTTACCTGTTTTTACAAGGAAATAAAATGTGAAAAAATATTTCTACATCCCATGGCCTTTCCCAGCCATTTAAATTTTTCTCTTACAGGTCTAACACATCCGAAAAACCAATACAACGCCCACCCGGAAAAATATATAAAGCTAAACGAACCATTCACTGGGTACTAATCCATACGAAAATCCCTATTGATTTACCTGTTTTTACAAGGAAATAAAATGTGAAAAAAATATTTCTACATTCCATGGCCTTTCCCAACCATTTAAATTTTTCTCTTACAGGTCTAACATTTCCGAAAAACCAATACAACGCCCACCCGGAACAATATATAAAGCTAAACGAACTGTTCACTGGGTACTTATCCGTACGAAAATCCCTATTGATTTACCTGTTTTTACAAGGAAATAAAATGTGAAAAAAATATTTCTACATCCCATGGCCTTTCCCAACCATTTAAATTTTTCTCTTACAGGTCTAACACTTCCGAAAAACCAATACAACGCCCACCCGGAACAATGTATAAAGCTAAACGAACCGTTCACTGGGTACTTATCCGTGCGAAAAGCCCTATTGATTTCCCTCTTTTTACAAGGAAGTAAAATGTGAAAAAAATATTTCTACATCCCATGGCCTTTCCCAAGCATTTAAATTTTTCTCTTACAGGTCTAACAGTTGCGAAAAACCAATACAACGCCCACCCGGAAAAATATATAAAGCTAAACGAACCGTTCACTGGGTACTAATCCATACGAAAATCCCTATTGATTTACCTGTTTTTACAAGGAAATAAAATGTGAAAAAAATATTTCTACATTCCATGGCCTTTCCCAACCATTTAAATTTTTCTCTTACAGGTCTAACACTTCCGAAAAACCAATACAACGCCCACCCGGAACAATATATAAAGCTTAACGAACCGTTCACTGGGTACTTATCCGTACGAAAATCCCTATTGATTTACCTGTTTTTACAAGGAAATAAAATGTGAAAAAAATATTTCTACATCCCATGGCCTTTCCCAGCCATTTAAATTTTTCTCTTACAGGTCTAACAGTTGCAAAAAACCAATACAACGCCCACCCGGAACAATGTATAAAGCTAAACGAACCGTTCACTGGGTACTAATCCGTACGAAAATCCCAATTGATTTACCTGTTTTTACAAGGAAATAAAATGTGAAAAAAATATTTCTACATCCCATGGCCTTTCCCAACCATTTAAATTTTTCTCTTACAGTTCTAACACTTCCGAAAAACCAATACAACGCCCACCCGGAACAATGTATAAAGCTAAACGAACCGTTCACTGGGTACTTATCCGTGCGAAAAGCCCTATTGATCTCCCTCTTTTTACAAGGAAGTAAAATGTGAAAAAAATATTTCTACATCCCATGGCCTTTCCCAACCATTTAAATATTTCTCTTACAGGTCTAACAGTGGCGAAAAACCAATACAACGCCCACCCGGAAAAATATATAAAGCTAAACGAACCGTTCACTGTGTACTTATCCGTACGAAAATCCCTATTGATTTACCTGTTTTTACAAGGAAATAAAATGTGAAAAAAATATTTCTACATCCCATGGCCTTTCCCAACCATTTAAATTTTTCTCTTACAGGTCTAACACTTCCGAAAAACCAATACAACGCCCACCCGGTACAATGTATAAAGCTAAACGAACCGTTCACTGGGTACTTATCCGTGCGAAAAGCCCTATTGGTTTTTCCTCTTTTTACAAGGAAATAAAATGTGAAAAAAATATTTCTACATCCCATGGCCTTTCCCAACCATTTACATTTTTCTCTTACAGGTCTAACAGTTGCGAAAAACCAATACAACGCCCACCCGGAAAAATATATAAAGCTAAACGAACCATTCACTGGGTACTAATCCATACGAAAATCCCTATTGATTTACCTGTTTTTACAAGGAAATAAAATGTGAAAAAAATATTTCTACATCCCATGGCCTTTCCCAGCCATTTAAATTTTTCTCTTACAGGTCTAACACATCCGAAAAACCAATACAACGCCCACCCGGAAAAATATATAAAGCTAAACGAACCATTCACTGGGTACTAATCCATACGAAAATCCCTATTGATTTACCTGTTTTTACAAGGAAATAAAATGTGAAAAAAATATTTCTACATTCCATGGCCTTTCCCAACCATTTAAATTTTTCTCTTACAGGTCTAACACTTCCGAAAAACCAATACAACGCCCACCCGGAACAATATATAAAGCTAAACGAACCATTCACTGGGTACTAATCCATACGAAAATCCCTATTGATTTACCTGTTTTTACAAGGAAATAAAATGTGAAAAAAATATTTCTACATTCCATGGCCTTTCCCAACCATTTAAATTTTTCTCTTACAGGTCTAACACTTCCGAAAAACCAATACAACGCCCACCCGGAACAATATATAAAGCTAAACGAACCGTTCACTGGGTACTTATCCGTACGAAAATCCCTATTGATTTACCTGTTTTTACAAGGAAATAAAATGTGAAAAAAATATTTCTACATGCCATGGCCTTTCCCAGCTATTTAAATTTTTCTCTTACAGGTCTAACAGTTGCGAAAAACCAATACAACGCCCACCCGGAACAATGTATAAAGCTAAACGAACCGTTCACTGGGTACTTATCCGTGCGAAAAGCCCCTTTGATTTCCCTCTTTTTACAAGGAAATAAAATGTGAAAAAAATATTTCTACATCCCATGGCCTTTCCCAACCATTTACATTTTTCTCTTACAGGTCTAACAGTTGCGAAAAACCAATACAACGCCCACCCGGAAAAATATATAAAGCTAAACGAACCGTTCACTGTGTACTTATCCGTACGAAAATCCCTATTGATTTACCTGTTTTTACAAGGAAATAAAATGTGAAAAAAATATTTCTACATCCCATGGCCTTTCCCAACCATTTAAATTTTTCTCTTACAGGTCTAACACTTCCGAAAAACCAATACAACGCCCACCCGGAACAATGTATAAAGCTAAACGAACCGTTCACTGGGTACTTATCCGTGCGAAAAGCCCTATTGATTTACCTGTTTTTACAAGGAAGTAAAATGTGAAAAAAATATTTCTACATCCCATGGCCTTTCCCAACCATTTAAATTTTTCTCTTACAGGTCTAACAGTTGCGAAAAACCAATACAACGCCCACCCGGAACAATGTATAAAGCTAAACGAACCGTTCACTGGGTACTTATACGTGCGAAAAGCCCTATTGATTTACCTGTTTTTACAAGGAAGTAAAATGTGAAAAAAATATTTCTACATCCCATGGCCTTTCCCAACCATTTAAATTTTTCTCTTACAGGTCTAACACTACCGAAAAACCAATACAACTCCCACCCGGTACAATATATAAAGCTAAACGAACCGTTCACTGGGTACTTATACGTACGAAAATCCCTATTGATTTACCTGTTTTTACAAGGAAATAAAATGTGAAAAAAATATTTCTACATCCCATGGCCTTTCCCAACCATTTAAATTTTTCTCTTACAGGTCTAACACTTCCGAAAAACCAATACAACGCCCACCCGGAACAATGTATAAAGCTAAACGAACCGTTCACTGGGTACTTATCCGTGCGAAAAGCCCTATTGATTTCCCTCTTTTTACAAGGAAGTAAAATGTGAAAAAAATATTTCTACATCCCATGGCCTTTCCCAAGCATTTAAATTTTTCTCTTAAAGTTCTAACAGTTGCGAAAAACCAATACAACGCCCACCCGGAAAAATATATAAAGCTAAACGAACCGTTCACTGGGTACTAATCCATACGAAAATCCCTATTGATTTACCTGTTTTTACAAGGAAATAAAATGTGAAAAAAATATTTCTACATTCCATGGCCTTTCCCAACCATTTAAATTTTTCTCTTACAGGTCTAACACTTCCGAAAAACCAATACAACGCCCACCCGGAACAATATATAAAGCTTAACGAACCGTTCACTGGGTACTTATCCGTACGAAAATCCCTATTGATTTACCTGTTTTTACAAGGAAATAAAATGTGAAAAAAATATTTCTACATCCCATGGCCTTTCCCAGCCATTTAAATTTTTCTCTTACAGGTCTAACAGTTGCAAAAAACCAATACAACGCCCACCCGGAACAATGTATAAAGCTAAACGAACCGTTCACTGGGTACTAATCCGTACGAAAATCCCAATTGATTTACCTGTTTTTACAAGGAAATAAAATGTGAAAAAAATATTTCTACATCCCATGGCCTTTCCCAACCATTTAAATTTTTCTCTTACAGTTCTAACACTTCCGAAAAACCAATACAACGCCCACCCGGAACAATGTATAAAGCTAAACGAACCGTTCACTGGGTACTTATCCGTGCGAAAAGCCCTATTGATCTCCCTCTTTTTACAAGGAAGTAAAATGTGAAAAAAATATTTCTACATCCCATGGCCTTTCCCAACCATTTAAATTTTTCTCTTACAGGTCTAACAGTTGCGAAAAACCAATACAACGCCCACCCGGAAAAATATATAAAGCTAAACGAACCGTTCACTGTGTACTTATCCGTACGAAAATCCCTATAGATTTACCTGTTTTTACAAGGAAATAAAATGTGAAAAAAATATTTCTACATCCCATGGCCTTTCCCAACCATTTAAATTTTTCTCTTACAGGTCTAACACTTCCGAAAAACCAATACAACGCCCACCCGGTACAATGTATAAAGCTAAACGAACCGTTCACTGGGTACTTATCCGTGCGAAAAGCCCTATTGATTTTCCTCTTTTTACAAGGAAATAAAATGTGAAAAAAATATTTCTACATCCCATGGCCTTTCCCAACCATTTACATTTTTCTCTTACAGGTCTAACAGTTGCGAAAAACCAATACAACGCCCACCCGGAAAAATATATAAAGCTAAACGAACCATTCACTGGGTACTAATCCATACGAAAATCCCTATTGATTTACCTGTTTTTACAAGGAAATAAAATGTGAAAAAAATATTTCTACATTCCATGGCCTTTCCCAACCATTTAAATTTTTCTCTTACATGTCTAACACTTCCGAAAAACCAATACAACGCCCACCCGGAACAATATATAAAGCTAAACGAACCGTTCACTGGGTACTTATCCGTACGAAAATCCCTATTGATTTACCTGTTTTTACAAGGAAATAAAATGTGAAAAAAAATATTTCTACATCCCATGGCCTTTCCCAGCCATTTAAATTTTTTTCTTACAGGTCTAACAGTTGCGAAAAACCAATATAACGCCCACCCGGAACAATGTATAAAGCTAAACGAACCGTTCACTGGGTACTAATCCATACGAAAATCACAATTGATTTACCTGTTTTTACAAGGAAATAAAATGTGAAAAAAATATTTCTACATCCCATGGCCTTTCCCAGCCATTTAAATTTTTCTCTTACAGGTCTAACACATCCGAAAAACCAATACAACGCCCACCCGGAAAAATATATAAAGCTAAACGAACCATTCACTGGGTACTAATCCATACGAAAATCCCTATTGATTTACCTGTTTTTACAAGGAAATAAAATGTGAAAAAAATATTTCTACATTCCATGGCCTTTCCCAACCATTTAAATTTTTCTCTTACAGGTCTAACACTTCCGAAAAACCAATACAACGCCCACCCGGAACAATATATAAAGCTAAACGAACCGTTCACTGGGTACTTATCCGTACGAAAATCCCTATTGATTTACCTGTTTTTACAAGGAAATAAAATGTGAAAAAAATATTT
Source organism: Paroedura picta (assembly GCF_049243985.1). Lineage (NCBI taxonomy): Eukaryota > Metazoa > Chordata > Lepidosauria > Squamata > Gekkonidae > Paroedura > Paroedura picta. The sequence continues at coordinate 6,311,545 of NC_135373.1, read as the reverse complement.
CTACATGCCATGGCCTTTCCCAGCTATTTAAATTTTTCTCTTACAGGTCTAACAGTTGCGAAAAACCAATACAACGCCCACCCGGAACAATGTATAAAGCTAAACGAACCGTTCACTGGGTACTAATCCATAAGAAAATCCCAATTGATTTACCTGTTTTTACAAGGAAATAAAATGTGAAAAAAATATTTCTACATCCCATGGCCTTTCCCAGCCATTTAAATTTTTCTCTTACAGGTCTAACACTTCCGAAAAACCAATACAACGCCCACCCGGAACAATGTATAAAGCTAAAAGAACCGTTCACTTGGTACTTATCCGTGTGAAAAGCCCTATTGATTTACCTGTTTTTACAAGGAAGTAAAATGTGAAAAAAATATTTCTACATCCCATGGCCTTTCCCAACCATTTAAATTTTTATCTTACAGGTCTAACACTACCGAAAAACCAATACAACTCCCACCCGGAACAATATATAAAGCTAAACGAACCGTTCACTGGGTACTTATACGTACGAAAATCCCTATTGATTTACCTGTTTTTACAAGGAAATAAAATGTGAAAAAAATATTTCTACATCCCATGGCCTTTCCCAACCATTTAAATTTTTCTCTTACAGGTCTAACACTTCCGAAAAACCAATACAACGCCCACCCGGAACAATGTATAAAGCTAAACGAACCGTTCACTGGGTACTTATACGTGCGAAAAGCCCTATTGATTTACCTGTTTTTACAAGGAAGTAAAATGTGAAAAAAATATTTCTACATCCCATGGCCTTTCCCAACCATTTAAATTTTTCTCTTACAGGTCTAACACTACCGAAAAACCAATACAACTCCCACCCGGAACAATATATAAAGCTAAACGAACCGTTCACTGGGTACTTATACGTACGAAAATCCCTATTGATTTACCTGTTTTTACAAGGAAATAAAATGTGAAAAAAATATTTCTACATCCCATGGCCTTTCCCAACCATTTAAATTTTTCTCTTACAGGTCTAACACTTCTGAATAACCAATACAACACCCACCCGGAAAAATATATAAAGCTAAACGAACCGTTCACTGGGTACTTATCCGTACGAAAATCCCTATTGATTTACCTGTTTTTATAAGGAAGTAAAATGTGAAAAAAATATTTCTACATCCCATGGCCTTTCCCAACCATTTAAATTTTTCTCTTACAGGTCTAACACTTCCGAAAAACCAATACAACGCCCACCCGGAACAATGTATAAAGCTAAACGAACCGTTCACTGGGTACTTATACGTGCGAAAAGCCCTATTGATTTCCCTCTTTTTACAAGGAAGTAAAATGTGAAAAAAATATTTCTACATCCCATGGCCTTTCCCAACCATTTAAATTTTTCTCTTACAGGTCTAACACTACCGAAAAACCAATACAACGCCCACCCGGAACAATATATAAAGCTTAACGAACCGTTCACTGGGTACTTATCCGTACGAAAATCCCTATTGATTTACCTGTTTTTACAAGGAAATAAAATGTGAAAAAAATATTTCTACATCCCATGGCCTTTCCCAGCCATTTAAATTTTTCTCTTACAGGTCTAACAGTTGCGAAAAACCAATACAACGCCCACCCGGAACAATGTATAAAGCTAAACGAACCGTTCACTGGGTACTTATCCGTGCAAAAGCCCTATTGATTTCCCTCTTTTTACAAGGAAATAAAATGTGAAAAAAATATTTCTACATCCCATGGCCTTTCCCAACCATTTACATTTTTATCTTACAGGTCTAACAGTTGCGAAAAACCAATACAACGCCCACCCGGAAAAATATATAAAGCTAAACGAACCGTTCACTGTGTACTTATCCGTACGAAAATCCCTATTGATTTACCTGTTTTTACAAGGAAATAAAATGTGAAAAAAATATTTCTACATCCCATGGCCTTTCCCAACCATTTAAATTTTTCTCTTACAGGTCTAACACTTCCGAAAAACCAATACAACGCCCACCCGGAGCAATGTATAAAGCTAAACGAACCGTTCACTGGGTACTTATCCGTGCGAAAAGCCCTATTGATTTACCTGTTTTTACAAGGACGTAAAATGTGAAAAAAATATTTCTACATCCCATGGCCTTTCCCAACCATTTAAATTTTTCTCTTACAGGTCTAACAGTTGCGAAAAACCAATACAACGCCCACCCGGAACAATGTATAAAGCTAAACGAACCGTTCACTGGGTACTTATACGTGCGAAAAGCCCTATTGATTTACCTGTTTTTACAAGGAAGTAAAATGTGAAAAAAATATTTCTACATCCCATGGCCTTTCCCAACCATTTAAATTTTTCTCTTACAGGTCTAACACTACCGAAAAACCAATACAACTCCCACCCGGAACAATATATAAAGCTAAACGAACCGTTCACTGGGTACTTATACGTACGAAAATCCCTATTGATTTACCTGTTTTTACAAGGAAATAAAATGTGAAAAAAATATTTCTACATCCCATGGCCTTTCCCAACCATTTAAATTTTTCTCTTACAGGTCTAACACTTCCGAAAAACCAATACAACGCCCACCCGGAAAAATATATAAAGCTAAACGAACCGTTCACTGGTTACTTATCCGTACGAAAATCCCTATTGATTTACCTGTTTTTACAAGGAAATAAAATGTGAAAAAAATATTTCTACATCCCATGGCCTTTCCCAACCATTTAAATTTTTCTCTTACAGGTCTAACACTTCCGAAAAACCAATACAACGCCCACCCGGAAAAATATATAAAGCTAAACGAACCGTTCACTGGTTACTTATCCGTACGAAAATCCCTATTGATTTACCTGTTTTTACAAGGAAATAAAATGTGAAAAAAATATTTCTACATCCCATGGCCTTTCCCAACCATTTAAATTTTTCTCTTACATGTCTAACACTTCCGATAAACCAATACAACGCCCACCCGGAACAATGTATAAAGCTAAACGAACCGTTCACTGGGTACTTATCCGTGCGAAAAGCCCTATTGATTTCCCTCTTTTTACAAGGAAGTAAAATGTGAAAAAAATATTTCTACATCCCATGGCCTTTCCCAAGCATTTAAATTTTTCTCTTACAGGTCTAACAGTTGCGAAAAACCAATACAACGCCCACCCGGAACAATATATAAAGCTAAACGAACCGTTCACTGGGTACTAATCCATACAAAAATCCCTATTGATTTACCTGTTTTTACAAGGAAATAAAATGTGAAAAAAATATTTCTACATTCCATGGCCTTTCCCAACCATTTAAATTTTTCTCTTACAGGTCTAACACTTCCGAAAAACCAATACAACGCCCACCCGGAACAATATATAAAGCTTAACGAACCGTTCACTGGGTACTTATCCGTACGAAAATCCCTATTGATTTACCTGTTTTTACAAGGAAATAAAATGTGAAAAAAATATTTCTACATCCCATGGCCTTTCCCAGCCATTTAAATTTTTCTCTTACAGGTCTAACAGTTGCAAAAAACCAATACAACGCCCACCCGGAACAATGTATAAAGCTAAACGAACCGTTCACTGGGTACTAATCCGTACGAAAATCCCAATAGATTTACCTGTTTTTACAAGGAAATAAAATGTGAAAAAAATATTTCTACATCCCATGGCCTTTCCCAACCATTTAAATTTTTCTCTTACAGGTCTAACACTACCGAAAAACCAATACAACTCCCACCCGGAACAATATATAAAGCTAAACGAACCGTTCACTGGGTACTTATACGTACGAAAATCCCTATTGATTTACCTGTTTTTACTAGGAAATAAAATGTGAAAAAAATATTTCTACATCCCATGGCCTTTCCCAACCATTTAAATTTTTCTCTTACAGGTCTAACACTTCCGAAAAACCAATACAACGCCCACCCGGAAAAATATATAAAGCTAAACGAACCGTTCACTGGTTACTTATCCGTACGAAAATCCCTATTGATTTACCTGTTTTTACAAGGAAATAAAATGTGAAAAAAATATTTCTACATCCCATGGCCTTTCCCAACCATTTAAATTTTTCTCTTACAGGTCTAACACTTCCGAAAAACCAATACAACGCCCACCCGGAAAAATATATAAAGCTAAACGAACCGTTCACTGGTTACTTATCCGTACGAAAATCCCTATTGATTTACCTGTTTTTACAAGGAAATAAAATGTGAAAAAAATATTTCTACATCCCATGGCCTTTCCCAACCATTTAAATTTTTCTCTTACAGGTCTAACACTTCCGATAAACCAATACAACGCCCACCCGGAACAATGTATAAAGCTAAACGAACCGTTCACTGGGTACTTATCCGTGCGAAAAGCCCTATTGATTTCCCTCTTTTTACAAGGAAGTAAAATGTGAAAAAAATATTTCTACATCCCATGGCCTTTCCCAAGCATTTAAATTTTTCTCTTACAGGTCTAACAGTTGCAAAAAACCAATACAACGCCCACCCGGAACAATGTATAAAGCTAAACGAACCGTTCACTGGGTACTAATCCGTACGAAAATCCCAATAGATTTACCTGTTTTTACAAGGAAATAAAATGTGAAAAAAATATTTCTACATCCCATGGCCTTTCCCAACCATTTAAATTTTTCTCTTACAGGTCTAACACTTCCGAAAAACCAATACAACGCCCACCCGGAACAATGTATAAAGCTAAACGAACCGTTCACTGGGTACTTATCCGTGCGAAAAGCCCTATTGATCTCCCTCTTTTTACAAGGAAGTAAAATGTGAAAAAAATATTTCTACATCCCATGGCCTTTCCCAACCATTTAAATTTTTCTCTTACAGGTCTAACAGTTGCGAAAAACCAATACAACGCCTACCCGGAAAAATATATAAAGCTAAACGAACCGTTCACTGTGTACTTATCCGTACGAAAATCCCTATTGATTTACCTGTTTTTACAAGGAAATAAAATGTGAAAAAAATATTTCTACATCCCATGGCCTTTCCCAACCATTTACATTTTTCTCTTACAGGTCTAACACTTCCGAAAAACCAATACAACGCCCACCCGGAACAATGTATAAAGCTAAACGAACCGTTCACTGGGTACTTATCCGTGCGAAAAGCCCTATTGATTTTCCTCTTTTTACAAGGAAATAAAATGTGAAAAAAATATTTCTACATCCCATGGCCTTTCCCAACCATTTACATTTTTCTCTTACAGGTCTAACAGTTGCGAAAAACCAATACAACGCCCACCCGGAAAAATATATAAAGCTAAACGAACCGTTCACTGGTTACTTATCCGTACGAAAATCCCTATTGATTTACCTGTTTTTACAAGGAAATAAAATGTGAAAAAAATATTTCTACATCCCATGGCCTTTCCCAACCATTTAAATTTTTCTCTTACAGGTCTAACACTTCCGATAAACCAATACAACGCCCACCCGGAACAATGTATAAAGCTAAACGAACCGTTCACTGGGTACTTATCCGTGCGAAAAGCCCTATTGATTTCCCTCTTTTTACAAGGAAGTAAAATGTGAAAAAAATATTTCTACATCCCATGGCCTTTCCCAAGCATTTAAATTTTTCTCTTACAGGTCTAACAGTTGCGAAAAACCAATACAACGCCCACCCGGAACAATATATAAAGCTAAACGAACCGTTCACTGGGTACTAATCCATACGAAAATCCCTATTGATTTACCTGTTTTTACAAGGAAATAAAATGTGAAAAAAATATTTCTACATTCCATGGCCTTTCCCAACCATTTAAATTTTTCTCTTACAGGTCTAACACTTCCGAAAAACCAATACAACGCCCACCCGGAACAATATATAAAGCTTAACGAACCGTTCACTGGGTACTTATCCGTACGAAAATCCCTATTGATTTACCTGTTTTTACAAGGAAATAAAATGTGAAAAAAATATTTCTACATCCCATGGCCTTTCCCAGCCATTTAAATTTTTCTCTTACAGGTCTAACAGTTGCAAAAAACCAATACAACGCCCACCCGGAACAATGTATAAAGCTAAACGAACCGTTCACTGGGTACTAATCCGTACGAAAATCCCAATAGATTTACCTGTTTTTACAAGGAAATAAAATGTGAAAAAAATATTTCTACATCCCATGGCCTTTCCCAACCATTTAAATTTTTCTCTTACAGGTCTAACACTTCCGAAAAACCAATACAACGCCCACCCGGAACAATGTATAAAGCTAAACGAACCGTTCACTGGGTACTTATCCGTGCGAAAAGCCCTATTGATCTCCCTCTTTTTACAAGGAAGTAAAATGTGAAAAAAATATTTCTACATCCCATGGCCTTTCCCAACCAATTAAATTTTTCTCTTACAGGTCTAACAGTTGCGAAAAACCAATACAACGCCCACCCGGAAAAATATATAAAGCTAAACGAACCGTTCACTGTGTACTTATCCGTACGAAAATCCCTATTGATTTTCCTGTTTTTACAAGGAAATAAAATGTGAAAAAAATATTTCTACATCCCATGGCCTTTCCCAACCATTTAAATTTTTCTCTTACAGGTCTAACACTTCCGAAAAACCAATACAACGCCCACCCGGAACAATGTATAAAGCTAAACGAACCGTTCACTGGGTACTTATCCGTGCGAAAAGCCCTATTGATTTTCCTCTTTTTACAAGGAAATAAAATGTGAAAAAAATATTTCTACATCCCATGGCCTTTCCCAACCATTTACATTTTTCTCTTACAGGTCTAACAGTTGCGAAAAACCAATACAACGCCCACCCGGAAAAATATATAAAGCTAAACGAACCATTCACTGGGTACTAATCCATACGAAAATCCCTATTGATTTACCTGTTTTTACAAGGAAATAAAATGTGAAAAAAATATTTCTACATTCTATGGCCTTTCCCAACCATTTAAATTTTTCTCTTACAGGTCTAACACTTCCGAAAAACCAATACAACGCCCACCCGGAACAATATATAAAGCTAAACGAACCGTTCACTGGGTACTTATCCGTACGAAAATCCCTATTGATTTACCTGTTTTTACAAGGAAATAAAATGTGAAAAAAAATATTTCTACATCCCATGGCCTTTCCCAGCCATTTAAATTTTTTTCTTACAGGTCTAACAGTTGCGAAAAACCAATACAACGCTCACCCGGAACAATGTATAAAGCTAAACGAACCGTTCACTGGGTACTAATCCATACGAAAATCCCAATTGATTTACCTGTTTTTACAAGGAAATAAAATGTGAAAAAAATATTTCTACATCCCATGGCCTTTCCCAGCCATTTAAATTTTTCTCTTACAGGTCTAACACATCCGAAAAACCAATACAACGCCCACCCGGAAAAATATATAAAGCTAAACGAACCATTCACTGGGTACTAATCCATACGAAAATCCCTATTGATTTACCTGTTTTTACAAGGAAATAAAATGTGAAAAAAATATTTCTACATTCCATGGCCTTTCCCAACCATTTAAATTTTTCTCTTACAGGTCTAACACTTCCGAAAAACCAATACAACGCCCACCCGGAACAATATATAAAGCTAAACGAACCGTTCACTGGGTACTTATCCGTGCGAAAATCCCTATTGATTTACCTGTTTTTACAAGGAAATAAAATGTGAAAAAAATATTTCTACATGCCATGGCCTTTCCCAGCCATTTAAATTTTTCTCTTACAGGTCTAACAGTTGCGAAAAACCAATAAAACGCCCACCCGGAACAATGTATAAAGCTAAAAGAACCATTCACTGGGTACTTATCCGTGTGAAAAGCCCTATTGATTTACCTGTTTTTACAAGGAAGTAAAATGTGAAAAAAATATTTCTACATCCCATGGCCTTTCCCAACCATTTAAATTTTTATCTTACAGGTCTAACACTACCGAAAAACCAATACAACTCCCACCCGGAACAATATATAAAGCTAAACGAACCATTCACTGGGTACTTATACGTACGAAAATCCCTATTGATTTACCTGTTTTTACAAGGAAGTAAAATGTGAAAAAAATATTTCTACATCCCATGGCCTTTCCCAACCATTTAAATTTTTCTCTTACAGGTCTAACACTTCCGAAAAACCAATACAACGCCCACCCGGAACAATGTATAAAGCTAAACGAACCGTTCACTGGGTACTTATCTGTGCGAAAAGCCCTATTGATTTACCTGTTTTTACAAGGAAGTAAAATGTGAAAAAAATATTTCTACATCCCATGGCCTTTCCCAAACATTTAAATTTTTCTCTTACAGGTCTAACACTTCCGAAAAACCAATACAACGCCCACCCGGAACAATATATAAAGCTAAACGAACCGTTCACTGGGTACTTATCCGTGCGAAAATCCCTATTGATTTACCTGTTTTTACAAGGAAATAAAATGTGAAAAAAATATTTCTACATGCCATGGCCTTTCCCAGCCATTTAAATTTTTCTCTTACAGGTCTAACAGTTGCGAAAAACCAATACAACGCCCACCCGGAACAATGTATAAAGCTAAAAGAACCGTTCACTGGGTACTTATCCGTGTGAAAAGCCCTATTGATTTACCTGTTTTTACAAGGAAGTAAAATGTGAAAAAAATATTTCTACATCCCATGGCCTTTCCCAACCATTTAAATTTTTATCTTACAGGTCTAACACTACCGAAAAACCAATACAACTCCCACCCGGAACAATATATAAAGCTAAACGAACCATTCACTGGGTACTTATACGTACGAAAATCCCTATTGATTTACCTGTTTTTACAAGGAAGTAAAATGTGAAAAAAATATTTCTATATCCCATGGCCTTTCCCAACCATTTAAATTTTTCTCTTACAGGTCTAACACTTCCGAAAAACCAATACAACGCCCACCCAGAACAATATATAAAGCTAAACGAACCGTTCACTGGGTACTTATCCGTGCGAAAATCCCTATTGATTTACCTGTTTTTACAAGGAAATAAAATGTGAAAAAAATATTTCTACATGCCATGGCCTTTCCCAGCCATTTAAATTTTTCTCTTACAGGTCTAACAGTTGCGAAAAACCAATACAACGCCCACCCGGAACAATGTATAAAGCTAAAAGAACCGTTCACTGGGTACTTATCCGTGTGAAAAGCCCTATTGATTTACCTGTTTTTACAAGGAAGTAAAATGTGAAAAAAATATTTCTACATCCCATGGCCTTTCCCAACCATTTAAATTTTTCTCTTACAGGTCTAACACTACCGAATAACCAATACAACGCCCACCCGGAAAAATATATAAAGCTAAACGAACCGTTCACTGGGTACTTATCCGTACGAAAATCCCTATTGATTTACCTGTTTTTACAAGGAAGTAAAATGTGAAAAAAATATTTCTACATCCCATGGCCTTTCCCAACCATTTAAATTTTTCTCTTACAGGTCTAACACTTCCGAAAAACCAATACAACGCCCACCCGGAACAATGTATAAAGCTAAACGAACCGTTCACTGGGTACTTATACGTACGAAAATCCCTATTGATTTACCTGTTTTTACAAGGAAATAAAATGTGAAAAAAATATTTCTACATCCCATGGCCTTTCCCAACCATTTAAATTTTTCTCTTACAGGTCTAACACTTCCGAATAACCAATACAACGCCCACCCGGAAAAATATATAAAGCTAAACGAACCGTTCACTGGGTACTTATCCGTACGAAAATCCCTATTGATTTACCTGTTTTTACAAGGAAGTAAAATGTGAAAAAAATATTTCTACATCCCATGGCCTTTCCCAACCATTTAAATTTTTCTCTTACAGGTCTAACACTTCCGAAAAACCAATACAACGCCCACCCGGAACAATGTATAAAGCTAAACGAACCGTTCACTGGGTACTTATACGTGCGAAAAGCCCTATTGATTTCCCTCTTTTTACAAGGAAGTAAAATGTGAAAAAAATATTTCTACATCCCATGGCCTTTCCCAACCATTTAAATTTTTCTCTTACATGTCTAACACTACCGAAAAACCAATACAACTCCCACCCGGAACAATATATAAAGCTAAACGAACCGTTCACTGGGTACTTATACGTACGAAAATCCCTATTGATTTACCTGTTTTTACAAGGAAATAAAATGTGAAAAAAATATTTCTACATCCCATGGCCTTTCCCAACCATTTAAATTTTTCTCTTACAGGTCTAACACTTCCGAAAAACCAATACAACGCCCACCCGGAACAATGTATAAAGCTAAACGAACCGTTCACTGGGTACTTATCCGTGCGAAAAGCCCTATTGATTTCCCTCTTTTTACAAGGAAGTAAAATGTGAAAAAAATATTTCTACATCCCATGGCCTTTCCCAACCATTTAAATTTTTCTCTTACAGGTCTAACAGTTGCGAAAAACCAATACAACGCCCACCCGGAACAATATATAAAGCTAAACGAACAGTTCACTGGGTACTTATCCGTACGAAAAGCCCTATTGATTTCCCGGTTTTTACAAGGAAGTAAAATGTGAAAAAAATATTTCTACATCCCATGGCCTTTCCCAACCATTAAAATTTTTCTCTTACACGTCTAACAGTTGCGAAAAACCAATACAACACCCACCCGGAAAAATATATACAGCTAAACGAACCATTTACTGGGTACTAATCCATACGAAAATCCCTATTGATTTACCTGTTTTTACAAGGAAATAAAATGTGAAAAAAATATTTCTACATCCCATGGCCTTTCCCAACCATTTAAATTTTTCTCTTACAGGTCTAACACTTCCTAAAAACCAATACAACTCCCACCCGGAACAATATATAAAGCTAAACAAACCGTTCACTGGTTACTTATCCGTACGAAAATCCCTATTGATTTACCTGTTTTTACAAGGAAATAAAATGTGAAAAAAATATTTCTACATCCCATGGCCTTTCCCAACCATTTAAACTTTTCTCTTACAGGTCTAACACTTCCGAAAAACCAATACAACGCCCACCCGGAACAATATATAAAGCTAAACGAACCGTTCACTGGGCACTTATCCGTACAAAAATCCCTATTGATTTTCCTGTTTTAACAAGGAAATAAAATGTGAAAAACATATTTCTACATCCCATGGCCTTTCCCAACCATTTAAATTTTTATTTTACAGGTCTAACACTACCGAAAAACCGATACAACGGCCACCCGGAACAATATATAAAGCTAAACGAACCGTTCACTGGGTACTTATACGTACGAAAATCCCTATTGATTGACCTGTTTTTACAAGGAAATAAAATGTAAAAAAAATATTTCTACATCCCATGGCCTTTCCCAGCCATTTAAATTTTTCTCTTACAGGTCTAACAGTTGCGAAAAACCAATACAACACCCACCCGGAAAAATATATACAGCTAAACGAACCGTTTACTGGGTACTAATCCATACGAAAATCCCTATTGATTTACCTGTTTTTACAAGGAAATAAAATGTGAAAAAAATATTTCTACATCCCATGGCCTTTCCCAACCATTTAAATTTTTCTCTTACAGGTCTAACACTTCCGAAAAACCAATACAACGCCCACCCGGAACAATACATAAAGCTAAATGAACCGTTCACTGGGTACTTATCCGTACGAAAATCCCTATTGATTTACCTGTTTTTACAAGGAAATAAAATGTGAAAAAAATATTTCTACATCCCATGGCCTTTCCCAACCATTTAAACTTTTCTCTTACAGGTCTAACACTTCCGAAAAACCAATACAACGCCCACCCGGAACAATATATAAAGCTAAACGAACCGTTCACTGGGCACTTATCCGTACAAAAATCCCTATTGATTTTCCTGTTTTAACAAGGAAATAAAATGTGAAAAAAATATTTCTACATCCCATGGCCTTTCCCAACCATTTAAATTTTTATCTTACAGGTCTAACACTACCGAAAAACCGATACAACGGCCACCCGGAACAATATATAAAGCTAAACGAACCGTTCACTGGGTACTTATACGTACGAAAATCCCTATTGATTTACCTGTTTTTACAAGGAAATAAAATGTAAAAAAAATATTTCTACATCCCATGGCCTTTCCCAGCCATTTAAATTTTTCTCTTACAGGTCTAACACTTACGAAAAACCAATACAACGCCCACCCGGAACAATGTATAAAGCTAAACGAACCGTTCACTGGGTACTTATCCGTGCGAAAATCCCTATTGATTTACCTGTTTTTACAAGGAAGTAAAATGTGAAAAAAATATTTTTACATCCCATGGCCTTTCCCAACTATTTAAATTTTTATCTTACAGGTCTAACACTACCGAAAAACCAATACAACTCCCACCCGGAACAATATATAAAGCTAAACGAACCGTTCACTGGGTACTTATACGTACGAAAATCCCTATTGATTTACCTGTTTTTACAAGGAAATAAAATGTGAAAAAAATATTTCTACATCCCATGGCCTTTCCCAACCATTTAAATTTTTCTCTTACAGGTCTAACACTTCCGAAAAACCATTACAACGCACACCCGGAACAATGTATAAAGCTAAACGAACCGTTCACTGGGTACTTATCCGTGCGAAAAGCCCTATTGATTTCCCTCTTTTTACAAGGAATTAAAATGTGAAAAAAATATTTCTACATCCCATGGCCTTTCCCAACCATTTAAATTTTTCTCTTACAGGTCTAACACTACCGAAAAACCAATACAACACCCACCCGGAACAATATATAAAGCTAAACGAACCGTTCACTGGGTACTTATCCGTACGAAAATCCCTATTGATTTACCTGTTTTTACAAGGAAATAAAATGTGAAAAAAATATTTCTACATCCCATGGCCTTTCCCAACCATTTAAACTTTTCTCTTACAGGTCTAACACTTCCGAAAAACCAATACAACGCCCACCCGGAACAATATATAAAGCTAAACGAACCGTTCACTGGGCACTTATCCGTACAAAAATCCCTATTGATTTTCCTGTTTTAACAAGGAAGTAAAATGTGAAAAAAATATTTCTACATCCCATGGCCTTTCCCAACCATTTAAATTTTTCTCTTACAGGTCTAACACTTCCGAAAAACCAATACAACGCCCACCCGGAACAATGTATAAAGCTAAACGAACCGTTCACTGGGTACTTATCCGTACGAAAAGCCCTATTGATTTCCCGGTTTTTACAAGGAAGTAAAATGTGAAAAAAATATTTCTACATCCCATGGCCTTTCCCAACCATTAAAATTTTTCTCTTACACGTCTAACAGTTGCGAAAAACCAATACAACACCCACCCGGAAAAATATATACAGCTAAACGAACCATTTACTGGGTACTAATCCATACGAAAATCCCTATTGATTTACCTGTTTTTACAAGGAAATAAAATGTGAAAAAAATATTTCTACATCCCATGGCCTTTCCCAACCATTTAAATTTTTCTCTTACAGGTCTAACACTTCCTAAAAACCAATACAACTCCCACCCGGAACAATATATAAAGCTAAACAAACCGTTCACTGGTTACTTATCCGTACGAAAATCCCTATTGATTTACCTGTTTTTACAAGGAAATAAAATGTGAAAAAAATATTTCTACATCCCATGGCCTTTCCCAACCATTTAAACTTTTCTCTTACAGGTCTAACACTTCCGAAAAACCAATACAACGCCCACCCGGAACAATATATAAAGCTAAACGAACCGTTCACTGGGCACTTATCCGTACAAAAATCCCTATTGATTTTCCTGTTTTAACAAGGAAATAAAATGTGAAAAACATATTTCTACATCCCATGGCCTTTCCCAACCATTTAAATTTTTATTTTACAGGTCTAACACTACCGAAAAACCGATACAACGGCCACCCGGAACAATATATAAAGCTAAACGAACCGTTCACTGGGTACTTATACGTACGAAAATCCCTATTGATTGACCTGTTTTTACAAGGAAATAAAATGTAAAAAAAATATTTCTACATCCCATGGCCTTTCCCAGCCATTTAAATTTTTCTCTTACAGGTCTAACAGTTGCGAAAAACCAATACAACACCCACCCGGAAAAATATATACAGCTAAACGAACCGTTTACTGGGTACTAATCCATACGAAAATCCCTATTGATTTACCTGTTTTTACAAGGAAATAAAATGTGAAAAAAATATTTCTACATCCCATGGCCTTTCCCAACCATTTAAATTTTTCTCTTACAGGTCTAACACTTCCGAAAAACCAATACAACGCCCACCCGGAACAATACATAAAGCTAAATGAACCGTTCACTGGGTACTTATCCGTACGAAAATCCCTATTGATTTACCTGTTTTTACAAGGAAATAAAATGTGAAAAAAATATTTCTACATCCCATGGCCTTTCCCAACCATTTAAACTTTTCTCTTACAGGTCTAACACTTCCGAAAAACCAATACAACGCCCACCCGGAACAATATATAAAGCTAAACGAACCGTTCACTGGGCACTTATCCGTACAAAAATCCCTATTGATTTTCCTGTTTTAACAAGGAAATAAAATGTGAAAAAAATATTTCTACATCCCATGGCCTTTCCCAACCATTTAAATTTTTATCTTACAGGTCTAACACTACCGAAAAACCGATACAACGGCCACCCGGAACAATATATAAAGCTAAACGAACCGTTCACTGGGTACTTATACGTACGAAAATCCCTATTGATTTACCTGTTTTTACAAGGAAATAAAATGTAAAAAAAATATTTCTACATCCCATGGCCTTTCCCAGCCATTTAAATTTTTCTCTTACAGGTCTAACACTTACGAAAAACCAATACAACGCCCACCCGGAACAATGTATAAAGCTAAACGAACCGTTCACTGGGTACTTATCCGTGCGAAAATCCCTATTGATTTACCTGTTTTTACAAGGAAGTAAAATGTGAAAAAAATATTTTTACATCCCATGGCCTTTCCCAACTATTTAAATTTTTATCTTACAGGTCTAACACTACCGAAAAACCAATACAACTCCCACCCGGAACAATATATAAAGCTAAACGAACCGTTCACTGGGTACTTATACGTACGAAAATCCCTATTGATTTACCTGTTTTTACAAGGAAATAAAATGTGAAAAAAATATTTCTACATCCCATGGCCTTTCCCAACCATTTAAATTTTTCTCTTACAGGTCTAACACTTCCGAAAAACCATTACAACGCACACCCGGAACAATGTATAAAGCTAAACGAACCGTTCACTGGGTACTTATCCGTGCGAAAAGCCCTATTGATTTCCCTCTTTTTACAAGGAATTAAAATGTGAAAAAAATATTTCTACATCCCATGGCCTTTCCCAACCATTTAAATTTTTCTCTTACAGGTCTAACACTACCGAAAAACCAATACAACACCCACCCGGAACAATATATAAAGCTAAACGAACCGTTCACTGGGTACTTATCCGTACGAAAATCCCTATTGATTTACCTGTTTTTACAAGGAAATAAAATGTGAAAAAAATATTTCTACATCCCATGGCCTTTCCCAACCATTTAAACTTTTCTCTTACAGGTCTAACACTTCCGAAAAACCAATACAACGCCCACCCGGAACAATATATAAAGCTAAACGAACCGTTCACTGGGCACTTATCCGTACAAAAATCCCTATTGATTTTCCTGTTTTAACAAGGAAGTAAAATGTGAAAAAAATATTTCTACATCCCATGGCCTTTCCCAACCATTTAAATTTTTCTCTTACAGGTCTAACACTTCCGAAAAACCAATACAACGCCCACCCGGAACAATGTATAAAGCTAAACGAACCGTTCACTGGGTACTTATACGTGCGAAAAGCCCTATTGATTTCCCTCTTTTTACAAGGAAGTAAAATGTGAAAAAAATATTTCTACATCCCATGGCCTTTCCCAACCATTTAAATTTTTCTCTTAAAGGTCTAACACTACCGAAAAACCAATACAACTCCCACCCGGAACAATATATAAAGCTAAACGAACCGTTCACTGGGTACTTATACGTACGAAAATCCCTATTGATTTACCTGTTTTTACAAGGAAATAAAATGTGAAAAAAATATTTCTACATCCCATGGCCTTTCCCAACCATTTAAATTTTTCTCTTACAGGTCTAACACTTCCGAAAAACCAATACAACGCCCACCCGGAACAATGTATAAAGCTAAACGAACCGTTCACTGGGTACTTATCCGTGCGAAAAGCCCTATTGATTTACCTGTTTTTACAAGGAAGTAAAATGTGAAAAAAATATTTTTACATCCCATGGCCTTTCCCAACTATTTAAATTTTTATCTTACAGGTCTAACACTACCGAAAAACCAATACAACTCCCACCCGGAACAATATATAAAGCTAAACGAACCGTTCACTGGGTACTTATACGTACGAAAATCCCTATTGATTTACCTGTTTTTACAAGGAAATAAAATGTGAAAAAAATATTTCTACATCCCATGGCCTTTCCCAACCATTTAAATTTTTCTCTTACAGGTCTAACACTTCCGAAAAACCATTACAACGCACACCCGGAACAATGTATAAAGCTAAACGAACCGTTCACTGGGTACTTATCCGTGCGAAAAGCCCTATTGATTTCCCTCTTTTTACAAGGAATTAAAATGTGAAAAAAATATTTCTACATCCCATGGCCTTTCCCAACCATTTAAATTTTTCTCTTACAGGTCTAACACTACCGAAAAACCAATACAACACCCACCCGGAACAATATATAAAGCTAAACGAACCGTTCACTGGGTACTTATCCGTACGAAAATCCCTATTGATTTACCTGTTTTTACAAGGAAATAAAATGTGAAAAAAATATTTCTACATCCCATGGCCTTTCCCAACCATTTAAACTTTTCTCTTACAGGTCTAACACTTCCGAAAAACCAATACAACGCCCACCCGGAACAATATATAAAGCTAAACGAACCGTTCACTGGGCACTTATCCGTACAAAAATCCCTATTGATTTTCCTGTTTTAACAAGGAAGTAAAATGTGAAAAAAATATTTCTACATCCCATGGCCTTTCCCAACCATTTAAATTTTACTCTTACAGGTCTAACACTTCCGAAAAACCAATACAACGCCCACCCGGAACAATGTATAAAGCTAAACGAACCGTTCACTGGGTACTTATACGTGCGAAAAGCCCTATTGATTTCCCTCTTTTTACAAGGAAGTAAAATGTGAAAAAAATATTTCTACATCCCATGGCCTTTCCCAACCATTTAAATTTTTCTCTTAAAGGTCTAACACTACCGAAAAACCAATACAACTCCCACCCGGAACAATATATAAAGCTAAACGAACCGTTCACTGGGTACTTATACGTACGAAAATCCCTATTGATTTACCTGTTTTTACAAGGAAATAAAATGTGAAAAAAATATTTCTACATCCCATGGCCTTTCCCAACCATTTAAATTTTTCTCTTACAGGTCTAACACTTCCGAAAAACCAATACAACGCCCACCCGGAACAATGTATAAAGCTAAACGAACCGTTCACTGGGTACTTATCCGTGCGAAAAGCCCTATTGATTTCCCTCTTTTTACAAGGAAGTAAAATGTGAAAAAAATATTTCTACATCCCATGGCCTTTCCCAACCATTTAAATTTTTCTCTTACAGGTCTAACAGTTGCGAAAAACCAATACAACGCCCACCCGGAACAATATATAAAGCTAAACGAACAGTTCACTGGGTACTTATCCATACAAAAAGCCCTATTGATTTCCCGGTTTTTACAAGGAAGTAAAATGTGAAAAACATATTTCTACATCCCATGGCCTTTCCCAACCATTTAAATTTTTCTCTTACACGTCTAACAGTTGCGAAAAACCAATACAACACCCACCCGGAACAATATATAAAGCTAAACGAACTGTTCACTGGGCACTTATCCGTACAAAAATCCCTATTGATTTTCCTGTTTTAACAAGGAAATAAAATGTGAAAAAAATATTTCTACATCCCATGGCCTTTCCCAACCATTTAAATTTTTATCTTACAGGTCTAACTCTACCGAAAAACCGATACAACGGCCACCCGGAACAATATATAAAGCTAAACGAACCGTTCACTGGGTACTTATACGTACGAAAATCCCTATTGATTTACCTGTTTTTACAAGGAAATAAAATGTAAAAAAAATATTTCTACATCCCATGGCCTTTCCCAGCCATTTAAATTTTTCTCTTACAGGTCTAACACTTCCGAAAAACCAATACAACGCCCACCCGGAACAATGTATAAAGCTAAACGAACCGTTCACTGGGTACTTATCCGTGCGAAAAGCCCTATTGATTTACCTGTTTTTACAAGGAAGTAAAATGTGAAAAAAATATTTTTACATCCCATGGCCTTTCCCAACTATTTAAATTTTTATCTTACAGGTCTAACACTACCGAAAAACCGATACAACGGCCACCCGGAACAATATATAAAGCTAAACGAACCGTTCACTGGGTACTTATACGTACGAAAATCCCTATTGATTTACCTGTTTTTACAAGGAAATAAAATGTAAAAAAAATATTTCTACATCCCATGGCCTTTCCCAGCCATTTAAATTTTTCTCTTACAGGTCTAACACTTCCGAAAAACCAATACAACGCCCACCCGGAACAATGTATAAAGCTAAACGAACCGTTCACTGGGTACTTATCCGTGCGAAAAGCCCTATTGATTTACCTGTTTTTACAAGGAAGTAAAATGTGAAAAAAATATTTTTACATCCCATGGCCTTTCCCAACTATTTAAATTTTTATCTTACAGGTCTAACACTACCGAAAAACCAATACAACTCCCACCCGGAACAATATATAAAGCTAAACGAACCGTTCACTGGGTACTTATACGTACGAAAATCCCTATTGATTTACCTGTTTTTACAAGGAAATAAAATGTGAAAAAAATATTTCTACATCCCATGGCCTTTCCCAACCATTTAAATTTTTCTCTTACAGGTCTAACACTTCCGAAAAACCATTACAACGCACACCCGGAACAATGTATAAAGCTAAACGAACCGTTCACTGGGTACTTATCCGTGCGAAAAGCCCTATTGATTTCCCTCTTTTTACAAGGAATTAAAATGTGAAAAAAATATTTCTACATCCCATGGCCTTTCCCAACCATTTAAATTTTTCTCTTACAGGTCTAACACTACCGAAAAACCAATACAACTCCCACCCGGAACAATATATAAAGCTAAACGAACCGTTCACTGGGTACTTATCCGTACGAAAATCCCTATTGATTTACCTGTTTTTACAAGGAAATAAAATGTGAAAAAAATATTTCTACATCCCATGGCCTTTCCCAACCATTTAAACTTTTCTCTTACAGGTCTAACACTTCCGAAAAACCAATACAACGCCCACCCGGAACAATATATAAAGCTAAACGAACCGTTCACTGGGCACTTATCCGTACAAAAATCCCTATTGATTTTCCTGTTTTAACAAGGAAATAAAATGTGAAAAAAATATTTCTACATCCCATGGCCTTTCCCAACCATTTAAATTTTTATCTTACAGGTCAAACACTACCGAAAAACCGATACAACGGCCACCCGGAACAATATATAAAGCTAAACGAACCGTTCACTGGGTACTTATCCGTACGAAAATCCCTATTGATTTACCTGTTTTTACAAGGAAGTAAAATTTGAAAAAAATATATCTAAATCCCATGGCCTTTCCCAACCATTTTAATTTTTCTCTTACAGGTCTAACACTTCCGAAAAACCAATACAACGCCCACCCGGAACAATGTATAAAGCTAAACGAACCGTTCCCTGGGTACTTATCCGTGCGAAAAGCCCTATTGATTTCCCTCTTTTTACAAGGAAGTAAAATGTGAAAAAAATATTTCTACATCCCATGGCCTTTCCCAACCATTTAAATTTTTCTCTTACAGGTCTAACACTACCGAAAAACCAATATAACTCCCACCCGGAACAATATATAAAGCTAAACGAACCGTTCACTGGGTACTTATCCGTACGAAAATCCCTATTGATTTACCTGTTTTTACAAGGAAATAAAATGTGAAAAAAATATTTCTACATCCCATGGCCTTTCCCAACCATTTAAACTTTTCTCTTACAGGTTTAACACTTCCGAAAAACCAATACAACGCCCACCCGGAACAATATATAAAGCTAAACGAACCGTTCACTGGGCACTTATCCGTACAAAAATCCCTATAGATTTTCCTGTTTTTACAAGGAAATAAAATGTGAAAAAATATTTCTACATCCCATGGCCTTTCCCAACCATTTAAATTTTTATCTTACAGGTCTAACACTACCGAAAAACCGATACAACGGCCACCCGGAACAATATATAAAGCTAAACGAACCGATCACTGGGTACTTATACGTACGAAAATCCCTATTGATTTACCTGTTTTTACAAGGAAATAAAATGTAAAAAAAATATTTCTACATCCCATGGCCTTTCCCAGCCATTTAAATTTTTCTCTTACAGGTCTAACACTTCTGAAAAACCAATTCAACGCCCACCCGGAACAATGTATAAAGCTAAACGAACCGTTCACTGGGTACTTATCCGTGCGAAAAGCCCTATTGATTTACCTGTTTTTACAAGGAAGTAAAATGTGAAAAAAATATTTCTACATCCCATGGCCTTTCCCAACCATTTAAATTTTTATCTTACAGGTCTAACACTACCGAAAAACCAATACAACTCCCACCCGGAACAATATATAAAGCTAAACGAACCGTTCACTGGGTACTTATACATACGAAAATCCCTATTGATTTACCTGTTTTTACAAGGAAATAAAATGTGAAAAAAATATTTCTACATCCCATGGCCTTTCCCAACCATTTAAATTTTTCTCTTACAGGTCTAACAGTTGCGAAAAACCAATACAACGCCCACCCGGAACAATATATAAAGCTAAACGAACAGTTCACTGGGTACTTATCCGTACGAAAAGCCCTATTGATTTCCCTGTTTTTACAAGGAAGTAAAATGTGAAAAAAATATTTCTACATCCCATGGCCTTTCCCAACCATTAAAATTTTTCTCTTACAGGTCTAACAGTTGCGAAAAACCAATACAACACCCACCCGGAAAAATATATACAGCTAAACGAACCGTTTACTGGGTACTAATCCATACGAAAATCCCTATGATTTACCTGTTTTTACAAGGAAATAAAATGTGAAAAAAATATTTCTACATCCCATGGCCTTTCCCAACCATTTAAATTTTTCTCTTACAGGTCTAACACTTCCGAAAAACCAATACAACGCCCACCCGGAACAATATATAAAGCTAAACGAACCGTTCACTGGGCACTTATCCGTACAAAAATCCCTATTGATTTTCCTGTTTTAACAAGGAAATAAAATGTGAAAAAAATATTTCTACATCCCATGGCCTTTCCCAACCATTTAAATTTTTATCTTACAGGTCTAACACTACCGAAAAACCGATACAACGGCCACCCGGAACAATATATAAAGCTAAACGAACCGTTCACTGGGTACTTATACGTACGAAAATCCCTATTGATTTACCTGTTTTTACAAGGAAATAAAATGTAAAAAAAATATTTCTACATCCCATGGCCTTTCCCAGCCATTTAAATTTTTCTCTTACAGGTCTAACACTTCTGAAAAACCAATACAACTCCCACCCGGAACAATGTATAAAGCTAAACGAACCGTTCACTGGGTACTTATCCGGGCGAAAAGCCCTATTGATTTACCTGTTTTTACAAGGAAGTAAAATGTGAAAAAAATATTTCTACATCCCATGGCCTTTCCGAACCATTTAAATTTTTATCTTACAGGTCTAACACAACCGAAAAACCAATACAACTCCCACCCGGAACAATATATAAAGCTAAACGAACCGTTCACTGGGTACTTATACGTACGAAAATCCCTATTGATTTACCTGTTTTTACAAGGAAATAAAATGTGAAAAAAATATTTCTACATCCCATGGCCTTTCCCAACCATTTAAATTTTTCTCTTACAGGTCTAACACTTCCGAAAAACCATTACAACGCACACCCGGAACAATGAATAAAGCTAAACGAACCGTTCACTGGGTACTTATCCGTGCGAAAAGCCCTATTGATTTCCCTCTTTTTACAAGGAAGTAAAATGTGAAAAAAATATTTCTACATCCCATGGCCTTTCCCAACCATTTAAATTTTTCTCTTACAGGTCTAACACTACCGAAAAACCAATACAACTCCCACCCGGAACAATATATAAAGCTAAACGAACCGTTCACTGGGTACTTATCCATACGAAAATCCCTATTGATTTACCTGTTTTTACAAGGAAATAAAATGTGAAAAAAATATTTCTACATCCCATGGCCTTTCCCAACCATTTAAACTTTTCTCTTACAGGTCTAACACTTCCGAAAAACCAATACAACGCCCACCCGGAACAATATATAAAGCTAAACGAACCGTTCACTGGGCACTTATCCGTACAAAAATCCCTATTGATTTTCCTGTTTTTACAAGGAAATAAAATGTGAAAAATATATTTCTACATCCCATGGCCTTTCCCAACCATTTAAATTTTTATCTTACAGGTCTAACACTACCGAAAAACCGATACAACGGCCACCCGGAACAATATATAAAGCTAAACGAACCGTTCACTGGGTACTTATACGTACGAAAATCCCTATTGATTTACCTGTTTTTACAAGGAAATAAAATGTAAAAAAAATATTTCTACATCCCATGGCCTTTCCCAGCCATTTAAATTTTTCTCTTACAGGTCTAACACTTCCGAAAAACCAATACAACGCCCACCCGGAACAATGTATAAAGCTAAACGAACCGTTCACTGGGTACTTATACGTGCGAAAAGCCCTATTGATTTACCTGTTTTTACAAGGAAGTAAAATGTGAAAAAAATATTTCTACATCCCATGGCCTTTCCCAACCATTTAAATTTTTATCTTACAGGTCTAACACTACCGAAAAACCAATACAACTCCCACCCGGAACAATATATAAAGCTAAACGAACCGTTCACTGGGTACTTATACGTACGAAAAGCCCTATTGATTTACCTGTTTTTACAAGGAAATAAAATGTGAAAAAAATATTTCTACATCCCATGGCCTTTTCCAACCATTTAAACTTTTCTCTTACAGGTCTAACACTTCCGAAAAACCAATACAACGCCCACCCGGAACAATATATAAAGCTAAACGAACCGTTCACTGGGCACTTATCCGTACAAAAATCCCTATTGATTTTCCTGTTTTAACAAGGAAATAAAATGTGAAAAAAATATTTCTACATCCCATGGCCTTTCCCAACCATTTAAATTTTTATCTTACAGGTCTAACACTACCGAAAAACCGATACAACGGCCACCCGGAACAATATATAAAGCTAAACGAACCGTTCACTGGGTACTTATACGTACGAAAATCCCTATTGATTTACCTGTTTTTACAAGGAAATAAAATGTAAAAAAAATATTTCTACATCCCATGGCCTTTCCCAGCCATTTAAATTTTTCTCTTACAGGTCTAACACTTCTGAAAAACCAATACAACTCCCACCCGGAACAATGTATAAAGCTAAACGAACCGTTCACTGGGTACTTATCCGTGCGAAAAGCCCTATTGATTTACCTGTTTTTACAAGGAAGTAAAATGTGAAAAAAATATTTCTACATCCCATGGCCTTTCCGAACCATTTAAATTTTTATCTTACAGGTCTAACACAACCGAAAAACCAATACAACTCCCACCCGGAACAATATATAAAGCTAAACGAACCGTTCACTGGGTACTTATACGTACGAAAATCCCTATTGATTTACCTGTTTTTACAAGGAAATAAAATGTGAAAAAAATATTTCTACATCCCATGGCCTTTCCCAACCATTTAAATTTTTCTCTTACAGGTCTAACACTTCCGAAAAACCATTACAACGCACACCCGGAACAATGAATAAAGCTAAACGAACCGTTCACTGGGTACTTATCCGTGCGAAAAGCCCTATTGATTTCCCTCTTTTTACAAGGAAGTAAAATGTGAAAAAAATATTTCTACATCCCATGGCCTTTCCCAACCATTTAAATTTTTCTCTTACAGGTCTAACACTACCGAAAAACCAATACAACTCCCACCCGGAACAATATATAAAGCTAAACGAACCGTTCACTGGGTACTTATCCGTACGAAAATCCCTATTGATTTACCTGTTTTTACAAGGAAATAAAATGTGAAAAAAATATTTCTACATCCCATGGCCTTTCCCAACCATTTAAACTTTTCTCTTACAGGTCTAACACTTCCGAAAAACCAATACAACGCCCACCCGGAACAATATATAAAGCTAAACGAACCGTTCACTGGGCACTTATCCGTACAAAAATCCCTATTGATTTTCCTGTTTTTACAAGGAAATAAAATGTGAAAAATATATTTCTACATCCCATGGCCTTTCCCAACCATTTAAATTTTTATCTTACAGGTCTAACACTACCGAAAAACCGATACAACGGCCACCCGGAACAATATATAAAGCTAAACGAACCGTTCACTGGGTACTTATACGTACGAAAATCTCTATTGATTTACCTGTTTTTACAAGGAAATAAAATGTAAAAAAAATATTTCTACATCCCATGGCCTTTCCCAGCCATTTAAATTTTTCTCTTACAGGTCTAACACTTCCGAAAAACCAATACAACGCCCACCCGGAACAATGTATAAAGCTAAACGAACCGTTCACTGGGTACTTATACGTGCGAAAAGCCCTATTGATTTACCTGTTTTTACAAGGAAGTAAAATGTGAAAAAAATATTTCTACATCCCATGGCCTTTCCCAACCATTTAAATTTTTATCTTACAGGTCTAACACTACCGAAAAACCAATACAACTCCCACCCGGAACAATATATAAAGCTAAACGAACCGTTCACTGGGTACTTATACGTACGAAAAGCCCTATTGATTTACCTGTTTTTACAAGGAAATAAAATGTGAAAAAAATATTTCTACATCCCATGGCCTTTCCCAACCATTTAAATTTTTCTCTTACAGGTCTAACACTTCCGAAAAACCAATACAACGCCCACCCGGAACAATGTATAAAGCTAAACGAACCGTTCACTGGGTACTTATCCGTGCGAAAAGCCCTATTGATTTACCTGTTTTTACAAGGAAATAAAATGTGAAAAAAATATTTCTACATCCCATGGCCTTTCCCAACCATTTAAATTTTTCTCTTACAGGTCTAACACTTCCGAAAAACCAATACAACGCCCACCCGGAAAAATATATAAAGCTAAACGAACCGTTCACTGGGTACTTATCCGTACGAAAATCCCTATTGATTTACCTGTTTTTACAAGGAAATAAAATGTAAAAAAAATATTTCTACATCCCAAGACCTTTCCCAGCCATTTAAATTTTTCTCTTACAGGTCTAACACTTCCGAAAAACCAATACAACGCCCACCCGGAACAATGTATAAAGCTAAACGAACCGTTCACTGGGTACTTATCCGTACGAAAATCCCTATTGATTTCCCTCTTTTTACAAGGAAGTAAAATGTGAAAAAAATATTTCTACATCCCATGGCCTTTCCCAACCATTTAAATTTTTCTCTTACAGGTCTAACACTACCAAAAAACCGATACAACGGCCACCCGGAACAATATATAAAGCTAAACGAACCGTTCACTGGGTACTTATCCGTACGAAAATCCCGATTGATTTACCTGTTTTTACAAGGAAATAAAATGTAAAAAAAATATTTCTACATCCCATGGCCTTTCCCAGCCATTTAAATTTTTCTCTTACAGGTCTAACACTTCCGAAAAACCAATACAACGCCCACCCGGAACAATGTATAAAGCTAAACGAACCGTTCACTGGGTACTTATCCGTGCGAAAAGCCCTATTGATTTACCTGTTTTTACAAGGAAGTAAAATGTGAAAAAAATATTTCTACATCCCATGGCCTTTCCCAACCATTTAAATTTTTATCTTACAGGTCTAACACTACCGAAAAACCAATACAACTCCCACCCGGAACAATATATAAAGCTAAACGAACCGTTCACTGGGTACTTATACGTACGAAAATCCCTATTGATTTACCT